>NC_069706.1:22075000-23325000 GCF_023699985.2 Odocoileus virginianus | reverse complement strand
TCTGAGCCCTGGTGAGCCAGAGGCTGGGAAAGGGCTGAGTGGCTCCTGGAGAATTGTCAGATCTCCCAAAGGGCCTGCAAAAAGTTTCGCTTCTTGGTTTTCATTCCTTTTTTCCTTCTGACCATAGTGAACTCCCCGTGACTAAAGGTATGCCCGTTGAAGCAGACTGGCTGTCATGAGTATCACACAGACTACTTGTAGAGCAGTGAGTAAGTTCTGTCTTAGTTTGAGTTCTCTTTGAAGTCGATCCTGAGGTGGGAATTTGGGTGCACATATTTCATTATCTCAAGATGCCAGGAACCACAATGACAGTAGGAAGTGAGACAGGGAAGGAAGAAAACCAAAAAACAGTGCGGAGTAAGACAAATACTATTTGATGTTACAAATATGTGGAATCTGAAATATGATGCAGATGACCTCATCTGTGAAACAGAGACAGACTCACAGACATGGAAAATACACCTGCTGCCAAAGGGGAAGGGGGTCGGGGAGGGATGGATTGGGAGTTTGGAGTTAGAGGTTTTGTTGCTGTTTACTCTCTAAGTGTGTCTGACTCTGTGACCCCATGGACTGTAGCCCTCCAGGCTCCTCTGTCCAAGGAATTACCCAGGCAAGAATACTGGATTGGGTTGCCATTTCCTTCATGGGATCTTCCTGACCCAACGGTTGAACGCGCATCTCCTGCATTGGCAGGCAGATTCTTTACCACTGAGCATCCCCTTCCAGGAAGCAGACATTATGGGAACTGGGGCTAATAGATGTAAACTCTTACATATAGAATGAATGGAGAAGAAGGTCTTACTGTAGAGCACAGGGATGTATATTCATATATCCTGGAATAAACCATAAAGGAAAAACAATAAATAAGAATGTATATATGTACATGGAGTCACTTTGCTATACAGCAGAAATTAACACAAAATTGTAAATCAACTATACTTCAGTGTTTTTTTTTTAAACCCAGAGCAAAAAACCGTGCACCACTGAGCTGATAGATTCCTGCAGTGGGTAAGTGGGGTTCAGCCCTGCTGGGGACCCTCTGAAAGAACATCAGCTGTGTCCGCTTGTGGGATAAGCAAGCTAGGATGCTCCCCGCAGCTCTGTTCCTCTGGTGGAGAGTTGCTCCAGGGACACTGACACCCAGGCACACTGGGGGCTGAGCATTCTGACTTGAGCTCAGACCACCCTCAGAAGGAGAGACACTGTCTGCAGGTGACCTCCAGGTGGCCTCGGTGGATGAAAAGAGCACATGCTTCCTGCAGCGAAACTGACTTCAGAGTTTTAACTGAACTCCCCTGGGTCAGATTCTGCCTGTCGGGTGCATTACTTAGCACGCTCAGTGTTTCTAAGACACGAAATTTGAAAGCAAAACCTCTAATTCCCACACTCCCTCAACTCCATATTTTCTGAGAAACATCTGGCCAGCTTCATCTATTTCGTCTTCCTACCGGGGCCCTGAAGGCATCAACCTGTAGGACGCTGAGTGAGACCGACTGTGACAAACTCCTTCCACCCCGTCTGCACCGGAGTGCTTGCGAGGTCAGGGATGTGCTGGCAGCCCCAAGGACGCCTGGCACAGAGCGGGGCAGCCTTGCGCCCCCAGCATTGTCAGAACTTCCATGTCACCGCTGCTGCTCCTGGCTTTGGAGCCAGCGCCTTCCAAGTAGGAAATTAATGCATGCCAGTCTCTCAGTCGTGTCCAATTCTTTGTGACCTATGGACTGTAGCCCACCAGGCTCCTCTGTCCATGGGGTTTTCCAGGCAAGAATACCGGAGTGGATGGCCCTGCCCTCCTGGGTGGGAGGGGAGGGGCGGGATCTTGCTGACCCAGGGATCGAACCTGCGTCTCTCTAATTGACAGGCGGGTTCTTTACTACTAGCACCACCTGGGATGGGAGCTCCTTTCAAAACACACCGATAATAATCATACTCGTGTAGCACTTCTAGATTGTACAAAACTTTACAGGTGCTGAGCAGCAGTGGGGCTTTTTATATCTCCGTGTGAACCAGTCGAGAAAGTAATTCAAACCCATTTTGCAGATGAACCAACAGAGGCTTGGAGAGGTGAACACTTTGGCCGAGGCAGGCTTTCAGCCCGAGCAGCCTGCTTTCTTAATGCCCATACTTCACCCTGAGCACAGTGGACGGACGCTGTGCCCCTCCCTCCCAGGTGAGTTTGAGGCCAGGTGTCGGGTTAGGTGGGCTAAGAAGCAGTGAGATGTGGGTGTCAGAAGCCAGAGAAGCCATGCAGAGAAGGGGCTATTGCTGTTTAGTCTCTAAGTCATGTCAGACTCTTTGCGGCCCCAAAGACTGTAGCCCACCAGGCTCCTCTGTCCATGGGGTTTCTTGGGCCAGAATACTGGAGTGGGTTGCCATTCCCTTCTCCGGGGATCTTCCCAACGCAAGGATGAAATCTGTGTCTCCTGCATTGCAGGCGAATTCTTTACCACTGAGCCACCCAGGAAGCCTGCAGAGAAGGAGGGAGAAACGTTTTTGCTCCCTTAAATCATGTTTTCCATTTGAAATAGGAGCTGGAGCAGTAGTGAGGAGGCAACATACAATATTCAACGGAGACGAGCAGGTAGGAAGTAATGTGGCTTCTATTTAATTATGTAAAATCCTAGAAGGCCTCAGGGACTGCCCAGGGCCCGCGGGGATTATTTCCTTTCTCTCGTAATTTGGGACTTAGTTGATTAAATGGCAGAAAGAATCCTGCGGCGAGGAAAGACGGAGAGGATAATGCGGTCAGAGAACCAAAGATGACTTTTCGGCTTTCTTGTTCCCGCCCGTTCCTTCCTCCTTAGGGAATTCAGGCTGCCACTGTGACCTCAGTGAAGAGATAAACATGCCACTTACAGCATCAGGGAACAGTGGACAGTCTTGCATCCCCCCAGCCCCACAAGCCTCCGCGAGCTCCTATTACTTTAACAAATTGATGGAGAGAGAAAGTAAGAGTAGGTAGAGCTGTCCCCAAGTGCTATGAGCTGAATCGTGTCCCCCCGAAATCCGTACATTGAAGTCCTAACCCCCAGTCCTGCAGAGTGTGACCCCACGTGAAGAAGGAGACTTTAAAGAGGTGATTCGACTCAAATGAAGCCCGTACAGTGGGCCCTGTGCATACAAGAAGAGGAAATTCAGAGGCGGAGAGACACCAGAAATGAACGGATAAAGAAGATGTGGTACATATATACAACGGAATGTTGTTCAGCCACAGAAAGGAACGCATCTGAGTGGGTTCTAATGAGGTGGGTGAATCTAGAACCTTTTTTTTTTCCCATTTATTTTTATTAGTGGGAGGCTAATTACTTTACAATATTTTAGTGGTTTTTGCCATACATTGACATGAATCAGCCATGGATTTACATGTGTGCCCCATCCCGATCCCCCCTCCCGCCTCTCTCCCCTATTATACAGGGTGAAGTAAGTCAGAAAGAGAAAAACGAATACATTAAAGCATATATATGGAATCTAGAAAGAGGGTACTGATGAACCTATTTGCAAGGCAGCAGTGGAGACACAGACAGAGAACAGACTTGTGAACGCAGGTGGGGAAGGAGAGGGTGGGATGCATTGAGAGAGTAGCATTGAGACATATACACTACCGTGTGTAAAATAGATAGCCCGTGGGAATTTGCTATATGACCCCGGAAGCTCAAACCTGGGGGCTCTGTGACAACCTAGAGGGGTGGGGTGGGGTGGGAGGTGGGAGGGAGGGCCACGAGGGAGGCGACATGCATACCTATGGCTGGTTCATGCTGATGTTCGGCAGAATCAACACAATATTGTAAACCAACCGTTCTCCAATTAAAAATAAATAAATTAAATAAAAGGAAACACTAGGCACGGACAGGCACTGAGGGGAGAGCATGTGGGGACACAGCTTGAAGGGGGCTGCCTGCAAGACAAGAAGAGAGATGTCGGGAGAAACCAAACCAGCCATCACCGTGACCTTGGACTTCTAGCCTCCAGAACTGTGAGAAAAAAAAAAAAATTTCTGTTGTTTAAGCCAGCAGTTCCCCAACCTTTTAGGCACCAGGGACAGGTTTCATGGACAGGTTTCCACAGACTGGGGTTGGGGGATGGTTTGGGGATGATTCAAGCACATTACATTTATTGTGGATTTTATTTCTATCATTATTACATCATCTTCACCTCAGATCATCAGGCATTAGATACTGGAGATCGGGGACCCCTGGTTCAAGCCTCCATGGTGTGGTATTTGTTATGGCGGCCCTAGCAAACGAATACATTGAGAAAGAGAGGACTGGGTTTAGAGTTTGGCCTATACCTAGAATCTGCCTGAACTAGCATTGTGATTTCACACTGTGGGCCTCAGTTTCCTCACCTGTAAAATGGACTAAGTAACCCTCCCCGCCTGAGTTTGCCAAGGAAGGAAAATTTGTGGAAGAACCATATCAAATGAGTTTCCTCTCTTGCCCTCACCTCCAAAATATATTCTGAATCCACTTACAATCAATTCTCTTTATTCATGAGAGTTACACTCTATAAAGTCGCGCAAACACTAAATGCATGAATACTGAATAACGCATCGCTCACAGGTGAAATATGGGGTTAGGTTCCTGTGAGCTTCTGGTCGTGATGTGTTCATCCATCAATCAACATCTAGCTTTGTTCAGTGCGTGTTTCTAGCTCAACACAGCCTCTGTAATATATGCTGTAGATTCATTAACACTGAGCTCGCAGTCAGCGGCACCGTAACTCGTGCCGGAACAAAGCTCATCTGATTCATCATTTTGTCCGTGAGGTGCATCACCGCCTCCTGGAACTTAGACAGTGGCTAACGCCTCGGTGCCACTCTCGGGTCCAGTTTAAAGTCACCCACTCAATAGCCAGAGTCAGCCTGTAGAAATAAGGATCACCTGCTCTCAAGGCTCCAGTGACTTCCTATTCCACTTAAGATGAAGTCCATTCACCTTCCCATGACCTGCAGGCCATGTGTGATGGGTTCCTGCCCACTCCGTCCTCCCTCCTATCACGTCCTGTCCGCTTTCTCTGCTCCGGCTCTGCTGGTCATTGTGCTTTTTCTTGAACCCACTAAGCCTGTTCCTTCTCCCTGGGCTTTCTTCTCTGGGCGATGTACAGGGCTCCCTGTTCACCCCATTGGTTCAGGCTTCTGGTTCAATGTCTCCTCATCAGAGAGCCTACGCAGACCACTCTGCCTGAAACCAGCCGCTCCCTTCTCTCTCTGTGGCCTTACTCTGCTTCATTCTTTTCCATAGAATTTACCCCTCCTCATATCTTGACTTGGAGAAGGCAATGGCAGCCCACTCCAGTACTCTTGCCTGGAAAATCCCAAGGATGGAGGAGCCTTGGCTGCGGTCCGTGGGGTCGCTAAAAGTCGGACACGACTGAGCAACTTCACTTTCACTTTTCACTTTCATGCATTGGAGAAGGAAATGGCAACCCACTCCAGTGTTCTTGCCTGGAGAATCCCAGGGATGGAGGAGCCTAGTGGGCTGCTGTCTATGGGGTCGCACAGAGTTGAACATGACTGAAGCGAGTTAGCAGCAGCAGCAGCAGCAGCAGCATATCTTGACTGCCCATCTTCATTAGAAGGTAAGCCCCGTAGAGTGGTGACTTTGCCGTTGTTATCGATTTTGTTTTTATCTGTTTGCCTTTTGTTTGATTTCTGGTATGCCAGGCATCTACCTAGATTCCTTGTAAATAAATGATGCTGACCAGCTAGCCACATGGCTCATGGGACTTTGGGTGCTGGGCTGGTGAGGCTTCCGTAATACACACAGGGATAATTCTCTACTCTCTGTGCACCAGTTGACTGCCCAGAGTGACTATCTCCAGGCCGGACTCAAAGGCTGGACTCTGTCCATGTACACTACCATGATTGTCATGACTCTGTCATGTACCCACCATGACTCAGAACACTTGTCATCCCCAAGGAAACTTCTGGAAAGCCAAGGGGGAGGTAGCCCCTCCACACCTGACCTCAAAGCCTGAGTAAGCAGGCTGGAGGAGCTAACCCGGGGTTCTGGCTGGCCTGCAGTGTCCCTATTTCCATTTTCTATAACCAAGTGGAAGCTGCACCCAAGAGACCCCCAAGACCCCAGTGAGAGGTGAATTCCATCCACAACAAGAAGAATTTAGATAAAACCTAGGGAAGGCACTTGGGTTTCCCAGGTGGTGCTAGTGGTAAAGAACCCACCTGCCAAATGCAGGAGACATAAGAGTGCAGGTTCGATTGCTGGGTGGGGAAGATTCCCTGGAGTAGGGAAGAGGCAATCCACTCCAGTGTTCTCACCTGGAGAATTCCATGGACAGAGGAGATTGGCAGAGTACAGCCCATAGGGCCGCTGCATGCACGTAGGCAGGGATGGTACTTAGAGCAGGAAAAAGATACATCCCCCTCCATGAATACTGAGGGGTGCACCAGTAGCCAAGAAGGCTCCGTAAGCAGTGGGAGCCCTGATACAAGTCTTGGCCCCTCGGTGCGGAGGAGCACCCTGGGTGACCTCCAGTCTCCAATTATCTTCCCTGAGCACAAGTCTAGAATTCTTTCTGCTCCAGTGGGAACCCTGGAGTGGCGAGGTGCACTTTTCAATTATTTAAATTCCATATTGATTATTTAAAAGTGGCCCTTTCTTTAGGGCATCTCAATCCTGGCCATGAATTGACTGTATGAGGAAGCGCTCCGTGCTCAGTGGCACTAATGAGGCGTCGGCTCCAGAAATGTGCCCGGGGAAGCTGGAGGCTGGCCGGCTGCCTCAGCAGCTCCCTCGGATGCACCAGGAACTGACGAGCCATTGCGAACATCCCGCTTCAGCGCGTTTCTCTTGTTACCGTCCACTCGGTGGTGCGATGTTATGATTCCAGACAAACAGCGGAATATTTGCATAGCAAACAGCAACATTTCCCTGGCATCATTAAGAGAGCGCGAGAAAAAGCCTGAGAGAGCGTCAGCCTTGAGGTGGTTCAGAGGCTCTGCTGAGCGTTCATCAACTGTGAGCCCGTCATGCAATAGGCTCTTTATATGCTTGGAAAATAATGAAGAAAATAATCCCAATAATAGCTGCCATATATTGAGTGTTTACTGTATGGTAGGCATGCTACTAAGCTCTCCCCATACATTAATTTTATTTCATCCTCCCATAGATAAGAAATCAGAGTACAGAGAAGCCAAGTAACTTGCCAAGATTACACAGTTCATAAGTAAGAGAGCCAGATTTAAATATTGGCCAATCTGGTCCGAAAACTTACATCCCAACAGCTGAGCTCAGACAAGGGACATGCCTGATAAGCTTTGCACACAAGTAGATAAGTGTTTGAGTGTTCCTCAACCTTGTCCCCTAATGCCTCCGAACTCCCTTCCCTCATGATATATGTACATATATTTGTTGTTGTCAAGCTGTGTCTGACTCTTTTGGGAACCCAGGGACTGCAGCCCACCAGGCTCCTCTGTCCATGGGCTTTATGTATATATATATATATATGTATACTTAGATTTATATATATATACATATATATATATATATATGTATACTTAGATTTATATATACATATACTTACATTTACATTTATATTTATTTATTTATTTATTTTATTTGGTTGACTCCTGGTCTTAGCTGCGGCATGGAGGATCTTTAGTTGCAGCATGTGGGATCTAGTTCCCTGACCAGGGATCAAACCTGAGCCCCTTGCATTGGAAGCTCAAAGTCTTAGCCACTGGACCCCCAGGGAAATTCCCCTTATTATATTTTAATATCACAGATGTACTGTAGATCTATTTATATGCTGTGACTCTTTGGAGGTCCACAGACCATTGTAATATCTGGACCATGAAACCATTTTGATATCTAAGGATGCTTTGAGAATGCATCTACTACTAACAGATAAGACTTAACAGAGAATTTGCTATGTCCTCTTCATAAATTCTAAGCAATTTGGGTATTCAGCAATTAAGTTATTTGAGAAACCAAATGAGTGTTTAATGGGCAGAGAAAGTGGGGGCACAGAGAAGTTAAGTAATTTGCCTGAGTTGACCGACACTTAACGATAGATGCAGGGTTTGAACCCAGACAGTATAGCTTCTTAGTGCAAGCCCTTAACCACCATACCGCACCACCAGACCTCTGGTATCAGCTATGGTCAGCCGTGTAAGATGGTCTCATGTTTACAGAACTTTCTGCTTCTGATGGTAGCATAAACCGCCTCCTCTTCCCCCTTGGCTGTGAGAGGAAACAGGCCTGGGGAAGGAAGCAGAGGCACAGACTCTGAGCCAAGGAGAGCCAGGTCAGAGATCTGAATTGCAGTTGGGGTTCCTGCACCCCACGTATGCCCTCTGTTGAGCAGATCAAGGTTTTTTTTCTCTTTTTAAATATTTATTTATTTATTTGCCTGTTCTGGGTCTTAGGTGTGGCGCGTGGTATCTTAGCTGACCAGGGATGGAGCTCGGGCCCCCTGCATTGGCAGCGTGGAGTCTTAGCCAGTGGACCACCGGGGAAGTCCCTAGATCGAGTTTTGTTGGTTGCCTCTGCGCTGCTCTGTCTCCCTGGCCTTTAGGGAATTGCCCCCTTCCATATAAAAGAGATTGATATTCGTACCCACAGCCCACACCCTGCGGAGAAAGTTTCATCTCATTAGTCAAATTAAAACTTCCTTCTGAACTTGGAATATCTGTGTGATAGACTTCAGTGAATTATAATTTTATTTATAGCTTCCTGTCTCCCAGAAGCTTAAGTGGCAATATGTTATTTGGCTCATTAAAAAAAAATAAAATAAAATAAAATAAAATGACACCTCGAGTGGTACTGTAACTAATTAGGGAGACTTCCAAACTGCTGTTAATTCCAGACACTCAGATGGGCAGCAGCAGCTAGCCCCAAGCTCCCAGGGAGGACAGACATGCAGCTGCGGACCTCAAATCTCACATTAAGTCAAACAATTATTTTGACAGGTTGAGTGAGCTCCACAAAGTGCACGTATAATAAAATCCTTTAATTGCTTTCCTTACTGAGGCCAATGCACCCGATGATGGGGGAGCCTGGGCAATGTGGGGGAGTCTTCCAGGAGCCTGGCACTAGATGTTACCTACACTCAGACGTGGGCAGATATTTATCCCAGAGGCTTGAAAGGAGGGCCCGGGGCTTTAGGGATGAAGCTTAAGAATGGAAAAAGAACAAGTAATCCAGGTTACATTTGTTGAAATCCACTTCTATTTATTTATTTTGCCTCCCAGTGTTATTAGAAAAAATTTTTTTCACAATAATTTTAGATCTATGGTGGAGTTACAAAGATAAGATGGAAAGTTGTCCTGTATCCTTCACCCAGTTTCCCCTAATGTTAGCGTCTTACATAACCATGGTATATTTTTGTGCCAGGCACTCTTTAGGGGCTGTGGATACATCTATTAAGAAAAACATGAGCCATCTCTGTTTTCATACAGCACATGGTCTGGTGGGGAGAAAGAGCACAGAAACGAACCCATGCTGGTGGTCATGTGTGCTAGCCAGGCTGCTGCTACATTTCTGAGACAGCATAAAAGTCAGCATTGATGACTAATCATGGCAGCAAAGCCTTTCATTGAATCGGCTGTGTGGATGTCTGACAGTCACCATTCCTAACTCTGGACTAGGATGGAGAGCTAGGAAGGCAGGGCCAGGTAAGTGGGCAGTTGCTGAGGACAGGAACATCAGGTATCTGACTGATTGGCGTTAGGGTGCTCACATGTGTGTGGTCTGGGGTGGGCCACTGGGCACTGGTTTTGGAGAATGAAGATGACAGCAGGGGGAGGGTGGGTGAGATTAAGTTCCCTGAAAAATGCCTGCACAGCGTGGGGAGTTAGTGGATGCTGGAGCGTGCCTTTGTGGATCTGGGTCATTGCAGTAGTATCCTCACGGCTCTGTACTTCCATCCTTATCCCCCTGGACCCCTTCTATTATTCCTGAGGCTTCATCCCCACTGCTCTCTGCTTCTCCCACCTCTTGAGCTTCCCAGGCTGCTCCTGAAACAACCCAGGCAGACAGGCTCCAGCTTCAAGGCCTCAGCCCTTGTTGCTCCCTCTGCCTGGGAAGCTCACTCCCTAGATATCCGCACAGCTCGCTCCCTCATTGTTCAGGCCTAGACTTCACTGTCACCGGCTCAGAGAGGTCCTTCCTGCCCGCCTGGTAAAAGCAAAGGACCTTGCTTTATTTTTCTTCCTGGTGCTTTTTACTGCCTGACAAGTTACGGATTTGATGGTTTGCTTTCTCTCTCCTATAGTCTAAGCTCTGAGAGTGCATTCTTTTGTGTTCACTGCATTGTCCCTAATTCCAACCACAGTGTGAGACCCAGAGGAGGCACCTGAGTCATTTGTGGAGTGAATTCTCTTTGAGGTCTTCCTTTTCTCCTTTCTTCCTATTAAGCTGCTGTTTTATACCCATCATTTTGCTCCTGATATATAGAGTGGGGGACTTCCCCAGTGTCTCCATGCTAAAGAATCCGCCTGCAATGCAGGAGTTGCAGTAGACGCAGGTTTGATCCCTGGGTAGGGAAGATGCCCTGGAAGAGGGCATGGCAATCCACTCCAGTATTCTTGCCTGGAGAATCCCATGGACAGAGGAGCCTGGCAGGATACAGTCCATGGGATCGCAAAGAATCGGACACAACTGAAGCGACTTAGCACGCACACAGGCATGCAGAGAGGGAGCCTTTATAAAGGCTGGAGTTTGGGCCCTGTTCTCCTCCACCAAAGCCTCTTGGCCTCATTGGAGTGAAATGTTGGACCAGCGATGGTGCAGGTCACCTTCCCTTCTGGGGTTCAGTTGGAAACGTAGCCCAGCTGGGCCCTTTCTCCTGGTTCCTCTCCTAGCCTGGCGTGAACAGTGGGCAGCTAGCTGGGCATTTGCCAAGTGCTCTATCTCATCTGCTCCTGTGTCTGTTTTCACCTCTTATTTCCTTCTTGACCTCTGTCAAGAATTTTCAGGCCAAGAGAAAAACTCTAATCAACCGCTCATTCTGTCTGCCTTCCCTCATTTCTCTCAGCACAGGGAAGAGCTGATCTAAGGCAGTGTGGTCAATTGGGGCAGATAAATGAGGCAAGGCTGATTTCAGTGTCTTTCATTTCATGAGATGCCAGCCTCTGACTGGAGATCAAGGGTGCTTCCAGGTGGTATGAACAGGAAAAGGGGAATGCATTCAGGACTTCCCTGGTGGCCCAGTGGTTAAGACCTCACCTCCCAATGCAGGAGGTGCGGCTTGGATCCCTGGTCAGAGAGCTAAGACCCCACAGGCCTTGAGGCCAAAACATAAAACAGAAGCAATATTGTAACAAATTCAATACAGACTTTATAAAAGGTTTACATAAAAAAAATCTAGTGATGGGATGGGGAGGGAGATGGAAGGGGGCTTCAGGATGGGGAACACATGTACACAGGTGGCTAATTCGTGTCAATGTATGACAAAAACCACTACAGTATTGTAAAGTAATTAGCCTCCAATTAAAACAAATTAATTTTTTAAAATCTTTAAAGAAGAGGCGAAAATGCACCTTTCTCTGGACTTCCTGGATTCAACCCATCTACTTCATCAGAAAACCTGTTCTGAGCAAGAATGAGAAGGGGAGAGGAAGCCAGAGAATCTGTCAATAGACTATGCCAGACCAGCGCGATGCAGTGGCGAGATGATAATGTATCATTCTGAATTCATCCTGACAGTAACAATGGCTACATTTATCCAAAGGTGCATGTATTCCGGGAACCATATTACACATGCTGCTGCTTTAATCTCTACAACTACCCAGTGAGATATTAATATCTCCTGTTTCACAGATGAGGAAACTGAGACTCAGAAAGTTGCCAGGGTCTCAGAGTTAATAAGTACTAGAGCCAAAATTCAGATAGTCTGACTGCAAAACTTATAAACTCAATCATGATGCTATATTGTATTACAGTTGCAGACGAATGGTCCAAGATAAGTTGTATTTCACCTGCAAACACATGGGTGCTTTCTAATTAAATTGGTTTCCAACATTTAAAAAATGAGTGATTAAAAAATGGCAGCTTCATATTTTTATCTTTTAGGCTTTTTTTGTTTTTTTGGACATGCTTTTAGACTGACAATGAGTTGCAAAAAGAACACAGAAGTCCCCTTCTACCCTTGACTCAGTTTCCTGCTCTGTTAATACCTTTCCTAACCCAAGTACATCATCAAAACCAGGCAACTGACATATCGCAACAATATTATTAACTGAAATGCAGAACTTATCACACTTCGCTAGTTTGTACCTGCACTTATTTTAGACATTTATTTATTTAGTTAGTTTTAGCTGCGCTGGGTCTTCGTTACTGCAGGTGGGCTTTCTCTAGCTGTAGTGAGCGGGGGCTCCTCTTTAATTGTAGCACGTGGATTTCCTGTAGCCGTGGTTTCTCTTGTTGCAGAGCATAGGCTCTCTAGGCGCGTGGACTTCAGAAGTTGTGGCTTGCAAGCTTGGTTGCTTCATGGCATGTGGGATCTTCCTGAACTGGGAGTCAAACCCATGTCCCCTGCATTGGCAGTGGATTCTTAACCACTGGACCACCAGGGAGGTCCCTGGACTCATTTTTTGAAAAACAGTTTATTTTGTATTGGGGTATAGCTGATTAACAAATAATGTTGTGATAGTTTCAGGGGAACAGCGAAGAGACTCAATCATATGTACATGTGTATCCATTCTCCTCCAATCTCCTTTCCCATCCAGTCTGCCATGTTACATTGAGCAGAGTTCCATATGATTACAAAAGTCCTTGTTGGTTATCTATTTTAAATATAGCAGTGTGTACTATTCCACACTTCCTAACTATGCCTGCACTCATTTTTTAAATGGACAATTTGAAATAAAAGGTATGGCGTTTGAATCCTTATTAAAAAATCATATCTGGACACACACAGCAAGATTTCAAAACCTGAAAAGATCTGGTGGAACTGAGTGGAGGCTGCCTTCCCTTAGAGGGGCACTGGGACTTTGCCATAGTCCTCACTTTGCAGATCTCACTTGTATGCATCGCCTCCCTGGCCTCTAAAGACTTTTGTCTTTTTGTCTCCATTGCTTCAAGTCTAGCAGCAAATCTGCGTGTCACAAGGAGAGAATCCCATAGTCTGATACACTACCCTTCAGATAGTATGTTGCCAAGCCATGATTATCTGGTGAGAGGCTGGTTAACCAGAAAGACTGGGAGGTGGAAACAAGTTTGTCTCATTCCTCAGGGCTTCAGTGAAGGGATGAGAGCCAGTGGTAGGAGGCAAAAGCAGGAGGATTTTAGTTCATCCTGAGGAAGCGCTTTCTCATAATGGGATTTAACTAGAGAATCAGGCTGCCTTATGTAAGGTAGTGAGACACCCAGACCTGGAGGCATTCAAACAGAGACAGAGTGGCTAAATTTCAAAAGTGTTAGAGAAGAGCTATCTGTTGTAAGAGGGAGGTGAGATGACATTAGTCTGAGCACCATTTTAATGCTTAGATTCATGGGCTCAGATTCCATAGCTGGAAATCTAAATGTTAAAATATAGTGTGTGTGTGTGGCATGTGTGTGTGCACACATGTGCCCTTGCACTTGCATATGCATGTGTTATATGATTAGCTCGTTTAATCCTCATGATAGCAATATGGGCTATAAATTATTCTGCCCATTTAACAAAAAATAGAACTGCTCAGAGAAGCCAAATGATGTGTCCAACTCTGCTAGTGAATGACTGAACTGAATCTGAATTTAAACTTCAATGTCTTTGGCGTCAAAGTATCCACTCTTTGTAGCTCATCTCTAGGCCTCCCCAGCAGAGGTATCCTTTGGACAGAACTATTTCTCTACACTTCTTTTTCTCAGGGAGAGAAGGATACACAGATTCACTGGCTCCTGGCCAGAGCTCAGGTCCTGCACTCAGTGCCCACCCAACTCTATTGCTTCTTTGGTAATTCAGAAACTCTAACCTGTGCACTGGGGTGAAGCTAATTACATGAGAACTTCCAGGAGTGTTGATTAAAAATGAATTATCTCAGATCCCATACCTGGAGGTTTTGATTCAGAAGATCTGGGCTGGAGCCATGGGTGCACACCTTTCACAACCTATGGAGGTTTTTCTGATGTTTAACAAGAATGGAAACTGCTGTCCTGTTGCAGCACTGGGATTTAACATGATGACTTTGGGCAATGTATCCACTCGTGCATGCACTTTGGAATCCATTTACTTGTAGTCACAGAAATGAGCATGGAGCAACTCCTAAGGCTAGAGTCTGTTCTAGGAATTCATTGGTGAACAAAATAGACTAAGTAAATAAATAACACCCCCACCACCATCATGATGGTAAAGAATCTGCCTGCAGTGCAGGAGACCAGGGTTCAGTCCCTGGGTCAGGAAGATACCCTGGAGAAGGGAATGGCAACCCACTCCAGTATTCTTGCCTGGAGAATTCCATGGACAGAGGAGCCTGGCGGGCTACAGTCCCCCCTCTTTGTGGGGTCACAAAGAGTCGGACATGTCTGAGCAACTAACACTTTCACTTACCTTCATGAGGCTTATATCTATGGGGTATGATTTCACTTATTTTCAGTTAGATTCTATATTCTAAAGAAGGGTAGAGTACTTATAAATTGAAGGGATTAGGGGAAATTTTAAAAGTAGTTCCTACTTTATTATACTTCAGTGGGAAAATAAATGAATAAAGTATACAACAACAAAAAAAATATGGGATGGAAATGGCAACCCACTCCAGTACTCTTGCCTGGAGAATCCCATGGATGGAGGAGCCTGGTAGGCTGCAGTCCATGGGGTCTCAAACAGTAGGACACGACTGAGCGACTTCACTTTGACTTTCAAGTAATGACTGCTGGAAGGAGGGCTGGAAGGAGGATGGAATGGAGCAAGGTGATTGTAGAAGGAAACAGGGTTTCTTTTTTTGGTGATGAAAATGTTCTGGAATTAGATAGTAGTGATGGTTGTGCAACCATGTGAGCATCTTAAAGGCCCCTGGCTTGTCCACTTTAAGAGGGTGGATTTTGGGAGTTCCCTGGCGGTCTTGTGAATAGGATTCAGTGCTTTCAATGGCCATGGCCCAGGGTTCAGTCCCTGGTTGGGGAACTGGGATCCCACAAGCCATGTGGCATGGTCAAACGGAAAGAAAAATAAAAGATTGGTCCTCTTCAGACCTTGCATGCCTGAATGCAGGGGTGAATTCACTTCAGGGTGAATTTTAAGATATATGAATTACATTGCTGATGGGAATATAATGTTATGACCGCTCTGGAAACTGGTTTGGCAGTTCTTTTCAAAAGTAAAAAAGAATGGATTTATTATATGAACACACAATTTCATGTGTGGGTATTTATCCCAGAGATATGAAGCCTTGTTTTCATTCAGCAACTTGAACACAAATATTCATGGCAGCTGTCTCTATATTCTAGCCTATACACTAGCCACCAAACTGGAAACTGTTCCAACGTCCTTTAGTGGCTAAATTGTTCAACATGCTTAGTACATCCATGCCATGGAATACAACTCAGTAATAAAAAAGGAGTTAACTACTGTAATTCACACAAAACTTGGATGAACCTCAAGGAAATTATGCTGACTTAAGAAAAATTTCAAAAAGAATGATTCTTTTTATGAATTATTAATTAAATAATCTAATAATAGAGATGTTAAGGATGGGGTAAGCAGATAAGTGTGGCTATAAAACACAAGGGAGTCCTGTAATGGTACAATTGAGTATCTTCACCATGACTGTGGTTACTCAAGGCTACAGGTGTGACATAATTGCAAAGAGCTACATGCCCATGAACACAACACACACACCCACACCCACATGCATAAGTGAATGCATATAACTGATGAAATCAGAATATGGCCTGTGGAGTCTGTGGATTGTGTCAATGGCTATTTCTAGGTTTTGATACTGTGCTATAGTTGTATAAAATGTTAACATTGGTATAACAATGAAGAAGGCTGAGGGGAGACCACACAGAACTTTCCTATACATTTCAACCTCTGTGAATCTATAATTATTTAAAAACAAAAAGCTGTACATCACGGGGGCTATAACCAATATTTTACAATAGCTACAAATGTATAACCTTTAAAAATCGTGAATCACTATATTATACGCCTGTAACTTATATAATATTGCACAGCAATATACTTCAAATAAAAAAAAGTCAAAAGACAGTGGCTAAATCATCAAAACACAAAATCAGTGTGTTTAAGATTTTGCTATAAATAAAATAAAGTAGAAAAAAAAAGATTTTGCTATTTATGTAAAATAAACAGAAAATGTACAAGTGAATTTGCTTGTATCTGCATAAACTATCTCTCAAAGGGTGCACAAAAAACTGAGAACATTAGACTAAAGGTAATAGTAACTGGGTGATTGTGGGGAGAGGTGAGCAGAGAATTTTTCCAGCACCCACTTTTGTGCCTTTTGGAGTTTGAACCCATGTGAATATATTATCTATTAACAAATAAATATTAAAAGTAACTTAGGCAGGGGACTTCCACTTCTGGTAACATGGAATGAACAGACATACGTTTTGCCTATTTATCCTATTGCTGCTGCTAAGTCACTTCAGTCGTGTCTGACTCTGTGCGACCCCATAGACGGCAGCTCACCAGGCTCCCCCATCCCTGGGATACTCCAGGCAAGAACACTGGAGTGGGTTGCCATTTCCTTCTCCAATGTATGAAAGTGAAAAGTGAAAGTGAAGTCGCTCAGTTGTGTCCGACTCTTAGCGACCCCATGGACTGCAGCCTACCAGGCTCCTCCGTCCATGGGATTTTCCAGGCAAGAGTACTGGAGTGGGGTGCCATTTCCTTCTCCGATTTATCCTATTAAGTACAGTTAAACCCCCCCCCGCCCGGACATTACTACATATAAAATAAACATAGAAAGACTTGGAAAGGTAGAGAGAAGGCAGACAGTGTCGGGACCTCAAAACCCAAGGAACAGCATAGTGGTGGATTCTCTGGGATTTCTTTTGATCTCATTTGTTCTCGTCTGTGTCCTGGAGAAACCAGCGATTCAGAAGAGCCAATTTCCCATTTTTGTCAGCAAAGATTGAGTAAAAAGTCCAGACTTCTATCTTTGCCAGGCTGTGACAAAGCGCTCCTGCTGAGATGGTGCTGGTGGAGACCACGTGGGAGCCTGGAAGCTCATCCTCACTTAGTATGTGAGGAATCATTCCCTTCCTCACTGAGATAGTGTCAGAGGACGCCTAACGGAGAGCGAGGACCTTCAGCACCGCTCAGCATTAATGAGCCGCATGGGGAGCAGTAACCGGACTCACCTCCCTTTCCCAGGTAATGTGGTATTGACAGATACCTGGTGGGAAATTTGAACTCCTATTCCTGCCCAGTAATAATAAGGAGACGCATCCCCATTGACTGTCAATGGAGGCCATGTAAAGAACCTGAAGTTCTACCTCGACATGGTATATTCTGCACCCCCACCCCGTTCAGTGTCAGAGGAGCAGTGTCATGGGATGCCTGCTAAAACATAAAATGTGAATTAGATCCAGAGTCCTATAACATAGCATCTTAAAATGGCCAGTTACCAATCAAATGTCACTTGTCATACAAATAACTAGAAATATCTGTTTGAATGGGGAAAAAGGGAAAATCAACAGAATCTAGAACTAAGATGTCAGAGATGTTAAAATTGTCTCATGGATATTTTAAAGTAGCTGCCATCAAAATGCTTCAATCAGGAACAATGAACACATTTGAAACAAATGAAAATATATGGACTCTCAGAAAAGAAATAAAAACTCTCAGCAAAGAATATATGATCTAAGAAAGAAGCAAATGGAACTTTAGAACTAAAGAAATACAAAAGGTGAAATAAAAGCTCAGTGGATAGACTTGTAGCAGAATGGAGTGGAAAGAACTGGTAAGCTTAAAATAGAAATTACCCAATTTGAACTACAAGGAGAAAATAGAAAAAGAAAAATGAACAAAACCTCAGGGACATGCAGAATATAACAAAAGACCTAACATTTGGATCATAACAGTCCTAGAGGAGAGGATAAATAATGGAAAAACTATTCAAAGTAATAGTGGCTGAGAATTCCCCAAATTCAACAAAAGTCATAACCCTATGGATTCAAGAAGCTGAGTGAACAAGGCAAGAAATCTTGAAAGTGGCTAGAGAGAAATTACACCTTACCTGAAGGGGAAGAAACAATTAGAACAACAGCAGATTTTAAAAGCTGGAGACCATGAAGATCAGAATGAAAAGGCACAGTGTTGTTCAAGGGCTGAAGGAAGGGATTACAAACCCCATATTCTGCATCAAGAAAAATATCCATCAGAAATGAAGGGAAAATCAAGACATATTCAGATGAAGGGAAACTAAGAGAACTTGGCATAGATATTCCCTCAAAGAATGGCTAAAGGAAGTTATCTATACAGCAAGGAAATAAGAAGGAAACTTAGAGCATTAGAAAAGAAAAAAGAATAAGGGATAGAGCAAAAACATGGTTAAATACAATAGATTTATTCTCCACTTGAGTTTTCAAAAATATGTTTGTTCAGTTCAGTTCAGTTCAGTCACTCAGTCGTGTCCAACTCTTAAGAGACCCCATGAATCGCAGCACACCAGGCCTCCCTGTCCATCACCAACTCCCGGAGTTTACTCAAACTCATGTCCATCGAGTCGGTGATGCCATCCAGCCACCTTATCCTCTGTTGTCCCCTTCTCCTCCTGTCCCCAATCCCTCCCAGCATCAGGGTCTTTTCCAATGAGTCAAACCAGTGCATGAGGTTGCCGAAGTATTGGAGTTTCAGCTTTAGCATCAGTCCTTCCAAAGAATACCCAGGACTGATCTCCTTTAGGATGGACTGGTTGGATCTCCGTGCAGTCCAAGGGACTCTCAAGAGTCTTCTCCAACACCACAGTTCAAAAGCATCAATTTTTTGGTGCTCAACTTTCTTCACAGTCCAACTCTCACATCCATACACAACCACTGGAAAAACCATAGCCTTGACTAGACAGACCTTTGTTGGCAATGTAATGTCTCTGCTTTTTAATTTGCTGTCTAGGTTGGTCATAACTTTCCTTCCAAGGAGTAAGTGTCCTTTAATTTCATGGCTGCAGTCACCATATACAGTGATTTTGGAGCCCCCCAAAATAAAGTCTGACACTGTTTCCACTGCTTCCCCATCTATTTCCCATTAAGAGATGGGACCAGATGCCATGATCTTAGTTTTCTGACTGTTGAGCTTTGTTTATTTGTTTGAGACTTTTTTTTTATTTTGAGGTTTTTTTTTTTTTTTTTGACTGTTGAGCTTTAAGCCAACTTTTTCACTATCCTCTTTCACTTCCATAAAGAGGCTTTTTAGTTCCTCTTCACTTTCTGCCATAAGGGTGGTGTCATCTGCATATCTGAGGTTACTGATATTTCTCCGGGCTATCTTGATTCCAGCTTGTGCTTCTTCCAGCCTAACGTTTCTCATGATGTACTCTGCACATAAGTTAAATAAGCAGGGTGACAATATACAGCCTTCACGTACTCCTGTTAGTTGAACCAAAAGTTATTATATTGTTTAATATGTACACTGAAGACATATTACATTATGAATGGTTAAAGATAAAGAAGCATAAAAGGAAATTAGATTTTTAGATTTCAGTTGAACTGGTAAAAATGTTGGTACCAGTAGACTGTAGTAAATTATGTACATGTAATATAATACCTAGAGCAACTGTTCAAAGAGCTGTAAAATGCTAGGCAAATCAAAACGGAATTATAAAAAAGTGTTTAAATAATCCAAAAGGAGGCAGGAAGAGAAGACAGAGAAAACAAAACTTTAAATGACAGGCTTAAGCCCTAATACAATAGTAATCACAGGAAGGTTTGGGGAGCATGGATACATATGTATGTATGGCTGAGTTCCTTCGTTGTTCACCTGAAACTGCCACAGCATTGTTAATTGGCTACACTCCAACACAAAACAGAAGGTTTAAAGTTTGAAAAAAAAATCTAATTTGTAATGTAAATAAACACAAAACTCTACTCAAAAAATACAGTCTACATACACTAATTAAAAGACAGAGATGGGCACTGTAGGCTTAAAAAAAAAGAAGAAAAGCCCCAATTATAAATTTTCTCTAAGAAACTACTTCATTATATAGGTATATAAAGGTAACAGATGGAAGAAGATATAGGATGAAAAACATTAAAAGAAAACAGTAGTGGTTATTTTAATATCAGATAAAGGTATCCAGACTGATGAAAATTATCAGGGAAAGAGAGGGCTGAAACATAACGATGAAAGGGTCAATCCACCAAGAATAAGTATCAATTCTAAAAGTGTATGCGCAAAACAAAAGATCCGCACCGAATGTGACGCTAAACAAACAGAAATAAAAAGAGATATAGACAAATCTAAAATTAATGTTGGAAACATCAACACCCTTTCACAACAATTGATGAAGCAATTAGAAAATCAGCAAGGATATAGAAGAAATCAATAACGTCATCAACCAACAGGATCTCATTGACATGAATACAACAATCCATCCAACAAAAGCCCAGTACACACTTTTTCCAAGTCCCATAAATATACCAAGATGACTACAGCCTGGAGTATAAAATAAACCTCCACAAATTTAAAAGAATTGAAATAGTGCTGAGTGTGTAGTCTGACCATAATGGAATATAACCAGAAATCAATAATAGAATGATAACAGATAAACCTCCAAATTCTTGGAAACTGAATACTATACTTCTAAATAGTCAAAATGGTCAAAAGAAAGTCTTCAGAAAAATTTAAAAATACACTTAATTGAAAAAACTGAAAATACATACCAAAATTTGTAGGGCACAGCTGTAACACTGGAACACAACTAAAAAAGAATTTTTTCCTATTAAAGTATAGTTGATTTATAATATTATATTAATTTCATGTGGACAGTATAGAGATTCTATATTTTTATTGATTATACTCCAAATTTATTTGGAGTGTGTGCTAAGTTGCTTCAGTTGTGTCCAACTCTTTGCAATCCCATGGACTGTAGCCTGCCAGGCTCCTCTGTCCATGGGATTCTCCAGGCAAGAATCCTGGCATGGGTTGCCATGCCCTCCTCCAGGGGATCTTCCTGACCCTGGGATCGAATCCTGGTCTCTTATGTCTCCTGCATTGGCAGAGGGGGTTCTTTTACCACTAACGCCACCTGGGAAACACTTAATTTTTTTTTCCTTTATTTTTATTAGTTGGAGGCTAATTACTTTACAATATTGTAGTGGCTTTTGCCATACATTGACATGAATCAGCCATGGATTTACATGTGTTCCCCATCCCGATCCCCCTTCCCACCTCCCTCTCCATCCCATCCCTCTGGGTCATCCCAGTGCACCAGCCCTGAGCAGTTGTCTCATGCATCCAACCTGGACTGGCGATCTGTTTCACACTTGATAATATACATGTTTCGATGCTATTCTCTCAGATCATCCCACCCTCGCCTTCTCTCATAGAGTCCAAAAGTCTGTTCTATACATCTGTGTCTCTTTTTCTGTCTTGCATATAGGGTTATCACTACCATATTTCTAAATTCCGTATATATGCATTAGTATACTGTATTGGTCTTTATCCTTCTGGCTTACTTCACTCTTAAAATTATTGTATGGTAGTTCCATCTTTAGTTTTTTAAGGAACCTACCTCCATTTTGCTCTCTGAAGTGTCTGTGTCAATTTACATTCCTACCAATGGTTTGAGAGGATTGCCTTTGCTCCTCATGCTGTCCAGGATTTATTGTTTGTAGATTTTTTGATGATGGCTTTTCTGACTGGTGTGAGGTGATACCTCACTATAGTTTTGATTTGCACTTTTCTAATAGTGATGTTGAGTATCTTATCATGTGCCTCTTAGCCACTTGCATGTCTCTGTAGAAATATCTATCTGGTCCTCTGCCCATTTTTGATTGGGTTGTTCGTTACTACCATGCATAAAATAGATAGCTAGTGGGAACCTGATGTGTAGCACAGAGAGCTGAACTTGGTGTTCCGTGGTGACCTAGATGGGGGGGAACAGGGGATTGGGAGGGAGGTCCAAGACGAAGGGGATATATGCATACATATAGCTGATACTTGGGAATTGAATATTATACTTCCAAATAAGCAAAACATTCAAAAGAAAGTCTCAAGAAAAATTTTAAAATAGACTTAACTGAAAGAAAGTGAAAATACAACATGTCAAAATTTGTAGGGCACAACTAAAACACTGGAACATAGCTAAAACAGATTTTTTTTTCTTATTCAATATTTTGGCCATCTGATATGAAGAGCCAAGTCATTGGAAAAGACCCTGATGCTGGGAAAGATTGAAGGCAAAAGGAGAAGGGGGCGGCAGAGGATGAGACAGTTAGATAGCATCACAGAGTCAACGGACTTGAATTTGAGCAAACTCCAGGAGATGGTGGAGGACAGAGGAGTCTATAGTCCATGGGGTTGCAAAGAGTCAGAAACGACTTAGTGCTGAACAACAACAAAGCTGATTCCCTTCATTGTTCAACAGAAACTAACATTGTAAAGCAATTATGCTTCAATAAAAAAGTTATTATAAAATATCGGTTTCACTTTATGTGCTGTACAATATGTCATTGTATCTTATTTATTTTATACTTAGTAGTTTTGTATCTCTTAATTCCCTTCCTCTATCTTGCCCCTCTTCCCCATCCCTTGCTCCACTGGTAACCACTAGTTTGTCCTATGTATCTGTGAGTCTGTTTGCTTTTTTAAAATATTAATTTTGTTTCTTTTGCTGAAACAGAAATTTATGGCATCTAAATCTGGGAGATAGCAAAGGACAGGGAAGCCTGGCGTGACACAGTTCATGGGGTCACAGAGTCGGACAGGACTTAGTGACCGAACAAGGCATATATCACAAAAGAAATCTCAGCTTAATAATTTAAGCTTTCATCTCAATAAGGGTTTGCCAGGGGGCTCGCGGTTAAAGAAACTGCATGCAGTGCAGGAGACGCCGGACATATGATTTCAATTCCTGGGTGGGGAAGATCCCCTGGAGTTATGGTTTTCCTCCAAGTACATGCCCAACAGCTACCGAGGTGACTCAGATGGTAAAGAATCTGCCTGCAGTGCTAGAGGCCCGGGTCCAGTCCCTGGGTCAGAAAGATCCCCTGGACAAGGGGATGGTAACCCGCGCCAGTATTCTTTCCTGGAGAATCCCCATGACAGAAGGGCTTGGTGGGCTACAGTGGGCTACAGCCCATGGGGTTCCAAAGAGTTGGACATGATGGAACAACTACACTTTCATTTTTTTTTCATATGCCCAAGAGTGGGATTCCTGGATCAGTAAGTCAGACACAGAAAGACAAATATCACATAATATTGCTTATATGTAGAATCTAAAAAAAATCATAGAAATGAACTTACTTACGAAACAGAAGTAGAGTCACAGAAGTAGAAAACAAACTTATAGCAAGTAGGGGATAAGGAGGGGTGGGACAAATTGGGAGATTGGGATTGGCATATACACACTGTTATATATAAAATAAATAACTATTAGTGATAAGGATCTACCATTTAGCACAGGGAATTCTGCTCAATACGGTAATGATTTGTATGGGGAAAGAATCTAAAGAATGGATCTAAAAAGTGGATTTATGCATATGTATAACAGTTACTTTGCTATACACCTGAAATTAATACAACATTGTAAATTAACCATACTCCAATAAAATATACAAAAAATTATTAAAACTCAACACTAAAAGCACAATGCAATTTTAAAATGGGCAAGAGATATCAACATACATTTCACTGAAGAGGATAAACAGGATGGCAAATAGGCAAGTGGAAAGGTATTCAGTATCCAGGGCTTTAAGGAAATATAAATTAAGAATACAATGATCTGTCACTACATGGCTACCAGAAAAGGTAAAATAAAAAATAATGACAAAAACAAACCCTGGGAGATCTAGATTATCTGAATTACTCAAAGCATTTTGAGTTAGAATTTAAAATTGTCCAACAACTCTGGAAAACAGTCTCTTAAACAAGCAACAAGAAAAAAAAAAAAAACTAAACTGATGCTTATTTATGATCTGGCAATTACACTCTTCCAAAGAAATGGAAATTTATGTCTACATAAAGCCTGTACATGACCCTTCGTAGCATCTATGTTTATAATAATCGAACTCTGGAAACCAAGAAAATGTCCATCAACACATGAATGTTATTCACACTATGAACTCTTATGCAGCAAAGAAAAAAATGAATGTCCTGAACAGCTTACATAGATCTCAAGGGCATTATGCTGAGTGAAAATACTCAATCTTAGGGCTTCCCTGGTGGCTCGGTGACAAAGAATCCACCTGCCAATGCAAAAGACAGAGGTTCAATCCCTGATCTGGGAAGATATCACATGCTGCAAAGCAAATAAGCCTGTGCTATGGAGCCTGTGCTCAAGAGCCTGAGAAGTGCGACTACTGAGCCCATGTACCACAGTACTATGCATGCCCTAGACCCTGCACGCCACAAAAGAGAAACAACTGCCGTGAGAAGCCCTTGCATTGCAACTAGAGAGTAGCCCCTTCTCTTTGCAACTAGAGAAAAGTGTGCACAGCAACGAAGACCCAGCACTACCGTTAAATAAATAAATGTGTGCTGTGCTTAGCTGCTCAGCCGAGTCCAGCTCTTTGCGACCCCATGAACCACAGCCCTCCAGGCTCCCCCATCCATGGAGATTCTCCAGCAAGAACACTGGAGTGGGCTGCCATGCCCTCCTCCGGGGGATCTTCACAAAAATAAATACATAAATAAATTTTTTTAAAGAGGAAGAAACCAATCTTACAAGATCACACACTTTGTGATTCCACTGTATATTCTTGCAATGACCGTGTCATCAACTTGGAAAACTGCCTGCATCCAAATCTGGTCTTAGGGTCTGTGTGAGAACACAAACAGAATGACTACCCTAAGCTTGGCTTCTCCCTCAAGCACAAGCATCTGGCTTAAAGCTCGGAGTCCTTGCTTGGCATTAAAGCCTTTCCTGATTTGGGGATCAACATGTGAAAAGGCCCAGAAGCCTACAGCACAAATCTCTTTTGGGAGAAAGTCTGATGTTAAACCATACGCCCCGGAGCAGGAGATGTGGTTGGAAGTAAAGACAGACAGACCAGGATGGGGGAGACCAGGATGGAGGAGAACTAAAGACAGATCAGGCTGAGGGAGAACTCAAAGCTCTGGGCATCTCTCAGCCTCAGAGGTCACCATACCACCCTCACACCAGAAGTTGCTTGCACCCATGCAGATTGCTTACAGTTCCTCAAACAAGCCAGTCCCTTTCAAGCTGTTCTCTCTCCAGCTTTGCATGTACTGGCTAGCTTCTACTCAACTCTCAGGTCTCAACTTAAATGGCACTCCCTATAGGAAGCCTTTCACTTGTCTTCCAACTGATTTAGGCTAAATTTCTATTTATATTTTTATGTATGCAGAAGGTTACTTGTGTTTCTCGACCTTGGAGAAGTGGCCCTCTCAAGGGGTTGTCGGTTGTGTCTGGGCAGTGCTCTCCCCCTCTATCTCCCAAGGGCCAGGGACCCCCTGTCCCCGAGCAGATTCTGATCTGTGTTCGTGGACTTCAGTTCCTCAAGATGCTGTATCATAGTTTTCTTGCCTCTAGTGTCTGCCAGGATCCTGGTGGGTGGCCTTGCCCTTGCCTGGTGTGGGTTGATCGCCTTTGCCATGTGCTGTCCCTGGTATTTCTCCATTCATAGCACCCTTTCACTAGAGGCAGGTGTGTGATCCGATAGGAAATTACAGCGTGGGAGCAGAGAAGTGTGGGAGGATATAGGCAGGCCTCCAAAGACTTGGTATGAAAGAAGGAAGTTGGCTTGTGTGTGAATCTTACATACACATCTGCTTGTGATGCATAAAATATCTCTGGAAAAAATATGCAAGAATCTGGTAACATTTGTTTAGTTCTAGGAATGAGTTTAACTTCCCAAAAAATGAGTCTGGGCTCTAGAGAAGGTGCTTGTGGAAGAAGCTGGACTGAGGATGTTGGTTCGGTTTCTGTTCTTTCAACACAGATCCTGAGACTAGGATTAGGATGCAGGTGGTTTATTCGGGAGGTGATCCTCAGAAGCTCAAGTGAGGGAACAGAGAGAGAGGCAAGGAAGAGAGAAAAGTCAACAAGGGCTATGTTCATGAGCAGGTTACTGCTATGGGCCCCTGGGGCTCCATCCTGCTGGAGCCCCTCTAAGGAGTCTCTGGGGTGCCATCCCACTGTGGGTCGAGGAGGTTGGGACATTTGTTCACTGACCTCCAAGCCCCCTTAGTATTCACACCCACTGTTTGCACCACAACAAGCCCTGTAGCACATGATGCAGGAGAACGCAGAGGAGAAGATGAGTCTGCACGTCTCCTGGAGGTGAAGATGGGCATGGATAGCACCTGTCCTGGGCAGGATCCACAAACCTGCAGCAGTCCACACCTATGGGGAAACTGTCTGCTTCTGCTGATGGTCTTACGGGCACAGCCCTCAGAAGGTATCATCTGACTGCAAAGGGACTGCAGGCAACATGAGCCTCCTGGAGGCCAGCCTCATTTTGGAATAACAGAGGAAACATGATTACCCACCCTCCCCTTTCCAAGATGAAGAGGCTGAATCTCAGAGATCTCACATAACCTGTCTTTAGACACTCAGTTCCTGCTAAAGACAAATTCTCAAACCTTCCAGTGTTTTTTTATTGCCTATCTTAGAGGCGGGACTCAGCAAATATTTACTAAGTACACATGTGGATGAACCAGGTTCCTTCCTCTGGCACAGTGGGAGCTCCATGGGGACTCACTCAAGCGCTGTCCGGCCGTAAGTGTTGGTGCTGGAGCCTGCAAGCCAACGTGGGATAAGCTCTGGGATGTCAAGTGCTGAGACTCACACAGCCAAGGCAGAAGAGTTGATGCTTGTGGATTTGGAGGGGTGGCTGTTTGCCTGTTCCGTAGGCTGAGGGAGCCCATGGAGGGAGTAGCAGTCACGATTTGAACACTTCTTTGATATTAGTCCAACCCCAGCTGGAGAGTGTCTGTGTTTATACTACGTGACCTCACCCTCCTGGCTCTGGCTGACAAGACCTGGATGGATCAGGGGATGCGGATAACTGAATCGGAGTCTCTTTGAGAATAAGACACAGAAAGTATAGTCAGATGCCAGTGAGTGCTTGGTTTGGAAGGCCATCTGGAATCAGGGTCAGAGCTGAGGCTTGGCAATTCAAAGTTAAAGTGGATGTATGTATACACAGTGGAATATTACTCAGCCATAAAAAAGAATGAAAGGATGCCATTTGTAGTAACATGGATAGACCTGGAGATTATCATCCTAAGTGAAGTAAGTCATACAGAAAAAGATAAATCTCATGATATCACTTATACATGGAATTGAAAAAAGTTGATACAAATGAATTTATTTACAAAACAGAAACATACTCACAGGTATAGAAAATAAACTTACAGTTAACAAAGGGGAAAGGTGGGAGGGAGGGATAAATTAGGAGCTGGGGTTAACATAAGCATATGATATATAAAATAAGGACCTCCTGTATAGCACAGGGAACTCTACTCAATATTCTATAATAACCTTTGTGGGAAAAGGATCTGAAAAACTATGGTCACGTGTACATGTATAACTGAATCACTTTACTGCTCACTTGAAATTAACACAACATTGTAAATCAACTATACTTCAATATAAATAATATTACGTTAAAAATTAAAAAAAAACAAAGTTAAAAGAAATTTTAAAAGCCACAAGTTTCCTTAGGAATTCCTTCTGTCAAAAGTGATAGAAAATTAAAGACAAATTAGCTTACACACAGAAAGGGGATTTACAGGTTCAGGCAACTGAAAACCCCAGGATAATACAGGCATTAGATGCTGCATGAGGGGCTCGAATGATGTCATATGAACTACTTCTTTCCTCATCACTGAGCTCTGCTCTACTCCACACGAAGGCTTTACTCTAAAATAGGAATAATCTTGGTAGTGCTAAGATGACTCCAGCAACTCCAAAACCTACATCTGCCACCTTGAAGCCTGGTAAAGATGGAGAGTGTCTTTCCAGGATGTTTCAGCAAAGCCTCATTGCATCCTATTGGCTCTGGTTGGACCGTGAGAAGTCACTCCTGGGACCAAAGGGAATCTGTTGAGATGATTGGACAAAGCATGGCCACAGGCTGCATCCCGAGCTTTGGGCAAGGAGACCTTAACCGAATCATATAGCGTGACAAGAGGAAGGAGAGGATCCCCAAATATTCTTGGAAGAAGAATGATTGGATGTTGGGGGATCCATTACACCACTGGTAAATAGCAGACAAGATAAGAGAGAGGACAGGAGAGAGAAAGGGGATCTGGTCCTACAGAGAGGCACAGAGAAAGACCCAGGGGAGGAAAAAGAGAGAAATTCTGGTAGCGCCTCCCTTTCTTAGTCTCCTATCCATTTCCAGAAATGCCATGTGGACACACCTTTGTGTCCTTACAATGAACATCCCTTTTTTCTCTAGATGGATTTCTGTTTCTTATCACCACCAGCCCCAAACTCAGACAGAGGAACGGTCATTTACCCTGGCCACCCGGACAGACGGCTGGATTGACACAACAGGGAGAGGAGCCTCGTGTCTAGATGCACTTTAGCAGATGAATCATGAGTTCCCACCATTTCAGCATTAATTTCACGAACAGCAATTGTCTCCCCAGTTACTAAGCACTGTTAGTCCTAATTAACCAGTTTGCAGGCAATTTTTCAACCTATCAAGGAGTGAAATAAAATAATGAGCTCAGCTGAGAAGGACTGGAAAAGCAGTGAGTTCACTGGGGAAATGGTGTTTTATTACCAATTCCACTCAGGGTTAAGCTACAGAGTTTTTTTTTTTTTTTTCCTCCCACTTTCCTTCTAATCGTACCTTTGAGTCAGGAGAATCGTGTCAGGATATTAAGATGAAAGATGCTTCTATGTTTCCCTTATAAACGAGCTCGATTTAATTCATGATTACACTCAGTTAATTTGGATGCCTTAATGATCCCTTTTGCAGGGAAAGGAATCCGATGAACGAGTCATGCCTGCCTCGTCCCATGGCATTTCTAAGGAATTTCTCTATTAGAAAACAAAATATTAAAAAATAATGTTCTTCTGTTTCTAGATGTGTTTTTAGACTTTGACATGCTCTCATTTTGATGACATGAATCAACAGAAAGTTCCAGGAGAAGCAGATTAAGGGCAGGAGAAGAGGGTGACAGGGGATGAGATGGTTGGATGACATCACCAACCTTTTTTTGAGCAATCTCCAGGAGAGAGGGGGCTTCCTGGGTGGTGCTAGTGGTAAAGAACCTGCCTGCCAATGCAGGAGATGTAAAAGATGCTAGTTCGATCCCTGGGTCGGGAAGATCCCCTGGAGGAGTGCATGGCAATCCACTCCAGTGTTCTTCCCTGGAAAATCCCCACAGATAGAGGGCTTCCTGGGTGGTGCTAGTGGTAAAGAACCTGCCTGCCAATGCAGGAGGTGTAAAAGATGCTAGTTTGATCCCTCGGTCGGGAAGATCCCCTGGAGGAGCGCATGGCAATCCACTCCAGTGTTCTTCCCTGGAAAATCCCCACAGATAGAGGAGCCTGGAGGGCTATGGTCTACAGGGTTGCAAAGAGTCGGACACGACAGAGCGACTGAATAAAAAGGGAGCAGACTAACTTGTCAGTATCCCAAAGTCCTAAGTCCTGCATGACGTGGTCTTCCTTGTCTTTCTCTGCTCCAGCGTTTCCACCCCCTGCCTGGACTCAGACATCGGGTGCCCAGTTAAGTGCCCACCGAAGGAAGAAGCACCCCCCTCCCCAGCTCAGCACTTCCCCTGTGCACTCCATCCTGCTGGCCCCTAGGGGGAGCTGCTCCCCCTTCAACACTTGGTCCAAGTCTGGAGCCACTGTTTCTTGTTCCCTTGAGCAGAGCTGAGACAGGCTGACATTTCCACAAAGAGCATCACTGAAAATGTGTGAGGGGATTGGGAAGTAAACAGGGAAAATGCAAGAACACATAAAATGTTCGTGTTTCTTTATGCCCTGATCATCAGAATTCCAATCAAAGTGGCTGAGAGCTTTACCAAGCTCAGTTCTCTCTGGCCTTTGCTGGCTGGACACGGTTCTGTCAGAGCCTCTTCTTTGCTCACCACTGTGTGACCAGAGCCAGCTGTTTGCCAGGCCAAAGGACCCTCTGCCCTCCTCCTAGGGCTGTAAGAAAAAGTCTCTCCCTTTAATGAGTTCCAGTGCTTTCCTCAAGTCAAGCATCTCTCCCCATCTCTAAGACACTGTCACTTTGGTTAAAGCAGTGAGGTTTCTGTACCAGCAGCATCACCATCACCTGAAAACTTGTTAGAAACACAAATTCCCAGACCCCATCCCACCTTCTGAAATAGTGACTTCATGGGTGAGTCTAGAAATTTATGATTCAACAAGCCCTCCAGGTGACTCTGAAGCGCACACAGGTTTAAAAACCACTGGGCCACAGAAGCTAGTCCAGACAGGATAAACAGTGAAGTGAAGAATCTATTCTGCGAAGGTCATGGCTGTTGGCTATGGCCGCAGCTCTCGAAAGCCTGGATAGAGGGACTGCTTTTACAGGCACCATAAGAATAACTCTGACTTTGAAAACCTCAGGAAAAACTCCAGGGCCCCTGCAGAAACCAAACCCAACCCCTGGGTCCCAGACCTAACTTCCTGGCTCCTATTTTATAATATAATTTTTTAAATGAAAATTGCTTATATTTAAGGTATACAGTATGGTGAATTTGACATACCTGTGGCTCAGATGGTAAGGAATCCACACGCAATGTGGGAGACCTGGGTTTGATTTCTGGGTTGGGAAGATTCCCTGGAGGAGGCCATGGCAACTCATTCCTGCATTCTTGCTTGGAGAATTCCCATGGACAGAGATGCCTGGAGGGCTATGCGTCAGATGCCTGACCCATAGAGTTGGACACAGCTGAACGACTAAGAACACGTATCTAGTGAAATGATTAATATAGTCAAATTAATTATGATATCATCTCCACATATAGTTAGTATTTTTGCCTTGAGAGAATCTGAAATCTAGCAAATTTTCAGTATTAAATGTAATATTATTAACTTTAGTCATCATGCTGCAAGTTTTCCAGGTGGCGCTAGGTGTAAAGAATCTGCCTGCCAATGCAGGAGACGTAAGAGGCATTGATTCGATCCCTAAGTTAGAAGATCCCCTGGAGGAGGAAATGGCAACCTACTCCAGTATTCTTGCCTGGAGAATCTCATGGACAGAGGAGCCTGGTAGGCTATAGTTCATGGAATTGCAAAGAGTTAGATATGACTGAAGCAATTTAGCATGCACATCATGGCTCATCTGGTAAAGGATCCACCTGCAATGTGGGAGACCTGGGTTCAATACCTGGGTTGGGAAGATCCCCTGGAGAAGCAAAAGGTCAACCCACTCCAGTATTCTGGCCTGGAGAATTCCATGAACTGGCCTGGAGAATTCCATGGGGTTGCAAAGAGTTGGACATGACTGAGCGACTTCACTTCACTTCACTTCACTTCATGCTATACAGTAGACCCTACCTGGGCTTACTCATCCTATGCAACTACAACTTTGCACCCTTTGATCAGCATATGCCCTTTCCTTCTCCCTCTCCTAATAACCACTGTTCTGCTTTCTGCTTCCATGTATGGGACTTTCTTAGATTACACAGCTAAGCGAGATCATGCAATTTTTCCTTCTGCGTCTGACTATTTAGCACAATCTCCAGGTTTATACATGTTGCAAATGGTAGGATTTCCTTCTTCTTTAAAGTGAAATAATATTCTACTGTATGTGTTCTTTATCCATTCATTTGTTGATGGACAAGTAGGTTGTTTCTGTATCCTGGTTATTGTGAATAATGGTGCAATAAATATGAGAGTACAGGCATTGCTTTATTATACTGACTTCATTTCCTTTGAGTATAAACCCAGAAGAGAGATTGTTGGATCAGAGGATAGGTTTATTTTTAGCTTTTTGAGGAAACTTCATGCTGCTTTCCATAATGGCTGTACAAGTTTACATCCCCACCAACAGTGCACAAGTGTTCCCTATCGCCACATCCTTGTCAATGCCTGTTGTCACTTGTCTTCTTGATGATAGCCATTCTAACAGGTGTGTGAGGGGATAGCTCTCTGTGGTTTTGATTTGCATTTCTATGATGATTAATGATGTTGAGTACCCTTTCCTGTACCTGTTGGCAATTTGTATGTCTTCTTTGGAAAAATGTCTATTCAGGTCCTTTGCCCATTTAAAAATCTGATGATCTGTTTGCTATTGATTTGGGTTCCTTATATATTTTGGATACTAACCCCTTATCAGATATGTGGTTTGCAAGCATTTTCTCCCAAATTGTAGGCTGTCTCTTCATTTTGTTAATTGTCTTATGGCAGAGATCTCAAACTCCTGGATACTGGAATGATGAGTTTGTACAGTCCATGTTGGGGCTTCCATGGTGGGTCAGGTGGTTATGAATCAGCCTGCAATGTAGGAGACGTGGGTTCAATCTCTGGATTGGGAAGATCCCCTGAGAAGGGAATGGCTACCTACAGCAGTATTCTTGTCTGGAGAATTTCATGGACAGAGGAGCCTGACAGGCTACAGTCCGTGGGGCAGCAAAGAGTTGGACACAGTGGAATGACTTCCACTTTTTTCATGGCCCATATAGTGTTTCAAATCATTTTAAATTAGTTGCTCATTTTTTTAATTGGGATTTTTATGTGAAAATTTGAATTTCTGGATTTTTCTGAAAAAAAAAAAAAACAGAAAATCTGGTTTGCATTCTCCAGATTTGCCTCAATCCCTACCACTCTCTATTGTGTTCCCAACATTGAGGTTGACTGTCAGTCATCATTTATCCTTGTGCTTGTCTTATTGTTTTACTTATTTTGCATTGTGGGGAAAGCAAAAACAAAATCTGGGACCCATACTGTTTTTATCAAAAGGGAGAAGATTTAGACAAAAGAGCATGGAGGCGGGGGTTAAGAGAAGTGCAGGGTTAATTTAACAGGACTAACTTCTTGAGGAACTAAAGAATAAATGTAAATGTTTAATCTGAAAGCTAAACATAAGTTCCATCAAAAGGATGCAACTTAAGATGGCAACTAAATATGTATTATTCTAAATCGTTCTTTACCATTTTGGCTAAATAATCATTTACAATTCAAACCCCTGTATTATGATTATCAGTATATTCTTAATAGATCCCACTGTCTTGTAGTGAGTTTTCTCTTCTGATTCTGCAATTACATTATACTTTGCTCGTGAGTGACAGATCAAGCGATATATATCAGATTCTGAAAGTACACTTGAGAAAGGGTCTCCGCCATGCCCATCAGCAATGTGGATCAGAAATGGGTGGCCAAGATCTGGTGGGGCAGGTTAGCTAAGCCGTGAATGCTGCCTTAACAAGGAGACTCAGGAGGGCTTTGTGGACCCTGGCCCCAGCTGAACAGGTGTTCAAACCTCTTGGAATCCAAACTAGCAGGTGGTTAGAATTAGGAAACAGATTCTGGAAAGAACTAATAAGCTGAACTTTGTTAAAATTAAGTGTTTCTGCCCTTTGAAAGATACTACTGTCAAAAGAATAAAAAGTCAAGCCACATACTAGGAAAAATGTTTGCAGAAGACATCTGAGATATTAATCAAGCTGCACAAAGAACTCCTAAAACACAGCAACCAGAAAACAATCTGATTAAAATAGATCAAAGTAGCAGACTCTGCACTAAAGAAGATATACAGATGGTGAATAAGCGTATGAAAAGATGCTCTACATCATATGTCATCAGAGAAGTTAACATTAAAACAACAATGAAATACCACTACAAAACTATTAGAACAGTCAAAATTCCATACACTGACACCACCAAATGCTGGCAGGATATGGAGCAACAGGAACCCTCTCTCATTGCTGGCGGGAATGCAAAATGGTGCTGCTGCTTTGGAAGACAATTGGTTCCTTACAAAACTAAACATATTCTTAGAATGTGATCCAGCAATTACACCCCTTGATATTTACCCAAATACTCTTTGGTATTTATGTCCACACAAAATTCTATGCAAGGATGTTTGTAGCAGCAAGATTTAGAAGAAATCAGATGCTGCTTAGTAGGTAGATAAAACTGTGGAACACCCAGACAGTGAAGTATTATTCAGTACTAAAAAGAAATGAGCAATCGGTCCATGAAAAGACATAGAGGAACCTTAAATACATATTAATAAGTGAAAGAAGTCATATTGAAAAGGCTACATACTGTGTAATTCCGACAATATGACATTCTGAAAAAGGCAAACTATGAAGACAAAAAGATCAGTAGTGACCAGGGATTGAGAGGGAAGAAGGGATGAATAGGTGGAACAGAGATAATTTTTAAGGCAGTGTACAGAATACAGTTCATTCTGTGTGATACCATAATGATGGATACATGTCATAATACATTTATACAAACCCATAAAATGTACAACATCATGTGTGAACCCTTATGTAAACTAGGGACTTTGGAAGATAATGATGTGTCAATGCAGGCTCATCAATCATAAAAAAATAGCCTACTCTAGTGGGGGATGTTAATAATACAGAAGGCTATGCAGATGTAAAGACAGAATATATATGGGAAATCTCTGTATATTCTGCTAAATTTTGCTGTGAAATTAGAACTGCTCTAAAATAAAAAGAAAGTTCTGCAGCAGTTGACATACAAAGTCTTAGAGATCACTTTACCTGTCTACTGTTGTGCAATAAACCACAACAAAACTCGGTGACTTTGGCGGGCTGTTCCTCTGCCATTTTTGCCTGGTCTCACTCATGTGACTGAATTCAACTACAGAGTAGGCTTGGCTGGAAGATGCAAGATGGCCCAGCTGGCGTGCCTGGCAGTTAGTGCTGGCTGTTGGCCTAGGCATCTTGGTTCTCCTCCACGTGGCCTCTTATCTTACAGGAAGCTAGACTAGCTTCCTGATAGAGTGGTGTTTCAGTATCGTGTTCCCAGAGAATGAGCCCCAGTGCGTAAGCACTCATCTTCAAGCCTCGGCTTGTACCACGTCTGCATGTGTTCTGTGTTGTCATTGTTTAGTCATTCAGTTGTGTCTGACTCTTTTGCGACCCCATGGACTGTAGCCTGCCAGGCTCCCCTGTCCATGGGGTTTCCCAGGCAAGAATACTGGAGTGGGTTGCCACTGACTTCTGCAGGGGATCTTCCCAACCCAGGGTTTGAACCCATATCTTGCATTAGCAGGCAGATTCTTTACCACTGAGCCACCACGGAACACCCTGCATGCGTCCTACAAGCCAGAGCAAATCACAGGGCCAAGCCCAGAGTCGGCGTGGAGGGGAATACGTAAGAGTGGATAATGCAATGAGTGATGCGGTGGGGCCCTGGTTATAGCAAACTACCTAGGGCAGCACAGCAGTGAGGAATCAACCCATCTTCAGTGGACCCTCTGCCAACTGGCCGCAAGACAGTGCCCTTAACTCTCTGGTAGGGTGACCCATAGACACATTCGTTTCTTGGTTCTTTTTAATTTTTATTTTTGATAGCTCTTGCTCAAAGTACTTATTTTAATTTTATATTGGAGCATATATTCGATTGTATATACATATATACCACATCTTCCTTATCCATTCTTCTGTCGATGGACATTTATGTTGCTTCCATGCTCTGGCTGTTGTAAATAGTGCTGCGGTGAACATGGGGTGCCTGTATCTTTTCAAACTATGTGTTTCTCTGGATATATGCCCAGGAGTAAGATTGCAGGGTCATACGGTAGGTCTGTTTTTAGTTTCTTGAGAAGCCTACATACTGTTCTCCATAGTGGCTGTGCCAATTTACATTCCTACCTACAGGGTAGGTGAGTCCCCTTTTCTCCACACACTCTCCAGAATTTATTGTTTGTAGATTTTTTGATGATGGCCATCCTGACTGGTGTGAGGTAATATCTCATTGTCATTTTGATTTGCATTTCTCTAATAATTAGTGATGTTGAGCATCTTTTCATGGGCCTCTTGGCCATCTGCATGTCCTCTGTGGAGAAATGTCTGTCTGCTTCAGTCTATTGCCTATTTTTCGGTTGGGTTGTTTATTTTTCTGATTTTGAGCTGCATGAGTTGTTTGTAAATTTTGGAGACCAATCCCTTGTCAATAGCATTGTTAGCAAATATTTTCTCCCATTCAAACTGAAATATAGTTGATTTATAACATTGTATTAGTTTCAAGTATATGACATAGTGATTCAATGTTTTTATAGATTACACCCCATTTAAAGTTATTACAAAATAATGGCCGTAATTCCCTATGCTGTGTAATATATGCTTGCTGCTTATTTATTTCATACAGAGTAGTTTGTACCTGTCAGTCCCAAACCCCTATTTTGCCCTCCTTCCTTTCCTCTCCCCACTGGTCATCACCAGTTTGTTCTCTATATTGGTGTCTATTTCTGTTTTGTTACATCGATTTATCTATTTTGATTTTTAGATTGCACATGTCAGTGATAACATAGACATTTGTCTTTGTCTGACTTATTTCACTAAGCATAATATCCTCTAGGTCCAATAGTACCATCTAGGTTCTTGAGAGATTTTGTTGATTTTGTTAGGGGCATTTTAAGGAGAAAACAGAAGTTTCTTGAAGCCAAACTTTTCTTGACTTTTGTGAGACTGTTGAAGCCCTCAAGGCAGGCATCTCTGTTAAGGAGGCAAGGGAGAAAATGGGCAGCTGTGAGGGGTACAAGCAGAAAGAGAGATTGGATCTCCTAGGACTGGGAAGAAAAGGGAGAACTGAAGAGTCCCTGAGCCCTGGAGGTCTGTGACTGGCTTCCTTTTAGCCCTCGGGGAGATTATAGGCCCCCTGGGGATGGGGTGGGGATGACCACATGGTCCATTGAGAGAACCTGGACCCAGCATGGACACCACGCGTGCTGGGGACATAGGCGAGCATGGTGTTCCTGAAAGGTGATCAGCACTGAGGTCCTGAACCCAGACACCTATATTTTCAGCTGAGCAAGGATTCCCTTGCTTGCTGTGGTCCAACTCTCCAAGGGGAAACTCCCAAAAGTTTGCTTTGTGTGAGACCCCAGGACATTTTCAAGATCCAACATGGGAAAACAGGGAACCTAGTCAATTTCCTCCCCCCGCCCCAAAGCATATTGGAGGCCAGAAGTGAGAAGTGAGACATCACCCTTGATTTAAAGGCAATCATGTTAATGAGAGCGCTTGCCAACTTAAAGTTTTGGACTGCAATCCTTTCTCAGCCAGCACAATGAAAAATTATGGAAAATGTCTGGGTGTCAGCACCAAGACCTGCAGCCCCGGCTCTTTCCCCTTCCCGGGTCCCCATCCCCAGGCACGGTGGGAGCCTGCTGATCCCATGCCTGTGGCCTCCTTGCATTTCACCATCTCTGCTAATGCCTGTCGCTTTCTCACCCATCTTCATTGTGTTGGCTTTCATTTCATCCCACAGATCCCTCTGCCGAATGGATCTCTTGCTAAACACTGGCTGGAAAAAGAAAATAAGAGTAAAACAGAGGGTCAAGAGAGGGCTAAACTCTGGGATTTGGATGCAGGGCTGGCCTCCTGTAGCTCAAGAAGGACTGTGAGTGACAGGAACCCACGTCTGAGCCTGTGGCTTGGCTGCCCTGGCAGAGGAGTCCTTCCTGGGCCTGACTGCGCAGGGGTAGCTCATTTCTGGAGGACATTTCAGTGGCAATTCTTTTCTGCATGTGTGTGTGTGCACTCCATCACTAAGTTGTGTCTGATTCTCTGTGACCCCGTGGACAGTAGCCCACTGGGCTCCTTTGCCCATGGGATTCTCCAGGCAAGAATGGTAGAGTGGGTTGTCATTTCCTTCTCCAGGGAACCTTCCCAACACAGGGATTGAAACTGAGTCTTCTACGTCTCCTGCATTGGCAAAAAGGAAACCAATCCTGAATATTCACTGGAAGGACTGATCTTGACATTGAAGTTCCAATGCTTTGGTCACCTGATGGGAAGAACCAACTCACTGGATAAGACCCTGATGCTGGGAAAGATTGAAGGCAAAAGGACGAGATGGTTAGATTGAAGGCAAAAGGACGAGATGGTTAGATGGCATCACTGACTCAATGGACATGAATTAGAGGAAACTCTGGGAGATAGTGAAGGACAGGTGAGTCTGAGGTACTGTATTCCATTGTGTTGCAAGGAGTCGGACATGACTTAGCAACTGAACAACAGCTAAAAGAATAAAAAGGAATTCAAATTTGAAAAGATTTAGACACTTTTGGAGAGAAAAAGAGCGGTACCTGTGATGGTGCTCCTAGGGGCTCAGTAATTTCCACCCTCATTTCTCAAGGGCTCAGCTGGTTGTAGAAGGATCAGGGGGTACAGAGGACCAGTTGACAGTGATGACCAGAGGAGATAAGCCCCCGGAACCTGGGTTGTAAGAAGTCCTCCCACCCTCAAAAGTAACTGCTGGAGACACAGAGGGGAGCCTCGCTTCCTGGGCAGCCTCCAGCCCACCTGCCTTTTTAAAAAGTGATTCAATTCTGTCTCTTAACGTTGGTTGAGTAAACTGATAATTAAGCAATTAAGCATCAAAAGGAGGCTTTAACAGCCATGGCACTTGTTCAGTAGACCAGGGAGGAAATTACAATGGAGAGAAAGGACGATTAATCAGAATCCTCCTTTCAGAGGATGTGGGAGTCCCAGGGTCCGTATGTACTCAGGCTGGTCCAGGGCAGATGTCTGGAGAGCTCTGGCTTTGGTGATGTGAGTGAGTCCTGGCCAGGCCCTGGTTTTCCAAGGACCTGACATCTATTCTGCCCCTGTCACTAGTGTGAGGATGGACTTCTCAGACTGAGATCTGAACAGGGGAGAGGGCCTCTGGGATATGCTAGAAAACATGGCACATCTTGCAGGCGTGTCAGTTATCCTCAGGGTACTGAGATTACAAATGCTGAAATACATCAATCGACAAATAATTTAAAACATCATTTTTTTTTTTTTAAATCAGAAGTAAACATATCTTCATTAAAAACATTCTGTGCCAGACAGTTTTCCCAGCACTGGGAATACACCAGGGCAACAAACAAACAAAATTCCTGACTGCATGGAGTTTATATTCTAGTCAGAGGAGACAGGTAGTAAGCAGATAAATAAGTCAAGCACCCAGAATACCAGGTTGTGGTAAGCATAAAGCAGAAGATAGAGCAGGGAAAGGAGATAAGTGATGTGATGGGTGTAATTTACAAAGGATGTTAAGGAGGAGATTGAAACGCTAAGGAAACGAACCTTGTGAAGATTCTCATCCCACTGGAATTACTCAAGAAAAGTCCCTTCATCTCCGGTCTGATCTCCTGGACAGTCTCCTAACTAGTTTTTCTGTTTTCACCTTTTCTTGTTCTCATCTATCAATCCCACTCCAGCCCGAATAGTTCTGACCCTTTCAGATCTGACCATCTGCTTTATAAAATCTAAAGTAATTCCCATTCATCAGCAGTAAGAGCTCAGATGCTCGCAGGCACCAGGCAGGGAGTGAAGAAAGTGGGTGGAGTGGGGAGGTCGGGGCTGTGTCAATCTGAAGAACAGGAGATGGACCCAAAGGAGCCACAGCTCCTCAGCTCCAGGCAGTAACTGTGAACAAATATGGACCCAGTGTTGCCAGATTTTTAATTTTTAAGTGAGAGTTGAAATATTGATGGTGATGCAAAATCTCCACACTTGCAAATGTTGGCTGTCAATTAAAATAATTTTAAACATAAATTGGCCTACAAAACATGTCTATGGGGCCACCAGGTTGGAAGTTCTGGTGTAGAATCCAGTACCCCTGGCATCTCATCATCTGTACTTACTCACCTCCACAGCCTCTTTGCTCCAGCCCCCACACCCCCCCAAACATACACAACGCCTGTGTCTCAGTGACAGTAAAGGCTCTTCCCTAGATCCACCAGTCTCTTTCATGCCTTTGGGCTACTTTTCACTCTATATAGAATGGCCAACTCTTATTCATACTACCAAACCCCACCCAAAGTCATTGTCTTTGTGAATCCTTCCATTCCCCTCTGAGCATGTGTTCTAAGTCGCTTTAGTTGTGTCTGACTCTCGGCTATTCAGAGAGTCAGGCTCCTGTATCCATGGGATTCTCCAGGCAAGAATCCTGGAGTGGGTCACCATGCCCTCCTCCAGGGGATCTTCCTGACCCAGGGATCAAACCCACATCTCTTATGTCTCTTGCATTGGCAGGTGAGTTCTTTACCACTAGCGTCACATGGGAAGCCCTCCATTATCCTCCAGAAGGTCATAATTCCTCCTTCTTCAGAGCTTTCATAGCATTAGGCATGTGTGTTTGCTGTTAGTTACAACTAATACTTTGGCCACCTGATGTGAAGAACTGACTCCTTGGAAAAGACTCTGATGCTGGAAAAGGTTGGGAGCAGGAGGAGAAGGGGATGACAGAAGATGAGATGGTTGGATGGCATCACAGACTTAAGGACGTGAGTTTGAGCAAGCTTCGGGAGTTGGTGATTGACAGGGAAACCTTGGACTGTAGCCCACCAGGGTCCTCTGTTCATGGGATTCTCCAGGCAAGAATCCTGGAGTGGGTTGCCATGCCCTCCTCCAGGGCATCTTCCCAACCCAGGGATGGAACCAGGATCTTCTGCATTGCAGGCAGATTCTTTACTATCTGAGCTACCTGGGTTGCCCTCTCTATCGTCTGTGACTCTCTTGAGGCAGGGACAGCCTTTTGCATTTCTGTTTTGCAAGCCCCTCACAGAGCATTGTAAGAAAATTTGTTCAGTAGATGGGTGAGAGGGCAATAAAGTCTACCAGTGAGACCTTAGGCTGTGAATACAGACAGACCTCCAGTAAAATCTTAGTTCTACAATTCACATCTACTTTGCATGTGTGCTTAGTCGCTCAGACATGTCCAGCTATTTGCAATCCCTTGGACTGTAGCCCACCAGACTCTTCTGTATATGGGATTTCACAGACAAGAATATTAGAGCAGGTTGCCATTTCCTACTCCAAGTTATCTTCCTGACCCAGGGATCAAACCTGAGTCTCCTGTGTCTCCTGCACTGGTAGGCAGATTCTTTACCACTTAGAGCCACCTGGGAAGCCCCTTTATCTGATTTTGCTCACTAGTGAAATAGGTGGAATGATAAAAAGAGCTTATACCTGTAAAATGCTCTGATGCCTGGCACAGTGTCAGTTCTCAATAAATGTTCCAAAAAGTTAAAAGCAAAAGAAAGCAATTTCTACCTGTGGATAGAGAAGAGTGGCTTTCAAAAATTTCCTCCTTTCCTCGAGCCCTCAGAAGCCTGCCTTTAATAAAGACACATGTCTCCTTTGCATGGAATGAGGGCCCATGTGTTAATTTTGTGGTGGAGCCCAAGTTCCAGGAAGATAAAGTCCAGCCAGTATTCTGGCCCCTTGCTCTCCCCAGACTTCATCACCCTTGAATTAGACCCCTCCCTGGTTCCTGCCCAAGCACCGTATTCCAGTTACCTTTGAACATTTTTGTTTTAAAATCTGAGATTGTTTTTTTCTACTAGTGGCATTATTAATAAAAACACATAAACTTCTGAGTCTTAAAAATTCTAAGCATGGATGCCAGTCTCTTATTTCATCCTCACAACAGCCCCCTGAAATAATTAGGGCTACTTTTCATTAAGAACCAGAGGCCCAGATAATGCTATTGACATCCTCAGGACCACATCATAGCAAGTCTCAAATGGCCTTTACTTCATCCCAACATCATTCATTTGACAAGCACCACTGGATACTTACTTTGTGCTGTGCAGAGAATATAGAGGAAATGGGTGAGGCAACAATGTCTCCGTCCAGAAAGCTTACATTCCTCCGCCAGATCTGCTGGGTGGAGTTCTAACCTGTACCATCTGCATCACTGAACCAGCTTCGAATTACTGGATTAATTTAATCAGTGCTTCCTGAACGCCATCAGGATGTGGTCAGAAGTTCAAGGTCAAGGTGTTGGCAAGTTTGGCTTCCTCTGGAGGTTCTGAGGGAAGATCCTATCCATTCCTCTCTCCCCCAGCTTCCGGTGGCGGCTGGTGGCCCTTGGCTTATAGACCCTTGGGCATCATTCTTGTCTCTGTGCTTGCAGACTGTCTTCCAGTCTACATATCACCTCTCCATCTCTTGTAAGTGCCCGTGTGGGATTTGGGGCCCATCTGAACCCAAGATTACCTCATTCTGAGATCTATAGCTTAATTACATCTGCAAAGATCCTTTTCCCAAATAAGTTCACTTTTCCAGGTTCCAGAGGAGTGTATCTTCTGGGTGGGGTGTCATTTGGACTTCCCTGGTGGCTCCGCTGGTAAAGAATCTGCCTGCAATGCAGGAGACCCGGTTGGATTCCTGGGGTGGGAAGATCCCATGGAGAAAGGACAGGCTACCCACTGCAGTATTCTTGCCTGAAGCATCCCCATGGACAGAGGAGCCTGGTGGGCTACAGTCCGTGGGGTCGAAAAGAGTCTAAGCCCAGCACAGCATGGGGTTTCGTTCAGTCCACCCCGGGAAGTTTCACAGAAGGTCTAATTATCCAGGTTTGGAGGGAGGTACTTTCCTTTCCCAGGCTGTTGAAATTAAACCTGGGAAGATGAAACCCTGTGTTCCTGGCATGACAGGTCACAGCAGAGCAGCGGGTGGGGATGGGGAGGAAACAGCACCAGGCTTGCGGACACAGAGCATCTCCGAATCTAAAGCCAGGCTTCCCTCCTGACAATGAACGCACCTGAGTGGTACCCTGGGATCAGTGGGGGCGGATGTTATTTTTTTTCATGATCATCAAGCTCTCTAAAGGAAAGAAGTGTGTGGGTCTGAGCCAGCCCTTGATGGCAGCATCTGGAAATCGCCCTACTGAGAGATATTTTTATGAGCACACACAGCCTTGCTCCCTTCTAAAGGCAGCCTTGCTCCTGTGATAGGTAAGTCACATGACCATTTGAGTGCGACTAACAGCCTTCAGGAATCTCAAGTAAGTCAAACCCAGTGAATTCCAGACCTTGTGTCACCTTTCAGAAGTCAGGTTGCACAGTGGCTAAGAACCCAGGCTTGCAGTCATCTGTAAGGTGGGCTCGGGCAGGTTACTTACTCCTTCTAAGCCAGTTTCCTTGTGCAGAATGTCATGAGTTATGATAGCACCTATATTAACAGAATTGTGATCATAAGTAAATTAGTTCTCAATGTTTGGGTTTTTTTTAATTTTAAACTTCTTATTTTGTATTTTGTGCTTCAATGCTCAGTCGTGTCTGACTCTTTTGCCACCCCGCGGACTGTAGCCCACCAGGTTCCTCTGTTCCTGGGGATACTCCAGACAAGAATACTGGAAGGGGTTGCCTTGCCCTCTTCCAGGTGACCTTCCCAAGCCAAGGACTGAGCCCAGGTCTCCCGCGTTGCAGGCAGATTCTTTACCTTCTGAGCCATCAGGGAATCCCTGTATTGGGGTATAGCCAATTAATGAGGTTGTGGTAGTTTCAGGTTGAACAGTGAAGGGATTCAGCCACACATATACATGTATCCATCTCCCGCAAACTCCCCTCCCATCAGGCTGGCACATAACCCTGAGCAGAGTTCCATGTGCAATACAATAGTCCCTGCCGATCATCCACCTTAAATACTGCAGCGTGTACATTTTTTAGTACCACATCTGCCTGATAGTAAGAGTCAATGTATTTTAGGTACTTATTGTTTTTAATTCAACCTCCATTTTCTTTTTATAAATTTGGATTGAAACACAGTTGAGTTAGGGGGCTTCCTTGGTGGTCCAGTGTTTAAGGTTCTGGGGTTCCACCACAGGGGGTACAGGTTTGATCCCTGTTCGGGGAGCTAAGGTCCCATATACTTCACTGCACAGCCAAAAACATTTTTTAAAAAAGGAATATGGTTGATTTACATTGCTGTGTTAGTTTCAGATGTACAACAAATGATTCAGTAGTACATATACATATACAAAATATATATATTATTTTTACATTCACTGTCATTATAGCTCACTACAAAATATTGAATATAGTTCACTGTGCTATATACAGCAGATCCTTGTTTATCTATTTTACATACAGCAAAGTGTATATTTTAATATCTATTTTACATACAGTAAAGTGTATATTTTAATCTCAAACTCCTTATTTATTCCTCCCCCCTGCCTTTCCCCTTTGGTAACCATGTTTTCTAAGTCTACCAATCTGTTTCTGTTCTGCAAATAAGTTCATTTGTATCTTTTTTTAAAGATTCTACATATGAGTGGTACATATGATATTTCTCTATCTGACTTGGTTCACTTAGGATGCTAATCTCTGTGTCTATCCATGTTGCTGAAAATGGCATTATTTCATTCTTTTTTTACAATTCCCATTTTCTTATGAAGGACTTTTCCTTTTTATGACCGTGATAGAGTTCTCCGCCAGCCATCCTGGAACGCAGAGCACGTCGGGGCAGAAGTAAGTCTTGGGATGTTGGCATTAGTAAAGGCTTCTGCTGTCTGAATTTGTTCTCTCTGTTTTTCCAGGCAGAGTATCTTTATATAAGGATGCTGGTATGGGTTCTTCACTTTTAAAATAATGACTGCATTTTTAAAACTGTATCTGCTCATTATAAGTTATTCAAACCGTGCCAAAGTAGGAAGAAAGAAGTAAATCACCCCAAATCTTAATGTCTAAAAATAACTATTGCCAATATAATGTGTCTATCATTCCAGACAGCTCTCTCGCCTATATTCAGAAAGACAGACAGACAGAAGGAGACACTGTAATAAATAGAATTGTAATATACTTGCTATTTAAAGAGAAGTTTTTAAATTAAGCTTTCTTAAATGAAACAGAAGAAAAAGCAATTTAAAACTGAGCAATTGCTAAATTTAATTCTTCACCATAAATATTATTTCTTATAAGAGCCCTCTAAAGTTAAGAAAAAACATTGGCAGAAGTAGAAGTCAATATTTTTTAACTGCATATTTTAATTTTGGATAATATGGGGTGAGTCTCAATAAGAAGGATGAAGAAACACAAGCACAGATTTATCCTACCCAAGTGTTCCCAACCTTGTTGATTTTTGTTAATTATGTCCTTACTTTTAGTTCACCACCGTGGATTAATTTATGCTTTGTTCTGGAACACAGTCTAGAATTAGTAATTAAATGAACGTAGTGCCCACATCAGAGAAGGCAATGGCAACCCACTCCAGTGCTCTTGCCTGGAAAATCCTATGGACGGAGAAGCCTTCTGGGCTGTGGTCCATGGGGTCGCTAAGAGTTTTGCTCGACTGAGCGACTTCACTTTCACTTTTCACTTTCATGCATTGGAGAAGGAATGGCAGCCCACTCCAGTGTTCTTGCCTGGAGAATCCCAGGGACGGGGGAGCCTGGTGGGCTGCCATCTATGGGGTCACACAGAGTCGGACACGACTGAAGCGACTTCGCAGCAGCAGCAGTGCTCACAAGGTTGCCTGCCAAAATTCCTCATCCCCCAGTTACTTGTTTTGTCTTAACTGGCAAGATATCTATTATCACATCATTATTCTAGATGAGTTCAGGGGTGCTATTGTTTCTGATTTATTTCACCCTTGAAATAAACATTCCCAAAGAAGGTTGGTCCTGTTGCCTTCGTGCTGACTACGTGAAGGAGTCTTCTAGGATTGTAGGTTCCTCTCCTCTGACCTACATGAACATTGCTCCATGTTCTTTCTGATACTTAGTGATAGGATGGGAAGTCTGAAGCCACCTGGAGTTTTCCTTCTGTTCAGGATTTGCTCTTTATCTGAATAAAGTTCAGTAAGATGCAAAAACTATGTCCTGGGATTGGTTTCTCTGTACCGATTCTTCCTGGAAGAGAATATGCACTTTCATTCTGAAACAGGGCGGGAGCATATGGTCCTTTCCCCCCACCCTACTCCATGTGCTCTGCCTGCCTTTTGGTATGTGGAAATGCTAGGCAAAGAACAAGTTTAAACTGAGAAATGAGAACAGGAGGAAACAAAAGAAAACAATAAAAGGAGACCAAGTAATAATAATATCAATCATTAAGTACAGGGGGCTTCCCTGGTGGCTCAGCTCAGATGTATGGAACAGACTTGTGGACTCTGGGAGAAGGCGAGGGTGGGATGTTTCAGGAGAACAGCATTGAAACATGTGTATTATCTAGGGTGAAACGGATAACCAGCTCAGGTTGGGTACATGAGACAAGTGCTCGGGCCTGGTGCACTGGGAAGACCCAGAGGGATCGGGTGGAGAGGGAGGTGGGAGGGGGGACTGGGATGGGGAATCCATGTAAATCCAGGGCTAATTCATATCAATGTATAACAAAAACTACTGTAATGATGTAAAGTAATTAGCCTCCAACTAATAAAAATTAAAAAAAAAAAAAAAAAAAGAATCCACCTGCCAATGCAGGAGATGCAGATTTGATCCCTGGGTCTGGAAGCTCCCCTGGAGAAGGAAGTGGCAACCCACCCCAGTATTCTTGCCTGGAGAATCCCATGGGCAGAGGAGCTTGGCAGGGTTGTGAAAGAGTCAGACCATGACTTAGCAACTAAGCAACAACAAGTCATTAGTCTAGTCAAAGACCTTTAGTTCCTTCTCAAGGGCTATAGATGCTATTCTGAGCCATAGCTTGTGAGCTGTCTTATAGAGGTATATTGAAACCTCCACCAGATAGAAGAAGTTAACTACATGAGGACCAGACTGTCAGTTCAGTTCAGTCACTCCGTTGTGTCTTACTCTTTGCAACCCTATGGACTGCAGCACGCCAGGCCTCCCTATCCATCACCAACTCCCAGAGTTTACTCAGACTCATGTCCATTGAGTCGGTGATGCCATCAAACCATCTCATCCTCTGTCGTCCCCTTCTCCTCCTGCCTTCAACCTTTCCCAGCATCAGGGTCTTTTCAAATGAGTCAGTTGTTTGCATCAGGTGGCCAAAGTATTGAAGTTTCAGCTTCAGCATCAGTCCTTCCAATGAACATTCAGGACTGATTTCCTTTAGGATGGACTGGTTGGGTTCTCCTTGCAGACGAGACTGTGCCCATGCCATAAGCTACCACAATTCTAAGAACTGGCCTCAAAGACATGGAAACAAACTGACCCTGGAACTGAAGACTCACTGTACCTAAAACAGCCAGGATGATGCTGGTCAGGTCCCTGGTGACCGATTTGAAGGTGACAGAGCTGACTGTGCTGTTTATGCATGTAGCCCTCTCCCTCTGTCTATAAAAACTCTTGCCCACTGATTATGATTGCCAGTCGGCCTTTGGACAGAGGTCCGCCCTTCCCCCTTGACCCCCTGGCCCCCGGGAGTTGCTGGCATCCAAAATAAAGCAAAATTTCCTTTCCATCTGTTTATTGGCTTTTGAGTAGTTCAGCAGAACCCCTACCCAACCCCAACCTCACTCCCTGCTTTCAATAACAATTTTGCAGATTCAGCTTTTCCTTCCGATTTCAGGAAAATTTTCCTCTAATATGTTTGCATCTTTTCCTGTTGTATTTGTTGATTTTTGTGCTGCAGGGACGTCAGTAATCTTAACATTGGATGACTTTGCCTTCCTGATTTGCCTGCTTCCTGTCTGTGTGCTTAAACCATAGGTTTAATTTCTCTATTTTGACTATAATTATGTTAAGACTTTTTTTTTCTAGGTTAGTAAATCAATTTTCAGCTGCCACTATTCTTTTCTGTGATGCTTCTAAATTACTAATTCTGCATGGATATTATTTGGTCTCCATTTGTCTTCTTAGCTCTGTGAACTTCCCAGACACCCCATTCTTTGAGAAAATCTTTTGGTCTTGGAATTCCTACTTTGCTGATGTCATGTTCTAGTGAGGTTCTTTGCCATGAAGCACTCTTGCAACATTTCCTCCTGGTCCTTGGGGCTTTTTTTGCCAGACAGCATCCCTCATCGCTGTTTTCCAGTTTGTGTTTCTTCCTTTCATCTCTCTGAGCTCACAATATTGCATTGTTTTCCTACTTTTTCTTTGTTTTTTTTTTTCTTGTATTCACTTGCTCTGATAGAGGATGGCTGAATTTTCCTTTGTTCTCTTTCCAGACTTCCTTTTTTGCCTTCTAAAGCACAGTTTGAGGACTGGAGGTTTATGTTCCAGCTACTTCTCTAGCTTGAGGCCAGATGAGCTGGCAGGTGGAAGGCAGGTGGTGTGAGCACAGTCCCAGAACAACCAGACTGTTTTCTTCGCAGAGATTGTTGATTGTTCTGTGCCAGCGTCCACCCACTACCTGGGATGTACCTTGGGGGGATTCCCTCTGCCTTCAAGCTGTTTCTAGTTCAAAGCGGTGATGTTAGTGTTTGTCCCCATCAAAGGTGTCTGCACGTGTTTGCTCTTCTGCTTCACCAGCTCTTTCTAGCAACCCCCGCGGCCAGCCTCATGGTCAGAGGAGGAAAAGAACTCCCCACCTTCATGACTCATCCCTATATTGACCTCTGAGGATACATAGGATTCTGTTAACTCACTAGGGCCACATCTGGGACATGGGAGTGGAGTGGGAGATTAGGAAACTTATTTACAAAAGAAAACTTTTCTTGGTGAAGCATTTCAAAGGTTTTGGCGCTATGTATTCTCCTTTCATTCATTCTTATTGCTGCTATCAAAATTATTATTGCTGACCTTTTTGGTTAGGGCTTCCCTGGTAGCTTAGCTGGTAAAGAATCCGCTTGCCATGCACGAGACCCCAGTTCGATTCCTGGGTCAGGAAGATCCCCTGGAGAAGGGAATGGCTATGTACTCCAGAATTCTGGCCCAGAAAATTCCACAGACTGTATAGTTCATGGGGTAACAAAGAGTTGGACATGACTAAAATACTTTGGCCACCTGATGCAAAGAGCTGACTGATTTGGAAAGACCCTGATGCTGGGAAAGATTGAGGTCAGAAGGAGAAGGGGATGACAGAGGATGAGATGGCTGGATGGCATCACCAACTCAATGGACATGAGTTTGGGTAAAATCTGGGAGTTGGTGATGGACAGGGAGGCCTAGCATGCTGCAGTTCATGGGGTCGCAAAGAGTCGGACACGACTGAGCGACTGCAGTGAACTGAACTGAAGTGACTTTCACTTTCACCTTTTTGGTTATTCTTACTATTACTTGCTGATTTATTTAGTATTAATGGAGAGAGATTCTGTTAAAAATTTTTTTTCTTCTTACCCAGAAGATAATTAAGCACAGGGGATAAGGACTTTAATAAGGACTTTATAAAAAAGTTTTTTAAAAAGCTGAGAATGAACACAGCTCTTGGAAAAGAGAGAATACAGCTTACTGTACAGTTAGCTTTGGTGCATACATGTTTATATAAACTTTTATGTTGTAAAGTACATATAAAAAAAGTGAAAGTGTTCTGACTCTTTGTGACCTCATGGACTGTAGCCTGCCATGTTCCTCTGTCTATGGAGTGCTCCAGGCAAGGATACTGGAGTAGCCATTCTTTTCTACAGCGACTCTTTCCAATCCAGGGATTGAACCTGGGTTGCCCATATTGCAGGCAGATTTTTTTACTGTCTGAGCCATGGTCTACAATAATTCTTGCTTCTCCTCCACTGTGGTTATTCACTCCAGTTCCTTGCAAATTCTGAGTCATTTGCTCCTCTTGGACACCCAGCTCTTCTTCTTGAGAGAGGAGAGAAGGGTGATTATAAGCAGGGTCTCTGCCTGGGCTGGGGGTGGTGGTTTAGTCACTAAGACAAAGTCTTTAATAACCAATGGAGTAAGTAAAAGTTGCTTAGTCATGTCTGACTCTTGTGACCCCATGGACTGTAGCCTGCCAGGCTCCTCTGTCCATGGGATTCTCCAGGCAAGAATAACTGGAGTGGGTTGCCATTTCCTTCTCCAGGGGATCTTCCCAACCCAGGAATAGAACCCAGGTCTCCTGTGTTGCAGGCAGATTCTTTACTGACTGAGCTACAAGGGCTACCTGGACTCTAATACCGGCTCTTCTCCCTCATGGTGAAACCCTTGGGAAATTAGTAACTCCTCTGAGCTTTATCTTTCTTGAATTTCCCAGGTCTATTGATGGGCTAGATGAATGAATACATGCAAACTTAGGACAATATCTGACACATAGTTGAGCTCCTACTGTTTTCATAGCTTTGCAGCACTGTAAATGTGAGCATTGATGGGCCAATGAGAATGATCTATTGGTCAGCCTTTCTATCTTTGATGCAGGGTGCAACACGGCAGGGGGAGGCGGACATCACTGCCTTACTTGGTGGAGCTGACTTCATCGCTGGGTGAAGCCATCGTGCCTCCTGCACACACTTCCAACACACACTCGGCGATGGTCATGCCAATTGGAGGGTTACCGTTGTGGATGAAAACTGTTGCCTGCTGTATCAGTGAACAAAGGATGTTGCAGTCATGAGCCATCACATAATGCTTCCCTGACAAGAGAACTGGGGATGGAAATAGGATGCCTGCCATCGAGCAGTCAGACACTGCAGCCATCCCAGCCCCTATAGAGGAGACTCAGGTTGAGAATACACAGGAGGCTGGCTCGAGAGAAAGCTGAGATGCATAACAAAGGAATGATTTCAGGGAGCCTGGACTCACATCTTCCCATAAATAGGAAACTGCTATGTTCCTTAACTTGAGATATCTGGTCTTCTTTAATTAACAGTAGTCTTTTGATGCTCTGACCACCTGGTCTTTGTTGCAGAAACTCCTATGTATCCTAGCTCCCCACCTTGTCCCTTCTGAGCAATCCCTCAGATCTATCTGAGATGTTGTGTCTCAGGTTTAAGTCCTCCATCTTGTCTACCAAATAAAACATGATTCTCAGCTTCTGGCATTTATTTTTCAGCCGACATCATTCTTGAACAAGGTGCTTCCCAGGCATCATGCGAAAAAGGTTGGGTGGGATGCGGTCCCCTCTCTGCTGTTCATGTTCTGCTTTGTCTTTCTGTGGTCCCTTGTTCTGAACCCTGATTCAAGATTGAATTAGCTTGACTGTACTAAATCACTTCACTATATAGATGTATATCAAATCATCACACTATACATGTTAAATAGATAAAAATTCTTATATTTAATAAATGGCATTTGAAACCCAGGGGGAAAGTATCCTATATTAACATCTTGCTTCATCTCTTATAGGTTCTTTGAAGCTGCTGTGGGTCTGAAATGTGTTTTATCTCCATTTTCTCTAACTCCACTAATGCAGAGCCAGAGAGACCTCTGGAAGTCTCCTCCAGGCTGCTCCTGGGGAGGGCTGACAGGGTGGCAAAGAAATTATCAGGTCAGTTCAACCCAAAATGCACTGTACCTTCACCTTGCTGCTATGTACTTGGCAGTCTGTTCATCCAGTTGCATCTCAAAGTCTGGCCTCCTTCCCATTTTCCTAACCCTCCAGCTCCTAAGTTATACTGAAACAACGATGGATGGATTCAGACCATGGACCTGTATTTCACTGGCCTTTCTCCCTTGAGCCTATTCTGATTTTGAGCAGTCTTTATCACCTTACCCACTGGTCACTCTGCCAACTGGATTGACCCTTGATGGCTGTGAAGGATATTATTGTGAAGCCAATATTTATCACCTAACCCCTTCCACTGAAGGTGATATCTACTTCTCAGTACCTGGATTTGAGGCTTGGCCATGTGATTTCTTTGGCCAAAGGGATATTGGCTGGCATGACATTAACTGAGATCTTAGATGTACTTATATGGTTTAGTTTTGCTCTGGAGCCCCTGTGATAACCACAAGAAGAACATGTGCTGAATAATCACTGCCCTTTCAGCCTGGTCCCAAGAACATGAAGCAGATCTGAACCCAACCTATAGCCTGGAAGCAAGGCCAGTCAATCTGCAACCTGATAGAGTCATTTGAGATATCACTGGTCTCTAGAAACCATAACACGAGAAAACATACTTGTGGTTGGAAGATACTGAATTTTGAGGTGGTTTGTTGTGTGGCACTGTTGTGTCATTAGCTGACTGGTACATGGACTACAATGCTAACATTAAGCTTTGTTTCACAGCCCCTGTCTATGTTAAGAACAGCATTATGCATTCCTTTTCCCAGCCCCAATCTCAATTCCATTTCTCTCCACCAGCACATGTGCCCAGCATCCCAGCTTGTCCTGCACCTATTCCCGCCTGATGTGTATAACTCAGCCAGCACCTTCAGTGACCAAAACAGATACAAGTACTGAAATTCCCAGAAGTAGTCAAACATTCTGCAACATGAAGATGTAAAAACAAAGTACATTTAAGTGAAAGTTCAGGCACAAACCCTCAGACAGAAGACACAGGGAAGAGGTTTTAGCTGAAAAGCCTTGAAGGCTGCTTATGTAATATTCTCATGCCTTTTGTAGGTAGAGGTATAATTATTTCATTATGTTTTCCTGTGAAGTGTGAAAACTCTCTTTACCAATCCTCTTAAATTAGTTAAATATAATATTCAGCGAGACAGGAGACAGAGCAATGTTAATTGAAAGTGGAGAGGTGTTTATAGGTTGATATGGTGCAGCCAACTGTGACTAAAATTAATGTTTGGGGGTTCCTGCAAATGTCTGATACCCTCCAGTTTATTCTGTATTTCCAGTAGCAGCTCCTGACACCCAGAGAGCCTTGCTCAATGTATCAAAACTCCAGCACACCTTTAAGAAGATTTCTTTGAATTGGGTCAAAGAAGATGTGATTTTAATTACATTCCATTTGTAAGTTTTTGCTTGATGAGGTGTTAAGGACAATGGGGGAATTTTTTTAAAATTTGTCTTATTCTGGATAGATTGTTGGTAAAATCATCACTGAAGCCTGTCCCTGGTCTTACCTTGGACTCCGTCAAGGCTGGGGTTGCTCTGTCATATACCAGACCACAGTTAGAGTCTTGGAGATTATGTTAATAATGGCGTGGACATTGCAGGATTTTAAGAGACAAAGACTAGCCAAAAGATTTAATTCTACCTCTACTTCTTTTTCAAATGCAGTATCAAGTTATCTCTGCAGGGGTCCTCCTTGAAAGTGGGTTCTGCAACTGTCTGATCAGTCTAGGATTCCATTATTTATTTGGTCAATGGAGCAAATGTCAGGAGAGTAACCCAAGACCCCTCAGGTGAGCCTATCTGACTGAGGATGACCAATGACCCTGCTTAAAGAATGAGCTGGCATATTTTTTCAAAAAATATTTGTGTATTTACTTGGTTGCATTGGGTTTCAGTTGTATCATGTGCGATCTTCCATTGTAGCACATAAGCTCTTTAGGTGTGGTACATAGGATCCAGAGTGCAAGAACTCAGAAGTTGTGGTTTGCAGGCTTAGTTGCTCCGTGGCACATGGGATCTTAGGTCCCCAACCAGAGACCAAACCCATTTCCGCTGCATTGCAAGGTGGATTCTTGGCCACTGATCCACCTGGGAAGGCCCTGAGCTGGCATAATATAAGCCCCTCTTAAACTTCCTTTGGGACAGAAATTGCAGGAACATGCTGGCATCCAATAACATTTTTCTTTATTTGGAACACCTACAGTATGTTTGTGAGTATTCTTTTATGGAACAGTCTGGCAACTTTGGTTTAAACAAAAAATAAATAACTTTTAACAAGAAATGGGAAGATGATTGAATTTTCCTCCCTTTGTTAGATTTTCAGCCTATATTTGGGAAGGGAAACAGTTATTAGTATAGCTGGCTTAGGAACAATAGGAAATAATAATAACTGTTAGTACCATTTATTTCCCAAAAGGAAGAATACTGTTACACAGTGATTCCCTGGGTCTGAAGCTGATATGTGGTATTTTCCCCCAAAGACATGGTGACCACACCTCTTTAGCTTTTCAGTGGCCATGGTTTTACAGTTGGATCAAGATTAAACTTCCCTCTGGGTCTGCCTTGGACATGCTGATGTGGGTTTCACAGAAGCACTGAACTTCATGACATCTCTATGGTCAAACACCTGTTTTTGAAAGTTTTCCATGCTGTGAGGCTCAGGGATTCACTTGTGGCTCCATTTAATTCATGGAGGAGTTTGTTTCTTCATAAAGAGATGTCTTCTTACAAAGTCTTCTTTCATCACCCAACCTAAAGTATATAGCTCCTATCTTTCCACTTTTGATCACATTGTCCTATTTTACTAATTTCGTAATTGTATACACCTGTGGCTGTTATTCAACTACTCATTTTATTGTTTTGGCTTCACTAGAATGTAAACACTATGGGGTGAGAGTCCTTTCTGTCTTATTCGTTGCTTTCTCCCTAGCACCTGGAAGAGTACCAGCATATTTTGCTGTTGTTCAGTCGCTAAGTTGTATCCAACTCTTTGCAACCCCATGGACTTCATCATGCTGGGCTTCCCTGTCCTTCACCACCTCCTGGAGTTTGCTCAGACTCATGTTCATTGAGCCAGTGTTGCCATCCACCCACTTCATCCTCCTCATCCACTTCTCCTCCTGCCCTCTGTTGAAATAAAGAATTGATGGCTAAGTGAACTCGGGTTCCTGTCATTTGGACTATTTCCAAATTATCTCTTTTGTCTATGCCAAACACCTGTTTCTCTCAACTTGCCAAGGTTTACAGCTCATCTTCACTTCTGATGTAACTTTCTACAAGACCCAGTGTTGTCAATGCTCCATCTTAGAATATACACCAAGAACCAGCATACATATTTCAGGACTAGCCTGATGAGGATGACTAGATAGTTGGCTGAGAGATTCTGATTGGGGAGCTGAGATAGAAGAAAGAAGAATTTCAATAAGAAAAAATTGGGGGCAAACATAAATTCTAGCAAGTCCTTGAAATGAAAGCCAATGCAGGAGGGATTCAGGCAGTAGATGCTTTGGACAGACCATAGGTGGAAGGACCATGCTAAGATATCCACATCTGGGGCAGTGAGGTGTCCACAACAGGCTCTGGGACAGTGACCAAAAGGAGGTGAAGTTCAGACTGTCCTAGAGCCTATGAATGGACTACTGGGCTCCCTGTCTATAATTAATTTAGGAGCAAATTTTCATTTTATAGAGAGAAAAACATAGGGATTCTTATTTATCCATAAATCACTCCCAAAGCTGTATTAAAACCTCAGTCGCCACACTAGTTTCTCTTGATTCAAGAGTCTTTGATTCACTCTCCTTTGGAAAACCCACTTCACATGAGCAAATGGATCAGGCTGGATTTGTTTGGAGAAACAAGGAGGGTTAGTCTCGTAGCACTCTAGTCTATATGGACAGACCCGTTTCTCTGTTCAATTTTCTGTCCCTCTTAGGGTGTCTGGATGAGCCAGTAAGTGGTGAGGCTCCCTTCACTGACCTAGGACTCTTGGGTGCTGCCTTGTGGGTGGGGGTCAGGCTGGCTCTGCTCCAGTTCTCAAGCTGAGCAACCTTTTGTAAAGATCTGCTCCACATTTCAGCCAACACTTCCTCAATTTCACCCTTGAGTTCTTTCAAAACACTTGGGTGGATGCCATCCAGGCAGGTTATTTATCTCTATCTAGTTGGTACGTTTCTTCAGGTTAGATCAAGTGCCTCAAATCCATCTGCCCCAGGAGATCATGAGGAAGGATATGTTTCTAACACCTTCCTTATTCTTCTCATGCAATTTCAGGTAATCGTGAGGTCACCAATGAGCGAAAGTTTGCAACAACAAAATCAAGAATTCCCCTATCATCAGCTTCTTGTCCTTCTGTATTCAGAGAATGTCCTAGATCTTTTAAAGGCTTCCTCACATTATCCTTTGAGCTACCTAATGCTGGGTAGGATCTTGGCTGATGCCCTGATATGAAAGAAGATGCCTTTTCCTTTTCATGACCTCATCTTTGGGTCTATGGATTCACTGGTGGTGGTGGTGGTGGGGGGGATTTCTAAAATCCTTTAAAAACTGTCTCTAAGCTCCAAGATTCTAGATCCTACTCCTAGAGTATTGCTCTCAAATCCTGCTTTCATTTGGACCTAGACATGCAATGAACCTGGAGTGCTGAGGAGGATCTTAGAGAGAGGGGAAAACCCAAATCTCAAACAGACATGGGGCTGGGAGCTTGAGATTATGCAACAAAAGAATTTGTTTTGTGGGCTGGTGGGCTACAAAGCAAATTAGGGGAATGATAAATCTCTGTTCTTGAAATTTCATTATTAGCTTCTGGGATGAATATTATGGCAATGATCCTGGTCAAGGGGAGGGGAGAATATTACTTAGACTTTAGTATTTCTCATGCTAATTGCTTTTGTGGGTATCTGTCTATGTCTGCATGCTAAGCGTTTGAAACAGCCCTGAAGATCCCATGCGTAGTCTACATGGACCTACGAAATCTGTGCCCAACCTTCATTTCCAGGTTTATCTTCCTCCACTTCACCCTCTTGCCCTTTAGCCCTTGCTTTCCAAGGAGATGCATCTACACAGCTTCCAGGAACATCCAAGAACCATTCGGGTCTCCCCATGTGTGGACTCCCCCTTCCTAACCTACTCTACCCTGAAGACTTCCACTTACTTGCTGGGTCCAGCTCTGTGAAGGCTTAGCTCATCTCCCTTTCTCTGTGTTTCCTTAGTTCTTAGCAAGGCCATCTCCTGTGTTATGTAGTGTATTACCTTATAATGACCTATTAATTATAATTGTAACTCTACAAGCGCGTTCTGGTCCTAGAGGTTTTGATGTTAGGCAAGGAGGGATCAGGGCTTGCCTGGTGGCTCAGTAGTAGAGAACTTTCCTGTCAATGCAGGAGGAAAGAATTCGATCCCTGGGTTGGGAAGATCCCTGGGTTGGGAAGTTCCCTGGGTTGGGAAGATCCCCTGGAGAAGGAAATGACAACCCACTCCAGTATTTTTACCTGGAAAATCCTATGGTTGTAGGAGCCTGATGGGCTATAGTCCATGGGGTCACAAAAGAGTCAGATATGACTTAGCAACTAAATAGCAAAAAAAAAGAGGGGTCATTTCTCTTATGCGCTGACTGGTTTTGATTTCTTACCTGTCAAGAACCTCAGCCTCTGCCAGCTGCAGCCCCCAACACCTTTTCCTATAGGCTTGGCCCTGCATATTTCCTGAGCCAATCTGATCAGGCAAGGGGTCCCATCTGGAGACAGGCCACTAGATGGAGTCTGGCTACCATAGAGCTGCTTCTGTGGGAGCCCGGAGCCTCTGGGTGCCCGGAGCCTCTGGGTGCCCAGGCTCACTGCCTCTGTCTACCTCCGGGTTTGCATCTCTTTCTCCCTTCTGGCTTGCTGTCTTGTCTGCTAGAAGGAGCCGTAACTCTCTTAAGACTTCAGCCCCAGGCCTGTTCCCCAAACCCTGTCTGGAGTCCACCTGAGAATCAACTATCACCCCAAATCATGTTCCCTCTGCCCTCCTGACTTTGTATATCCCTTGGGCCTGGCCTCATTCCCCCTGCACAGGCAGCCTTGGATGCCTGCATGTCTGAGCCAAGTTCTGCTGGTTGGAAGCAGTCTCGCTGCCCCAGACTCGGTATCCAGGGAACCCGAGGGATGCAAGGGGAAGTTGCTGCAAGGATGGGTGTGCAAGCCAGGAAGACCGGAGGTCAAGACCCACTGCATTAACTACTAGGTGTGTGACTTTAGGAAAGTTCTCTGAGTCTCAATGTTCTCACGTGGAGAATGGGGATAATACATAGATTTGAGGTAAGGATTAAATGAGGCAAAATTCTTGGCATAGCGTCAGTGTTGAGTAAGAAGTCAAAATAGGAAGATGCTGCTGCCGATGTCATTGTTGGCCAGTCTCCTTTGGCCATTGTTCCCCGGTGGCTCGGTGGTAGATACTCCCCTTGCAATGCAGGAGACACAAGAGACATGGGTTTGATCCCTGGGTCGGGAAGTTTCCCCAGAGGAGGACGTGACAATGCACTCCAGTATTCTTGCCTGGAGAATTCCATGGAGAGAGGAGCCTGGCAGGCTACAGGCCACAGAGTCACAAAGAGCTGGACACGATTGAAGGAGCTAAACACACACCCACTGCAATCAGCCTCTTAGCCTTGTTGGTTTGCCCATTTCTCTTCTCTTTTCTGATGCTCATCTTCTCCTCCCTTGATCATTATTGCTGATTCGGAGGATGTTTGCAATCCCACTGACCCCAGGCCCATCATAGCCTGTGGTCCCCCAGGCAGACCCTGCCCTTGGGACAAGGCAAGCAGACCCACCTGTGGGCTCCAACCCCATGGTGTTTCTGGCACATGGAGATGCTAGAATCCATCTGCAACACCAATACATTCGTACCTCTTTGTCTCTCCAATGCTGTTTCTTGGGCGTTGTGATGGGGAAAATTCAAGGTCAGAACAAACAAACACATGAAATCAATTTCACCTGGGGAACTAGCTCCTTTACAGAGCGGCTGTCTGATACTCATCTCCTTTGCCTTGGTTCAGCTTAAGGGTGGCGCTTCAGGGAAGGCTGCTCCCAGGATCTTTTCAGAGAAAACACAAAACAGAACAGACCTCAGGAGTCTGTGTGTGTGTGTGGCGGGGGGGGGGGGGGTGTGGTGTGCAGGGGAGGTCTTTTATGCTTTTCTTTCTCCTCTCTTGCTGTCAGGCTTCTCTCAGCATTTTTCCTTTTGCTCTTCTTCCCTTTTCTCTGATTTTTTAAAGCCTGTCTGTTTCTCCATTTCTCTCTGTCCTCTTATTTCTGTTTTCTCCCCACCCCATTTTTCTCTCCTCTCCCCAGAGCTCTCTGTTCTCCCCTCTCTTCTCTCCTCTTTCATCCTTAATCTCTCTCCTGCCCTCCTCTCTCTGTTCCCCTCTTTTTCCTCACTGGCCCTCCCTGTCTCTATCATCTGTCTCTGTAGGATAGTAGTGGTTTCCCATCGTTGCTGTTGTTGTTGTTTTGCCATTAAGTCGTGTCCGCCTCTTTGTGACCCCATGGACGGCAGCATTCCAGGCTTCCCTGTCCTTCACTCTCTCCCAGAGTTTGCTCAAACTCACGTCCATTGAGTCAATGATGCCATCCAACCATCTCATCCTCTGTCACCCGCTTCTCCTCTTGCCCTTAATCTTTCCCGGCATCAGGGTCTTTTCCAGTGAGTCAGCTCTTTGTATCAGGTGGCCAAAATATTGGAACTTCAGCTTTAGTATCAGTCCCTCCAGTGAATACTCAGGGTTGATTTCCTTTAGGATTGACTGGTTTGATCTCTTTGCTGTCCAAGGGACTCTCAAGAGTCTTCTTCAGCACCAAAATTCGAAAGCATAAATGAGACATTTCTAATTAGGTTTTCTCCTCCCTCAAAATTCAGGAGCCCCTGGCTTTCCTCTGACCAAGGCTGGGTGTTAACTGGCCTGCTTTATCCGCAGTGGATATCAATGTGTATCCTGCTTCCTTCTCAAGCTACCAAGTCAGGACCTTCATTAGTCTCTGTCTCCATACCTGTGAAATGGAGCCAACAATAGTCCTACCCTAGGGTATTTCAAAAATGAGAATTCCTTGAAATAATGTATACTGACAATCAGTAGGTGCTTAAAGTTTTTGCTGGGTGAATGAGTAAATAAATTAATGACAGATTTCACATAGCACCAGGAACATGGTAAGGGCCCTATGAATCTTTAGTATCAGCTAAGGGCTTCCCAGGTCATCCTGGTGATAAAGAACCTGCCTGCCAATGCAGGAGACACCAGAGATGCAGGTTTGATCCCTGGGTCAGAAAGATTCCCTGGAGTAGGAAATGGCAAACCACTCCAGTACTCTTGCCTGGAGAATCCCACAGATAGAAGAACCTGGAAGGCTACAGTCCATAGAGTCACAAAGAGTTAGACATGACTGAAGCGACTTAGCACTCGGGCAAGGGAGACTCCGATGAGATGATTTGTTGCCATACTTGGCGGGGCTGGGCAAAGGTGGAAGTGGGGTTGGGGCTGGGGCGCAGACCCCTGTCTGCTTTATGGTCATGGCGGAGGCAGGCGGCAGGTGGTCACGTATTTCTGCTTCTGTGATCTTGGTCGCAGACCAACTGACCACTTCATGGCAGCCTGTTCGGACCAGGAGCGAAGCTGACACCAGAGACCAGAGATGAGCATACTGTGGTTTTCCTCTTCTGGTACCCTGCCTCCTGAGATTGAAGTGAACTTCTGCTCTAAGCAAGAGGTAAGAGTGTCCAGACTTTGAGATTCGCTGAATTTTTTAAATGAGTCAATTTGCCTCTGGCACCTTAATGTGCTCATCTGCAAGACGGGATTATGTGTCACGACTCACCGTCCAGGAAATCCTGTTAAAATGGCAATGTGTTAGCGTGTAATATCTGCCCGTGGCACCTGGACTCTGATGTTGCATATTTTTTAATTGTAGATTTTTCTGTTTCACTGGTTCAACCTCTCTACAGGTTTAGGGAAAGAGGGCAAAATGAAGAGAGTCAGTTAAAGCCTTAAGGAAGGACATTTTCTTAGAGACATTCACAGCCAAGAATTTCTATCAAGATCATACATGATTTGAAAGTTTAAAATGTATATATATACAAATACACACACACACACACACACACACACACACTCGCTCACACACATTTGGGCTTCCCTGGTAGCTCAGCTGGTAAATAATCTGCCTGCAATGCAGTAGAGCCTAGTTTGATTCCTGGGTCAGGAAGTTCCCCTGGAGATGGGTAGGCTACCCACTCCAGTATTCTTGGGCTTCCCTGGTGGTTCAGATGGTAAAGAATCCACCTACAATGTGGGAAACCTGGGTTTGACCCCTGTGTTGGGAAGATCCGCTGGTGGAGGGCATGGCAACCCACTCCAGTGTTCTTGCCTGGAGAATCCCATGGACAGAGGAGCCTGGTGGGTTACAATCCATGGGGTCGCAAAGAAAGAGTCAGACATGAGTGACTGACCAAGGACAAGTACTTATGCACATTCATAGTACGTGTGTATATAATGTATATGTGTATTATATACATATTGGGGTCTGTTTTCATTACATTTCGGAATTTTATTTTACCTGGGAGCTAAAATTCTCCTTTGAGAGTGAATCTCTGTCTTTCCAAAGGCCACTTCTCTGCTGGAAGCAGAAGAAAGCCCAGTGGCACTTTCTAAAGACACCAGCCCACCCTAACAACAGCCCTCCACGAGGGATTGAGGCTTAAAGAGAGAAATCAATTTCACATCAAGACCTGACGCCAAACACGCAGGTGTTCGAGTTGAGTCCTTCTCTGAAATGGCTCTGACTGGAAGCTTCTTAGGAATAAAATCTCGTTCCTCCCCTGCCCCTTTCTTGACCTGGTAAAAGAAATCAAAGCGAATGTCGGTTTCCCACTTGGAGCACTCATCACTATTGTTTGGGGTTTGGCTTGGGGTCTCTCATATTAAGAGGTTGAAAGCTGACCACTCATGGCTGGAGTGGATGAAAGGCTAGCTGACTGAATGCTCAGCAGTTTTCCCGTCTCTTTCTTAGACCACTTATCTCTTTCCCCATGCTTTTTGTGGGTTTCCAGCCCAGGAAAATGCTCATGACCAGTTCCCACCACTTGACTCATATCTTTGGAAATGAGTCCCAGGTTTTGTCATTTACAAAAATCTCCCTGGGGAGAATGGATACATGGATGTGTATGGCTGAGTGCCTTTACTGTTCATCTGAAACTACAACATTGTTAATCAGCTATACCCCAATACAAAATAAAAAGTTTAAAGTTTGAAGAAAAAATAAAAAATCTCCCCAGATGACAGTAATGTAATCCAGGCCAAGAACTGCTGATTTTAAAAGAGCCTTAATTCTAAGTCTTAATTCACCCTTGCCAGGCCTAACCCCCAACCTAACCGAGCTCTGATGCTGTCCACTCCCCACCCCTGGTGCCCTCTGGCTCCCTCCCTACATCCTCTCCCTGGTTCCTTCTTCTCCATCACCTTTTCCTGTCCTCACGCTGCTCCAGTGACCATCTGCTCCCTCCTTCTTAGCTCGAAGGGCTGGTCAACGTTGGATTAAATCATTGATCCTTGGCCTTCTTTTCCCCGCAACACATACGCCAGGACTTTCTCATCTGCCCAGTCTGCCTCCACAGTGGTCCCACCATGGTTAGATTTTGATAAAACACTTCCTTTATTTTGTAGTTAAGGGAAAACAAGGCTCTGTACATAATATGAAACCCCTGGGCTTCTGAAGGATGTCAGTTTGGACCTGAAGGACTGATTCCTCCATCCACAGATAATCCCAGGTGTACCTCATATCAGGGACTTACCTGGTGACTCAGATGGTAAGGAGTCTGCCTGCCGTGTGGGAGACCTGGGTTTGATCCCTGGGTTGGGAAGATCCCCTGGAGAAGGAATTGGCAACCCACTCCAGTATTCTTGCCTGGAGAATTCCACAGACAGAGGAGACTGGCAGGCTACAGTTCATGGGGTCGCAAAGAGTTGGACACAACTGAGAAACTTCACTTTCACTTTCTCAGATGCATCACTTTGCCATCAAAGGTCCATATAGTTAAAGCTGTGTGTTTTCCAGTAATTGTGTATGGGTGTGAGAGTTGGACCACAAAGAGAGTTGGACTGAGTACTGAAGAATTGGTGCTTTTGAACTGTGATGCTGGAGAAGACTCTTGAGGGTCCCTTGGACAGTAAGGAGATCGAACCAGTAAATCCTAAAAGAAATCAACCCTGAATATTCATTGGAAGGGCTGATGCTGAAGCTGAAGCTCTAATACTTTGGCCACCTGAATTGAAGAACTGACTCACTGGAAAAGACCCTGATGCTAGGAAAGATTAAGGGCAGGAGGAGAAGTGGGCGACAAGATGAGATGGTTGGATGGCATCACTGACTCAAGTGGACATGAGTTTGAGCAAACTCTGGAAGATAGTGAAGGACAGGGAAGCCTGACGTGCTGCAGTCCGTGGGGTTTCAAAGAGTAGGACAGGACTGAGTGGCTGAAAAACAACAGCAACTCCCCTTGGCCAAGCCCCTCCCCTGTAAGTGTGGTCTTCACAGTGTGTGCCCCTATTTTAAGGTTAACTCAAATCTGTTTAAGCTTATTTATTTTTGCAAAAAAGAGAAGGAGATAAATAATTCACAAACTTGGATGCTATGTTATCAGAAGCAGTTTGTTAGCAGTAACTCAGCCTCGTAGCTCAGTCGGTAAAGAATTTGTCTGCGATGCAGGAGACCTGGGTTCGATTCCTGGGTTGGGAAGATCCCCTGGAGAAGAAAATGGCAATCCACTCCAGTATTCTTGCCTGGAAAACCCCATGGACAGAGGAGCCTGGCGGGCTACAGTCCATGGGGTTGAAAGAGTTGGACATGACTTAGACACTAAACCACATGATATAGACATAGACATGGTTTGCTCTTAAAAGAGATTTATTATAAGGTATTAGTTCAACAGGTGTTGCTAGTGGTAAAGAACATGCCTCCAATGCAAGAGATGTAAGATATGCAGGTTCAGTCCCTGGGTTGGGTGGATTCCCTGGAGGAGGGCATGGCAACCCACACCAGTATTCTTGCCTGGAGAATTCCATGGACAGAGGAGCTTGACTGACTACACAGTCCCTAGGATCTCAAAGAGTCAGACACAACTGAGCCGACTTAACCTTGGTTTGCCAGATTGTAGAGGCTGAGAAACTCCAGATTCTACTATCTGCAAGCCAGAGATCCAGGAATGCTGGTGATACAGTTCCCAGGCCAGAGAGTCTGGGAGTCGATGGTGTAGATTTCAGTCTGAGTCTGAACACTTCACCACCAAGAGTTTAAGGGCAGGGGAAAGCCCCTGCCCCAGTTCATCAGTCAGGAAGAGTGATTTCAACCTTTATCCATGTTTTGGGCTCTCTTCAGACCCTCAATGAATTGAATGATGCCCACCCACACAGGGCAGGGCCCCTTGACTCAGTCATTTCACCAATTCAAATGTTAATTTTTTCCAGAAACACCCTCCCAGACTTACCAAGAAGTAATGGTTAACCATCTGGGCATCCCGTATGTTGACCCATAAAATCAACCTTCATGCGTGCATGCTCGGTCGCTTCAGTCATGTCCGACTCTGCAACTCTATGGACTGTAGCCCGCCAGGCTTCTCTGTCTGTGAGATTCTCCAGGCAAGAATACTGAAGTGGGTTGCCATGCCCTCCTCCAGGGAATCCACCCAACCCAGGGATCAAACCCAAGTCTCCTGCGTCTCCTGTGTTGCAGGCAGATTCCTTGCCACTGAGCCACCAGGGAAACCCAAAACTCACCTTCACTGCAGCTTCAATTTGAATGTGCATGGGAGTCACCCGTTGAAACACAGGGTCTGAGTCAGGAGGCCTGGGGCAGAGTCGAAAGTCTACATTTCTAACAAGCGCCCAAGTGAGGCTGATACTGCTGGTCGCAAGTCACACTTTGGACAGTCAGTTTGGAACACAGGTCTTAGCCAACAAGGACTGCCTGCATGCTAAGTTGCTTCAGTCATGTCCAATTCTTTGGCTGTAGCCCTCTAGGTTCCCCTGTCCATGGGGATTCTCCAGGTAAGAACCCTGGAGTGGGATGCCTTGCCCTCCTCCAGGGGATCTTCCCAAACTGGGAATTGAACCCACATCTCTTGCATCTCCTGCATTGGCAGGTGGGTTCTTTATCACTACAGCCACCTGGGAAGCCCAAGGAGAAGAGGGAGCAAGTGATACTCTAGATCCCTGGGAATGGTAGACGCCAAGGTGACTCACTGTAAGATGCTAAGCTTATCTCTGCCATCGTCCTTATAGAACTGCAGTGAAATCGTCTGCTTGTTTCATGCAAGGCCATGAGAGACTCTGCTATGCACAAGAATCTAGGAGCTTATATTGCTGGCCTCCTCTGTTTCACTGCACAAGCCCTTCCCATCCCTCCCTTCCCAGCCCTCCTTTCTTCCCCGGGCCCCCTCTGAGGTCAGCCCTCTGAAGGTCCATTGGGATGGGTGATGGGGCACTGAGGCTAAAAGCAGAGGTTCCCCTGGGCCTTCACTCTCATCCAAGACTCTCACACCAAGTGGATGAAATTCCCAGCTGGATGCCAGCTCCTGCCACTGCTCGCAGGAGGATGTCAGCTTCTTCTCTCTCCCCCATCAGTCTTGCAGCCCTGATCAGTCTCCCATCAGTAGCTGCACCAAGATAGAGAAAAGGCAGGAGCTCAAGTTCTGCAGCTGTGCAGACAGTGGTGTCTACGGGAAGAGAGACCATGCCCTCCAGGGACATTCATTTTTCAGTGTGTGGTCGGAAGTGTGGCAGCTTAAGGCTGACAGGCCCCCATCAGCCTCAGAGCTAAAGGATAGCTCTGAGTTTATGATTCAGTTCCAATTAAGGCCCACCTGAGGCTTCCCAGGATGAAGCTAGTGGTAAAGAACCCACCTGCCAATGCAGGAGACATAAGACACGCAGGTTTGATACCTGGGTCCAGAAGATCCCCTGGTGGAGGGCATGGAAACCCACTCCAGTATTCTTACCTGGAGAATCCCGTGGACAGAGGAGCCTGGCGGGCTACAGTCCACAGACTCTCAAAGAGTCAGACACAACTGAAGTGATTTAGCATGCATACATGGAAGGTTCATCTGGCTGCCACCCCAGAGAATCAGGTTGGTGGGCAGACAGGAAGGAGGGGGACACTGATGTACCCTCTGAGCACTTTTATGTTCCATTCAGGATCCCATTTAATTAATTTCTACCACTATCTGGGTGGCAGATCATGGCTATACCCATTACAGAGATGAGAAAACTGAGGTTCACTTAGCTGGGGTCAATGTCATACACCTCATTCATTCATTCTCACTCGTTCAACAAATACTGAGGAGAAACTACTTTATGGCAGGAAGTATTCCTGGCCTTGGGGACACAGTGGCCACCAAGACAGATACCATCTCTGCTTTGTGGGGTCCTGTATTCTAGTAGGGGAGACTAAAAATGCAATAATTCAGGTTGAGAAGCAAATAATCATGGGACCAAGAAGGAGGATGCATTGTCCTGTGGCCACCATGTTCCTACCCTGGAACCAATCACTGGACCTGACTGTTCTCTCCTTCCTGTCTTCCCATCTTCTTTTGACACGTGAAAATCAACCTCTGCAAATAGACCCCAGGAGGTGGGCTTCTGTGCCACCAACTCATTATTTACACATAAACTAGTTGGAATCTTTCTTGAGGCTGAGTTATAATATCAGGTAAACAAACACACACACACTCGCATACACATGCACACACACCCAGAGGCAAGCAGAGCTCTCTGGGTCAATCATGTGTAAAATGTCAGCCTGGCCTTCTTGTGAATGTTTAGAAACAGGATGAAGAGCCCTTGATAAAAAGTTGGAGGGGGGTGTTGTTTTCCAAAGAAGGTTCTGTCAATGTGCCTGGCACATGAGTTATTATTATTATTATTATTTTTCTCTAGACAATGAAAATCTCCTTTTTGCAGAAGGAGGAAAATAAACAATGCCTGTTGGATAGGTATGTAAAGTAGCATTATTTCAGGCGTATTGTGTTTGGGGAATCAGCCTGGCTTTGCCACCTGGCTGCGTGAAGCTGTCAGAAACCCTGGTTCACGCCAGACTCTTCTGGCCCAATCTCTCTTTTGTTTGGAGGGATGAAGAATATGCTTTTCTTTCCTTTCCAATTCTGAGATACGTCCACAGCAAATCATCAGCAGCACCACTGTTCCAAATATATATGATGTTAACCTTCCATTTACTAGTAATAGTAACTTCCCAAGTGGTTCAGTGGTAAAGAATCTGCCTGCCAATGCAGGAGACACAGGTTCGATCCCTGGGTTGCCCCTGGAGGAGGGCATGGCAACCCATGCCAGTATTCGAATGCCTGGAGAATCCCAAGGATAGAGGAGCCTCGCGGGCTATAGTCCATGGAGTTGCAAAGAGTCGGACAGGACTTACTGACTAAATGGCAATAATGACTGGCGTTAAGTGCTGGGCACCATTCTGGGCATCGTACATTGCATCGACTCATTTAATCTTGTATCAGCCCTAGCAGATAAGCTCTATTCTTTGAAATCCATTTGTACCTGAAGGAACTGAGGCGCAGCGGGATGAAGCTCCTTGGCCAACAAAGGTGGTTCAGTTCAGTCGCTCAGTTGTGTCCGACTCTTTGCGATCCTATGGACTGCAGCACGCCAGGCTTCCCTGTCCATCACCAACTCCCAGAGCCTATTCAAACTCATGTCGGTTGAGTCAGTGATGCCATCCAACCATCTCATCCTCTGTCACCAAAAGTGGTGAAGATGGGCAATAAGCGCTGATACCACCTTGCATACATGGGGCTCAAGTTGGATATCTCCATCCAATACCCAGGCTCTAGGGAGGCCACGTCCCTAAAGTGACCTACCCACGTCCCAGTATTTCTGGGCAGGTTTAGCTAGGGAGAAGCACATCCGGTCTCCCTGCATTTGCTGGTGATACCCGGTCAAGGCCAACCAAGTCTGGCAGCAGGAGGTAGCAGGGGTATTTCTTCCTCCCGTGCCTCTTCCTCTCACTCCCCTCCTTACTCAGAACAGCTCCGAGGAAATCCTGCAGCTTATGTAACTGCTTCTTGGAACCTCTAATTGCCCCATTTCCTAATACAGGCATTTCTACCTCAACGCCAGATGCTCCGCTGTGAGTCAGCATCGCTGCTTTGGGAGGTTTTGCCTGTGAAGAAATCACTTGGAGGGTCCTCACTCTTTCCTGTGTATATTTTTTTATCATCATTTGTAGGCTGAGAGCACGACTGGGGCCCTGACAGCGTCTTCCAGCATCTATGCTTCACTGATGACATCTTCTGAGCCCTAGCTCACAAGCTCATACCCCTGGCCTCCAGGAGTCCAGTCATCCCCTCTCTCTGTGCTTCTGATGACAAAACCTGAGAATCTAGATGGGAGGGCCCTGAAGAATCTTCCAGTCCAACCTTTTAGTCATCTGTCAAAAAGCATTGTTTGTTAGTAGTTGAATCTATATATATTTTTCCAACCCAAACTTACATACAATAGATAAAGCTCTTCAGGTGGAAGGGATGCTCTCAGTTCAGTTCAGTTGCTCAGTCATGTCTGACTCTTTGTGACCCCATGGACTGCAGCACGACAGGCTTCCCTGTCCATCACCAGTTCCGGAGCTTGCTCAAACTCGTGTCCATCAAGTCTGTGATGCCATCCACCATCTCATCCTCTGTGATGAGGATGTGCCCTGCTTAGCTCTAAATAGTACTACCCTCACCATTTGACCCCCCTAATTCCCATTTTTTATTTCCCATCCTATTCCCATCTTCCCTGGGGCTCTGCATTGCACCAATTCAAATGCACTGCTCTGTGGGTTGGGGGGGGGTGCTTCCTGCTAATCTGGTGCCCCAAAGCATCATGCAGGCTCAGCTCACATGCTCCCAGCATAGCAGCCCTCTGCCAGGCTAAAATAAGCTCTCTTTAACTGACTCACCGAGTCACCTCTCTTATCCACTGTGCTCACAAAGGACATGGAGATTCTTCTGGCCATGTCACGCAGCGCTGAAAATCCACCCCCTCTTTCCTGTCTTTTCTTATTGACCTGAGGATGAAGTCTAAACTCCTTCACAAAGATTCAGAGATGCTTCCTGTCTGAGCTGCGGCTTGATGCTCCAGCCTCGTCTTTCACCATACATCTTACATGCAGCTGGTGGGACTTTGAGCTGGACCTGAAATGTGCTGGGCTTGCTCTGTCTGGGGTTTTGTTGAAGGTGAGCTCTCTGCCAGAGGCACCCTTCCCATTCACCCATTGCACATTTACTGGCCTCAGCTGCCATCATCACTACCTTCTTTCACCTCTTCTTCCCTATTACGACACTGTCCCCCCGCCTCTGCTCCTAGAGCCCCATTGGCTTTCTTGGTCACCCCAGGGGCCATGCCTTATTTCCTATCTATTGCCCTCACTGAACTGTAATCTCTGTGAAGACAACGATCACAGGCATCTTGGTCTCTTATGTATTTTCAATGTCTAGTAATGCTTGGTACAAAAAAAGATGCTCGGTGGGGATTTTCTGAACATATAACTGACCATCACTTGCCCTGACCCCTATCCATTGATTTCCAGGCTCCCTCCATCCAACCTGGCTTGATCATGGCTGGTAACTGAGGCTTCGTCTGGCTGTAGACCTCACCAATGACCTACAGTTTCCATGATTTGCGCTTCCTTTCCTGGTCCCAATCTTTCAGCCGCACTCCATGACTTCTTCCTTGTAGAGACGACAAGGTCCCCAGCTCCATGAAGGCAGGGATCTCCTCCATCTTGCCCATGGTGGTGTTCTAGTGCTTGGCACTTATATATATGCTGGTACTTAGTTGCTCACTTGTGTCCCACTCTTTGTGACCGTGTGGACTGTAGCCTGCCAGGCTCCTCTCCCCATGGGATTTTTCAGGCAATTACTAGAGTGAGCTTCCACGCCCTCCTCCAAGGAATCACCCCAACCCAGGGACTGAACCTGCGGCTCCTGTGTCTGCTGCACTTCAGGCAGATTCTTTACCTGTTGAGCCAGTGTGCAAGCCCAAAGGAGGTGCTCAATAAAATATTTGTTGAGTCAATTAAAAAAAAAATAAGAAATCACTTCTGTAGTTCCTAGAAGAGCGTGGGGTCAACATTTCATGCAAAATAGGGGCCTGAGCTCATTACTGACCACTGTGTCTGAACAGAGCTCTTCTTGGCCTCCTTGGTCCACTCATGGAATTGTTTTCAGGGTTGAAGCTCTTCCAGGGCACAGCTGCTTGTCTTGGAAACTCCTCTGATGACATTTAAGCTCTGGCTCTGATTCCCTCAGCCTGGGAGAAGGTTCCTCATGTTTTCACTGCTGTGTCCTCCCTCCCACCCTCTCAGCATCTGCATCACAGACTATTCAAGAAGCCCAGCTTCCTGCAGGAGGAGAGATTTCAACTCTTAGGAGAATTTAGTGCCGAGATGCGATGCTGCCAAACCCTTCAATATCAGGTCGCATTTAAACACGCTCAGAAATAGGAATGAAATTCAAGTTGTCTCTTTAGAAGGCTTTTGCCAGCTTCAGAAAGCCACGGCCTGTCCTGGAGGATTGATTTTCAGGAAGATGGTGAGGAATGTCTGGGCATTTAGTGACAAGGCACATCTTTGCCAAGCAGGTCCAAAGAGCCCAGACACAAAATTCATCAGGGGGAAGGAGATGCTGTCACTCTTGTTTACCAATTGGGGATTGTTATCTTTGAAACTCACTGACATCAAGACTCCCTAGTTCCCACTTAAAATCAAGAGAATTTTATAAAATAATGGCATGATGAAATAAATTAAGCTAATAGTATCTTTTTGAAAAGCAGCAAAAATTTATAACATGTCCATCACACTGACTAAAAAAAAAAAGAAGGAAAAATCTGACAAAATGAAATTTTATATATATATATATGGCAAAAAAGAAAATTCACTTTACTGGTATGCTTAAATGGATCCACAACAATGTTAGGGTTGTGGGAATGAAAAAGTAAGATGGAACATAAAATGAGCAGACTTTCCTGAAAGACAGGTCTGGGCTCCAAACACAACTTGGCTACCTTCTAGCTGTGACCTCCTGCTCCAAATCACAGGTCTTAACTGGGTCTCTTTCTCCATTTGTAAAATGGGTTTTGAGATATTGTCATGTGCTTTGGTTGTTCGCATCTCAGCATTCCTCTGGGGATATAGCCCTATCCCACTCATCCTCTTAGAAGAAGTTGGTTCTTACATCTCAACTCAGAAGTGAGCACATGGCCTATGTCTGGCTCACCTCAGTCCAGTGTAGGGTGAGGACTATATCGATGGAACCAGTTTTTTACTCTCCACATGTGTGCCGTGGCATTCTTCTTACCAAAAGGGTGGACTGTGATGTTGGAGCTTGGGATGTGTTTTGACCAACTGGAAGTGGCAGAGTGGTGAATCATGATGCCAGTGAAGTCTTTCATGCATCCACCTGCTGCTCTTGTGTCTCTGCCATCACTATGAGAACATGCTTTGGCTGATCTGCTGGGGGAGGAATGGCATATAGAATGGAGCTGTACCACCCCCAGTTGCCTCAGTTGGTAGCCAACCAATCTCCAGTTATGTGAGCAAGACCACCAAAGATCAGTAGGGGTAGCAACTGACCCAAGACTGATCCCAGATGCAGGATGGATAAATGTATTTTTATGTCATTGAAGCTTTATAGTAGTTTGTTGCTCAATCTTTCTGTGGCAGTAGAAAGCTAATACAGTCTGTGACCACACTTCAGCTGATCAGAGTTGGGATGGAGACTTTCCCTGGAACAATTAGAAGAAAGTTATTTATTTTTCTATGGGAGTTGCTATGCTGACAAGATAAAGTTTCAGGGAAAGCCTGCCTGAAACTGAAGTTAAAACAGAAGAATCAAACAAAGTTGGGAAAGAAAAATCTTACATTTTGATAACTTCTAAATTAAGTGTACTTACAACAATTATTGTTTCACTTAGAAGGAATGATAGCTTCTTATTTTTGCTACAGTTAGCTTAGGTTGGATTTTTTTGACCTTTGCAACTAGAGTCCTGATCAGTGAAATTTAAAGGATTGTTTTTTTGGGGCTCCAAAATCACTGCAGATGGTGACTGTAGCCATGAAATTAAAAGACACTTGTTCCTGGGAAGAAAAGTTATGACCAACCTAGACAACTTATTAAAAAGCAGAGACATTACTTTGCCAACAAAGGTCCATCTAGTCACAGCTCTGGTTTTTCCAGTAGTCGTGTATGGATGTGAAAGTTGGACTGTAAAGAACGCTGAGCACTGAAGAACTGATGCTTTTGAACTGTGGTGTTGGAGAAGACTCTTGAGAATCCCTTGGACAGCCAGGAGATCCAACCAGTCCATCCTAAAGGAAATCAGTCCTGAATATTCATTGGAAAGACTGATGCTGAAGCTGAAACTCCAATACTTTGACCACCTGATGCGAAGAACTGACTCATTGGAAAAGACTCTGATGCTGGGAAAGATTGAAGGCAGGAGAAGAAGGGGACCACAAAGGATGAAACTGTTGGATGGCATCACCAACTCAATGCACGTGAATTTGAGTAAACTCTGGGAGTTGGTGATGGATAGGGAGGCCTGGTGTGCTGCAGTCCATGGGGTCAAAGAGTCGGCCACAACCGAGCAACTTAACTGAACTGAACTGAAGGACAAATGAGTTGTGAATATGCCTCAGCTGGAAAAACACTCTAGCCGAATATTGCCGTGAAGTTCCAAGCAGTAATAAAAATAACATTTTCTATGTATCCTTGTGCATTTTACTTTCTAGGGGGTCAAGGGCTTGGTAAGAACATTTTGCACCCCACTGAGTTATAGAGAGGAGCAGTCCCCAGTACCTGGAAACAAGGGTGACTCAGTCCTTATTTGGGCTTGGTGACAAGGACACAGCAATTCTGAGAAAGACTCACCAGGGCGCTCTATGTGTCAGTGATTTAACCCACTTCGTACTTGACAGAAACCAACTATTTTAGACTGAAGGAGATGGTAAAGAGGATATCACCCAAGATTCACGGTTTACCAATGAGGACACTGAAGCAGAAAAGGGGAGGCCAGTGATGGTAGAGCATGGCACCCCATGGTGCCGTGATGGAAAGATGATGGGTGTTGGGATCAGAGGGACTGAGATTTAAACCCAGACTCTGTTATCTATATATTTAACTACCGTGGGCAAGTTTTTCAACATTCTCAGGTCTCCAGCTTTACTTCTGTAACATGAGCAATGCCACACAAGAGGAGAGCGAATTACCCACAGAAGAGTTTTTTGATATATGTAGGCATTGCCCACACTGGAAGACACATTGCCCACATTGGAATCTTTCTTATCTCCCCTGAACCGGTGCCAAGGATGGGCTTGACTTAGTGACTTGCTTCCAATGAATAGAGAATAGAAAGGGGAAAATAGTAACCGAACAACAGAGAAATCTAGAAAACACTACCTGAACCAAATGATGAAGGTTAAGATCACCATTAACATCATGTGACTAGCACCTACTCCCTGATATGATGTGATGTACCAGGCACCTCACTCCTGTGGTTGTCTTCTCCCAAACTCTAAACTCCAGTCTGATTGTGAGAAATACATCAGACTAAGTGAGACTGGAGGACATTCTTCAAGGCACCTGGCCAGTATCCTCAGGACTATATGGTCATAAAAATCAAGGGAAGATGGAGGGACTGTAACAGATCAGAGCAGACTGGGAGATGGCACCACTCAGGGAAACATGGCATCCTGGATTGGATTTTGGAACAAAAAGAGGATATCAATGAGGAAACAGGTGATATTGAAATGGAATCTAGAATTTAGTTCAAAAGGCTGAGAGTAGAAGAACTGATGCTTTTGAATCACCATGCTGGAGAAGACTCTTGGGAAGTCCCCTGGATTGCAAGGAGATCAAACCTGTCAATCCTAAAAGAAATTAATCCTGAACATTCATGGGAAGGACTGATGCTGAAGCTGAACCTCCAGTACTTTGGCCATCTGATGCAAAGAGCTGACTCACTGGAAAAGACCCTGATGCTGAGAAAGACTGAAGGCAAAAGGAGAAGGGAATGGCAGAGGATGAGAGAGATAGCATCACCGACTCAATGGACATGAACGTGAGCAAACTCTGGGAGATGATAGTGAAGGACACAGGCACCTAGCATACTGTGGTCCATGGGGTTGCAAAGAGTCGGACATGACTTGGCAACTGAACAACAACAACCACAATGTTGATTTTTCAGGTGTGACAAATTGACCATGGTTATATAACATGTTAATAGGGGAAACTGGGTGAGGGTACATAGAAATCTTCTGCACTATTTTTAAAACTAGTCTGTAAGTCTAAAATTGCTCCTAAAGCAAAATAATAATGATGATATATTGTAAATGAAATATTGAATTGATCTTAGTTAGTTGTAGGCATTGGTCCCAGTCTTTTACCCCTAGGGCCTCAAATCCTCTAGCTCCCTGGACTTCGTGATCCAGGAGATAAACTCAAGAGCAGCACATCAGCTGCAGTAGTTGTCACAACACCTTTTTGCATCATCTGTGTCAAGGACACTATCTCCCAGTGGAATTTCCTGCGTTACTTCCCTGGGGAACCCATGCAACCAGAAGTTGATCCAATTACCTATTTGCTTACAGTCCCTTGAATTTAAATGTTTGCAGCTATCATATTTTGTTGAAGGCAGAGAATTTAAATGGCAGTCATTTACTGAGCACACGCTCTGTGCTAAGTACTCTACAGGTAGGCACATTTTCTCATTTCATTTTTGCAGATACATGAGATCAGGGCAGGATCCAGAAGCTCAGAGAGGTTAAGGGACGAATCTAAGGTCACACAGGAAGAGAAAGAGCTGAGGTTTGACCAAGTTCTTTCTGACTCCAAAGCATGTCTTTTTAACCCCTACATCCAACTATCTTAACATAGATTGTTAAAACCTCGAAGGTTTTTACCCAATTGATTGTTTTCAAACTGTGTTCTTTACCCACTTGTTTCGGTGAATGGGTTGACATGGATGTAGAAAGAAAAGTAGAAAAAATAAAAATTACATGAATCACTTGAAAAAAATGAGATTTTTTTTTTTCAATATATCTATTATCTAATGCAGAGATCAGAAAATGGTGGTAAGTGCTCTGTGATGCCCAAGGAGGGTGGGGTGGGGGTGGGTTGGAGGGGTATACGTGTATACATATGGCCGGTTCACAGTTGTAAGCAGAAATCAACACAACTTTGTAAAGCAATTATCTTCCAATAGTAAAATTTAAAAAGGGATAAAACTGAGATTCACAAACAGAATCCCATCTTCAATGAGCAGATGATTTCACTTTGGAGCTGGACAGTTTTTTTTTTTGTTTTTAATTTTTGGTTATTGTTGTTTTCTCCTTAAATTGAATTAATGACCAGAATTGGCAGTTTCACTTTCAAATGTTAGACTTCCATTTTCCTTGGATAAAAATGAAGACTCTGGCCCCATTTAAGCCTCCATCGCTGCCTGCAGCTGTCCTGACTGCCCTGTTAGATTAGGTACATGTGCCCCAGATAACCTGGATGTCCCAACTCACTTCCCTCATTTGCTTTCTCTGCCTGTCCATTGTAGTTAGCAGTATCTGATTGACTCCAATTTATAGGAGAACAAAATCGCCATTCAGAGAGGGTGAGTGACTGGCCAGAAGTCACACAGCAAAAACGGTGCCGTTCTGGCGGGTCCTCCTTCATGTTGCTGGAATCAGGCGGCCCACCCTAGGTCCCGGCTTTCTGTCCTCTTCTCCTCTGTGACTGACCTGTTTCAGCCTCTTACAGGCCACATCTTCTGGATCAATCTTTCCCACTTAGTCACACCACGGAGGCGGCCAGGTCACATGTTTTCACAATTCATAAAAAAATCTTTGTTCTTATTATTATCCTCAAAATTCATTAAGTTTAAGCCTTTCCTCTCAGGAAGATGGAAAAGTAGTTGGAACGTTTTGAAATTTAATTTCATCAAAAAAGAAGGAAAGGGAAAGGGAGGGAGGGAGGGGAGAGGGAGGGAAGGTGATCACGAATCCGAGTGGAAAGTCTGCAGCGTTTATCCCTTTCCTTGGTTAGTTCTGATTAAACTCCCACCACCAGGAACTGTCTCACTTTCTTCCTGGAAAGAACTAGAGATGTGAAGTCAGATTTCACAGCTAGGGACTCCCACACCCAGTCCCTAAGCCAGCCCTGACTTTGGGTGGGACATACACATCAAGGTTCCCTGAGAGCCCAGGACCATGGAAAGAATTGTAGGGGCATCGCAAACCCTCTGACATGCTCTAACTGACCATTGGAAAAAGAACGATCCTGCATGCAGGGCAGCGAAGGAGACACAGTTGTAAAGACGGACTTTCGGACTCAGAGGGAGAAGGTGAGGGTGGGATGATTTGAGAGAATAGCATGTACCTTACCATATGTAAAATAGATGGCCAGTGCAAGTTCGATGTCTGAAGCAGGGCTCCCAAAGCCAGGGCTCTGTGACAATCCAGAGGGGGTAGGGTGGGGAGGGAGGTGGGGGAGAGGCTTCAGAATGGGGGAGACACATATATACCTGTGGCTGATATGGCAAAAAACCATCACAGTATTGGAAAACAATTATCCTCCAATTAAAATAAATTAATTTTTAAAAAGAAAAACAAATAAATAAAATGTATTTTTTAATATTTGGTATCATACATAAGAGTGAATAGTGAATAGAGCATGCATGCACAGTTTATGGGACATTAATAAAATGAACACCTGTGAGTGTCTGCCTTTTTAAGAAACATAAAATTCTCCACATTGGTAGCTCCGTATACTCTTCTCTGATTCCATCTCTGCTCTTCTCCCTGCAAGGCTGCCACTTTCCTGTTCTTTGTGTGATTATTCTCCTTATTCACGCATTCTGTCCTGCAAGTCTCATCTTTTATTACCACATTGATCAAATATGCAGAGAATTAGAAGGGATGGTACTATTGAATTGAATGGAATCTGTAGGTATGTATATCTACAACTGTATACAACAGCTTTAATCTTAATTTTTGTGCTTTCATCTTTTATTTGCAAAGCCATTATTTAAGGATTTTATTTTGTTAAGTATCAAATCCATATAAAAGCAGTGGGGCCCAACTTCGGCATCCTCCATTTGTAGGCAATCTCGTTTTATCCATTCCCGCAGTCACTCATTGCCTCTTCCACCCTGATTCTAGAATTACTTTGAAGCAAATCCCAGACATGATATAATTTCATCTGTAAATACTTCAGTTGCTATCTCTGAAAGATAAAACCTCTTTCAAAAATATAATCACAATGTCACTATCACACCAAAAATAATAACACTCTCTGAATATTATCGTATAGTTAGCATTAGAATTGAGGGCTTCTCTGGTTGTTCAGATGATAAAGAATCTGCCTGCAATGTGGGAGATCTGGGTTTGATCCCTGGGTCAGGAATATCCCCTGAAGAAGGAAATGGCAAACCATCCAGTATTCCTGCTTGGAGAATTCGTGGACAGAGGAGACTGGCAGGCTACAGTCCATGGGTTTGCCAACAGTTGGACACAACTGAGTGACTAACACACAGTCTTCGAATTACTTGATTTCAGCTTAGAAACTAATTCAACATTGTAAATCAATTATAGTTCAATAAAATAAATTTTAAAAAATACTTGCAACAAGCATTGCCCAAAAGTGAGGGTATTATCCTCATGACTCAGCACAATTATTTTACCAAATAAATGAGTAATTATTCTCTAGTGTAATTAGATAATAATTTCTATTAAAATTATTTTTGTTTCTGCTAAAAATTTCCCAATCCTCCTCATTTTTTAAAATTCTGTCTTGAACTTTAGAAGAGTTTTAGATTTACAGAGAAATTGGAAGATGATAGAGAGCGCTCTTATATACACCACATCTAGTTTCTCCTATAATTAACACCTCGCATTAGAGCAGTATTTTTGTCACAGTGAATGAACCAATACTGGCACACTATTGTTAACTAAAGTCTATGCGTATTCAGGTTTTCTTAGTTTTTACCCAATGTCTTTTCTGTGTCCCATAGTCATTTTTTTAAATTTATTTTTTAATGGGAAGAAAATTGCTCTACAATGTTGTGTTGGCTTTGTTGTACAACAGAGCAAATTAGCCACACTTATACATATATCCCCTCTCTCTTGAGCCTTCCTCCACTCCCCTCATCCCACCCCTCTAGGTCATCACAGAGCACCAGATTGGGCTCCCTGTGTTATAAAGCAGCTTCTCACCAGCTCTCCGCTTTACCCGTAGAAGGGTATATATGTTGATGCTACTTTCTCCATTTTGCTCCACTCTCTGCTTCCCCCACTGGGTCCACAAGTCCTTTCTCTATATCTGTGTTTCCATTCCTTTCCTGTAAATAGGGCCATCAGTACCATTTTTCTATATTACATATATATGTCTGACTCCTTGTGACCTCATGGACTGTAGCCTGCCAGGCTCCTCTGTCCATGGGATTTTCCAGGCAAGAGTACTGCAGCGGGGTGACACTGCCTTCTCTAGAGTGGCTGTATCAATTTACATTCCCACCAACAGTGCGGGAGGTTTCCCTCTTCTCCACATCCTCTTCAATATTTATTGTTTGTAGATTTTTTTTTCTATCCCATAGTCACATCCAGGATACATATCAATTACATTTAGTCATCATATCTCCTTAGGCTCCTCTGGGCTGTGACAGATCCCATTTGTTTTCTGATTTCCTTTTAATGTGAAAGCTCATCTCTTCTATTGTCTTGAAGACTGTCCCACATTTTGGCTTTGTCTGTGTATTTCCCTTAATTTGTTCTTGTGTCCCTTTTATTTCCTAGAAACTATCAATAGAATTGAGAATTAGAGGCTCAGTTAGATTCATGTTAAATATTTTCCCTAGAGTATTTAATAGGTGAAGCTGTGTCCTGTATATACCACCTCACAGCAATGAAGGATTAGGATGGAAAAAAAACAGAAGAGGCAGGATGGATAGCATAGTGATGAGAAGCCCAAGGCTGAAGTGGAAATAAGTCTCATTTCCCTAAATCCAGGAGAGGCTATTCCAAATGTCCCTTACATCTTGTTTTTCTTTCCTTAAACCTTACTCAGTAAAATCGATCCAATTCTAAATGTTAATCTGTATGATTGGGAAAATTGTGCTATTTTATTTTCTTGTCTTGGAGTGTGGCTGGTTGAGTTTACAGAGCATTGATTTGGGCAGAATTCAGCTATCAAAAAAGCTTCATGTAATTGACTCAAGTGGGCTTCCCAGGTGGATCAGTGGTAAAAAATCCACCTGCTAAGCAGGAGATGCAGATTCGATCCCTGGGTCAGGAAGATCCTTTGGAGGAGGGCATGGCAACTCACTCCAGTAGTCTTGCCAGGAAAATCCCATGGACAGAGAGCCTGGTGGGCTACGGTTCTTTGGGTCACAAAAAGTTGGACACAATTGAAATGACTGAGCATGCACACATACAGAAACTAACACAACACTGTAAGGCAACTATACTAAAATAAAAATCAATTTAGGAAATAAGTAAAATGAAAGGTTTGAGCAGCTGTGAAGAACACCAGCAGGCAGCTGATCTCCATCTAAATCTCAGGAGGAGACAAATAAATAAATAAAAATTAAAAAATAAATTTCAAATGGTTTATAGTGTTAGTTATAGAAAGCTACATATATGATAGAATTGCATAAAACTAAACATACACAAATGAATGTAGGAATGATGATATCTGAATAATTCTGTGGGTTTCCTGATTTTGTTATTATTCTACAATTAGCAAAGATGGGTATACAAAGGAGGCAGATTGAAGGGTGCAAGGGGCCTCCCAAGAATCCTTCTTTGCAACTTCCTATGAATCTATAATTATTCCAAATAAAAAGTTTAGAAAATTAATGGGAACAATTTGTGTGCTAAATTTTGTGGCCAGTGCAGAAGGACAAGATAAAGAAATGAGCTAAAATTTCAGAAGGGAAGAGATGCAATTATCATTATTTGCAGGTAATACGGCTGTCTACTTAGAAAATTGGGTAAAACATGTTCTGAACCAATATAAGAGTTCAATAAGGTATAATATAAAAGATTAATAGATACTATTCAGAATAATAGAAGCAAAAACAAATTAAAATATCCAGGAATACAACTTACTAGCATTGAACAGACCCTATAAGAAAAACCACTACACTTACTAAAGGACATAAAAGATGAAAAAAATTGAAATACGAGATTAATATCTATATTTATTATTTAAAGTTTGAAAGGCAGATAGTTTTCCTTGATTGAGCTATAAAGGACATTAGCGGGCAATTGGCAATATCTGAATATGACCTGTAGGTTCGGTAATCATGTTATATCCATGTAATTTTTTTAATTTGATAATTATATTGCAGTTATGTAAGAAAATGTCCTGATTTTCCTAAAATACACACTACAGAGTCTATAAGTTATTTTATTCTGTTCAGGCTGCTATAACAAAACGCCATAGACAGGATGGCTTAGAGACTTACAAAGAGAAGAAATGTACTGCTCACAGTTCTGGAGGCTGGAAGTCCAAGGTCAGTGTGGCAATAGTTGTATTTTGGTGAGGGCTCTCCACCCAGTTACTGACTCTGTGTCCTTACAGGCCAGAGGGCAAAGGAGCTCTGCCAAGCCTCTTTTATGAGGGCCTTGATTCTACTGATGAGGGCTCCACTCTCGTGGGGGCTTCCCTGGTGGTGCTAGTAGTAAAGAACCTGCCTGCCAAAGTGAGAGATATCAGGGGCCTGGGTGTGATCCCTGGGCTGGAGGGCATGGAGGGTACCATCCCTGGAGGAGGGCCTGGCAACCCACTCCAGTATTCTTGCCTGGTGAGTCCCATGGACAGAGGAGCCTGGCGGACTACAATCCTTAGAATCACAGAGTCAGACACGACTGAAGTGACTTAGCACTTAGCATGCCACCCTCATGACCTAATCCCCACCCAAAAGCCCCACTTGTGGATTTCAGCATATCAATGGGGATGGGGAGGCACAAACTTGAAGTCTAAAGCAGAAGTAATGGATACCACTTTTGTAATTTTCTTTCCAACAGTTCAGAAACTAATATCAGATAATAGTAGTATAAATCCTTATCAATATGTTATGATATATATATTTAGAGGCGGAATGTCACTTGTGGCATCCGAATGAAGGGTATACAGAGATTCTTTTTAAAATGTTTACAACTTTTCTGTTATTTGGAATTATTTCACAGCAAAAGACTCAAAAAAAAGTAGCCACTAGAACAATGGGAATAGGGCTTCCCCAGTGGCTCAGGGGTTAATAATCCACCTGCCAATGCAGGAGATACAGGTTCAATCTCTGATTTGGGAGGATCCCACATGCCACAGAACAGCAAAATCCAGTCTCCGTAACTACTGAGCTTTGTGCTCTAGAACCTGGGAGCCGCAACAAGAGGCACTACAACAAGAAGCCCACACATCACAGCTGGAGAGTCGTCCGGGCTCTCTGCAACTAGAGAAAAGCTCACACAGCAACACAGACCCAGGGCAGCCAAAAATCAGTCAATAAAGAGAGAAATAAAATTATGTTTAAAAAGAGCAGCAGAAATAATACAGTGATGAGACATAGGGCTCAGGGGAGGAGAAGGGAAAGGTGTAGTGTAAGTGAGCTAAATTATAACATTTCGTAGCTAGGAGGCAATAAGCATTTTCTGAGTATGACAGATTAATAAATGCCCGCCTATACATATATACATAATACCATGTTATAAAGGTAATCACTAGAAGAAATACAAGCCTTGACCATGTAAGACAGCATCCACGGGTGATTGCCCTTAGGATACAGAGACGTGGAGTGTGAGCTTTTGCTATTGTGTCTTTAATTGTTCTAATCTATATTTTCATCCATGAGTCACACTGATAAACATTAAAACGGCTGGTTAGCAAGCAAAGGATGAATTTTTCAGTGGCTGCTTCTGGTATCAGTAATTAAAAATAAGATGGTAAGACATTAGGGGAAAGTTCGGGAGAAAGAGAAATGTAGGTACTCTTGGTGAAAGGGGACTCCAGCGTTTCTGGATAATAACTGCACAGTACACCTAGAACATCCAAAATGTGTGTGTTCCCTCCTCCAGTCCCATAATAAACTCCCAGAAAAATTCCCAGAGAGCGAGGAAAAGATATGCACAGAGATTTCCCCCTGCAATAGTGTGTAAACACAAAAACAACCACAAACCTAACCGCTCGAGACCAGGGCATCATTTAGATGAACTAACAGCAACCCCATGGAGCAGTGTCACAGTTCCAGTTTAGACTCCTCAGTGATGCGAGAAGTCATTATGGTAAGTTGCAGTATTTAAATTTGTTACAAAATAGCATTTCTAGTGGGATGTTTGTTGTGTTTAAAAAAGGATGCATTTTCAGAATGGAATGGACTATGACAGGATGTCAAAAGTGGTTATCTTTTATGTGATGAGTTGTGGGTGACATGTATGTATGTGTGTCTGTCCCTCTGCATCTGTGTGTGTTTCATTTTAACACTGAAACTTTTTGGCCATCAGGAAAAAGAATTCTTCAGGTAAGGAATGTCTAGAACTAAGAAGAGTTCTAGAGGTGTCAGAGTAGGATGGTGTTATTTGTCTCCTTGCAAAACACATTAAGGATCAGTGAGTGAACAGTGAAAGGGTTAGTAGCCCAGTCGTGTCTGACTCTTTGTGACCCCATGGACTGTAGCCCACCAGGCTCCATGGGATTTCCTAGGCAAGAATACTGGAGTGGGTTGCTCTTTCCTTCTTGAGGGGATCTTTCTAACCCAGGGATCAAAGCTGGGTCTTCTGCATTGCAAGCAGATTCTTTACTGCTGAGCCGCCAGGGATCAGTTCGTTACTTTAAACATCTCAGACATCTCCATGTAACCAAATAAGATAAGGCATTGATGGAATCTGCTGTGTCCACAGAAACCACATCTCTAGAATGGATGGCAAGGGACTTTATTTGCCATCTAGCCAAACCGTCTGACTCAATCCAGGAGGTTCCTTATGTGCTACCTCCACTGTGGGCAGAATCTCAATGTGGCCCTACCTCCACCATATGTCAGCATTCTTATTTGGAACCTTAAAGACACAAGATCCTTGCTCAAGACCACCTTGGTGCACCTTGGCTCACCTCCACCTCTCCTGCCTTCATTAAACAACTCTTACTTTCATCATACACTGGAGTAGACATTTACCATGTACCCGACAGTGCTCCAGTGTAGATGAAGTGAAATGAAGTGAAGTCACCCAGTCGTGTCTGACTCTTTGCGACCCCATGGACTATAGCCTAACAGGATCCTCTGTCCATGGGATCTTCCAGGCAAGAATACTGGAGTGGGTTGCCAGTGTAGATATATCCTGTCAAATAGAAAACATACAGTGTTTCCTTCGTGGAACTCACAGGCTTGTGGAAGAGACTCAGTTAAGTAGTTATGTGATTTCGAATTGCTAAAAATATGACAATGCAAAGGGAACTGATGTTGTAATGACAGGGAGTATTAGCAGGTGCCAAAGTGTGGGTGTATCTTGTTTTATTTCAGCTATGCTGACCCCACCATTGTTAGTGAACACCGCAAGCAAGTGCTGACCTCAGGGCCTTTGCACTGGCTATTCCTTCTGCTTGGGATGATTTCACCCAGATGTCTGCATGACTCATGCTTCTATTAAATGTAGGCCCAGAATCACCTTCTCAGAGACATTTGCATTGAGTACACAACCTCCACTCCCCCTTATACACACAGATCACTCTCCGGGCTTGTGGCCTGCATTATTTTTCTTCAGGAAGGACTCGCTGAGGAGGTGAACTTTGAGCAGAGGCCTGGATGAAGTGAGGATAGGAACCATGAAGACGTCTAGGAAACGAGCTGTCCATCTCGAGGAAAATGCAAAAGGATTGAGGTGGGGGAGGGCCAGCAGGGAGGCCAGTGTGCCTGGGCACAAGAGGAGTGGGATTCTGAGCCTTGGAGCTGCAGTGAGCACTTTGGGACTTATTCTGAATGAGACAGAAAACCACGTAAAGGGAACTTTTAAATATTTTGAATCACTTTATTGAGTTATAATTTGCAAACAATCAAATGCTCCCGTTTTAAGTACACAGTTCAACTAGTTTTGACAAAGACCAACACCTCTGTAACTGCCTCTGAAATCAAGCTACAGAATATATCCATCACCTCCAAAACTCCCTCCTGCCATGCCTGAGTTGATTCTCCCTCTACTCCCGGCAACCACTGATGTGCGTTTTGTTGCCATACATTAGTTTGTGTGTTGTAGACCTTCACATAAATGGAATCATATAGTATGTAGTCTTCTGGACCTGGATTCTTGCATTCAAGGTAACTTTTTTTTCTCTTTAGGATTTACCTTTCACTGGTTTGTTCTTTTTATTGTGAAGGAGTATTTCATTCAATGAAGGTAGCATCATTTATTTTTTCTATTCATCTGTTGATAGATATTTTGGTTGTTTTTACCTTTGGGATATCATGAATTGCTCTGGTATGAACATTCATGGGTAGGTCTTTTTAAAAAATCTATCTAATTGGCTGTGTTGGGTCTTAGTTGCCTCATGCGGGATCCTTCACTGTGGCACATGGACACTAGCTGTGGCGGGCAGGCTCAGGGCTTGCGGCACACAGGCTCTCTCGTGGGGTGGGTGGGCTCTGGCGCACACAGGCTCGGTAGTTGTGGCACATGGGTTCTCTAATTGTGGCACGTGTACCCCAGCACTCAAGGGCTCAATAGTTGCAGTTCAAGGGCTTAGTTGCTCTGTGGCATGTGGGAACTTAGTGCTCCAACCAGGGATTGAACCCACGCCCCCAGCATTGCCAAGGTGAATTCTTAACCATTGGACCTCCATGGAAGTCCCACAGACAGGTCTTTTAATGAACATGTGTATTCATTTATTTTGGGTAAGCACCTAGGAGTGGAATTGCTAGGCTGCCAGGTAGATGTAGGTTTAATTCCTAAGAGATTACTAAAGCATTCTCCAAAGGGCTTGTACCACTGTGCACCAGTAATGCATGAACATCAAAGAATCTTGAGCAAGGTGATAGCCTGAAAGACAAACATGGATAGATTCACGTCTAATAATATCCCCGCAGCTACTGTGTGGAGCATAAACTGTAATACAGTCAAGAATGGAAGTAGTGAACCACCTATAGAATTGGTTCACAGGAGGCTGTTAGGTTGTTCTATGGATGATTAACACACAGAGAAGTTGATAAACTTATCCAAGGTAGCACAGCTAGGAGGCAGAGAAAAGAAAAGGAGAACCCATCCTTGTCTGTCTTCAGGGCCCAAGTCTTGTTCTCCATTCGGTATTACCCTCTTAGACCTTCTGGATGTTTTAATAATTCAATCAGGGCAGATTATACATAATATGCATATTGTATATAATGTATATTTATCCAGTTTATATGGGTGTACATCACCACCACTTCCTATCTACTCTATGGCATTACCTTATTTTAAGTACACAAAAACTTCCTTAATTGTTGTAGACAGTTTGATTTCTTGTGTGCCCCTAACCCAATCATTGAGGGGCTGTGTCCATCCATGTAAGAAATGTCCATCATTGTGGCATTCTGGGTTCAAATTCTAGTCCACGGAATTCCCCAGTCCAGAATACTGGAGTGGGTAGCCTTTCCTTTCTCCAGGGGATCTTCCCAACCCAGGGATCGAACCCAGGTCTCCCTCACTAGAGGCAGATTCTTTACCAGCTAAGCCACAAGGTGGGGGGGCAGACAGTGCTCCATGGATAACTCTCTTCAGAATTTCTGTTTGCAGTCACAGGATTTGGCCCCAAGCAGGATCCATGCAGTAGCAGACATAGTTCTGTGTTCACCCTGTTTTCCTTTCCTCCTGGGCGCACAGCTAGATTCCAGTACCCAGACTTCCTTACAGTTACTTAGGGCCATGAGACAAAAACATGTTTCAGAAAATGTGGGCATAAGTGATGCATCCCCTGCTCTTACCAGCCCATTAAATCCTTCCATTGCCATCATCCACACTCCCTGGGGAATTGACTTGCTACAGAAGTAGGAGGATCCCCAGTGCCTTGAGGAAGGAAGATCTACAAGATGGAAGAGGTCTGAGTCCCAGAATGACTCTGTGGAGCAGACCCGTATCCACATGTTATGTGATAAATAGAAAACAATCACTTGCAGCAGCAGTTAGTCCCACCCGACCAAAAGACCTCACCTTCTCTTCCCTTCAGCTGGGGTTTGATGCTTTCCCTGTGCTCTTCTAGCCTGGATAAGTAGTTCAGCTGCTGTCTTTCAACTTAGCCTTTCTCAGCTCAGCATCAATAAGACAGGACATTATACATTTCCTTTCGATCTTGTTTACATATTCCATGTGCTTTGAAAGTGTTCATTATTTCAGAAGGAACAGAAGAGTAGTTTAATGGTTACCATCTAATGGAAGCTAAATAACTAGGAATTCTGGAGCAAGAATGAAAGGGAATCTCATTCTTCACTGTCTAACCTTTTGTATTTTTAAAATTTCTGACCATGTAACTCATTCACTAAATACATATTTTGTAGTGCAAGTATCAATGGCAGTCCACTATGGTTTCAGCATTTTCTGGGGCAAGAACCTACTACTACTGATGATTACATCTTAGACTCTCAGCATATGGTCTGTCATGAAGCAGGCAGCATTGTAGAGAGGTCAAAATGCAACTCCAGTGACTTCCCTCCTGGTCCAGTGGTTAAAAATCTGCTTTACAATGCAGGGCGTGCAGATTCAATCGCTGGTCAAGGAACTAAGATTCCACATTCCATGGAGCTACTAAGCCTTCCTGCCTTATCTACTAAGCTTGCACTCTCTGGGGCCCATGCAACACAGCTAGAGACCCCACGGGCTGCAACTACTGAGTCCACACACCACAGCTAGAGAGTCCATGTGCCTCAACAAAAGATCCACATTATACAACAAAAACCCCAATGCCACAATGAGGATCCCACGTAGTAAAAAAAAAATATATTAAAAATATAAAATTTCTTAAAAAAAAATTATCAAGTTCCTGAAGCACACAGACCTGGATTGAATCCTGCTGCTAAGAGTTCCTCTTTGTGTCACCACGAGCATGTTTCTTCATTCCTCCAAGCCTCAGTATCTTCATTAAAATACAACATAATGCTGGGACCTATTTCCTTGGATTGTTGGAAGGCGTGCATAAGGCCATGGGTGCCAACATGACTTAGCACAGAGCCTGAGATGGAGTCACTGTTTCAATAAATGTTAGCCATTGCAATTAGGCATTGAGTAAATGTTTTTGAATTCCTGCTGAACTAAACAGGCAGGTCCTGTTCAAAATAAAACACAAAAAGTATAACCCAGAGACAAGCTCGCATCCTAAATTAGTGCTGTCTAGGTTAGTTTGTCTGAATGCATTTTGACTGTAATACAATCAAACAGCCACAAAACAGTGAGCGGCAGAGGTCTCTCCTTTACTCTGTCCTTCTCATCCTATTTGGCATTTATTGATAGTTGTTTAGAAGGAATGTTTATTTTCCCACAATTGCATTTTCAGAAAGAGTGAACAAGGAGAGGGAGTGGTAACTCGAGGAGGAAATTTTATTAAGAGATTATTTAATGTTATTGATACATTGCACCGAGAGTCAAGGAAATGCACCGATCGATAGATGCCCACATCAATGTTTCATCTATTTTAGCCCTTTGCTGGAGTATTTAATTAGCTTGTGATTTCGAAAATTGCATGGAGGACAAGGCAATGAATGTTCTGGAACTAAAGACAGAAGTGATTATTTTGCTTCCAGCATCTTATGAAAAACAGTGGCCAGAAAATGTAGTGATGTGCAAAGAGAACTTAAAACTGGCATGATAATGGAGCGAACACTCCACAGGGACTGGTTTGCTCTTGGATTCATAATTATTCATATATATTTTTGTCTCACTTAAATCTCATTCCCCATCTGTGGGGTTGGTTGCTGTCTCCACTTTGTATGTTGCTGAAGCTCCAATACTTTGGCCAACTGAAGTGAAAAGCTGACTCATTGGAAAAGACCCTGATGCTGGGAAAGACTGAGGGCAAGAGGAGAAGGGGATGATAGAGGATGAGATGGTTGGATGGCATCAGCAACTCAATGGATACGAGTTTGAGCAAACTCCGGGAGATAATGAAGGACAGAGAAGTCTGGTGTGCTGCATTTCACAGGGTCACAAAGAGTCAGACATGACTTAGTTACTGAACAACAACTTTGTTTTTTGGTCTCGAATCTCCTTCTTGATTTGGAGGATGTTATTCAGTATATCTGCTGTCTAACAGATCTAAAGAGATGGCAACATGAAAAGGATTAAGCCTGAAGTCCCTGACTTTGAAGATGGAGGAAGGAGCCACAAGCCAAGGAATCCAGGCATCCTCTAGAATCTGGAAAAGGCAAGGAAACAGGTTCTCCCCTGGAGCTTCCAGAAGGAACACAGCCCTGCTGACACTGACTTTATTTGTCAGAGTAAAGGCTGTGTCAGAATTTGCCTTTCAGAACTGGAATCTATAAATTGATGGCCACTAAGATATTGGGTTTCTGAAGTGGCTCAGTGGATACGGATTCTGCTTACAATACTGGAGACACAGACAGACGTGAGCTCAGTCCCTGGACTGGGAAGATCCCCTGGAGGAGGGAATGGCAACCCACCCCAGTATTCTTGCCTGGAGAATCCCATGGACAGAGGAGCCTGGTGGGTTATAGTCTATAGGATCAAAAAGAGTCGGTCCTGAATGAAACAACTGAATACACATACAAGATAGTAATTTGTTACAGCAATAGGAGATCAATGCAATCAACCTCTTTTTTAAAAAATTGGAGTATAATTACTCCCAGGTGGCGCTAGTAGCAAAGAACCTGCCTGTCAATGCAGGTAGCTGTAAGCGATGAGGGTTCAATCCCTGGGTCAGCAAGATCCCCTGGAGGAGGGCTTGTCAACCTACTTCAATATTCTTGCCTGGAGAATCCCCATGGACATGTGTTAGTTTTTGCTATACGTTAGAGCAGTTATATGTACACACATATCCCCTCCCTCTTAAGTCTTCCTCCCTTCCCCCCATTCTACCTCTCCAGTCATCACAGAGCACCAGCCTGGGCTCCTAGTGCTATATACAGTGGCTTCCTCCTGGCTGTTTTACACATGATACTGTATATGGGTCAATCTTAATCTCCCAGTTCGTCCCACCCTCCCTCTCCTTCCTCCACAGTGTCCACAAGTCTGTTCTCTACTTCTACATCTCTATTCCTGCCCTTCAAAGAGCATATATATAATTCCATATAGAGAGAACATATATAATTCCATATAGATGTGTTAATACCATGTTTGTTTTGCTCTTTCTGACTTACTGCACTCTGTATGACAAGCTCTAGTCTTATCCACATCACTACAACTGACTCAATTTTGTACCTTTTTATGGCTAAGTAGTATTCCATCTGGAGAAGGAAATGGCAACCCACTCCAGTGTTCTTGCCTGGAGAATCCCAGGGATGGGGTCGCACAGAGTCGGACACGACTGAAGTGACTTAGCAGCAGCAGTATTCCATCAGGCAGTCTTTCTTATACTGTGCTCTCTTTGTCTTTGCATTTGAGTTTACTATTCACAAAGTCCTGCCCATCTCTTAGAAGGAGAAAATTCTAATAGGATCAGGTTCTAGGGTAGGACAGTGGCTGGGCCATGTTTCTCAGTGGGTTGGCCACTGGGAGAGAAAAGATAATTAGTTCAAGTATCTGACAAGTGTTTTTGCATTCTACTTCTCACAGAATGTAAGGCAAGTCTAAAATGTAGTTCTAAAGGGAGAATTTCAGCCTAGCTGTCTCTGTTTTCCTGCATATGTATACCCTCGCCCCTTCAGGCTATTGTCTAACATGGACGGCCAGCTGGTAGCCTCATTTAGCCTTTGGATGGAAGGGGAAGGGAGTATCTTAAAGACAGCAGGCTCAAACCACAGGCTACTGCTGGTTTATCAACATGGTCCACTCTGGCCTTTTGGGTTCATGCCTAATTTATATTGAAGTAGCAGTTGGATCTCCCATTTTTCTTTACCCTTTGATGTGATAACTCAGTCGGAACTCTCATGGACAGGTGTTTGTGGTTTGGGATGGTGCTTAGGCATCTGACTCTATACTATCTTAATTTCATTGAGATTTCACCTTAAACTCTAAGACGTATTCACTTGTGACCAGTTCCTTCCTGGTCCATCAGCTAATGGAGGAGGCTGCCTTACCTTGGTGTCTAACAGCCTATATGCGATGCTGAATCATTGTCATTCATCACAGCAAGTATTATTATTTAAGAAACTTGGAAACAGAGCCTAAATATTGCTAACACTGCCTCATACCTATTTATCACCAAGCGATATATTTGTACATGAATGAACGAATGGATGCATCCACTGTGATTTCCAAGTGTCGCAGCTGGGTGTCCCAGGAGCACTCAGCTCTGTCCTGTCTCCCTGGGCTCCTGGTATGACCTGTTCATCACTGAGCATCTTGTCTGTTGTTCTCCACATGCCCCTCTCGCTGTCTGTGGGGCTGTAAGATCTCTGATGCAACCGGTTCCATCACTGTGCTGAATTACCTTGTTCCTGCGCTGCTTGTCAGCGGGAAGGATTTATGGGGTGGCGAGACTCCCTTCTTGGGGACTTTCCTCTTCCCTCTGCACCCACGTCCTACATCACCCCTCCTCCCAGTCCTCATCCGTCAGCTACCCTGATTGTGTGTGTATATATATATATAATCCTTCCTTCTCTCAGTTACCTTCCAGCAAGTCAAACACAGGTAATCAGTAGTGGAGATCGTGCACAGGCTGGTTTGCATTAGTGGCAGAGAGCTCCAAGACTCTCTAGGAATGAACTTTCTGCTCATTCATGGTCTCTGCAGCTGAAATATGATCATGGGGTGCTCAGGCAACAGGCCCCATCCTCTTTTTCCTGACAGAATTGAGCCATCTTTTTCCTAAGTTGCTGCCTGCTACCCATGCTGAAAGGTTAATCTGTTCCTGTTCTCAACTAGTGCATTTATCATAGGGAAGGGGTCTGTTGTGGAAAATATTGATCAAAGGCCTGCTGGGTTCTCTGCTGGTTTGAAATTGAGTGTCGCAGTCAATCAATGGCTTGGTACTTGGTGGGGGTGAAGAGAATGCGGTGGCTTCCACATGGGGCGAGACTAATGGAGGAAGGGTACTGAGAGGCTGCCTCTCCTGATTGGCCCAAAGGGTGGGGTGGGATCAGTGTTGCTGGGCCAGGATGGGGAATCTCTGATGAGGGATCTTGGGGACCTCAAAACCTCATGGATGGCCAGGCTCTTTGACATCAAAGGAAATGTTCTCTTAAGCCAAGCCGGTCAGAGTCTATAGGAATAATGTCTTAAAAAAAAAAGTTTATTTACTTATTTGACTGCATCAGGTCTTAGTTGTGGCATTTGGGTTTCTCTCTGTTGTGGCATGCAGGCTCTAGAGGGTTCACACTGAATAGTTTCAGTGCAAGGGCTTAGTTGCCCCATGGCACATGAGATCCTCGTTCCCCAATCAGGGATTGAACTTGTGTCTCCTGCAATGGAAGGCAGATTCTTAACCACTGAACCACTGGGGAAATCCCAGGAATAATGTCTTAATGTAGAATTGCACTCAGGAAATTAAATTCAAATTCAACTGAGGTGGTAGAAATGGACTACACTCTCTACAAATAAGTTTTTGTTTCCAGAAATTCGGTCAACCTCCTTTGAACAAAGGGGCTTTACTGGAGGCTCAGATGGTAAAGAATCTGCCTGCAATGCAGGAGACCAGGATTTGATCCCTGGGTTGGGAAGATCCCCTGGAGAAGAGAATGGCTATCGACACCAGGATTCTTGACTGGAGAATTCCACGGACAGAGGAATATGGCAGACTACAATCCACAGGGTCACAAAGAGTCAGATAGGAGTAAGTGTCTAACACTTTCACTTTTTTTTACTTTGCATAAATGATACCTTAATTTAGTATTATCTTTGGGCTCCTATCAGTAACTTGAATCTCCCCTCCCTCTCCCACCCGTCTGCAGGCCTCAAGTGTATGCCACAAAGTAGTTGCTCCCTGCCAGGCATTTTTCTAAGCAATAGGAATAAAGAGAAAGTCCGGGGCATTCCCTCCCCTCTGTCTTTGTGTAGAGAAAGACTGTTTCACCAGAAGTTGTTGTCCAATTCATTAAGCTCCCTGATTGAAGGAGGCCAAGGTGATTCAACTGAGAGGGGAAGGCATACTCCACTTAGGGGAGTAGCACAGCAAGGAGGGCTTCAAGGAGGAGGTGGCATTGAGCATTGTCTTAAGGAACGTCGAGGAATGCATCAGAAAAGGCAATGTAAAGTAAAGATAGGAGTATGCATATAGAAGGACTTGCCTATGCAAAAGAAACCAACAGTTAATTCAGTGTTGACAGGCATGAAAAACGTTGAGTTTGACTGATAAACTTAGTCATTCTATGGAGACCTGTGTGACAAAGAAAGGAGGTTATTATGAGAAGTGAATGGGGTAAAGTAAGTGATGGGCTTAACACAAGGCTTGCCACAAAGCAGGAACTCGAAATATTTTATTTTCCTGTAATAACTGCGATTATTGGTTGTAAGTGACAGAAAACCATCTGTATCGGTCAGGGTCTCAGCTGGAAGCAGATGAACATTCAATTTGGGTCACAGAGGTAGAGTTGAATAAAGGAACTATTTACAAAAGCGTGGAGCAACTGTAAGGAAAACCACAAGTAATAGGAGAGCACCCAGGGAATAATAACAACAGAGTGAAAGTTGCTCCGTCCTGTCCAACTCTTTGGAACCCCATGGACTCTACAATCCATGGAATTCTCCAGGCCAGAATACTGGAGTGGGTAGCCTTTCCTTTCTCCAGGTTATCTTCCCAACCCAGGGATCGAACCCAGGTCTCCTGGATTACAGGCAGATTCCTTACCAGCTGAGCCACCAGTGAAGCCCAAGAACACTGGAGTGGGCAGCCTCTCCCTTCTCCAGTGGCTCTTCCTGACCCAGGAATCAAACCGGGTCTCCTGCATTGCTGCCAAATTCTGTACCAGCTGAGCTCCTAGGGAAGCCAGTAACAGCAAGTGCCATTCCTATTGTTGTTTTAGTAGCTATGTCACGTCTGACTCTTCTGCGACCCCACGGAATATAGCCCATCAGGCTCCTCTGTCCACTGAATTTCCCAGGCAAGAATACTGGAGTGGGTTGCCATTTCCTTCTCCAGAGGATCTTCCCGACCCAGGGATCGAACCCGAGTCTCCTGCATTGATAGGCAGATTCTTTACCACTTAGCTACTAGGGAAGCCATTACTATACCTAGGTCTGAAATGGCAAGAGAGAGAAACCATTGTCATATCCAAGCGGGGAGGGGGTGGAGAAAGAGAAGGAGAGACCGAAGCAGGGAGCACAGCGCCATCTGCTATGTTTGGTCGAGGTTATTCAACCCACCCTCGGTGATGCAGCAGCCGGGGAGCCAGAGGATAAAACTCCGGCCTCACTCTGCCCCCTCCCTCTGATACCCTGCCAGTGTGACCTGTTGGCCAAATTCTGCTGGAAGCTAGAAGTCTCAGAAGTGGTGATGAAGCCCATTCAGGTCAGCATCTTGGGTTGGTGACCAAGTTGGAGTCGGGAGGCTGATGAGTCCAAATGGAACACAGAAGACAAGCAGTCTGCCAGCTCAAACTGAATATAGTCAAAGAGAGATTTCATCAGCTATGGGAGTAGAATTGTCTTCAGGCTTTGCTGATTCCAAAACACCTCTAGCCCAGCTTTTAGGAGATGGCTAAGTTTTCAGACACTATGAGGTGGCCTGACACCTTGGGGCTTACCCATATCCGACCAGTTTAAAAACACAAGTGGAGAAAGAAAGAGTCTTTCCCAGAAGTTTCAGTAATAATCCATGCCCAGGTTGGGTCCTACCTAAATATCCTGAGTCTCATTTTCATCATCGACTCAATGGACATGAGTTTGAGCAAACTCCAGGAGTTGGTGAAGGACAGGGAAGCCTGGCATGCTGCAGTCAATGGGGTCACATAGAGTTGGACGTGACTGAGCGACTGAACAACAATTTCCTCATCTTTAAAATGAGAAGGGGTGTATCCACTTAACCCAGTTGTGGAAAGGAGGGTGAAAGAATTCAAAATCATGGGCTTTGGAGCCACATTGCTTAGACTTCAACCTAAGATCATAACATCTACAGGATGGTAACCTTGGCTGTGTCTTAATCCCTTTAATCTTCACTTTCCATTTCATCAACATGATAATAGCACTTATTTTATAAGGTGATTAAGCAACAGAGTAGGTAAAATAATGCATGAGAATTCTTCTCAGAGCATTTGGAACCTACCCAGTGGCAAAGAGGTAAATAATTCACCTGCCAGTGATGTGGGTTTGATCCCTGGGTTGGGAAGATCCCCTGGAGGAGGGCAAGGCATCCCACTCCAGGTTCTTACCTGGAGAATCCCCATGGACAGAGGAACCTGGGGGCTATAGAACATGAGACTCACAAAGAGTCAGACTGAGCACACACACACACAAATTATGCAATAGATATTAGTTGATGTTGTTGTCATTGTTATTATTTTCATGCTTAGATTCTGTACAGGTGAGAACAAAACTCTTTCGAGTTTTCAGTCCCAGCTGCCTTGTTAGGAACGCCCCTCTGCTATGCTAAGAATGGCACCCAGGTGTAAATTTCTAACCTCCAGTCATGGGAGAGACTGATGATGCTGATTTGCTTTGCTTCTCACATCTCATTCCTAGCTTTATCAATGAGCTTGTCTGCTGTCGATTCCAGCTCTTCCATATTGTCAGGAACAATCTTATCAGCCCTAGAGGTTGGTTTCCCTTGCCCTGCAGAAGCCAGGTGGCACAGACCGCTGGTCACTCCCACAGTGCCCAAATTTTTAGAGCTCGCTGTTGATATTGCGTTCCTGAGAGCATCTGGTGAGAGCCCTGCTGTATGTGACTGCCATGTTAATATCACTAGAGATGGGAAGATGGGCTCCCCAGATCAGCCTTCCACACACTCTAATGGACTTCCTTTCCTTGGGAAATGTGCAAGCTGGGAAGAATAGGGGGAAACCTCTTTATTTTCTTTTGCTTTGCGAAAAAGCCAATTGTCCGTGAAATCAAATAAAGGTGAAATACATATTAAAATATAGATGAAATAACAAAGCTCCGAAGTAATGCCAGTCCATGCCTCTGAGATTTATAATCATATTACACTGCTTGTGGTTTGGTAACAACAACAAAAAATAAGTGTGTGAGCTTAAAATATGGTTCTGAGCAGCATGGTATAGTGGGGGGGGGGGGGGGGCGGGGAACCACCTCTCAGCCCAAAATGAGGTGGCCAGATTCCAGTCTTCATCCATCCACCTCCATGTTGAGAAATTACATCTCCCTGAAGACCCAGTTCCCTCATCCATACAATGAAGATACAAGGCCAGACACACCAGAAACCACTTCCACTTCACACTTTTTTGTTTGTTTCTTTCTGTTATTGTTGGATTTTTAAAGACCATTCAATGGGATTTTCTCTCTTAAAACGTGAAGTGATGGATGAAGCCAGCAGAAAGTTTTGCAAGCCCACCTTACTTAAGCCTTCCCTGGCTATCAGTACCCTTTTAAAAAATTTATTTATTTTTAATTGGAGGATACTTGCTTTACAATGTTGTGTGGTTTCTGCCAAACTTCAATATGAATCAGCCATGGGTATACATACATTCCCTCCCTCTTGAGTCTCCCTCCCTCCTCTCACCCCTTCCCACCCCTCTAGGCTATTACAGAGCCTTGGTTTGAGTTCCCTGAATCATAGGGCTAATTCCCACTGGATATCTATTTTACATATGGTAATGTATATGTTGGGCTTCCCCAGGTGGTGCTAATGGTAAAGAACCTCCCTGCCAATGCAGGAGGAATAAGAGATGCAGGTTTGATCCCTGGGTCAGGAAGATCCCCTGGAGTAGGGTCACTCCAGTATTCCTGCCTGGAGAATCCCATGCACAGAGGAGCCTGGCAGGCTACGGTCCACAGGATCAGAAAGAGTCGGACATGACTGAAATGACTTAGCAGCAGCAGCAGGGGTGTATATGTCTTCCTGCTACTCTCTAGGAGGTAATAGCTCGCCACTTTTTCCAGCAAGAGTAACGCAGTGGATGGACCTAGAAACTGTCACAGAGAGTGAAGTAAGTCAGAAAGAGAAAAACATGTATTGTATGTTAACACATATATAGTGGAATCTGAAAAAACTGGTAGAGATGATCTTATTTACAAAGCAGAAATAGAGACGCAAATGTGGAGAACAACCGTATGAAAACCAAAGGGAAAAGGAAGGGGGTTGGGATGAATTGGGAAATTGGGACTGACATATACCTGCTATTGATATGATGTATAAAAGAGATAACTGATGAGAACCTACTGTCTAGCACAGGGAACTCAACTCCACGCACTGTGGTGACCTAAAGAGGAAGAAAAATGGAAAAAGAGAGGATATATGTATATGTGTAGCTGATGCATTTTGCTGTACAATAGAAGCTAGCATAACATCATAAAGCCACTATACGCCAATGATTTCTTTTCTTTCTTTCTTTTTTTTTTTTTTTTTTTACAAAAAGAGCAACATATTGAGCTAAGACTGCCTATGATGGGTACATACCGTTAGGGTGAGGGTTCATTTCAATCTCTGCCTCAACAGGTGCCCAGGCCAACCTCCATCTAATGATCAGAACTGAAGCATGTCAGCCCCCTCTGATGGGGAAAGGGGACTGTCCAGACAGAGCCAAACTGGGTGTGGATTGGATAATGGAATAAATAGATGGCATCCTGCTAGATGGTCAGCGAGTCACTGAAGGAAGACCTGACCAGTGTTCTCAGTGAGGCCCACGCCAGCAGACATGGGGGCTATAGGGAAGGACTTAGCCCTACTTGGCCCCTGGCCTTGGCCAACCCCCCTTGAGAGGAGGGAGGCTGGAATGCACAGGATGCTGAATCCATCTTCTCCGCGGGGGAAGCTCTACTATGCCCTGAACGAGTGTCCTAATGCTGCTGCAATGAATTAGCATAAATGTACTGGCTTAAACCCTGGTGGTTCAGATGGTAAAGAATCTCCCTGCAATGTAGGAGACCTGGGTTTGGTCCCTGGGTCAGGAGGATCCCCTGGAGAAGGGAATGGCTACCCACTCCTGTATTCTTGGCTGGGAAATACCATGGAGAGAGGAGCCTGGCAGGCTACAGTCCAGGGGGTCACAAAGAGTCAGACACGACTGAGCGACTAACACTTTCACTGGCTTAAAAGAATGCAAATGTATTTACGTTGCCTTATAGTTCTGGAGGGCAGACATCCATAGTGGTTCTCACTGAGCTTAAAATTGAGCTGCGACAGGATTGCATTCCTTCTTTAAGCTTTAGGGGAGACTGTTTTCTTGCCTTCTCTAGCTCCTAGAGGTCACCCTCTTTTGTAGCTCATGGCCCCACGTCAAGGGCCAGAGCCATCAGTCACACCGCTCTGCCCTCCACTTCCATGATCACATCTGTTTCTCTGACTCTGACCCTCCTCTCTCCCCAGTATAAGGACTCTTGTGACTGCATTGGGCCCACCCCAATTATCCAGGATAACTTCCCATCTCAAGATCCTCAATGTAATCACATCTCCAAAGTCCCTTTTGCCATATAAGGTAACATATTCACAGGATCCAGAGATTAGGACATGAATGTCTTTGGAGGAAGGTGGGAACTATTATTCTGCCAACAACAACCTGGATCCCAGTCTTTCCTCTTTATCCCCTCTCTTTAGTCCTAGAATTGTCTACCATTCTTGAAAAAGTGAAAGTCATTCAATCATGTCCAACTCTTTGTGACCCATGGATTGTATAGTCCTGAATTCTCCAGGCCAGAATACTACCGTGGGTAGCCTTTCCCCTCTCCAGGGGAGCTTCCCAACCCAGGGATTGAACCCAGCTCTCCCACATTGCAGATGGATTCTTTATCAGCTGAGTCACAAGAGAAGCCCAAGAATACTGCAATGGGTAGCCTATCACTTCTCCAGCAGATCTTCCTGACACAGGAATGGAACCAGGGTCTCCCACATTGTAGGCAGATTCTTTATCAACTGAGCTATCAGGGAAGCCCTGAAAACAAGCCTTGAAAGCCTTGGAAGCTTGTGGTAAAAAAATTATTTGGATCTTGTAGTCTTCCAGAAGTCCCAAGGATCTGGCTACTGATATTCCCAAATCACTTGTCCCCCCACTTCTCCCTTTTTTTCCCCTGCTCTAAAATCCTTCCTGAGGCTATTGGTGTCTCATGGTTTGACTGTCAAAGAATGGTGGCTTTGGAGTAAAAAAAGGGATTGGGGCAGAAGAGATATTAATAAATGCATCACCATATTATCCTAATTACAGGGCATCCACAATTATGATTCTGCAGCTGGACTCTTAAAGTTTATGTTGATAGTTCTTGCAGGAGTCCAAGGTGCCTAAGTCACAGTCATTTAAACATTCTTTTATTTGCAAACTTTTCTGAATAGCTACAAAATAGAGGGTTCTAATGGTCTCAGGTCAGGTGGAACTGATACGGTTAGAAGAACATCAACTGTTCACACCCAACAGAGTGACTAAAACAAAGAAGACAGAAAATACACGTGTTGGTGTGGACCTGAGACCATCAGAATCCTCCCACACTGCAGGAAGGTGTGTGCATTTTCACAACAGTCACTAAAGAAAACTATTTTCTGGGATGCCTTCAGTGATCACACGCATACCCTAGGACCTAGCCTTTTCCTAGAAAATGGGTACATATAAGAGCCAAGGAACACACACAAGAACATTCACAGTGGCCACAACTGAAATGGGCCCAAACGTCTGAAGACTGATAAGAACATACAGTACAAACAGCAGACACTGTACAGCAAATCTGTCTCAGTCTATCCAGGTGCTAAACAAAATACCATATACAGAGTGACTTACATAACAGACTTTCTCGCAGTTTGAAACGCTGGGAAGTCCACGATGAAGGCACCAGCCCAATCTGTTGTCTGGTGAGAGCTCGTTTCCTGGTTCATAGACTCCCATCTTCAGAGACAGAGAGAGACATGGTCACTTTCACATGTTACCTTTCATATTTTTCACATCTTCTGTTTTAAAGATGATGATAAACCAGGTTCAGAGAAGTTGTGACTTTCCCCAAATCTCATAATTGACGTCAGGCCAGCAGATTTAAAACCTGCTCTTTCTGCAATGCAGGAGACCTGGGTTTGTTCCCTGGGTCAGGAAGATCCCCTGGAGAAGGAAATGGCAACCCACTCCAGTATTCTTGCCTGGAAAGTCCCATGGACAGAGGAGCCTGGCGGGCTACAGTCCATGGGGTCACAAAGACTTGGACATGATGTAAGTGACCACATCCATCCATCCTTTCTGGCATCATCAGGAATTGCCAGTCTTGGCTCAGCTCTATGGAGATTCTGGGTTGTGGGGGTCATCCTCCACACCACAGGGTGCTTAGCAGAGTCTCCAACCCTGCGCATGAGATGCCACCCTAAGTCACGACAACTAGAAGTGTCTCCAGATATTGCCAAATGTCCCCCTTGGATACAAAGTCACCTTGGTTGAGAATCACTGTTGTAAATGCAGTAACGGAAATCCAGAATTTGCCCCTTACCATTGAGTGAATATGTCATTTTCACCAACAGTGAATCATTACAAACAGAAAGACATCAGTTTCCTTATCCCTAAAATGGGAATCAAACCCATAATACCTACCTACAGCATGAGTATAAGATATTTAGCCACTGCCTGTACTTTAAGTGCCTCGTCTGTGGTAGTTGAGGTAGTCTGTCTCACCAAACTGGCTATAATTTTACACAGAGGATTTTATTTTATTTTATTTTTTTGCAAATTAAAGATACACTGAATTACAGATGAGGACAGGCATTGGAGGCCCCTCCCATCTACCTAATTAGTACAACTCCATTGACAGCCTGGCTCCTTCAAAGGATGCTCCCTGGGATGCGGGCCCTCTGCAGAGCTGGCTGGGAACTTGGAACAGAGTCAAATGTCCAACATCAAACGTTTCAATGCTCAGAAATGAGGCCATGTTCTCCAATAGGGAGTTGTCTCTGTAAACGTTCCCATGCTTATTAAATTCCTGCAGTGACCACTTTAATTGGACCCGCCTCCCTCACTTGACTAATCACGGCTGCAGAGTCCTGCGCAGGTTTTGTCTCGAGAGCAGGATTCCCAACCAGGGGCTCCCGCTTCTGTCTGGCTCAGGTCCTCAGCGCTGACTCTGCAGATGCACTTCCTGGCTCTTCCTGTCTCCAAGCCAATCTTAATCAATAGCCTCTCTTCCTGCCCAAATTAAGTCACCCTCGCTGCTCCCACAAGCTTCCCAGGAAGCTCAGTGGTAAAGAATCTGCCTGCCAATGCAGGAGATGTGGGTTCAGTCCCTTGGTCGGGAAGATCCCCAGGAGAAGGAAATGGCCATCCTGTCCATTTCCCATGAAAGAAAATAGGAAATCTAATGGACAGAGGAGCCTGGCAGGCTGCAGTCCATGGGGGCTCAAAGAGTAGGACATGACTTAGCAAATGAGCATGCATGTCTTGCTCCCCCATCCATTGTCCCTCCTTGTACACCTCTGTGTCCACAGCACATGGCCTGACACCTCATCAATAAGTGTTAAATACATTACTGACTGAATGGGTGATGAGCATCAGTCTCACCCTTTGGACTCAGTGATCCCCATCAGAAACCATATCCAGGACCCCACATGTAAAGCCTGGGGACTGAGGTGTTCTCCTGATTGCAAGTTTCTCAGCTTTTCCCAAAGTACTCAAGTCATCAGAGGTCACAGTTTGGGGGCCTGCATGTGACTGTTTTATCTGACCAGATCGATGCTTTAGCAAACAGGTCATTGGATTATTCTTGGCTAGGGCACATGCTCTCCAGTTTGCTGTGGTCTCCATCATTATGCACATACTTAATCACTTAGGTTTTCTACCCATATGCTCCAGGCACCTGAACTGGGATCTTTCCTAGGACACGGCCCAACTCACCCATAAGGCTGTTCTACCTTGAATCCAACACCCCAAGCTGGATTCTAGATATCCGGATACGTGGGTCTCTCTCCCTTTGGCTGAAGTCCTGGTCCATTGTACACTCCCATCCAGTTGGGTCCCATTTCCCTCCCTTCCATCTTCCTTCCGTTTTTCTTACAGCTGGTGGTCAACAAAGGCTAAGCAGAGATGTCAGTGCTGATCATGGAGGCCCCCTAGCACCTCTTCCTTCACTCTTAACCTTGTCTCTGATCCTTCCAAAGAGCTTCGAGTAAGAGCAGATCTCCCAGAACTATGGAAACTGACTTCCCAGCTGAATGTCTACTTCCGCCAGAGACCCAGATAGAGCAGGCTCTGAAGGATTAGGGAACCTGAAGATGAGAAACATCAAAAGCAACAGGGAGACTGTTTCTCCCTTTGGACTCAGTTCTTAGACCACACAGCTATCCACCCAGTGCCACCCAACCCAGCACAGTCCTAACCAGCATATCCCCCTGGTCCCCCTGCCCATGTGAATTTCATTCCTAAACAGTCCATGGGAAGGACCTATTCCAGGGTGACCTGAGTAATCCCAGGATTCGGGTGGGTGAGGAGCATCATGGGACATCGATGATGCTGACCAAGAGGGGATGGCATGAAGACAGGTCAACGGTATTCAGGGCAAGTGCTTTAGTCCCCTTTCATTTGAAGCATAAGCAAATTCTTTGCACCACATGCTGGGGTAGCACATTATATCCAAGCAACAATAGGATGTGGGAATTCCTTGAGAACAAAGGTCCCAGAGCGAAACTTGTTATTGCTCAGACACAAGGTAAGAGCAGCAAAATCCCATTTTAATGAACTTGAAGGAACGCCAGAATTTCTATGTCAACGGGAGGGTTATGTCTGAGGAAACAGTGCTCAATATCATGCAGGACTTGCTCAGTACTCAGAAGGCTGGTTTCTTAGGATAATAAAGTTAGAGCATTTGAAAGACACTCCCCTGATCTAATTTTAGAGGAAGGGAGACTGAGGCACAAAGGATGAGGCTTCAGCATGGATACTGGAGGAATCTGGAAACCCAGCTTTCAGATGTCTTTTGACATTGGGCAAATAATATCCTCTACCTGTAACTCACGTTCCCCAACTGCAAAAAGAAAAAGTTGGAATATTTCTAAATTGGAATTGGAAGCTTGGAATAATTTCTTGATCATGTCTGTTTAGAAATCCTTGACCACTATTGACCAGACCCACCAGATCTTTCAATGGTGTTACACTGAAAGATGCAAGGCCCAAATAGGAATTTCAGCCTCTGCTCATGTATCTTTCAGACATTTAATGGAATCCTGTGGGCTTCTCTGATGACTTTGACACAAGAGACCTGGGTTCGATCCCTGGGCCAGGAAGATCCCCTGGAGGAAGAAATGGCAACCCACTCCAGTATCCTTGCCTGAAAATCCTGTGGACAAAGGAGCCTGGCTGGCACAGTCCATGCGGTTGTGAATAGGACATGACTGAGCGCATGTCATATCAATGGAAACTTGTATTCATCCTGCTATGACTCTCAATAACATATTCTTTCTTGTATATACTTATATGTGTTGAGGTTCCAGTGACTCTAAATACCTTACCTATTTTTGCTGCTAACAGAGACTCATTTACAGTGCTTTAAACAAATTAGGGGCAGATGCTTTTACATACAAGTAATTCAGAGATGAGTAGTTCAGAGCTGGTTTCATGCTTCCCCGAGTCATTAGGAAATTTCTATTTTCTATTCCATAATCCTCAAAGTCATTTGATGGCTGCAGGAGCACTGGCCTTCATGGCACATACCAAGCAATAAGAAGAGAAAGAGCAAGGGTCAAGTCTACTCCTCCTGAGTAAGCCCCATTTAAAGGGACTTCCCAGAAACTCCGCTCAATGATTCCCCCTAGCAACTCATTGGCCAAGCCTAGCTGCAAAGAGAAGCTTAAAACGCTAATATTGTCACTGGGACACTTCAGAAAAATAGGAATTTGCTTTTAACGGAAGAGGAGAAAATTGATGCTGAGTAGGCATACAGCAGTCTCTGCCACGTTGCACCCCCTCTCCTCAAACCAATATGTTCTCGCCATCTTGATCACTTCATGCTCCCACTCCTCCATGCAACCCATAAGATCTGCTTCAGACAGGCCATCTCTCCCCCAGTAAGTGCCATTACTCTGCTCTGACAGTCCCTTCTTTGTGAGCTACGACTCTGGGGTACAAGGATGCTGCCCAGCTTGGACAAACTCAGGCAAAGTCTCTGGTTCCCACCCACCTAGCACCCACTCCCCAACTTTCTCCTTTGTCAGGAACCTGATCTGTAAGGCACCTTGGATTCCAACTCTAGTTAGATCTCTAAAACCCCGCTTGGACTGACTGGTATCCGATAAAAATAAGCTAATTCCACTGGACTGGCTCTTGGTTTGGAATTCTGATTTCTTTGTTCCCTCTCCACCTGGCTCACTCCTCTCCTGCCTCTCCTTCCCTGGACCTTGATCCTTGAGCTCAGAGAACTCAAGTGCAGGTCCACAGGCTCTTCTTAACAAACTTTGCTTTTTATTGGACCCAGAGAGCTCCTGAATCTCATAAATAAATGGAATTTTTCTCCTCCATACTTTAAAATCCATAGTTATATATTGATAGCGTGGTTATATATGAATTTGTTGTTGTTGTTTAGTTTCTAAGTCATGTCTGATTCTTTTGTGACCAGGCTGTAGACCACCAGGCTCCTCTGTCCATGGGATTCTCCAGGCAAGAATACTGGAGTGGGTTGCCATTTACTTCTTCAGGGGACTTTCCAACCCAAGGATCAAACTTGAGTCTCTTGCATTGTAAGCGGATTCATGCCTATGAAATTCTATAGTTTGTAAACGGCTAAGAAGCCAGAAAAAAGATATTCACTGCTTCAGCAAACACGGATATGCAAAATATAACATCAAAGAGATACTATGTCACACGCTTTTAATTGCAAAACATTAAAAAGTCCCACAATATCAAGTGTTGGTGAAGGTTCTGAAAAACTGAATATCTTATCCACAGCTGGTATAACTATCAATTTGAGCAACTTTGGTTAAGAATTTGGAAATATAAAGATGTGTGTAGCCAATGAACATTCAATTTCTCCCCTAAGTTTATACATTAAAGAAATGCTTACACATTTATACAAGAATACTTGGATATGGACGTTTTTAGTGGTACTATTTGTATGGAGATTTTGCTCTAGCTGAGAAATTGGCTTTCATGCAGTCTGAAGCTGAGCACATACCCCAGTGAATTCTCCTTCCACTCTCAACAATGCTCCTTAAGGCAATTTTCCCAGTTATGGAGGCATGTAGCTCAAAGAGCGACTGGAACAGGTCCAAAATAAGAGCATCTTCCATTTTTCATGTGACTCCTGACATATCAAAAGCAAGAGATGCTGAAAGGAGTCATTGTTTCTCATCCAGGTTTCCCAGAAGAACTTATGTACCTAGTTAGCCATTGGATGGTCCAGGGTACAACCTAGGCAGAGGAAACAAGTGGGCAGTGCATGGCAGCAAATGAAAGGGCCAGAGGCTGTGTTCTTGGAGATGCTTAAAACCACAGCCGATTGATTCTGAGTAGTGACTGGGACAGTGAAAACAGACACCCTCATCCTCGGGTGAGGATGGCAGAGCCTCAGGAGGATGACAGATCTTGGATAATGAGAGAATAAATGAAGCTTCAGGGTCAGGCTCCAGTCCCAAGGGGAGCTAGGATTGTATAAAGATCATAAATTGTTATCACCATCATAATAGCTAATTCTTATTAGGCATTTATCATGTGTCAGGAACTGTGTAAAGTGACTTTCCTATTATGGTGGTTATTGCCAATTGCATACTAATAGTCACTCTCCCCTTATGCCTTATTAATGGGTCTGTGATTTCATTTAGAACGGCCATGTGCACAGAAAAAATTTTCCTACAATATCTTGTGGCTAAAGGTGACAATATGATATAGTTCCAATCACTGAGATGAGACTAGAGTACTACTTAATGGTCCTTCCAGGAAAGCTGACCTTTTGCCTTTTCGCTCCCTGTTTCTCTGCCTGGAATGTGGTCAGGATGCAACAGTTATATCATGATCAAGAGGAAAAGGCACTCAGGCTAAAGAAGGCAGTGCAGGAGAACAAAAGAACCTTGATGATGATAGTGCCATGTATAGCCTGCCTTTATGTTTCTTTTTTTATGAAAAAAAAAAAAAATCTACCAATTTTGGTTAGGACCCTGTGGCATTCAGATAAACACAATCCTTTGAATTGAAAATAACATTATCTCACTTAATCCTCCCAGCAAACTTCTGCAGCAGGCACTCTCATATACTCATTCTCCAGATGAGGAAACTAAAGCTCAGAGAGGTTAAACTAGTTTCTAGCAGAAGCTTGGCTAGAGCTCCCTCTATCTCATATGAATTCATCCTTATTATTTTGCTATTCTTCCTGCTTCTTCACTGCACATTAAGAAGGGGTTTAATCCAATTCTTGTGTGGTGAGTCAATAGAGAGTTCATAGGGTAGGGGTCAAGGGAAGAGGGATGGGGGGCTACACTGATGTTCATTCTGAGAGGCAAGATAATGGAAATCTTAAGTCCCATCTATTTCCCCTTTCCCTGGTCACCTCCTGCTGGGTAGAGAATGCCTGCAGGAATTCCATGGGAGGAGATCAGTTCAGTTCAGTTCAGTCGCTCAGTTGTGTCCAACTCTTTGCAACCCCATGAATCGCAGCACACCAGGCCTCCCTGTCCATCACCAACTCCCGGAGTTCACTCAAACTCATGCCCATCGAGTTGGTGATACCATCCAGCCATCTCATCCTCTGTCGTCCCTTCTCCTCCTGCCCCCAATCCCTCCCAGCATCAGGGTCTTTTCCAATGAGTCAACTCTTCTCATGAGGTGGCCAAAGTACTGGAGCTTCAGCTTAAGCATCAGTCCTTCCAATGAACACCCAGGACTGATCTCCTTTAGGATGGATTGGTTGGATCTCCCTGCAGTCCAAGGGACTCTCAAGAGTCTTCTCCAACACCATAGTTTAAAAGCATCAATTTTTTGGTACTCAGCTTTCTTCACAGTCCAACTCTCACATCCATACATGACCACTGGAAAAACCATAGCCTTGACCAGACGGACCTTTGTTGGCAAAGTAATGTCTCTGCTTTTTAATATGCTATCAGGGTTGGTCATAACTTTCCTTCCAAGGAGTAAGCGTCTTTTAATTTCATGGCTGCAGTCACCATCCGCAGTGACTTTGGAGCCCAAAAAAATGAAGTCTGACACTGTTTCCACTGTCTCCCCATCTATTTCCCATGAGGTGATGGGATCAGATGCCATGATCTTAGTTTTCTGAATGTTAAGCTTTAAGCCAACTTTTTCACTCTCCTCTTTCACTTTCATCAAGAGGCTTTTTAGTTCCTCTTCACTCTGCCATAAGTGTGGTGTCATCTGCATATCTGAGGTTATTGATATTTCTCCCAGCAATCTTGATTCCAGCTTGTGCTTCTTCCAGCCCAGCATTTCTCATGATGTACTCTGCATGTAAGTTAAATAAGCAGGGTGACAATATACAGCCTTGACGTACTCCTTTTCCTATTTGGAACCAGTCTGTTTTTCCATGTCCAGTTCTAACTGTTGCTTACTGACCTGCATACAGGTTTCTCAAGAGGCAGGTCAGGTGGTCTGGTATTCCCATCTCTTTCAGAATTTTCCACAGTTTATTGTGATCCACACAGTCGAAGGCTTTCGCGTAGTCAATAAAGCAGAAATAGATGTTTTTCTGGAACTCCCTTGCTTTTTTGATGATCCAGCGGATGTTGGCAATTTGATCTCTGGTTCCTCGGCCTTTTCTAAAACCAGCTTGAACATCTGGAAGTTCATGATTCACATATTGCTGAAGCCTGGCTTGGAGAATTTTGAGCATTACTTTACTAGTGTGTGAGATGAGTGCAATTGTGCGGTAGTTTGAGCATTCTTTTACCTCGTCCAAGGTAAGGAGCAGCGGCTGCGCTTTGCTGGAGCAGCCGTGAAGAGATACCCCACGTCCGAGGTAAGAGAAACCCAAGTAAGACAGTAGGCATTGCGAGAGAGCATCAGAGGGCAGACACACTAAAACCATAATCACAGAAAACTAGCCAATCTGATCACAGGACCACAGTCGTGTCTAACTCAGTGAAACTAAGCCATGCTGTGTGGGGCCACCCAAGACGGCTGGGTCATGGTGGAGAGGTCTGACAGAATGTGGTCCACTAGAGAAGGGAATGGCAAACCACTTCAGTATTCTTGCCTTGAGAACCCCATGAACAGTATGATAAAGGAGGAAATAGTGGTGGCCAAATTGACTGATGGGGTGGGGCCGGGGAGGGGGGATGTTTTTCAGTGGGGAAGTAGCCATTCATCCTTCCCACAGAATGGGCAGAAACCACTGAATTCAGGAGGCCAGTGAATTGAGAGGGAGACTGATGTACAGGTCTAGGGTGGGGATCGGATAAGACTCCCTCTGGTTTGGAGTATCTTTGGAGAAGCTGATTACTGACAAAACCCTGGCAAGAGTAACAGATAGGATGTTTGTTTCTGCCTCTCACTCCAACCCCAGAGAAGCAAGGATATCATCCTGTATCCTCAGGGAGGACAGACTCAAATGTGGGTCGTGAGAGATGATTAGAAACTTCCCAGAAAGAGGCAGTGGGAGACAACTCTGGGTTACAAATCCTGGTGCCTCCACTTAATACTTCTGTGATTTTTAAATGAGTCACTTAACATCCCAGATTATCGGTAACCGACTCATGAATCCTCGTGAGGATGTAAAGAAAATTTGACTATACCTAGCCCATGCTGGGTGCAAAGACCATAAAAAGTGCTTCTGTCTTCTTCCCCTGTGAGCCTGAAACAGGAAAGGGAATGCTTCCCTTCTATTCTCCCTCCTCTCTTGGAAGAGCTGCATGGCTCCCCAGAGGACATCCCAGGGCTGCCATTTGTCCCCAACACTCAGCGCTTTACATTTTTCATGGTTTAAAATGCTCCCATGAGCCCTTTGAAGTAGGGATTATGATCTCCTATTAAACATAAAAGAAAGCCAAGGTTCGGGGAAGTTCAAGTAATTCATCCTTTGGCATAAACCTAGCAGGTGGCAGAGCTGCATTTTGATTCCAGTGCTTGACCTTTAACCATCACAGTATTCTTCTTCCCATCAGGAATCCAGAAGCTGAGTACCAAATCCAATTTGGACACCTAGGCTTTAGCACTCCATTGATCAAAAGTGGAGCAAATGCACACTGGATCGTGTGTTGCAGTCTATGAAGAGATGGCTGCACAAGCGTGTGGCTGCTCTGACTGGCTCTGTGTTTCCTGGAATTGCATTATTTCCTTCCTGACTTCCTCTATTCCTTCCTTTCTTCCCTCTCATCCTCTTTCTTTTTTCCTTCCTTCCTTCTTTTCCTCCCTCCCTCCCTTTTTCCATTTGTCCCTCCCTCCCTTCTTCCTCCATCCCTTTTTTCTCCCTGCCTCCCTCCCCCTCTCTCTGTCTCTCTCTTTTTCTCTCCTCCTATGTCTTATTCTCTCAGAAATATTTAGGAACATCTTCTGCTTGGTACGAAGCCCTACTTGGGGCAATGGATGGCTTATGGAGACGGATAAGAAACACATTGTTTTACATGACTTAGATTCTTTTGACAGCAGGACACAACATAATGACTCTTGGAGAAATGAAAGGCAGAACTCTTTTTCTTATAGCTCCAAAGGAGAGGTGTCAGGCAGGGCCACATAGGAAGTTGCATTTAAATTAGTGTAACAACAATCTGAAGCTCTATGGCAAGTGGGGTGGGGTTAGCTAGACCTCTGGGGTTGGTCAATGGTTCAATTGTGTCCAGCTCTTTGCGACCCCATGAACTGCAGCACGCCAGGCTTCCCTGTCCATCACCAACCCCTGGAGCTTACTCAAACCCATTCCATCGAGTCAGTGATGCCGTCCAACCACTTCATTCTCTGTCATCCCCTTCTCCTCCTGCCTTCAATCTTTCCCAGCATCAGGGTCTTTTCTAATGAGTCAGCTCTTCGCATCAGGTGGACAAAGTATTGGAGCTTCAGCTTCAGCATCAGTCCTTCCAATGAATATTCAGGACTGATTTCCTTTGGGATTGATCTCCTTGAAGTTTGATCTCCTTAAAGTCCAAGGAGCTCTCAAGAGTCTTCTTCAACACCATAGTTCAAAAGCATTAATTCTTTGGTGCTCAGTCTTCTTTATGGTACAATTCACACATCCATACACGACTACTGAGAAAACCATAGCTTTGATTAGGTGGACCTTTGTTGGCAAAATAATGTCTCCGCCTTTTAATACGCTGTCTAGATTTGTCATAGCTTTTCTTCCTAGGAGTAAGCGTCTTTTAATTTCAGGCTGCAGAATAATCACCATGTGCAGTGATTTTGAAGCCCAAGAAAATGAAGTCTGTCACTGTCTCCTTTGTTTCCCCATCTATTTGCCATGAAGTGATGGGATCAGATGCCATGGTTTTCATTTTTTTCAATGGTGAATTTTAAGCCTGGCCCTGGGGCACTTAGGGTGGGTGCCTACTGTGACAGTCTGATAAGGGGAGTGATTGGGGTATGGATTGCTTTCATTCAGCTTATCTAGGACAGACTTAAGCAGTTTCATCATTAATTCATTGATTGATTAAATCAGTCAACAAATATCTGGTAAGAACTCATGATAGACTTTGGAGTTAACACAATAATCAGAGCCTCCGACATTGGGGAATTCCTAGTCTGATGGAGGAGATAGTTCAGTTCAGTCACTCAGTCGTGTCCGACTCTTTGCGACCTCATGAATCGCAGCATGCCAGGCCTCCCTGTCCATCACCAACTCCCAGAGTTTACTCAAACTCATGTCCATCGAGTCGGTGATGCCATCCAGCCGTCTCATCCTCTGTCGTCCCCTTCTCCTCCTGCCCCCCAATCTCTCCCAGCATCAGGGTCTTTTTCAATGAGTCAACTCTTTGCATGAGGTGGCCAAAGTACTGGAGTTTCAGCTTCAGCATCAGTCCTTCCAATGAACAGCCAGGACTGATCTCCTTTAGGATGGACTGGTTGGATCTAACATGACACAAATAGGCACACGGTTGTGTACAGGCAGCATAAGATTATACTGCCTTCAGGCATGTTTTGATCCAGTGTGGACTTGGTCTATCTCCATGTCTTTCTGTGCTTTCCTCTGATTGGCTTTATTTTTCTTTCAACATTTAAAAGACTAATTTTATTTGTTTTTGGCTGTGCCGGGTCCTTATTGTTGATCTGGCTTTCTCCAGTTGTGGTGAACAGGAGCTACTCGCTAGTGACGGTACACAGGCTTCTCTTCGCAGTGACTTCTCTTGTTGCGAAGCATGCACTCTAGGGTGTGTGGGCTTCCGTAGTTGCAGCTCCTGGGCTCTAGAGCCCAGGCTCAATAGTTGTGCTGTACAGGTTTAGTTGCTCTGCATCACGTGGGATATTCCCAGACAAGGGATCAAACCCGTGTCTCTCGTATCTCCTGCATTGGCAGGTGGATTCATTACCACTGAATCACCAGGTTCAAGCCCTTTTCCCAAGATTTAAAAAACTGAAGTATAGTTGATTTACAATATTGTGCTAGTGTTGGGTGTGAGTGAAGTGAAAGTTGCTCAGTCATGTCTGACTCTTTGTGACCCCATGGACTCTACAGTCCATGGATTCTCTAGGCCAGAATACTGGAGTGGGTAGGATTTCCTGTCTCCAGGGGATCTTCCCAACCCAGGGATCGAACCCAAGTCTCCCTCATTGCAGGCAGATTCTTTATCAGCTGAGCCACAGTATAGTAATTCAGTTACACACACACACACACACACACACACACACACACTCCTTTTTTTTGTTTGTTTTTTCTGATTGGCTTTATTCATATATTACAGGGCTGTGTCCCCTGTTAGCGTCTAGCTTCATGAAAGAAACTGATTTAGCCATTTCCATGAAGGGTCCCTGTTCTCACAAAATGCTGACTCTTTTTAGACGAACTTGGTCAGAGGGCTGGAGTTGGCCGACTGGACCAGGTCTGAGTTGCATACCCCAGCCCAGGAGGAAGGGGTATGGGCAGGCCCACCTATACTGCTAGATTTAGTGTGTTTGAAGTGTGCTTCCCCATAAAAACGGAGTGTGACTTCCAGCTTGCCTAGATATTAGCCAAGCAAAGACAATCTAAATTCACTGACAGAGGAAAGACCTTCTTGGAAATGCTTGGAAGGAAGTTGAGACCAGGTACCTCTCTGTGGGTTCTTGGCCTCTGCCTGCATTTCAAACACTGGACTCTCCTTAGTGGCCAGCTCTACGAGTGGTTGGTTCCTCATGTCTGTGTGACACTCATCACCCCTCTCCCCAGCCTGACTTTCTTGTTGAGACCACCCAGTTCTATGATATTGACCAGAACCTTGCTCATAAAAAGCATCCATATAATTGCAAAGCCAAGTGGATCATGGGTGAGGTTGGAACAGTTCTTGAAGGCTATGGTGCAAGCAATTGATGTTGGCTAGGATTCAGTTTTTAAAACTTTTTTATTTTATATTGGGGTACAGCCAATTAAAGGGGACGACAGGGGAGGAAATGGTTGGATGGCATCACCGATTCAATGGATGCGAGTTTGAGCAAACTCAGGGAGTTTGTGAAGGACAGGGAAGCCTGACAAGCTGCAGTCCATGGGGTCAGAAAGAGTCGGATACGACTGAGTGACTGAACAATATAGCCGATTAACAATGTTGTGATAATTTCTGGTGAAGAGTGATGGGACTCAGCCATATATATACACGTATCCATTCTCCCCCAAACTCCTCTCCCATCCAGGCTGCCATATAACATTAAGCAGAGTTTCCTGTGCTATATAGTAGGTCCTTGTTGGGTATCTATTTTAAATATAGCAGTGTGTACCTGGAATCATTTTTATTGCAGTGGTATTTAGGGTAAAAAAAAGTCCACATTGAAAGGTGATTTGACTTCTAAGTCTTTTGAACAAAAGTCACATATCTCTAGTCATACATCAGGGAAAAACTGTGATGTCATTTTATGTGTCCTGATTTATATGTCAGAAAGCAGCCTCCTCCTGGGCCAGTCCTAGGAAAACTGTAATTGGAGCTACACACACAGGATGTATCAAATATGCTAAAGAAAATTAATGACTCAATGTTTCATGACCCTTGTTAAAGAACTGTAAGGCAGACCTTATTCACAATCATCACAACAGGCTCAGGTACCTCTGCAGTGGGGCTTTGCAGTGTGGGGGTGGAGGGGCGGGAGACTGATCTCACCCCCTAATACAACAAGGAACAGGGGGAAATTATAGCCAAGGTGCAGGGTGGGAGCTTAGTGGATGGATGATTACTAAGGGGGAAATACCACGGTAAGGAGGGGTGCTGGCTAAACCTACCTAACAGGATTCTTGCTGGTGGAATCCCAGGGTGATTAGCCATTACCTGGGAGAAAGTGCAGGATGAGGAACCCAATCAGATATTGAGGGTGGGTATTCTGGCTAAACCGACTTAGCAGGAGTCTTGCTAAAATTAGATAATCAGAGGCAAACAGAGAAGCCCCCAAATCAGGGTCTAGTTGAAAAGACAGTTCAGAGGAGCCTGAATTTGATCAAAGCGAGAATTTTTGTCAAGTATATCCCAGGTGCTAGTACCTCTTTTTCAAGCAGCACTGTCCTTTGGAGAGCTTTGGAGTAAATCAGAGCTGGATTGGTGTTCAGAAATTTAGAGTGTTTTCCTTTAACAAAAAGATAAGAAGTCTTTGCATGCCAGAGTAACATCACAAAGATTTAATAAACCCCAGAATTAAACATCCCCACCCCTTTTCCATATCTGCACAAAAGAGAGAGAAGGTTTTGCTCCTTATTTGGGGGCCAGGTGTAGAGAAGCATTTATCTTTTTGACATTCCTTGATTTGCATCACAAATGAATGGGCTGGGACTCAGAGAATGCTTAAAGATCCAAGCTGCTCATCACAAGTCCTAACTTGAAAAGGTTGCATTCCTCAGCTAAGGGAGTGGTCTTTCTTCCCCTTTTCAGTCTGTGCCCTGGTCTGCTGGGGGTTATAACTAGCCCAAAATTATAGAACCCCCAACTATCAGCAGGGTATCCTAAGGTGATTAGCTGGAAACACAGAAATCAAGAGGTGAGCCTTGAAACGAGCAAGTCAGGTCCCAGGAAGAGTGTGGAAGCAGAATTGAGAGGTGTGTGGTCAGCTGAGTACCTGCCATTGTTGCCTGTTTATTAGGCTTCTGATGGGCAAGGCCTCAATGTCAAAGACACGTTTTCCCACATTTAAGCTTTCTTCATCAGGATTTATCTAACAATTAATGTATGTATTTGATGTGATTGAAGTTGTGTGTGTGTGTATGTGTGTGTTGATCTGTTGTTTGTTTTCCTCAGCAAAGCTGTTAATAAATCCATGGCACATCTTAAAATAAATGGTGTTTCAGGACTAGGGAGTGAAATATTTCTGGAACAGGCAGGAATGTATAATCTCAACTAGATAAAATTCCTTATAGTGTTCATCTGTATCATTTTTTATGTACTGTTTCTTCATCCATCCATTCATCCATCCACCCGTGCATCCATCCATCTAGTTAGCAGAAATTTAGGAAAGTTATTTAACATTTTTGTGTCTTGGTTTCTTTACTTTCAAAGGGCAGTTGTAAACATTACATGAAATATTAATAATGTAATGTTCACATATAGCATTTTAACAGTGCCTGGTACAAAAGAAGGGCTCAACTAGCATTATTAAATTGTTAATCTCATTCATTTATTTTCATTCATTCATTCAACTATCTTTGCTGATGCCTGGCATACGCTAGACTCTTTGAGGCACAGAGCTTGTTGAATTGTACTGCTGAACTGAAAGGATACCTTCAAGGAAGGTGAAAGCAGTTTGGTCTGGATCATCCCAAAGGGCATAAATGTATAGCCGTGTTGCAGGAGGTTGATCTAGGCAGCCCACACATAGTTCTTCTCAATTACCTGCTTATTTCTCTTCCTGTTTTCTACCTCAGCAGCTCCCGTGGATGCTGGTGAAGAGTATTTATATACTAGGCGGAGGAAGGAGAAAAAAAAGCCTCTTTCTTGCTTTCATTATCCTATCACAGAACCCTGTTTGCACTGCTGCCCATCTCTGCAATTTTGTCATGATCCCTCACTTCCTTTCCCCCATGGGCCTGTGTTCCACTCTCAGCCTGGACTTCAACCCTGCCCAGTCTTATCCACCAGTATCAGCCTTCCTATAGATTGGGTTGTATCCACCAATGAGTTCCACTGTGGCCATGGGAGAAGGTTCCAAACTTCCACGGTTTCAAAATGCCCTTGTCTGACATTGACATACCTGCTGAGTTGGATACAGTCTTGGGAGAGTTAATGTCACTTTGGCAACACCCACGGGGCAATGTTCTGAAGGCTAAGGTGAATCTCTTGCTCTACCTGCATGCATCTGGGGACTAAGAATGTAAGTTCCTCAAGGAAAGGGGTTGTTTGAATGTTTTATTCACCCTTTTAAATACCCAACACCTGAACTAAGCCTGACACATAGTAAGCATTCAATAAATATTTGTTGAGTGAATGAATTAATCAATCTATAAAAATCATTTCTAGAGACCTGGAGGTGAACTTCTGCTTTTTTTCCATGAAGGTAAGGAATATTTCAGAGCCTGTCTGCATTTGAGATTCTCTGGGAGTTAACTGGCCTAAAAGATGAGCAACGAAAGGAATTTGCATGGCTGCATAGGTAGGTCTAAAAGTATGTACAAATGCATGTATTTGCACATTCATGGGTGCAAACAGCATGTAAATGCATGTGTGTTTAAATCAGAGTGGGAATGCACACATATATATCCATTTTCTTCCTATCAGTTCAGTTCAGTTCAGTTCAGTCGCTCAGTTGTGTCCGATCCTTTGTGACCCCATGAGTCACAGCATGCCAGGCCTCGCTGTCCATCACCAACTCCCGGAGTTTACTAAAACCCATGTCCATCGAGTCGGTGATGCCATACAACCATCTCATCCTCTGTCATCCCCTTCTCCTGCCCCCAATCTGTCCCAGCATCAGGGTCTTTTCCAATGAGTCAGCTCTTCACATGAGGTGGCCAAAGTACTGGAGTTTCAGCTTCAGCATTAGTCCTTCCAATGACTGCATGTATGTACATGATATACATGCCTGTGATTTCACTTTTGATATGTGCGTGTACATGTATGCCTTCCCAGATGGACTTGTTTGTGCACGGATGTGCAAACCACCTCAGGCATGTAACTGTTCTTATACATGTATACGTGCATAAACACAGATACATGCATGTCCATGCTCACACGTGCATAAATGCACTTTTGTAGTTGAGTGCCGTGATTGGAGGAGGGAATTCTCAGCTTGTCTGTTGGCTAATATGGTTCACAACAAATGCAGGAAAACTATCAGCCAGGGTCTGAAGATTTCTAATTTGAGGTCCACTTGTGCACCCTGGTCTCAACCAGAACGGCTAAAATTAAGGAGACTTCCTAGGATGATGGGAGAGGTTCCTGGATTTAATTTCCTAGAATAGGTAAGTGAACCACACTGTTCACACAAAAAGAAGGGAACTTTGCAGGAAAAGACGCTCTAGATATCAGTATATGCTTCCAAAAGACTCAAGGAAACCCAAGAACTGAAACTTGCTCTGGAGCCAGACTGCCTGGTCTTGATTTTAGCTGTTACCAACTCTGTAGCCTTAGACAGTTATCTGACCTCACTGTGCCTCAGCTTGTGCCATCTGTAAAATGGGAATAATAATAGGGTCTACTCCATAGTGGCCAGGAGAATTAAAATAGTTAATATATGTGAGCATGTAGTAGGTGCTAGATAGTAAGTGACTATTTCTGACGGGACCACACAGATCAGGAATTATTTTCTTATTCCTAGGAGAAAAAGGTAACCTTGATTATTTTACTTACATAAAACTAGTACATATTCATTCTAAACAATATCAAAAATACATATAGATCAATGTAAGAAGGAAAATCCTACTTATAATTTCTCCCTGTGTCAGATAAACATTGTTAATGTGTTAACGTGTATTTCCTGGGGTACCTCTCCCATAAACATGTGTTTTTGTAACTAGAATTCAATTAACACATACTGTGGTGGTTGTTACGTTGGTGGGCCAGAATGCAGCGTGCATCCTGTATTTATACACTTTGTAGTTTCCTCCCCTGGCCTCTGGGCTAGTCCTGTGACTTGCTTTAACCAATGGGATGCAGCCTAATAAGGCTGTGACAACTCCAGGCCACAGCCTTAAGAAAGTTGGGCAACTTCTACTGTAGCTTTCTTGGGAGCTCTGAGCCACCACATAGGAAGTATATGTTGCTGAGAAACCACTTTGGGAAGGAAGAGGCCCTGAGACTTCATGAAGAGAGAGGCCCAGTCGGTTCAGCCTCCCGGCTGAGCCCATCCCCCACCTGCTTTGCCCTGCCTTGTGAATGTACCCATGCAAAAGTCTACTAGCAAGCCCCCAGAAGAACCACCCAGCTGAGCCCAGTCTGGATTGCAGAACTGCAAAAATGCTATAAAGCAGAATAAAAATGATTGCTACTTTAATCTGTTACTTTTTTGGCATGGTTAATTATATAGTAATAAATAACTGGTAATTGTTCCATTGTATAACTTGCATGTTAAAGCTTAAAATTAGATCATATTTCTATGTAATTATGTTGTGGTGAAGAGTAAGTTCTGGGTCAGATTTCCTGAGTTTTAATTCCAGTTTCACACATCAACTGTGACATTGGGCAAATACCTTTACCTCATCTATAAAATGGGCTTGATAAAAACCTCATAGATTTTTGGAAAATTTAAATGAGCTGATACATGCAAAGCACATTGCCTGGATCATAGTTAAATATTAAATAGATTTGTATTTCACCAAATCATTTCTTAATGGCTATGATATATCATTGCATGGGCATGTGATAATTCAGCCAGTCTCCTGCTGTTGGGCATTTATGCTGTTTCAAATTCTTTTCCTACATAGAATATGCAGAGCAAAAATTCTCATTTCCATTTTTCAACGGCAGAAACAGTGCGGCTGGGAAAGTCCAGGCAACTTGCTGAGGTCACACAGCAGAGCTGAAATAAGCAGCCTCACATTCTCATTCCTAGGGCTGTGCTTGCTCCTGTATCCAGCTTGAGCATTTAGCAATCCACCTTCATGCAGGTTTTGTCTACTGCCTCTGGCATTGCATTATAATACTGTTTCCCTGGAGACTAGAGTCATCATAGGCAAGAAAAGATTTGTGACATGCTAATTTTTGGAGAAAGTGAACATTCTAAACTTCTCAACTTGGCTTCAGGCTGGCAAGAGCATCTCCTGGTAAGGAAGGACAGAAGCCAGTGATGAGAGCTGGTGTTTGTGTCATGAAATGAATTTGACTTGACTGTTGGCTTTCAACAATCCTGTGTTTAAATTTTAGTTCTGTCTGTCCCCAAGTATATGATCAAAGTAAAGTCACTTGACTCTCTGAGCCTCTGTTTCCTCATCTGAAAATAGTGGTATTTATCTCTCCTCTCATCTCCACCTCATAGTCTCCCTCCATTGTTGTGACAACTGAAGGAGATAACTGATGTAAAGTGCATGACCTAAGTGCTCAAGACAGGATAATTATCACTGGATTCTTGGTATTAGTTTAGGAATCATCAAAGGGGGCTGAAATACTTTTCTTCTTTCTGGCCTAGAGAGATTATAGCCCTGGGAATGGAAAAACATTTGAATCTGAAACCTGAACCTGTCTTGGTATTCTCTGAGATGTAAGGAAAGAGGAAAATAAAAAGTAAAAATTATTTATACAAATGGGAAGGCTTAGGAAGATAGTTCATGTCAAGTTATCAGTGGGTGAAATTCTAGCTTCTCACATAGCTATCCACCTATCATAAATTTCCTCTCCCTGACATCTGCTTAACTTCTGTATATGGTATCCAATTCCATAATAATCTCCAAATGAACAGGGGTGGTGAGAAGGAAGTGGGAAGCCATATCCATGGTGGTCGCCACAGTGGCCCGAGAAGTGTTCCTAGTCCACGGCTCTTGTCCATCCTTTCCTGTCACCCTCTTCATCTCCTTCAGAGAATGTCGTTGTATCAGTCAATGTCCAGCCACTGCCAGGAGTAATTTCATCTTCATAGGAGTTGGACAGCCTTAAAGATGGTGAAGTATCCTAGTTCCATTCTTTCTAAAATGAATTTAGGTTGATAGATGGTCATTTCGGTAACATTTCATTCTGTTTCTTTTTTTCTGAATCTTTCCTGACAGTTTCATTGGCATGGGGCTTAGTCATTAAATTCAGGTGCCAATAAAAAGCAGTTTTAGCAAAGGCTTTTGTGCTTTACTGAGAATAGCATCATTCATTTTTTTTCTTCTTTCCTTCCTTCCTCTTGCCCTCTTGGACTCTCTCCTTCACTGCTTTCCTCCTCTTTTCTTTCCTCAAACATACACTGGACATTTTCCTTGTGCCAAATCATATGTTGGAAGTAGGGGGTGTAGATTTACATGTAAGACAGTCTCCGCCCTTCAGATGCTCACAGTTTAAAAGGGGCAGGGGAAGCAATTAAAAAAGCAAATATTCATCATTATTGCCACACAATGCTGTGTAGTCAACCACTGGCTTGCAATAAGGAGTATTTGTTCTCATGCTTGCAACATGGCTAGGGCTGGGCTCAGATGGTCATCTTTGCTTTAGGTGCCAATCAGCTGCATTTTGCTCCAGTCTGAGGGCTTGGTTCCAAGTCTGTTCTCCATATATTCATTTTGAAGCCAGGTTGAAGGGTCAGCAATTATCCAGGGAAGTCTCTTTCCCTAGTGGATCATAGGAGCACAGGAGTGCAAGCCTAACCAGGCAAGCACAAGTAAGCCTCTGCTTGCCTCACATCTATTATTATCCTTTTGGCCAGGCCAGCATCAGCAGGGCAGGGATCTGTTTCCTCTCACATATACTGAAATGCAAAGAGAGTGAATATTTGCTTTAAAACTATTTCAAAGTTTTTCAGGAGGAATAGGCAGACAGATGTAGCAAAGGGCATTGTGGGGGGAACGAAGGCAGAGTACCTAAACCAGTGTAACCAAAGAAGACATCCTGGAGGAGGTGAATCTTCAGCTGAACACTTAGAGTTTCAGGAAGTGAGCTGGCTGAAGATATAGGATGGTGTTGTCTGTTCAAGGCAGACAGAGTTGCCCATTTACATGTTTCAGAGTTAGCAATCCCAGGATCCTTTGATAGCTAGTGTTTTGAGCCCCCACAATGGTTTGGCAAGAGATGTTCCTGGAAACAGGGATGAAGCGAGATTCTCAAGGCATGACTTAGAGGACAGATGTTGAAGAAATCTGATAGCCAGAGCTGAGGGCAAGGTAGAGAAGGGTGCTTGGCAGGGACAGGACTAGTCATAACTGTATCTTTGAAGTTTACATGGAAGTGGTTGTGAAAATAAATAGAGGGAACCTGGAACTGGGGAGACCAGAAAGGGGCCCACTTTGACCTATAGGTGAGCCATGACCTCCCTTCCCACTTTGGAAGGGAGAGGGGAATAGGAAGAGATATTTAAGAGCTAGAATGCCCAGGATATACACACTGAGGAAACCAGATCTGAAAGAGACACGTGCACCCCAATGTTCATCGCAGCACTGTTTATAATAGCCAGGACATGGAAGCAACCTAGATGCCCATCAGCAGACGAATGGATAAGGAAGCTGTGGTACATATACACAATGGAATATTACTCAGCCATTAACAAGAATTCATTTGAATCAGTTCTAATGAGATGGATGAAACTGGAGCCCATTATACAGAGAGAAGTAAGCCAGAAAGATAAAGACCAATACAGTATACTAACGCATATATATGGAATTTAGAAAGATGGTAACAATAACCCTATATGCAAAACAGAAAAAGAGACACAGATGTACAGAACAGACTTTGGGACTCTGTGGGAGAAGGCGAGGGTGGGATGTTCTGAGAGAACAGCATTGAAACAAGTATACTACCAAGGGTGAAACAGATCGCCAGCCCAGGTTGGGTGCATAAGACAAGTGCTCGGGGCTGGTGCACTGGGATGACCCAGAGGGATGGGATGGGGAGGGAGGCGGGAGGGGGGATCGGGATGGGGAACACATGTAAATCCATGGCTGATTGATGTCAATGTATGGCAAAAACCACTACAATATTTTAAAGTAATTAGCCTCCAACTAATAAAAATAAATGAAAAAAAAGAGAGAGAGAGAGAGAGAGAGAGATAGATAGAATGCCTAGGACATAAAGGATAGAAGAGAAGGGGGAGTTGAAAGACTTTGAGGCCGTGTCTTACTAACATGATTACTCTAACCAATGGTGTCCTTGACTGGGCTACAAAGGCAAGTGAACCGTCAGAAAGGAAAATGATGATTATCAGAAGACATCATAGATGACTCACCCCGTTTCTTTTTTTAGGAGAGTCATTGGGTGTGGGGGAAAAGACTAAAGTCTTGGAAGCAGATACACAAGGGTCTGAATCTCATTTCTACACCTACTGATTCTATGACAAGTTCTTTAACATTAGCAGACTTTCACTTCACCACTCTGGAATTCAGCTTCCTACTTGTAAAATGGACAAAATCTACTTAATGTGGTCACTGTGAAATTAAACAGAACCATGAATGTAAAAATTCCTAGCTCAGACTTGACAAATAATCAGCTCTCCACAGACAAGTTAAGTGGCTGACATGAATTAACTCATTATATTTTTTTCCAAAACCACTCTATGAGATGGGAATTATTATGGTCAGCACCCTGGTTTTTCAGAGTAGAAAATGAAGCTCAGGGAAGCTGTATTACTTGCCCTGCATCAGAGAACCCATTACTGAGAGATCCAAGATTTGGACCCAGAGAATCTGTCCAAAGAAGGTACATCTATTCATCACATTCCATGCCCACCCTAGGGCTTTCCACTTGCTCTTTTTTTTTTTTGGCAGATGAGTGAGTGCAGTTAATAAAGGCAGCATGTTGGGTCAAGGTTTGCATCAGAGTCGAAGCAGTTAATACTGCTCTGTGCTCGCTCTCACTATGCCGCATCTTCATCTCCTTCTGCCTCGATCCTCTTATAAAGCCCCAGGATCTAGCAGAGAACAGCACTTAACCAAAGCGGAACAGAGTAGGCTGGCACCAGTTGGTATTTGGTGCATGAATGAGTGACATGAGAAAGCCAAGGCCAGGAAAGGTTTAGAAACTTGTGTTAATGTGTTAAGTCACTTCTGTCGTGTCTGACTCTTTGCGACCTCATGGACCATAGCTTGCCAGGCTCCAAACTTGGCCTGAATCAAAACTGTTGGAGGTGGGATTCGACCCCAGGTCTGCCTGGTTCAAAGCCTTGGAGGAGCCTCAGTGCAGTCACCTTGCATGCCTACAAGGCTGAGAATGACTGATGTAGCTGTTGTTTTGACAAGATTGGATTTTCAGGAAGTTTTTTAAAAAAACTCTTTGTCTGTAAAAGTTTTTCTTTTTTTTTTTTTGTCATCCTGGGGAGAACAAAGGATGAATGGAGGGAAGGCTGAGATGCTGTTTGGAGACACTCAGCACTTCACTCTTGTCTCTATAAATAAATGTTCTCATGTGAAACAGGCTTCCATTTTCTTGGAAAATGATCAATTTATATTCAGGTACAATGTATTTACACAAAGCACTGCTTCTCAATGTTGATAAGGGTGCCACTAAATTTTGTGCTAAAGAACATTAGCTCTGGAGTCAGACAGACTCCTGGATTCGCCACTTAGTAGGTGGGGGACACTTTGAGGCTCAGTTTACTCACTGGTAAGATAAAAGTAAACGTAATGTCTACTCGATGTGGTTTAACCCCATGCCAGCCATTCTGTAGGGAAGGGTCCATGCCCATGCTTAGACCTGACTGATAAAAGGAAAGCTGGGTGTCAGGGGATGTGGTGCTTCCCAGGTGGTGCTAGTTGTAAAGAACCTGTCTGTCAATGCAGGAGACATGAGAGATGTAGGTTTGATCCTGCATCGAAGATCCCCTGGAGGAGGAAATGGCAACCCATGCCAGTATTCTTGCCTGGAGGATCCCATGGACAGAGGAGCCTGGTAGGCTACAGTTCATAGACTTTGAAAGAGTCAGACACAACTGAAGTGACTTAGCATGCAACTCAGGAGGTGGGGAGCAAAGATGATCTACAAGGTCAAGATCAAGAAGGAGAAACTTAAGGAAAAGATATCAGGATTGGAAGTTTCACCCTTCACTCACTCCTGTTATATCCTGTTATAGTGATTTTTCTTTTGCTCCCACTTCGTTTTCTGTTTCTTTTTGTTTTGTTTATATTTTTTTTAATTTTACTAGAGTGTAGTTTATTTACAATGTTATGTTTGTTTCCACTGTACAGCAGTGGCTCAACTGCTTTTTCCTGGCTTCGTGGTGGCTCAGACTGTAATGAATTTGCTTGCAAATCAGGAGATCTGTGTTCAGTGCCTGAGTTGGGAAGGTTCCCTGGAGAAGTGAATGTCTACCCACTCCAATATTTTTGCCTGGAGAACTCCAAGGACAGAGAAGCCTGACAGGGTACATTTCATGGGGTTGCAAAAAAGTTGATCACAACTGTATGACTAACATTTTCATGTTTTTTTAATATACATATTCACTTCTGGGGGGGATTACTTTCCCATACAGGTCATTACAGAATATTGAATAGAGTTCCCTGTGATGCACAGTTGGTCCTTATTAGCTATCTACTTTATATACAGTAGTGTGTATTTGTCAACCCCAATCTCCCCATTTATCCCGCTCCTTACCACTCACTTTCTCCCTGGTATAAGTTTGTTTTCTACATCTGTGATTCTATATCTGTTTTGTAAATAAGTGCATTTGTATCCTTTTTCTAGATCCCACGTATATTAATAAGTGGCATTGTATGATATTTGTCTTTGTCTGACTTCTGTAACTCAGTGTGACAATATCTGGTCCATCCATGTTGCTGCAAGTGGCATTATTTCATTCCTTATTATGGCTGAATAATATTCCATTGCAAATATGTACCACTTCTTTATCCATTCCTCCATCCATGGATATCTAGATTGCTTTCAGGACTGGGCTATTGTAAATAGTTCTGTAATGAACATTGGAGTGCAAGTATATTTTTAAATTATGGTTTTTTTCCAGATATACGCCCAGAAGTGGAATTGCAGGGTCATATAGTAGCTCTATTTTCAATGTTTTAAGGAACTCCTATTTTGGTGTAGGAGTTGGTGTAGGAAGATGCTACAAGTACCTTTGTGTGACCAAGGCACAGCCATTTAATCAGAGCGGGGCAAGAGGAAGTGCAAACGCCTCAAACTTTCCTACCATTTTTAACTTTTTCTTGATTCTGCATTCACTTGGTCTCTATAAATTTTTGATCATTTTCCAAAGTCCTGACCACGTTGGTTCTGACAGCTGCGGCTTGTGTTTTGATGTTTGTTTCAGAGGATGGAGTTTGGGGCTGCTCACGCTGCCATTTTACTGATATCACAGTTCACAGTTTTTATTCATCTCTGCCAGCTCTCCCCTCCCTCCCTTACCAAGCTTGCTCTGAAAGGGTGGGAGAGGGCAAAGGGCGGTGGTAAAGATCAGGACTCTAAAGCCCAAAGCCTCATTCCAAATACCATTGCCATCACTTCCACAAGCAAGATACTTAACTTGCCTGTGACTGGATTTCCTTGTATTTGAGAAAGGGGCTAGCAAAAGTCTCCAGGGCCTCCTCTAGGGGCTTTGTAATAAAACGATACAAATGAACTTATTTACAAAACAGATTCGCAAAGATTTAGGAAAAAAAAACTTATGGTTACCAAGGGGGAAGAATAGGGAGAGCGACAAACTGGGAGTCTGGGATTGACTTATACACTACTATTGTCTAAAATGGGCTTGCCAGGTGGCGTAGTGTTAAAGAACCTGCCTGCCTATACAGGAGGTGCAAGAGATGCGGGTTTGATCCCTGTGTCGGGAAGATCCCCTAGAGTAGGAAATGGCAACCCACTCCAGTATTCTTGCCTGGAGAATCCCATGGACAGAGGAGCCTGGTGGGGTCACAGAGAGTCGGACACCACTGAGTGAGCATGAATCATCACCTTTATTTAAATAGATAACTGACAAGGACATACTGTATAGCACAGGGAACTCTACACGATATTCTGTATTAAACTAAATGGGAAAAGAATTTGAAAAAGAATATATCTGTATCTAAATCAGTTTTCTGTACATCTGAAACTAATACAACATTGTAAATCAACTATGCTCCAATATAAAATAAAAAGTTTTTGAAAAAGCATAATTGGCAGTAGAAGATTGGCTGCTGCTGCTGCTAAGTCACGTCAGTCGTGTCCAAGTCTGTGCTACCCCATAGATGGCAGCCCACCAGGCTCCCCCGTCCCTGGGATTCTCCAGGCAAGAACACTGGAGTGGGTTGCCATTTCCTTCTCCAATGCACGAAAGTGAAAAGTGAAAATGAAGTCGCTCAGTCATGTACGGCTCTTTGCGACCCCATGGACTGCAGCCTACCAGGCTCTTCCATCCATGGGATTTTCCAGGCAAGAGTACTGGAGTGGGGTGCCATTGTCTTCTCCGAGAAGACTGGCTAAGTGCTATGTAAAAGTTAGATATTTTCTCTCTGAGTATCTCATTTATCCCGTTTCCAAACTCCCCCTCTGTAGAATGGGTGCAAGAGAAGCTCTCTCATTTCCCTTATCCAGATTCTGAAACCACAGTGATGTAGGCTCCTGTTAACCAGCCGCCTTGGGAAATCATTCTTGTGACATAACTTCTTCCCAAAGAGAAGCAAAGCCTCCAGGAAGCTGAGCAGCAATGCCGTGCAAGTCCGCACAAATCAATGAGTCTCCCTCTGTGCAGCTTTATTTAATTCTGTTGAGTTAGTTCATTCATTCCACAACTATTTGTTAACCATCACTATGTGTTAGCTCACGTTCTAGGTGCTGTGGTACAGAAAACGTCTTATTTCCGTGGAACTGGCATTCTGGTACATAAAGATAGATTACAGAGGGCGGATGAACAGAGCAGCAAATAAATATCCATCAGGAATTCCAGTTACCGAGGAGTGCTCTGTAGCGAGGTAAACTAGAGGAACATGCTGGGAGTGACTGGTTGGCTCTTTTGGAAAGGGTGGCCAAAGAAAGCATACCTGAGGAGGTGGCATTTAGACTGAGATTTGAATGACAGCCTCGGACAGCAAGAAGAGCAAACCAGTCAATCTTAAAGGAAATCAACCCTGAGTGTTCCCTGGAAGCACTGATGCTGAAACTGAAGCTCCAATACCTGGTTCCCTGATTTGAAGAGCCGACTCATTAGAAAAGACTCTGATGCTGGGAAAGATTGAGGGCAAGAGGAGAAGGGGAAGACAGAGGACAAGATGGTTGGATGGCATCACCGACTCCATGGACATGAATCTGAGCAAATTCTGGGAGATAGTGAAGGAGAGGGGAGCCTGGCATGCTTTCGTCCATGGGGTTTCAAGGAGTCCTACATGACCTAACAACTGTACCACAACACAACAGCAAGGATTCAGCCATGGAAAGATACAGAGGGATGGGATTACATGTGGAGGAAGCAGCTGGAACAAAGGGACTAGCGTGAGAGATACTGCCCTGGTACATACCCAAACATGGACTTATTCCAGTGATATTGATAGACATCAGACAAATAAGTGAGGTGATGCTGGGTTGTGATACAGCTTATGAAGTACATAGATGAAATCATGTAGGGGGCACTGTAGGTAGAGTCCCTGGTAAAGATCTCTTGGAGGAGATGAGAATTTGAGCTATAGGCGGGGACTCTGGATACCGGGTCCAGAAAATTAAGACTAATTCCGAAACCATTCATTTCAGATTGGGACTTGAACCCATGTGCCGGAACTTGAATCCAACCAAAACCCTGTGTGGGATTCCAATCCATGATCTTTTAATCAGAATCACTCATTTGGTGTCTAGAGCTCCTGAGGCTCAGGTTCCTTGTGTTCCAGTGCAGAGGGAATTCAGCAAGAGGCAAAATGATAGGCAAGAAACCGTTGTTGTTCAGTTGCTATGTTGTATCTGACTTTACTCCTGCTCTGAGAGAGTCATAAAAGAGTTCCTTTCGATTCATACCTCTAGTATTATTTTTTCCTTGACTGTGAGGTCCTATAAACTGCCCCTGCTAAAGAGGTTACAGAAACAACCCCTCTCTGCATAAAATCCTGAGAATAAAATTCCCTTGGACTCAGCTAGGGGAGTTAGTGTTCCTATGGCACAATGAAGAGGGAATTATTGTTGGAATCATTTGGTCTTTTTTTTTTTTTTCATTTGGTCTTAAGTTTTGTTAAGAGTTATGTGAATAGATGACCCCTTTGCAGCGCATATCCTCATATGTAAATGAGCAGTAGGGTCCACCTCATAGGGCTGCATGGGACTTTGGGTTAATTAAGCAGCAAATCTGGGGTGTGCAACACATGGGGTCTGATGAGCCCCATTTCTTCCTTTCTTCAGTGTTTCCCTTCACTGAACACGGACACACCTGACCTTCTTAAAACTACCCTGGTTTGGGCCAGGGGGGCATCAGGCTACTAGTCAGTAACATCTGAAACTAGTCTTAATTCTCTCTAGACCCAAATTCTTACTTCCTCACAGAGATCTTTGCTTATGACATAGTCTTTCTTTAAGGAGCTGGTTCCTGAGCCCTGAACTCTCACCACTGTCTGGAATCCTGCAGCAGCTGCAATGACTAAGCAGAACAGCCTGGTGTCCTCTTGAGTGCTTACATCTGTGACTTGTCTGATTCCTGTTCCTAGACAGAGGAAAACTATGGCCAGAAAGCACACTCGAGTTTGGACACTGCAGGTCTTATTTCCCAACTGCTTGGATACAGCCAGTCATAGGCATAGATGCGTGTCTTCTTTTGTCTTTCTTCTTCAACATTATGTGAAAGTGAAAGTGTTAGCCACTTAGTTGTGTCCTACTCTTTGAGACCCCATGGACTGTAGCACACAAGTCTCTTCTGTCCACGGAATTCTCTGGGCAAGAATTCCCATCTCCAGGGGCTCTTTCTGACCCAGGGATCGAACCCGGGTCTCCCACATTGCAGGCAGATTCTTTACCATCTGAGCCACCGGGGAAGCCCATCATTACTGTCATCTCTATAAACACAACCATCGCCTTTACCAATATCATCACAACCATCACCGTCATCTTTGATATCATCTGTACAGCACAGAGGTTAAGAACTTTTTCTTTATTTGCATTCAAATCTTGCTCCACCACCAGCTCTATAAACTTGGGTCAATCACTCAGCCTATTGGAGCCTTATTTCCTAATCTACAAAGTAATGATGATAATAAGAAGCTATCATTTTGAGGATCCAGTAAGGAATGAATGCCAGGGATTTCTCTGGTGGTCCAGTGGTTAAGAATCTGTCTTCCAAGGCAGGAGACACAAGTTTGATTTCTTGTTGGGGAACTAAGATCCCATGTGCTTCAGGACAACTAAGTCCGTGCACTGCATCGACTGAACCCAGAAGCACCTACGTGGCAACGAAGAGCCAGCATGCTGCAGCTAAGACCCGGCACAGCCAAAAATAAAAAATAAAGTAGTTTTTAAAAAGTAATACTTTTAAAAAATGCATGCTGATGAGCATTGCATATATAGCACTCTAACACCTATGAAGTGTTATTATTAATATTGTTACCACCAATATCACCTTACTACCATTTATTATACATGAGCTTTTACTAGAAATCAGGGGTTGAACTTTGTTGAGTTCTTTCCATTCATTAATTCATCCATATAGAGAGAATGCCTGCTATGTGCTAGGTATTATTCTGGACTCCTAAAGTACAGTAGTGAACACAATGGGCATAGACTCTGCTCTCATGGGGGTTACATGCAGTGAGAGAAATAGACAATAAGCAACCTCACACAGACACTTCGGTCTAGAAAAATCACTCCCATTTTACGTATTGGCACCTCGGAGTGCTTGGAAACATGGGAGTTGAGGTGTCCAGGCCCTCTCGTCAGCACTCCTGGCATCTTTCCTCCTTCTGCCCAATCACGAGGCCAGTGCCCCCAGCATCCTTCATATCACTCGTGCTCAGTTGCTATGTCATGTCTGACTCTTTGTGACCCCATGGACTGTAGCCCACCAGGCTCCTCTGTCCATGGGATTTCCCAGGCAAGAATACTGGAGTGGATTGCCATTTCATCCTCCACGGAATCGTCCACATTCAGGGATCAAACCTGCATCTCCTGCATTGGCAGGTGGATTCTTTACCCCTGAGTCACCAGGGAAGCCCCGGTCCACACATCAGGTTTGGCCAAAAATACCTTCCTGGATCTGCCCCTAGAGATCCTCTTCTGTCCTGCTCCCTCTGTCCCTCAGGGCGCCCTACTGGCCCTGGAAATCCCTCTGGGTGGCTTTGGAATGGAGGAATAGCTGCATCTCTAATGAGCATCTTGCTTTCCTCTGAGCATGAAAATATACAGTGCTGGATTATCTGTCTCAGCGGGAACAGCGTGTCTCCTCAGTGAAGGACAATTTTCAGCTAAGTGCATCTTATTTAAGGCTCTAAGAATGGCAGTTAAGCAAATGCAGGAGGAGAAATATATGTGAAAACTCTCTATTGAGAGCCCCTAGGCTGAATGTATCAACGGCTGAGGGATGGTTTCCAGGTAATGGAGCACAATTGCCGCTCTCTGGTCACGGCGGGATCCAGGGTGGGGGCAAAAGGCTTCGGGGTTTGATTTGCTCTCATTGATTTTCTTTATAGATCAGTTTGATACTAGACGTTATAAGGTTAATTTTGGATGATTAACTCCTCCATATTGGGATATTTGATTTAGTTCTCCTTTCAAACACTTTCTCCCCATTGATTTTCAATATTGTACCTTCTAGGAGGGAGGTAGGCAGGCTTCAGCAAAGATGTGGCAAGCAGAGGTTCCCCTAGGCTGCCCAGACTCCCGTCTAAACATCCTTCCTGGGCAGGAGGAATAATGTGTAGGCAACTGGGGTAAACCCCTGCCTTGTGCCAGCCTGGGGAAGCTAGCAGTGGCCACTTACCCCAGATAAACTTGCACAGGTCCAGGAAGACGTGAACTAGAGCAAGGATTTCAGGGTATGTTATGCCTGGGCTGAAAGTATCATCTTAGGCTTCCCTGGTGGCTTAGATGGTAAAGACTCTGCCTGCAATGCAGGAGACCTGGGTTCGATCCCTGGGTTGGGAAGATCTCCTGGAGAAAGGAATGGCTCCAGTATTCTGGAGAATTCCTTGGACAGAGGAATCTGGTGGACTACGGTCCATGGAGTCTCAAACAATTGGACATGATTGAGTGACTAACACTTTCAGAGTCCCACCTTGCCATTTATCTGATGATTGACCTTGACAGTCCTAACAAAGTTTCCAGAAGCTCACAGAGGTCCAGCCCATTGCCCCTGCCCTGTGCCATCTGACCACTGGTTTGTTCCCTGGCACGGTCATCGGAAGCCGATTAGTACCTGAACCTTTATTTCAAGCTGGGGAAATCATCTCATTCCTCCTTCTTCTCCATGTTTCCTGCCCTTGAACAATGGAACACGTCACTCCTTTCTTAATCATTCAGCATATTCAATCAGCAAAAACAAAAACAAGCGGTTGAGCTTTATGGAGTCCCTCGTCTGTTACCCACCCTCCACCAGGCCAGTCGTGGCAGAGAAGGGGAGAACAGTAGGAGAATGGAAAACTGCAAATCAACATGGTAAGTGTCGGAGAAACCTGAGTTCAAATCTGAGCTCCCCTGTGCGTGTGTGCTAAGTCACTTTAGTCGTGTCCGACTCTTTGAGACCCTGTGGACCATTGCCCAAAGCCTCCTCGGTCTGAGGGGTTTCTCCAGGCAAGAATACTGGGGTGGGTTGCCGTGCCCTCCTCCAGAGAATCTTCCCAACCCTGGGATCAAAACTGTGGCTCTTATGTCTCCTGAATTGGCAGGCAGTTTCTTTGCCATGAGTGCCATCTGGGAAGCCTCTGAACTTCTCTATCCACTCACAGATTGACCCACATCTCTCTCGATCTCCTTATGCAGGAGTGGAGTAGTACAGGAAAGCATGGAGATAACATTTACTTTGCAGGCTAATCAAGAGAGTATGCATGCAAAACCACTCACCCTAGGAACAGGCACACAGAAGTCCTCAACAATAATAATATTGTTTAATGTTTATAACTGTAATAATTGTATTATGCAATAACGTTCTGGGGAAGCCCTGATGGCTCAGGGGGTAAAGAATTCACCTGCAGTGCAGGAGCTGCAGGAGACATGGGTTTGATCCGTGGGTTGGGAAGATCCCCTAGAGGAGGCAATGGCAACCCATTCCAGTATTCTTGCATGGAAAATCCCAAGGACAGGGGAACATGGTGGGTTACAGTCCAAAGGGTCACAATGAGTCAGACACAAATAAGCACACAAGCACAATGACATTATTAAATGTACTAACTGTAATAACAATAGCAATAATAGTAAATTGTTATGAAGATGATGGTGATGATAGTGATGAAGACAGACAGAATCATAAAGAGAACTTTGTAAATAGCACATGGGTGTGTGCATGCTCAGTTGTGTCCGACTCTTTTGGGACCCCTTGGACTGTAGCCCGCCAGGCTCCTCTGTCCATGATAGTTTTCAGGCAAGAACACTGGAGTGGGTTGCCATTTCCACTTCCAGGGGATCTTCTTGACCCTAGGATTGAACACACATCTCCTGGGTGTCCTGTACTGCAGGTGGATTTTTTACCTGCTGAGCCACTGGGGGAAGTCCCAAATAGCAGGTAGAAAGTGTATATATCTGCTTTGGGAGTCGGAGAAAGATGCTTGGTGCAAACGTCCCAGGAGAAATGATTCTTTAAATGACTTGGAAAATAACCTAAGAACAGCAAAGGGATTGAGGAAAAAAGCTGGGTCAGGAGTCAAAAGAATTTCCTAAGCAGGGAGAAGACCTGCAAACACTTATAGGCTAGAGAGAACACGTGTCAGGCAACCCATTAACCAGCAGGACCCTCTGGGTACCCTGCATAATTAAAACCTCCTTCCAACATTTGACTCAAAATCTGACTCTTGCTCCTCATGCTGCCAAGTTCCCATTTCCAGCACCTCGTATCACTCAGAACATATCTAGCCTCCTTTCTGAAATCATTTTTCTGCCATCTGAACTCAGAATTGGTTCCCTCTAAGTCCCTTCTCTCCAGGCCAAAGTGTCAAATTCCTCCAAGCATTCCTTTTAGCTCATTATAGCTCTTTTTTAAAAGATCTGTTTAATTGTTTGACCGTGCTGGGTCTTCATTGCTGCACGGGCTTTTCTCTAGTTTCGGTGAGTGGAGGCTACTCTTTGTAGTGGTGTGTGGGCCTCTCACTGCGGTAGCTTCTATTTTTGCCAAGGATAGGCTCCAGGCATGCAGGTTCAGTGGTTGTGGCCCATGTGCTTAGCTGCTCCAGGGTATGTGGGATCTTCCCGGGCCAGTAATCAAACTGGTGTCCCTTGCATTGCAGTGTGGATACTTAACCACTGAACCACCAGAGAATCCCTCCTTCTATCTTTGAGTGATCTCGCCCACCTGATTGTCCTACTGAATCTTTGCTTTTGATCCTAATTTCTTGCATATTTGTTGGGAGGAGAGAACAACTGAACAATTAGTGAGTCACTTTCTCCCCATCGTAACCCTGGGACAGACATGAAGTCTTTGAAGGCAGTACCTCCATGGTGCACAACTCCAGGGTCATATTCATCTCATACGATGAAGTAATGAGAAGCCACTCTGCTTAAAGGCTTCAAAAAGACCAATTTTGACTTGTGAATCTGTTAAGACTGTGTTTCCAAGCCCGTAAAAACTTGTCCCTCACTGCTCCCCTTCTTCCAAACCATGTGGCCAGCCTCCACCCAGTCTTCTCGTATTAAGAGCTGTTTGTGCTGAATAAGGAGTGTTTGCTTGGTCCCATCCAATGCTTGTGAAATTGAGGTCTGCTGCTCCTAAGTCGCTTCAGTCGTGTCCGACTCTGTGCAACCCCTAGACGGCATCCCACCGGGCTCCACTGTCCCTGGGATTCTCCAGGCAAGAGTACTGGAGTGGGTTGCCATTGCCTTCTCTGAAATTGAGGTCATTTGACTTCTAATCAGAGTTCAAACAGCAGCTGGGAACTGTGAAGGATTTCTTCCCAGAGCATCATCTGGGAGGAGGCCCAGAGTGTAGGGAAGACAGCCGTAAATTGTGCACCCACGCAGGTGATGGTGGTAGAAAGGACACTGTGCTGGAGACCAGGGAGGGGAGGCAGAGGTCCAGGCTAGACAGCCAGGAGGGGAGTTTATAGCCAGCAAATATATACTGCCCAAGGTCATGGTCCTCATCACTGACTGCCGCAGCCTCAGGCATTCTTTGGTGTAACACAGCCCTTTGAACACACAGAGATTTTTATTTGTTCCTACATCCAGAAAAGCAGGTAAGTAAAGCACTAAAATAATTCATAATTTCTAAAACTGTTCATGATGGTTTTTGAATAACAATCACTTCTTACTGCGACCTCTTAGAGAAGAGAACAGATGACAATAATATCTTAAACTTGCTTTGTCTCTTCTCACGGCTCACTTCTGGGAAACCAGCCCTTTCCCGTCCTCTGTTCTTATGATTTCAGTGGTGCTCGACCTTTCCCCTAGTTCAGGGAATGGGCACATGACTGAGCCTTGAGCCTGTAAAGTCTATGATCTTGAACATGGCTGGAGCTATGAATAATGCAGGTATCTCTTTTTCCTGCAATCCTGACTTTAGGGAGAATACAGATCGAAAGTTACCGGTGGTCATCAGTATCTCTACTGGGAAGGAGCCAATCTGAGAATGAAGCCAATAAAGAAGGAAGTAGATCCATGTATCAGAAAGAGACTTATTAACACAGAATTTTTGGATCCAGCTGTGCCACCCTTGAAGGTACCCAATCGCTGCATGCATGTGCACTTAATCATTTAGTCATGTCCAGCTCTGTGACACCATAAGCTGTAGCCAGCCAGGTTTCTCTGTCCCTGGGATTCTCCAGGCAGGGATACTGGAGCGGGTAGCTATTCCCTTCTCCAGGGGATCTTCCCGACCCAGGAATCAAACCCGGGTCTCCTGCATCGCAGGCAGATTCTTTATCATCTGAGTCATCAGGGAAGCCCACCTAATTGCTGAGCCACTGGTACATTTCTATTTCAATTGAAGACTGATCAACTTGAGTTTCCATTGCTTATGTCCAAATATTCCTAAGACACCACTCCTAAAATGAGGGAATCCAGAATATGGGAAAGCAGAGAATGGGCTGAAAGTTTAGAGGTGGGTGGGAGCTAACAAACATGGCAGAATTCGAAGTAGGTTTTTCAAAATGGCAGTGATATAAGTTTCTGGTAATTCTGGAGTAACTGGAAATAACTTTAGACCCAAGTTTGACAATGCTATGATTTCAGTTATTTGTGCTTCTACAGTGTAACTTCTACCTTCTCCTCAAACCTTCATGAAAAATCTTCTGTACACACTCAATTAGGTTAATGATTTGGGGCAATTCAAAGGTGCATATAAAAGCTGCTTCAAAGCACCAGTGAACAAAACACCCAGGAGAGGTGAGATGAAATTTGTCTGAGCTTAGGTGTGTATCAAGCAGTAGTTCCCTGGGGATGTTAAAGCTGCAAGAGAATGTGACTCCTATGCTAACAATGAGAAAAAAACCCAGATAATGTGCATCCTTTGGGGAGGCCAACAGAGAGCTAAGGTTATAAGGAAAATACAAAGTTCCTGAATTCCAAAAGTCAGCAAGCCCCACTGAGGAGCAATGGAATCCACAAATGATTACATCTTTGGCAGAGCATGACCAAAAATGAGCAGTCACCATTGAAGACAGCAAGAATCAATCAATATTTAAAGATTCATGATGACAGGAAAGGGCTTCCCAGGTGGCTCAGTGGTAAAGAATCCTCCTGCAATGCAGGAGATCTGGGTTCAATCCCTGGGTCAGGAAGATCTCCTAGAGGAAGAAATGGCAACTCACTCCGGTATTCTTGCCTGGAAAATTCCATGGACAGAGGAGCCTGGTGGGCTACAGTGCATGGGGTCACAAAGAGCCAGACAAGATGGAGCGACTGAGCATAAGGACAGGGCAAGCATATCGGGTTAAAATCCCTGGATGTTCCCGGGACCTAAAGAGAGTCTGTAGCCACTGATGGGATTTGTTCCACGGACCTCTAGTACTTTATCACAGGACTCCTTCAGTGTCTCAAGTTTATAGGACGTGCCAAAATCCAGGGGTGGAGCCAGAACACTTGAAGAAGCCATCTATGCCTTAAGCTCTCAGTGAGTCCGAGACCATGACCACCAGCCACTTGAGGCAGGCATGAAACCCATTTGTAACAGGTGAGACATGTGACCTCCTCAGCTGCAATAGGCAGCTTTTGCTGCTTACAAAACAGATTTGAAATCTTAAAGGCTTCTAGGTCTGCAAGCCAACTGCAGTACAGCTGACCTAGATGGGGTCTCTGCTTTAAGCTGCAAGTCAGCTAGGTGAGGACTGAGTTCAGTTCAGTATCGTCCTTTTGCACCAGCAGCTACCAGTGGTACATGCTAAAGAAAAATACATTCATGACGCTTGTTGAAGATGGTAAGATGTCCTTTCTCCAGGAGGGGCCGCTGGGATAGGTGTAGGTGATGGTGGTGGTTTAGTCGCTAAGCTGTCTCTGACTCTTGTGACTCCCTGGAGGGGGCTTATAGCCGCTCAAGCTCCTCTGTCCATGGGACTTCCCAGGCAAGAATACTGGAATCCATAGCCATTTCCTTCTCCAGGGGATCTTCCTGATCTGGGGATCGAACCTGGGTCTCCTGCATCGCAAGAGGATTCTTTACGTCTGTGCCAGGTGTAGGAACAACTGCAATGGGATCTTGCAGTCGGGGAGAGACATTGGACTCAAGTCTGAATACAACAAGCAAAAGTGGGAACTTAACATCCAAGGAGCACAGTGTTGGGGGAGGTCCGTGGATAGAAAATTACTAAGGGGAAATACCAAGGCTAAGAAGTGTGGTAGGGAGGATTCTGTTTAAATCAAACTAACAGACTTCTTGCTGAAGGCAGGTCAGTGTGATTAAATATCACTTGGGTGATGGTGGAGGATGAGGAACCCAAGCAAATATGGAAGGTGATCAGATAAAGAGAATGGGGGATCCTGGCTAAACTGAGAGCAGGGTTCCTGCTAAAGTTGGAACAATACAGAAACAAACACAGAAGCCCAAAAGCTGAGGACTAGTTGAAAAGTTCAGGGGATCCTGAATAGAGCTTGGTTAAGGTCACCAGAACACAGAGTCAGGTCAAAGCACATGTGCATACTTAAGGACTCTTCTTGTGTCATATCTGAATAATTTCTGGGCAAAGCAAGTCACATAGATGAATCCTAAGTCAATGGTTTGGGGAACTATACACCTCCTGTATGCTTTAAAAATTCCAAACTCTTCTACTACGTATGTGGACTTAGATTATTTACTTAATATTTCAGCCTAGTTTTCTCCTCTAAAATGTGTTATCTCTGACCCAATATTATTTCTGTGAAATTTAAGTGAGCTAAAGATACAAAGCTCTTAGCCCACTGCCTTATGGTGGTGGTGGTTTAACCACTCAGTCGTGTCCAACTCTTTGCCACCCCATGGACTGTAGCCCACCAGGCTCCTCTGTCCAAGGAATTCTCCAGGCAAGAATACTGGAGTAGGTTGTCATTTCCTTCTCCAGCCTGATGGTAGATGTTTATTAATAGATTTTTGGCAATTTATGTATTCACTTAACAAATATCTATAGTGTGCTCCATTGACATGGAATCTAAAAAACAAAAAAAGAGCTATTGTTATGCAAAGCTTCAGAATGTTGGGGGGAAAGTGAGAAATTTAAAGAACAATCTGTCTTTTAGTGAAGAATGGTTTTGCAACACTCAGACACTCCTCCTGAAATTCAGATTTAATTAAACCTGTCAAGATGTTCCACACCGAGGCAAGGTAGCAGGAAAAGGCAATGGTGCTCTTGAGATAAAATTACTTTGGAGATAAAAATTGCAAAACCTCTGTCCAGTGTGGGGAGCATGGTGGTTTTGGGTCCCCAAGGTTCTAACTACAGCAGTTAATCTCCACTTATCCTTCTAGTGCAGACTTGATATCTGGGAAGTGTTTTCAAGGCAGTTTTGCTGTGGAGCATATTTAGCTGAGATTAGCACTGAAGGAACGATTGTCTTGCTTAAACCTTGAACCAATACGGCCTCAGAAGTGCATTCTGGAAGTGTGAGTGGTTGGATCTTGGCAATAAGCAGCATCCTTATCTTCTAAATGGCAGAGATTTCAGTAGGTGGCAATACTGGACCTCTGGTTTTATGATTAGCAATGATGTAATGTTGCTTCCAAGAAGAACCAGCTTTCGGTTGTGTTTAAGAACTTCAACCTGAATTTCTAAAGCATGTGAGTTCCATCTCTGGGAATGCAAAAACCAGCTTCTTTGAAGATGAGTAAGAATTTCAGGTAAGGGTGCCAGATACTATACAAAATTTGCAGTTAAATTTGAATTTTGGGTAAATGAGAGAATTTTTCAGTGATTAGTAAGTTTATACTAAAAAAATACTTGTTTACCTGAAATTCAAATTTCAATGGTTGTCTTGAAATTTTGTTTGGTAAATCTCAATTCCAGGAGGAGAAGGACCCTAGTAAGCCTGAAGATCTGGGGAACAGACACTAAACTGATATGGGACTTCCCAGGTGGCTCAGTGGGTAAAGAATCCACTCGCAACACAGGAGACGCAGGCAGACACGGGTTCAGACCCTGGGTCAGGAAGATCCCCTGGAGGAGGGCATGGCAACCCACTCCTGTATTCTTGCCTGGAGAATCTCATGGACAGAGGAGCCTGCAGGGCTATAGTCCATGGGGTCCCAAAAAGTCAGAGACAAGTGAAGTGACTGGACACGCCTTAAGCTTGTATGGGTCTTGAAGGAATTGCAGCAAAGACATCTAAAATGGTCTGGGAGGGTCAGGGAAGACTCTGAAGGGAGGGCCAGTAAAGGAGACTTGTCCAGGTGAAAGGTGATGGCTGATGTGGAGTACAGAGCAGCAGTGGCTAGCGAACAAAGCAGCAAGAAAATCATGCACAATTTTGTGGAAATGAGAGTCAGCATGGCATATTCAAGACATAGGAGTCATTTTGATATGAATGGACTATAGGAGGTGGGAAGGGCATGCTGGGAGGTGAAGAGGTAAAAAGGGGCTAGATTCTGTCCAAGGCTGTTCTTCGCAAGATGAAGGCATTGCTTCTAAGTGAAATAAGTCAGACAGAGAAACATTGATATTGTATGATACCTCTTACATGTGGAATCTAAAAGGTACAACAAACTAGTGAATCAAGCAAAAAAGCAGCAGACTCATAGATATAAAGAACAAGCTAGTGGTTAACAACGGCAAGAGGGGAGGTGGGGTGGGACAAGATATGGGCTGAGGAGCAGGAGATACAGACTTTTGTCTATAAGGAGGCCTCAAGGATGTATTGTACAACACAGGGAGTATAGCCAATATTTTGTCATAACTGTAAATGGAAAGTACCTTTAAAAATTGTATGAAAATTAAAAAAAAAAAGAAATAGATCCAGAGACAAAGAAAACAAATGTATGGTTACCAAAGGGGATAGAGCAAAAGGAGGATAAATTAGGAGTTTTAAGATTAACATATCCTCACTATTATATATAGGCTTCCCTGATGGCTCAGTGGTAAAGAATCTGCCTGCCAATGTCGATGTGGGTTCAGTCCTTAGGTCAGGAAGACCCCCTGGAGAAGGGAATGACAATCCACTCTAGTATTCTTGCCTCGGAAATTCCACAGACAGAGGAGCCTGGTGGGCTACAGTCCTGGGGTCCCAAAAGAGTCAGACATGATTTAGTGACTAAACAACAACTACTACTATATATAAAATAGGTAACCAACAAGGACCTACTGTATAGCAAAGGAAACTGTACTCAAAACATTGTCGTAACCCATAAAGGAGAAGAATCTAAAAAATTATATATATACGTATGTGTGTGTGTGTGTGTGTGTATGTGTGTGTGTGTGTGCAGGCTAAGTCACTTCAGTCGTGTCCAACTCTTTGTGATACCATGGACTGTAGCCCACCAGGCTCCTCTCTCCATGGGATTCTCCTGGCAAGAATACTGGAGTGGGTTGCCATTTCCTCCTCCAAGGGATCGTCCCAACCCAGGGATCAAACCTGAATCCCTTAAGTCTCCTGCATTGGCAGCTAGGCTCTTTACCACTAGCGCCATCTGGGAATCACATATGTATGTATATGTATGTCTATATATGTCTGTATATACATATATATGGGTTTCCCCGGTGGCTCAGACAATAAAAACTCTGCCTGCAATGCAGGATTGTATACATCTGAATCACTTGACTATACACCTGAAACTAACAACACTGTAAATCAACTATGCTTCAATAAAAAAAGAATTGTAAACAAAAATTTTAAAGATTAAAAAAAAATTAAGGCCTGGCTTTTGTGAGCACAGTTAAGGACATTCACAGATGCTACCTCATTGATCCTCACAAGGACCTTGGGAAATACGCAGTGTCTCACCTAAGGTCATGCATCTGTGGCCGGAGCCCAGCAGCCTCCGATGTGCCAGTGCAGACTCAGCCCAGGGGAGACGTTCTGCACCAAATGGCACCAGGTCAAGCTGGTCGCTCCTCCCCTAGTGAGCTGTAAATGCAGGGAGCACGAGAAAGAGGTGGGGCTCCAAGATCACCCACTTACCTTCCTTAGCAGGGTTTGGCAATCTTCCCCGGCTTCTTAGAAAGCCTGCTGTGCATCTGAGAACCCGGGAGGCTGGGAAACAGTGTGAGTCCTTGGGTGATGGATGAATTTCTCTTGCACTGTATGATCCTGTATATTCTTAAAATCCATTTACAACAAGCTAAGTGATCTCTGAATGTCTCTTCTTTAAATCTTAGGAGACAGACCTCCTGGATCATTATAATCGCTGGGCTTTCTTGGCAGGCCACTCTCTGAAATAAGAGCAGACTTTCTCACAGAACAATATTGTAACTTGGAGTTAAACTCACGTGTGTTTCTTTTAACCTACGATGGAATTGACTAATTATAGTCCATCTTAGATCATTGTTGTTTAGTCACTACGTCGTGTCTGATGCTTTTGAGATCCCATGGGCTGTAGCATTCCAGGCTTCTTTGTCCATGGGATTTCTCAGGCAAGAACACTGGAGTGGGTTGCCATCTCATTCTCCAGGTGATCTCCCTGTCCCAAAGATCAAACCCACGTCTCCTGCATTGGCAGGTGGGTTCTTTATTACTGAGCCACCAGGGAAGCCCCCCATTTTAGATACTAGGCAGAATGTTTACAGTTTATTATCCTTAGCTTCTGATTCCTAACAGTGGGATGAACACCAGATCTCTTGCACACCCAATTCCTCACCCAGGATAGAGGGAGAAGATCAGCTGGAATTAATTGAGGTTAAGTTAACTCAATTTGATTTCCCCAATATTTCTGACACCACTGACACTCAGGACCAGAGGGGGTGACAGAGACTCAAACACAGTGCCCCTATTTCCTAATACAACTAAATCTTCCATGCTTGTTGACCACCAAAAAACTGGCTATCCTTTTTCTTTCCCAGTAAGGAAGTCTGGTGCCACAGATAGAAAGGATAGTATACCAGGCCAGTGCCTCATACACCATAGCTGCTATAAAGTAAAATGAATGCATGACCATGAGTGAATTGGAGGCATGGTCGAGGAAGGAATGAGAAAACAGGGAAAGGTAAATTTGGTCTGAGATAGCTGACCTCTAGTCAACTACTGCCCAGGTCACAGTCCAATAGATTCTGGTGAATTTGACCTTGGTCCAAGTTAGGGTTGATAACAGAATGGAGTGGGAAGAAGTGCTTTGGCTGCATCATGGTCCAAGTTTCCACTGTTGAAGCAGATATGTGGTAAATAGCACCCAACTCAGTACCACGTAACCTTGGGAAAGTTAACGAGATACACAGAGTGGTCCTCGGTCTCCTTATCAGTACTATGGGCATTATAATATTGCCGACCCCAGAGACTTGTTCATCCCACAAATGGTTTTAAGCGCTGACTCTGTTCATTGTGCTCTTCCTGGCAGTGAAGATATGACAAAGAGCAAGGTGGAATGATTCCTTACTTCCCACCCCCAGTTGCTTACATCCTACTCTGGGAGACAGGTAGAAGAGAATGAATAAACTTCACTGTGTTATAGAGTGTTAAGTACCATTAAAGGCAATAGAAGAGAACGTGATTGTGACTGGGCTGGATGATGTCCCAGTAAAACTGGGATCATCAGGGAAGTCTCCTCTGAAGAGATGGCATTTAGCTTGAGGCTAGGATGATAAGAAGTAGGCAGCTCTTTGAAGAGCTGGGTAAAGAACATTCTAGGAAGCTGGTGCAAATGTTCTGACTGTGGAAGAATTAGTATGCTTTAGGATTAAATGAAATTACGCATAAAGAGTATTTAGTACAGTGCCAAGGACATTAAATATGAGGTGAATAGTAGCTGTGATAATGATGAGGATGAATATGAGAAGGAGGAGAGGGGGAGAGCATAATGGATTATCACGAGAGTCTGGCCAGAGATTGACCACAGGAGCCAATCTCTCTAGAAAGACATCAGCAAGTACCAGGCTGTATGTACTGTGGTCCAGAGCAGATGCTATAGGCAAACTTGATGAGACAGAGTAAAGCTTCCACTTGGTAGGAAAACTTTTCCTGAGCTCATCAGACAGTTATCTTTGAGCCACAGGATTGGGGAACAAAGGGGATCCTCATAGCCCTTCTCCCTCTGGTAAATTCTGGCTCTGAAACCAGGTGGAGTTGAAGCTGCAGGTTGGAGGTGATGCTGTCTGCAGTTGAGCAGAGCTGGGTCAGCAGGAGCCCATACTTCCTGCACTCAATTTACCAGTCTAATCCACAGCCCAGGGAAGCCTCAGGATATACACTTCAGAAGCTCTGGCAGCCCAGCGCCAGCTCAGAGGGAACCCAGAGATGAGTTTATAAACATGCAGGTGCCCACAGAGAGGCTGGCAGAGAAGTGCTGTTGCCCAGCATGTCCCATTCTTGGTTCTTTGTTGCTGACACCCCGGTGCCAGATCTCATTACTGCTCTGAGAAGGTCCTTGCATGGGTTGCTCCTTCCCTGACCCCTCCTTCAATGTGGGCTCAGACTGTTGCTGGCTCCGTTCCTCCTGATGCTGGGACATTTATATTTGATGGTGTCGGGATGAATTATGCACACACCCCACTGAACACAGTTTTAATGAGGGGATTTCGTTTCTGTTCCTTGCTTTGGCTTTTAATGGATTCTAGCCTTTGAATTAAGCATTGGCTCAGCAACTTCACGCTGCAGGAGAGAGAGATATGTCCCTCCAACTGGGGACTTGGAGGTGGCTGTTTTGGAAATTAGCTCCATCTGTAAGTTTGCTCCATCTGGATTGTATGTCTAGGTCTCTCAGGTGAACCCGGGGATGAGGCCCTACGTTAGGGTCAGAGAACAAAGAACATGCTGAGCAGGTGAGGAATAAAACTAGAGCTCTAGGAAGATGGAGAATCTAGAGATCATGATCAATCCTAGCTGAAGAAGTATAGTTCTGAAGGGAAAATATGGAACTGCAAATAGAAAGATTTTCAGGGACTCAGGAATTGGGTTGTCACTGCCCAGCATTATCTGTTTTAATCTGTTATCAATAGCTTGATTTTTTTCTTATAGGAAAATCACTTTTCTATTTCAAAATGATATAATCCAAGGAGGGATGGACTGCCCCCTCCCTCTACCTCAAAGAGTGGACTATCCAATCAGCCTCACTTACCTTTGGCTAGATAATTGACTCAGGTGTGGGTGTATTAACCAAAGCTAGAATCAGTCCCTGGGTGTTTGCCAAAAATTATGGAAAGAAGATGCTTTTTTTTCCCCTCTCTCTCTCTCTGCAGTTGCTAAGTGGTAGAAGACACATCTATGGAGCTCTTGTGGACCATCACATGGAGAGGACTCTGGTCATAAAAGAGCTGATCGAGAGCAAGTAAAGCATATCTCAGAGAAATAGAGGGCAATGCTGAATGTTTACGACATTATCTGAGTTCCTGGATCCAGCCATACCTGAAGCTAGTTATAAACTAATACATTGCAACTTTTATTAAACCACTTTGAGCTGGCTTTGTTTCCTTTAAAAAAAAGAAAGAAGACTTGGCAAAGTTTTCATGGCAAGACTTGGCAAAGACTCCATGCTGCCAGTTCAGGAGGCCTGGGTTCAATCCCTGGTAGGGGGACTAGATCCCACATGCAGCAACTAAGACCCAGCACAGTCAAATAAATAAATTAATTAAAATAAGATAAAGTAATAAAAAAGAAAAGACCTTGACTTATATGAAATCTGAGAGGAAACCACAAATATGAGGAAAACAGCATAAATAAGCTCAAGGAGAAGTAAGTCAGGACATAGCAGGGAATGAAGAGCTATTTGTACAAGGTGCTGGTTTTGGGCATGCAGCTAAATCTCTTGCTTGTAGATAAAGGGCTGGTCTGGCCATGTCTCATTTCCTGTGTCATTCTTGTCAGAGTCTGGGCTTGGAACTTTAATAAGAGCAAAGTTTTTACTGTGAAATTGATCCATATGAAATAATCCAAATGAAAACTGAAAAAAAATTGGGAGCCATTTGTACTGTACAGAAAATTGATCCAAGAGTTAAATGGGTTTGAAGAGTTTCAGAAATAATTTCTCCTTGAAAATATAGCAAGTATATTAAAATCTTGATTAAAATAGTTAAATCATCTCTCTGTCTTAATACTTGCAATGGTTTCAATCATACTTAGTATGAGTTCTGAGCTCTTTCTAAATAGCACGCGGTCTGGTTCTTGCCGACTTCTTTGATGATATGGTTTATATCCGCTTTCTGCCTAAATAACCTCAAGTCACAACAGCCTCTTTTTGTTCCTGAAGAGTCAAGCTTGATCTTATTCCTTTGTACATGCTCTTCCCTCTGCCTGGAATGCTGCTCCTCATTCTCATTGTGTCCTGGTGCAAACATCCCCTGCTCAGAGAAGCCTTCTCGGAACAGCCCACCTAAAATAACTCCTGAATCCACTCCCTGTTCCCCTGGATAGTGTTTTTCATTATCTGAAATCCTCTTGTTTGTTTGTTTACTTGCTTATTTCTGTCTCTCTCAATTACCTATAAAGTCCGTAAGATCAGGGGACACAGGGCTCTTGCTCACTGCTAAAACCTAGTAGTTATTCAACAAATGAATTCCTACCTCACACCCCAACCAGAGATGGCTCTGAACACCATTACCCATTCTTCCTGAGTCTGCTTCAAGGCACGTACCACCTGGGTAGACCCTGAAATGTGCTTGCGGGATCCCTTTTCAAGGAGGGACTTGTTGTCCAGTTGTGGGGAGGGTGTTCTGCAGGCGAATTTTGTATCAGCTCCTTCAGTGTCTCCCTGTCATCATCTGAGTTGGTGCCCTTTCTGGGTAGCTTGCATCTAGCAACTGAGGGATATAGAAGTAAAAAGATGCAGACATCTCAGCCCATCATGGGCCAGTTCTGATGGGCGATTCTTACTCTAGAATTTCCTATCAGGTTTTCTGAGGCGTCACAATTTAACTTCTCTCTGCCTAATCCTGCTTCATACTTCTTTCTACAGGTTCTGATTCCTAATACCCATCTTTCACCCTACCCACAGGTCCAGCCTCTGCTATTGGAGGATCCAAACTGTACCAAAATAAACTGTAACTTTATTTTTGGGGGCTCCAAAATCACTGCAGATGGTGACTGTAACCATGAAATGAAAAGATGCTCACTCCTCGGAAGGAAAGTTATGACCAACCCCGACAGCATATTAAAAAGCAGAGACATTGCTTTGCCAACAAAGGTCCGTCTAGTCAAAGCTATGGTTTTTCCAGTAGTCATGTATGGGTGTGAGAGTTGGACTATAATGAAAGCTGAGCACCAAAGAATTGATGCTTTTGAACCCTGGTGTTGGAGAAGACTCTTGAGAGTCCCTTGGACTGCAAGGAGTTCCAACCAGTCCATCCTAAAGGAGATCAGTCCTGGGTGTTCATTGGAATGACTGATGCTGAAGTTGAAGCTCCAATCCTTTGGCCACCTGATGAGAAAAGCTGATTTATTTGAAAAGACCCTGATGCTGGGAAAGATTGAAGGCAGGAGGAGAAGGGGACGACAAAGGATCAGATGGTTGGATGGCATCACCAACTCAATGGACATGGGTTTGGGTGAACTCGGGGAGTTGGTGATGGACAGAGAGGCCTGGCGTGGTGTGGTTCATGGGGTCACAAAGAGTCGGACACGACTGAGCGACTGAACTGAACTGAACTGAAACTGTAGCAACACTCAGATAACCTGACACTACCCTTCATCCCTTGCAGCTGGATGTGACCAGATGAGTAAGTTCTTGTCCATGGAAATGATGTATAAAGCTTCTATCATTTCTTAAAAGCGAATTGCCTGCTCCCCTCTCTTTTTCTCTGTTTAGAAGCTATACTGTAGACAAGATGGTGCTGGGCAACCTTTGACTGTGCAGATCAGAGTAGAATGATGAGACAGGAGTACCATGGCCTTTGACAAATTCATAGGACAGAAGCCTCTGCCTGCATTGGACCAACTTACCTCTAGACCGCGGCAAACTAAAAAGACTTCTCTTTTGTTTGATAAGCTGCACTTTGTCCCCATCCCCCAGTTATGGCCATTTAGCTTATACCATAATTAGCATGACTTGGGAAAAATTCATCCCTCTTGACACATCCATTTACTCCAAAGTCTTGTTTTGTATCCAAGCAGACCCAAGGCTCAATAATCCAGGATTGAGCTCTGGATACCTAGGAAATATTTCATGTGATGGTGCTCCTAACCCTTTCCTGTGTGAACCCATTTCTACCTCATTCCTCAATCTGTCAGCACAATGGTGATCAGCCATCTGACCCCTGGGTTACCACCACCTGGCTTCATTTTTTTTTCTTTTATTGAAGTATAGTTGATTCACATTGATACGTTGTATTAGTTTTTGGGGAACAGCAAAATGATTCAGTTTCATATATAGTTCCCAGTGGGCTTCCCTGACGGCTCAGCAGGTAAAGAATCCATCTGCAATGCAGGAAACGCGGGAGATGAAGGTTTGATTCCCGGGTCAGGAAGATTCCCAGAGGAGGAAATGGTAATCCACTCCAGTATCCTTGCCTGAGAAATCCCATGGACAGAGGAGACTAGCAGACTACAGTCCATGCAGTTTCAATGAAAAGACACCACTGAGCATACACGCATACATGTGCTATACAGTAGTTCTTCATTGTCTGACTATTTTATATATAGTTATTTATAGCCTGCATCTACTAACCTCAAACTCCTAATTTATCCCTCTCCCATCCTTACCCCCTGGCAACCATAAGTTTATTTTCTAAGGCTCTGAATCTGTTTTTGTCTTGTAAATAAAATAATTTATATAATATTTTAGGTCCCACTTGTAAGGATATTATGGATATTTGTCTTTCTCTTTCTGACTCACTTTACTCAGTATCATAATCTCTAGGTCCACACATGTTGCTGCAAATTGTATTATTTCATACTTTTTATGGCCGAGTAGTATTCCATTGTATGTATATGTATATATATATATCACATCTTCTCTATTCATTCATCTGCCAGTGGACACTTGGGTTGCTTCCATGTCTTGGCTACTATAAATAGTGTTGCTATGAACATAGGGGTGCGTGTATCTTTTTGAATTAAAGTTTTATCTGGATATATGCCCAGAAGTGGGATTGCTGGATCATATGGTTTCTTATCTCCACACTTCACCCACACCACTGGACACTCCTGTGGCACCCTTGCACTGTTAGGGTACATTTACTTACACAGACAACATGTGCGTCCTTAGTTCTCCACAGCTGGCCTCTTCAAGACCACTCAGAGCACTGCTTCACTGAATTGAACTGTCCACTGAATTGTTCCTCCTGTCTCAATCTGGGTGACTCCAAACTCCCTAGTCCTAGCAACAACATGTCATCTCTCAGACCTGTTGGCATGAAATGAACACACAACATAGACATCCTCAAATGTAAATCTTGGATCACATTACTAGAATCATAATGTTTAGACTGAGGGAGGCAATAATTCTGCCCTTAAATAATCAGATTAAATTTGAAATACTTTGTCTTCAGCCCAAAGTGTCCTATTTTAATAGTGCAGTAGAGAAAATGGAGGATGCTTGCAGGAGGATATCAGTCTATTCATTAATTCATTCAAGAAACGTTTACAGAGCACTCACTATGCTAAACTTTGTGCTGGGTGATAAGGATGTACAGATAAACATGATGTAACGAGAGAGGGTGGATTGAAATGAGAAATCTAAATGTTCTCCACAAAACATTTGCCACCCTTTCCAGTAGTCTTGCCTGGAGAATCCCACAGACAGAGGAGCCTGGTGGGCTACAGTCCATAGGGTTGCAAAGAGTCTGACACAACTGAAGTGACTTAGCATGCACACATAAAATAGATAATGAACAAGAACATACCGCATAGCACAGGGAAAGTGAAGAGTAAAAGTGCTAGTCACTCAGTCGTATCCACCTCTTTGTGATCCCTTGGACTGTGGCCCCCCAGGCTCTTCTGTCCATGTGATTTTCCAGGCAAGAATATTCGAGTGGGTTGCCATTTCCTTCTCCAGGAGAGCTTCCTGAACCAGGGATCGAACCCAGGTCTCCCAGGTTTCAGGCAGATTTCTTTACAGACTGAACCACCAGGGAAGCCTAGGGAACTCTAGTTCATGGTGGTGACCTGTATGGGAAGGAAGTCCAAAAGGAAGGAGATACGTGTTTATGTAAGACTGGTTCATTTTGCGGTACAGTAGAAACTAATGCAGCATTGTAAGGCAACTATACACCAATAAAAATAATAAAAATCAACTTAAAACACTAGAGATGGAAGGTGTAACACAGCCACATGAATGTATCATTTACCTTCATGCATCCTATCATGCACGAATTCATGCATCTTACCCTTTCTTTACATCCTAGAGAGTGCAAAATGATCCTACTTTGGTGAGGTAGGAGTAAGCAGGGTTCTAAATGGGTCTATGTGCTCTGTACAGTAAAAGAGTCAAGACCATATTTGTATAGATTATTCTCACACAACCTCCATCTAGAGTCACCATAGATTCCAGAAGGTCATACTTGTGGGAAAGCCGGGTATAGGATTTTGTACCTTGTAGATGCTCAGGAAGTGTTTACCAATCCGCATTTGAGTAAAGAGACTTGTTTTCTATTAACTGAGCTTAACTGACCAGGGTAATTCCAGTCGATTGTGTCCCCTGGGGAGCCCCAAACATCATTAATAGAAGAAATTTGATAGTTGTATCAGAGGCTTGCATTGTGTAGATTCTGCAAGTGGTTCATTAATTCACAATTCTGAGTTTTATTAAATTAATTTGAATTTTAATGAAAAAAACTAAGCCAGAGTGACTCCTGTGCCGAGGGAAAAACAGTGTTTCTATGCAGGTTCAGGAAGTAGGAGGCCAGAAAGGAGACAGAGGCCTCCTTAATTTCCCCAGAGTTTAGAATCCACCGACTTACAGAGCAGGAAGTTTAAAAAGGATTATCTTCTACATAGAAATGGTGAGCTTGTCATAAATGGGAAAATGTCACTTAAAGACAGGGCAGGACATGAGCAAAAATGGGCTAGTAAGTGGGAAGAAGTCAGGGCTTGGCAGGACAGGGACTGGGACATTTGTCCTAATTACAAGTAGAGCCCCCAGGAAGGTCTTTAGTAGCATATACAAGTCTGAGAATTTGGATTGTTTCTGAAGGTGATCCAGTACACAAGCAATGTGGTGGAAGGACAGTCCTCATTATCTAAAGGACAGGTGATTTTTCTTCTTTAGTGGGTGAATGATGCTTCGAACCCTTCAGTCTCCAAAGTTAATGCCAGATAGTACTCAGGAAGGCTTTGATTCCAAGCACTCAAGCACCAAATCAAACTGCCTTAGGCAATAAAGCATTTGCCTGAATTAACAGGGCTTCCCTGGTGGCTCAAATGGTGAAGAATCCGCCTGCAATGCAGGAGTCCTGGGGTCGATCCCTGGGTTGGGAAGATCCCCTGGAGAAGGGAATGGCATCCAACTCCAGTATTCTTGCCTGGAGAATTCCATGGAGAGAGGAGCCTAGTGGGCTACAGTCCATGGGATTGCAAAGACTCAGACACGAAGGAATGACTAACACATGACAGAAAAGGTCAAGGGTAAGGTTTTAGGAATAGCTGGATTCAGGTGTTCAGATGAGGCCCTCAAGAACTCTGCCCTTTATTCTCTTTCTTTGGTTTTCCCAGCATTGGCCTTAATCTCAGGCAGGTTCCTGCCATATGGTCATGAAGTTGGTTACAAGCAACTCCAGAGCTTCAAGCTTATACCATATCAGCCTAATAATCCCAGCATGAAGAGAGCATATCTAGGTCAATATTCTTGTGGTAGTTCTGAGATTTCATTTTATTGGCCCAGCTTGGGTCACATGCCTTTGTTGTTGTTCAGTCGCTAAGTCATGTCTGACTCTTTGTGATCCCATGGACTGCAGCATGCCAGGCTTCCCTGTCCTTCACCGTCTCCCAGAGTTTGCTCAAACTCATGTCCATTGAATCAGTGATGCCATCAAACCATCTTATTCTCTGTCACTCCCTTCTCCTCTTGCTCTCAATCTTTCCAGCATTAGGTTCTTTATCAACGATCCAGCTCTTCGCATCAGGTGGCCAAAGTATTGGAGTTTCAGCTCAGCATCAGTCCTTCCAATGAATATTCAGGGTTCATTTCCTTTAGGATGGACTGGTTGGATCTCCTTACTTTCCAATGGACTCTCAAGAGTCTTCTCTAGCAACACAGTTCAAAAGCATCAATTCTTCATCACATGCCTATCCCCTAGTTATTGTTGTAAGAGATTGTGGTGGGATCTGATTGGCCAACTTGGGTCAAGTGCTCATCCCAAGAGCTAGAACCTGTATGTTTGGGTTTTCTTTGTTTTTGTTTCATTTGCTAAGTTGTATCTGACTGTTTTGTGACCCCATGAATTGTAGTTTGCCAGGTTCCTCTGTCCATGGGATTTCCCAGGGAAAAATACTGGAGTGGGTTGCCATTTCCTTCTCTATGGGATCTTCCTGACCTAGAGATAGAAATCAAGTCTCCTACATTAACAGGCAGATTCTTTACCGCTGAGCCACCAGGGAAGCCAATCCCACAAGAAAGATACAGTCATAAACTGAGGTTGGTTAGTTCCTTACAGGATAATTGGGGTTCCAGTATCTTCAGGGAAGAAAGCTGTGGTCTGAAATTCTAGTATCTGGGGCAAAGTGAAAATCAGGATCTGAGTCAGGAGATGAATTGTAAATTTTAGAACAACTTTGCAGGATACATGTGAGAACTTATCTTATTTAGCACCTTATCCCTAGGACCTGTCTTTGTACCTGGCATATGGTAGGTGTTCCATAAATATTTGTAAAATAATGACTAAAGGTATACCATAATAACAACTACTACTTCTACTAATATGATGATAAGAACAGTCGTGTATAAACAATAAACTAAGCCAGATATTCAAAAGAAGCAACCAACTGCTATATAACAATTGATGAATATGTGCCAAGTGATTTCAATGTGCCAAGTGATTTCAACGTGCCAAGTACTGTGCTAAGCTCTTAATTTATAGTATCTCATTTAATCCTTAGCACAATCCTGTAACAGCAAGGTTTTCATTATCTCAATTTTATAAATGAAGCCCAAAGAGATTATGTGTTCAAGGTCATCAGACTAGTTAATCTAGACTGTAACAAACAACCCCCAAAGGTCAGGGTGCAGACAGATGATTTTTTGCTCAAGTCCGGTGTAGCCGGGTAGATCAGGTTCTCTTCCATACAGTCCAGGCATCAAGGTTGCTCGCATTGTGGAGCTATTTCTCTCTTCTAAGGCCAAGTCCTGCTTTACATCATCCAGTAGATGAGGAAAGAAGGAACATGGAGAAAGTTCACTGGCTCTTAACCAGCGTGATGTGTAGGGTGCACCTCACTGCTGCTCACATTCCACTGATAGAATCAGTCAGGAAGCCCCACCTAGATCCAAGGACAGCTGGGGATACAGTTTCTGTGGGTCAAGGACATGGCACATTACGTATTGTTGCTGCAGCAATCCTGTGTTCACCGACACTTATGACACCCGTTCTTCTTAAACCATCCATCTTTCCAACCCCTTTAATCCTTAGATTTGTTTTTAATCTCCCACACAGTCATGCAAAAGTCACAACCACACCACACTCATGCAAGCATACTCAAGCACTTACACTCGTCTTTTCACCCCGGCATTATTCAAACTCTCTTTGCCTCGCCCCTACTTTCGCACTGTATCTCTACTCTGACCTCTACCTGGACTTCCCCCGCGGGCAGAGGGAACTTCGTGGGAGACCTTTGGACTGCAGTCACGCAAGCTGAGCATTCCCGTGGGGACTGGAGGCAAAGCATGATGACCTTGGCTCTTCATCTCAATCAAATTCCACCTGCAGAAGTTCCCTCGGCTGCGGCAACCCCAAAGCAGACATAATCTGATGATCTGATTCTAAGGAGACTCAGGGATATTAGTTGACCGAATAAGAAATGTGCCTTCTAAAACCATCCCTCTCCCTGATCTCTTTGATCATTAGATTTGTTCTTAAGCTCACACACAGACATTCTGTGATTTCCTTTTCTTTGTGGCAGGTTAATTAAACCTGTCTTTAATTTTTTCTTTTTCTAATTCTGTCTGAACACCAGGAAAAAGGTCCAAGTCTCTCATCTCTGGTGGTATTTGTTGTGGGATATTTCAGACGTTTGGAATCATAAACCAGCCCCTCACTGAACGTGAGCTCCCCGGCACTGGTCCTTCCAGGTTGCCACGACCCACACCTCATTGCTTTAGGAACTCTAACTTGGAGGGGAGGGCCACTTACCAAGAAAATTGAACAATAAAAATCATGGGAAATTGGATATTTAAGCATTTGAAGTAATTGATGTTGAAGAAAAAGTATGATAGACTAGAATTATATCCACACTATCTACTGCCCAATAGCTGGGACATCCACACGACCCTAATCTAAAATGATGGGAGTTCATTACAGACGCAATCAGACACAGTGGTCTTCATTCCATATATCAAATTCCATGTGCTCGGAAAAAACTCCCTTGTCTTTGTGTCCCTACATTCCTAAAGCAGAAGGGACATCTGATTTTTTTTCATATTCGATGACAATTTCTAGGGCATTGTGTCCTAGAATTTCCACATTAAATATACGACTTAGAAAAATATTAAAAATAGATAGCTGGAAGTAAAAATGTGAGAAGTGATGCCCTTAGATGATGAAAAGAAAAAAAGGTTAAGAAAAGGAAGAAAATTGCGCTATATTTATGGCTGTAATAGGCTGTTGGAAGAACTCTTTCCCAGCTCAAATACATACTGCAACTTTGCACAATTGCTCTCAAATGTGGTTGGTTAGCACATACCATGATGCTTGCCTAATCTCAACACGAGCCTCAGATAATGGAGAGAAAACAAAACACAAACCAACACAAAACAACCAAAGCATGGAATCTGAGCGCAAGCCAAAGAAGCTTTGATTCACTCAACGTTTCCAGCCTCAGATATCCCCTCTGCACCTGGACCTCATTCTGCCTTCTCCCATCCCTGCTTGCCCCAGGCTGAAGGTTTTCCAGCCTCAGGTGGTAGAGAAGAAGCCCTCTTTGACTTCACATTCTGTTTCCGCTACCTCCTCAGTGCATTTTTCTCTCTCCCACCTTGCATTCTGGGAACACCAGTGGCTTTTTACATGTATGCCCATGGTACTTGGCTCACCTCTGCCAAGAGTTATCACTCTCCGTTTGTCCCTGCCTCGCGGGCTCCTCCTCTCCTTTGTTGAGAGGTGGCCTCAAAGCAAGGGACTGAGTTTTATCCATAACTGCAACCCCAGAACCTTGTGTAATAATTATACATACTAATAGAATACACACACAATAATTCCAGACTGGATTGAATTGACTTCAACATCTATTACTCAACTGGTATTTAAAAGAGGCTGTAAATAAGTTTATCTTCAATGTTTAAAGATTTTCAAAATGTGGATTGCAACTCAATACAGGTGAGGAGATCATTTTAAATAAGTTGCAAGTTGTACTAAGAGAAAAAATTAAAATAGAGAAATATGGAATAGAATAGAATGGTATAGCTAGATTGACTACAGTAAAATGGCATAACTAGATTAGGCTAGATTAGGGCAGCATAAGATAGAAAATATCAGCATGCACTTCATAGGGAAGGTTAAGTATTATATTAAAAATATATATTGTATTGATATATATATATATATCAATTATATATATATGTGACACACATATATTGTGTCACATTGTATACATATGTGATAATATAAATATGCACAAATACACACATGTGTGTGTGGGAAGGTGGGTATGTTCTGGGTCATAACCTAAAATGCTTGATGGTCCCTGATTTAGATAATTTATGCTAAGCTCCTGGTAACAGAAAGTAGAGGACGACAGTGTATTTTTGTCAAGCTACTGTGACCATCAGGAAGCTCAGAGTCAAACTTTCAACACTAGTAAGGCAAGTTAATTAGCCCCCATGGGCTGCTTATTTGTGTTCTATTTTTAGCCTTGATCTTGACTTTCTATCCCAATTTATATTTTCCTTGGATCAGAAACATACTTATGTATAGGATTGTTCAAAGCCATTCTTAACAGAATCTGTTGTTTTCAATTTGCTGTTTTCTACTGCAAGCATGTTAGTTTAATACAGGGGAGACATTGGTCCCTCATTCTCAGCCCATATTGGTCAGATTTGGAGGACCTTGCCTCTCCCAGGACCTAGGAGTCCATAATCCATCAATGGCCAGTCCTCATAGTTCAGGTCAAGTCAAGTCCCTCCAGTTGATCCAATGAGAGCTAATTCTGGAATCTGGGCTGAAATCTGAGAGACTTTCTTTACAAGACAGTAAGACTGGAGTCCCAGCAGGCCATATCTTGGAGACAGCCCATCCGAGGACAGTATGACACAAAGAAACACAGACCCAAGAAACAGAGTGAATCCATACAATTCACACAACCCCACAACCAGCCATGGCCAGATCCAGGCATAGTTTCTTCATCAAAATCAAGCCTGTTTGAGCTGCTTTTGTTTGTTAAAACTAAAACAAGAGCATAGCCTGGAAGACACAACCATGTTAAAACCTCTGTGAAATGGGTATTGAGGCACACGTGTATGCTTATTCTCAACGATTCCCTTTTCCTCCCTTTGAGAGAGTAGTACCTCTCCACCCCTTGACACTTGATGTGCCCGTTTGTATTCTGCTTCACCATGCCTTGGACTTCAGGGTTGGTCATAGTGATGGGGACAGAGGAAAGGGAAAAGTAGGTGATTAAATAGTTAATCCCACCGGGGGATTGTAAGTAGAAAATACATGGGAGACCCTTGTAAGTTCATGATTTCTCAAGAAAGCAGGTTTGCTTAGCAACAAAACCACACAAAAGGAGCATGAGACATGCCCCAAAATAGTGATACGATGGTGGCATGAGGCTCGCATTATGCCTAGTAAGCTTAGTAATTTAATGCTCCCTAGGACATGCTCTTTGCATATATATATATATAACAATAACTTGTGAACCTAGCTTGACCATTTTGTTGTTATTTTAGTCACTAAATTGTGTCTGACTCTTGCAACCCCATGGATGGTAGCCCACAAGTTTCCTCTGTCCATGGGATTTCCAAGGGAAGAATCCTGGACTGGTTTGACATTTCCTATCCAGGGGATCTTCACGACCCAGGAATCCAACTCATGTCTCCTACATTGGCAGGCAGATTCTTTACCACTGAGTCACCTGGGAAGCCCAGCTTGCCCACCATATAGGGGCAAGAAAACTCCCCTGCCCAACCTGGAGGAGGAACTGATGATGGAAGCATGACATCTACTCCAGAAAGAAAAGAAAGTCTTCCTCTCTCCCCACTTTTCCTTTGATTATAAAACTGTAGCCATAAGTTCTCAAGGCACAACATTCTCTTGCCTACCTGCTTGTAAGCCTTGATAGCATCCTATTCTAACAAATCCCTTGTTATCTACCAACTTTGCTTCTCACTGAATTCTTTCTGAGCTGAGACATAAAGGACTAAGGTACTGGAGCTCTTCATAGCCCTCAGAACACCACACAAGGGTTTCAGTATGCCTTGCTTTGGCCAATGAAAGGTGAGAAGTGGCCAGATGTCAGCACCAAGCCAGAGCTTTACAAATTCTTGTAGGAACTTTCCATCTGCCTCAAGAAAGGCAGGTCTCAGATGCTCCCTCAGCCTGGGTGGTCCTGGGATTGAAGACACGTGGAACAGAACCACAGCCCACCCACGGCCAACCACCTACAGCCTAAGCAAGAAATAAAAGCATGTTGTTGTGGAATTTGGGCTTGTTTTCAGAGCCATAAATAATTGATTTACTTTGCCTTCATCACTGCATTCACCCCATAAGTCATTTTCCAATATAACATTGTGAGTGGACACACACAGGCATGCAAACACACGCACACACACATCCAACTCCCTTAGAGTTCTTCTTTACTGACATTTTCCCTGATCCTTAACAAGTAGACCTAAAATAGAAAAAAAAAAAAAAAAAAAGAAACATTTCAAAACCCTCTGTGCAGATTCCAGAATGACAGAATGGATAGAAGAAAACACTGTGCTGTAAACCAGATGAAACTATTCAGCCTGGAAGACTGGCTTCAGCAAACAGGAAGAGCAGACACCACTGGCTGCCATGGTTAGCTTGCAGCCTGCAGATCTAAGCTATAAAAGGACACTGGGCAATAGAGAGATGGGGTCTAAGAGGTCTGCTCAATCTTTTCTTTTAAATTGGAATATAATTGCTTTACAAAGTTGTGATCATTTCTGTTGTACAGCATTGTGACTCAGCCACATGTATACATATATCCCCTCCCTCCCACCTCCGCCCCCTCATCCCACCCCTCTAGGTCATCACAGAGCCTTGAGGTGAGCTCTCTGTGTTATTTTAGATAGGGTAAAAATTTATTTTGGGGCGCTCCAAAATCACTGCAGATGGTGACTGCAGCCATGAAATTAAAAGATGCTTGCTCCTTGGAAGGAAAGTTATGACCAACCCAGACAGCACGTTAAAAAGCAGAGTCATTGCTTTGCCAACAAAGGTCTGTCTAGTCAAGGCTATGGTTTTTCTAGTAGTCATGTACAGATGTGAGATTTGGACTATAAAGAAAGTTGAGTGCCAAAGAATTGATGCTTTTGAACTGTGGTGTTGGAGAAGACTCTTGACAGTCCCTTGGACTGCAGGGAGATCCAACCAGTCCATCCTAAAGGAGATCAGTCCTGGGTGTTCATTGGAAGGACTGAAGCTGAAGCTGAAACTCCAATACTTGGGCCACCTGATGAGAAGAGCTGACTTATTTGAAAAGACCCTGATGCTGGGAAAGATTGAAGCCAGGAGGAGAAGGGGATGACAGAGGATGAGATGGTTGGATGGCATCACCGACTCAATGGAGATGAGTTTGAGTAAACTCCAAGAGTTGGCGATGAACAGGAAGGCCTGGCGTCCATGGGATCAAGAAGAATCGGACATGACTGAGTGACTGAACTGAACTGAACTGAATGTATATGTTTCAACGCTCCTCTCTCACTTCTTTCCACCCTCTCCTTCCTTCTCTGGGTCCACAAGTGCATTCTCTAATCCGTTCTTTATGTTTGCACCTCTATTCCTGCCCTGAAACTCTTTGATCGCTGCAGAAACAGAGGGGCTCTTGTTGTCTTCGATTGGAATAAACTCTGAATGCATGAACTCAGCTGCACTGTTGTAGATGCCGCAAATATGTCAGCAAACAAGACATCAGGTTCCTGCTCCCATGATTGAAAGGAGGTAGAGCCCTAGGACAGATAAGAAATAAATAAATGCACTAGAAGATTTCAGAATGTGCTTTGAGCTGTGAAGACAGAAGCTGAAGTTGTAGAGAATGTGGTGGTGAGCTGTGCCATGTACATGCTCAGTCATGTCTGATTCTTTGTGGCCCCATGGACTATAGACCTTCAGGCTCCTCTGTCCATGGGGTTTCCCAGGTGAGAATACTGGAGCAGGTTGCCATTTCCTTCTCCAGGGATCTTTCCCACCCAGAGATCAAACCCATGTCTCCTGTATTGATGGGTGGGTTATTTACCAGTTGAACCACCAGGGATGCCTGGCAGCGATCAGTGGGGAGGACCTATTTACAGGAGTTCTGTTTAAGAAAGTTTAGAGCTGAATAATGAGGAGACAGGGAGTGATGGGGGGTGGGGGAGACTGTGCAAAGACTCTGTGGCAGAGAACACTGGTTATTACCAATATCCGAGTTTGGTCTCCCTTTCCTGGGCACATCACTGGACTGGGTCTCCAGTCCCCCGAGGTGGGGCAGGGCCACATAACTGAGTCCTAGCCAATGGCATATAGGTGGAAGCAATTCACCATTTCCAGGCCTGGCCTTAGAACCCTCCCAGTGTTCCTGCCTGTTCCCCTTGGGTCACCAGCTTATATAGCCCTCCAGAGTCATGAGCCGAAGATGGCAGAGCCTCTGTCAGCAGTTCAGTATCCAAAGGAGTGACACGCCCTCCTCCACTGACTTCACTTGGACTGAGATGAGAGTGGATAAGAAACAAACATGGTGTTGAGTCATTCAGCTCTTGAGAGATGCTTTTTAGAGTGTAAGTCATATCCGACTCTTTGTGACCCCATGGACTATAGCCTGCCACGCTGCTTTGTCCATGGTATTCTCCAGGCAAGAATACTGGAGTAGGTTGCCATTCCCTTCTCCAGGGGACCTTCCCAACCCAGGGGTCAAACCCAGGTCTCCTGTATTACAGGCAGATTCTTTACCATCTGAACCATCAGGTTAGAGTAGCTATTGATTTTGATTCTGGCTCACAATTCTCTGAGGCAGGAAAGAACTTTCCATGGTATTTGAATAGAAAGTCTGTGAGGGCCCTGGAAAACCTAGCCTACTCTTACGAGGAGGGCAAGAGACATGTCCTGGGTGCCTGCTTCTTGACTCACTTCACTGCAAACCTGCCATAAACTTCATTCTAGGCTGAGATACAATGGTCAACAAACCCATTTGTTGGATAAAGAAACTGAGTCCCAGAAAAAATATCTGGGTTTCCAATTTATTTTAAAACCTTGAGAAATGTAGCATCATACCCACATTGCTGAAGCAAGTGAGTGGTTGGTTGTCTCACTTCACCAAAGATTCATTGCAGGTTCCCTGTATTATATTCTTCTGACCCTCTTCATACTTTATCCTTTGCACTTATTTAAAAAACCACGTATGCAGCACTTACTATATGCCAAGCATTATTCTATGAGTTTTGCAAATATTAGCTCATATAATTACCTTAACAACCCCATGAAAGGGTTGATATTATTACACCCATTTGACAGAGGAGGAAACTGAGGTGGTTTAGAGATTTGCCAAAGGTCACACAGTTAGCAGGGATTGGAAGCCAGATGTTTTGATCTCCCCACTTCTGCTTTTCATCACTACACTCCGAGGCTTTTTGGTGCTTCGTTGGTCTCTTTATTTGTGTTTGCAGCCCTTTAATAAATGTTAGATTATTTTACATGAATGCAATGGAGCTGCCATCCAGCCTTTATTATTTCCCCTCCAAATTTCTACCTATCAGCTGGGCGATTATCATAAATTCCTTCCCACCTCTGTCTAGGCTGCTTCCTGGGTGAAAAGGTGGCTTACATGATGTCCACTGAGCCCCTTTCCTAAGTAATGTTAGGAAAAGCTTGCAAATTATTCCAAACAGAAGTCAGAAAGCCTTGCAAGAGGTTGTCTGTGGGAGGGAACCTCACCAACACACACGGGTGAGAAAGTGCTCCATGTGTCAAATCCAATGAGTCTCTCTGCACCCTTTCACTTTCAGAGCTCTCAGAGCCCCAGTGTCTTGAAGAGCTGTCATTTTCTTTTCTCCCAGTTCCTCAGCCTCTGCCTACAGTGTCATTCACAGTGACTGCTGCTTCTTTGAAGCCCTCCAGGGAAATGCCCTGTGAGAAGCAAGTTCTTACTATTTCTTCCCCTAGAACCAAAATATTTAGGCTCTTCAGAGAACGGCCTTCCCTGGAATACACAGCATCCTATGGAAAGATTTTGTCTCAATCTGGCGCTCCAAGCTTCACAGAAAAAACGTCAGGAGAACTGAACTGAGAACTTAGCTAAATCAGTTTCCCATTCAGTACAGAAAGTGCCACCACCTCATCTGCAACAAAGAAGCACTCTGTTACCACTGAAATGAGCTTCAGTGACAAGGAGCTCATTACTTTCCCATTTCTGGACAGCTGGTACGAACTGGGAGCCAACTCCTTACATTGAACCAAATCTTGTCTTTTTGTAACTTGAATCCACTGGTCTTGCCTTGATCCCTTGGTCCACATGTAATTAAGCAGCCCAATTCTCTCGCTCTCTCTTTTATTCCTTTTCCTATTTCTCCTCCTTCTTTTCCACCTCATCTCACCTTTTACCAAGCACCGACTGTGTCAGGCACTGTCCTAAGCTATTGCCTACATTTCCCCATTTGGATTCTCATGACAGCAATATGAGGTTGGTGCAATGAAGACCGCCACTCTGTAAATGAGGAAAGTAAGTCAAAGAGGTTAAGTAAATTATTGAGAGGTTGACTTCTCCAGGATCACCCAATGGTAAGTGGAAAAGCCACTCTCTTACCAGAGAGCTAGCAGGCTGGCTAACCACTATGTGAACACTTAACTGGCAATGCACTCCAGTCTTCTTTCTGAGAAATCCCATGAACAGAGGAGCCTGGTGGGCTACAGTCCATAGGGTCTCAAAGAATCGGATATGACCGAAGCAACTAACACACACACAACTAGGTTTAATGATGGCTTATGATCAAATATAAACATGATACTCCCTCTAGTTTCTCCATTAAGTTACTAAGAAAGTGATGCGTAAATGTAATCAAAACAGCATTTTTTTTTAATAACTGCACAAGGGCCTGCCCTCCTAATTCAGAGGTCTTAGTTGAACTTCTCAGCTTATATTTAAAGCCTAGTAAAGACCTTCATTCTCCAAACCCAACACTCTGTCCTTTTGTATTAGTCGAAGTTCTCCAGAGAAACAGATCAATATTGTTGTTGTTGAGTCACTCAGTCATGTCCGACTCTTTGCCACCCCATGGACTGCAGCATGCCAAGCTTCCCTGTGCTTCATCTCCCAGAGCTTACTCAAACTCATGTCCATTGACTCGGTGATGCCATCCAACCATCTTACCATCTGTCATCCCCTTCTCCTCCTTCCTTCAATCTTTCCCAGCATCAGGGTCTTTTCTAATGAGTTAGCTCTTCGCATCAGGTAGTCAAAGTACTGGAGCTTCAGCTTCAGCATCAGTCCTTCCAGTGAATATTCAGGGTTGATTTCCTCTAGGATTGACTGGTTTGATCTTTTTTCAGTCCAAAGGACTCTTAACAGAAACAATGGGAGGTTAATTATTATAGGAATTGGCTCATATGGTTATGAAGGCTAAGTCCCACAGTCTGCAGTCTGCAAATTGGAGAACCAAGAAAGCCAGTGGTGTAATTGAGTCTGAGTCCAAGAATTAGGGCATTGATGGTGTAAGCCTCAGTCTGAGTCAGAAATCTTAAGAACCAGGAGCTGTAACGTCCAAAGTCAGGAGAAGATAGATGTTCCGGCTCAAACAAAGAGCAAATTCACCCTTCCTCTGCCTTTTTGTTCTGTAGGGTTTTGACGGATTGGATGTTGCCCAACTATATGAGAATGTTAACCTTCTTTCCTCATCTACTAATTCAAATGCTAATCTTTTCTAGAAACACCCTCATAGACACTCCCAGAAATAATGTTGCCAGCTATGTGGGTATGCCTTGGTCAAGTTGACACGCCAAATTAACCATCATGCCCTTCTCCCCCTAAATCTAAATAATAAGACAATGGTCTCTAGTAATACTCTCTGATGTTTGTTCTGTAACTGTCCTTCCCAACCAATCTTCAGCTCTCCAAACTACATCTGATATTCCCAAGAGGCTGAACCTACACACTGCTTCACCCAGGCTCTCATCCAGTTGAGTTCAGCTAGTGAAAGGTTTGGAGAAGGAAATGGTAACCCACTCCAGGATTCTTGCCTAGAGAATCCTGTGGACTGCAGAGCCTGGTGGGCTGCCATCTACAGGGTTACACAGAGTCGGACATGACTGAAGCGACTTAGCATGCATGCAAGCCTTGGAGAAGGAAATGGCAACCCACTCCAGTATTCTTGCCTGGAGAATCCCAGGGACAAAGGAGCCTGGTGGGCTGCCCTCTATGGGGTCGCACAGAGTTGGACATGACTGAAGTGATCTAGCAGCAGCAGTGAAAGGCACTTGCAGGAACTCAAGTATGTTCCTTGAGAACATACACAAGTATGTTTCATATACAGCTTCTGTATGAAAGACATGGCCAGGTCACTGAAGCAGCCCTAATTCTACTTTCCAATTCATTGATATTGAGTTGGAAAGAGAGAATTACAGGGTTTCAGTGGGGCCCTTGATCTTAATTTATGTATACCTGAGGAATGGGGAAAAGAAGATAGAGCATCATGTACAGGCAGTACCTATTATGACTCAATGAGTCCAGTTACTAGCAACCACAGATAGATCAGAATACCAGCTTCTACTGATTTGAGCAGGGGTATGGAATAAGAAGAAGGTGTGTAGAGGCAAGCAAGCCAAGGGGAGAAAATTCTAAAACCTCCCTCCCCTGATATGTTACATTTTCTCCTTGACAATTCTTTGAGCCATAATATATATGCCAAGTAAAACTCATTGGTTGATTGTTGATTGAATGACTGCTTGACTGATATACGTATAATCCATTACCTTCTATTGCTCTTCATTTGATATCGATTCTAGTTGCCTCACCACTTTTTCTTCACATGCTCCAAATCTTTATGGAGGACTAGTCACAGAAGGAGAACAAGATGCCAGCTCAGATGGGACAAGGGACAAGGGCAGGGGAAGATCTCCTTCCTCATTCTGAGCTCAGTCTGTCCATGTCTGTAGCAGTTTGCCTTGTCAAAGCATCACTCTAATGATTCAGAGTGTGCTCGGGGGTGCAAAGAAGCTTCAGGCTCTTTTTTGTAATTGAAGAATAATTGCTTTACAATGTTGTGCTGGTTCCCACTGGACAACAATGTTCACAGCAGCGCTGTTTACGATAGTCAGGACGTGGGATCAACCTGGATGTCTTTCAATGGAAGAATGGATACAGAAGTTGTGGTACATATATGCAATGGAATATTACTCAGCCATAGAAAAGAATTAATTCGAGTCCACTGTAGTGAGGTGGAGGAACATAGAGTCTATTATAAAGAGTGAAGTAAGTCAAAAAGAGAAAAACAAATAATGTATATTAATGCATAAATATGGAATCCAGGTTTCTGAGATGTGAATAACACCTAAACCAGGTTTCCTAATAGTACTACAGTTGTTTTGCTGTTTAGTTGCTCATTCATGTCCGACTCTTTGCAGCTCCACAAACTATAGCCCTCTGGCTCCTCTGGCCATTGGATTTTCCTGTCAAGAATACTGGGAATACATGTAACTCCATGGCTGATTCATGTCAATGTATGACAAAACCCACTGCAATGTTGTGAAGTAATTAGCTGCCAACTAATAAAAATAAATGAAAAAAAAAAAAAAAAGAGGTCACAGTCCTATGGAAAAAAAAAAAAAAGAATACTGGAGTAGGTTGCCATTTCCTTCTCCAGAGGATCTTCCTGACTCAGGGATCCAACTCGCATCTCCTGCAAGTCTCCTGCATTGCAAGTGGATTCATAATTTCTGAGCCACCAGGGAAGTCCATATGTAAATTATACCTGGAGTAGAAGGCATGAGCTATACTTGCACTGGCCAGCTGCTTCTTCTCAATCATCCTTCTTGTTTGGATCCAGAGTGGGAGAAATCCCTTTAGTTTACACTCCTGTTTGAAGGAGAACTGCTTACCATGTGTCTGACACCATGCTAAGTGTTTTGCATTTATTATTTAATAGAATATGTACAACAACCTTATCAGCTGAATCCATATTACCCTACTTACACGCATAGCACTCACATACACCCCAATTTTACAGGTGATTAGAACAAGCAAAGAGACACAAATTGTCCAAGGTTAGAAGTGGTGGAGCTACCGTCCAGACCCAGACTGGCTAACTCCTGAGGAGAAGCTTTCGATCACTCAGCCATACTGCCTTTCATGAAAATAGAATTTGGGATCCAGAGAAACCCTCTCCCGTGCCAGCTCAGTCCAGGCCAGAAAGGGGATCAGTGTCCCTTGATCTTCTCATATCAGCCAGCCAGAAGCCCTCAACCTTGAAATCCCTCTAAGTAAGTTCTGAGCCTGTGTTTCTCCAATTTGCAAAGAGTTGCATTTGGCATCCAGGAAATGATTTGAAGCTGTGCCATTGCTGGTTTCATTTCCATAGCCTCCTAGTGAATTTTGAGAAATAGCTGGTATTTTCTCCAAGCCTTACCCTCTAATCCCCTGGAGATGAGGACGTAAGCCAGATGAAGCTCTGTTTCCAAGTGAGACTTTTCCCTTCTATCTCGGTGGTTCTTGGAATGACCACCTAACCCACGCTCATTAGTAGAGACCCTGGGGGATTCAGCCACCCATGCAAATGCCACCAGGGCAGAGAGGAGAGAGGCTTTACATAAACAGCCAAACATAGGAAAATGTTTCATTCATTGTGTATTGCTCCATTGATGTGCGTTGCCATGGTGACCTCTGATTATTTTTGAACCAGGAGAATTAATCCTATTGAATTTTCCTCTCGTAATAACTTAAGAAATTAATTTTCCATATTATAAAATTCAAATGCACAATCTCATGAACCAAGGTTTAGCAAGTTAAGCTAATCCATCCAAATGCATTCTGGGTTCAGAAATGCTGTTTTCCAGATGGGAAAGGGCAGGTCCTGGCCACAGATGGGCATGGCTGACTGCACTCTTGCTCTGATAGTTGGTACTTTAATTACAAAAAGCTGAAGCTCTTATAGAATTGTTAGAATCTTCCAGAAAGGGTAAGGCATGCTGAGACACATAGAGCTCTCTTTTCTTCTGCTTATATTAATAGCTTTTCAAAACCTGCCTGGTCAGACTGAGTATGTCTCAACTCCCCTTTTCTTCACTCTAAGCTAATTCTTGTCCTAGTTTTTGAAACAAGAGCCAGAGACCTCTGAATGGATGAGTCCCAGTGTTAAGTTTACCCAACTGGACTCTAGAATTGGGTGACTCAGGGAACCTTTTGTACTGCTTTCATAATATCCTTTATGAACAACTTTGGCCCCAGGCACCCAGTTGCCTCCTAATAACAGAACTGTCATGTTAGTCTTACACTGTCCCCCTAACCTCATCCATTTTAGCTCAGATTATAGGATTCATTTTTTATGTCTTGGTCTCTGCCTCACTGTCCTGTTCTCCCATCCACGGTGAATTTCACCATCAAGATAATTAGATATTTCTTGCCTTAAACTATCTCCTATTCACTATCCCTCCTTCAAGATTAGAAAAATGCCATGAGAAGATTTTCATAGGCTTTTAACTAGCTTTTTGGGGCTTCCCATGTAGTATAGTGGTAAACAATCTACCTGCTAATGCAAGAGATGCAGGCGACGTGAGTTTGATCCCTTGTTTGGGAAGATCCCTTGGAGGAGGAAATGGCAACCCATCCCAGTATCCTTGGCTGGAGAATCCCATGGACAAAGGAGCCCGGTGGGCTACAGTCCAAGGCGTCACAGAGAGTTGGACATGAGTAAGCGACGGAGCACACAGCGCAATCAGCTGTCTCCTCGTCTGTCTGCCTCCTCTCAGCTCTCTCACCACTGTGCCTTGTCACTGTTTCAGGATCATGATGGAGATTCTTGGACCCTTGGGACACAACGTGTCACAAGTCTGGAAGAAAATCCAGAGTTGGCCTTTGCAAATGAACCGTCTCCGCCAGATCTCATTCTGCGAAAGTATGTAGGTCTTTACCAGGCTCTGGGTTTAGCCTCTTCCCACCTGTCCCATTGCCATAACTACCATTATCTTCCCAACAGGAGAGTAATATCTAAACAAAACCCACATTGTTGGCAGTTTCAGTCCTGGTTCTTTTGGTTTAAAAGAGCAGAAACACTCCAATACTGTTAATAAAAGTGCTGTGTTTTATGGCAAGATTGCTCAGGGGAGGGTGGGGCTCATGGAATCATGATAGAAACCACAACAGATCAAGATTTGCAGAAAAGGGAGCTGCTGAGATGGAAGCATCGCAGCCTCCCATGCTGACAGTTTCTCTACACTTACTGGTCTCCTCTTTAATCACTTATGTAGTGAGTCTCCCTTTCAACTGTGACTCGTATGTCCTTAAGTGGCCACCAAGGCAGATGCGCACTTTTGTTTCTGTTGACTCTGTAACAACTTTAAAACATTTCTGGTTAAAGTTGATTTACAACCTTGTGTTAGCTTCTACTGTACAGCAAAGTGAATCAGTTACACATATATACATACCCACTCTTTTTTAAGCTTCTCTCCCTATGCAGGTCATGCAGAGTATAGAGTGGAATTCCCTGTGTTATCCAGTAAGTCCTTACTAGCTATCTATTTTATATATAGTATGGTATATATTTCAGGGTTTCTCTGATGGTTCAAACAGTAAAGAATCTGCCTGCAATGCAGGAGACCCAGGTTTGATCCCTTGGTCAGGAAGATTTCCTGAAGAAGGTAATGGTAACCTATTCCAATATCCTTGCCTAGAGAATTCCATGGACAGAGGAGCCTGGTGGATGTATATATTTCAATTCCAGTCTCCCAGTCTATCCTTACCTCATCTAACCCCTTGATAACCATAGGTTGTTTTCTACGTGTATAAAAATGTTTCTGTTTTATAGATAAGTTCATTTGTACTTTTTTTTTTTTTTAGATTCCACTTACAAGAGATAGCATATGATATTTGTCTTTCTCCGTCTGACTTACTTCATTCAGTATAACATCTTTAGGTTCTACACTATCGGTGGAAATGAAATTGGTGCAGCCACTATGGAGAACAGTATGGAGGTTCTTTAAAAAACTAAAAATACAGCACTCTTTGCAATAGCTAGGACATGGAAGCAACCTAGATGTCCATCACCTGATAGATGGATAAAGGATGTGGTACATATATACAATGGAATATAACTCAGCCAAGAAAAAGAATGAACTTGAGTCAGTTCTAATGAGGTAAATGAAACTTGAATTTGTTGTACAGAATGAAGTAAGTCAGAAAGAGAAAAACAAATATCATATATTAACACATATATGTGGAATCCAAAAAAATGACATTGATGAACCTTTTCACAGGGAAGGAATGGAGACACAGATGTAGAGAACGAACTTGTGGACACAGTGAGGGAAAGAGAGTGGGACAGATGGAGAAAGTAGCATCAAATATATACACTACTATGTGTAAAACAGAGAGCTGGTGAGAAGGTGTTATATAACACAGAGAGCTCAATGTCATGCTCTGTGATGACCTAGAGGGATGGGGTGTGGGGAGGGGAGGGAGGGATGTGACATATGTCACAATCCCAGCCTGTCTCATATTTAGTGTGTTTACTTAGGTGAACCAGGCTCCCCATATAATTATGGCTGAATTGCATTGTTGTATGGCAGAAACCATCACAACATTGTAAAGTTATTTTCTTCCAATTAAAAAATAAATTACAAAAAAAAAACTAAAAAGAGAGCTACCATATGATCCAGAAATTCCACTCCTGGGCATACACTTAGAGAAAACATGATTTGAAAGGATACCTACACCTCAGTGTTCACTGAAGCTCTAGGGCTTCCTCTGTGGCTCAGATGGTAAAGAGTCTGCCTGCAGTGTGGCAGACCTGGGTTCGATTCCTGGGCTGGGAAGATCCCCTGGAGAAGGGAAAGGCTACCCACTCCAGTACTCTGGCCTGGAGAATACCACGGACAGAGAAGCCTGGCAGGCTACAGTCCATGGGGTTGCAGAGTCAGACACGACTGATTTTCACACGCAAACATGGAAGCAATGATGCCCACCAACAGAGGAATCCATAAACACCTTTTAACTCAATTCTGAAACCTTCCCTAGAAGATGTGGACAAAGTAGACAATGGCTATTGAAGACAGTAACTTTCTTTTTCACTTCCCATCCTAAAGCCTGCAGGGATGTAGGTCAAGTTGGACACAGACCAAGGAAAGAAGAGGGAAAATCAAGTCCAAGATCTTGATGGATTACACATCTTAAAAAGCACAGCGGCTGAAGGACAAAATCTGAATCCAAAATCAAGTAATAAGAAATATTAGGGCAAGAAGTTTTGCGAGAATGACCCTGATAGGATCTGTCTGATTACTGCTGTCCTAGAAAATGACATAAGAAGTGGAGGACTCAGCTTTGAAGGCTCAGCTCCTCACATGACCAACACTGGGATTAAAGCGTGCCGATCGGGCTTCAGAAAATTTTAAGTTACAATTTCCTGTAGATTCTCTTCCTTTCTCGTAAGTTCTCAGAGACCCTGACTTCTGAGTCATATAGCTTCTAATTGATTCTAACCAAGGTTCTTGACCTTCTTCAATCAGTATAAATTGACAAGAGTCCAGACAAGAAATTCAGGCAAGGCTTTACTGGGACTCCCGTACTTGCAGGAGGAGGCAAAAGCAAATAAAAGTCTCCCTAGCTCACTCCCCAAAGTGGGGAGAGTTGGTTCCTTATATGCGATGAGGGTAGGGTGAGTCCAGGGGCCAGGCTGGTTTAGGCAGAGGTGGCTTTGTGGTGTTGACTGCGGAGGGCATGCATAGTACCCTGTTTTTGCTCCCAATACCCAGTTTTTTTCTCCTTTCTTTTCAGATGTGGCAGTTGGGTTTTTCTTAGCCTTTTTGTATCTTTTTTGCCTATAATTTACCCCAACTCTTCATGTGTGCAGTTATCTCTAGTCCCTTACAGTTTCTTTGTATTGTGTTACCAAAGGAGCAGTTTGTCCAGTTGCAAGCATTGCGGCATTTTCAGCAAGGGGTCCCAATCCCAGCCTGTCTCATATTTAGTATGTCTACTTAGGTGAACCAGGCTCCCCATCAGCCTGCTAGGCTGTCCTCTGTGATGTCCAGATGTTGTGAATATGTTCTTAAGCCACCTCTTTTCCAGAAACTCTTGGCTAGACACTGTGCTTCAGGTAAAAATCATTCAGAAGAAGGAGAAGGAGCAGGAAGGAGAGGGGCCGGAAGAGGAGTAGGGAGTGGAGAAGAAAGCATTTGGATTCACGATGCCACAAACATTGCACTAGTTTCGTGGAGTGAGAGAAGCAAAGGAGAATAACTTTGGCCTCAGTCCAGTGTGGGAGATTTAGTACCAACTGGGATCAGTGGTTTGCTGAAGAGGCTGGTGGACAGGGGGGAGGAAGTAACTTCCTGGGAGATTCTAAGAAAGCTTAACTGAAGAGGTGACATTTGAATTGTCACTTAAAAGATGAAAAAAAAAAATGCATCCATTAGAGAAGGCAGGAAAGACATTCTAGGTTACAAACAACAATGACAACTTATGCAGAAGCGTGGCTCTGTAACAGAACATGACACATATTAAGCAGGAGCATTTTATCTGGAAGTGATAGAAAACCCAGTTCAAACTAGCTTCAACAACAACAGGACCCAACCCAACTAAAAAGGGAGTCACTGATTCATGTAATTGACACATTCAAGAATATATTATGTTCAGGAAGGACTGAATACAAGTGCTCAAACAATATCATCAACAAAAACCTCTGCCTCTCTCCCTCTGTCTCATGTTCATGGACACATTCATACCAACACACAGAATTTCTAAAGTCTTCGCTCTTCACTTGTACATGCTCTTTTTTGCATTTTCCCCTGCCCTGCTTTCCCTACTATCTCTTCTAGTCTAAGGCTTACTTGCCTGCGCAAGGGCACATGTGCCTATAAACACACACACATTCCCCACCCCCATACACACACCCGACCCCACCTCCACTCCGTCTCATATTGTGATCTTTTTCACAAATATCTTATGTTTGTCTCATAAGCAATTTTCATGCACAGAGACTTTTCGCTCACTTTCTCTGTCCCTCTGACTCTCTTTCCATCTCTCATATTGTCTCTTCCTCACTCTCTTTTCCTGTTTTTTTTTTTTTTTCTTCCAAAGCTCTGTCTCTTCCCTAGTTCTCAATTCCCTCTGGGGCATTTGGAAAGGGGAAGGGATGATAATTTTGTGTTTCTCTCTCCTTTTCTCTGTCTCTCTCCTCTCTCCCTCATTTAGCCAGTTCAGTCCTGCCAGACCTTCCTCTGATAAATAACCAACCAAGAGAAGGTATAATGAAGTCAGCGCTGACCGCAGCCCTCAGCTTTCAGCAGGAAAAATGACTCTGAGAGGCTTTTCCTGCAAGAGCCAGGTACTTACTGCCACAGTGGAGTATCTCTTTGCTCTCATTGTATCCACAAATTAATATCAGCAATTGCTAACACAAAGATTGTGGAAGAAAACATAGCTCTCAGTCAGACAGGCTCACAAACAATTGTTTAAAGGGTAGAGGGAAATAAAAGTTTAAAACTGACTGTCTTTGTTGCAACCCCTCCTCTGATAGGCTCTGATGCTTTGCCAATGGGACTCAAGTTTGACTTTCTTAAACACCCAAATTACCTGTCATGGTGGAGATGATGCTCGTCCACTCCCACCAGTGGACTGGCCATTCTGTAGGTTTTCTATGTCCTCCCATCCTTCAAGCTAAAGCCTCAGTGGCCCAGGAAATGGATGTGTCCACATCAGGATGTGTGCCTGAGTCTGATGATGTGTGTTTCTATACATCATTGTTACAATGTATTAATACAAGCCTCTGAGCCCTACCTATGTATTTACACTGGGGTCTGTGGTTGTACCCCATGTTAGAGGAACTGAAAGGCAGTGTTTCTGAGAGTATCTGTGTGTGCTTCTTTATCTGGGCTTTTGAATGAATCTGAATATTTGTGTGTGAACAACATTTATTTAACTTTCGATCCAACAGGGGACATGCTATTTTGAAACTCAATATAAAAAATAGGGAGATTGTTTCTTGTCTTGGAACATTTATTCTTCCAGTGGTGGATAGTCAATGTAATGATAATTGGGTATTTTAGCCTCTTGTGAAAGAAAAATCAAGAAATGCGTGTGTCCCATCCTCATCTTCAGAGAACAGAGCTGTTAGCGCAGGAGAGAGCCATAAGCAGTGGGCAAGATTCATCCGGGCTTCCCGAGATACACTTTTAGACATGAGAAGTGACACGCAGTGAGACTGAATTAATTGGAGCGTGTCAAGGGAGCAGGAGTGGGCCCAGGGAGAGAGAGGAAGGTGGGTTTCCTATCTGGACCCAGGGGTCCCCTCTCGTGGGTAGACACTCATACCGTCTCCGCTACTCGACGCCTCCCCCTGTCCTATCCTTTAGCGAAAGCCCTTTCTGTTTTCCAAACAGAGGATTAGAAGCAACGTCTTCAAGGTCACATACAGCACAACAAGCCCCACGCTGCCCTTTGAGGCTTGTTATGTAGAATCTGCTTGAAGTTCGTGTTCCTCTGGGGGTCTCCTCCAAAACGCTCGCCTGGCTGGACCTGTGAGTGTCCAGGCGTGAACACACACAGCACTCGGGGTGCTGGTACCCGGCTGTGTCTGAGGACCCGCATGGATAAGGATGGGGAGGACACCTGTGCTGTGTGTGTTTTTGTGTCTCTGCGCTAAAGTTGTCAGATGTGTGACTGGTCCTCTGAGGCTGGCTGCATGTGGCCACTGGTCTCTAGGGTGAGAGCATTTGTGTGAGCCCAGATGACTTTTAATGTGCATACGAATCACTGTGGAACCTTGTCACATACAGATTCTGATTCAGCAGCTCTGGGTGGGGCCTGGGACTCAGCATTTCTGACAAGCACTCGGGCTGTACTGCCGCTGCTGGTCTATAAGTTTCTAAAGCACTGGTTCTAGAGCTTGGCTACACAGTCAGCTCACCCAGGGTGGGGGATGTCTGGGTTCCATCAGAGGATTTGATTTAATTGCCTGAGGGTGGTATCCAATCATAGGCATTCCCAAGGCTCCCTGATTATTCTAACATACAGCAAAGTTTGGGGACCACATTTCCAGGCAACCAGTCCCCCCACTATGATATCACAACCAGCACAAATTCATCGGCTCTGATCCTCTGATTCCTGGTTATACACCTCCCCCACGGTACACTTCCACATAGCCCCAAGAGGGATCGTATCACTGATCCCACGCTGAAGCTCCCCTTCTGCTTCTTATAAAGAGTGTGGATTTTATTCTGCATTCGATAAAATGTGAATTTCTCTTCTAATAGTAGTTTTCAAACTTGGCAGCACCTTAGAATTGCCCTAGCCCTACCTGCAGAGATTCTAATCCAATTGAATTGTGATTCATATTTAACAAGACAAACCATACAAGATAAAACTAAAGCCCAGGCTATCATGATGCTCAGCCAGGATTGAGGTCGACTGACTTATAATACCGAGCCCAGACCACTCTTGATGGTGAAGGCGTCTGTTCTGTTGGTCCGTCTCCAGCGCCCCAGCCTAATCCCCTGCCTCTTGCGTGGACTGTGCCTGCTTCACCACATTTCTGTGTATGTTCTATTGTTCCATACTTCTGCGATTTTGCACATTATATTCTGTTTTTCTGAAATGCCCTTTCATACTTTCTGTATTTGGAAAATTCCTCTTTCCAGGATTAGCACTTTAGTGAAATTCTTTCTGATCCACAATGATAGATTTAATTATTCTTTCTTGGAGGCTACCTCTGGTTCATTAGCATATACCTATGATAACCCATTGTAAGTATACTATACTTACATACATCTCATCTCCCACCTAAATCAGGAGCTCAGTGAGGAACCTGAGCTTCAAGGTGGTGTGGGAGAAAGAGTCTGGCAGAAGTGGGCAAGGATCTCTCTTTTTCTCCTACTTAACTGAAACTGTGAACAAATTATTGACCTCTGTGTGACTTACTAAAAAGGAGAGACATTACTTGGCCAACAAAGGTCCATCTAATCAAGGCTATGATTTTTCCAGTAGTCATGTATGGATGTGAGAGTTGGACTATAAAGGAAGCTGAGCACTGAAGAATTGATGCTTTTGAACTGTGGTGTTGGAGAAGACTCTTGAGAGTCCCTTGGACTACAAGGAGATCCAACCAGTCCATCCTAAAGGAGATTAGTCCTGGGTATTCACTGGAAGGACTGATGCTGAAGCTGAAGCTCCAATACTTTGGCCACCTGATGCGAAGAGCTGACTCATTTGATAAGATCCTGATGCTGGGAAAGATTGAATGTGGGAGGAGAAGGGGACGACAGAGGATGAGATGGTTGGATGGCATCGTTGACTCAATGGGCATGAGTTTGAATAAACTCTGGGAGTTGGTGATGAACAGGGAGGCTTGGCGTGCTGCAGTCCATGGGGTCGCAAAGAGTCGGACACGACTGAGCGACTGAACTGAACTGTGGCTTGGTTTCCTCCTTTGAAAATATGAACAAGAACAGATGCTAGTGAGGGCTGTGGTAGAGAAGGAACAGGAAATGATCAGAGTAGGTGTTTGACAAATGATAGAGTTCACTATTTCCCATTACCTCTGGCCTTAGTGCTCTTTCCAGACTACAGATGGAGTTAAGGCAGTTTCATCCACCTGACCTGGAATGTTAAAACTGGGAGGTCATGCACATGACCAGGATCGTAGTAAGTTATGGAAAATAATTTTTGGAAATTAAATGTTCTCAGTAGTAACTATAAAGGTGTTGAAAATCTTTCATCCATGAACTTCACTGTGGTGAAGCCTAGGTGAACCTCCCTAGGCTTAGGAAAATGAGAGAACAAAATGCCTGAGCAAAGATCTTCACGGCTGTGTCATCTACATTAGCAAAAGGAGACAAAAGGCCTGAATGGCTTCTAAACAGTCAAAAATGGAATGGGTAAGGTGAATTATGGAACAGCTTTATAAAGTCATACAAAACAGTTTTTCAAAAGCTCAAAAACTAATGACAGAAAGTGAAAAAAGACTACAGAGTCTCTTGATAAGGGTGAAAGAGAGTGAAAAACCTGGCTTAAAACTCAACATTCAAAAAAACTAAGATCATGGTATCTGGTCCCATCACTTCATGGCAAATAGATGGGGAAAAAGTGGAAACAGTGACAGATTTTATTTTCTTGGGCTCAAAAATCACTGCTGTTAGACACTGCAACCATGAAGTTAAAAGACTCTTGCTCCTCGGAAGGAAAGCTATGACAAACCTGAACAGCATATTAGAAAGCAAAGACATGACTTTGCCAACAAAGGTGTGAATAGTCAAAACTATGGGTTTTCCAGTAGTCATGTGCAGATATGAGAGTTGGACCATAAAGAAGGCTGAATGCTGAAGAATTAATGCTTTTGAACTGTGGTGTTGGAGAAGACTCTTGAGAGTTCCTTGGACTACAGGGAGATCAAACCTAAAGGAACTCAACCCTCACATTCATTGGAAGGACTGGTGCTGAAGCTCCAATAGTTTGGCCACCTGATGAGATGAGCCAACTCATTGGAAAAGACCCTGATGCTGGGAAAGATTTAAGGCATAAAGGGAACAGAGTGAAAGAGGATGAGATAGTTAGATAGCATCACTGACTCAATGGACATAAATTTGAGCCAACTCCCAACTCCCAGAAACAGTAAAGGACAGTGAAGCCTGGCATGTTGCAGTCCATGGGGTTGCGGAGTCTGACATGGCCTAGCAACTGAATGAACAACAACAACAGCCAAAGACCTATAGAAATGCAAGGAAAATGCTATGTTCCAATATTAAACTTTTAAAGACAAATATAAAATGATTATGCTAGGATTTATTATTTATCTAAATTTCATCTGCAGGTGAAAAATACTCAAAGGAAATGTGTTGAAAGGAAATGTCATGCTTCTGCTTTGTGGTTGTATATGTCTTGTTTTTTCTTCCTTGGTATAGAAAGGAATTTATCTTAAAGTCTCTTTTTGATGAACCTAGTCCTTCTCTTTTCTTAGGTACAGAAATTGGTCTATTTCATAAGTCTTTGTGGAGTGCCTACATCAGATGAGAGCTAGGAAGTATACTCAGAAGATCAAGCTTCAGCCTTCTTCTTTGAGGAGCTATGGTCTCATGGATCAGACAGGAAGTGAAATAGAAAATGATACTGAGATGTGAAAAGGAGAAAGCAGTATCAGAATAAGGAAAAAGGCAAAGGGTTTAGAATGGAAAGACCTGTGTCCTGGTTGAAATCTGTTTGGGTCAGTTCTTTCCACTCCTGTTAAAACCCCCTGAGGCCTCCTTGACTCTCCCAGCAAAACAAGCCAAACTACTTACAATGGTCCCCAAAGTCCCACATGACCTGGGTCAGCTCCCTGACCTCATCACCTAACTCCTTCTGCCATGCTCAGCTGTCTGCAGCCACTCTGGTCTCTTTGCTGAAATTCCACACACTGAGTCAAAGATGCTGGTCCCAGGGCCATTGCAATGTTTGCTTCCTCCACCTAAAATTTCTTTCTTGCCACCCAGATATCACCAACTCTCTCATTTCCACCAAGTCTTTATTTAAGTGCGGTCACTGCTGCAAGTGGCATTATTTTATACTCTTTTATGGCTGAGTAATATTCCATTTGGGAAGACCTAGAGATTGTTAGCAGAGAAGGCAATAGCACCCCACTCCAGTACTCTTGCCTGGAAAATCCCATGGACGGAGGAGCCTGGTAGGCTGCAGTCCATGGGGTTGCTAAGAGTCAGACACCACTGAGCGACTTCACTTTCACTTTTCATTTTCATGCATTGGAGAAGGAAATGGCAACCCACTCCAGTGTTCTTGCCTGGAGAATCCCAGGGACGGGGGAGTCTGGTGGGCTGCCGTCTATGGGATCGCACAGAGTCGAACACGACTGAAGCGACTTAGCAGCAGCAGCAGCAGAGATTGTTATCCTGAGCGAAGTCAGACAGAGAAAGACGAGAATCATATGAGATTACTTACATGTGGAATCTGAAAAAAAGATGATGCAAATGAACCTATTTACAAAACAGAAATAGAGTTATGGATGTAGGAAACATCCATGGTTACCAAGAAGGAAAGGCAGGGAGGGATAAATTGGGAGTTTGAGACTGGTACATACATACTACTAATATATAAAATAGATAACTGATAAGGACCTACTGGATAGCATAGGGAACTTTTCTTGATGCTCTGTAAGGACCTATATGAGAATAGAATCTAAAAAGGAGTCAATATATGTGTATGTGTAATGAATTCACTTTACCGTACAGCAGGAACTAACACTACATTGTCAATCAACTAAACTCCAATAAAAATTAATTTTAAAAATGTCAAAAAAAGCTTCATTTTAATGAGGCTTTCCTTGACCATTCTCCAAAAAATGACAACCCCTAAGTCTTCCTATGCAATGTTCTGATTTACTTTTTATAGCACTTGTCACTATCAGATGTACTATGCATTTATCATTTAGTTTCTGCCTCACTCCACTAAAACTTAAGCTCCTCATGGGCAGGGATTTTTGCCTGTTTTCTTCACTTGCTGTTTTGCCAGAGCCTAGAATGATGCCCAGCACATCGTTGGTCCTCAATGAAAATTTGTTGAATAAATAATGAGCAAGCCACAGTGTTCATCTAGAAAAGGGGGCATGTTGATGCTCTCCTTTCCTTGAGTCATGGTGTCAGAGCAGCTGCCACTCAACAGGCACTCAGGCAGCGTGGGTAAAGGGTAACTATTGAGTTTATCTCCATAAAGATCAGTGGGCTGGACAAGCAGAGCTCCACCAACCAGAATCCGCTATAAATGAGACAAGGCACCACCAACAATGCTTCCGTGCCTACCTTGGAGACTGAATTTTAATGAAAAAAAGAAAACAAAAAAACAAAACACAGGCTTCTTTGCTGCACTCAGTGGCAGAGGCTGTCAACAGCCCAGGGAAGAAAAAAAAGAAAAGAAAATGAAATGCACCTCGGCTATTTTTGCATCCAGGAAAGTGTACAGCCTTTTCTTTAAATAACAAAACCAGAAAAAACAAAAAGTAATCAGTTTAACAAGTTAGATCTAGCTCTTGTCAAAGGAAATCTTTTTTTAAGCCAACACTAAGCAACACTCCCAACGCTGCAAAGCCTTCAAATGTGAAACTCCTGGAGCTTGAAAAGGTCTGTCTCACCCAGTGAAAATGCTTCCAATAATACCCAGAAACAAGATTCATTAAAAGCTATCTTTAGCAATATCAGCGATTTTGTTATTATCCTGTGTCCTTCATAAAGTGCACCACAGATCTCCACTGTGAATCTGGGAGAGCGAGGGGGAGAGAGGGAAGGATGGAAAGAAAAGCTGCACTGGCTCCAGGGAATTGCCTTCCTGTGATGGGAGAGTGAAAGAAAAACAAGAAGAGAAGGATCTAGGAATTTAAAGATAAATTCAAACTAGGAGCAGCAGGATCTTAAAAAAAAAAAATAGAATCATGCCACTGGGATATATTTCATGAGTAAAAAGAGTTTTATATGTCTTCCATATGTCAGAGTAGTGACACAAAGTTTTAATAATATTTGGGACCGGAACAAAAGACAGAGTTCAAGGGACTGTTGGGGATTGTCAGAGGGACAGAGGGACAAAGGGAAGTCCTAGCTACAGTGGAGTTAGCACTCGATCAATATCTGTTGAATGAAAATGTAAGTGAATAGATGGATACAAAAGTGAAGCAATGAACTGCCAAAATCCTCTCACATCCCATATCTTAAGTAACCTGAGATTTAATTGATGGAGTCTCCCCAAACTCAGGGAGTGGGGAAGAGACAGACCAGGGCCACTGAATTCATATGGGACAGTTAATTACCGCCGAAAAAGAGAGGGCTTGATCATCATAAGAACCAGCAAAATGGGTGCAGCAATCAAATATCTGAGGTTAGTCTAAGATGTGTGGCAATTAATCAGCCATAGGTTGTGCAGGAATAAAATCAATAAGCAAAGCTACTTTGTTCTCTGAAATTCTTTATGGAACTATACTGCCCAAACCCTCTCTTCCTTGTGAGACTGTAAACTTATTTTTTAGTGTATGTTAATTAGCTATCAGGCACTTACTCTGTACCTGGCATTGTACTAAGCACTTTACATGCATGAACTTAATCCTCCAAACAGCCTCTGAGGAAAATGTGGTTAGGTCAAGGATTCTGGAGTATCAGGGCCAGAATCTAGCCCTGTTACTTACAAGCGGAATGGACTTGGGCAGTTATGCAACCTCAGTTTACATCTGTAAAATGGGAATAGTACCTATCTCAGACACTTGTTAGGGCTAAAGAGTTAATCCATACCTACCACTTACAACATATCTGACACCAATAAGTGGTATAGAGGTGTTAAGTAATATTATTGCTATTGTGTGGATGAGGAAACTGAGATCCAAAGAGGAGAACATCACACAATCACGATGCTGAAGAGCTAGATTTACAAGAGCAATTTTTTTTTCCTACATTCATCTTCATTCTCTCCATTCCTCAGACTTTTATGTCAAGGAACCCAAAATCTTGAATCATATAAAAATAGTTCTTACATCAGCTCTTAAGCTGTTATATCACAATTTTGGGAAACTAGGAATGGAAACATATGGATACCAGAGATTTTTAGAAAGCAAAACTTGGAGCTTTGATTGGTTGCACAGGAGGAATGAAAGAAGTCAGTGCAGTTCCTGATTTTCCAGCCTGGGAACCTGGGGATGAAGGAGGAAGACTGCTTTTGAGGTGATGGGCTGGAGAAAGGATGCAAAGTGCTGGGTTAAACTTCCGGCTTTAAATTTTGTTTGATACATCTTATCTAAGAGGCAGCAAGGTATCTGGGTCCTCACCTAAGCTTAGAATCCTGGGATGAAGTTCAGATCAGAGAGCCATCAGAATATAAGACGGTGAAATTGGAAATATGATGGAGGTCCCCCCAAGTAGAGTTCTGAGCATGGGAGAAGTGGGGGATCCAGTAGGAAGCACTCAGAAATACGTAGAGGAATAAGTGGAAGAAAAGAAGCCCCCAAGCAGATTGAGATAGTCTAATTTCAAAATCAAGGGTATGTTGCATTGCATCTCCTCTCCTTAAATAAAATGCATATAATTCACAGCAAGCAATTCAACTATGCAGTTTGGAGGGAGAGAGATTGTTGTGGTTCAGTTGCTAAGTCATGTCCGATACTTTGCAGCACCATGGACTTCTTGGTCTAGGCTTCCTGTCCTTTGTTATCTGCTGGAGCTTTGCTCAAACTCATGTCCATTGAGTCGGTGATGCCATCTAACGATCTCATCCTCTGTTGCCCCCTTCTCCTCCTGTCCTCAATCTTTCCCAACTTCAGGGTCTTTTCCAATGAGTCAGGTCTTCACATCAGTGGCCAAAGTATTAGAGCTTCAGTTTCAGCATCAGTCCTTCCAGTGAATATTCAGGATTGATTTCCTTTAGGATTGACTGGTTTGATCTCCTTGCTATTCATGGGACTCTCAAGAGTCTTCTGCAGCACCACAATTCGAAAGCATCGTTTCTTTGGTGCTCAGCCTTTTTTATGGTCCAGTTCTCACATCCCTACATGACTACTGGAAGAACCATAACTTTTATCATACAGACCTTTGTCGGCAAAGTGATGCCTCTGCTTTTTAATATGTTGTTTATGTTTGTCATAGGTTGTCTTCCAAGGAGCCAGTGTCTTTTAACTTTGTGGCTGCAGTCACTGTCCACGGAGATTTTTGAGCCCAAGAAAATAATTCTGCAACTGTTTCCACTTTTTCCCCATCTATTTGCCGTGAAGTGATGAGACCAGATGCCATGATCTTAGTTTTTTGAATGTTGAGTTTTAAGCCAGCTTTTTCACTCTCCTCTTTCACTCTTATTAAGAGACTCTTCAGACAGAAAGGTAAAGATATATACCTACAAAGACAGGAAAACACACAGAGAGAAAGTAAAGAGTAGCCATGAATTTGCCTGTGATTTTTCTCAGTGAAAGTAGGTGTTGAGAATGACTATGAAACAGGACATACAAGTCAACTGATCTTAGAAGCTACACACAGTATAGACATCTTGCTACTCTGATTGACAGCTATTAATAAAGAAAACCACTAGATTTATTCTGCCTTATAGTTGAGCTAAGAGATGGAGGAATATGGGGTGGCTTATGATATACTTACTTGAGGCTTTATCTCTCTGGGAAACCTGGATTCTATTATGAAATAAACAGCAATGCTGCAGGAGCAGGCTCCCTGAGTGGTATAAAAGAGAAGAACCAGGGGAGATGGACCACCCAGTGAGTATTTTACAGCTGTTGAAAAAGCTATAGATTTTCCCTGGACAAGTCTGGCGTGAGAAGTGAGGCTGTTTTATCTTCCAAAACTAGCTACTGAGGACTCAGTCACTCCACAGGCTGGGCTTAACCCAGAGAATGCAAATTTAGCAAACACCACAGCAGTCCTTATTTGCAGATAAGTTGGCTAAGACAGACTTGCAAGGAGGAGAGACAGAGGGGAAATAGAAGCATGAGACTTGGAATCAGTAAGTTAAATTCCCTCTCCTACAACATACCAGTTGCGGGATCCCAAGCAAGCCTTTTCTCTCAATCTGAGTCTGAATTTTTCTGTTTTTCCTGGGCAATAGCACTATAGTGTTAGTCTCTCAGCACTGTTGGGAGGATGTATGGTGAAATGCCAAGTTCCTGGTCCACAGGAAGTGATCATTTACCACTAGTCCTTCCAAGAAGATACACCGAATGACATAAAACTGCAGACTAATGGAGATCTATCAACCTCCTTATAAGCAGGAACTTTGTCAAGAAACCTATGCATAGTACCTATAGATGTTTTATTATGCTTTAACATAGTAAAAAAAAAAAGTTTTAAATAGAAGGAAAACCAGATAAAGAAAATTTACAACTATTGAATGTCTATTCAGTCCATTACATTAACTCCTTTAATTCTCTGAGCCACAAGACAAGTAAAATTATTCCCCATTTAAAGATAAGGAGGCTAAAAGATATGGAGTCACTTACATAAGGAAGACCTGGAGAACTTGGAGTGAACCAGTTTTGTCAGATACTTGAAAGTAAGGGTGAAAGTCACTTAGTCATGTCTGATTCTTTGCAACCCCATGGACTATACAGTCCATAGAATTGTCTAGGCCAGAATACTGGAGTGGGTAGCCTATCCCTTCTCCAGGGGATGTTCCCAACCCAGGAATCGAACCAGGGTCTCCTGCATTGCAGGCAGATTCTTAACCAACTGAGCTATCAGGGAAGCCCTGTCTGATACTTAAGTTGACATTTTCTCCCTACTGCTCCCTTTGAACAATGCTTGCTATCATTAAGTCCAGGAGAATAGACACAGGACTGGCATAGACTTCTTTGATGCTCAGAACTGATGTCCTCATTTTATTCCCATTTTATTCATCATGTTATATTTATTTTTTACATAAGACACTTCAAATCCTTCTTGGAATACTCTCAGCTTTAAGAAAGATAGGGATTTCCCTGGTGGTCCGGTGGTTAAGACTCAGCCTTCCAACGCAGGGGAGACAGGTTCCAGCCCTGGTTGGGAAACTAAGATCCCATACGTCCCAGGGCAACTAAGCCTGTCCGCCACGACTACGGAGCTTACACACTATGGAGTCCATGCACCACAGCTAGAGAGAAGCCTGCATGGTAATATAAAGTTCCCATGTGCTGCAGCGAAGACTGGACACATCCAGAAATAAATAACATATATGTTTAAAAGTTGAAAAAATATATATCTTACACATGTGTTAATGTGTGCATATTAGCATGCATGTACTTATTAGCATTTACATGTATATGTGAATACATGGACACCATGGCACCCAGTAGGTCATGATGGTGACTGTGCTTCACCCCTCACTTCACTGCATGAGGGCACTTGCTAGCTTTCACTGCAACTGATAGGAATTGGTGTAGTAGGCTCCAGTCTACTTAAGCCAGCAGTCCTGTCTTCTGAATTAATGAATACCCCTGAATACTGGTAAAAGCCATTTTGCAAAGGGGAAGGATTTTATTTTTCATCTGCGTGCCATTGCTGCCGGAAAATTCCCTCTCTATTCTGGAAGCCTTCCTCACAGTCGGTGGAAATTGCAGGTCTCTGGATCCAGACGGGAGGCAATTAGACACTGAGAGTCAGTTAGCAAACATTGCCGCCCACCCATGCCCCCAAGATCAGGCAGATTTGCAAGACAGCAGGCAAGCCTAGACTTGCCAGGACCCTCACTGACTCAAGGTCTCTGGCTGCAGCTGGAAACCTCTCACCTGGGGCAGCCTGTGGGTGGTTCCTCAACGTTGGAAGAGCCCCACTGCCCTGACTTCTGCTCTGCCTCCTTGCCTCCCACACTCCCCTTTCCTTATTCCTCCCTTTCACTCTCTCTGCCAAATCACCCCCGCCCTGCGAATGTGGAAACTAAGTGCGGTGGCCTTGGAGGTGTAAGCTCCATTTCCCTTTGAGAAACAACTTCTTATTTATCTGCAAGGAGTGCACCAAACTGAGATGCCCTCTGACCTAAGTAGAAGATTGAAAGGTGATTGATTTCAACAGATTTATAAATGAGTCCCTACTATGATCCAGGCATGATTATGGGTCCAGGAGATACACTTTATGAAAAACAAAGATGGTACCTACCTCCATGGTGCTTGAGTCTCACCAAGCTGGGGAAGAGATGATGACAATAAAATAACTAATTAAGTCATAAGATTTCAGGTGGTGAGAAGTGCTACAAAGAAAATGAACCAGGGTGATGAAATCCAGAAGGATGTGTACAGGTATGTGCCTGATATACCATTTTAGCATGGATGGTCAGGGAAAGTTTTTGAGCTAAAACCTGAAAGATGAGAGAAGGCAGAATTTATAAAGGTCACAGGTGGTGTAAGTGTCCCCAAAGGGAACAAAGGTCCCACCTGTCCCAGGGGGCAGGCTTCTGCCTGCCAACACAGGAGACAGAAGAGAAGTGGGTCCAATCCCTGGGTCGAGAAGATCCCCTGGAGGAGGGCATGTCAACCCACTCCAGTATTTTTGCCTGGAGAATCCCATGGACAGAGGAGCCTGGTAGACTACAGTCCATAGGATCACAGAGTCAGACATGACTGAAGCGACTTAGCACTCATGAACACATAAAGATCTGGGGAAGAACATTCAAGGCAGAAGGGAAAAGAAGGTCAAAATTCGGTACAACTGTCATCAAACAGCTTTCTCAAAATTGCATTTTGTGCCATATCAGGAAATCATCTAAGGGCCATCAGTAGTTTGTCTTATATTTTGGGAAGCAGAAGGCGAAATGATCTCTAAATTCCTTCTTTAATATTCTTTTTTGGTGTGAATCTCCCCAGGCAAATCTAGTGTCCACATGCAGAGAAAGGTTTGGGGGAAGAGAAAGTGCTACAGGCCATGATACATCCCACAACTGTGCAGTCCCCGACTTTCCTTACCCTTCTTCCCATTCAGGATCAGAGTAAACAACAAAATACGAAATAATTTTGTTCCTTCTCTTCCACCACCTCCTACCATCCACCTCAATCATCTCCTAACCTTCTAAGCTTTCTGAATCCAGAAAAGAAAGAAGACCAAATAATATTGATTGAATGCACTGTTAAGATTCTGAAGACTCAGGCCCATATTTCATTCTGGACTTTGCAATGCCTCATCCTCAAAAAGCAGCAATAGCTTCTCACCAAGTTATAGCAACTCCTTCTCTGTACAGTTCACGCAGCTTCTGAGGCCTGATCATGATTCTTAGGTAACAACTCTGTCTCAATCTGCTGAAGAGTAAGTCAATGCCTTCTATAGATTCAGTTTCATGATGTAGTGACAGCTTGCATATGAACCTTCTCAGTTTTATGTAGAACTTTGGGTATTCATATACATGGTATTCTCCTGGACTCCTGGTCTATAAGAGATCACACAAATATTCTCTAGCCTAGGGTTTCTCAACTTTAGCACTACTGTAGCAGAAGGTATTTGATTGAAGGTAAGAACACATTTCAGATTCATTCACACAAACTGAATATGCACTGACTCCACAATAAACTTGTAAGAATAATTTCAGTCATTTTTGGTAAAAAGGTTCTTTAGAGCTCTTCAATCTGTGCTGTCTATTCAACTGGATGTTCATACACTGGGGGAATCAAAAACTGAAATTAAGAGCTCATATAAACTGAAAAATATTAAACATGCTCAATGTCACACATGATAAGAAGTGCTCCAACAGCCCATGTAGTTGAAGATGCTCCCCCTTGAACAATACTAGGACTGATCAGCCACACTGAAAAGGAGGTTAGGGGTTTGTATGGTCTTGTTATGTGTCAGCTTGGCTAGAGCGAATTCCTGAATTTACTTTCTTATGTATTTCTGATTAGAATGGCCGTAAGGAAAATTCTTGGGAGATGTGAATGGTGAAGGGAACAGTAGCCATTTTGCAACTCAAACATGATGTTGCTGATCTACTGACTCACCTCCTTGTCATGAAGCCTGGCCTTCCATTGCTTTACCTTCCCCTAGATTCAGCTTTACCTCTAACCCAAGGCTAGAAGTGTGTATCTAGCCTCATGAGGAAGGGCCTCAGCTTTGCAGGACACCCTCATGACCAAGGACAGAGGCAATGAGATTGTACATGGGTTTCAATCCATCCTCATGGGGGTCCAGCTCATGCTTATGGGTTCTAGCCCACTCATGACCTTTCATTCCCAACCACCTGTTTTGTGGACCATAGGCCACAGCATTATACACAAACCAGCAGCTTAAGAGAATGTTTAACTGGCCCCTACAATTGCATGAGCCAGTTTTCTAACAAATTCCTTACATATGTATCAGACACAACTCCTTCCTTTAGGAATTTACACTGTAGCATTGTAGTATGCTGCTGCTGCTGCGTTGCTTCAGCTTCAGTCGTGTCAGACTCTGTGCGACCCTATAGACAGCAGCCCACCAGGCTCCACCGTCCATGGGATTTTCCAGGCAAGAGTACTGGAGTGGAGTGCCATTGCCTTCTCTGAGCATTGTAGTATAGGAAATAGATAAATACACTGTTAAATATTTCATAGCTACACATTAGAATGCTGCACATGTACATAGCCACTAGTGGTCCAGGCAGTAAAGAATCTGCCTAAAATGCAGGACACACAGGTTCAATCCCTGGGTCAAGAAAACCCCCTGGAGAAGGGAATGGCTACCCACTCTAGTATTCTTGCCTGGAGAATTTCATGGACCCAGGAGCCTGGTGGGCTGCAGTCCATGGGGTTGCAAAGAGTCGGACATGACTGTATGACTAACACTCTAACATACAAATACTGACATGGGCACATATGTGTACACACACACACACACACACACACACACACTCTTCCTCTACTTCTCTGGCTGAACGTTGATTGCTCCATAGCCATCCCCACACTGATCAACGCCTAAATAGCATCCAAAGATCTGTCCTTAGAAATATTAGGATTCTCGATATGGCACTCCAAGGAAGCTTTATAAGGAAGTTGTATGATTACTGATTGGAGCTCAAAAGACATATTTTTGACACCTCTTCTTGTTGTTGAAGAACTGTGGGATGTTGAATAAGTCAAATAATTTCTTTGACTCACAGTTTATTCCCCTGTAAATTGTGGGAAGGGATAGGTGTTTCTAACATATACTGCCAAGCATCACTGTTGTCATACCCACCACCCATTTCCCAGGCTTCTTGTGGTTAGGCAGGACAATTAACTAATTCTGGCCAATAAACTGCACGTGGATATGAGGCACCCTTGCTGCTGAGACATTTAAGACCCAGTGTGCATCTCTTCAGTTCTTGCTTCCCCTGACACAACAATTGTAGTGGCTACATGATGCGTTTCCAGAAACCTGGGTCCCTGAGTCACTATGTGAAGTAGGACTTCCCACTGAAGTCAGCTGGACTCTTAGCCTGAGTGAGACATAAGCTGTTGTTGAGGGAAGTCACTGAAATTTCAGGGTTAATTGGTAAATTATGCCATAACTGCAAATCATGACCAATACGCACTAAACTGGTTGATTTGAGGACCATCTGAAAGTCCTCAGGTGAAAACATCTAACAGGATGCTAGACATAGAATAAGTGTTCAGTAATCACTTACCCTCATTTCTTGATATCCAATTTTCTATTGGGTGGGTCTGCCAACGTCAAGCTCTCCTTTCTTCCCTACATGTGAAAGCCCACTTAGGAAAATGTGAATCTGTTAACACCTCTAAATGAGGGCAGGAGAATTTTCTGCTTGGCAAAATGTTCTTTCATTTTTTTTAAAAGGATTCCACGTAGGAGTCCTGAGAAACAGCAGGTGCATCTGTACAATGGATATGTTTGCTGATAAACGGTGGTGGAAAACCACCTGTTCTGGAACCTACAAACTGTGTTTCACCAAATGAGCAGCTGGCTGCAGGTGCTATTGGAGATGCACAAGCATTTTGTTATAACAAAAGCCCCAAGACCTGAAGAACAACTGCTCCCTGGGAGAGAGCGAACAAGGCCTCCTATTCCGGGATCTCTTAATAGCATGATTTTATTGCCGCTGAGCTGCATATAGTGAAAATTGGAGTTATGGAGGAATCTTTTCAATGGTGCAATTGAAGCACATTTACACTGGTGACTAGCACAAAATAAAGCCTCAAGCCCAGCTCAGCACTAACTACCTGTGTGAATCAGCCTGGCTTTCATCTGTAAGATAAGGATAAATTATCATGCATCATGTCTACCTCATGGGTTACTGAGAAGACTGAGATACACAGATAAAGCAATAATAGTTTCTCAATAAATGTTTATAGTAATACTTTCTCATAATACTTTCTCAATAAATAATACTTTCTCAATACATGTTTATAGTAATAATTGTGATTACTGTCATCATCACCATTATTATTTTCAGAACCTCATCTGTTGTTTGGCTCTGTCTTCCAGGATTATATGGACTAATATGGAAGTGGTAATAATTACACTGAAGAGGAAAAATTTCAAGTTCTATCTAACCTAAATTAAATTGAACAAATTAAATGTTTCTCAGTCACTATATTATGTTTCCACAAAAGTTTTTTCAACTTATTTTTATAAAACTTCTATATGATCATTAAAACTCTACAGATGGAGACTTCTGGGCTAAGAAGGATTCAGTGCTTTGGCCCAAATTGTACAGTTCATGTTTTTTTGAATTTTAAATTTTATTTTTTTTTATTTTTATTTTTTTTGAGTTGAATCCTTTTTTTTTTTTCTTTTTCCATTTATTTTTATTAGTTGGAGGCTAATTACTTTACATCATTACAGTAGTTTTTGTTATACATTGAAATGAATTAGCCATGGATTTACTAAGATCTTCTGGTTCTACAGACGTTGCATTGCCCATTCTTCACTAGTTTCTAGGGACTTAAGACAGCCAGCCACTTCAAGATATGGGTTCTCTTCTTCCCCTGGCCTGTGTAAGTTTGACCAAAATACATCCCTTGTTTCTCTAAAATTAAACATTTAGTAGAATTCCTACTAAAGAATCCACCTAGTGGCTATACTAATTTGCATTCCCACCAACAGTGTAAGAGGGTTTCCTTTTCTCCACACCCTCTCCAAACTGGAGCCCATTATACAGAGCGAAGTAAGCCAGAAAGATAAAGACCATTACAGTATACTAACACATATATATGGAATTTAGAAAGATGGTAATGATAACCCTATACGCAAAAATAGAAAAAGAGACTCAGATGTATAAAACAGACTTGTGGACTCTGTGGGAGAAGGCGAGGGTGGGATGTTTCAAGAGCACAGCATCAAAACATGTATATCTAGGGTGAAACAGATCACCAGCCCAGGTTGGATGCATGAGACAAGTGCTCAGGCCTGGTGCACTGGGAAGACCCAGAGGGAAGGGGTGGAGAGGGAGGTGGGAGGGGGGACCGGGATGGGGAATACATGTAAATCCATGGCTAATTCATTTCAATGTATGACAAAAACCACTGCAATGATGTGAAGTAATTAGCCTCCAACTAATAAAAATAAATGGAAAAAAAAAAAAAAAAAGAATCCACCTGCAAGGCGGGAGACCTGGGTTTGATCCCTGGGTTGGGAAGATCCCCTGGAGGAGGGCAGGGCAACCCACTTCCGCATTTTTGCCTGGACAATCCCCATGGACAGAGGAGCCTGGTGGGCTACAGTCCATGGGGTCACAAAGAGTTGGACAGGACTGAAGGGTTAAGCACTACTCTGCGCTTTAATTCAAAACTGTATTTACAGGGACTTCCCTGGTGGTCCAGTGGTTAACAATCTGCCTTGCAATGCAGGGGACACAGGTTCCATCCTTGATCAGGGAACGAAAATCCCTCATACCACGGAACAACTAAACTCACAAGCTACAGCTATGAAGCCAGCACGTTCTGGAGCCCCTGTGCCATGACTAAATAATCTGTGCCCAGCAACAAAAGATCCTGCACGATGCAATGAAGACCTCGCATGTGGCAGCTGAGACCCGATGTAGCCAAATAAATAGTTTTTTGGTTTTGTGTTTTTTTTTAAGTGTATTTAGAGACTTGTTCTCATTTGAGTCTGGCAATAACTTTCTAGTCCAATAGAGGTTCAGTAACCCTCTTTTTCCTGACTGAGTGGGGGATTAAGGCCCAAAGCAAGCAGGTGGTCTGCCTGGGATCCCAAAGATACTTAAAGAGGCAGTGCAGAGAACTCAACTCAAGTCCTCAAGCATATGATTCCTCCTCTTCTATCCATCATCACAGAGGCCACCTGTGATTGTGTGCTAATCATCATAATAAGAGAAAATAATATTAAAATTTGGTTCTGAATGCATCCCAGGAAGAGGAAAGCACTTTATAGTTTTACACAGCCAAACTCTTTTCCAAGTCCTTTGTTTTCTATGCTGTGAAGAAAATGCAAAAGGAAATACTTACTGCTAGAAAATAACCCCCAAGGGTATACCAGTGGATGGACTCTTTGCCTAAAAATAAACTCAATTTGGCAAGAGCCACCTGCTGTTTCTTGTAAAGTAGCTGGGGATACATATTTGAAGGCCTCAGGGATTTGTCCTCTTTCATGTTTCTTTCCAAACTCCCTATATTCTCTTCATTTTAAAATCAGTGTCACATCACTGAGATAAAATGAACATACAAAAAAATGCATATATCTTAAGTATACAGTTCTATGAATTTGGCAAATATGTAGACCTACGTCACCATCATCCCAATAAAGATACAGAGTTCTTCTTTCACTTCTGATAGCTTGCTTATGAGACTTTGCAGTAAATCTCCTCTAACTTCACATTCTAGGCAGTCACTGGTTTGATTTTTTTCACTATAGTTTTGCCAAGACTTCGAATTAATGGAACCATGCTTTTTTTTTTTTAATCTGACATCATGTACTCAGCATAATGTTTTGGAGTTTCATTCATGTTAGTCTGTGTATCAGTAATTTGTTCTTTTACATTGGTTAAAAGTACTCCATGTACAAACACATCATGTATTTTTTTTTTTCACATCATGTATTTTAATGCATTCACCTAGACACTTAGTTGTTTCTAGTCCTTGGTTATTATGAGAAATGTTGCTATGAAATATTGATGTAGAAGGTTTTTGGGGAATGTAGAATTTGATTTCTCTTGTGAATTGCTAGGTCAGATGAGAAATGCATGTTTAACTTTATAAGAAACCTCCAAATCTTTTCCCAAAGTGGTTGCAAAGGGTGAGTGTTGTAATTTCACCACATCTTCTATCACTGTCTTCTCCCAATACATCCTCAGGCAACCACTGGTCTGCTTTCTGTCCCTAGAGCTTAGCTGACCATAACATTCTGTAGCTATAAATAAAGGCAAAAGAAGAAGAGGATGGCAGAGGATGAGATGGTTAGATAGCATCACCCACTCAATGGACATGAATCTCAGCAAACTCTGGGAGATAGTGAAGGACAGACTGCAACCCACAGACTCCCAAAAAGTAAGACACAACTTAGTGACTAAACACACACAATACACAGCTATAAATAAGTGGAATCATACAGCATGTATTTTTTTTGTCTGACTTTTTCTGTAGCATCTAAATAAGTCAGAGAGAGAGAGATAAATACTGCATGATATTGCTTCTATGGGGAAACTTCAAAAAATGTTACAACTGAACTTATTTACAAAATAGACTCACAGACTTAAAGAATGAACTTACGCTTACTTCAAGGGGAAAAGTGCAAGGAAGGATAGTTAGGAGTTTGGGCTTGATGTGTACACACTGCTGTATTTAAAATGTATAATCAACAAAACACAGGGAACTCTACTCACTATTCTCCAACAACAATTCTCTAAATGGGAAAAGAATTTGAAAAAGAATAGATACATGTTTAGGTATAGCTGAATCACTTTGCTATACACCTGAAACACAACATTGTTAACTATACTTTAATATAAAATAGAACATTTTATAAATAAATAATAAATGTAGTCAAATAATATGTACCTGGTTTTTTTCACTCAACTTAATGATTTGAGATTCATCTATTTTCTTTTTTTTTTTCCATTTATTTTTATTTGTTGGAGGCTAATTACTTTACAACATTGCAGTGGTTTTTGTCATACATTGAAATGAATTAGCCATGGATTTACATGTATTCCCCATCCCGGTACCCCCTCCCACCTCCCTCTCAACCCGATCCCTCTGGGTCTTCCCAGTGCACCAGGCCCGAGCACTTGTCTCATGCATCCAACCTGGGCTGGTGATCTGTTTCACCCTAGATAATATACATGTTTCGATGCTGTTCTCTTGAAACATCCCACCCTCGCCTTCTCCCACAGAGTCCACAAGTCTGTTCTATACATCTGAGTCTCTTTTTCTGTTTTGCATATAGGGTTATCATTACCATCTTTCTAAATTCCATATATATGCGTTAGTATACTGTATTGGTCTTTATCTTTCTGGCTTACTTCACTCTGTATAATGGGCTCCAGTTTCATCCATCTCATTAGAACTGATTCAAATGAATTCTTTTTAATGGCTGAGTAATATTCCATGGTGTATATGTACCACAGCTTCCTCATCCATTCGTCTGCTGATGGGCATCTGGGTTGCTTCCATGTCCTGGCTATTATAAACAGTGCTGTGATGAACATTGGGGTGCACGTGTCTCTTTCAGATCTGGTTTCCTTGGTGTGTATGCCCAGAAGTGGGATTGCTGGGTCATATGGCAGTTCTATTTCCAGCTTTTTAAGAAATCTCCACACTGTTCTCCATAGTGGCTGTACTAATTTGCATTCCCACCAACAGTGTAAGAGGGTTCCCTTTTCTCCACACCCTCTCCAGCATTTATTGCTTGTAGACTTTTGGATAGCAGCCATCCTGACTGGCGTGTAATGGTACCTCATTGTGGTTTTGATTTGCATTTCTCTGATAATGAGTGATGTTGAGCATCTTTTCATGTGTTTGTTAGCCATCTGTATGTCTTCCTTGGAGAAATGTCTGTTGAGTTCTTTGGCCCATTTTTAGATTGGGTCATTTATTTTTCTGGAGTTGAGCTGGAGGAGTTGCTTGTATATTTTTGAGATTAATCCTTTGTCTGTTGCTTCATTTGCTATTATTTTCTCCCAATCTGGGGGCTGTCTTTTCACCTTGCTTATAGTTTCCTTTGTTGTGCAAAAGCTTTTAAGTTTCATTAGGTCCCATTTGTTTATTTTTGCTTTTGTTTCTAAAATTCTTGGATGTGGGTCATAGAGGATCCTGCTGTGATTTATGTCGGAGAGTGTTTTCCTTATGTTCTCCTCTAGGAGTTTTATAGTTTCTGGTCTTACATTTAGATCTTTAATCCATTTTGAGTTTATTTTTGTGTATGATGTTAGAAAGTGTTCTAGTTTCATTCTTTTACAGGTGGAGATTCATCTATTTTCATGTGTTACTTCTTACTGCTGAATAGTGTACCATTGTGTTGATATATCACAATTTGGTTTTTCATTAACCTGTTGATAGACATTTGGGTTATTTCTAGCCTTTGACTATTATAATAATGTTCCTATAAAGTTTCATTTACAACATTGTGTGGACATTTGCTTTTGTTTTTCTTGAATAAATAGTCAAGAGTGAAATAGTTGAGCCATATATTACATGTAAGTGTAACTTTTAAAGAAAGTGCCATATTGTTTTTCAAAGGGGTTATACAATTTTACTAGTTGCTTCCTCTCTTTACTAATATTGGGCATGAGTATCCTTTTTAATTTTAGCTATTCGAGTAGGGACATGATATTGTCTTATTATGGTTTTAATTTGAACTTCCTCAATGGCAAATGATCTTTTCTTATGCTTATTTTCCGTGTGTTATATGCTTTTTGTTTTGGTGAAATGTCTGCTCAAATCTGTTGCCCCCTTCTTTTTTGAAATTTATCTCTTCTTATTATTGAGTTGTAAGAATTCTTCATATTTTTTAGACACAAATCATTTTATTATTGTTTTTATTATTGAGTTGTAATAGACCCAGGCTTCCCAGTGGATGCAGTGGTAAAGAATTCTCCTGCCAGTGCAGGAGACGTGGGTTCGATCCCTGGGTTGGGAAGATCCCGGAGAGAAGGAGCTGGCAACACACTCCAGTATTCTTGTCTGGAAAATTCCATGCGCAGAAGAGCCTGATGGGTTACAGTCCATGTGGTCACAAAGAGTCTGGCATGACTGAGTGCACAGACATATAACTGACCTACAGTTATATAGTTAGTTCCAGGTGCACAACATAGTAATTTAATACTCTATGCATAAAAAATGATCACTGAAATAAATCTAATTACTCTCTGCTGCTGCTGCGGTAATTTTCACTACTGTGGTTTGCAGCATGCCGATCTGTTCTTCTGTATCATCTAATTTTCTGTTAATTCTGTCTAATATATTTTTTATTTCTGTTATTGTAGTCTTTATCTCTGATTGGATCTTCTCTTTATTGTCTAAATATTCATTAAATTTCTCACTGTGATCATCTATCCTTCTCCTGAGGTATCATTACCTTGAACTCTTTGTCAGACAGATCTTTTATCTCCACTTCACTTAGTTCTTCATCTGGGGGTTTATCTCATTCTTCCATTTTGAATATACCCATCTGTCAGCTCATTTTACCTAATTCTTTCCTTTTATTTCTATGTACTAAGTAGGTCAGTTTCATTTCTTAATCTGGGGGAAATGGCCTTATACAGGAGACACCCTATGGAACCTAGGGCTTCTCAGGTGGTGCTAGTGGTAAAGAAACTGCCTGCTAATGAAGGAGATGCAGGAGACATGGGTTCAGTGCTTGGTTTGGGAAGATCCCCAGAGAAGGAATTGGCAACCCACTCCAGTATCCTTGCCCGGGAAATCCCATGGACAGAGGAGCATGATCGGCTATAGTCCATGGGGTTACAAAGTTGGATGTGTGCAAGCTTAGGCTTATGGGGCCCAGCAGGACACTCCCGTCTGGTCACCAGAGCCATATGCTCTGATGATGCCCCCTCTGTGGGTTGTCAGACCCTTCTTTTTCAGTGGGGCCAATTACTGTCAGTATGCTCGTAGGCTGACCTACCCCCTGTACCAGTTGACTGCTAGGCTCTTCCTCATTTAATGAATACTGTCTGCTGGTGGACAGGGCTGTGTCCCGGCATGAGTGGAAGCAAGGTCCGCTGGGTCCCACAGTTGGTGCTAGCCTGCTGTTGAGTAAGGGCCATGTCTCTGAACCCATTGGTGAGTGGAGTCAGGTCCTAGAGCAGCTGATTGTGGGGCTCTCAGAGTCCCAGTGCAAGGGCCAGGTCACTGCGGAGCAATCTCTCTTCCCTGCAGCTTTGTTAGTGTATCAGTGTAGGGAATGTTAGGGCTGATCTAGAAAGGTCTTCCTTTCTAGGTATAACTCTTAAGCTGTGAACTTTCTGGTGTTTCTTACTAAAAGGCTGGAGCAGAGTGAGTAAGAAGTTGTTAAGGAATGAATCCTCTCTTCTGACCAACCTGGAATGCTAACATCTTGTCACATTTTGACCTCTAGTTTCTCTTTCAGCCCAGGAATAGCCACTACTTTGTAAGCCCCACATTGTCTCGCCCTGCATATGGACAGTCTGGTCTTCAGCTAAGAGCTCATGAGGACCCCTCACACACACTTCTGGGATGCTCTCCTGTTCCTATCTCCCTTTTGTTTAGATGTGTCACAGATTCCAGCTCCTTCAGCTACCCCAGAGGCTATTGTCTGCTTCCTTGGTGCAGTGCAACTGATATTCTCTGCTTGGACCACAGCTGCTTCTTCACATGGGAATTTATCCCCTGATGGAGAGCTAAGGCAATTGTAGGACTCGCCTGGTTAATTTTCCTCCTTTCAGATATTGTAGACTTGAGCATCTGCATCTTGATGTCCAGTCTCTGAAAACCATTACCTCGCTTATTCTGTTTCATTTCATAGGTGGCTACTTTTAAAAGGTAAGTCCACTACTATCACAGCTGGAAGCAGAAACTCCCTCCAACTTCTTTTGACAAAAAAGAATAGAGAAGACCAATGGGCTAACCTCACCTGCATGTTCTAATTGACTGATCATGTCCTGAGAAGGATTTGGGGTCTGGGTCCCAAGCCGTGGAATTGACTAGTAAGTTCTTCCATAGTTAACAGTGGTTAAAGTGCAGATTCATATTACTTATCAGTGTATGGCCTTTTTCTTGAATCCTAGCTCTTTAAAGGAAGAAAGGTCATCTTGTTTTAATATACACAAGACAGTCAATCTTTGATGGATAAGTAAGTTTGCATTTTATTTTGGTCCGAGCACTCCCCTGGACCAAATGTCATATTGAGAATGTAATTCAGGTTTCCTCGGTTGCAGACTTCTTGTAGACAATTCCCGATGGCATAAAGTGCTGCCGGTACTCACCTATGTCTGGTTTTGTCATCCTTCTTGGAAACACAGAAAGATTATGATTCCTAGCTCATGCCAGTCGGGCAGGACCACATGACTAGATCAAGGTAAGAAAATGTAAGCCGAAGAGTTGACACATTAATGGACCAATGTGCTACCCACACACATTCTTCTCATGCCATGGTGATCTTGGAAGCCACGTGATTGCCAGAATCAAAGGAAGAAGACTGGGTCCCTGAGTCACTGGATAGAGTAGAGCTCCCACCATTGCAAACTGACCCTTTTAAAAGTGCTAAATAAGCATGTATTGTGCTGAACTACTGAGGGATCATCTATCACAGTAGCTATTTTGTAGTTGTCTAGCTTAATACACCCTATTTCTTCACAAATGGTCTTCTGTTCCACTAAAATATCAGCATCTATCCTTTCTTTCTCATCACCCTTGGATTAAAGTTCTAAACCCTTAATGTGGCTTTTGGAAATGACTCAACTTCTGACATTATCAGTGAACTTTGCCAATTTTAACCCAAGAGACTCTAAGGTCTACTGTCCTATCTACCACTTCTGGTCTTGCCTTCAGTGGTCAAGTAGTAGGTTTCTGTTCGTCAAGGACCTTATTCCTAAGCTGAAGTCTTACCCAGGCCTTACATCCAAATGGAGAGACAAGGGATTTGGTGGTGGTGCGGGCAATTGCCTTGCATGGCAGAGGCAAATCTCCTGAGACAAGTCCCTTGAGTGTTTTGATGTAACTTTCTTAAGTTTGGATCATATAAAACCTCTCTATCTGAATAAAGTCCAGGCTGATGGCCAGGGATATGACAGGTTTGCCAATAATCTTTGTAGGGCCAACTGTCTGTTTTTAATTTCGATTATCCCGAGAAAATGAACCAACAATCTTTGGCAGCCCAGTGTTCATGGAAGCATTCTTTACAACAGCTAAGACAGGGAAGCAACCTAAATGTCCATTGACAGAGGATAAAGACATTGTACATGTGCACAATGGAGTATTACTCAGCCGTTAAAAAGAATGAAATAATGCCATTTGCAGCAATATGGATGGAGCTAGAGATAGTCATACTGAAAGAAGAAAGTCATACAGAGAAGGAGAAGTATCATGAGATTCCTTATATGTGGAATCTAAAAAGAAATGATACAAATGCACTTATAAAGCAGAAAGACTTCACAGACTTAGAGAATGATCTTATTGTTGCCAGGAGGAAGGATGGGGGAAGGGATAGCTAGGGAGCTTGGGATGGACATGTACATACTGCTACATTTAAAATGGATAAACGATGACTTAACTGTATAGCACGTGGAGCTCTGCTCAGTGTTATGTGACAGTCTGGATGGGAGGGGAGTTTGGGGGAGAATGGCTACATGTATGTATATGGCTGTTCATCTGAAACTATCACAGCGTTGTTAATTGGCTATACCCCTGTACAAAATAAAAAGTTTAAAAAAAAAAAAAAAAACAAAAGAAAAGAATATTATCACCTGTTAGGGAAATTAAATAAATAGTATCGTTTAGGCTTTAGAGACAGAGCAGAACGGAACTCTGACCTTGCTTCTAACATGCCTGGACATTGCCCTGACTGGGAGTGACTGCCTGCCGGGAGTGCAAGACTTGCAGCGCCTTAGACAAGAAGGGGGAGGAATCTTGAGACTGTTGAGCCCTGGAGGGGGCCTGGCCAACCAAGCCCCAAGCTTAACAACATTCCAAGTTTTAAGGCAACGCCAAAGAATGCTCAAACTACCACACAATTGCACTCATCTCACACGCTAGTAAAGTAATGCTCAAAATTCTCCAAGCTAGGCTTTAACAGTACATGAACCGTGAACTTGCAGATGTTCAAGCTGGTTTTAGAAAAGGCAGAGGAACCAGAGATCAAATTGCCAACATCTGCTGGCTCATCAAAAAAGCAAGAGTTCCAGAAAAACATCTATTTCTGCTTTATTGACTATGCCAAAGCCTTTGACTGTGTGGATCACAATAAACTGTGGAAAATTCTGAAGGAGATGGGAATACCAGACAATCTGACCTGCCTCTTGAGAAATCTGTATGCAGGTCAGGAAGCAACAGTTAGAACTGGACATGGAACAACAGACTTTTTCCAAATAGGGAAAGGAATACGTCAAGGCTGTATATTGTCACCCTGCTTATTTAACTTATATGCATGAGAAATGCTGGGCTGGAAGAAGCACAAGCTGGAATCAAGATTGCCGGGAGAAATATCAATAACCTCAGATATGCAGATGACACCACCCTTATGGCAGAAAGTGAAGAAGAACTAAAGAACCTCTTGATGGAAGTGAAAGAGGAGAGTGAAAAGTTGGCTTAAAACTCAGCATTCAGAGAACTAAGATCATGGCATCTGGTCACATCACTTCATGGCAAATAGACAGGGAAACAGTGGAAATAGTGACAGGTTTTATTTTGGGGGGATCCAAAATCACTGCAGATGGTGACTGCAGCCATGAAATTAAAAGATACTTGACTCCTTGGAAGAAAAGCTATGACCAAATGAGACAGCAGATTAAAAATCAGAGACATTTTTTTTGCCAACAAAGGTCCATCTAGTCAAAGTTGTGGTTTTTCCAGTAGCCATGTGTGGATGTGAGAGTTGGACTATAAAGAAAGCTGAGCGCCGAAGAATTTTTGAACTGTGGTGTTGAAGAAGACTCTTGAGAGTCCCTTGGACTGCAAGGAGATCCAACCAGTCCATCCTAAAGGAAATCAGTCCTGAATATTCATTGGAAGGACTGACGCCGAAGCTGAAATTCCAATATTTTGGCCACCTGATGTGAAGAACTGACTCATTGGAAAATACCCTGATGCTGGGGAAGATTGAATGTAGGAGGAGAAGGGGATGACAGAGGATGAGATGGTTGGATGGCATCATCGACTCAATGGATATGAGTTTGAGTAAGCTCCAAGAATTGGTGATGGACAAGGAGACCTGGCATCCTGCAACCCATGGGGTTGCAAAGAGTCGGACACAATTGTGTGACTGAACTGAACTGACCTGACCTGAAGTTTTACAAGACAAAACAAACAACATTAACATAAAACAGGCTTGCAATTTGGTCACAGATTGATGGTGATATTAGTTTGCATCCATCACTGACTCAATGGACATGAGTTTAAGCAAACTCCAGGAGTTGACGATGGACAGGCAGGCCTGGCGTGCTGCAGTCCATGGGGTTGCAAAGAGTTGGACACAACTGAGTGACTGAACTGAACTGAACTGCAATCTTTGAAGTCTCACCCACGGAGCCCAGACACTGCCTGGGACCATTTCCTAGCTGGAACTCCAGGGACTTCCCAGTGCTGTTTGAGTCTGGATGTTGGTTAAAACCCAATTTGGTAATGTAGTCTCTGCTCTTTCTTTTTCTCTTTTCTTTTAATGTTAGTATGTTGAAAGTAAGCTATATATTTCTCTAATAAATATCTGTATTATTTATTTATATAAAACCAGTGGCTTATTTTATTAACAAATCCTTTAAACCTGAGATGAAAGTGAAAACTTTCTGCAAAACACCATCATTTAACAGATGAGGACATGAGGTCTATATAAGGTGATACTTTCCCAAGGCCATTCAGCTAGCAAATAATAGCAGCCAGGCTATGCCTGCTGCTCAGTCATGTCTGAGTCTTTGCGATCCCATGGACTGTAGTCTACCAGGTTCTTCTGTTCATGGAATTTTCCAGGCAAGAATACTGAAGTGAGTTGCCATTTCCTACTCCAGGGGATCTTCCTGATGCAGTGATCAAACTGATGTCTCTTGCGACTCCTGCACTGACAGGTGAATTCTTTACCATGTGCCACCTGGAAATCCCAAAATAAGAGCAGACCAAAGGGATCTTTATATTGGTTAAAAAACAAGAACAACAACAACAAAAAAACAAGCTTTGGCAAATATTGATATAATCACCATCAACGCATCCATCACTCTTATCAGCTTCAACACTATCACCACCATCAGGGGAGCATCATTATCATCACCATGACAGTGGCCACTCTGATAATTAAAATCAGTACCACATCCTTCCCTGATGGCTCAGACCTTAAAAAATCTATGTGCAATGCCGGAGACCTGGATTTGATCCCTGGGTTGGAAAGATCCCCTGGAGAAGGCAATGGCAACTCACTCCAGTATTCTTGCCTGGAGAATTCCATGGACAGAGGAGCCCTGCGGACTACAGTCCATGGCGTTGCAAAAGAGTGGGACACAATTGAGCCACTAACACTTTCTTTCACCACATCCTTACCACTTATGTAAACACCTTCATCCATATAAAGATCACTTCTGTAGTAATTTCCACCATTGTGCCATCATCTTTGCAATTTTCACCTTTATAATCAATCATCAGTTTTGCATCCTTTTCTATAAGGAATTGTTATTAATATCATAAGTGTAGCTGTTATCTTTATCAGTCAATCTATTTATTAAACAAACATGTATTGCTCATCTAATATGACCAAGCACCAATGACAGTAGTGAACAAGTAAGTCAGAAATGACTCTTGTCTGCCAATGAAGACAGATGTTGAAACAAATATTTACATAAAGTGTTATTAATATTGATATTCATGGGGTATGGTACTGTGACAAGGCATAGAGAACAATTTAGTTTGGATGAGTCTGTGATGGTCTCTGGGAAGAAATGATTTTAAGTTGAGCCTTAAAAAAAATATGTGGGAGTTATCTAGATAAAGATGGTATGGAGATAGGAAATCTCAGGCTGAAGAAATAGTAATTCACAAAGGAAACCAAAAGCTTAGGGCAGATATATGATGCTCTAGCCTCATTGGTAATAAATATTTAATTAAAAAGAAGTGTCATGGTCACCTATCAAGTTGGCAAAGAGTATTTAAATATTAATGCCCAGCTTTGTTAAGAATACCATCAGAGTAACATTCCCTTAGACTACATGAGAAACTTGCACAGATATCTGGAAGGCACTGTCGAACAGATCAAAAACTTTAAAAAAATGTTACAATTTTAGAAATTATTTTCTAGGAATGTATCCTCATGTTAAAATAAAAAACCACAGAGACTAAAACAGTAAAAACAAAATCTGGTACAACCACATGATGGATGAATGAATGAATATTGCACAGCCATTAAAATCACATTTTAGGAAATATGTATTGACATAGGAGATTGCTCACCATATAATGTAAAATGACTAATAATAGAATATGCACCAGTGTATGCAGAGTCTGTAGTCAGGATAGGCTGGGGCATGCTGTACTGATAAACAAATCTTGAATCTCAATGGCCTAATCCTGAAAACGTTTGCTTCTTGCTCTTGTCCCAGTCAGGTGCAGCTCTCCTTTGATGAGAAAATCAGGGACTCAAGGATACTTTACCATAAGATAGATGAGGCAGAGACAGCATGGAGCTGATAGTAAAGGGAGTTTTGATGTCAGACTGGGAAAGGTGTGCCCCATTACCCTCCCGTTCTTTCTCCCAGGTTGTCTCATGTCCCAGCCAACTTTAAAGAAAGTAGACAGGGACTTCCCTGGTGGTTCAGTGGTTAAGACTCCACACTTCCAAAGCAAGGGCCAATCCCTGGTCAGGGAACTAGATCTCACATGCCTTGTGGCGCAGGCAAAATAAACAAATAAAGTGGAGAGATGTACATATGGAAGAATATATGGATAATAATCTCTGATACATTATGACCTTTGTTTTTAGAAAATCAGTCTGCATATCTATTTATGTATCTATTGATCATTAGTTTGACTATCCACCTATTCATCCATCCATGCCTCCATTCACCCGTTGATTTGTCAAATTATATTTAGGAAGAGATTGGAAGGAATACATGGATGCACTTAGAATGATTATATATAGACACACTGGGTGAATTTTTTCCCCTTACCTTGTTCTAAAATTTTTAAGTTTATTACGTTGTAGGGGAACTTACATAATCAGAAGAAAAGATGTTCCATTTAATTTTAAAAAGAGCAAGCCAACACACTTCAGTAATTTCCTTGATTGAGGGGGAGGCTAATTTGAATTAGCAACATCCTGAGTTATAGACTGTTTGCAAAGAGATACAGCTTTATTACTTTTAACTAGCGTCTTGGACCTGCTTTAATGAGTAGGTAGGAATGATTTATAATTAGCCTAGTAATTGTTTGCATCTAATTGAATGCTTCTAAAGTGGCTTGAGAACTTTCTTACGTGCTTCCAAATGTCAGCTAAATTTCTCTTTTTAGTGTCACAAATTCTTGAATGGATAGAATTCAAATTCATGAGCTTTTATTGTGAACACATCAAAATAAATGCTCACACTAAGAGGAAAATGAAACTCTACATGATAGGGGAGAAGCATTGCCCAACAGAGATATTTACTAGTGTCTCCTATGACAGGCTCAGGAGTAACATGATTTCCATCATATAGGAATACACAGGAACTTCCCTGGTGCTCCAGTGGCTAAGACTCTCTCAATGAGGAAGGCCCAGGTTTGATCCCTGGTCAGGGAACTAGAATTCACATGCTGCAACTAAGAGTTTGTGTGCGTTAATTAAAGACTCTGCATGCCAAAACTAAAAAGATCCCACATACCACAACTAAGACCCCGCACAGCTGAATAAATAAATAATATTTAAAAAAAAAAACCCAAAATGTACAGAATTATTTTTCTCTAACCCTCAGATGTAAAGGGGATAGATCCTATCCTCTACCCTAAGATAGACTCAAAGACCCCTCTTATTTTCATTTTACCCATCCAGGGACACTTCCTGAAGGAAAGTCTGAATGTGTTTGACCACCTATTCTGTTTCATCTTGGAGGACACACTCTCTCAGTTTTGCCAGAGTGGCCTTCCCAAACAACATGCTTCCCATCACCCTAGGACCTTTGCATATGCTCTCACCATAGTCTCACTGAGCTTCCTTCCTCTTTTTTTCTACTTAACTTTCACCAATACTTCAGAACTCAGTTCAGTTTTCCTGGAAGAACCCCCTGTTTAAGCCAAATCCCCCCATCACATACCATGTATCTCTCTTTCAGGTGCACATCTTAGGAATAGCTTTACAATTTATATGGAATTTTGATTTCGGCCTATTTCCCCAATTAAAATGCAGGTTCCATGAGGACATGGGTAGCCTGTTATTTTGTCCTTCTTTATTTCCCCTAGGTTTAAACACTGGGGCTTGGCACAGAACAGACACTCAATAAATATGTGGTGAACTCAGGGATAAATGAAGGATTTGGTGAGAAAAATCATGGCACAGAGAGTTTAAGTAACTAGCTTTGTAGGCAAAAAAAAAAAAAAAAAAAAGGCATTCTGCCTCCTTACACAGTTGTATTATGAAACTAGAAAAGAAAATAACAAATAGTAATTCACTCGACTAAATAATGCTAGAGATGTCCAGTGGAGGTAGCCCCCATTTATTGTCACAAACTTGGTGCCAAGTGCTTTGGTATGATAGTCAATCCTCACACAACCTCTGTGGTTGGTCTATTATTCAAGTTTTGCGAAATCAAAGGTTCAGGAAGTTATATAACTTTGGGGGAGGCATATAAAAATTCTTTTAAAATATAAAATATTTTAGACTTGTTGAGAAATAATGTGACAAAAAGCCATAAGATCAGACAGAATTAACTGGCAGAATGAAGATTCGAATTCAGAACTGCCTGACTCCAAACACCTTCAGTACAACTCTTATGCTCACCTGGCCCCTAAAATTCAAACAATGATAACTGAGATACATTATAGAGAGTGATTAGGGAAGGATAGTGAGACTATGAGAGTTCAGAGAGTAAAGAGAGGAGTCTTGGCTGGAGGAAACAGGGAAAGCTTGGTAGGAAATTTGATATTTGAGTTGGTCCATCTGTGAAGATGTGGAGATGGGCAATGACATAAGAAATAGCAACTATACTCCAATAGCGCCAGTGGTAAAGAACCCGCCTGCCAATGCAGGAGACAAAAGAGACACAGGTTGAATCCCTGGGTTGGGAAGGTCCCTTGGAGGAGGGAATGGCAATCAACTCCAGAATGCTCGCCTGGAGAATCCCATGGACACAGGAGCCTGGCGGGCTGTAGTCCATAGGATTGTAAAGAGTCAGACATGACTGAGCACGCATACACACACACACACACACACACACACACACACACACACACATATATGAGAGAGAAAGGGAGAGAGTGTTTACAAAACTGGCAACCTGTTTACCACCAGGAAGGAGACAGGCTGAGATCCAGCTTTAGATTCTTGGTCAAAAGGAACTTTAGAATTATCTCTATTTTGGTAATCTGTTGCATGGAGAAGATATTCATGTAGAATCTGTGTAATTAAGTTTTAATTTTAGAAACATAGAGATCAGGTTCATTTCAAGAACAAATTTGGAAGCCAGACTTTCTCCTCTGTAGACTGAAACTTATTTTCAGAACAGTCAGGTCCCTGGATGGAGTCTAGCCTGCAAGGTAACAGTCTAGTGACTATGCACAGAGGTGGGAGAAGGGCAGAAAAGCAGGCAAAGGCAAGCTAAAGAAGAAAAAGAAGGCCATTTGCTGCTGCAGGATCAGTGTTCTGGACAAGCCTAACAAAATGCCTGCTGGTGATACTGCCCCATTGTGGAAAGTCTCATTAATTCTAACACCTCCCACAAACTTTCTTTTGAAAGGTTTTTTCTATTATTTTTTCCCAGTTTTATTTAGATATAACTGACATGTAGCTGTGTGTAAGTTTTGTAGCATAATGACTTGGCTTATATATATTTTGTTGATGAACTTTCTCTTGATCTCTTCCCTGGTATCTCAGACAGTAAAGAATCTGCCTGCAAAGCAGAAGACTTAGGTTTGATCCCTGGGTTGGGAAGACCTGCTGGAGAAGGGAATGGAGACCCACTCCAATATTCTTAACTAAAAATTCCATGGACAGAGGAGCCTGGTGGGCTACAGTCTATGGGGTCGCAAAGAATTGGACACGAATGAGTGGCCACAAACACACAGTTTGGTTTACATGTTACCCAGGCTTCTTGGTAGACGATTATTGGTACAGGATAAGCACTTGATCTCCTGATCTAAAAATCGATGGTAAGCAGCCTACAGCATGGCTCATAATATTCTGAACCAAGCAGACATTCCACTTTAGGAGCTTAAAATGCAAGATAGAGAGAGTGCAGTTTATAGAAATCACCCTCTGAAGCAATAGCACAAGCAAAGAGGATAGAAAGGAAAAGTTATGACCCTGGTTCATTTCCTGGGTTGGGAAGATTTTCTGGAGAAGGGACAGACTACCCATTCCAGTATTCCTGGGCTTCCCTGGTGGCTCAGATGACAAAGAATCTGCCTGCAGTGCAGGAGACTTGGGTTCAATCTCCGGGTTGAGAAGATCCCCTGGAGGAGAGCATGGCAACCCACTCCAGTATTCTTGTTTGGAGAACCCCCATGGACCGAGGAGGTACAGTCTATGGGGTTACAAAGACTTGAACATGACTGAGCGACTAAGCACAGCACAGACATGAATAAGGAGACATCCTAGGTCGCCAGGCACTTTGGGAAAATAGATGGGGGAAAAATAGAAAAAGTGGCAGACTTTATTTTCTTGGGCTCCAAAATCACTATGGACAGTGACAGCAGCCATGAAATTAAAAGACACTTGCTCCTTGGAAGAAATGCTATGACAAACCTAGACAGCATATTAAAAAGCAGCGACATCACTTTGACTACAAAGGTCTGCGTAGTCAAAGCTATGGTTTTTCCAGTAGTCATGTACAGATGTTGGACCATGAAGAAGACTGAGCACCAAAGAACTGATGCTTTCAAAATGTGGTGCTGGAGAGGACTCTTGAGATTCCCTTGGACAGCAAGGAGACCAAATCAGTAAATCCTAAAGGAAATCAGTCCTAAATATTCATTGGAAGGACTGATGCTGAAGCTGAAGGTCCAATACTTTGGAAACCTGATGCAAAAACCCTGATGCTGGGAGAGATTGAGGACAGGAGGAGAAGGCGGCAACAGAGAACGAGATGGCTGGATGGCATCATCAGCTCAATGGACATGAGTTTGAGCAAACTCAGGGTGATAGTGAAGGACAGGGAAGCCTGGCATGCTGCAGTCCATTGGGTTCCAAAGAGCCGGACAGGACTGAGCCACAGAACAACAATATAGAAATGGGAGCAGAGAGTCAGGAAAACTGGAGACACAAAGGCTCTGTTACCAAAATGGTGGAACAGTGAGTGGAGAGCAGTGGAAGATGGTGTTCAGATCTGTGCTCACAATGACCAAGATTCTATTGCTGAGAAACTAGATGGCCTGGATATTACAGAGATGCCGTATCCTGAAACCTTCCAGGGGTGTTCAGTCATTCTGGGGTTCTCACTTTCTCCTACATTTTACAGAGAAAGAGCGAATTGCTAAATGTGTAGCTTTGAAACCAGATTATCAGAGCTTCTAACTGTGACTCTACTAATATATCAGTTAAATTGTGTAGGTCATGGATCAGAAATTTTTAAAATACCACAAGTTTTTGAGGCTCAAAACAATAAAGTTTTATTTCTTGCTTCTTTTATGTACTCATTAAGCCTCATTGGGAGGCTCTATGCCTGGGGGTAAAGAATCCACCTGCAATGCAGGAGATGCAGGTTCAATCCCTGCATCGGGAAGATTCCCTAGAGAAGGGAATGACTACCCACTCCATTATTCTTGCCTGGGAAATCCCATGGACAGTGGAACCTGGGATTGCAAAGGGGTCGTACATGAGTTAGCCACTAACAACAACAACAACATGCTATGTCATATATGTCATATTCACCAGGCTGATGAAACTGCCACCACCGGAAGTTTTTGCTGATGGGAAAGATGAAGATCGACTTCCACAGGGCAGGGAAGTCCAATAATTCCTTGTATCTAGAGAAGTGGAAATCCAAGCATATTTGGATGAACCCCACAGATGAATACTATAACTGCCGTTAGCAGTGTGACCTTGAGCAAATTTCTTAACTTTTCTCATCCTCAGAATGGAGGTAATTATAATACCTAACAAATCTTTCTGAAAAAGAAATGGAAGCCTGTAGAAGTACTTAGCCCAAAAAATAACTCACAATACATTTTCAGTAAGTATTGGCTTTATTGTAGTTTGAAGAAACTGAAAGTGTTAGTCACTCAGTCATGCCCAACTCTTTTCGACCCCATGGACTGTAGTCTGCCAGGTTCTTCTGTTCATAGGATTTTCTAGGCAAGAATACTGGAGTAGGTTGCCATTCACTTCTCTAGGGGATCTTCCCAACTCTGGTACTGAACCGAGGTATCCTGCAATGCAGGCAGCTTCTTTACCGTCTGAACTATTATCCAGAGTTACCGTAGTTTGGATTTAACCAATTCCTATTGGTTAAGGGGCTTGGTTCAGCTTTTCTCCAAGCTTAAACCAATACAATGAGACATCTTTCCTTATGATTTGTATGAGCTAAGTTCTATGACTAGCCATTCATTGTCAGGATGTCGAAAAGTTATGTCTAGAAATCTATGGCTTTATAAAGAGTTTGAGTGAATTCAGAAATGCAGCCAAATTTTTTTGATGGGTCATTCTTTGTGCCAAGGAAAGAGAAGCATGTGATTTGGAGAGTGAAAAATTGGACAGAGGGAAAACCCAGCTGGGAGGAACGGGTCTAAGAGGTAATCTCCAAAGCTTGCTCAGGGCCAGGGATAGCGACCGGGGAAGCTCACAATGTGGAAACAGAAGGAAGAGCAGGAGGCAGACGAGCAGATGGGAGTTATTTTTAAAAAGAAGCAGCAAAAAAGTCATAGGAGGAGAATTCTATAGACAAGGGAGCCCTGGAACCACAGGTTGGAAAATGGTTCGGAAGTCCTATGGAGAAAAATGTTTGTCTAGATTGTGAAGCTGGACCACTATCCTGGGAAGAGAGAAATTCTTTGAGATGATAGGCAAATGCATATCAGAAGTCTCTCCCACTTATCTCCCACTTTCTATGCCCCAGTGATCTTTGCCTCGTGGGTCAGATGGTAAAGAATCCACCTGCAGTGCAGGAGACTTGGGTTCAATCCCTGGGTTGGGAAGATCTCCTGGAGAAGGGAATGGCTGCAGACTCCTGTACTCTTGCCTGGAGAATTCCATGGACAGAGGAGCTTGGTGGGCGACAGTCTGGGAGGGCACAAACAGTCAGACGCGACTGAGCAACTAACACTTTCACGTTGACTTCCCATGCCCCAAGCTTCAAAAATAAGAACATCATTGTTTAAATCAGGAACAACGTTCAAGGGACAGAAAACTAACCTTGAGCAACTTTATTGGTCCACATAGTTGCGCAGTCCAAGGTGGACAACAGCTTCTGGCAGAAGTGCGTATGAATGCTCAGGCAGCATCGGCAACAGCATCAGCAGGGGTATGGATTGCTCGGATTGGTTTTGTTTTCTCAGTATTGTTTGCATTCTCAGGCAAGTTCTTCCTTCACAGTGCCTGAGAGCAGGCTCACCCCTCTGGCTTGCTTCTTTTCTTCCCATCATTCTTATCACAAGAGCATACCTCTCTCCCAGTCACTCTAGCGAGTGTCCTGGGATATTCTGTGATCACTGTTGTCAAGAGGGATGTGGTTTTCTGATTGACCAGGCTTGGGTCACATAACCACAGATGGGGCCCCCAGACCACAGATAGAATCAGCTCTACTTGAATGACATGCACTAAATGGAAAAATTAAAAAAGAGTAACTCTGTAAGGAAAAATTACAGTGTTAAAAATGTGGGAAAAACTGGGGAACAGCCGAACAAGATAAATGAACAATTTTTGTCCATCTTAGGGGCAACTGCAGTTTCAGCAGCAGCACCATCGCCGCCACCACCCCACCACTTAGGAGAGCATCACTCTCAGCAGTACGGAGGACATCTGTCAGGTAAGCACATCTCCAACCTGGCCGCAATTTCAAGACCCCTGATGCCTTAGAGCCATAATCTCCCTCAGGCCTACCAATGGGCAATGGACATTGGTTTCCCTGTCTCAGAAAAGCCCAAATCTTTCTTTGAATCCCAGAAAATTAGCTGAAAGCATAAGAGCATGTTTATTTGTTGCTTCTTCCGTATCCCCAGACCTATACAACTTTCTCTAAGACATTGACTTACAGCTCACTCTATGTTAGACACATGACCTAGAATCAATATACCAAATCCACTTGATATTTGGAGTGAAACTGAGAGGCAAACCCTGATCTTATTTGGGGATGTACTTGGAAATGTCCCTCCAAGGACTTCCCTGGTGGCCCAGTGGTTAAGAATCAACCAGCCAATGCAGGGAACATGGGGTTGATCCCTGGTCTGGGAAGATTCTACATGCCACAGGGCAATAAAGCCCACATGTGGCAACTACTGAAGCCTCTGCACCCTAGAGCTCATGGTCTGCAACAAAAGCAGCCACCACAGTGAGAAGCACGTGTCCTGCAACTAGAGAAAACCCATGCACAGCAACAAATAAATGAAATTTATTTATTTATAAAATTTATAAATAAAATTTTAAAAGAATATTTTCCAAACGTCCCTCAGAGAATGGGAATTTTCCATTTCTGGTTGGATCCATCACAGCACAATTTGAATTATGTAGAAGCTGGAGTAAAATCATAAGCATCTTATTTGGGACCTTCCTTCTCAACTGGACACCCTATACTAGATCAAGGCTCATTTTAGGTATCACCTGCTTTCTGGGCCATGGCCAGCTCCTCTCAAAACAATTAGTTATTTCCTTTTTATCTTGCTCCCATAATGCATAGATCATGTCCAAAGAGCACTGAGTTCCTTTAGGTCAATCTTATTCATTCTGGTATCACCAGTTCTTGGGTGGTGTTAGTAGCTCAGTTTTGTCCATCTCTTTGCAACCCTATGAACTGCAGCCTAGCAGTCTCCATGGGATTTCCCAGGCAAGAATATCAGAGTGGGTTGCCATTTCCTCCTCCACGGGATCTTCCCAATCCAGGGATTGAAACTGGGTCTCTTGTATTGCAAGCAGATTCTTTACCACTGAGCCATCAGGGATCTTGGTGGTAGGTAGGTACTTAAATAAAAATGTGTGATGGATGAATGGAGGATTTGCTTACGCAGATTGAGGGGAAAGAAACATTAAGCATGTATAAAATCCTAATCATTAATTATATAGAAAAAAAATGTCAGCCAGCAAGGGTAAGCAGCTCACATAAAAACACACAGAAAATTCATAGCTATGTGAGAATTGAGGTGTCCTAATCCTCAAGTCAGAACTCTTACAGAATATTACAGCTCTCTCCCACAGGGAGCACCCAGTCTTAGCATGTTATATACATTATTTCATTCATGCTTCCTGGTAAGACTGGCTATTCCTTATTTTAATGATAAGGAAGCTGAGGGTCAGAAAAATGATTGCTAATGTGTTTTCCAACTCGGTGAAAGCTTTAGGAACTGACTATCCAACTCTGTCTCTGAGACTTTTCCTAATTGGTAGAGAAATTGGAAAGTATATGGAACCCAGCCTACCTAGCAGAACATGCATTCAAAGGAAAACTGTGTCAAGATCCAGTAACCTGAAGTAGAAATGCTTTAAGTATTAATACAAACCCATGTCAAGATGCCCATGGCATAGAAGCCTATTTCTGGATGCCAAAGAGAGTAGGAAGACTTTGGAATTTCCCACAACTGATTCTGCCCTGGTGGCAGACCAAGACTTTGACACACGGCTTCCTACCATTCCCAACCTCAGTCCTATTTGAGAAAGGAAAGAGATAAGGGAACATACACCAAAAAAAAAAAAAAAAAATGGTTTATATTGAAATTTTTCACGAAATGTCTTTATTTTCTTCCCTGGAAACCCAGTAACTAAGGCAGGATATATTCATTCTTAATTATAATAATAACATCTTACATGTTACCTGCCATATGTACATTATATATATTCTCAGTTGATCCTCAGGGACAACTTCACAAGGAAGTACTATAATTATCCCCACTTAACCAGTGAGAAAAAATGTAATCATACCATGTTAAGCAACTTGTTTAAGGTCACCCACTTAGAAACTGGTGGAGCACAGAATAGAACCCAGGAAGTCTGACTGCAGATTCCATGTACTTAGTCATTGAACAAAAATATGTCATGAAAATATCATAAATATTTGAGCTCACATCCTGTTTTGAGTTCTCTGTAACTGTGGAACTCTGTGCAAGCCTTGGTTTCCTCATCTGTAAAATGGATCTAAAAATGCCCCACTAATGAACTTTTATGATAATCAACATTGTGTCCATGGATATGTAATGTGAATGGTAATTTTTCAGAGGTAGTATAGAAAGCTTTTGAATGAAGACATGATTTGATATCTGGTCTCCTTCATACACTAACTCTCTGTTAACAGGCAAATTAAGTTTTGTGAAACTCAGATTTGAAATTAGATGTGAAAATTTTTTGTCTGTTAAGCAGGAATAATAATAGCTATTCATTAAGTGTGGTTGTGATCAGTCCAGCATAGTGACTTGTATACAGTCAGCTCTCAGGGATGCTAACTTCCATTCTTCCCATTTTGCCAAATGGCTGCCTGTCATGTCTTTAATCATTCAGCCTCAATCTATGGGAGGGCCAAATCCAAGATCCAAGCTGCCAGATGCAGACTGGAAGTGCCAATCCCAAATGAGAGAAAGGCTTTGGGGAATAAGAACATTTGGGGAGTTAGGGATGAACTCTTAGAGTTAATGAAGGATTTCAGACTTTGAAGGGCACAAAATGATACTTCATTAGATACAACTTAAGTCAGGAGCTGCTTAGGCAAGGTAAAGTTGAGTTATAAATATCTAAAGACAATTCACATACATTTTGTTGTTCCTGTTGTTCAGTGTGTAGGGAATTTCAGGGAATACCCCCAACGCACAAAACTTCTAGAACTAATGAGCGAGTTTGGCAAAGTCACAGAATGCAAAACTAATATAGAAAAATCTACTGCAACTCCTTTATATATAAAAAAAAACCCAATGAAATTAAGAAAGCAATTCCATTCAAAATAGTATCAAAAAATCAAGTATTTGTGAGTAAATTTAACAAAATAAATGCAAGTCTTAATACACGGAAAACCACAAAACATCACTGAGAGAAATTAAAGATGATTTAAATAGTGAAATATACCATGTTCATGGATCAAAAGACTCAATAATTGTTGAGATCTCAGTTTTCCCCAGATTTATCTATAGATTTTGTTCCAGTTATTTAAATTCACCACGACTCAATTTTTCTTTGGCAAAATATAAATTATGATTGTACTTTATATGGTGATAGTACTTTATATTAAGCATTAACTTAACCACAGAATATATCCATCAAAAGCATTGTCCAGTTAAAGCACAAAGCCTGCTATACAATGTTGTTGTTCAACCTCTAAGTCATGTCTGACTCTTTGCGACCCCATGGATGGTGGCCTGCCAGGCTCCTCTGTCTGTGGCATTTTTAATATTGGGATAGGGAGCCATTTCCTTCTCCAGGGGATCTTCCTGGACCAGGGATAGAACCTGTGTCTTAGGTACTGGCAGGTGGATTCTTTACCACTGAGCCACCTAGGAAGCTGTGATGTACAACAAGGATTTAATAAACTTCTGTTGAAAGAAAAAATACAGGAGTTGTCCAATGGGGCATAATTTTCTCAAATTTAATTAATTTAGTAGAGATTGCTACCAGTTTCCAATCAAGCCAGCATGACCCAAGTAAGAAATGCAAGCCACAATTGAAGAGGATAAATTGTTATCTAAGAGCAATTGCATATGCATATAATAACGTACACATATGTATGTGTACATAATATGCATTAAATATAAGGATATATAAATATTATATATATATGAATATATATATGAACTATGTCAATATAAATATAATATATACATAGTCTGATTGGTTGGGGAAGTAGTACAGACAGACATATTCGAAATTAGTCTAGTTTCTTGGCATGAACACTGGGTAAATGTTGGGACCTTTCCCTAGGAAAATGGAGCCCCAGAGAGAACGAGTTTTGGATCATTATCAGTAAATTCATCTGTCAAGACCTGGAGATGAAGAAACATGTGAAAGTACCAAGGAGCTACATCGTCCAGATCTGTTTTCACACTTCCTAATATCTCACTTGGCACTGGGCTGCTTTAGCTTCCCAGAGCCAGGGTCCTTTCCTGCTCCATTTCTACTAGCTACTGTGCTTTCTCATGCTTATACAAACCACCATCTCTAAACTTAACCCATCACCTCTGTCAGCCCATCCCTCAAACGTTTAGGAGATTCAGCTTTGACTCTGGACCCCTGGCATGGAGCTCTGTCTCCTTGGCCCCATGCACGTTCTTCTTAAATGCTATTTATCTGTTTAGGAGCTTCTGTTTTCAAAGAGGTTAATGATGGAAGATGGGAGGCTGTATAAAATATGGGCTGGTTTTCAAACACGAACGTGATAAATGACCAGATTTTCCCTCAGATTGCTGAGCAAACATCAGCAGAGTAAACTAATGTAAAGATGTAATCGTGATTAATCTCTTGATTAAAATAATTAATCTTGGTTAATTCTGCATTTAATCATCTCTTTTTATCAATGTCTAACATGCAGCTTTATAGAAATATTCATTTAGACTAATGGATATTTCATTCCTCCAATTAGTCTGTTTATTCGGAGCTTCTAAATGCCTCGGATTCCGGCTCTTCCATTTGCAGCAAACTTTGGTTGTATTATCATAGCTGTAGGCAGAATGTTCTTTTTATACCCAAGAAGTCCCTACAATGTTTAGTTAAGGACAAAAAGCGGAGTACCTGCGTGGGTATTAAGGAGATCTGAGGGCTTTAGGGCCTGAAGGAGGCTAGAGATGATCCTGATCAAACATTTGCTTTAGGATCTGGAGTTTTACTTTGTGGCCACTAATTGCTTGTATTGTAATGATAATATCATGCACTTGGTAGGAATTTACAATTCATTCTTTCATATCTAATATCTGACTTAATTTCTGCTAATAGAAAAACTTGCTTTCCATTTTTTTTTTTTTTTTTAATGAGAAAACAGAAGTCTATAGTGATTACATGGCTTCTTCAAGTTCATAGAGGTAACAAAAAAGGTAACATTTGATTCTGGCTTCTCAGACTACCAACACTCTTTGCTAGTCTGTGTACAGATATGCAAAAACCAGAAGTGGCTGAGAAGGTCGAGGGCTGTGAATCCTTATATAAACTCTAAAGGGGGCAGACTGAGTGAGGCTGAATTAGTATTTCTCCCATCTGGGTGAAGCAGCAAATCATTCATGCCTCTGGTTTTTCATGCATGCATTCAGTGAATGTTTATTAAATATGTATATATTTTATAACAAGCATTGACCTAGGGATAAGGGATATATTGTGGTTATTGTTTAATCACTAAGTTGTGTGACCCCATGGACTGTAGCCCGCCAGGCTCCTCTGTCCTTGGAATTTCCTAGTGAAGAAAAATGGAGTGGGTAGCCATTTCCTTCTTCAGGGGATCTTCCTGACCCAGGGATCAAACCTAAGTCTCCTGCATTGCAGGCAGATTGCATACCACTGAGTCAGCAGGGAAACCCCAAGGGATATATTTTTGTTTAGTCACCAAGTTGTGTTTTAATTCTTTGTGACCCCATGGACAGCAGCACACCCAGCTTCCCTGTCCTTCACTCTCTCTTGGAGTTCACCCAAGTTCATGTCCATTGAATCAGTGATGCCATCCAACCATCTCATCCTCTGTCACCCTCTTCTCCTTCTACTTTGAATTTTTCCCAGCATCAGGGTCTTTACCAATGAGTCAGCTCTTTGCATGAGGGGGCCAAATTATTGGAGCTTCAGCATCAGCATCAGTCCTTCCAATGAATATTCAGGACTGATTTCTTTTAGGATGGACTGGCTTGATCTTCTTGCTGTCCAGGGTGCTCTCAAGAGTCTTCTCTAGCACCACAGTTTGAAAGCATCGATTCTTTGGCGTTCAGGCTTCTTTACAGTAAGGAATCCAGTAAGGATACAGTAAGGAATAACAAAAAAGCTTAAAACTGTGATTTCCAATCCCCGTGAAGCCACATGGTTCAAGTTTCATACTTGAATCACTAAATCACAGCTTGTTCAACACAGCAGCACAGAAATATATGACAGGACAGGGGTTCAAGGAAAAGAAGTGGAAAGGGGAGGGAACAATTGATGTGGGGACAGAATTGGGGGAGATGAAGTTTCCCTTTCTCAGTCATTCACTGAAACATCTCCCTTCCACCCTATTTAATTTCATCATCTCTCTTTCATTTTCATTAGATTACCTGTGCCGTATGAATTTATGTGATTTATTCATTGATCTCCTTCCTCTCCTTCTTCTCCTTCTCCTCTCCTCCTCCACCTCTTCTTCCTCTCCCTCCTCTTGCTTCTTTTCTCCTTCTCCCTTTATTTTGGTCTCTCCACTAGAAGATAAGCCTCAGGAGACATCAAACAAGCACCTTGTTTCTTTGCTTCATGCTCAATACATGAAACTGACTGACTCACAGAGAACTCTGGTAAATCCTTGCTGGATGAAGATAGGGAAGCATATAGTGTCTGTATGACCTTAAATAACACTGAGCACTGATCCTATACCACACTCTATACATTTATTATTTCATTACATACCCACCATATCCTTAGTTATTATTGGACTCACTTTACAGATGAGAAAACTGAGGCATAGAAAGGTAATTACATAACTTTTGAACTGTGGTGTTGGAGAAGACTCTGGAGAGTCCCTTGGACTGCAAGGAGATCAAATCAGTCCATCCTAAAGGAAATCAGTCCTGGGTGTTCATTGGAAGGACTGATGTTGAAGCTGAAGCTCCAACACTTTGGCCACCTGATGCATATAGTCGACTCATTAGAAAAGACCCTGATGCTTGGAAGATTGAGGGCAGGAGGAGAAGGGGATGACAGAGGATGAGATGGTTGGATGGCATCACCGGCTCAATGGAGATGAGTCTGAGCAAGCTCAGGGAGATGGTGAAGGACAGGGAAGCCTGGTGTGCTGCAGTCCATGGGGTTGCAAAGAGTCGGATATGACTGAGCGACTAAACAACAAAAGCTTGCTCATAGTTACAGAACTGTCAGACAGTCTGACCTCGGGGCCTACCTTCTTGAGTACTATGCCCTAAAGCCTCTGTGTAGTAGTTAGGAGACACCCTGGATGGAATTACTGACCCCATAGGACATCTTACAGTGTTCCTAGGAGCTAGACCTTAGGAGATCCTCTTGCTGAGAGCTTCTCCATCCTGGTGTGTAACTGTCATTTTGGGAAAGATGTTGCAAGCACCATGGATTCTAATGTAATTGCTCTTTCTATAAATTATAGCAGATTCAAAGCTATAACTATGTGGTAGGTATCTTTCTCCTTATTTTTATTTTGATTTCTTTAGTGAGAACTGAAAGCCATCATGTAGCTAAAAAGGCAGGTCTCCACTCATTCTGCGGTGACTCATACTCAGCAGATAGGGCTGTCCTAAAAATAACCCTGTTTCCCTGAAAAAACCTTCAGTGGGGGAGAGATGTCACCAAAACGTAGGTCCACCCTTTGGGCTGTGTCATATGGGCATATATCTTCTATTATAAAGAATAAAAAACAATGGCTCCAGTTTAGTCTGCACTCCGCTCTCATTTTGCTTATAAGGCATCTGAGACTCTGAGAGGGAATGTGGCTTATTCCAGGTCACACACAGTTTTACTGTGACCGTAAGGCTTGCCATCAACACTGCCATTCATCCAGTTCAGAACTGTGCATGCTTGCTAAGTCACTTCAGTCATGTCCGACTCTGTGTGACCCTACGGACTGTAGCCTGCCCTGGCTCCTTTGTCCGTGGGATTCTCCCAGGCAAGAATACTGGAGTGGATTGTCATGCCCTCCTCCAGGGAATCTTCCCAACTCAGGAACTGAACCTGGGTCTCTTATGTCTCCTGCATTGCCACTTGGGTTCTCTACCACTAGTGCCACCTGGGAAGCTCTTAGAACTGTACTTGACACCTATTTTCAGGCTAAATCAGTGATGCTCTTTCCATCATCCCACTTGAATTCCACTTTGCATCAAAACCCTTCTAAATTCTCCTCCACCTTCTGACAAATTTTCCTTGCTCAGATCCCTTCTTGAGCTCTAGATATTGTGGGGCTTGATCCTCACCTCTACTGTTATACAAGATATAAAGTTTATAATGCAATTATAAAACAGATTTCAAAAAAATTTCAAAACCACCCACCAACCTATCAGCCTAATCCATTTTATTTCCACACTATAACTTCTACTGCATTTTCTTTTAAAAAAAAAAACAAACAACTAGATGTTGTCTTCTAGTCCCAAATAACCTTCATTCCTTGCTTTTACCACCTGAGGTAGTACTGCCAGGTAAGCCACTAACGCAGAGATAAAATTATAAACTCTGGGATAGGCTGTGAGAAATCACTTAATTTGACCCCTGCCTTCTGCAGATAAGGAAAGAGAGGCCAAGAGAGATAGTGACCCAAGTCACACTGCTGGCTAGTGGCATAATAGGGATTTAAACCCACTCTGTCTTTCTAGCTCTCATTTTCTTTCCACTGTGTCCATCCACTCTCAAGAAGATACCTGTTCTGAACACCAAAACTATCCCAAGTCCTTGGGGTAATCAAGCTTCAAAAAGCCCAACTCTACTGGCTAGCCCAAACCAGTCAATCTTAAAGGAAGTCAACCCTGAATACTCACTGGAAGGACGGATGCTGATGCTGAAGCTCCAACACTTGGGCCATCTGATGCGAAGAGTTGACTCACTGGAAAAGATCCTGATGCTGGGAAAGATTGAAGGCAAAAGAAAAGGGTGGCAGAGGATGTGATGGTTAGATAGTAACACTGGCTCAATGGACATGAATCTGAGCAAACTCAGAGAGAGAGTGAAGGACGGGGGAGCCTGGCGTGCTGCAGTCCATGGGGTCACAAAGAGTCAGACATGACTTAGCAACTGAACAGTGACAATTGGCTAGGACCCTCTCCTATACGCAAAGGTTTAAAAGTCAGCCAGAGTCACACTCTCTGAACAGCCACCTTTTATAGGGTGTCCACCATATGCCAGTCATAGCGGAGAACACAGCAGAAATCCCTGCAGTACCCCTGTGGGCTACATGCTGTTATCCGTGGCCTGCAGGTGGTGAAACTGAGACACAATAAAGTAAAGTGACTCATCAGTCACGTGATTGGTAGGTGGGGCGGAGAGCACTTGTGAAGCGGTCTGGCTCCACCACCCAGGTGTGCTCTTTCCATGACATTAGTTTCCCTATCTTAGAAAATAAAAATGTTCATCAGCCAGAAAGTGGGATGCTTTTTGCTTCGTGGTATCTGAGAGTAAACTTGACTTTCCCCATGAACCCTAAGCCAGAACAGAGATTTGATAAAATGAGACAGGGCAGAGATAAAGTTACTTGCAGAACTTTCGTTTGTCTTTCCATTCAACAAATACTTGAAAGATGCTTAGTAATGGCTAGCCCTGTGCTGAGACATAATACTGGACAAAATGTGACCCAGGGTCAGGGCTCTAGCTCTACATTCATCAGTTGAGGGTTTCCTTAGGAGGTCTTCTCTTCTCTCTTTCGACTCTGTAATTCCCATCTCTTGTGAGGTCAGGACAAATGTGATGGACCTGGAGCTTCCTTCTGATTGATGGGAGCTATCCTCACTCTCTGAAAGCCAACTCAAACAGTTCAAATCAAGTCTTCATGGAGAGAGACTCACTGTTTATGTTCACATTAGCAGTGATTACTATTACGGGCTGAGATAAACTGTGGGCCTCAAGAAATGGGCCTAACCATATTTAAAGCTTGAAGGTCTAGGTTTTTTCCTAAGCCAGTTTTCAGGCTTCCTTGGTGGCTCAGTGGTAAAAAATTCACCTGCCAGTGCAGGAGATCAGGTTTGATCCTTGGATCAGGAAGATCCCCTGGAGAAGGAAATGACAACTCACTTCTTGCCTGGGAAATCCCATGGCGAGCGGAGCCTGGTGGGTTACAGTCCATGGGGTTGCAAAAGAGTTGGACACAACTGAGCAACTAAACAGCAGCAAGCTAGGCTGCTGGACTCTTAGAGCTACTTGTAATATCCAGTTCACTGGAAGTCTGTAGTGTCCTTTGGAGCAAAATCCTGATAAAAATGATTCTCAGTTTCACCTGGCCTTCAGAATCAATTGGAGTGAAAACAATAGGTACATCTGTCCTATCCCTAGAAATGCTATTTCAAAGGGTCTGGGGCGATAGCAGTGTACCTTCCCTCCATCCATGAGACTCTCCAGGCAATCCACTGGAGTGGACTACCATGCCCTCCCCCAGGGGATCTTCCCGGCCCAGGGATAGAGCCTGGGTCTCATGTCTCCTGCATTGGCAAGAGGGTTCTTTACCACCAGCACCACCTGGAAAGCCTCCCAGTACACATCCAGGGATGGTTTAAAATGATAATATCAATGCTTTTGTGTGGTGGATACCTTCTCCATGTCTGTCTTTTGGTCTTATTACAAGAGAGGCAGCTGGCTGGGGATTTGAACATCTGGACGTCCAAGTCTCCAGCCGTATACCACCTCCTCATTACTACAGAGTTTGTTTGAGGTCCAGAGCCGGCCTCCTTCCCTTAAGGACTTGCTTTTACAAGCAGTCTAAGGACTTTGGAAATGAAGGAATGGGTTGGAAAATGATGATGGAATTGCATCACCCTCCTCTCCTTTCCTGTCCCCCAAGAATTCAGATCCAAAAGAGAATTTTAACTCTTTCTACTTTGGAGCCATCCCACAGCAGAGAAAATGCCCCAGGTTCTCTTGCAGTGAAACTTGAAACAAAGCTTAGCTGCCTCAGTTTCTCCAAGATCAGAAGAAGAGCTGAGATGCTCTTCTCTCTGGGGAAGGAGAGGGGCAAGACATGCTCAGAGGCAGAGGAGTAGCCTGGATGACCTGTCATCTTACTAGGTGCAGATTCAGACAGAAATCCTGCATGTCATTCTGAAACTGACATCCTTTAATTAATCTCATAAACTTCTTGATTCAGGAGGTGCAATTGCAGCTTTGAGAACTGGATATAGTAGATGGAGGTGGGGGGGTGGCGGCGGTGTCGCCAGTGTCCAGACACAGAAGTAGCTGAGTTGCATAGACAACTGTATTCCAGGGTCTAGAGCTACAGGGCTCAGGATATGGATTGGAGGCTGTGTGTCCCATTTGGCAATATTGAAATTGGATTCTTCCTGGCTAGGGACCCACCCATCACGCTGTGGAGTCGGATCAAATGTTCAGAGCATGATGCAAAGTCATCCTGGGTTTCCACACAGGCGCCACCCCCACTGCCCCTTTCCACCTTTTGACAGTCAGCTGTTCAATCAATAAACAATTACGTGCACCTGCTGTATTCTAGGCCCTGGGCTGGAGATTTATTTATGGCTGCTAAGTTTAAACTGTGCACGGGACCCTGGGCTAGGTCCTCATTCATTCTCTGTTGCTTCCTGATCCTCTATGTAACCATTATTATTGCCTAAAGTAACGCTAAATTTTTACCAGGTGCTATTCTACATGCTTGATGTATATTTAGGTATTTGATCCTCCCCAAAACCCTATAAGATAGGTATTATCTTTATTATAATTTTACAGACAAGGAAACTGACTCCTAGTGGGGGTCACAGAGATAATGAGGAGAAACTCAGTGATTTAACTCAGGCTGGGTAATGCAAAAGTTGATACTAATTTTTTTAAATAAGATTTTGACGTGGACCATTTTCAAAGTCTTCACTGACTTTTTCAAACTATTGCTTTTTTTCAGTTTTTTTAGTTTTAAATTTTTAAAATTAATTAATTTATTTTAATTGAAGGATAATTTCTTTACAATTTTGTGGTGGTTTTTGCCATACATCAACATGAATCACCCATGGGTGCACATTGTTTTATGTTTTGATTTTTTGGCCTCAAGGTATGTGGGATCCCGGCCCCTTGACCAGGGATCGAACTCATATCCCCTGCATTGGAAGGTGAAGTCTCAACCAATAGACCACCAGGGAAGTCCCAGAGTTGATACTTTCAACTATTCAATATGTGCTAGGCCCATATCATGACACAGGAGTAAAGACATTTTGGTCAGGGTCTGGTTCACACTGCCACAGTTCAAAGCTTGCATCTACTACTTACTCCTTATAATTCATTTAAATACTCTGCCTCATTTCCTGCATCTGTAAAATGAGGTAAGTAATAGCTCTCATATTCAAAGTTCTTATTAGGATTGCATTATAGTGTGTAGCACTTCGTCAAGTATAAGGCCTGTAGTTATAAATCAGAAAATATTAGTAATGACAATAACTACTAATAATTATATAATACAGTAATACTATAATCAAGTAATATAACCACACAGAGTAATGCATATCTGTCCTTGAAATTCAGAGTTTCCACCCCTGAATCTTTTACAGTCTAGCTAATTTATGTGTAAGAGTTGGGAGACAGATAGAGACGTGCAGAGTAATGGTTCTCAATAAGTTCCTTGAGGGCAATGAACTTGTTGTCGTTCAGTCACTAAGTTGTGTCTTTATGACCATATGGACTGCAGCACCCCAGGCTTCCCTGTCCTTCTCTGTCTCCTGGATTTTGCTCAAACTCATGTCCATCGAGTCGGTGATGCCATCCAACCACCTCATCCTCTGTCATCCCCTTCTCCTCCTGCCCTCAATCTTCCCCAGCACCAGGGTCTTTTCAAATGAGTCAGTTCTTCACATCAGGTGGCCAAAGTACTGGAGCTTCAACTTCAGCATCAGTCCTTCCAATGAATATTCAGGGTTGATTTCCTTTAGGATTGACTGGTTTGATCTCCTTGCTGTCCAAGAGATTCTCAAGAGTCTTCTCCAGCACCACAGTTCAAAAGCATCAATTCTTCAGTGCTTAGCCTTCTTTACATTTACTGTATGTGCATCCTCAGTACCTATCTTTCACAATGTAGGTGGAACCTAAATATAACACATTTAATCAATCAACTCACCAGAAATAAATGTATGAAAATAACAACCTGAATCTGATCTATGTCTAAGTATCATGAATCCACCATATTCTTACTGGATTTTCAAAAAAAGAGAGAAACTTTATAAGGCATCTTGAGGTCTAGACCTTAAAAGGGCTCTAAGATTTCACAGGTGGGAAGTACGGTGTTGAGAGTGTTTAGCAAAAGTGAATGACAAGATATTAAAAAGCTCAGGATGCATGTGGGAGAACAGAACTGGTTTAGTCTGGCTGAGACAGAGTATGTCATTATTTATATGATATGAGTAATAGAATGAGCCTGCAAAAGAGGCTTTGAGTTTGATCGTAGTTTGAGTTTGCGTTTGACTGTGAAAGAGTTTGGACTTTATCAAGTCATCACTAAAATTTTTCCACTAGTTGTGACATACTTGAATAAACCTGGGAACTGGCTGGATCAGAAAGAGTGTGACTAGAGCCTGGGATATTCCATAGAGACACTTGCAATAATCCAAGTGAGAGGCAAAGAATCCAGGAAAGGGACAGGGTCAACAGAAAGGAAATTAGCTAGTCTGTTGCTGGGATCCTGCTAATAAGAAAGAATGGAAGATGAGACACTGGGTCGACAATAAGCAGAGTCTACCTAGAGGTAGACTCCACCACCATCTCTGGGAGCTATACCTTGGAAAAAACCATGGTATCAGATGATTCTGGAATTGAACCCGGATCATTTCTTACTGACTATATGAGCGTGGGTGGACTCAGCATTCTCTCTGAGGCTCTGTGTTCTCTTCTTTAAGAAACGAATAGCGAGGAGTATACTTGCATTGTGTTGGCAGATGTGTGTATGCAGGAGTATATGTGTGTGTATAGAGGGAGTGTGCATGTGTGTGTATCACCATGCCTGGCCTGAGTAAAGATCCTATTGTGCACGGCAGCTTTTAATCTTCTTTGTCACTTATTACCATACATTGAAGAACAAAGACTGTGGCATGTCTTGCCTTTAGAGGTCAGGTGCTGATTCTGGAGAGAGCAGTGCACTTAGGAGCAGGTAACTTGAAACAAATCTTCTTAATGTCCCTGAGCCTTAGTTTATTTATTCGTAATACATGACAATGATATCTGCCTCATAGTATGGCTGAAAATGTGAAACGAGATACCAGCACATATGACACCAAGTGTCTGGGACATCATAGGTACACAAGATAAACAAAAAATTAAATACTTTCTCATTTTTTGATCCTTTGAAGATAAAAGCACTGGCAAAAGTTGAGGGAACATGTCCCAACTTTTTGAGAAACATCTAGGGGGATACTAAGTTTGGGGTACACATCAGTGCCCAATCTGGGGTCATCTGATATGTCTGTGGTCTACAAATCTACTAAAGTTATGATTTTTCAGCCACAAAATCTGATATATTTGACCAAAAAGAAAAAAAAATGCTAAGTGAACATCACCTGATTTCCCTTTGGAATTTAGATTTTCTCTGAGTTTTTCACAAAGCTGGAGCATGACAGGTAGCAGCCTATTTTGGAAATAAAAGCCCCAATTGCATTTTTATTGCAGATGTCTGCTTCAAAGGAGCAGTCCCCCCACCCCAACCTGCTGCCTCTTTTCCACAGAATCAGTTTCAGGTTATTTTGGTAACTCTATGTCTTTATCTCAAAATCACTGCTCCAAATATAGATGCAAATATTTTTTTTTTTCTTTGTCAAAAACACCTCCTACACTCACATTGTGACTTAGCAGTTTCATGCCACTCCAGAGCTTTTGGCAAGCCTCTCCTTTTCTTTCAAAGGGGGTCTTCTCTTGACCTAGTTTACCACATAGGCTAGACTGGACAAAAGGTCTGCTGTCCCGGTGCTGAAAAAAGGTCAGTCTAACTCCTCCTATCCCCACTTCTAGGAGGATATGTGCAGAAGGAGATTATGTGCAGTGCCTGTCAGGCCCTGATTTCTCCAGAACATTCCGCCTGATTTTCCAAGGGGCACTCATCTGCCCTGTAGGTTCAGACCTGAGTCAGACCTGATCTTAAAAGCTTTAGCTAAAAGTTGGATTGAAATGGTAAAGCCCATCAGAACCAGAAAGCCATAGACTTTGACACCAGTCTCTCTTCGACCCCCACCTGGGCACCAACTGATGAACTGGTAACTTTAATTGCATGTTCTCTATGTTTTTCTCCCTTGACTGTTGCTTTCCTTTCTCTCTTTACTCATGTATTCAGCAACCACTTCTCTTTGCCAGGTCGCTGTTAGTGTGAGGAAGGTAAATATAGCTGACACAATTCTGTGGAGTCACAGTGTAGCACTGCAGTGTGGGAGACAGCTGCATGCATCAATAATTATTTCATAACCACACAACAGAATCTGTGTGTGTGAAATTTTAAGTAGAATTATGCTCAAGAAAAAGTTGAGTATAGGCTGAGGCAGCTAGTAGCTTTGCCTGAGGTGGTGAGCAGGAAGATATACACAGAACCTAAACACTGGATTTGGGCTTTGAAGGATGAATAGGAGATCAATGTCTAGGCCAGGTTGGCATAAAATCTTCTGGGGGAAAGCAACAAGATATAAAAGAAACAGACATAATTTCATAATAGATTATCTGGACAGTCTTGACAGCTTCTTGGCAGCTAGACTGAGCAAAAGAAACCATCAATTGATGATGATAGCAAGGAGGTTCTTATGTGAACGTAAACATCATAAAAATATTTCACCTCCTTGATTACATTTCTTTATAGGTATTTTATTCTTGATACTATTGTAAATGGGGTAGTTTTCTTAATTTTCTTTTTAGATTGTTGTTTCTGGTTGATGTATTATGGTTGTTATTGTAGTTCAGTTGTTCAGTCGTGTCTGACTCTTTGCCACCCCATGGACTGCAGCACACCAGACTTCCCTGTTCTTCACTATCTCCCTGAGTTTGCTCAAGCTCATGTCCATTGAGTTGATGATGCCTTCCAGCCATCTCATTGTCTGCTACCCTCTTCTCCTGCCTTCAATCTTTCCCAGCATCAGGGTCTTTTCCAATGAGTCAGCTCTTCGCATCAGGTGGCCAAAGTATTGAAGCTTCAGCTTCAGCATCAGTCCTTAGAATGAATATTTAGGGCTTATTTCCTTTAGGATGGACTGGTTTGATCTCCTTGCAGTCCAAGGGGCTCTCAAAAGTCTTCTCCAGCACCACAGTCTGAAAGCATCAATTCTTTGGTGCTCACCTTTCTCTATGGTTCAACTCTCACGTTCACACATGACTACTGGAAAAACCATAGCTTTGACTACACAGACCTTTGTAGGCAAAGTGGGACAACTAATTTAATTTTTGTGTTAATATTGTACCCTGCAACTTTGCTGAATCCATTTACTAACTCTAATGAGTTTAGTGTGTGTATGTATTTTTTTGATTTTTCTACATATAGAATCATGTAATCTGTGAATAGAAAAATTCCACTTCTTTCTTTCAAATCTATATAATTCTTATTTCTTTTTCTTGCCTGATTTCCAAAACTTCTAGTACAATTTGGACTAACAGTGGAAAAATAGGCATCGTTATCTTTTTCCTTATGTTAGGTGAGTCAACCTTTCTTCATTCTGTATGGTTTAATTCATTTTCTAATATCATTGACTCATATTCCAATGTCTGATTTATTTTTAAGTTAAAATATTTGCTGTTTCTAGAATACATTCATTATAAGGAGTGAAGTAGGGCTCTAGGTCATATGGTTTCCAAATTTCTCAATAAAATTTATTAATTCACATTTCCCCCCACTAAAATGCACTTCCTGTATCATCTCTGTAAATTTATCTTTATACTTGTTTCAGTTTTTACATTATGTATTTCTCTCCATTTATCTGTCTTTATCCATGTGCTAGAACCATATTACTTTAATTATTGTAGCTTTTGAATATTTCATTATATACAATAACATATATATGGTAAAGTTAATCCTCATCAAAGTTCTTACTGTTCTTGAGCATTTTTACTTTTATATAAATTTTAATATCAATTTCTTTGGCTTAAAAATGAGCTTGTTGATACAGTTTAGTGAAATTATATTGAATATATAGAGATAATTAATAGTTTATATTCACTTATAACCTAAGAAAAGAATATTCCTTTCCATTTGTTTATGTAACACTTTATGTCCTCTAATATCTTTTAAAGATTCTTTTCATGTGTATCATAAGCATGATTTTTAAAAATGTATTTCTAGGCAAATTGAATCATTTCTTACAGAAAACCTTTCATCTTTATTTGATTTTGAGGTTTGAAATATCCCCACAAGCACCAGTAAATCTGGTGTTATTATCCTTGTATTATGCAGAGAGAATCAGAGCCAATATTTGTACTGAAGTCTGTCTGACACCAACATCTGTGTTCTTAATCACAATGCTACAACACGTGGTTGAGGGGGAAGGACCGAATTGCACTCAGCAACTAAGTCTTTCCCAAAAAAGTTTGGAACATACACCCACTGTCTATGCATAGATTTGGACCTTTGAAGCTTAACTAATAACAATTAAAATACAAGCAGTCCTGAAGCTGAAACTTGGCCACCCGATGCGAAGAGATGACTCATTGGAAAAGACTCTGATGCTGGGAAAGATTCAGGGCAGGAGGAGAAGGGGACGACAGAGGATGAGTTGGTTGGATGGCATCACCGACTCAATGGACATGGGTTTGGGTGGGCTCTGGGAGTTGGTGATGGACAGGGAGGCCTGGCGTGCTGCAGTTCATGGGGTCACAAAGAGTCGGGCATGACTGAGCGACTGAACTGAACTGAACTGAACTGAACTGAACTTCCCACTCCTTTTGTTTAAGAGCTGTCTTCAAAACCAGACAAGGCCCTTCCCTTTCCACCCCCATCCCCAACATGACTCATGTATCTATTTCAACACTGAAGGTATCAGAGAAGAAAACACATCCTACTTACCCTGATGAAGAAAGTGTTGATGGAGAAGATGATCTTTGAGTGCAGGTTCCAGGATGCCAGAAGGTAGAGAGCCATAGCCTGGAACATATTGCATTCCAAGCTTTTTAGGAAAAGTTAGATTTTGCTCCACAATGATCTATTTGTGATGATCAGAAGCATGAGTCAGTATGATGGAGGTGGGAAGCTATGAAGCAAAAATGGTAAAACTTCTCAAATAGTTAATGTAACTGGAACTATGTGGGAAAAAAATCACTTAAAAAATTCATACTGATTTATTTATGGGGTCTGGGTTCTGAAATTTTTGCAACAGCCACACAGCAAAGAATTTTGCCTGTATATTGAATCTGATATGTAAAGATACTACTCTTTAATGCAGTGGTACTTTAAAGAATATAGGATTTTTTAAAAATATAGAAGACAGGAGGTGTCCCAGCGGCCCGAGCGGCTCTGACTCACGGTTTAACGTGTAGCCCTCAAGAACCAATATTCCTGCTCCACGGAATCCTGTCTGCAGTGACAGCTGTTTCTGGAGTACCTCCGAGATGAAGGTGCTGGGCATGACCACAGTTCTGGGCCCTAGGCCTCCACAGGAGCAGGGGCCTGTGATTGTGAAGATTGAGGAGGAGGAAGAGAAAGGGAAGCGCCTTCCCATGGAGATATTCCGCCAGCGCTTCAGGCAGTTTGGGTACCACGACACCCCTGGCCCCCGGGAGGCACTCAGCCAGCTCCGGGTGCTCTGCTGCGAGTGGCTGCGGCCCGAGATCCACACCAAGGAGCAGATCCTGGAGCTGCTGGTGCTCGAGCAGTTCCTGACCATCCTGCCCCAGGAGCTCCAGGCCTGGGTGCAGGAGCACTGCCCTGAGAGCGCCGAAGAGGCCGTCACTCTCTTGGAGGATCTGGAACGGGAGCTGGATGAGCCGGCACCACAGGCTTCCCCACCTCCCCGTGAGCAGAAACGGTCATGGGAGAAGATGGCACCCTCAGGAGCGGCAGAGGAGTCCCTGAGCAGCCCGCAGCTAGAGTCTGTGGAGACCAGTCACAGATACGAGTCTTGGGGGCCCCTCTACATCCAAGAGACTGGTGAAGAGGAGAAGTTCACTCCAGCACTGAGGAAGGTTCGAGATCGTAAGTCGAAGACCCAGAATGAGAAATCAACAGATAAGGAGGGAAGTTCTGAAGAATCTCATGCAGAAGGATTCAGAAGGGATACACTTCCCATGATTATCGCCGATAAATGTGAGGCCAGGTTAGAAAGGCAGTGGGTAAATCCAGAAAAGGAAAGAGGAACAAAAACCCCTCTCCAAGACAAAGGTTCTGCTAAAGGTAGAGAAGTAGTGACTAAACCCGCCCCAGGAGAGAGACGTTATATATGTGCTGAGTGTGGGAAGGCCTTTAGTAATAGCTCCAACCTCACTAAACACCGGAGAACACACACTGGGGAGAAACCATATGTGTGCACCAAATGTGGGAAGGCTTTCAGCCACAGCTCCAACCTGACCCTTCACTACAGAACACACCTGGTGGACCGGCCCTATGACTGTAAGTGTGGGAAAGCCTTCGGTCAGAGCTCAGACCTCCTTAAGCACCAGCGAATGCACACTGAAGAGGCCCCTTACCAGTGTAAAGATTGCGGCAAAGCCTTCAGTGGCAAAGGCAGCCTCATTCGCCACTACCGAATACACACCGGGGAGAAGCCCTATCAGTGTAATGAGTGTGGGAAGAGCTTTAGTCAGCACGCGGGTCTTAGTTCTCACCAGAGACTCCATACTGGAGAGAAGCCGTATAAGTGCAAGGAGTGTGGGAAAGCCTTCAACCACAGCTCCAATTTTAATAAGCACCATAGAATCCATACTGGGGAAAAGCCCTATTGGTGTAGTGATTGTGGGAAGACCTTCTGTAGTAAGTCCAATCTTTCTAAACATCAGAAAGTCCACACTGCAGAGGGAGAAGGGTCTTAACTGTCGGGTATGATCTCTTGGTGGTTTTTGTTTTTCTAACTTTAGAACGTGAATGCTAGAGACAGCCCAATAATTGCAGAGTTAACTATGGAGTAGATTTTGTTTGTTTGACTCAATGTCAAGGGGATGGAGTGAGAGCTCAGGCGGGGACAGGGTGGGTTCCTCACCTGCCCACCAAGTCACCGGGGCAGGGTCCCCTCACCACACTTCACGTCCCGTACACCATGCCGGCATTGCCTTCTATATAGTTACACTGCTTTGTGTCCAGTATAAGCAAAGAAAAAGCGTTAGAACTGTTTAGCTGTTTTAGTATATACTCAAGATTATGACTTGTAAAGAAATGAGCCATGTTGAACACAGTTTAATCTGATTCAGAATAAACTTAAAAGTTCTTGAAAAAAAAAAAAAAAAATATAGAAGACATTTCTCCATGTGCTAGGACATTTCAGGCTATGCTTTAATACTACTTGAGGATTTAGATTTAGTCTCTAGTCATCTGGGGAGTCTTCAGTCTATGAAGCACCAAAAGATAAGTAACTAATGTTAATATTTTGATACATTTCCTATTCTATTATCAATGGGTTTGTGTGTTTGTACGTTTCTGTACTGGGCTCATTATGCATGGATGGATGCAAGCATGCTCAGTTGTGTCCAACTTATTGTGACCCTATGAACTGTAGATCTCCAGTCTCCTCTTTCCATGGAATTCCCCAGGCAAGAATACTGGAGTGGGTTGCCATTTCCTCCTCCAGGGGATCTTCCCAACCCAGGGATCAAACCCAGGTCTCCTTCATCTCCTCCACTGATAGACAGATCCTTTACAACTGAGCCAGCTGAGAAGCCTGGCTCATTTTTCAGCCCACCTTAATTTTTTATATTACAATACGCCTCATATAATCAAACACTTGTTTGAAATATTGTAAGTATGTAACATTTGTATTATGAATATACATGATTACTTTTCTTATTTTTCTTATGTGGGACATTGCTTTATTATTAAACATGAGACTGTGAGAATATCTATTTATGTTTTGTTCAACTCTATGAACAAAATCTAGCCAATATTATCTTCTACCTTGAAATAAAGGCCAGGGACAAATGCATGAATCAGGGGTCCATGTGAGTTCACGAATGCCAGTGGCTTTCCTCTGTTACTCTGGGAGGGACCAATGGACAAATACTCCTGGTAGTAACTCTGACTTTTGGAAAGATGAACTAGAAGAAGTATATAGCAATAATAACAACACAATAACAATAAAGTACAAAGAACTAACTCTCATACAGCACAAAACACCAGCCAGGCATTATCCTCAGCACTTTCCATATTGTCAGATTTAATCATCTTGACAACCCTGTGAGAAATTGTCACCACTTAATGGTGAGCTAAATGAAATCACAAAGTTTAAATGAGCTGCACAAGGTTGAAGAGCAAGTAAAATGGCAGAACCACGGCTCAAGACCAAGTGATGTGACTTCAGAGTTTATGTGCTAACAGCTATATCAAATTCCCTGGTGAGACCATAGAATCAGATATGAATGACTGGTGAAGAAGCCAAAAAGAGGGGCAGAATGCAGGTGAAGGACAGGAGGGATGGGAGAGGCTGCAAGAATGTACAGGCACTGTTCTGGTTACTTCCGTATGTCTTCCTGAAGTCTCCAAGAAATGCTAATTGGTAGAAATGTTTATCCCAATTTACAGATGGGTAAACAGAGGCTCAAAATGATATTTTATTTGCCTAAAGAGACAGAGCTTTGGATGAAACCCATATTCTCCCAGGAGAGCCCCACAGAAGAGTCCCCTGAAGACCTTTTATAAAAAAGGCTTTATGGTTCAGATTTGATTCTTGTCTGGGTGCATCTTTAAGTTACCCAAATCTTTTGCATGCTCACTCACAGAGCATCTCCCAGGCTTCCACTGCAAGGAGACATCTGTCATCAAAAAATGGCTCTCCAGCCACCCAGCCAATCAGCTGAGGACCGAACAAGCTGAAGAATTGCTTACCACCTGATTTTATTGACTCTAACCCCAAATCATCCTTCTTTAAACAGGCTGTTTTCAAAGGGTGAGTGGAGAGGAGTGACATTCTATCACACAACAGCCAAGACAAATCGTCAAAGAGGTTGGCAGCCTGGAAGAAAACCCTTCCTGAAGTTACAGATGTGGAATTAACCTTGACATCCATCCTACCAAGTGGGAAGACACGGGCAAGTGAGAGGTAACTGGGGAAATAAAAAAATGATTCTTACCCAAGGTTCAGACAGAAAGCAGAAAATGCCAGAGGAATCTATTACAGGCTAGGGCGGGCATCTCGAAATGTTAGAATAGCCACGGGCTTGGCTTCCTCTAGCACCTTTCATCTCTGAGCTCTTTACAACATATAAATACCCTGGGCTCTCTTTACTTAGTTCTGTGAAGTTGTCACCTCTGAGAAAGAATGTAATGGTCATTTAGCACCAGAGCCACTACCTCCAGCATCTAAACTTCCCTCTTTCAGAATTCTCAGACAGGAGGGCTTCCTCAGGAAGCCACTTGATGACTTGATGATCGATCATACCCTTTGGTGTATTCAGTGCACTCAACCTGAACTCCACCCACTGTTTTGATATCACCCCTCTCCATCTGCCTCTCTAATCTCTACATTTCTACCACCTCAGGCTCCATTCCAATTCTCCCCAGCTCCAAAAGCTTTTCTGCCTCAACATTTTGAATCATTTTGTTTTCCTTTCCTCTTTTTACAATATTGTCCTTCTCTCATCCTTCAGATCTTAAAAAATATATCCAGTGGCCATAAAGATCTTCTCTGTCTCCATCATGTAAAGTAACGTTCTTGTCCCTCTCAAACCCAGTTATTCTCTGCCACCTCACTTGCTTGCTGTCTTATTGAGCTTATCACAATGTATCCTCTATGTGTTTACTATCTGTCTCCCCTGTTAGCCTGGAGTTCCAAAGGAACAAGAGTCTTGTCTATCTTGACTTTTTTGCTCCCCATCCCCTCATCTCCTTATATCCTAACACCTAGCAGAGACTTTGGTCTGTAGGAGAAACTCAGTAACACATATCTGAATGAATGAATCTATGAACTCATGAAATATGTGAAGCAGCCTTGTCATTTTAATGAGCTTTCCTTTCCTTCCTCACGCTGTGGCTTAAGCTATTTTCTCTGTTTCAGTTCCCAGTAGAAGTGGAAAATATCCATTGAGAGAATGTAGGCAAGAGGGAAAGCTCACTAGAACTGGAAATAAAAGAGCAGACTGTAAGTCTTATTTCTGTTACTTAATTACTGAGTATTTTACAGAACTACAAACTCTTAGAACATCAGTTTTCTCAGGGAGTTAATGGGGCTTCCGGGCAAATGGAGCAAGCTCAAGTTGAATCACACATTTACATTCCCCCCAAACATTCATGAAATTAATAAAAATGGTAAAAGCCAGGAAAAAAAAATGCTAGCAGCAACTTTATAATGAAAGGGATCCAACTTAAAACGTTAAAAAATGAGAATGAGGAAAAGAAACAGAATATTCTGTCAAAGAGCAGCAGACTAGTCCAGCTTGAATTCACGAAAGAAATACTGGGTGTTGGAAGGGAGGAGAGAAGAAGTCAATAAAATGCTTATCGATACTTCCTAGTTCAAGGAGGTATGGTCTGAGGAGCTGCCCATTAAAAGTTATAGAGCAGCTTTTAATCTTGGCTACTTACCAGACAATTCTTTTTGCCAAGACCAGTGGAACCATTAAGTTCTGCCTTTTTTTTTCAGCTCCCTTAGACCTAATTAGGCATAATATCCAAAGTGTGAATTAATATTCTCAAGGCATTGACATATAACTTCAACTAAGGGGAGAAAACCTAGATCTTGGGTATTTAATGAGCAATACACAGAGATAGAAATATAAGGATGAGAGGGAGAGAAAAAAAAGAGGGGGAGAGAAAAAGAAAGTGAGAGAGAGGGGAACCTTGGAGATATAACAATTTCTATAGCAAAGCCTTCTCTCGGCCTTATCTCACATTCTTCCTATGTTTATGTATGCAGAAGGGTATAAAACCGATGCCCAGACTCAAGATCTTCCTCATCAGAAAGATATACAGCTTTCAGATAAAGAACAAAATGGCAAAGTCAGTTCACTTATATATTAATATATACTTCATATAAAAGCATTGAAAGAGCACTTAGGGTTAGTATGAACAAGAGGCTTATAAAAGCATTGCAACACTGAAAGTCTGCTAATGCAATTAAAAGAGAAATAAAGAAGCATACAATATGACTCACAAAAGATAGGTGAAGAAACCTGTTGGAAAGAAAACATAGCTCATAGAATTGCATGAAGAGCACTTCAGGCTATAGAAAAAAACTAATTAAAATAAGATTTCAATAATATGAAAGCTCAAGGTTGAGATAATAGAACAACAGAATGAGATGAAAGGGCTATTGCAGACTTCAGGAAACAAATTGAGACCCAAAACAGCATTATTATAAAATTAATGAATTAAATAGAAATCACAAGAATAAAATAGGCTCAGCTACAAGTAAAATAACTGTACCAAAAATCAGCTTTAGATAACCATACGAATAAAAAGGAACTACACAAGAGATTAAAATGTTAAAAAGAAAATAATAAGTGTGGGTTTTTTTTCATTTTTTGCCACCACGTGGGGAGAGACGACTTCAGCATAAGACTAACAGAGAATAAATAGGGGCCAAGAAATAATAAAGACAAATTCCAGACAGTATCACTTAATCACCTGGTTCTACTCTGCCTGAAACTAGAAATTCCCGCTATGGAGTTTCCAGTTACCAGAGCAATAAATCCTCCACTTCTTCGCATAAAACAGTTTTAGGTATATATTTTTCACTTGCACCTAAAAGCAAACCTTTTAACAGAGTACTTAGGCTGAATGATTTGAAGTAACATTGTAAGCTTTCAGTGTCTTATTTCTTCACCTGCAACATGGAGATAATAACTACATCTATCTCATAAAGTTGTTCTAGGTACACCTAGCATGTTGGCCACATAGAAGATGCTATTGAGTTCAGGGTGAATTCCACTACACTATTACACCTGGAGAGATAAATTGTGTTCATATTGTTTGATTTTGAAAGATTTTATTGGCTAACTCTCTTAGGGCACTTAAAGTCTAACAAGGATTTTGTTAAGCAATTTTATGTACATTGATTTGTTTAACCCTTACAAAACCTATGGAGTAGATATTTATTATTCCCACTCACTCTCAATTTTCAGAGATGCAAGGAGCTTAAGTAATCTTCCCAAGATCACATAGCTAGTTAGTGATGGAGGAGGCATGACTTCAAAAGCCATGCTCTTTGCCAGAACTTCATGCTGTCACAAAGATAGCACTGTAAGAGCTTGTTGCAGTAGGAAAGAATCATTAAGAACTCTTGAGCCAAGAAATGATATGATAGGAGTAAGGTATGAGTTCCAGGCAACATAATGCAGAAATCTCAAAGTGTGATGCTATTGAAGCTGTGGCTGTCAAGCTTGTCTGTGAATAAGTATCTTCTGTCCACCCTCTCAAAGAGAAGAAAGTGAAGACAACCAGTGAGTTCAAGTTTCAGCACCTTGGAGAGAACTTTAAGAGTCAACCAAACTTTACCTGATGACTTCCACGCAATCCTCCTTCTAGCATCTACAACAGTCCTTTGACAAAGGTAATTGACATGTGCATAGAGCAAATAATCTTTATTAAGACAATTTCTGAAATGTGACTCTTTTCTCTTGTGATGTGTAGTCAATCATCTTAACAATATAACAAGGTTGACATTGTGCTTCTCAAATGGAGGAGCAATAAAAAGCCAAGGAAGGGCTGCTGGTGGTTGGAATGAAGGGAGCCGCCTTCCTGAGCTGCGGGGGTGAAGAAGGTGCTGATACAAACCTGGCAGGAAAAAGGTGGGGGTGGAAGGCAGAGGGCGGATGCCAAGGAGCTAAGTAAGGAAACAAGAGCAAGGAAAAAAAGAGGACACGTTCAAAGGAACAGGAAAAGGAAGAAGAACCTGCTATATCCTGGCAATGTTAGAAATCTTAAATGTATTCTTCTACACTTTAAAACAGCCATAAAGATTCAGTTATTTTTTTCTTACTATACAGATGTAAAAATAGGAAGAAAGGGCGAAATGTGGGGGGAAGGAATGTGTAAAGCAAGGATGTGGAGAAGAGAAAAAGGAAAGAGAAAAGAGAAGCCAAAGGCCAACATATAAATGGAGAGGTAAAAAAAAAAAAAGAGTGTGGCTAAAAGGAGATATTGTTCTTAAAGAGAAAGAAAAATAAGAAAACCAAGATAAATCTAAACCCAAATAACCCTAAAGATAAGACATCGCTTATTTTCCAAGAGATGTTCCATGGAAAAGAGATTGTTTTGATTCTTGTCTGTGCAAAAGATGCACAAAGAAGACTTCCCTGATAGTGGAGTAATTAAGACTCTTCACTTCCACTGCCGAGAACTCAGGTTTGATCACTAGTTGGGGAACTAAGATCCCACAAGCTGTGTGGTGTGGCCAAAAAGTAAAAAAAAAAAAAAAAAAAAAAAGACACATAAGAAAGAAGAGATACCACATTAGTTGAGATTGAGGCAGAGATTTGGAAACTGCTTCCAGAGTGGGAGAAAAAAATCAAAAGATCTGCTACAATGGCTTAGATGATGGGTGACTGGGGAGCCTATCTTCTTTCCACAGTGATCCTCTTTCTTGAAAGAGATCATCAAGCAGTTCTGAGGACCAATTACCCCACCCTGCTCTTTAAACAACCTTAGGAGGTAGATACTATTATTAACACCATCACAAAGCTAATAAGCAACTGAGATGGGATACAAATCTGTATGTTTAACCATAGACCTGATGTTGTAAACACTGCTGCTTTATTGCTGAATGAATAGAAAGAAAATTATTATGATTCACTCATCTTATGAGGATGGCAGGATAAAATGCTCAGCCATCCTCTTTATTTGCCCTTCTTTGACCACTCTGGATGAATAGTTCACAGGGCTGATCTGCAGGCGTGCCTTGTTGAAATGTCTATGCCAGAGTTTACAAAATGCACCACTCACTGGTTGCAATCATCCCTGTAAATATGTTTTACTTGGAAAGTATATAGCTTCTTTTTAAAATTGATTTAGTTGTAAATATTAAAACATTAGGAGATTTCACATAAAATCCTAAGTATGTTTCTCTTTAAATGGTGAATTCTGGAAGTTACAGAAGACCCTAGTAAAAAGAATCCTTCTCTTTTGTAATAGGACTAGCAGAAGCTCAGAAGCTGATGTCTATTGGCTCTCAACCAATCAGTTTCCTTATGAATTAAATGCCTGACTTGCCAGATTTTGGTCATATGTCCACCATCCTCATATCTGGGGTTATGGTCATTCCCATTAAAATAACAGGACAGGTGCACTGGGGAGAGTGGCTTCTCAAAATGAAACCAGGATACTGTCACAGAAGGGTATATCCACATTATATGGATACTATGAAAACAAATTTCTACTACCATTCTTAATAAACAATGTTTGCCATTAAAAATGTTTAATGTACAAATAAAAAGAGGACGATGAACAAAAGCAATTACAGGCATGATCTTGGATATCTTTAGATGCGGCTGTGAGTTGTTGGGGTCTCACTCATGACAAACACAATCCTGGTGCCTGAGAACTACTTTGGGCATTTTCAAGGAGCCAGGCATGAAGGTATTCTACATCACTAAAGTCACGCTGGGTCTATTCAGACATACCTCTTGGCTAATACTGTTCAAAACTAATAAATTAGGAGTTTGAGATTAACAAACACACACTATTACATATAAAATAGCACAGGAAACTCCATTCAACATCTTATAAATAACCTATAGTGGAAAAGAATCAGAAGCAGAACACACACACACACACATATGTACATAACTGAATCACTTTGTTGTACACCTGAAAATAACTCAATGTAGCATAAACATACTTGAATTTAAAAAAGAAAAGGTTAATAAAATAAATGGCTTCCCTGGTGGCTCAGTGACAAAGAATTTGCCTTCCAATGCAGGAGACATGGGTCCAGTCACTGGGTCGGGAAGATCCCCTGGAGAAGGAAATGGCAACCCACTCCAGTATTCTTGCCTGGGAAATCCCATGGATAGAGGAACCTGACAGGCCACAGTCTATGGGGTCACAAAAGAGTCAGTCATGGCTTAGTGACTAAAAAACAATAACTAATAAAATAAATACTATTCAGTAACAGAAGCTATCTCATTTACTCTCAGAGAATGAAACCTGAGAGATGAAGTGGATGTAGGTTTGGGAAAAATGCTTCCTTTCCAACACCTGCAACCTGTCTAATATCTGAAGAAAAGGCACAGGGGAGTGATTCAAGGGAGAGAACATCAAAGGTACCTTATTTCACCAAGATCCCACCATTTTCCAGGAGCAATTTATATTTGCTATTTCAATCAGCCTTTACACCAACCCTGTAAGCTAGATGGGATTTAGCACAATTAAAAATGGGGAAACTGAGTCCAGAAGTTTTCTCTGCCCTATGATCAAGGTCACATATCTAGGTACTTGTTGTTTTCAGATGAGCATAAATAGTGATCCCCTACTCTCCTTCTTCTGAAAATTTCCCATTAAAGCATTTCTAACACTATTGCATTTGCTTATTTACTCACACCTAACATCACAGCATGGCACCCCACTCCAGTACTCTTGCCTGGAAAATCCCATGGATGGAGGAGCCTGGTGGGCTGCAATCCATGGGGTCGCTAAGAGTCAGACACGACTGAGTGACTTCACTTTCACTTTTCACTTTCATGCTTTGGAGAAGGAAATGGCAACCCACTCCAGTGATCTTGCCTGGAGAATCCCAGGGATGGGGGAGCCTGGTGGGCTGCCATCTATGGGGTTGCACAGAGTTGGACACGACTGAAGTGACTTAGCAACAGCAGCAGCATCACAGCAGACTGCAAGCTGCTTTTAAGTATGTATCATGTCCGGTGCATTTGCCTGGTGAAGAATCCGCCTGCAATGCAGGAGACCTGGGTTCGATCCCTGGGTTGGGAAGATCCCCTGGAGAAGGGAAAGGCTACCCACTCCAGTATTCTGGCCTGGAGAATTCTATGAACTGTATGGTCCATGGGGTTGCAGAGTGAGACACGACTGAGTGACCTTCACTTCACTTCACTTCACCACTACAACACCCAGCAAGGTGTTTGGCTCAGTTACCTGAGTGCATATATGGATGCATGATTTAACTCATAAAATTCAGGACATTTACTTTATTTGTTGATCATCTTGTGTGTTTCTGTAAAGTATCTCTTGGCTACCTCAGCGATTACTCACATAATCATATGCAAACCTGCACACAGAACAATGTTTTGTAAAAATTGTTTATTTTACAGAATTAGGCAATACTCAAATAAGTTCTTGTTCTTTGTTTTTCTCGCTTAACACTACATTGTATGCATAACTCTAGACTAATGTGTAAGTCTAATTTAGTCTTTTAAAAAAATAACTTCATGTTATTTCATGGAATAAATATACTGAGATTTGTTCAATTCTTCCTTTATTCGTCAACATTCAGGATGTTTCTGACATGTATTTGTCGTTTTAAACATGCATTGATAACATCTCTGCATCCATATTTTTATTCACTCATACAGTTGTATTTATGGAATAGATTTCCTGAAGTGGGCTTTCTGGTTTGGAGGCTACATGTGATTTTTTTTTTAGTGTAATAGACATTGCCAGACAGCTTCCCAAATAGACTGTAGCATTTCTTATTTATAGCAGAAACACATGAAAGAATCTCTTCTCCTCATATCTTTGCCATACTTGTGTGTTAACACTTGTATTTTTTTCAGTCTATTGAATGAGAGGTGGTATTTTAATTTACTTTTCTCAAATACTTATATATGCAAGGATATTATCCTATGTCTATTGGTCACTAATACCTGTTCTTGTGAATCGCCAAATTATGGCAGTGTTCCAGCTGATCATCAGATTCCATTTTTCTCTTTTTCTGGAGCTCGAAAAACAGACCACACTTTCCAGACTTTCTTGCAATTCATTAGGGTCATGTGACTGAGTTCTGGCCAATGAATTGTGAGAGGAAGTAATGTCCTTCACTTCCAGGTCTGTTCCTCGAAATCCTCCCATGTGTGATCCTTCATCCTTTGTCTTCCAACTGTCATCCTAATGCAGAGACCTCAGCCTTAGAGACAGGCACGGTTGCAGATGGAAGGAGCCTGGTCCTGTAACAATCGCATGAATAGCCACTTAATGCACAGAGAGACCTATTCTAGCCTTCATGTTACTGATACAGAGGCTTGTATAAAGTTCAACTGTGATTTGGATATCATTGAGCACCTATGGTTACCTTTCATAATACTCTATTGGTATCATTTGGCCATGTTTTTTTGTATTTTTTAGATGCTTGGTTTTTTCCGAAACATTTGTGAATCACCTGTATATGAATGCGCATGCGTGCTGAGTAGCTTCAGCCGGTTTCTGGCTCTTTGCGACCCTGTAGACCATAGCCAGCCAGGTTCCTCTGTTCATTGCATTCTCCAGTCAAGAATACTGGAGTGGGCTGCCATGTCCTCCTCCAGGGGATCTTCCTGATTCAGGGATCAAACCCATGTCTCTTATATCTAATACACTGGTAGGTGGATTCTTCTTTGGGTACTTGCACCACCTGGGAAGCCTTGTATATAAGTACTAATCTTTTATTTGCAATGCTTCATATTTATACATTTTCCCAATCTATTACTAGTCCTTTGATTTTTATAATATCTTTTTCCTTAATTTATTTTTCCATTAGTGGTTTTTGAATGTTTTCTGTTATTTAAGAAGCTTCCCTTCAACCTGAGATCTTACAAATATTTTCCTTGAATTTGTATTCACATTTTAGTATGAATTACTTTCATTACATCTTTTGTCCACCAGGAGTTCATTTCCATATGTTGTGGTCATGTGTAGTAGGGATTAAGCTCTGTATCTTCCTAGATACAGATAGAGGGAGGATCTGTTATGCCAGACCTTCAATTAAATGGATCTTTATTTTCTCATTTAATTAAAATATCATCTATGTCTTATATTAAGTTTACTTGCATACCAGGATCTATTCTATATTCTTTATTACTTTCTACTACAGTATCTATTATTACACCAATACTGTTTTGATTAGAGAATTTTTAGAGTATGTTTTTATATAGGTAATAGCATAATTTTTTCTCCTCTGTTCTTCTCTTTTAAAAAATCCAAAATTTTTAGTGAACTTATTTTTTTCTATTCCTCTAAGAAATAGCCAAAACGAAAAAGAAAAAAGAAGGAGGAAAAAAAAAAAGAAAAAATGAGAAATTCTGGAAATTTTAGTAAATAGTTTCATTAATTTGGAAAGGGTGGATATTTTATGATACAAAGTCATCCCAAACAGGAGCATGCTATGTCTCTCTATTAATTCAGATCATGGTTTATGCTCTTCAATAAAATTTTATAGTTTTACTCAGATAAGTGTCATGCTTGCTAAATTTATTCATAGATATTTTATAGTTTTTATGACTATTGTGAATGGGCCTCCCTTCCTCCCACTTTCATTTCTAACTGTCTATTTTTAGTATTGAATGATCTTTGATTTGTTGCTTCTATAATTCACACTACACTACGAAGCCCTCCCCATAATCATTGCCATAGAGGATATGAAGGAATGCTTGCTCCTTTATTCTGACAAAATCCAGAGCTTCACAAGTTATGCATTCTAGTTGGAATATTCTGGGAACCAGATATACAAATTGTTGGGTCATATGTGTCTAAAGAATGGATGAATGATTGGGGTATGGACAGAGGTTGCACTAAACCTACTTATCTGTTGCAGCTGAGCTGGTCCCTCTTGAAAATCCATGGCAAAATATCTTGGGAAGGATGTCTCTTGGGTAAGAGTTAATACCTTGGGGAATAAATTGAGTGTTATAGCACGTTCCCAGTGATGCACTCAGGATGAACTTGGTCATCATGATGAAGACGTGATAGGACCAAGAACACATGTAAGGGCATTGAGACTGAGGCAAATAATAAGAAATACTCAAATGCTTAACAGAACAATCGAGCGTAACACGAATTGGAGACCAATGGAAGACACAGACAAATAGATTTAAAGTAATATACAAGGTACAGGATAAAAGTTCAATTGTATTTCTGTATATTAGTAGTGAAGGATCAGAAAAATTTTTAAATGAAATACATAGGAATAATTTTGCTACAAGATGTTCAATACCTGTACACTAAAATTTAAATTGACAAAATAAAGAAGACCTAAAAATGGAAAGATATACAGAATCTGTAGTTCAGAAAACACAGCCTTTTTAAGTTTATTTTCCTCAAACTCTAATCAAAATCCCAGCAAGCTCTTTTCTTTTAGTAATTGATAAGCTAATTCTAAGCTTTATATGGAAGCTCAAATAATTTAAAATAACCAAAACAAATTTGAGAAACGGAGTCAGAGAGCTTTTACTATCTGATTTCGACACTGGTTACATAGAGGAATCAAGGCAGTGTAGCATTTTTGTAAATATATACTTATATCAGTGGAACAGAATAGGGGGGTCATAGACCCACACATACATACATGTATGGTCAACTGACTTTTCACAAATATTCTAAGACAATTCACTGGAAGAAAGAATAATCTTTTCAATAATAATTGATTAGCTATAAAAAGACATCGTAAATAAAAAAGAATCTCAGTACTTGCATGACATACAAAATTTAACTCATGAGTTATGGATCTAAATATAAGAGCCAAAATATAAAACTTCTAAAGGAAAACACAGGAGAAAATCTCAGTGACCTTAAGTCTGGCAAATATTTCTTTAATAAAACATGCAGACACACACATACACACACAAAAAAAAACCCCCCAGAAATGATAAAAGAAACAATATCAATAAAACAGAACTTATTAAAATTTTAAAATGCTATTCTTTAAAAGACAGAAGTCAAAAGCAAACCAGAAACTAAAAAGGAATATTTTCAAAACAGATATTTGACAAAAACTTACATCTAGAATATATGAAGAACTTTTATAATTCCATACCAAGAAAACGATCAACCTAGCAAAGTAATGGGCAAAAGTATTTGACATACACTTCACCAAAGAAGATACATAAATAGTAAATAGGCCCAAAAGAATGTGTTCCTCATTAATCATTATAGAAACTAAAATCAAAACTCTAATGATATGCAATCACTGGAACGGCTAAAAATTAAAAGACTGTCCACACGAAGGGTCGGCAAGGTGAAGCAAGAGGGACTTTCATGTTCTGGTGGCAGGAAAGTAAGTAATATGAGGAACAACCACTTTGCAAAACAGTTTGTTAGTTTCTTTGAAAGTTAAGCGTTCACTTATTATACAACCAGTCATTCCACCCCTAGGAGTTTTCCCAAATAAGTGAAGGCAAATACTACAAAAAGACATTTGCTTGAGTATTCATGGCAGCTTTATTCATAATAGACCTAAATGGGAAATTATCCAAACACCCAACAGGAAGTGAATAGGTTAAAAAGCAAGATGGTATAGTCATACAGTGGGACACTATTCAGCACTAAAATGTCATGAAATGTATTACATGGATGGAAATTAATTATGCAGAGTTAAAGAGGCCAGACTGAAACATAAAGTCTATTTTGTATGATTCTCTTTACATAAAATTATAGAAAGTGCACACTGATCTTTAGTGACAAAGCAGGTTGCTTGGAGATGGGAGTTATGTGATGGGAGGGATAACAAAATAGCTCAAAGAAACTTCGGGGCATGAGGGTTGTGTTCATTAACTTGATTCTGATAATGGTTTCGACAGTATGCACATCTATTAAAACTCATCAGAGTTTACACTTTAAATAGTACAACTATAATACGTCAGTTGTACCTTAATTAGGCTGTGTATTGTGTGGGCGTGTGTGTGCTCAGTCGTGACCGACTCTTTGCAACCCCATAGACTATAGCCCGTCAGGCTCCTCTGTCCATGGGATTTTCCAGGCAAGAATCCTGGGGTGGGTTGCCATTTTCTAGTCCAGGGAATCTTCCCAACCCAGGGATCGAACACGTGTCTCCTGCATTGGCAGGTGGATCCTTTACCACTGAGCCCTACAAAGATGCAAATGCTGCCACTCTCCCCTTCTCTTGGCTGTGCTTTTTCTCTCAGCTAGGCTCTTCCCGTGAGCTAGAAGGTTTGGCCCAGCAGTTATAAGTTTCCATGCTACCTATTTAACAATCCCAGGGGAGAATGTCTCTTTCTCAATAACTCCGACAAAAAGAGCCCATGACATTGGACTTCATCACACATCCATCTATGAGACATGTTGTATGACACAGATAGACCCAGATTGCATTATGGGTGCAAATCTGGAACCAGAGAGTAGGGACAACCTGAAACTGACTGTAAGGACTAAAAGCTGAGGGTAGGGGGTCACAGAGGAATATCGGGACACCATCATGAGACAGATGGAGGGGATGGATTCAAGGCACATTCAGTCAAGAGGTCTTTACCACCATTGCTCATTACAGGATTTTAGATGGGTGTGATGACATAGCAGCCCCAAGCCAGATTGGAATAGATTCTTATAGAAGGTCTGGCCTAAGAGCTAGTGATGTCTTCATCCTGCAGATACAGCTTTTGAGAGGAACCACTCAGAGATGAAAGTAAGCTGGTAACTTGTGTTGAAACCATCAACTTCAGAATGATTTTCTCTCCTCTAATTTTGAAGGTCCTGAAAGAACTGAAGCTGATGGAAGAAGTAAAAATACTTGAGCTCCACAATAAATGTTTTGCAAAGGTGGCATCTGCCTAGGACCATAACAGTGCCAAGATGAGCAATTTAGAGCACCCAATACTAATAAAATGGGGAGATAAACTCAGAAAGAATGACAGCAGCAAATGTTGTAGGGGACATGAGCAACTGGAACTCCATCTTGCTTCTGGGGATATAAAACAAAACAGTGCGACCACATTGGGCAGGCTGAATGGGGAAGTGGATTGTGATAAAGTCACTATCCTTGAAAACTCCTCAGCAGTAAAAAGGAACCAATTTCAGATCCATAGAGCATGTCCATAGCCCAACATTCACAAATCTTAAAATAAAAATTATGTTGAAAAAAAGAAGAAAAATCTGCACTCAGAAATATACTGTGATTCCATTTCTATGACTTTCAAAGACAGATAAAACTAATGCATGATAACAAATGTCAAAAAGTGATTGCCTCTTGGGGAGGGGTGAGAGAACTTTCTAGGATGTGATAATATGTTCTTTGGGTGGTGGTAACGTGGTTGATGTCACACTAAACACTTAACATCTGGGCATGTATTGCATATGAGTCATACCTGAATGAAAATTTTAAAACTGTATGAATAGTCATAAAAAAGTAATTTTTATTACTATAGTAGCTAACATTTATTTACTTCTTACCTGAGTTATCTCACTGAATCCTTACCTCAACTCTGAAGGATTACTATTCCTGTTATCCTTATTTAAAAAAAAAATATTGGAGGATAGTTGATTTACAATGTTATGTCAGTTTCAGGTGTAAGGTAAAGTGAATCCGTTATACATATACCCACTCTTTTTAGATTCTTGTCTTATATGGACCATTAAGAAGCATTGAGTAGAGTTCCTGTGCTATACAGTAAGTTTTTTTTTTTTTTAGTTATCTGCTTTATACATAGTAATGGGATAAATTAGAAGTTTGAGATGAGTCTATATCCTCATTTTTAGTTGAAGAATTTGAAACTCAGAGAGTATAGAACATGATCCAGGCCATGCATGAGTCGGTGACAGGTCTGGAATCCAAAATCTGATTTTAGAGTCTGAGATCTCAACCACCTCCTCGGAGCACCTAGCGTATCGGATTTGAGTCAGAGATGTGCTGTCTGAGCTTCCTGGAGGCTCAGACAGTAAAGAATCCACCTGCAATGCAGGAGGCCTGTGCTTGATTGCTGGGTTGGGAAGATCCCCTTGAGAAGGGAAAGGCTACCCACTCCAGTGTTCTTCCCCGGAGAATCCCATGGACAGAGGAGCCTAGCAGTCCACAGGGTCGCAAAGAGTCGGACATGACTGAGCAACTAACAATCTTCATCAGCCATCCTTCCTATCTCTGGGACATCTCCCAGGTGAAAGGTCATCATGAGTGAACGTGAGACCCCAGGCTCCACAGCCTGGTGTGAACAGATGGAGACAGAAGACCAGAGAAAGCTTCATGGCCCTGGTGTGGTGACCTCCTATCCACAGAACTGGTCTGCATGTGGGCAATTTTGTTGGACCAGAGCATGTAGTCTGAAAGAAAGCATGGCATCTTCAGCACCTCTGAGAGACTGGGATCTCTTTTCTTTTTTTGTCCTGTGGCATCTCTTTAAAGCTCTTCCTTATTTTTGAAGATGTGTGCTTTTCCAGGGACTTCGCTGGTGGTCCAGTGGCTTAGATTCTGCACTCCCAATGCAGGGAGCCTGGGCTTTATCCCTGCTCAGGAACTAGATTTCACATGCTGCAACTAAGAGTGTGCATGCCACAACTAAAGACCCTGCATGCCACAAGGAAGATCCTGCATGCAGCAACAAAGATCCCACATGCTGCAGCTAAGATCCAGAACAGCCAAATAAATAAAGTCATTGTTTTGTTGTTCAGTAATCAAGTCACATCTAACTCTCTGCAATCCCATTGACAGCAGCATGCCAGCCTCCCCCATCCTTTACTATCTCTTGGAGTTTTCTCAAATTCATGTCCTTTGAGTCAATTAATATTTTTTTTAAAAAAGATGTGTACTTTCATGGAGTAAGTCTAAGGGAGACCCTGTCTAGGATATCAGCCCCTTAAGTGTGGGGATCTTCTCTGTCTTACTCACTGGGATCTCTCTAGGGTAGAATAACCCTCACTAACGATTTGGTATTAAGTAAGTCCATCCACCCCTTCTTCCATTATTTCATCAGCCTTATGCCTTCTTACAACTGTCTGCCTTGTTGAACCTTATCATAAATTTAGGCCTGGCATTTGTTATTGCTCATGGCCATTCAAACTCTCTAGAAGGCATTGCTAAGACTCAGATATTGGCTAGTACTGAGGGCCTTTCTTCCAGAGAATGAGAAGAGTGGATCGCCATGGCCCCCTGCACAGGCCGAATGGAAGAGGACCCCCAGCCTCTCTTCACTTGGCCTCCTGCCTCTTCCTGGAAGCTCACAGGGCCAGCACTGGACAGGACTAAGATTTGATTTGACACCCCACGGGGGCACCGTTCAGGAGCTCAATTGTGCTGAGCAATGGAGTAGCACTTATTGGTTTCAGAGGGGATGGAAAACAATTTAAGCAACCTCCGTCCTCTTCAGCCCAGACACACACCATTGCTCTGTTGACTTAGGAGCAGCTGCTGATGCCGAGCAGAGACGGGAGCTCTTTATGAAACCCATCCCTCATCTGCCTTCAGCACATCAAGGGAAGAGCTGCCTGCCCAGATCAGTCAAAATCCTTTCTTCGGACTATCCTGCTAATTCAAGTCCTGGCTGCTTTTCTCTAGGAAGGCAGGGTGAGGCTGGGGTGATAGCAGAAGTCCATGAGCCTTGAGGGGATGAAAGGCAAAGAGAATGTCAGAGTTTTTTTTTTTTTCTTCTTCTTCTTCTTTAAGGGTATAAGTTAGGCTACAGGAAAAGTTGAAAAAAATCTAAAGAAGTCAAGGGAGTGAAGAGATGACAGAGGGATTTTAACTTAGACTTAGTGGGTGATGTCTTTACTGCAAGCAGGAAGACACTCTGGCTCTCATTTATTTTCCAAAGTCCAAACAGCAAAAGAAAAAAAAAAAAACCAAACAATAACAACAAAAACCAGTTCAATGTGGGCCAGAATAATATCCAGGTTATGATAGTTTTTTGTATCAACTTGACTGAATGAATCAATGATCAGACAAATAGTAAAACATTATTTCTGGGTGTGTGTAGGGTGGTGTTTCCAGAAGTGATTAGCACTGGAATCAGTTGATGAGGAAAGATCACCCTCACTCATTGGGCATCGTCCAATGCATTGCGAGGAGGATAGGGCATAAAGATGGAGGATGGGCAAATTTGCTCCTTTTTGTCTTGAGCTGGGACATCTGCCTTCTCCTATTTTTAGACATCAGTGCTGCAGGTCTATAATGAATCTGGCCCTGTCCATGTTGTCAGGAGTTCATGGTCTAGTGGAAAGAACATAAGCTCTGATGACAGAGTGAGCTATGGAATGTATAGTGGTGAAGAGGCATGGGGTGCAGTGAGTGGAGATCAGGTATGTTTTCCTGAGGCTTTGAGCAGGACTTATCACATCAAAGGCAAGCATGTGTGTGTTGTTTATAACATCCTAAGAAAAGATGACAATTTGAACAAAGGCATAGAAATAGTACATCTTAAGGTCCAGGTGAGAAACTACAGCTTTCAGGGGAGGCAGAGGTTAGAGCAGTGGTTTTCAAACCTGGCAGCAATTTGGAATCACTGAGGATGCTTTAAAATACTGATGCTCAGTCGCCACCCCCAGAGATACTGATTTCATTGGTTTTGGAAAGGATTTTAGAATTTGAATGTTGGTAGATTTCCCTGGTAGTTCAGTCGGTAAAGAGACCGCCTACAATACAGGAGACCCAGGTTTGATCCCTGGGTTGGAAAGATCCCCTGGAGAAGGAAATGGAAACCCACTCCAGTATTCTTGCCTAGAGAATCCCATGGACAGAGGAGCCCAGCAGGCTACAGCCCACAGAATCACAGAATCGGGCTTGACTGAGCCACTAACAACAAGCTCATCAGTTGACTCTATGTACAATCTGAATTGAGAGACACTGGTTGAAAAAAGCTGGCAGACATTCATGGATTTATTTATTTATTTATTTATTTGGCCAGTCAGCACAGACCGTCAATTCTTTAGTGATAGTCCTTAGTTCTGTTTTAAGGCATTACCTCTCCCCACTGGTGGGCAATCGTGACTAGGCGGACACATGTGGTTGAACAGGTGGCGTACTGTACAAGGGTACAGGCCAAGGCTGGACTGGAGGCTGAAATCGAGCCCTGATTCTGTTCGCCAGCCACGCCTAAGGGAGGAGAGCTCTGCCTATCCCAAACAGGGCGTTTTCCCCAAACTGACACCAAGGAAGCATCCAGGCTGGCAACCACTCTGATTATCAGTCAAGATACCCTGCTCTCCCTTAGCCAAGAACGAGGTAAACGATCAAGTATGGCGCAAGGAATCTAACTCTCCTTGGAATTTGCTTCAAGGATGGAAAGATGGAGAGAGTTGATTGGCCCTGGTGACATGACACAATCCTATAAGCTCCTGATACAAGAACCTCCCAAACTCCCTCATCCCTGCTCTTTTCAAGCATTTCCCTCCTGCCCTCCTGTTGATTTAGTACTTTGAGAAAACAGATGCAGTTTAGGGGAGTAAGATGGAAAAGGAGAAAAGTACTAGTTTAGGTAGGATGGCAAACTTATTGGTAGAGGTGATACAAGAGACTACACAATTTATTTTTTAAAAGAAAAACTTTTTATTTTGTGTTGGGGTATAGCCGATTAACAGTGTTGTGATAGGTTCAGGTGAAGAGCAAAGGAACTCAGTCATGTATATCCATGTATCCATTCTCCCCCAAACTCCCCTCCTCTCCAGGCTACCCCAGGACATTGAGCAGAGTTTCCTGTGCAATACAGTAGGTCCTTGCTGACTGTCCATCTTAAGCATAGCAGTGGTGCAGGCAACCGTAAGTTCATTCTCTAACTCTGCGGGTCTCTTTCTATTTTGTAAGTAAATCCATTTGCATCATTTCTTTTTAGATTCCACTTATAAGGGATGTCTTACAATGTTTCTCTTTTTCAAAGCCACAGAGCGTTCAGATGGAGGAAATTTCCAGGCAGGTGGGTTAGGCAGCAGGAGAAAAGGCCCTGAGGTTGGAATGAACGCAGCACTTTTGACAAACAGTCTCCATGACGGTAGTGAGACTGGAGCAGGGTGGATGAGAAGGACAGGCTTACGGTGTGGGAGAGGATGAGAAGGACAGGGTGAGTAGACCCCAGACAGCATTACGGTGTGGGGGAGGATGAGACCGTGGGCCCCACCGTGTGGAATTCACCACCTTCCAGCTGTGTGTCATCGGTCACATCACTTAACCTCTCTATTTTGCAGTGGGCTTCGCTTGTGGCTCAGCTGGTAAAGAATTCACCTGCAATTCAGGAGATCTGGATTTGATCCCTGGGTTGGGAAGATTCCCTGGAGAAGGGAAAGGCTACCCACTCCAGGATTCTGGCCTGGAGAATTCCATGAACTGTATAGTCCATTGGGTCGCAAAGAGTTGGACATGACTGAGTGGCTTTCACTTCACTTCATCTGCTAAAGGGGGCTAATAATAGAACTTACCCACAAGGTTGTTGTGGCATGTTAATACATGTCAATTGCTTAGAAAAACGTCTGGTATGTAAGCGCTCCATAAATGTCAGTTATTGTTGCAAATCGTGATGGAGATTTCATTTTTATTCTCAATGAAATGAAAGAGTCCTTGGAGGATTTTAAACAAGGGTGAGGCATTGACTGATTCAAGGTTAAAAAGATCACTTTGGCTATTATATTAAGAACAATCTTGTGACTTCCCTGGTGGTGCAGTGGTCAGGACTCGATGCTTTCACAGCTGTGGCCCCGTTTCAATCCTTGGCCAAGGAACTAAAATCCCACAAGCTGAGCAATGCAGCCAGAAGAAGAAAAGAACAAGAAGAGAACAGCCTGAATCGGGCATGTAGAGAGACAGAGATGCAAGCATGTGACTGGCAGCTTACCGTCAGGTGACAGCAGTCTTTATTGTTCCTGCTCTGTCGCGGTGAGTGGGACCTGCTTCGTGCTGCTTCCAAAGATCCCTAACTACAAAGGAATGTGAGGCTGAAGGTCAGGGGAGATGAGGCAGGAGAGCTAAGCATTGGTCAGATTATGTAAGATCTTAACTGTGATTCTAAGGAGGCTGATCTTTTTAGGAAGGCAATGGATACTCTTCAGAGGGCAGACAAATGGTATGATCAGATCTGCATTTCCTGAAGATCCCACTGATGCTATGTGGAAGACGAATAGGAGAGGTGAGATTTAGAGATCAGATATCCAGAAATGAGCATCATTAGCCAGGAGACTAGAAAGAGAATGTTCTGATTGTGACATGAAGGCCTTGGAAATAATAGCTATTTCTTGCTCCTCCAGGTGGTGGGTTAGGACTTTTAACAGGAACCTTAGCTTCCAGGTTTGCAATGGGCTGGGTCCACTAGAACCTGGGGAAATACTATCACCCATTGATTGGTTTTAAGGCAGTGCTGGAAGAATTCTATAAGGCAGAAACAGCAGGATTTAATCAAAGCTGGTGGAACTAATCTCAGATTCCAGCCTCCTGGCCAGAGGTTATGACAAGGCAGCAGGTGGGCCCAAAATGACACAGACAAGTTTTCTTGGCCCTCTCAAGATTGACAAATGTTGTTATGGGAATTTTCATATTTATATTTGAATTTGTTATACCCAAAAGTCTGGCTGACCAGGCAGGGGTCCCCATTCCCACTGGTGGGATGGATTGAAGGCGGGGCATGGTGGTACCTGGTCTCCCAGCCCCCATCTGGCCCATCAGTGAATTTACCCTTCGGCCCAGCCCCTGTAAGCCTTTGGGTTTGTGACCCCTGCAAAGACCTGCTTTGCCCACATTCTGCGCTAAAGAGTACAACGGAAGCTGTGGTGAAGTTCAGAGCCTACTTGTAAGTAGAAGCACCTGGGGTGAGTTACCTGTTCACTCCACCGGATATGCTCAGCCTCCATCGACACCCCACGCTTTGCCCCAACAGTATTCTGGCAATTGTCCCTGGAGCCCGCTTCCCCTGGCAGCCTTGTTCCCTTTCTTCACTCTACGCACCACTTGTGCCTGGCTTCTAGGCTCTCAAAATAATTGGGTCTGAGCAAGCAGTCCCTCTATAAATATTAATCTGGATATGCTTGGAATACTCTGCCTCTTTTAGATGAATTGTTAACTAGATTTCTAATCGGGAGCTTCTTGACGAGAAAAGCAAGATCTCTCTGCTGGTTTGTTCCTTTATTGGGAGTGGGGGAAAGTGGAATTCACTAGAAATGGCAAGGATTTATTTAGGAGAAAGGAGTTACGCATGGTCCAATTCCCTGAAGCCATAAGCACCCCGAGATTCTTCTGAACAATCTCAAGAAGACCATCCTGGCCAGAAAATCAGCGCTGGTTAGAAGGTGAAAGTGAAGTGAAAGTGTTAGTCGATCAGTTGTGTCCGACTCTTTGCGACCACCGGGCTCCTCTGTCCATGGGATTCTCTAGGCAAGAATATTGGGGTGGGTTGCCATCTCCTCCTCCAGGGAATCTTCCTGACCCAGGGATCGAACCCCGGTCTCCTGCATTGCAGGCAGCTGGGTTTTAGCAACTGACAGATCATGATGAGAATTTCAGCTCTGTCAGTGGATGAATTTGAGCAAGCTATTTCCCTCTCTGGCCCTTGATTTGCTTATCTGTAGAATGGGAGTGATACGTTGGCTGTATCGTGGCTGTAGTGGGGATTTAATTAGGCAGTGTGTGGGTTAGATAATGGATAGATAAAATAAAACTTAGATCTCAGTTTCTCAGAAGAAAAAGAAATATTAATGAAGGAAGAGAGGATTTTAGAGCAACTTCAGGGGGGTCAATGCATTTCCACACTCTGGCCACTTGTACAAACTTCAGAGCTGCACAGCTTTCAGCTTTCCTGGATCCTAATTAGAGTGTGGAGGTGGTCCTGCCACACAATTGACACATCTAGGTCACAAGTGTGCTTCAAGACAGCAAATGCAGCCACCCATTCATTCTGTGAACAGTAACTGAGTGCCCACTATGCGCCTTGTTTGGTAAAAACCCTGAGGACACAGTGAGAAAGGGATGCAGAGGTGGGGTCTGACAACAGGAGGCTGTTTGTGGCTGGGAGACAGGAGTTCTGATGGTTCGCAGCACAGATTTTGGAAATAGAGCGACTACTGGGTCCATTGTGTGTGGCTATGTGATCGTCAGCTCACAGAGGACGCCAGCCCACCAAAGCTCACCTTCTTCATCCATCGTATGGAAACTGTATCTCCCACCAGAGTTGGGGATTATAGTTTCTGCTTCTCTTGCTTGTCAGAGCTTATTTTTTTTTAAGGTTCAAATTCAATGAGCCAATGAGTGTGAACCCACTCTGCATGCTGCAAAATGCAAATGAGTGTGTAGTGTTCCTCTTCTGAAAGGAAATTCACCATGTTCCAGCTTTCTCAGGATTTGCGCAGGCTCACATCACTGTCATGGGCAGCCCGCCTTGGACTGACCAGCTAGCCAGTGACCCGTCCACTCTGTCCCAGCTGACAATCAGTTTCATTTCCTAAGGGGATGGAGGAGGCAAGGGAGGTGGTTTGGACTAACAGGCTCCCTTTATAGGTGATCATGTCTGAGTGCTTTCCTGAAAGGCAGAGGACTAGAGTTTAGGCATCTTCCAGGAACCCTCCTCATCTACACAGGGTGGAATTACACTCCTTAGTGAAATTCCAGGCCTTACTACAGCACTGTTTTCCTGCACAAAATGGCATTGGCTTGTTAACCCTTCAGGAGAAAGTTCTAGACTAGCACCCCCCTGGCAGTGCGGCATCATGTTTAGTTGCTTAGACTCTGATGCCAGGAGGCTGTGCTCAACACCTGCTCTGTCATATCTTTGGCCATGTGACCTTTGGCATGTTACTTACCCTTTCTGGACCTCAGGTTCTTTGCATCATGGAGATACTAACAAAACCTAACAGGTGTCCTGTAAAGTCAGGAGAGGTAACACAGTCACCATGGCGTCTGACACATAGCAATTACTCAATTAGTCCTATTATTATTTGAAAGTCTACATTCCTGGTGTTTCATAATGCCAACAACTCAGACTGGACCTTTAATAAGTATAATATTAAAGTAATATTAAAGAATTCATATAAAGTGACTGATGGTAGAAAGGCCTCAGTAAGTGGTTTTTGTTATTATCATTAATATCATTTGTCATTATTCTTACTAGGAATGAAGACAAAGCTGGTGCTAAATTTGGGTGGGGAGCCTCTGGTTTTCACCCATAGGGTGGTGAGTACTGATTAGACTGCACCAGACTGCTCAGAGAAGGAAGGCTTCAGAGAAAACTGGCCTGGCCCAGGGGGCTGTCATCATTTTCATTTTTTTTTATCATCCTAGGAGCAGTTTTCATCTGAGTTTGTAATAGCTTCCATTGAGGATTGTTATCCCTTCTTTGGCCAGGGCTCAGATGGACAATGCAAAGGCATCTCTCACAAGCAGACAGAGATCACATTCAAAGTGTTATCTGCCTCCAAGGGTGTGATTAGGGACATCCTTAAGGTAACTGGTGACAACCCTGGCAGGAACAGCCCCTGAGGCTAAGAGCTGCTCCAGCACTTTCCTCCTGCCTACTGAGGTTAAACTTGCTTCTTCCTCTAATTGCTTAGAGCAACCTGGACCAGCTGTGTCCAAAGAGCCTCCAAGGTGAGTTTTCAAGGTAAAGGAAGCCACAAGGTTCTCTCTATATGAAGAGTTGACCTGAGAATAAGGTACTAGTCACTCCCTCTCATCCCACCAGTCTTTGAGCTCCAAGAAGGCAGGGTCTGTCTATTTGTCTTCTGCATCCATGATGCTCAGCACATAGCAGAGTAGGTGTTGAGAAGTACTGGATGGATGGGTGGATGCATAGGTGGAAGGGATGGGGGTTAGATAAGTGGATGAGTGAATGGATGAATGAGTGGAGGGATAGATGGGGGTACATGGATGGATGGTTGGATGAATGAGTAAATAGGTGGAATAGGTGGATGGGTAGATGGATGGGTGGATGGATAGATGGGTGGATGGATAGATGGGTGAGTGGGTAGATGAATGGATGGATATATGCAGAGTAGACAGGTGGATTGGTGAGAGGATGAATGAGTGGAAGGATATATGGGTGGGTAGATGGAAGAATGGGTGGATGAATGGGTAGCTGGGTAAATGGATGGGTGGAAGGGTACATGGGTGGGTGGGTGGGGGGAGGCGTGGATGAATGGATATATGGGGATAGATGGGTGGATGGATGAGTGGAAGGGTAGACTGGTAGATAAATAGACAGGTGAATGAATCAGTGTGTTTCTATACGTCTCTTAGTTGCAGCACACCCACAGATGTGCTCCCCAATGTCCACGGCCTAGCTCCCAACTCTTTCCCTAAAGCAGAGGCTTCACAGTCCAGTCATTGCTTGGTGTTTCCATAAGATGAGCTCAGTGCCACCTGTCTTCACTGCATTGGCTGACTCCACTCCAGGCTCCTCAGAGCTAATCAGATCTTAGAGATCCAGTATATACTCTTTTGCAGCCCACGCCTCCAAACACAGGTGTATTAATCAGGGTAATTTACAGTAATTTCAGTCTTAAGTTGGATCTTCATACTCTGAATAAAGAGGGTGAACCAAGAGTCTAGACTTTGGTATCCACTTGCTTGCTTGCTTTGTTGCACAGTCATGTCCAAGTCTTACAGGGGCCTGCCAGGCCCCTCTCTTCATGGGATTCTCCAGGCAGAATTACTAGAGCAGGTAGCCATTCCCCTCACTAGGAGATCTTCCCAACCCAGGGGTGGAACACAAGTCTCCTGCATTGCAGACAGATTCGTTACCTTCTGAGCCATCAGGGAAGCCCTCAGTATCCACTGTAAATGGCAAATGATGGCCAAGATCCTTAGTTAACATTCCTTGCCCACCTGGCTATCAAGCGCTCCATCTTGCAACACCATCTACCCAACTGATGAAGCCAGAAACCCAGGAGAAATACTTGACTCATCTCTTCCCTTCTCACCATACATCAAATCTATCAGTAGGTTCTATTAGATTTTTGGATCTACCGCCAAAACATGTCTTCATTTCTGTTAACTTTATCATTTATATGGATATAACTTATACTCAAAACATAGGTATGAAACTCCATTTCAATTTTACATATGAATGAAAAATAGTGTATAAAATTTACACACAAAATTGTATATAAATAAGTATTGCACTCCTTTCATTCTTCCTATGAATGCACCTGTGCTACCATTTGCAAAATACACATTTCCTGCATCTGAGATGTTTACCCCATGTTCCTTTCCAATGAATATTCTTCTAAGGTGACCACTGTGCTGACCTTTATCCCCTCTTATTGACTCACATGTTAACAGATGCATAGAGCATGCACTCTTTTGCAACTGACATTCTTTTGCTCACCATGATCTGTGTGAGTTGCATGCACATTGTTGGGTGACTCAGTAGTCTGTTTACTTGTTTTCCTGCTGATGGACATTTGGTTTTCCAGTTTGGGGTTTCCATGAATAAAGCTTATATACGTTTTTTTGTTGTTGTTGTTTGGGTTTTTGTTTTTGTTTTTTTTTTTGTTTTCATTTTTCTGTGAATGTGGACATGAGCACTTATTCTTGTTGAACATATTCCCAGGAGTCAATTTCTGAGTCTGTAGATGTATCTTGAGCTCTAGAAGATATCTTCAAGTAATTTTTTACATAAGTTTGTACTCCTACCAGCAGTATGTGAGGGTCCCAGTTGTTCTACTTTTTTGCCATCACTTGTTTTGTTACTCTCTTTAATTTTATCCATTCTGGTGCAGATGGAGACAACCACCTTTCATCATCTCCACCACCATCACCCTAATCCAAGGCACCACTGCTTTGACAGCTACAGTAGACTCCTAACTGGTCCCTTTGTCTTCTGCTCTTGTCAAACCTCCTTCAATCCATTTTCTACTTAGCACCTAGAGTCCTTCACTTTCCTACTCAAACCTTTCAATGGTTCCTTGTTGCCCTTAGAAAATATCTATGCTCTCATGGTTACTTCCAAGTTTCCACATCTCCTCTTTCATCATTGAGATTTTATATATATAATGTCCCCAAGAATCACCACCTATCAAATCCATTGCTGTATCTTCTACACATCTCTTATCATTGCCTCCATCATTGAAGTATTGGCTCAACTCTGAACTATCTCTTCCCACTCACTTTGAATCCCCATGAGAGGAGGACCTGGTGTTCCCTGTTGTACCCCAGCACCCAGCCCGGTGCTGGGTACACTGGAAGCCCACTGAAAGTGTTTTCTGGGTGCATTTGCCTCTATCTGGAGGTGGGATGTTAGAAGGCCGCCAGTGCATGCTCTTGTAGCTGTTTCTGTTGTCATCAAGCCACTATATTTCTCAGGTCAACCTCAAATTGTGTTAAATGATATAAAAGCATCAGGACCAGATGTTCAATTCCAGGCAGGTGGCTCTGATTGGAATTCAGCTCAGCAAGAAGTTTCTGACTCAGATGGGCCAGACCCACAACTCAGCAGCCCACCTTCTCTCACTCAAGGCTTTTGACTTGTGCCTCCTTGAAACATTCACTGACTCCCAGACTAAATATCTCACCACCTCTGAACATGCCAGCCCTCTCCCTCCCCGGCACCCTTCCCCACAGCTTCTGTAAAATCTGCCTTCCAGGGGAACTCTTGGAGATTTACTCTCCCCTTCCAGTCACCTGCGAGGGCAAGAAAGGTATTGTTATTATTTGCTCCGTTTTTCACTTGAACAACCTGAGGCATGATCTAATGGGATCTCTCCTCCCTGCTCCCTCCTTCCCAGGATAACCTGGAGGCCTGGCCACCTCGCTGCAGAATTGAGATGGGCTGCGGAGTATCCATCTACCTCTCCAACACCGCATCTGAGAGAAAGCAGAAACACAAAAGAGCTGCTTTTAGCAGTTTGGGGGGGAAATGAGGTCTTTTCCTAAGCAATTTCTAGCTGTGTGGAGGACTGACATGCCATAAAACAGGTAAGGTAATCACAGCTTTCAGGATTAAAACCCCTGCCAGGAGAGCCCAGATCCCCCGGGATGACAGGGGTCGGCTAAGAGCGGCAGGCAGCCTCTGTGCTGGGCGGTACTCCCCCGCCGCCTCTCTCTACATCTCTGACTCTGTCTTCTCTGTCTCTCTCAGATTCAATTTCTCTTTCTGATTCTTCTTCCATCCCAGTTCCTCCTCCTACTACCCCCAGCAACCAGCGCAAGCCCCTGCGGGCCTAAAATCCAGAAAACAGATTCCATCCCTCCATCCCTCTTTGCCTTAAGTGCACAGATACCTCTGAATGGAGAATTTTCAGAGACAGCTTGCAGATGTTTCTCTCCTACACAGATACACAAATAAACATACCTGCACACAATAGCTGGTGCACACCCACTTGCACGCACGCAAACATACCCACACATGTACCATACCCTCTCATATGCCCCCTCTGCCCATATGGAGCACCTCAGTCCCTTTCACTTATTCATTTCCTTTCTAACCTCCAGTCTCCTGTCTCCTTCCAGTACCTTAGATATACTCAGACCCCTGAAACAACCTCCCTTGGAATCCTCATTCTGGATGCCTTGGTTTCACTGTGTCTCCAGATGTAGACATTCATGTCTTTAGACACGCCCCTCTCTTATTTTCCTCCTGCTCATGGGTACTTACTCAAGCATCTGTGAAACAGCAGCCTTCACATTCCTGCCCCACTTTGCTCCTGAGTGGAGCATCAGTGAATTCTTTCCTCAGTATAGCTCTTCCCTTGATGGACCATGCACGGTGATGACTTTCATCAGCTTCTTTCTTTGCCTGGTGTCACCACGATTGATGGCAGTAACAGATGGTCCTGGTGTCTCTCCTTAGTGAGAGAGGATGCACAACATCATGGCAACAGCCACCTGCAGTGGTGCAAGGACCCCTACAACTGGGATCAGCAGAGTGGGACCTTAGTTTAGCTCCCAGTCTGCTCTGGCTGTGTGTCCATAGGCCAGCTGTTCTCCTTTAAGGACTCCAGTCTCTTCTACAACTTGAGGGTAGCACAGAAGTTATTCTTTGTATTCACCAATGATCTATTGTTTATCTTTTTTTTTTTTACTTGTTCGGTATTGACTAAGAAAAGCTTAAATAGTCAATGATCTTCTTACAGAAAATCAATTAATCCTGAGTTCAGACAGCAAGAAATCAAGGACAAAGGGCCTAAACTATGCATGCTTTGTCACTGAATTATCCATCTATCTATACATCCATCCAACCATCCATTCATCTACCCCTCCATCCATCTATCCAACCATCCACCCGTCTATCCATCCACCCGTCTATCCATCCACCCATCCATCCTTTCATCCATCCATCCACCTCTTTCCATCTCCACATCCATCATCCTGGTAAAAGCTAATATCCTCTCCATCTTGACTGCTACAATGTCCTCCCAGCGAATCACCTGCTTCCATTCTTTGTCACCCTTCTTGCAATCTAGCTTCCAATTATAGCCAGAGTGATCTTTAAAAGATATAAAGTGATTCAACTCACTTGCTGTCTAAAACTCTCTCACGACTACCCCTTGTTCTAAGCATATAATTCAAACTCCTTATTTAATTCAAGGTTCTGAAGGATCTATCTTCTCCCCACTTATTTGATGTCCTTTAGACCCCTATCCCTCGGTCTCACTATGCTTTAGCTACTTGAGAATTCTTTCAATTCCTTTCTCACCAAGATCCCACTCACATAAGGTGTTTCTATTGCCACTTAGATTTCTGTCTCCCAGTAGCTGTTCCATAGTCTTGCTGCACATCTATAAATTCCAATGCCTGATGAAGTCAGAGTTAACCTTAGTCCTGGGATGCCCTACTGGGCCGTGTCATAGCTGGGTGCCATTCTCAGCTGTGATCATACACAAATCCTCACCGTTTTCTCCTTTCATTAGCCCAGGTTAATGAACTTCCATCTGACATAATATATTCATTTTATGACACTCTTTGATTCAAATTCAAGTCACACTCAACACTTTTGGACTCAGAGATCAATAGACAAGACATGACATCCAGTACCACTTCCTAATATAAATAATGGTGTGATTCTAGAACTAGTCTCCAAAGATGACAAGGTCTTCTATATGAAGGGCAACTGGCTTTGCTTCTAAGTGAAGTACATTTGGCCTTGACCTGGCCAAAGCCAGGGGCTTGTACTCTGGGTCCTTGCTGATTTCAGAATTCCATCACTAATTCTCAGCGGCATGTTCAGCTTTTTGTATCAATACGTCTCAACTCCACCTAATCTTATTAAACCACTGTTTCTGAAAAGTAACTGGGTGATTTTCAGTCCGTTCACGTGGAGATTTAGTGCAGCATGCAAGCAGCTGAGCGGATGTCAACTTCTGAATCGTGGGCAGCCATCTGGCCCCAGCCTCCCCTGCCCCTGCCTCAGCCAAGGGCTTCCCCGGTCCTGATTTGATGGCTGAGATGTCTCCGAGGGCTGCTGGACACTGTGCTTTTCTGACTCCTGAGAAGAAGGTACACAGGAAGATCAGAGGTGGCTGAAGAGGGGCAAAGGGGGAAGATTTCTCCTGATCCTCTCCATCATGTGAAAAAAAAAAAAAAAGACTGGAAGTAAGGAAATCTGGGTCCTACCTGCAGCTCTGCCCCTCGCTTCCTGGATGATGGCCCAAACTGTAAAGAATCTGCCTGAAATGTGGGGGATCTAGTTTCTATCCTGGGGTCGGGAAGATTCCCCCGGAGAAGGGAAAGGCTACCCACTCCAAAATTCTTGCCTAGAGAATCCCATGGACAGAGGAGCCTGGCGGGCTATAATCCATGGGGTCACAAAGAGTAGGACATGCCTGAGAGACTAACACTTCACTTCCTGGGTGACAGCCAGGTCACCTTCTGTCTCTGGGCCTCAGCGGGCCCCAGGCTCCTCGTTTGCGAGAAGATGATTTGAACGAGTAGTTCTGAGTCTGTTGTACTCAAACTCAGATCAAGTTCTTTGAGCCTGTGACCTGCCAACTGCCCAATCCAAGGCTATGGCAAGTCTGACAGGCTAACTAAATAGTGTGGTGTGTGTGTGTGTGTGTGTGATTTTTTTGCTAACTCAAAGAGGGACAGAACTGGCTTCTAAAAAATTGTCTGCAGGATGTTGGGTTATTAAAAATACATACAAAGGGACTTCCCTGGGGCTCCAGTGGTTCAGATTTCACCTTCCAGTGAGAGGAGCGCAGGTTCGATCCCTGGTCAAGAAACTAAAATCCCACATGCCTCAGTTAGGGGCAAAATAATCCAAAAACATGAAACAGAAGTGACATTGTAACAAATTTAATAAAGCCTTTAAAAATTGTCTACGTTAAAAAAAAGATTATTCCTCTTCAACACACACAGCTAGTATATTCTCTCTCTCTCTACTCCTTTCTGTCCTCTTTCCTTCTTCCTTCTTCTTTCATTTCCTCTCAACAAATACCTATTGAGCAGTAATTACATTCCAGGATGTTTTTATAGGCACTAGCAACATAATGGTGAGCCAGATGCAACAATGGGGTCTCATCATAATGGGTGGAACACGGCAAGTGGAGGACCTAGGAGGTGCTCCAGGTTTACTCGTTATTAGCAGTACACAGATCTAAGTAAATTCAGATGCCTCAGCATGCCCCTACGATTGGAAGCCTGGGGAACAATAAGAGTCATTTCTTTCATCCAACTCAAGCAATACGGGAGGCTCAGTCATTTGTAGACCATTGGTTTGGTCATTGACATTCCCCAAGATGATGCTATAACCTGGTTGTCTGAAGAATGGGCTCTGGAGTCAAACTGCCCAGGTTCAAATCCAAGCTCTGATGTTCACTAACTGTGTGACATCAGGGAGGTTATTTAACCTTTGCACGTCTGTAAAACAATGATAATAATAGAAAACCTCCCTCCTAAGATTTTGAGTATTTAATGTGTCAATTGTTAAAAGTGCCAAAAACTGGACCTAGTCAACTGCATATGCTGTCATTGCTGGTAAATGGAATTCCTCTAACTTTTATGTCTAAACCCAAGTGCATTATCTTTTTATGTATAACAATCTCTTTTATCCATCTTCCCCGTTTCCACCAATAATACCACCTTGATCCCAGACTCCCAAGTTCATTTGGAATCCACACTGGGTGTGCTCCAGCCCCGTCCTGGTGGGTCTTTGATGAGACAGAGTGATGGAGACCCAACTCTCTGGTGAGACTCTCGAGATCCCCAAAGTTCTCCTCTGTAATGAATCAACTTCTCTCCACCACTTGGAGGCTGAAGATATTCAGTGACTCCTAATCAACAATTCCCCAGCTTAGCATTTTACCTCCATTTTGTTCTAAGCTACCTATTAAGCCTCCCAGAACACCTCTTAGAGAGATTCCCAATAGTCTTGTCTTCCTGGACTATGCCATTCCATCCTTTGTCATTCCCAGGCCTTTGCTTGCATTATCATTCATATCAAGCAGGCGTCCTCTTCTCTCTCTATCCAACTAAGTGCATCCTTTCCTTCAAGGGCCAACACACTGTCCCTTCCACTTTGAAGCCTGTCCTGAGTGTGAAGTCACCCACCAGCAGTGGTTTGCTCCCTCTCTGAACCTCCAGATGGAAATATCTGAGCCGTGTTCAATAAAGATCACATTCTGGTTTTGACTCTGGTTATCAAGGAGATAGTAGATCACAGGTGTTAATGGCAGAGATTCTGGGGTTAAAACATCCTGGCTTCATCCTCTCATTTTCCCACTTACTAGGGTTGAAACTGGGCTTCCTTGGTGGCTCGGCAGTAAAGAATCGAACCTCAGGAGACACAGGTTCGATCCCTGGGTCAGGAAGATCCCCTGGAGTAGGGCATGACAACCCACTGCAGTATTCTTGCCTGGAGAATTCCATGGACAGAAGAGCCTGGAGGGCTACAGTGTTGCACAGAATCAGACATTACTGAAATGACTTAGCATGCATACAGGCACAGAGTTGAAACCATAGATAAATTTTAGCTTCAAGTTTCAGTTTTTCTGCCTTTGGAATAGTAAGACCAGTGCCTGACCCTCCAGACCTCCTATCTAGTTCTCTGTACTTCCTGGTCCTTGCAGTTCATCCCCTTCTCTGCAACTACCATAATTCTTTGAAAACTTAATGTGACCCCTCTGATTTGAAATCCTCCAAGAGTTTTTTTTTTTTTTTAATCGTCATAAGAATTAAATTCCAAGCCCTTCCCTGGGCCTGTAAGACTTCTCAGGCCTCATTTCCCACACCTTCCCCCTCTCTGTTTCAACCTCCTGACTGTGTTCCTTGGACCATGCAAACATGCCCCAGGGCCTTTACACTTGCTGTGTCCCCAGTTTGGAAGCTTCTTCTCCCAGTTAACATCATCACTCAGTTCTCTTTCATTCATTTTTTGGGGAGACTTTCTCCAAGCTATTCACTGTAAAATGTCACTTTCCCCTTGCTCTGCATTTTATCAAGTTATTACCTCCAGAACTTATTACATGCTTTGTTGTCTATCTATTTCTTATTTGTCTCTCCTCAACACCACCACAGAGTATCTAAACCCCATGAAGGTAGGGGACCATGGTTCACTAACTTATTCCAGGCCATGGAAACAAACAAAAAAAAAGTCTTGGCCTACTCTTGACACTCGAGTAACAATCAGTCAATAAATGAGTGAGGCTCAGCCCCGTGCCAGGATCCAGGTGGGCTCTCAACCTGCACCCACCATTATTGTTGAACTCTGTCTTCCTGATGGTTTGCAAGATCTTCAAGGGCAGCGACTGTGTCTCATTCATCTCTCTATTCTCCCAGAACCTAGCACAGAGCAGGAGCCAACCCTTGCATGTTAATGTCAAACACCTCTGCAGACATCAGAAGGCAAAAGCCACAAAAAAAGAGTGAAAGTCAGGGTGAACAGGACCGGGGAACATCACATCACTGTTATCCCTGGTAGCAAAGACAGATGGACAGAATGAGGCAGGAAGAGCTTCAAGGACCACGCTGGGTCCGGGCTGTCCCCTGTGGAGTCACACCTTCCAGGGAGGAGCCCACGCAGGAGTAACTTCAGTCCTTACCCCACTTACCTCCTGGCCTTCTGTTCCTTCCGTCCTCCAGGAGTTGTTTCCTGACACTCAGCACCCAGCTCTGCTGTCCCAGACCCTGCTGGAACAGAAACCCAGACTCCTTCCTACATACGCCTGAGTCACTCTCCAGGACAGAACCGTGACAACATCCCATGTCAGCAGTGCCAGGAACCTGACACCTGGAGAGCCTGGTGTATTTTCCCCTAATTCTGTGTCAAGCTGTGAATGTTATTAAGCTGCCCTATTTATCAGAGTGGAAAAAAAAAAATCCCAGTTTAAACCAAACAGATACATGATTTCAAATACAGGCTGTGAAAGTAATTTCCACGGCAGCCTGATGAACCAGTAAAGGGAGGTGATTTATGATTCTCCCAGGGGAAAAACAGAAGGAAGGCAGACACTCAGACGTGATTCTCTGCTCTCCTTCAGTCCAGCTCAGACCACCCCCTTCCCCGCTCCCTGTGGTCTTTGGAGCAACGTGGTTCCCAGCAGAAAGCTCAGCTGGTGATGCTGCCGATTGAGGGGGGTGATGATCCTGCCAGCTTCAAACATCTGGAGCATCCCCAGGTGTGTTTACCTAAAGAGAGAAGGAGCATCAGGTAATGAATATAAGGCTGTTGATTTGAAAAGAAAAAAATATAGATAGTGTGCATCCCTCCCCCAAACTTGGCATCCACACAATGGAACTAACTAAGCGGAACTCAGCATAATAAAAATAGTCCACCTTTGTGACTATTTTCTATGTACCATGTGTCGGACTCTGCCCTATGTGCTTCTCTTGTGTTATTTAATCCTCACAACCAGCCTGAGGATACTATTATTAGTCTCTTTTTCTAGATAAGAAAACTGAGGCTCAGAGAGGGTAAGAACCTATTCAAGGCCACACAGCCTATAAGTAGCACGTGGATTTGAAGGCAGACAGATTTCTTTGATGGAGGGGAATGCTTGAATCCCACTACTGCTGTAAACATGACCTTGCATTTGAACAGTTGCTTTGCACTTTCTTATAACACTGAGAATAATGATGTGCCACGTGTTCAGTCGTGTTCGACTCTTTGCCTCCCCACTGACTGCAGCCCGCCAGCCTTCTCTGTCCATAGAATTTTCCAGGTAAGAATACTGGAGTCAGTTGCTATTTCCTCCTCCAGGGGATCTTCCTGAACCTGCATCTCCTGTGTCTCCTGCATTGCCGGAGGGTTCTTTACCTACTGAGCCATGGGGGAAGCCCCAGTGATAATAATTAATATTTATTGGTGCTCAGCAGGTGCTGGCCCTAGCACTTCTCTTGTGCCACCTCATTTATTCCTCACAACCCCATCTTTCAGATACAAAGACTGAGGATCAGGAATGTGGAAGAATGAGCCTAGGATCTCATGGCTGAAAAGAGGAAGAGCCAGAGGTAAACCCAGGCAGTCTGGCCCCAGAGGACACACTCCTGTTACAGTCTGTGCTCTCACAAGCACTTCAGACACAAGAAGAGATTCTAATTCAGAAGGCAAAGCTTGTCCGTTAACAGACACAGTTTCAGAATATCTCCAAGAGTGATGTGTGTGTTGGAGGTATGTGCAATGCACTAGGTGGCACATGGAGGAATCATCTTAATTTCCCCACGATTGTATTATTTTTACTGTGCAATTCAGGGAAAAGATGCAGGCTCAGGCATACACTGGCCGTGTGAACCTGTGCAACTCATTTATGCTCTCTAAGCTGCAGCCTCTTCGGTTTCATCTATGAAATGGGAACATTAAGACCTACCATGTATAGGAAAGAGTCTAAACAAGTGTCTGATGGATGAGAGGCCTTCTGTGTGTGGGGGAAGAAGGCAGGATCCAGGGAGTGAGGAGGAAATAAGGGATGAGGAAGGAAGGAAAGGACAGAGAGGAGAAGAGATGGGGATTAGAGAGAGGAAGAGGGATGGAGGGAGGAAAGGAAGGAAGAAAAGAAAGAAATGAAAGCAGAGAAGAAAGGAAGGAAAGAAGACAGGGAGGGAGGGAACAAGGAAGGAAGCAAGGGAGAGGGAAGGCAAGATGGACTACAAACTGATGTGCACTCCTGTGCATTTAAAAAATATCTTTAAGTCCCAATAACTCTTTTAATGAGTACTTGCTCTGTACCAGGCATCGTTTGAAGGTGTGCACGTGTTCTCATCCTTGCCCTATGATGTAACTAACTTTCTGTCCATCGTGCAGATGGAGACACTGAGACCCAGAGGGTTAGACATCTGCTGATGATGGCTGTGCTAATATCTGGCACAGCTGAGACTTGAGCCCAAGCAGCCTGGCTGGAGTCCATGCTGTTGACATATGGCTGTTCCATCCAGGGGTGAGAGGCATGGCACAGTTGTGGTCAGCCTTTGCCAACAGAAAAGCTGACTCTGTTCCCTTCTAGTGGCTGAGTTGGCCCATGGCCCCCACACTGGGCACTTGGCAGGGACCTTCAATTAATTCTGTCATGTTAAGATCTTCATCATCTGTGAGGCCAGCATTGAGAAAAGAAGAGGATGAGACAAGTAAGTCCCGACTATCTCCTGGGTGCTGCGCTCAGCTAGGGCCATACCCTCTTCCACGCAGATTGCCCTCACATACAGTCTGAGTACCCCTGATGTAGCATATGGGGAAATCAATCAGTCTTTAAAGGTATCTACTATTTTAATGTTGGTGAGATTTGCAGGATGTGCTTCATACCGTCATGGATAAATGGTACTCAAGTTAAGAATAGAATAAGGTCAACTTAAAGTGAAACAATTAAGGAACCCTTCACCCTGGAGGTTCAAGTACATGAAGGCAAGACAAGAGTGATGGAAGCTTAGGAAATTGCTTTGTTTCATCAGATTCTCTCTATAACATTGCTTTGCTGTTGATGGTGGTGTTCAGTCGCTAAGTCATGTTCGACTCTATTGCAACCTCATCGACTGTGGCCCACCAGGCTCCTCTGTCCATGGAATTTCCAGACAAGAATACTGGAGTGGGTTGCCACTTCCTTCTCCAGGGGATCTTTCCACCCAGGGATTGAACCTGTGTCGCCTGCACTGGCAGACAGATTTTCTTTTTTTACTGCTGAGCCACCAGGAAAGCCACGACCCTGTGGTATGAGTTGGTTATTCCCATTTTACAGATGGGGCTTAAATCAATCAAATAGCTTGTCTAAGGTCTCAACACTTGAAATCAGCAAAGTGGAGCTTGGAATGCATATCCCAGACTGTTTGGGGGTTCTCTCCACGCCCTCTCAATGGTTTATTCCTTCTGTTACATTTGCCCTTGAGATCCAGACCAGGCAGCCTCTCTCCTACCTCCATCCCTGACTTCCCTTTTTGTCAAAGAACCCACTGAAATTTGGAGGAGTCACTGAAGCCGAGAGAAGTGTGTTTATTTAAACTGTCAAGATAAATTAACTTTTAGAGTCCCGTTGGAGGAGTCCTGCAAGCTTGGGCTGTGGGTTGGGAGCCATGAATATGCAAGTGCACGCAGCCATTGAATTAGGTGGCTGCAAACATATTTGGAGGCAGCTGCTCATTTAATAATCTGGGACAACCACAGGAATAGACAACTGGTCGCTCTGGCCCATTTGTGTGGGTAAAGTGATAATTTTATAACACAAATGCAGCAATTAGGTTTCCCCAGACAAAGCCAGGGGAACACCAGTTGGGAGCAATCTTGGGTGTCGTCAGCCGAAGCTGGCTGCATGCTCACCCCAGCTGTCAGACAGAGCAACCTGTTTCTGTAGATGCAGATAGTGAAGGGGTAGGGAGCAGGGTGCAGGAGCCAGACAGAGTCAGGTTTTGAGTCTCAGCACTGCTACCTGTGAACTATGTGGCCCCTACACTTGCTAAGTCGCTTTAGTCATGTCCAGCTCTTTGCGACCCTAAGAACTGTAGCTCACCAGGCCCCACTGTCCATGGGATTCTCCAGGCAAGAGTTCTGCAGTGGGTTGCCATGTCCTCTTCCAGGGGATCTTCCTAACCCAGGGATCAAATTCATATCTGTTATGTCTCCTGCATTGGCAGGCAGATTCTTTACCACTAGTGCCACCTGGGATGCCCTAGCTGATTGCCTAATCTCTCTGGATCCCAATTCATTCATCTCTGAATGGAGATACATTGGTACTTTCCTTTAACAGGTCACTGTAAGGATTAAAAATGATCATGTATATAAAGTCTTAGGAACACTGTCTAGAACAACGAGTCTCAAACCTCTGTGGACACCAGAATCACTGAGAACCTTCCAAAAATGTACTGATGTCTGGAACACACCTCTAGAGATTCTAATTTGAGTATGACTCTTCTAGTCTTTTAAAATATTCCACCAGGGGAGGGATAAATTAGGAATTTGGGGTTGACATACACAAACTACTTTATATAAAATGGATAATAAATACCTACTATATAGCAAAGGGAACTCTACTCAATATTTTGTAATAACCTATATGGAAAAAGAATCTGAAAAAGAATGAATATATGTTTATGTTAACTGAATCCCTATGCCGTACACCTGGAACTAACACTATAAATCAATTATACTCCAATAGGAATTTTAAAATAAAATATCCCAGGTAATTCCAGTGCATTGCCAAGACTTAAATATCACTGTCCAAGTACAAAAGTGATGCTTAATAGCCAGAAGCTAGAGTTATTTCCTCACCATTATACTTGCACTAATGGGACGAATACAAACCTCCTTTCTCACTTCTAAGGGGAATTGAAATTTATTGGAAATTCATCTCTTGTCCTCATCCCAGATCTGGTCAATGTCTGCTCTTCTTAGAAGGGGAGAAAAGTGGGATGTGGTTGGGCTGAGGAAGCATAGCTTTGAGGAAAATAGGGTGATAATGAGTCATTACCTCTCAGTACCTTTTCTAAAAGTAGAATTTTTAAATAGTCACTAAATTTAGCCACTGGGGCTTCCCAGGTAGCACTAGTGGTAAAGAATGTGCCGGCCAATGCCAGTGGCAAGAGACACGGGTTCAATCCCAGGGTCTGGAAGATCCCCTGGGGGAGGGCATGGCAACCCATCCCTGGAGAATCCCATGGACGGAGGACCATGGTGGGCTACAGTCCACAGGGTCGCAAGGAGTCTGACATGACTGAAGCAGCTTAGCACGCACACACATAACCACTAGGCAGCACAGTATGGAGGTCACTTTAAAAATTAAAAATAGAGTGATCACTGCTGTCGTTCAGTTACTCAGCCATGTCCTACTCTTTGTGACCCTGTGGACTGCAGCACACCAGGCCCTCACCAACTCCCGAAGATTGCCCGAGCTCACGTCCATTGCATTGGTGATGCCATCCAGCCATCTCATCCCCTGCCGCCCCCTTCTCCTCCTGCCCTCAATCTTTCCCAGCATCAGGGACTTTTCCAATGAGTCAGCTGTTCTCATCAGGTGACCAAAATACTGGAGCTTCAGCTTCAGCATCAGTCCCTCCAATGTGTATTCCGGGGTTGATTTCCCTTAAGATTGATTGATTTGATCTCCTTGCTGTCCAAGGGACTTTCAGGAGTCTTCTCAGCACCACAGGTTGAAGGCGTCAATTCTTTGGTGCTCTGCCTTCTTTGCAGTCCAGCTCTCACAACCATACATGACCACTGGGAAGACCATAGCCTTGACTATACACACCTTTGTCTGCAGAGCAATGCCTCTGCTTTTCAGCACGCTGTCTAGGTTTGTCATAGCGCTCCTGTCAAGAAGCAACTGTCTTCTGATTTCATGGCTTATCATATGAGTTATCATATTTCATGAGTGATCATATGATCCAGTAATCCCACTCCTGGGCATATACCTGGAGAAAAATATCGTTTGAAAGGATGCATTCACCCAAATGTTCATGGCAATGCTGTTTGTAATAGTTAAGACAGGAAACCAACTTAAATGTCCATTGAGAGAAAAATGGATAAAGAAGATGTGGCACATATATAAAATGAAATACTACTCAGCCATAAAAAAGAATGAGATAATGCCATTTGCACCAACATGGATGGGCCTTGACACTGTCATACTGAGTGAAGTAGCTCAGAGAGAGAAAGACAATATCATGTCACTTATAGGCAGAATCTAAAAAAAAATGATACAAATGAACTCATTTACAAAACAGAAATAGACTCACAGACATGGAAAACAAACTTATGGCTGCCAAATGGGAAAGGTAGCATGGAGGGCTATATTGGAATTGACATATACATACTATTATATTTAAAACAGATAAGCAACAAGGACCTACTGTATAGCACAGGGAACTCTGCTCAATGTTCTATAAAAACCTAAGTGGGAAAAGAATCTGAAACAAATTAGATCTATGTATGTGTACAACTGAATCACTTTGCTATAACCTGAAACCAGTGCAACATTGTAAATCGACTATGTGTGTGCAGGCTCAGTCGCTTCAATTGTGTCCAACTCTTTGCAACCCTATGGACTATAGCCCACCAGCCTCCTCATTCTGTGGGATTCTCCAGGCAAGAATACTTCAGTGGGTTTCCATGCCCGCCTCCAGGGTATCTTCCTGACCCAGGGATCAAACCCAGTCTCCTACATCTCCTGCATTGCAGGTGAATTCTTTACTACTGAGGAAGAGAGGAAGCCCAAATCAACTAGAGTCAAATGTAAAATGAAATTTTTAAGTTAAAAAAAAGTCACTAAAGATAGTACATAGAATTGTTACAGCTATGGTGAACAGTCACTGGAGAAAACAGTGTTCATGGAACACATAGACAAAGTGGTCAAAGTATGTTATCTTTTAGGATGCTCATCCCCACACTTCCCCACCCCTGCCTTCAAACAATGCTGCTGAACCAGATTGCTTACAAGGTCTCCAACCAGTGTTATGACTTGTTCTTCTAGGAGGGGCATGAAGCATGAACCTAACCACTGGGCATCTATGTAAGAAACAAGCTGTAGCATCCTAACTGTCCATGGCCTTTGTTCCGATCCTCTGCGTTTCCCGCTTCATTTCCCTGATAAGACTGAAATCCATCCCAAATCCTGACCTTATTGACTGAGTCACTCACCTCATGCCCAACCCTACCCTCTTCTGCCTCTGACATCTTCCTTTTCATTTGGGCTGTTCAGAGTCAAGGTCACATGTTGGTAGAATACCCAAGAGCCATTCTCAGCTGCTTTTGCTGGCAGAACCCACTTCTTATCCTGGAAAGCCAGATACACTTCCAGACTTCTTTGCTGTCAGTGGTGGCCAAGTGGCCAAGTGCTGCCCAATACCATAATAAGTAAAGCATCTTCTGGGAGACTTTGAGTTTCAGAAAGCAGTGAAGTTACTGATCAGCACAGCTTTATTTCACAAAGAATCAGCCTTCCAAGTCTTTGAAACTATCATAAGGGTCTTAGGAAGGCTCCCATCTGACCATAAAATAATAATGGACTCCAAAATGCCCACTGGTGATCTGATGATCTGACAGTTAAGCATGATGATAATGAATTATTGCCCATGCTTCATGACCTGACCATGTGACTACTCCTTGCTTTTGAAAACATTAAGATGGGAATTCTCTATCCTCTGATCTAAAGACAGCAGTCATGTACAACTAGAGCTGGCTCCCTATTGGTGGAATCTGGGATTCTTAGCTGATGACTAGGGTGGCCTAGTGAAAGCTCTCTGGAACCCCTGGAGCACTGATAGGGAATATTATGAACATCCAGTTGGGTTATTGACTTAGAAAGCACAGATGCTTGAATATGGGGCTGGATTACTTCTAAGAATATCACTTGAAATATTTCTCTTTGGAGAAAAATAAGACCTACAGATGATTAAGGTCACTGCTATGGATTGAATTGTGTGCCCCTAAAATTCATATGTTGAAGATTCTTATGATAGTTTCAGATGCTAGAGCACCTGCTCTCTCTTTCCTTCACTTTCTTTTTTAAAATATTTATTTATTTCTTTGGCTGTGCCAGATCTTAATTGTGGCACACAGGACCTTCAGTCTTCAATGTGACATGAGGGATTTTCTGCAGCAAACCCTAGTTTCAGCATGTGGGATCTAATTCTGTGACCGGGGATCAAACTGCATTGCGAGTGTGCAGTCTTAGACACTGGACCATGAGGGAAGTCCCCTTTCTCTCTTTTTTTTTTCTCTCTCTCTCTGTCATGTGAGGACACAGCAAACAGGTAACCATCTATAAGACAGAGACCTCTTTTTAAAAATTTGTTTTTATTTTTAATTGAAGGATAATCGCTTTACAATGCTATGCTGGTTTCTGCTGTATGACAGCATGAATTAGCCATACATATACATATATCCTTTTCCTCATAAGCCTCCCTCCATCCCACCCCTCTAGGTCGTCACAGAACACCAAGGTGAGCTCCCTGTGTTATATAGCAACTTCCCACTAGCTATTTTACAAAATTCCCAACTGTTTTACACATGGAAGGTTATATATGACGATGCTACTCTCTCAATTCTCCCATTCTCTCCTTCCCCCACTGTGTCCATAAGACTGTTCTCTATGTTGTGTCTCTATTCCTGCCTTGCAAGCATGTTAATCAGTACCATTTTTCTAGATTCCATATATACGTGTTAATATATGATATTTGTTGTTCTAGAAAGAGAGCTCTTATCAGGAGTCAAATGGACGGGCATCTTGACCTAGGATTTCTAGCCTCCAGATCTATGCAAAACTAAATTTCTGTTGTCTAGGGATGCCAGTCTATGGTATTTTGTTATGGCAGCCTGAACAGACTAGTGCAACTATATGCCAAATCATTCTGCTTATTTACAGAAAGATCTAGTGGCCTAAAAGAGGGACAGGCCCTTCTCTGTGTTAAGGGGAACATGTCCAGTGGGCAGCTGATAAATGCCTGAGTTGACTCTCTGAGGGCCCACTTCCCTGGGCTGTGGTCTAGTAAGTTGCCATTTCCTTGTACACTTTTTGATGTGCTGGACAGAAAAGATACAGAGCATTTTCTAAGAAGTTTCACTGGTATCTCCAGGCCTCTAATGTTCTCTTCTATCTGCTGAGACCAGAATTAGTGGAATCCTCATCACACATCTGTCAGCCCCCTAAGAATCCCTTCTGTCTTTTTGTGGGCGTGATCTTCTACACAGTCTGGAAAAGTATACAGAAGTCCTCTGTGGGTATGCTCCATTACACTGTGGCAAAAGCAAATTAAAGAAGTCTGGATTTTACATGCAAGGAAAAAGAGGCTCAGAGAGGTTATTTAACTCATCCACATAAGGGGTGGAACTAAGACATGATATCTAAGCCCTTGCACAGTCTTAATCACGACTCAGTGTTGGAAATGAAGTGTAGTGTAAGTGAGACAGCAGAATTCACCCTTCCTCCCATAATCCCAAAATGATCATAATTGTTACACTCTAGTTTATTTTTCTCCAGCTTTACAACTTGGGATCATACCATATATATCTGTATTTATCTTTCACTCAACCTAATATAAATATTTCCTATGACATTAAATCAGTCCATGGGGTCGCAAAGAGTCGGACACAACTGAGCGACTGAACTGAACTGACTGATGACATTAAATATTTTTCTAAAACATGAAAAAAAGAGAACTGAATGGAAGCTTCTTTTTCAGGGATACATGTAAATATCCCATCTTCCATTTGATGAAGAGAATCCTGTACACAAATCTGGAAACTGATCCATGTTGATGATCAAGGGCTGTGTTTTACATGTAGTCACATACCTTAGGAAATCACCATGAAATGAATCTTTATCTTAAGAGAAGGGGACAATATGTAAAACCTGTTCAGTTCAGTAACTTAGTCATGTCTGACTCTTTGCAACCCCATGAACCACACCACGCCAGGCCTCCCTGTTCATCACCAACTCCCAGAGTTCACCCAAACCCATGTCCATCGAGTCGGTGATGCCATCCAACCATCTCATCCTCTGTCATCCCCTTCTCCTCCTGCCCTCAATCTTTCCCAGCATCAGGGTCCTTTCAAATGAGTCAGCTCTTCGCATCAGGTGGCCAAAGTACACAGGCCTAAATCTCATCACTTTCAGCTATGATTGCCATTGTGTTTCTGATGAAAGAACATATCCCCTGCCCTTAAGGGGACCTACATGCCACAGACTAACTGGATGGTTGGCTTGACTTCATCTGCTAACATCACTCTTCCCTCATCAGTTGAAACCAAACTCCACCGAAATCCAGTCTAAAGTGGAAGGGAGAGAAGAGAAGTCTGTCTGTCATCCACTATGGCGTAGGAATTTCTGTCTAGCTGCATGCTTACCGTGTACAGTAGTCTTGCATTCTTTGATATTCTTTTACATTCATTAAATACCCATAGTTTTCCAAAAAAAAAAAAAAAAGAATAATAAGCTTTCTAAGGACCTTTCTTATTTTCTCAAAGGAGTCCTCACATCCATTCAACCAATCTCAGCTTCTCCTGATTTTCTCCATCACGGATTTCTAGGACCTCAGGAACATAAACTTCTTTGATTAGAATAAGAAATCCATGATAAAAGGGACCAGAATAATGCCTGGCACATGCCAGTGCTCACTGGTGTTCACTGAAGGGAAGGTCTTCTTAGACCCCTTCTACCAGAGTGTCTGTTTCCTTGATTCAGAGTCACCCATTCCTCATCATTCTTCCATCCTTCATCCTTATTTGCACTCCTGAGAGAAGTGAAGAGAGGCTAAGGAAGTGGACAGGCAAGAGAAAGGGCACTGAGCCAGGAACCAGAGGAACTGAAGGTCCAGCTACCAGTTGGGTAAGTTGCTTAGTTCCACTGAGCCTCTCCTGCTAAACAATAATGATGATAATGATCATTGATAATCATTGAACTGATTTATTCAATGTTAATCATTGAGTTGATGACCCACAGATGAATAGTGTGATGTTCTGCTAAATCCCCTCTTTGGAGCTAGCACTCTTTCACCAGGTGCTGGGAATATTGGCTGTCAATGACTCTGTCCTCTGCACCAGGGAACTGACTTCCTCGCCAAGATGATGCCCCTTCTCTGGAGTGACCCGAGCCCATGAGTGACTGATGTGCAGACACAAAGGAGCAGCTCCCTTGTGTCAGTTAGGAATAACTCTGAAGGCCATCCCACTCCTGAGTTCCCTGTGGGAGTGTCGGGGTCATCAGTTACAGCCACATGGCAGGTCAGTTTCCTTTTCCGCCCAATCCTGCCATCTCCGCTTTCTCCCAGGTGTGTCTCCAGAGAGTAACCCCAGGTAAACCTTCTGCCTGCAATTGTCCATCTCAGAGTCTGTTCCCAGGAAACCTTCTCTAAAACCATGCTGAGGACAGTAAGGACAATGATGATAATTTATCCAACAGAGCTGAGGGAGTCTGGGATGATTTAATGAGTGCTGAGAGGGCTTGGGGGCTTCCAAGTTAGTGCAGTGGTGAAGAACCTGCCTGCCAGTGTGGGTACATAAGATATGTGGGTTCGATCCCTGGGCCGGGAAGATCCCCTGGAATAGGAAACGGCAACCTGCTCCAGTGTTCTTGCCTGGGAAATTCCATGGGCCAAGGGGACCTGGTGGGCTACAGTTCATGGGGTTGCAAAGAGTCAGGAACCACCAAGCGACTGAGCACAGGCATGAGCGTGAGAGGGCGTGGAGTTGCTGCCCACGATCTATGAGAGTTAAATCTGAATCTGAAGTTTTTCTCCAGCAGAAAGAAAAAAGATGATTGATTCCCTCGAGAGGCATTCGGTGTGATTTATTTCTCCTTGTGATGTCGTCCCAGGAGGCAATCCATTAGTCTTTCTTTTCTAGCTGTTACTGTCCTGGGTGCCCATGGGGAGTTTCTCCACAGGGTGGGGCCATACCCTGTAATATGCTCTGAGCCTTTGGTGTTCTGTATGCTATAAATGCCTCACTCCCTCTGGGCACCTCCATCAGAATCCATCCCCACCAGCTACCGACATCCCCTATCACCTCCTCTCTTAGCTTCCAAGAGAGCTAATCCCCTGTCTAGTGCTTTATCTGTCTACTGAGAAACACCCAAAGAAACCTGCCAGTCTAAACAGAATATAGTGCGGGAAATCGTATTAGACCTTCCTGTAATTCACCAAACATTGCAGGCGGTAAAATTCTAATACCACACTGATTCCTTTATTGTAATAGAAATTGACGCAATGTCAATCCATCCTTATTGCAGTGTTAAGATTCTCCTAAAATACTACTCTGAATTCCAACTCTGGGGAAATCCCCTGCTAACCTACTCAAAACTGCCCTAGAATCAGCCATAGATTGTTCAGAATTTTTAGTCTGATGATATCAAGAGAGAATTGCAGTTCTTAAAAAAAAATCTTCCCCACTGAGATCTTGAAAGAGAGGCTCCTAGAAAATTCAGTAACGGAAGAGGGACCGATGAGATAGAAATGCAGACTGACAACTTGAGACATCACCCATGTAAAGGATGTTGGTTTATATTTATTATTTTCCCCGGGTAGCATCTTCAGGCCTTCCTGCCAAAGAAGAGCTCAGTTATGGCTCCAGAAAAATCCACAATCAGAGATAGAACCTGGGTGGGGGAGGCAGGTAGATGGTGACAGGTAAAAGAACACACTTCCAGGCAAGGTGAAGTAAATGGAAAGATGTCCAGGACAGTGACACCCATACAACTTCAGACAAATTCACATTTCATAGAAGAACCTGAGAGAATAATCAAGGAAAGGTGGTAGAGCGTGATGGTACCCACTTGACATCAGTCCTGTTTCTTTATGGTTTCAAGAAGCCTCATTTTGATCAAGTAGCAAAGTCCTGAGCACCAGGGAATGCATCAAATCTCTTAGCCAGTCAAAGTGATCTGTGGCTGGTGGATTGTTTCAGGGAAAACTTGTAATGAGCCAATTAAATGAAACAGAAATGCTGCTGAGGCTTGTGGGAAAGACATTCTTCCATGGAAAGACAAAGGAAATCCCTATTACTCTGCTATTCCACCCTCAGGTTATTCCAACACATGTGCATTTTACATGTAGTCACTAAAATATGGCATATGGGGAGGCATAGCAGCAGTATCCATGATCTACACAACTTGGAAGCAACTCAGATAACTATAAACAATAGAATAAATAAGTTCTCATATATTTATGCAATGGAACACTATGCAGCAATGACAGTGAACAAAATATACTCTCAAGTAAGTAGATGAACCTGTCATAGCAAAAGAAAACAGCTGCCTAAAAGGACATGCTGCAGGATTCCATTTATATGAAGTTTTTAAAAGGAGGCAAACCTCATCTACAGAGTTTGAAGTCAGATGAGTGATTTACCTTGGGTACCAGCTGAGACTGAAAAGCAGCCAAGGGTACTTATAGGTGCTGGTGATATTTTGGATCATGGTTTGTATACTTTGTTTCATGCCTGGATTTACTACCTGAAAAGTCATCCAATGCACACTCTTGATTTATGTACTGTTTGTTGATTTCAGTTAAATATCAGTGACAATTTAAAGTTAAAGGAGACGGGGACTTTGGGAAGAACCCTCTGTTACCGCTACCCATCCCCTTGCTTCCTCCTTTGACGCTCTCATGTGAAGAGGCAATGGCTGGAGCAGTGACAGCCATTTCATAACCACAAGGAAACACTCATAAGGGTGAGAACCCAGTAGCCAAAGAGGGTGGAGAAGAAAGATTAAAAGCGCCAGTCTTGGATGGTATGTCTGAGCCATGGAATTATCCTTAGCACTGTTCACCTCTGGACTGGGATATAAGAGTAAAACAAACATCTTTGTGGTTCAAGCCACATGGTTGAGTTTTCTGTTACTTGTAGCCCACAGAAATCTGATTCTGAGAGTGGAAGATATATTTTATAAAACCCTGTAGGAAAAGGGGACTTGGCAGGATCAGAGAGAGGTTTGGGGTAGTAGCTTTGTAATCTGAGCTCTAAATCCAGCTGATACTGGGCTTGGTGGGAAACGAAGGGAATGCTGAGATTCATCGGTGCCACCTCTTTCAGACTGAATCATAGTTCTCCAGCACAATTCTCATTTAAACCAAGTTCTTTGTATTGAGGCTATGACTGGACTTCTTGTCTTTGTTCAGAACTGGCTCAGGAATTAGAATAAAATCGCTAAGGGTGGGGGTAGTGGGTAGGATATCAGTGACAATTGTTGGGAGGGACTTAGAGAGGGTATCCACACAAAGCTGCATTTATTTTCTCTTGCTTTGCATGTTAGGTTTCATTTCCTTTTCACTTTAAAAGTGTGATTGTGTTTTTGGAAAATCCCAAGTCTCTTTACTCATCATCTTCATCCTTGAAAATCCCAACCATCACATATGACTTCATTGCTTGGCAGGAGTTCCCCTCCAAAGATCTTATTAGAATAGCTTACAAAGGCAGGCCACCTTCTCCTCCCAGAGCTTCTGAACAAGGTAAGCTCCTTTCCCTGCTGACCTGATAATTAAGCTCCCAGAGCATCAGGAAGGAAGGGGCCCTGCAGACAGGGCTGAATCCTGATGTCACCGCCTCACTGAGCTACAAAGACTTCCCTCTCCCACCTGTCTTGGAGAAGGCAGGTCAGCCAAGAGGTCAGGGAGAACCCCACCCGTTCCTGTGTAAATCTCACAAGATAATGACCCGTGGTTCAAACTGGGTTCTGGCAATAGCCAGGAGGCAGAATTTGTAAAGGCGTTTGAAGGTCATTGTCCCTGGGAAGATAGCAGCTACAAGGTCACCCGATGTCCTGTCCCCTCCGCCTTGCTCACCCTCTCCTAAGCACAGTCTTCCTGCAACCCAGAGCTGGATTCACACAGAGCAATGGGCACCAGGCTCGGAGACCTTAAGAAGTGAGGCTTCCCTGGTGGGTGCAGTGGTTAAGAATCCACCTGCTAATGCAGGGGTCATAGGTTCAGTCCCTGGTCTGTGAAGAATCCATACGCCGCAGGGCAACTAAAGCCTGTGTGCCACAATTACTGAGCCCGAGTACTGCAGCTACCAAAGCCTGTGTACCCTGGAGCCCGTATCTGCAACAAAGGAAGTCTCTGCAGTGAGAAGCCCGCACACTGCAACGAGAGAGTGACCCTCGCTTGTCACAACTTGAGAAAGCCTGCACGCAGCAACCAATACTCACTGCAGCCAAAAATAAATAAATAATCATAATAACAGACAAGAAATCTGAAGCTCTGCCCTTCCTCCAGAAATGGCTTAAGGACCCACCGAAAGGCACAATACTGATGATGGCAGTGATTTTAATAGCGCACACATTGCAGGAAGCCTTCTTATTATGGCATGCATTGCTCATGACCACCCTTTTGTCACCTCTTACTTACAGAGGCATCATTCAAGGTCATGGCCTAACCTTCCCAAAGTCACATAATTTAGCAGAGCTGGGTTGTAAGGTAAGAGGAGGGAACTCGTGACTGCAACAGCACTGAGAGTGTTGACCTACTTCTGGGCCATTTTTCTGTAAGGAACTGAGCAAATTTCTTTCTCTTTTAACCACTCAGTCCCTACCTGGGAAATAAGGGCTCTAAATAAGGCCCTTATTTGGGAGCTTTTTAGCTCAATCTCCTAGAAACCAATGATTTGATAGCGAAGAATGTGCTCAGGACCACACAGAGGGGAGTGTAGAGTGTTACAACAGGGAGACCAGAAAGTCAATAGGAAAAAAAAGTCAACAGGAAGCATAGGGTCAAGAAAGAAACCTGCATCCATTAGGTGTATTGTGGCCTGAATTATGCCCCCTCCCCCAGTTTATTCTTTCCATTTCCTCTTGATCTCTTCCGTTTCTATTAGGTCTGGGTGAGTGCCAGACATCCTGTGGTGTGAAGTCAAGTGGACCTCAGCAGGCTCTGTTGTCAATAAAGCTAGTGGAGGTGATGGAACTCCGGCAGCGCTATTTAAAATCCTGAAAGATGATGCTGTCAAAGTGCTGCACTCAGTATGTCAGCAAGTTAGAAAAACCTAGCAGTGGCCACAGGACTGGAAAAGGCCAATCCTCATCCCATTTCCCAAGAAGGGCAACACTAAAGAATGTTCTAACCACCAGACAATTGCACTCATCTCTCATGCTAGTAAGGTTATGCTCAAAATTCTGCATGCTAGGCTTCCATGTCACATGAACTGAAAAATTTCATATATCCAAGCTGGGTTTAGAAAAGGCAGAGGAACCAGAGATCAAGTTGCCAACATTCACTGGATCATAAAGAAAGCAGGGGAATGCCAGAAAAATATCTACAGGTTCTTCATTGACTGCGCTAAAGCCTCTGACTGTGTGGATCATAACAAACTGTGGAAAACTCTTAAAGAAATGGGAATACCAGACCATCTTACCTGTCTCCTGAGAAACCTGTATGCAGGTCAACAAGCAACAGTTAGAACCTTACGTGAAACAACTGACTGGCTCAGGACTGAGAAAGGAGTGCGGCAAGGCTGTTTATTGTCACTCTGCTTATGTAACTTATACACAGAGCACATCATGTGAAATGCCAGGCTCGATGAGTTACAAGCTGGAATCAAGATTGCTGGGAGAAACATCAATAACCTCAGACATGTGGATGATACCACTCGAATGGCAGAAAGCAAAGAGGAACTGAAGAACCTCTTGACGAGGGTGAAGGAGGAGAGTGAAAAAGCTGCCTTAAAATTAAATATTAAAAAAAAAACTAAGATCATGGCATCTGGTCCATCACTTCATGGCAAATAGATAGGGGAAAAGGTGGAAGCAGTGACAGATTTCCTCTTCTTAGGCTCTAAAATCACAGCAGACAGTGATCACAGCCATGAAATTAGAAGGCGATTGCTTCTTAACAGGAAAGCTATGACAAACCTAGACATTGTGTTAAAAAGCCAAGACATCACTTTGCTTACAAAGGTCTGTATAGTCAAGGCTATGGTCTTTCCAGGAGTCACGTATGGTTGTGAGAGCTGGACCATAAACAAGGCAGAGCACCGAAGAATTGATGCTTTCAAACAGTGGTGCTGGAGAAGACTCTTGAGAGTCCCTTGGACAGAGAGGAGAACAAACCTGTCAATCTTAAAGGAAATCAAACCTGAGTACTCATTGGAAGGACTGATGCTGAAAGAGAAGCTCCGGTACTTTGGCCACCTGCTGTGAACAGCCAACCCATTGGAAAAGATCTTAATGCTGGGAGCGATTGAAGGCAGAAGGAGAAGAGGGGGACACTGAATGAAATGGTTGGATGGCATCACTGATGCAATGGCTATGAACTTGGACAAACTCTGGGAGATGGTGAGGGACAGAGAGGCCTGGTGTGCAGCAGCCCCTGGAGTCGTGAAGAGTCAGACACGAGTGATAAAGAACCCACCTGACAATGCAGGAGATCCAGGAGACACAGGTTTGATCCCTGGGTTGGGAAGATCCCCTGGAGAAGGAAATGGCAACCCACTCCAGTGTTCTTGCCTGGAGAATTCCATGGACAGAGGAGCCTGGCAGGTTACAGTCCATGGGGCTGCAAAGAGCATAGCACAGCCCCAGCTGACATGATGAAATCCTAATCCCCATTCCTCAAGTGTGACTATTTGAAGACAGGGCTGTTACGTAGATAATTAAGGTGAAATGAGAAGGAAATGGCAACCCACTCCAGTATTCTTGCCTGGAGAATCCCAGGGACAGAGGAGCCTGGTGGGCTGCCATCTATGGGGTTGTACAGAGTCGGACACAACTGAAGTGACTTAGCAGCAGCAGCAGAGATCCTACGGGAAGCAGACAACACAGATCAAGGGAAGAGCGTGTAAAGACACCATGAGAAGGTTGCCCTCTGCAAGCCAAGGAGAGAGGCCTCAAGAGGAAGCAAATCTGCTAGCACTTTGCTCTTAGACTTCCAGCCTCCAGAACTGTGAGAAAATCAATTTCGGCTGATTAAACCCCCAAGGACATGGTATTTTGCCTCGGCAGGCCAAAAAGACAAATACAAGATCCTACCAGATGTTGGGAAACATACCTTCGCTATATCATCTTGCATATTTTATCTATTTAGTCATTTCCAGCCTTCCTTATGTATCAGAGCCACTTGGGGCATGAAACAATGCATGTGTTTAAGGCTTACTTCCCAAGACCCTCATTTCAGCGCGGCTGGAGGTGATCCCTAGGTGATGCCAGTGAGCAGCTAGGACCTAGAACCATCACCCCAGATTATCAAGTCACTGTCTTTTTGTCGGGAGCCGGCGAGAGAAACCCTACCCGTGACAAGGTCTGAGTTCAAGGAGCTGGCAAGCAAAGGTGTCCGGATCTCCGGGACCGCTCCACACGCAAAGGCGTCCAGGCCTCCGGGGGTTTCTCGAGACCGCCCCACCATCCACTCCCAGGCCTCTTCCTTTCATCTTCTGATGCTTGGCATTCTTCTATGTTCCCTAAAAACTAGTCTGACTCTTACCTAAAATCCCTCCTTGAAACCTTTGCATGGCAGGAACACAGTCCCTGGGGGCACATGGGTCCCAATAAACAGGCCTATCTATCCCATAAGCAAAAGTAGATAGAGTCCATTACGAGATTGAGAAGATTCCTTAGGGTGTGATCAGGAGGGAATTCATGAGACCTCTGACCCTTAGGATTACATACCAGAGCTAAGTCCCCCTGGGGGGCTGAGCTTCCCAAGGTAAGGTTTGTAGATGGCTTTTCACAGTTGTCTAGATGATGCCATTGAATTGTTTAAAAGTTATGTGTAGGTATTGACTGTTATTTATGATGTAACCCATGATTATGCACCTGGTACAATCTTATCATCCCCCCCTCCTTAAACCTCTTTAAAGGATTATTGGTTTTAGGGTATATAAACACTGATGTAAAAGAATAAAATCTTCTTGATTCTATACTCAACCAAGACTAGACTCGCTTTCTTTTCTTCGCCGATGCCGCTCATCTGAGGGGAACCCCTGGACTCCGCCGGGGATGGACCCCGGCATCTTTTCTTACCATTCAGATCTGGGCTAAATGGTCACAGGGAGCCCCACCCTACACCCTGTGAACACCCCATCCAAGGCAGTCTCTCTCCAAACACTGTTTCACTTTCTTGAGAGCACACATCACTCTGTAAAATGATTTTTGACTTCTATGTTTATTCCTCTCTGTCTCTCTCTATTTCTCTAGAAATATAACTTTCATAGGGTCAGAGACCTAGACCATTTTCTCTTTTAATTCTGACAACACTTCTGTTAGTTACACCCTACAATGCCTATTTGTGGACAAGGAAAGTAAGATACAGAGAAATTACTGACTCACCTCCCTGCTCCATCACACAGAAGTGGTAGAATTTGGGTTTGTTCCCAAAATGAACTGAATACAGAGCCACCCTACTAGCCCACTTACACATGAATGATTTCCTTGTTGCATTATATTTTATAGACTGTTTCTCCCACCAGAGTATCTCATTTACTCTCACAATGGAACTCTAAGGTAAGAACTATCACTAACCCCATTTTACAGATGAGAAAACTGAGGTCTCCAGGGGGTTAAGTGATTCACTCATGATCATAAAAGCGCAGAGTGGGAGGGGTCAGTTACCTCTGCCCACAGATTCCATGATTTTTCCCACTCTGTTATTCTGTTTTCTATTGCCTTCCCTCACCTACCGGTCAAGTTTCTCTTCCTTCTTGAGGAAGTAGCTGCTCTCCTGGGCAGACACCTCAGGACAAGGAACAGCCCTTCAAGGAGTGTCCCAGCAGAACCACTCCCAGCAGCAAGCTGTGCCTGCCTTCTCCCTGGCAGGTCCACCAAGCCAAAGCGACCTGCTGCAATGTCACTGCTGAGTTAGAAAATGGGAAGGTTAGGGGAATGGAATTCACTGTTGGTCCAGTGGTTAGGACTTGGAGCTTTCACTGCAATGGCCCAGGTTCAACCCCTGGTTGGGGAACTAAGATCCCACAAGCCGCACTGTGTGGCCAAAATGATAATAATACGGTTAGAACATTCTAGAAGGTAAAAGGGATTAGAGTCCCAGTTCTCCGGGTCTGCAAAAGAATCAGTGGGAATCAAATGGCAGAGAACTTGTGAAAACAGAGGGACGAGAACTGGCATTTACTGGGCGCCTATGATGTGCCCGACACTCACCACACTTGAGTTCATTTCATCTTGAAGTGGCTCCAGGGAGGTGTGAACGGGACACGTCAGAGTCACCATTGATGGCTTCCTCGCCTCACTGCCCAGATTCTGCTCAACGAATCATGTAACAACCCCCTCAATTTGTCTTCTGCTCCCATCCTAGGGCCTGCTTCCACCATTTCCACACAAGTTGCGTTTGACCCCATCTCTCAGCATCCTCTCCCCTCCAGTTTAGTACCCCGGCTATAGCCAGAGGGATTGCTTCAAAGTGCAAACAGGAGCGAGTGTTTCCTCTGCTTATAGCCTTTGATAGCTTTAGATATTGCCTAAGATGAAGACCAAATCCTGAACAGGTCCTTGGTACAAACTCCTGGAGGACCCACTGTCCCCAGCCTTCCCAGATTACCCTCACTGGGCTGGTCCTCTTGCCTGCCTTTCCTTTACCCTGACACGAGTGCCTTCCAGTCACCAGCCTTTGCACAAGCTGCTCCCTCTCCCGGGTACACTCGCCCCCGCCCCAGCCCTCCGTGATAAACGCCTGCTCACCTTCAGACCCGGGGCCAGTTTTCCCGAGCTTGAAGCCCCTGGACCAACACACAGCCCTTTGTCACATGAGCCTGCTTCCTAGCCTGACTTATGCGTTCGGGAAAGCCACTGAGTTTTGTTCTTGATGTTGTTAACGTTCGGTTTGGTTTTGTTTTTTTTTTAACAATGTTCTTGAAAACAGAGACTTCACCTGCTTCTGCCCCCCGCCCCTCTTCCCAAGCCTGGAAACTACCACAGTTCTGGGCACAGAAAAGGCCCCTGGTTACTGTCAAAATGCATCAGATGTATGGCTTCATTTTCCAAGAGAGAAAACAGGGGCTCAGAAAGCCTGGATCGCTTGCCTAAGGATGCCCAGCAGAGCCGATTCACCGACTCCTCAACCATCTGAGACAGAGCCTTGCTCAACCTGCAAATATGTCAGAGGGGGAGGAGGGGTCTTTGCTGGGGGTAAGAAGGGAAGGGCGGCTGGGCATTTCAGCTCCTGGGATAAATGGGTGTGTTGAAGTCGGAAGCCCATCTCCACTCCATCACCAGCTTCTTAAGGGGCCGGGCTCCTCAGAGCCACCCTCAGCTGTGAGGGAGAGACTGATGGTCCCTAAGACCCATCTCATTATCCCAGGGGCCAAATTGACACCCGGTGAAAGGCTAACTGGCTCATAAATAAACCCCACTAATTTTGCAGCTGCACAGGGCAGAGACACTGACCAAAGGCCCACGGATGCGGCCTCTTGGCACCCTCCCATCTGGGCTGATGGTAATTCTCAGAAAATAAATCGAGCCCTTCCCCAGCGCCCAGAAGCCACTTGCTATAATGTGGCGTGACCGTCTTAAGTGAGTGCCTGATGAACTAATGGGCCAGGTAAGCACAGTTCATTGTGCTTCTCCGTTCACAGGCCGTGTGCGCCGGTCGGAAACGGAGGTGTTGGAAAGCCCGGCCGGCAGCTGTTAAATCTGGACGAGAGCAGGGCGCGGCCGTGTGTGCGCGCACATCTGTGCACGAAGCCACGTCTGCAGCTGGCCTGTGCCTCTGCAGGCGTGTGCATCTGTGTATGCACGTGCATGCAAGCATTTTAGAGCATATGTAGGCATGTGGTGCATGCATCGCCTGTTCTGAGCCATACACCTGTACATACACCAGTCATGCCGCCCTGCTTTATTATGCAGTGTGCATCACACTCTACGGCATGGTTCATAGGGGTTACTCGATAAATACAGGTTGTTTTAATGAATAATAAAGACTACTTACTACTACCACTCTACTAATAATACTTCTACTACTAATAACAATAACATAATAAACAGAGAGAATGAAGCATTTCTAGACAGCATGAGAAAGTTGCACGTTCTCAAGGCCATTAGCTAGCTATGGCTATATGTCGGAGAAGAACATTTTTCTCCTCTGATCCTCGACTTCTTACCTGTCAAAGGAAGGCTTCAATTAGCATAGCGAGCAGGAAGTTAAGAGAATTGATGCCTACAAACCTATCTTTTCTTGTAAGAGGCAAAGCCATTCCTCGAGAAAGGGATGGCTAGAGGACCATGGAAGGGGATTTGAGGACAAGTGGCTAAATCTTGGAGGATTTTCCCAAGATAAATAAGAAAATGAGATGGCCCAGGTCTACAAGAATAGTCCTGAGATGCTCTTGGGGCCTGGGTGACATTTTACTCTATGAATTAGGGAGTGGAGGCACCATCCTGCATTTTCAGGTGCATTTGTAGGTCAGCATAAAGGACAACACAGGGCAGTGAGGATGCTGGGGGAGGGGGTTAAGTGATTGCCCTTGGGGTCCAGATTGCATGAGGTAGGAAGCCAGAACAGAAGAGAGAGAGGAGGGGCTTAGCAGCTTTCAACCTGCTGGTGAAGCAGAATCGGTACAAAGAAGGGAAAAAGCTAGTCAGGGAGGTCAGAGGTGATGGTTTCAGAGGTAGGGCAGATGGGGTTGATGCTGGGCTAGTCCATGGTGAAAGTGGATGTCACTGAAGAAGGAGAGGGGTTAGAGATGGAGGCCTAGGGCAGCGACTGGTTCTTTCTGGGGGAAGTAAGGATCCTGTAACTCTGAAAATCTTATAAAACTTATAGGCCTTTTCCCTGTGGAATAGCCATTTTCTCACATAACATGCAAAGACCTCTGAAGTCGCTGGATCAGCCGGAACCCTGGTCCATAGTATAACTAGCTGGCTGGCTGAACCTAGCTCAGTGAAGGCAGGGCTTGGAGAGTGCGGGGAGACCGGGAAGCAGGGTCCAAGTCCCTGTGGAAGGCAAGGCAGTGATGAGGAGGTGAAGTGACAAGGAGGCAGAGTGTGATGCCGCAGGGGCTGCGGCTGAGACGCCTGACTGGTCAACTGGCCTCGTGGTTCCGCGTGGAGCTCTGACACATAGTTTCCCTGGTGGAATTACAAAGAAGCACTCTTGGGCCTGACTTACTTACAACTGCCATCTCTGGGTCCATGGGTCTCAGACAGAAAGAATGAGAATCACGAGGATGGTCCCAAGATCTCTTTCCCACAGCTGCTGGCTTCTCATTTATTTTTTTTCCATTGAACATGACTTATTTCTTCTTCTTTTTTAATTCCTGTTCCTTCTATCCCAAGATCTGCCTCCAGCTGTCTGTCTGTCACCTCTGAGTGCTTTGGTGCCCTTACCCAGCTCCCTTGGCAGTGCCCCCAGCCTGCCCTTCTTCCCTGGGGTCACTGAGCATCTCTCCTTCTAGGAGCTCCTTCTTAGCTCACCTCCTACCTGGGGGGCCCTGTGGCTACATTCACAGCATCAGTCCCTCTCCCCTCCCTCCATACTGGACTTCTGTTTGCTCCTTCCACCTTCCCAGAGCACATCCAGACACACTTTAGAATCTATAGAAATGAATAGTGGTGCATTTTTCCTCTCACTGCTTCGAGCAGTACCAGGCTGTGCAGTGAACCTGCTCAGTGACTCAGAAAAGTCAAACCTTGGCCATTCACCAATGATGCACATGAGCAAGACACAGAGGAATGCGCTGCAGCCAGCCTGACCACAGAAAGCATATAACCAAGACTTTGCCCCTGAATGGATGGCGTCAGTGTCCATTAACCATCATCCTGAGTTTCCTTGCCGCTCCGTCAGAGACCTCAGTCCAAGGGTGGGGAGGAGCCAAGAGCTGAAACAGATAAGAAGGACAAAGTAGGAATCTGTGGGTACAACTGAGCCAGGCCTGGCAAAGCATTTTTGGGGGAGTCTGAAAATTTTTTTATTCTCTAAAAAGTAAGGATGAGGAAGGTTCAAGAGGGAGGGGACGTATGTATATCTTTAGCTGATTCATGTTGATGGATGGTAAAAAACAACACAATATTGTAAAGTAATTATCCCTCAATTAAACATAAATACATTAAAAACAAGTAAAGCAGAGGATCCCAAGGATGTTCGGCTTTCTTGTCTTTGTCCCAAGAAGATGTTAAGGATGCAAAGAAGGGTCATGAACCCCCAGTGGTTCAGGCACAGTCCTGGGATCCCCCACATTTGCCAGCACTAGTTTATACATGGTTCATACTCTAGATATGTCATTCTGTATTAGAATTGCCTGTTGACCAGTCAGTTTTCTCATTAGACTCTGATCTCCTCTTGAGAATATATTTTGTTCACTGTTGTACCTCTAGCGTCCAACACAGGGCATGGTGCATAGCAAGTTCTCAGTGAGTATTTGTTGATTGAATAATGGAAGGCAGTTATGCTCACCACTATACCACCAATGCTATGGATGGATTAATGAATGGAACAAATGATGAAGGCTCTAATCCATAATTCATATCCTGATAATGCATTCAGGAAGAATTCAGTGTTGCAGACCACTTCATTTAAAATCTGCAAATGGCTAGAATTTAGTTGTAAGAGAATGGTCAACATTGTTCCCAATTAGAGTTTATATATTCAGTATCTACTATATGCCAAGTTCAAGGTGCTGAATTGCACAATGAATCCACCAAAGTTTGGAGCATGTAAGGGCTCTGCATGGGAAAATGGTGGAACATTTGCAAAGTTTATCTCAAGGACTTCCAGAAAAGTCTGAAGTTCAAGTCTGAATTTCCATGACACCTATCAGACCCAAGGCTGGCATACAGGACTGAACTGGAGTTCATGAATTATAGAACACAGCTTGGATTAAAAACTTGTACCATAGTCGACAAGCTGATAGGAAGCATTAAGCCTTTATCTTCCTAGAGAAATGTTTGTTTTTATTCTTCCCTCTATATCTCAAATGCAGAAGTCAAGGAAAGTGGAGTTGAAAGACAGCTTTACGAAAACAGTAGGGGCATTTTTGCCACCTTGCTGGGCAGAATAATTCAGTGTAAAGATAGAGCCGATCAAGACAATAAGACCAGAGGGATCACTGCCACTTTTTCAATTTACATAGCAAGGGATGGTGTCAGGATCAAGGGGAGGTGTTCTTCTCTGCGAAATTTCCTTTTGTTACTCCTGGTTGAGGGTCATCAGGGGCTGCTCAGAAAGAGGCCAGGATTAACAGGCCTGAGTGGCAAATGTTTGTGTAGGAGCAGGTGAAATGAAATTGTTAGTTGCTCAGTCATGTCTGACTCTTTGCAACCCCATGGACTGTAGTCCACCAGGCTCCTCTGTTCATGGAATTCTCCAGGCAAGAATACTGGAGTGGGTAACCATTCCCTTCTCCAGGGGATCTTCCCGACCCAGGGATCAAACCCAGGTCTCCTGTATTGCAGGCAGATTCTTTACCACCTGAGGCAAAGACAAGACACAAGGTGACACCAGATAATGAGGTGTCGAGGTCATTGATCTTGGTGCAAGGCTAAGACACAACATGGAGGCAGGAGACAACATAGGACGGGAGAATGAGAGAAAAGTGGACTTGATGCAATAGATGAGTGCCTGAAATTTGGAGTCAGGTAGACTTCTATGGCATTCTCGCTCTGAAAACACGGGTCATTTTCTTTGTTTCTTATTGATATGTGTTTATTTATGGCTGTATCAGGTCCTAGTTGCAGCACTCTAGCGCCTCTCCAGTTATGGCACACGGGCTCCAGTGCATGTAGGCTCTGCAGGTTATGGCACATGGGTTCTCTAGTTGAGGTGTGCGGACTCAGTAGCTCTATGGGATGTGGGATCTTACTTCCCTGATCAGGAATCGACTCTGCATCCCCTGCATTGGAAGGTGGATTTTTAACCACTGGACCATCAGGGAAGTCCTCCCAGGTTGTTTTCTTAACATCACTAATAAAATGGATATAAGCACATTTGCCATGTGAAGGAAATACAGTCTATATGAAAAAATGCCCAATTTATTTATTCCTTCATTCAACCCAGTTGCAATCAAGGATGATAACGAGCACTTGTTGGGTGCTTACTGTGCACCAGGTAATGTTTAAAGCCCTTCATGTTTATTAACTCTGTCAATCTTTAGAATAACCCTATGAAGTAAGAATTACTATCATTATCACCATTTTAGAAATGAGAAAAATGAGGCACAGAGACGTTTAGCAACAGAAGAAATGTCTCACAACAATGAACTGCACATCCACAATTTGAACCCAGGACAGATAGCTATGAGTCATTTTTTGCTAATTGAAATATAGTTGATTTATAATATTGTGTTAGTTTCAGGTTTATAGCAAAGGGATTTGGTTATATATATATATTATTTGTATTCTTTTCTACTACAATTTGTTATAAGATATTGAATATAGTTTCCTGTAGTATACACTAAGTCCTTATTTATTTCATTTGTATGGGAGTTTGCATCCGTTAACCCCATTCTCCCAATTTATGCACCCCCATCCCCTTTGGTAACCATAAGCTTGTTTTCTATGCTGCTGTTTTATAAATAAGGCCACATTCTTAACCACTATGCTTACTAATGATGGGAATGACTCTAAGCATAGAAGATACAGTAATGCATAAGACAGCCAATTCCCCTGTTGTTGATAGCACTAATGTTACAGTGGGGGAGAGAGATGGTAAACAAATAAATGAAGAGAGTAACTGCAGCTAATGCTGAGAGCCATAAGGAAAATATCAATAAAACAAGCTGAAGCGATTGGTGACAAGAAGGGCTATTTCTGATAAGCCAACTTCTCTGAGTAAATGAAATGTGAGTTAAGTTGAGATTACAAAGGCTAGAAGGAGCCAACCAGATCATGACTTTCAAGAGAAGTGTCCCCAACAAAAGGAACAGAGGGAATGAGTCCCCAAAGTGGGAACAAGTTGAGAAATGTCAAAAAAACAGATTAAAACACACACACACACAGCCATCCTGCCATCCTAATGGGTGTGAGGTGAAATCTCATTGTGGTTTTGATTTGCATTTCCTTGATGATGAGTGATTTTTGAGCACCTTTCCATGCACCTGTTAATCATTTTTATATCTTCTTTGGAGAAATGTCTATTCAAATCCTGTTGGTGAGGGTATAGAGAAAATTGGATTCCTCGTACACTGCTGGTGGGAATTCAAAATGGTATGCCACTGTGGAACATCAGATGCATGTGGAACATGCACTGTGGAACATCAGTGCGAAGTCTCTTCAGTCATGTCTGACTCTATGCACTCCTATGAAACCACCAGGCTCCTCTGTCCATGGCATTCTCCAGGCAAGAATTCTGGAGTGGGCTGCCATGTCCTCCTCTGGGAAACTTCCTGACCCAGGGATCAAACCCACATCTCCTGCATCTCCCTCTTTGCAGAAGATTCTTTACCGCTGAGCCACTGGGGAAGCCCAGAAAACAAAATAGAGTTTTCTTAAAAAAAAAAAAAAAAACAAAAAGGGAACCACCATAGGATCCAGAAAATCTGCTTCTAGGCATTTATCCAGAAGAATTGAAATCAAGTCTCAAGGAAATATCAGCCCTCCCATGTTCACTGCAGCATGATGCATCATAACCAAGATGCAGAAACAATCTGAGCGTCCACCAACAAAGGAGTGAATAAGAAACACATCTTATATATTCACAATGGAACAGTAGCCTTCAAAAGGGAGGAAATCCTGCCATATTCCACAACATAGATGAACCTTGAGGACATTATGCTAAGTGAAATAAGCCAGTCATAGGAGAGAAATGCTGCATGGTTTTACTTATCTGAAATGTCTTCAACACTCAAACTCACAGAAGCAGAGACCAGAATAGGGACTTCCCTGATGGGCCAGTGGTAAAGACTCTGCCTTCCAATGCAGGGGAGCTGGAATAGCTCCCTGATCAGGGAATTGAATCTCATGTGCCGCGGAGCAACTAAGCTGGCAAGCCACACCTACAGAGCCTACACAGCTAGAGACGCCTGCATTCCACAACAAAGACCCAGTTCAGTTCAGTCCAGTCAGTCGTGTCCGACTCTTTGCAACCCCTTGAACCGCAGCACGCCAGGCCTCCCTGTCCATCACCAGCTCCCAGAGTCCACCCAAACCCATGTCCATTGAGTCAGTGATGCCATCCAACCGTCTCATCTTCTATCGTCCCCTTCTCCTCCTGCCCTCAATCTTTCCCAGCAACAGGGTCTTTTCAAATGAGTCAGCTCTCTGCATCAAGTGGCCAAAGTATTGGAGTTTCAGCTTCAAAATCAGACCTTCCAATGAACACCCAGGACTGATCTCCTTTAGGATGGACTGGTTGGATCTCCTTGCAGTCCAAGGGACTCTCAGGAGTCTTCTCCAACACCACAGTTCAAAAGCATCAATTCTTTGCTGCTCAGCTTTCTTTATAGTTCAACTCTCACATCCATATATGATCACTGGAAAAACCATAGCCTTGACTAAACAGACCTTTGTGGACAAAGTAATGTCTCTGCTTTTTAAAATGCTGTCTAGGTTGGTCATAAATTTCCTTCCAAGGAGTAAGGGTCTTTTAATTTCATGCTGCATTCACCATTTGCAGTGATTTTGGAGCCCAAAAATATAAAGTCTGACACAGTTTTCACTGCTTCTCCCTCTATTTCCCATGAAGTGATGGGACCGGATGCCATGATCTTAGTTTTCTGAATGTTGAGCTTTAAGCCAAGACCCAGCACAGCCAAAAAAAAAAAAAAAGAAAAAAGAAAAACAGAGTAGGAAAGTGGTTGCCAGGGTCTTGGGGATGGGGGAAATGTAGAGTTGTTAATCAGTAGGCATGAAATTTCAGTTATGCAAGATGACTAAGTTCCAGAGGTCTGCTGTTTTGACACTACGCCTCCAGTCAACAAAGCTGAACTGTCCACTTAAAAATTGTTAAAAGGTAGATCTGCTAGGTGTTGTTACCACTAATAGGAAGGGGGGGAAAAACGATAGAAACTGAAATGTGGTGAGCATAAGTAAGAAGACAATAGTCAGATCAAGTAAGTCAGGACAGGAAGTTGGATGGTGAGGATAAGAAGTCAGATTTTTCTGAATGCGAAGGAAATACCACTTGGATAGTCTTTAACAGAGAAAAAAGAAAAACAGGATGCTACTTTTAAAAAGATCACTCTGTCAGATATGTCAAGAATGGATCAAGCTCCTGCGTGGCAGAGCTTAAGCACTCAGTAAACGTATGTTCCCTCTTCAGGCTGGAAGGTGTCTGGAGGAGAGATTGGGATGCCAGTATTCAGTGCAGTAAGCGTGTCTCTCAAAACCCTTTCTTCTCCAAGAATCAAGGATGCGATAGACTCCTGTAGGGGAAAAGGACTGTAAAACTATTTTGTTTGGTCCTATGCTTCAGACAAGATATCTTGCAGAGAAATGAGGTGTAACCTTTGCCAAGCTCTATCCTCTGTTCAGAAACCTCTTTCTTTACCCATCTTGGCCTTGTGTGGTGAGTATCTGCTAATGTTACCCAGACCAGCCAGTCCTTTCAGAGCAATATTCCTGCATCAATATCCCAATTAGACCAATCAATTTGGCAGACGGCAAAGGCAGTAACTTTATGTCCATTGACCATTCAAGACATCTCTAATCAAAAGAATATTTCCTCAGATTGGCTGCTGAGACATTAATGCCTAATGCTGATGCCTGAAACTGTTTTCTTCTTCCTCTGGACCAGAAGGCTGACTCATTCTTCTGGTTGCCAAAAACAAGGATGACAAAACCAATTTCTTGTTTATAAAGAAAGAAAGAAAGGCAATGGATTTCATAGGAAACAGTGCACTCCAACAGGAAAATAAAGTGTGTTAGAGGTGGTCAACCCAGAGATGCTGGACACTGTACTTCATGCACAACATCTTCACACCATTTTCTTTTCTCTTATCTTTGAGTAGCTGCCCACAGAACCAGATGGATCCATAAAGGTCAGAGCTGAATTACATGCTCAGAAGCCACACGGAGATCTTATTTCTTCTAACAAGTCACCCCCAGAGTATTCTCTCAATTTCATCATGTCTATGCCATATCTGTACGGAGACCATAATTGGCTGGCATCCTGACTGGTAAGAGAATCCATAATGGATACCCTCACACCCTGGATGATGTCACAAGCTTAAAAGTGGTAGCAAAAAGCTGGTGACAGAAGGCAGGCATTGAAAGCCGGTGCAGGTCTCCTGGTGAACATAGTGAAACTAAACCATTGTGCAAAGCCCTATTTTTCTATACTTGAAACCATTACATTTCTAGATAAAGTAATTTCAAATAAATAAGATAAAATTTGCTGTCCAAGCCAAGAAAGGTGAGCCTCAGGCACTCTAAAGATGGAGAGGGACCGTAACAGCTCAGCGGAGAGGAGGATCTACACCTCTGAAGTGGAATGTTGATGCTGTCAGAGAAACTGTGGTCCAGGGAACAGTCTCTGTACACTGCAAGGAATAGGAATGGGGACCCTTGGATACATTAGGGTTCCAGGAAAGATGCTAAGTCTGTAAATGAGTAGGAGAAATTACCTTCCAGCCCCACGGCGAAGCCCAGAAGTGAACATATTCCCAGGTTGCTGAGAGAAAACGAGTTACTAATGAAGTGTTAGGGCCATGGATATAGATGATAAACCTGAGTTCTAAATCCTCACACAGATGCATAAAATAAACGTGCAAGCTAGCCAGGAACTGCAGAATCTCTGGCAGAGGCAACTCTGAAACCAGACTGTGCATTCTTCCCAAGTGTGCATGTGCACAGTTCCTGTGGGTGACAACTCCTACTGAAAGTGGGATCATGGGCAAAAATTACAAAATAAACTCTGCTAAAAGCTATGCAAGAACTAGGGGAATTTACTACCAGAGAGAGTACTTGCTGAAAGAAACTCCAAATACTATAACCTAGCAAGGAAAAAAAAATTGAATCCAGGTAGAAGAAGACAGATGCAAGAAGTAATACAGAGCAAAGAAACAGAAGTGAAGGGAAAGGAAAAAAGCAAAGTAAATATGGTCCCTTCTTGGCCAGACAACTGACAAATTAGCAAGTGAACACAGATCTGGCTTGAGGGTGCTCCCTGACAGATAGGGGAGTATCACAAAAAGCAAAGCTATGACAAATCGAGACAGCATATTAAAAGGCAGAGATGTCACTTTGCTGAAAAAGGTCCATAGAGTCAGAGCTATGGTTTCTCCAGTAGTCATGTACAGATGTGAGTGTTGGACCGTAAAAAAAAAAAAGGCTGAATGCCAAAGAACTGATGTTTTTGATTTGTGCTGGTGAGGACTCTTGAGAGTCCCTTGGACTGCAAGGAGATCAAACAAGTCAATCCTAAAGGAAATCAACCCTGAATATTCATTGGAAGGACTGATGCTGAAGCTGAAGCTCCAATACTCTGGCCACCTGAGGCAAAGAACTGATTCATTGGAAAAGACCCTGATGCTGGGTCTTTTGAAGGCAGAAGGCAGAAGGAGAAGGAGGTGACAGAGGATGAGGTGGTTGGATGGCATCACCGACCCAATGGACATGAGTTTGAGCAAACTCAAGGAGGTAGAGAAAGACAGGGAAGCCTGGTGTGCTGCAGTTCATGAGGTGGCAAAGAGTTGGACGCAACTTAGGAACTGAACAACAACAGGAAGCAAGAGGAACTAGGTTTCCAGTTATTAATACATTTCCTCTTGGACGGCTGGCTGCTCATTGTCTCTGGAGCCAGGAGCTAGTCATGGTTTTCCAGCTCCTAAGTTTTCTCACAGCCTCAATAAGTGTTTTCACCAGAATGAATAAGTAGAAGAAAGCTAGATTTCCTTGACCAATGTAACATTCCAATGTGTGGCTTGATGCATCCACCTGCTCCTCTGAACAGACCTAAGTACATCATTGTGTTTGGTCCATTAAGAAACTTAAGGAAGTCGAGAGCCTTTTTCTTTTTTCTTGCTTTTCACTGCAGTATCTGTTGAACTAAGCGTGGCCTCTCATGCAGCACACGTGAGCCAGCGATGGCAATAGTAGACAAATCACATGATGTCAGCACTCACCTATGCATTTGGATGTGAACCTGTTGGCAAATTACAGCCTGTCACTCTCCAATGAGTGAGCTGAGATGGAAATGTCAATTTGAACAGATGCCTTTATTCCTTTTTGAGCTACAATTTAAAGAGGTGGCACGAATATCAAAAAGTGCATGTCTAGTGGATGAGCTTGAAATTCAATAGTGAAAGAGGGAAGAGGTCGAAAGAGGGTGACAAGAGGATTTTTATGAGCAATAAACATGGGTAAGAGGAATAACACAGACTGACAAGATCAGCTCTTCTCCTTTACTTAGGCAAGATGCAATGGAAAGGACCAGAGCTTGGTTTCAAAGGCCACCTAGCCAGGATGGAAGAGAGATCTTAGCAACCGTGTCTGCGGGAAGCTCAGCCCCAGTTAACAAAGTGTCATGGTGCCTGGGGTTACCCCAGGGATCTTGCAAGCACAAGCGAGTCTCGAACACAGCAACATGTCTGCAGAGGGGACCATGGTACATGGTGAGAATAAAGTCCCTTTGGGTCCCTTTTGAATCCTATGATATTAAGATTTAAGGAAAAGCAAGTTCTGTATGTTAAACTCCTCAGAGCTTTTCAAAGTAAAGAAACTAGGTTCTATTTACAGTTTCTAGCAAGCAGAGCATAAGACAGCAATGTTGTTTATTTTCTGAAAGGATTACTTCTCCCTGCCGTGGGCTCCAGGCATGTGGAGCAAAATATAAACATCAAAAGACAGCACAGTAAGCAATCACTGCATTAAGGTTCTTACTCCTCCTTGGTTCTGGTTCAAGAAGTGCGAGGTTCAGGGCAGGGGTCACTGAGAATGTTAGAGGTGAAGTCTCAGACTTCGCCACTATTTTTTGCCCACAAAAGCACAAAGTTAGGACAAGTTTACAAAAGGGGACTATGAAAGGGATTTGGGGTGAAGTACACTGGGTGCCCAGATAAAGAGCAAAGGATATTTCAAATTGTTTTGACCTGAATTTTTCTCCTTTTCCCCCTCTCTGGGCAGTGTTTCCATAGCTCTCAAGCATCCTATCTTGGCTTCTCTTTTAGACACTTTGACAGCCCCGAAGTAATTTGAGTTGGAATCTTTTATCTTTCCCCTATTTGATGTGAGTGTTGGTAAGACATATAAAAAAGAAAAACAGCAGCTCACATTTATTGAACGCTTACTAGGAACCAGAGATTAGCTTGCTTCATCCTCACAACAGTCTTCCAGGGGAGTGCTAACATCTCTCCGAGTCACTAGTTGAAACTCAGACTCAAGCTCAGCAAGAGGTTGGGCAGATGGACTCTGGAAATGTAAGCTTATCCATTACTCCATAAGGTAGCCCTTCTAAACAGTATAAAACAGCCAAGTTGATCACAGTGACAACAGCAACTCTTTTTGTTGGCAGGTGACAAAAACTATGAAAAGATGATGATGATTCAGTCATCAAACGAAAACTTTGAGCAGAAATACTAATGAATTTGAAGGAAGTTGTTGGTAACAACCAGAGTTCTTGGTTAGAAATTGATGAGGCCAGACGAGAAGTTCAAGCTAGTCTTTATTTGGGACTTGTGGCACCCTCTCGTTGCAGGAGGTAGGGGGCAGGTTCAGAGGTCAGACCAGAGGGGTGGCTCACACAGTCTGCTCACCCTTCTGGTGGTGCTGTGTGCAGGGCCTGTACACAGGGCCTGTTTTTGCTCTTAGCTTCTCAGAAGTGGCAGGTGGGATTTTGGTCATTTTGCATCTTGGTGCTGATAATTTGCCCCAATATTGCTGCATGCATGCAGTTATTTTTAGTCCCTTGTAGTTTCTTTGTATTTCGTTGCTCGAGAAGACGTTTCGTCCCGGTGCAAGCATTGCAGAGTCCTGGGACCCAGGTCCCAGCTGGTCTCAGTTTCACTTCCAAGGTCTCTCTGCCCCTACCTGATGGCATCCTGGGCTACGGATAAGTTATGGGTTATCTTAGTACTTATGACAAACTTTTCCCAAAAAAACCCAAAAACTAGTAGATTTCATTTTTAGTACAGTTTTAGTTTCACAGGAAAATTGAACAGGGTTCCATATACACACTTCACCTCCCTGCCACCATCTCAGAGCATCAATTCCCCTACCATGAAGGCTTTTGTGCACTTGTGCGTTGCATTTTTAACAACTACTGATGCTGCTGCTAAATCGCTTCAGTCGTGACCGACTCTGTGCAAGCCCACCAGGTTCCCCCGTCCCTGGGATTCTTCAGGCAAGAGTACTGGCGTGGGTTGCCATTGCCTTCTCCTACACATTATTATTTACTAAAATCCTTAGTTTACTACTTTAGTTTAAGGTACTTTATTTCTGTGGTACAGTTCTATGAGATTTGATAAATGCATGTACCTACCATTATGGTATCCTACAGAATAGTTTTATCACCCTCTTAATTTTCTATGCTTCATCTCTTTATCCTCCTCTACCCTCCTTCTGAACCTCTGGCAACCACTGATCTTTTTACTGTCTCTATTCAGTTCAGTCACTCGGTCGTGTCCAACTCTTTGTGACCCCATGGACTGCAGCACACCAGTCTTCCCTGTCCATCACGAATTCCCAGAGCTTGCTTAAACTCATGTCCATCGAGTTGGTGATGCCATCCAACCATCTCATTCTCTGTCATCCCCTTCTCTTCTTGCCTTCAACCTTTCCCAGCATCAAGGTCTTTTTCAATAAGCTCTTCTCATCAGGTGGCCAAAGTATTGGAGTTTCAGTTTCAGTATCAGTCCTTCCAATGAATATTCAGGGCTGATTTCCTTTAGGATGGACTGGTTTGACCTCCTTGTTTTACCTTTTTCCAAAATGTTATCTAGTTAGAATCATATCCAAACTAGTTTCTTCCACCAAGAAAAATGTCATTTAAGTCTTTTCAAGGCTTGACAGCTTACTTCTTTTTATTGCTGAATAATATTCTCTTATACAGATATATCATGGATTGCTCATTCGCTTGTTGAAGAGCATCTTGGTTGCTTCCAGATTTTGGCTATTATAAATAAAGCTGCTATAAAGCTGTGTGCAGAGTTTTCTATGTACGTAAGTTTTCAACTATTTTGGGTAAATACCTAGGAGCATGACTGCTGCATCATATGGTAAGACTATGTTTAGCTTTGTAAGAAAATGCCATTCTGTGTTCCAAAGTCACTGTACCACTTAGCATTCTCATCAGCAATGAAAAATCTTTCCTGTTGCTCTGCATCTTTGTCAGCATTTGGTATTGTCAGTTTTTTTTGGTTTTTGTTTTTCCTTTGGGGATTTTAATCATTCTAATAGTTGTGGAGTAATACCTCACTGTTGTCTTAATTTGCAATTCCCTAACATATAATGTTGAACATATTATTATATGCTTATTTTTCACTTGTGTATGTTTTATGAAGAGGTATATATCAGATCAGGAGAAGGCAATGGCACCCCACTCCAGTACTCTTGCCTGGAAAATCCCATGGATGGAGGAGCCTGGTAGGCAGCAGTCCATGGGGTCGCAAAGAGTCGGCCTTCACTTTCACTATTTACTTTCATGTATTGGAGAAGGAAATGGCAACCCAGTCCAGTGTTCTTGCCTGGAGAATCCCAGGGACGGGGGAGCCTGGTGGGCTGCCGTCTCTGGTGTCGCACAGAGTTGGACACAACTGAAGCGACTTAGCAGTAGCAGCAGCAGCATTTATCAGATCTTTCGCCCATTTTTTAAAAATTGGGTTGTTAGTCTTCTTAATGTTGGGTTTGTAAATTTGGGATAAAAGTGTTTATCAGATATGTGTTTTGCAGATATGTTCTCCCAGCCTGTGGTTTGTCTCTTCATTGTCTTAAGAGTATCTTTCTTAGAGAAAAGTTTTTGATTTTAATAAGGTCCCACTTATCATTTTTTTCTTTTATAGAGAGTCCTTTTGTGTTGTATCTAAAAACATATCAACAATCTCAAGATCTCCTAGATTCTCTCCTATATAACCTTCTGGAAATTTTGTGATCTGCAATTTATACTTAAGATCTATTTTAAATTAATTTTTGTGAAACATTTTTTTAGACATGCAGATGTCCAAATGTTTCAGCACCATTTTTTTTGAAAGGCTGTTCTTCCTCTACTGAATTGTTTTTGCTCCTTTGTAAAAGGTCAGTTGGCTATATTTGTGTGGATCTATCTCTGTGTTCTCCATGCCTTTCTGTTGATCATTTGCCTATACTTTCACCAATAATGATGATATCATGATTCCAATCATGATAACTGCAAATCTATGGTAGATCTTAAAGTCAGGTCTCCCTTGGACCTCAAGGAGATCCAACCAGTCCATCCTAAAGGAGATCAGTCCTGGGTGTTCATTGGAAGGACTGATGCTGAAGCTGAAAGTCCAGTACTTTGGCCACTTCATGTGAAGAGTTGACTCATTGGAAAAGACCCTGATGCTGGGAAGGATTGGTGGCAGGAGGAGAAGGGGACGACAGAGGATGGGATGGCTGGATGGCATCACCAACTCAATGGGCATGAGTTTGAGTAAACTCCAGGAGTTGGTGATGGACAGGGAGGCCTGGCGTGCTACAATTCATGGGGTCGCAAAGAGTTGGACACGACTGAGCAACTGAACTGAACTGAACTGGAAGTCAGGTGGTGTCAGTATTCTGATTTTGTTTTTCTTCAGTGCTCATGTTGACAACTCTCTTTTGCCTTTCAGTACAAACTTTAGAATCAGTTTTTCAATATCTACGAAGTGAAATTGGGATAACTCTGAATCCATAGATTAAGTTGGGTAGAATGGTATCTTAACAATATTTAGTCTTCTTATTATGAATATGGAATACCATTTATTTAGCTTTCCTTGATTTTTTTCTTTATTTTTGGTGTTGAACCAACATTGTATTTTGTTTTTTTTTATTTCAAATGATAATTGTTAATTTTTGGTAGCCAGGGAAATGGACTTTTATGTATTAATCTCATATCTTATAACCTTGCTATAACTGCTTATTGGTTCCAGAAGTTTTTTTGTTTTTGTTTCTGCTGATTCTTTGGGACATTCCTCTGAGACGATCATGTCATGTGCAAACAGAGATAGTTCTATTTCTTCCTCTCCATGCATTTCCTTTCCCTTTCTTATGTTATTGCAATGGCCAGAACTTTCACTCCCTGGTTGAAGAGGAGAGGTGACAGGGGAAATCAGTTCCTAATTTATGATCTGAGGGAAAAGAATTTACTTTCTCACCATTAAGTATCATTTTAACTGTAGAATTTTTAAAAATACTTTTTAAATCAAGTTGGGATTCCTGTTTTCTGAGTTTTTATTATGAGGGGGTGTTGGATTTTGTCAAATGCTGTTTATCTTATTGATATTTTCATATGATTTTTCTGTTTTTTTTTTTAACCTGTTGATATAATCAATTACATTACTTGATTTTCATTGTTGAACCTCTCTTGTAATCTTGGAATAAATCCTGCTTGGTCATGCTATATAATTCATTCCATACCTTGTTGAATTCTGTTTTCTAATGTGTTGTTGAGGACTTTTGCTTCTATGTTCATGAGATATATTGATATATAATTTTCTTTTTGGATAATATTATCTGGGTTTTGTATTAAGGTAATGCTGGCCTCATAGAATGAGTTGTGAAGGGTCCTCTCCACTTTTATCTTTTGAATGTATTGTATAGAATAGCTATCATTTGTTCTTTTAAATTCTTGGTAGAATTCACCAGTGAAACCATTTGTGTGTGGTTCTTTCTTTTTAAGGGGATTGTCAACAAGAACTTCATTTTATCTACAGATATAGGACTATTTATATAATCTATTTTTTTTGCATGAGTTTTGGTGGTTTATGTCTTTCAAGGAGTTTATTTAATCTAAAGGCACAGAGACATTCATAATATTTATTTACTACCCTTTCAATGTTGCTGGGACCAGTAGTGATGTCTCCTTTCATTTCTGATATTAGTACTTTGTGTCTTTTTTCTTGGTTACCAGTAGGTCCAGGGTCAGGAAGATCTCCCAGGGAAAGGAATGGCTACCCACTCCAGTATTCCTGCCTGGAGAATTCAATGGACAGAGGAACCTGGCGGGCTACAGTCCATGGGGTCACAAGAGTCAGACACAACTGAGAGGGGAACACACTGCTGTTTCTTGGTTACCCTAACTAGAGGTCTATCAGTTTCACTGAGCTTTCCAAAAATCGGCTTTTCATTTCATTGATTTTCTCTATTGATTTTTTTGTTTTCAATTTTACTAATTTCTGCTCCAACTTTCATTATTTCTTTCTTTCTGTTTTAGGCTTGAATTGCTCTTCTTTATTTAGATTTTTTAAATGAAAGCTTCGACTATTAACTATTTTTTTTAAATTTTCTAAAGTATACATTCCATGCTATATATTACCCTCTACACTAGCTGGAAGGACTCATGCTGAAGCTGAAACTCCAATACTTTGGCCACCTCATGCAAAGAGTTGACTCATTGGAAAAGACCCTGATGCTGGGAGGGATTGGGGGCAAGAGGAGAAGGGGACGACAGAGGATGAGATGGCTGGATGGCACCAACGACTCTATGGACATGAGTTTGAGTAAACTCCGGGAGTTGGTGATGGACAGGGAGGTCTGGCGTGCTGCAATTCATGGGGTCACAAAGAGTCGGACATGACTGAGCGACTGAACTGAACTGACAGTAGCTAGGTGTGGGGGTTGGAGGACCCCCAGAATTCTTGTCTGGATTCTGATACTGACTTTGCTTTTCTGTAATACTAACATTACAGGGAATTTCAAAAACAGGAAAACTCAGCTGGAATCCTTCTTTCCTAAAAAAACTGCTGTTACTTTTTGGTTAGCTTTTTGGGTGCTTTCTTTCCTTTTTCATACTTTGACATATCTTTTTGTGTGTGTTTGTGTGATAGGTACACAAAACATAAAGATTCCCTTTGTAACCATTTTAAGGTGTACAGCTCAAGGATGTTACATTCACGATGTTGTGCAACCATCCCCAGTATCCTGTTGTAGAACACTTTCATCCCCCCAAAAAGAAACCCCAGACCCGTGAGCAGTTGCTCCATCTTCTCCCATTTCCTCTAGCCCCTAATAACCATGATGTCTGTCTTTCTGTCACTAGTAATTTGCCTATTCTGGTTATTTCATGCTGAATGGCATGTTTTTAAGCTAAGCTTACTTGTAGTATATAGTTATTTTCAATTTACTATTATATGTTACATAGTCTTCCCTATAGTCACTGCAATCATCATGTTTGGTCCTGCATAATAGTCTACTGAAAAAATTTCATTACTGACTTAATCCTTTCTTATTTTGGTTTTGTTGCAAAATTTCTTTGGGGTTGGGGTTTACTGCTATAGCTAACACCATAATGAACATCTTCATGCATATAGTTTCTTTCCAGGTTGTAGTTATTTCCTTAGATTTAATTTCCATATGTGGAGTTCCTAGATGGAAGCATGAAGCATGCTGGTATTTTCTAAGTTCTTTTTTTAATATCTCCAATTTGTTTTTCAATAGGATTATTTTAATTTTCAATATTACTGGCTATATCTGAGATACCTGTTTTCACCATTTCCTTGCTACAAGTAGCCACAAATAATTGTTTGCTGAATCTCCTTGGCTTGTGACATATGACTTTGAAAACAAAGATTTTTTAGCTTCTCCATTCCCTCACCACTGGCAGAGTGATTTTCTCCGAAAAACTGGCATATCGAGCCAGATAACATTTCCAATTTATCGCTCCTGTGAAAGTGGCTGCAGGATAAGAACAAATACAGTCTGTGTTCAATCTATTCAATTAGAACAGAACAAGGAATTTATTTCAACACACACAAATCAGCATATCCCATTCTGGTTGAATCCCATTTAGCATTTATGTAAGCTTAATTAAATCACCAATGGGGTTTCTTACAAGGAGAACGGCCTTCAGGAAATATGCTTGCTAAATACTCTTCAATAATGGTTGGGGGTAATAAATAAGTTATATGGGCTGGTTCTCAGAGATCCTCACATCTCTTCCAAGTTTCAGATCTCTGCTGGAGCCCTGAGCTTGTAAACAAAGAAGTTAAAGCTCGGGTGAGGGGTAAGGGAGCATTGTGTAGCTAGATTTATAAGCATCAGGCTCTCTGCCAGCCCTTTTGGAAATAAGCATGTATTCTAACACAGGGTTATTCCTGCATAAACAGCCCAGCACTCATCAAAGTGGAGGGTCAGGCAGGAGGGAGGGAGAAGGAGGCCACTGGCTTGCTCAGTGCCTATTACTTGGCTGGCTCTGCAAACAAGTACACTTTTCAAATGCTCCCTCTCTCTCTCTGCAGTTGGGAAGTACCCAATACAAAGTAAATGACACAACTTATAGGTGACAAGTTTCCTGTGCTTCTACCACTCAAGCCAGGATGGTAACATCCTGAGAAATTCAAGCAGTTCATGGCCCTGTGGATTTCATCCTTGATCAGCTGAGCATCTCACTACCTTTCAGGTATGCAGCTAAGCTTGACATGGATGTGTTGGGTCACACTGAAGAAAGGAAGTACAGTAATTACCTTCATTTTAGAGGAAGAAACAGGACCAGAAAGGTTAAGGAATAGAAATTAGAGACAGACCTTTCTTGTCTGGCTTCTGAGGTCAAGTTTTTAACTAGTAAACTCAGATTACATGGAAGGGAAACCTAAAGATGCCTTTCTCAAGTGCAAGTCTCTTGTGTGGAGCCCCAGGAATGAACCAACATAATTGCCCAGGACTGTTCTTTTCTGATAAAGCTTGGATCTCTGTGTCTTAAAGCATTTAGGAGAACCCAGCAGCCAATTAGACTGGCAGGTGAGATTCAACGTATTAACAGGTAAGCAGAAAATGAGAAGTATTTTTAAAATTGTTTCAATTAGTCGTATCTTGTCTCCTGAATTTCTTTTTATTGAACTCCCAGGTTCTAAGAATTTTGAGGTCTATTTGGGGGAAATTACTGTAAATAGATCCCATCCCAAGAAGGCTAGAGGGGCCTTGGAAGCACCTCAACAATCCCCCTCAATTTACAGATTAGGGCCCCAGAGAGGAAGTCACCTTGTCAGGATCACACAGAGCCAGAGCCAGCTCTTTGGTCTATATACCCTCTGCTTGCTGCTCCTTGCAGGAGAGCAATGCCACTTGTCTTCTCTTTGAAAGGCAGGGGATGGCATTTCCTTGGGATGGATGAGTTCCAACTCCAGCGATGCTTATATACAAAGATGCTAACTCCATTTGCTTTGCTTTTCAGGCCTCAGGTGGTAGTGATGGGATAGGTTAATAGCCTTTTTGAATATGAAGACTTGTGAATTGGGAAGCAGCTGAGTGTCATAGAAAAATAAATTTGAGAGTTGAAGACTAGGGTTGGGATTCTGGTTCTGCAGCTTGCAACTTGTTAGATCTGGAGGAGCTCTATAATCTCACTCCAGCTGTACTATTCACCATGGTACCCAGGGTGTCTATGGCGGAGCCTCACATATATTAAGTGACACCCACATACACCCAAACATAACTAATCCTTTTTTTAAAATGTCACTGAATAATTATTAACTTGGCCTCAGTTATCCAGCTTCCTGGGTCAACTTTATGCTAAATATGTGACCCTAGGCAAAGCATCATTTTTACTGTTTGAAAAATAAGGATGGATCACAGGATACAGTCCAAAGATTTGCTGAGAAGACTAAACGAGAGTGCAGACAGAGAACCTGGCAGCTAATAAACTCTGTTATCTTTCTAGGTACCGGTGGGGAGAGGTGGCCAGAGATGAAAGTTCAGAAGGGACCCTGTTTTGAATGACCTTGAATGTTACTCTTGGAATCAAACTTATGAACATCAAATTTTATGGAACTAATTCCAAACTGTGCATTTCTATCATGCTAGAAATGTGTTCAAGACAAACATATCAGAAAGGTTTCCTTTCCTCCTTCTTTCCTTTTTTCATTCTCCTTCTCTTTTTTCCTTCCTTTTTCAGCCTGGACATCAGATTGCTGTTGTTCAATCACGAAGCTATATCTGACTTGCTGCCACCCCACAGACTGCAGCACGCCAGGTCTCCTTATTCCTCACCATCTCTTGGAGTTTGTCCAAGTTCATGTCCATTGAACTAGTGATGCCATCCAACCATCTCATCCTCTGTCGCCCCCTTCTCCTCTTGCCTTCAATCTTTCCCAGCATCAGGGTCTTTTACAATGAGTCAGCTCTTTACCTTAGGTGGTCAAAGTATTGGAGCTTCAGTTTCAGCATCAGTCCTTCCAGTGAATATTCTGGGTAGGTGTCCTTTAGGATCGATTGGTTGGATCTTCTTGCAGTCCAAGGGACTCTCAAGAGTCTTCTCCAACACCACAGCTTGAAAGCATAAATTTTTTGGTGCTCAGCCTTCTTTATGGATATCAGATGGCAGGTCTCACTTGCAAACTTTTCTCTTGGTTGCCAAATCCCCAGTTGGCTACCCCTCCCAGAAGCAAATTACCTAACCCTGAGTGGGTGGTGAACACAAGGGGAATTTTGAATCCATCCCAGTTAGCAGAAAAGCAAAACCCCCAAATCTGATCATAAGCGCCTGTTCTTTCTTTCTGTTCCTTATCACCAAGGTAGTTGGAACCTCTGTCTTCAGCCCCCTCCTCCTCCTCTCATCCTGTCTGATTCATGTGTTGATGTCTCGATTCTGAGCCAGCTGCTGCAGTGAACTGTGATATCACAGGCAGGATTTATTAGTAGCAAAAGCATCTGTCGGGAGAAAGCAGGAGAGGCTGGAGAATGCACCACAGGGAGACAGATGGGCCGAGCACAGACTGGACAATGAATGAGGCCTCTGTACATTGTTATTTACTACTAAGAAAGAATAACCTATGTACTAAGTGCTTTTAAACACATTAGCTTTCTTTTTCTAAATATCCTAATACTATGAAGTATGTACTATTATACCTGTTTTATAGATGAGAAAACTAAGATTCAGAGGCATTAGGGGCTTGCCCAACTTTGCATATCTAGTCATTGATAAAGCTAGGGCTAAATGTAGGTGTGAGGGAGTATGGGCTTCCCCGGTGGCTCAGTGGTATCTCTGACAAGTAGGAGACATGGATTCGATCCCTGGGTCAGGAAGATCCCCTGGAGGAGGACATGGCAACCCACTCCAGTATTCTTGTCTGGGAAGTCCCATGGACAGAGGAGCCTGGCAGGTTACAGTCCATGAGGTCACAAAGAGTCGGACAAAACTCAGCAACTAAATAGCAACAACTGAAGCAGTATAAAGTCTGTCTCTAACTTGAACTTTCTCCCACTTGAAGACCTTCCTCTAACATGGAAAAAAAAATGAGGGACTATTTTCTGCAGGATAAGAATGAGGATCATATATTAAGACGAGTAGAGAAATGTGTGAGAATAAGCACGTGGTTTATGCAGGAAGCAGAGAAAATGCACTGGCTGGAATTAGGCAGAAGATTTACCCTATAGGTTAGAGCAGCTACTGAGAAATCAGTCTGGCTGCAAACACTGACCTCAGAGGTGCAAGTAAGCAAGCAAAGTCTGGTGTTAATGCAAAGACTTAATTCCACACATCTGTAGATTGTAGCAGGCCCTAGTAATACAGAAGTCCAGTGAGCAAGCAGGTAACCTCACCTGGTGACTCAGTTCTGGGAAGAGCAGCAAAAGATTAGACTTTAACTTTGGTAAGGAAGGCTGGCTAGAGGCAGGCAGGGTAAGGAAGTCAGAACCATGGACAGCGGTGAAGGCCATGGGGTAAGGCTCAAGGATGACATCCATGTACTTGAGAATTAGTCCACAATCCACTAGTAGATAATTGCAATGTAGCATGACACATGCTAGCTATCATGGGGAAGCATGTATTCCCCTGAAGGGGCAACTACCTCAGCTTGAAGTGGTGATAGTAAAGAAGGTTTCATGGAGTGAGTGCATACTGCTGTCTAAGCCAGGAGAAGATAGGGATAGGAGGTAGAGGGAAGTCTGAGCAGAAGGAGCAGCAGATGCAAAGGCTTGAAGGTGGGAAACTTCCTGGTGCATATTGAAAATCAGAGTCAGATTCCCATGACTGGAGGGTGAAATGCAGATAGGGGTGAGAGAGAGGAGTTTGGAAAGTGAGAAACAGAAGCAAAACCTGAAAGCACTTTGAAAAACCTGATGGGGGGGTTGAGAAATTATAAATACCAGGGAACCCTAGATGTCTGGCTTTTCTTACAGAAAGAGAAGAAAAAATCTTTTAACACCTGGACCCATGCTTCTGTATAATTTGGAGATGAATAGCTGTCCCGTGTAGGGTGTTGAACGTACTCTGATTTCCCGTATCTTCCTTCTCCATGCCTTAGAAAGCCTTGGTAGGACAGTGAGTTTTATTTTGAGTATTTATTTCAAACAGAAGAATGTGATCCAATCTCTACAAACATCAGGCTTCCCTGCTGGCTCAGCGGTAAAGAATCCACCTACCAATGCAGGGGACGCAGGTTCAATCCCTGGGTTGGGGAAGTACCCTGGAGAAGGAAGTGGTAACCCACTCCAGTATTCCTGCCTGGGAAATTCCGTAAACAGAGGAGCCTGGCGGGCTACAGTTCATGAGGCTGCAAAGAGATGGACACCACTTAACAATGAAACAACAGTAAATTATAAACACCACCTTTGCCTCTTGAGGAAGGAGGGAGTGAAGGGAGAATTGTCAATTAGCTATCAACATTCTGTAGGTGGCAGATAATGGTGACCTGGATCATGGTGCTGGAGATGGAGGCAAGGATGGATGGAGGGACAGGTAGGTAGACAGATAGATAAATAGAAGAAAGGAAGGAGGAAGGGAGAAAGAAAATGAAAGGGGAGAGGGAGAGGGGGTTTTTAAGGAGGAATCCCACTTAACGCAACAGTGGAGGGTGGAAAGTCCAAAAGTGGCAGGGTAGACCTGCTGGCTGAAGACTTAGGGAGAAGTTGCAGTCTGAGTCTGAAAGCATGTTGGCAGAATTCCCTTTACCTCCTCATGGGAGATAAAGCCCTTTTCTTTTTACTTAAATCTTCAAGTGATTGGTTTAAGCCCACTCACATTCTGGAGGGTTCTTTGATCGACTTAAATCCTACAGCTTAAATGTTAATTTCCTCTAAAAACACTTGCACTGAAATGTCTAAAATAATGTTTGACCAAATACCTAGGTGTTGAGACTGTTGCCTAGCCAGACTGACGCATACATTTTACCATCACAAAGAGGAATTCTTCAAGCTTGTTAATATCACCTGCTAAAAATTCAAGTGGAAAAGGAAATGACAACCCACTCCAGTATTCTTGCCGGGGAAATTCTATGGACAGAAGAGCCTGGTGGGCTACAGTCCACGGGGTTGAAAAGAGTTGGATGTGACTTAATGACAAAACAACAACAAAAACAGAAATTCAAGACTGAGTATCATATAGGTTAATGATCAGCGGCATATACGGCCCCTGAGCCAAAGCTTGCCTGCTACCTGCTTTGGTAAATAAAGTTTTATTGAAATACAGCCACATTATTCATTTATGTATTGTCCATGGCTGCTTTCATGCTAGAATGACAGAGTTTAGTATTTGTGGCAAAAACCGTGTGTATGTGTTAGTCACTCAGTCGTGTCTGACTCCTCTGTCCATGGAATTCTCCAGGCAAGAATACTGGAGTGGGCTGCCATCCCTTCCTCCAGAGGTTCTTTCCAATCCAGGGATCAATCCCAGGTTTCCTGCATTTCAGGCAGATTCTTTACCATCTGAGCTACCGGGGGAGCTCAGACAAAAACCATGTGACCTGCAAAATTGAAAATATTTACTCTCTGGCGCTTTATAGGGAAAGTGTGCTGTTTCCTGATATAGACAATCAAAGAGATGTGTCCGGAACTCAACTGTCAGAAATGAATTAAAGACAGGGAGGTAGAAGGGAGTATAGATTGGAAATGGAAGGACTATCTGGACAGGTTTCTGAGGTGTCCTCACATTTAGAGGTCAAGCAGAGGACTGTGAATACAGAAAGGAATCTGAAAAGTGAGACTGGAGGAAAACCAGAAGAATATGTGTTACAACAGCTCAGAGAGAAGCAGCCTCAAGAAGGAGGTGAGCTGGGTCAACTTCTCCCTAAATACAAAGTAAGATGGGGATCCCTGGACTTGACAACACGGTGAGGAGGGGGGCATTGATGATTCTTCAGTTATATCAGTGAAGCTGTGAAAAAGATACTAGATCGGAAAAAAATGAAAAGGAAAGGAGACTTGGGCAAGTCGATCTATCAAGAATAGACATCGTTTGCAAGAAGTTGCGCCATAAAAGTAGAGAAACAAGATGTTAAAGAAAAGGGGTCTTGTATTTAAAATTAAATATTTTTGTTAAAGTATTACTCAGCCATTAAAAAGAATGAAATAATGCCATTAGCAACAACATGGATGGACCTAGAGACTGTCGTACTAAGTGAAGTAAGTCGGACAAAGAGAAAAGTTGTATATGTGGAATCTAAAAGAGAAATGATACAAACGCACTTATTTATCAAACAGAAACAGACTCACAGACTTAGAGAATGAACTTACGGTTAGTGGCAGGGAAGGGTGGAGGAAGGGATAGTTAGGGAGTTTGGGATGGATATGTACACACTGACATATTTGAAATGGATAACCAACAAGGACCTCCTGTGTAACACTGGGAACTCTGCTCAACCATTATGTGTCGGCCTGAATGGGAGCGTAGTTTGGGGAGAATGGATAGATGTATGGCTGGGTCACCCCTTTATGCACTTTAAACTATCACAACATTGTTAACTGGCTATACTCCAACATAAAGCAAAAAGTTGAAATTTTTAACAAGTATAACTTACATAGAAGAAAGCATAAATCACAGACAAGCAGATCAAACATTTTACACAAAGTGAACATACCTGTGTAAGAAAGCTTCTTCGATCATAAAGCAGAATATTACCAGCATTTCAGAAGCCTCTGTGTTGGTGTCTCCCCAAAATTTGTATGATGAAATTTCAACACCCAACGCGATGGTGCTTGGAGATGAGGGTTTGGGGATATAATTAGGTCATGAGGATGGAATCCTCATGATGGGAGTCTTGCCCTTGTAAGAAGAGAAAGAAGAGAACTTGTTTCTTCCTCTGCCATGTGAGGAAACAAGAAGATAGATGCCTGTAAGCTGGGACGAGAGCAGACCAGAATGCATCCATTCTTGCACTCTGAACTTGAACTTCCCAACTTCCAGAAATGTGAGAGATATATTTCTGTTGTTTAAGCCATTTAGTCTGTGAAATTTTGTTATGGCAGCCAGAGCAGAATAAGATGCCTTCATTGTACACCTTACAGTCTCTGGTGTGATCTGCTCTCGAGATGAATTTGCAGGTTTTGTTTGCTTGACATGTCTTTATTTCACCTTCATTTTTAAAAGACATTTTCATAAGGATTACAATTCTTTTCTTTCAACATTCAGAATAAATCATGATATTTGCTTCTGGATTCCATCATTTCAGCTAGGAATCAGACCATCAGTTTTACTGTTACTCCTTTTAATGTAACCTCCCCGACCATGCTCTCTGCTAGCCGCTTTTACAATTTTCTCTCTGTATTTATTTTTTAGCAGTTTTCTACAATGTGCTTGGGTTTTATGTTTGTTTGTTTTGTTACCCTTCTTGGAGTCTGTAGTGATTCCTGAATCTATGGGTTTCATTGATTTTTGGGGAAAAAAAACAATCTGTTTTCTCTCTAATTTCAGTTTGTGTCTCTGTCTCGATCTCTTTTCTCCTTCTGCGATTCCAATTACACAAGTGTTAAAAAACATTTCATTTTGCCCAATATGTCTCTTAAGCTGTCTTCTTTATTTTGAATCTTTTTATCTCTCTCTCTCTTTTTTCTTTTTTTGTTACTCTGTGGTGGAGCATGTGGGATCTTAGTTCCCCCACCAGGGATTGAACCCATGCCTCCTACACTGGAAGTACAGAGTCCTAGGCCCTAGATTGCCAGGCAATTCCCTTTTTCTCTCTTCTTAATACAGTCTGTATTTTTTTTTATAAAGTCCAGTTTTCCAGTTCAGTTATTTTTTCCTTCCACTGGTTCTGATATATTATTAAACCTTTCCACTGAATTCTCAAAATTAAGATCTTGGCATCTGATCCCATCACTTCATGGCAAATAGATAGGGAAAAAATGGAAACAGTGACAGACTTTATTTTCTTGGGCTCCAAAATCACTGTGGATGATGACTGCAGGCACAAAGTTTTAAAAAATGTTTGCTCCTTGGAAGAAAAGCTATGACAAACCTAGGCAGAGTAATAAAAAGCAGAGACATCACTTCGCTAACAAAGGTCTATGTAATCAAAGCTATGGTTTTATCAGTAGTCATGTATGGATGTGAGAGTCGGACCATAAAGAAGGCTGAGTACCAAAGAACTGATGCTTTTGAACTGTGGTGTTGGAGAAGACTCTTGAAAGTCCCCTTGGACATCAAGGAGATCCAACCAGTCAATCCTAAAGGAGATCAACCCTGAATATTCATTGGGAGGACTGATGCTGAAGCTGAAGCTCCAATACCTTGGCCACCTGATGGGAAGAGCCAACTCACTGGAGTAAAGACCCTGATGCTGGGAAAGATTGAAGGGCAGGAGGAGAAGGGTGTGACCGAGGATGAGATGGTTGAATGACATCATCGACTTAATGAACACGAGTTTGAGCAAACTGTGGGAGATAGTGAAGGACAGGGAAACCTGTTGTGCTTCAGTCCATGGGGTTGCAAAGAGTTGGAGATGCCTGAGTGACTGAACAACAACAGATTGAATTCTTAAGGGCTTCCATGGTGGCTCAGTGGTAAAGAATCTGCCTACAATGCAGGAGACTCAGGTTCTATCCCTGGGTCAGGAAGATCACCTGGAGAAGGAAATGGTAACCGACTCCAGTATTCTTGCCTAAGAAATCCAATGAACAAAGGAGAGTGGCAGGCTACAGTCCATGGGGTCGGAAAAGAGTTGGACATGAGTTAGTGACTAAGCAATAGCAACAATTGAATTCTTAAACTTAGCTTATTTTCTTTCTTATTTTTCAATTTTTAATTTAAAACTTTTAAAATATATATTTCAGTTCTCTGGTAAAATTCTCTACCTTCTCACCTATTCAATTAAATCTACTGACCTACTGAGTTATTTTAACATCTATGCCCCAAGATTCAATATCTGAATCATCGATAGGTCTGTTTCTATATAGTTCTTTCTTTGGCTTGGTATCTCTTTATTTGGTAATTTTTTATTGTATGCTGGACATTGCACTTGAAAAATTATGAGTCTATAAATGAAGTTATTTTTCTCCAGAGTATTTAGTTTAGCTACTCTAACAGATTGAGATAGATCACCTTAACCCAATCAGGTATGGAGGTAATTTAAGATTGCATATCAGAATTTGTAAGGTCCTAAAGTCTACCTTTAATCCCAGGGTATAGCTCTTTAGGAATACCTACTAGACTCCCGAGTGTTTTCAGGGCCCTGGAAACAAAAGCCTTGCTTAGATTCTAAGCCTCTTAAGAGTAAATTATATTAAGTTTCTTAATCTTATCCTGTGATGCTTCTGAGCTGGCAAATGCCTTTGGGGTGACAGTGTCACACAGTTTTAGGGTTACTTCCCACTGGTATCTTGTCCCCTCAATTTCTGGCTGCCTTAGGAACTTAGAATACCAATTTTCATTTTCCTAGTTCCAAAGGACTATTGGAAGCCTATTTTCTGCTGCTCCAGTTATTGACATCTTGACCCTTGGTAATTAACAAATATTTTTCTATGTTTGTTTTTTTTTCCCAATGTTGTCCTCAGAGGTTCTTTATTGATGATTACATCCAAGTGGAATGTGGGTCTATTTATAAACATATTCTGTTCAGGCAACAAAATTTTTCTTATAGTAAGCTATAGCATAACATTTACCATTTTAACGATGTTAGAGTGTACAGTTCAGAGTAGCAGCGACAGATATACACTACTGTGTGTAAAATAGATAGCTAACGGGAAGCTTCTGTATATAGCACAGGGAGCTCAGGCCAGTGTTTTGTGATGACCTAGATGGTGGCTGGGAGTGGGGAGGAGGGTAGACTCAGGAGAGAGGGGATATGTGTATGCTTATAACTGATTCACACTGTTATACAGCAGGAACTAACACAACATTGTAAAGCAAGTATATGCCCGTTAAAAATAAGCAAAATAAAGAGTATGGTTCAATGTATTACGTACACTCACGATGTTATGAAACCATTACCAACATTCATCTCCCCCGATTTTTTATCATCCCAAACTGAAACTCTATGCCCATCAAACTTTAACTCCCCATAGCCACCTTCCCCCCCATTTCCTCCATCTTTACAGGAGGAAAGTCTAAAATGAGTATGAGTATATTAGTGGTTAGGTAGTGAAAAATTTCCACCCTTGGCTTCTATTTTCCCAAAACACGTGAAGTCTTATCACTGTGAAAGAATGGCACAGAAGGCAGGGAGAATTAGAATGAAGTGTGTGAGAGAGCAGAGAAACGAAATCGTTCTCTGGAAGATAGGAAGAAGTCCTAGTGGAGAAACACTGTAGAAGGGTGGAGTGTCCGTGTGAGGTGTGTGGTCATGAGTTTTAGGCAGAACTGGTTGGTCTGTCTGTTCCAGTTTTTTTCCTCAGTGATATTTACCTAATTAGAAGAATTTAGTCATCTGAATGAATGAGATGCAAGGAAAGAGAGAGAAGGGAGTTGCCATGTTTTCAAGGGAGTAATTCTAAAAATGGATCACGAAATCTAACCCACATAAGGAGACAAGCCAAGATAGGAGAAGATTGATGAACAGTGGAAAGATAATGGGGGTAATGGACTAGAGGATTGTGAACAGGAAGCATTGTTACATTGAGGGTTCTGGCATAGGTGAACAGAAATATTCAGTGATGACTTAAGATTCAGTTCTTTTAAATATGTTTTAGATATGCAGAAGGGGTAGCATGACTGGTAGTGTGAAGTTCAGGGTATGAACCCTGGAGTGAGCGATAAAGGTGGGTAGAATGAAAGGTAATTAGAGGACCGTAAGTCAAAGAATGAAGTGACTCAGTTACTTGAATTTTTTGGCCACTGAGAATGATAAAAACAAGTTGGGTTATGAAGAAATGTTGTGAGCCAGGAGCTAAAATACACAATGAATACAGAAATCCAAGGGATATCTGTCTCCACTTTTGGACATACAATCTCTCTCTCTCTCTCTCTCTCTCTCTGTCTCTCATCAACTCTGTCAGAAGTCATCCAATGGGGACTTCCCTGGTGGTCCAGTGTTTACGAATCTACCTTGCAGTGCAGGGAATGGGGGATCCATCCCTGGTCAGGCAACTAAGATCCCACGTACTGTGGAGCAACTAAGCCCATGTGCTGAAGACTGTGGGGTGCAACTAAGATCTGAGTCACCCAAATTGATCAGGTAATTAAAAAAGAAGGCATCCAATGAACAGCAGATCAAACCTCCTGCACTTTAAAATAGCTTTATTCCACCCTGAGATAACCTTCAGAAATTTACCTGGATTTCCATCTGTCTCACTTTGCGAAGAGATTGTACGTACTGGCAAGCCAACATTAAAGTACTTTTGGGATTTAGTTTGTACCTGCCCAAGTTCTCCCTCATTTAAAAAAAAAAAAAAGAACTATTAAGGCCTGGAGAGGAATTAACTACATAGGAAGTGTTGGCTCCTTCCCCAATATCCATTTATCTTATTAGAAAGTAGCTATGTGATTTGGGTGGAATTATTCTTCTCTTTGGAGAAGGAAATGGCAACCCACTCCAGTACTCTTGCATGGAAAATCCCACGAATGGAGGAGCCTGGTAGGCTACAGTCCATGGGGTCATGAAGAGTCGGACACGACTGAGCAACTTCACTATCTATCTAGGTATCTATGTATCTATCTATCTATTCTCCTCTTAGGTTAATCAGCCTAATGTCATTCCCATGGACATGATTGACTTAGTATTAGGCAAGCAAACTAAGTTTTACCGATCAGAGAGAAGCTCAGAATGTTGTATGGTTGAGAAGAGGAGCTTTGGCAGGGTCTGGTATGAATTCTAGACCAGCTTTCAGCTATTTGACTATCATGAGGACAAAGTTGAGTGGGCAAGCCTGGAGGATGACAGAAATTGAAGAAGAATCCTGATCAAACAGTGCCTAAAACATAATGACCCTAGACTTTTTTTTTAATATGAGCCCATAAAATTCTGTCTCTTTAATCCAGTTTGTTTAGATGTTCAGTAAATTGCACTTGAAAACATCCTTACTAATACAGAAATACTTGACGTGCTCCCTTCTGTGCCTATATGAAACACAGCCGAAATCACAGCATCTTCGGACGGATGCTCATATTTAACCAGGGCTGAAGCATGACCAAGGCACAGGCTGATAAGCTCATGCTCTGTTTTCTGCCACGCTTTTGGCAAAAGTTTTCCACTGGGAGCTCTCCAGTAAAATAACTGAATGCTGAGTGACCTGAAGATTTCATTTGAATTCAGATGCACCTGTTCATAGGAACACCACTCGCATGGCCACGGGGTCTCTGGCTTGGTTCCAGGCAAGGAGCAGATACTGTGCAAACACACTTGCCATCATCACAAAGGTTCCTCTCTGCATATGCAAGCTTCCTCCAACATTATTTTTTTTTTCTTCAAGTCTTTGTTCCTTGATATTGGAGCCGGTTTAAGCTGTTAGATTGTAAAACACAGCTTGCTCTGATGCCCTGAGGGAACTCAGTGGAGAGACCGCTGGCAGCTGATTAGGTCAGAAATTCAGCCGTATCAAACACGCCTATTGACAATCTAACTTGAAAGCCAAGAGTTTCCCTTGCCTATTAGGCCGCTATGGTTGGCCTCATTGCTGTGTGCACACAATGAGGAAAAAGACTCAGAAAGTGTGGAAGAACAACTTCCTCCTAAACTGGCAGCCAAGCTTGTCATTGCATAAAGAACCGTCTGATTTACCTACTGGAGGGAAAGTTGGTGTTTAAACAGCTTGCAGGATCTGGGAAGAAAACAGTCTATCTAGGCTCTCCTTTAGAAACCTGGGCTTACTGGACTGAGGAGCAAGCAGAAGCCAGGATAGAATGTGTTATCCTCTTTGCCAGGGTTTTACTTAATAAAATATAAGTTTTACCTTCTGATTTCCTCAGCTCCATTTGACTGCAGGTATTTTTTTCAACTTCACCATGCAGAATAGATCTTCCCAGAAACTAAGACACCAGGTAAGGACTACATCAGTGTCTTCATTTGCATCCTTTGTCCAGGAATAGTATTTTAGACACATGTCTATTTTACAGACTAGGAGCTAAAGCTGTAAACTTATCCAAGTTCACAGAACTAATAAATGTTGCAGCTGAAATCTAACCTGAGCCCCTCTGGTTCAACCCTTTTCTCTATCAGAGATTCTCAACTCAGGTTGCACATTAGAATCACCTGAGGACCTTTTTAAAAATTATCAATAATAAGATCCTACCCAAGCTTCCACCCAACTTGTCAGAATATTTTGGAGTGGGGCTTGGACACGAGTGGGCTTCCCTGGTGGCTCAGAGAGTAAAGAAGCTGCCTACAATGCAGGAGACTCAGATTTGATCTCTGGGTCAGGGAGATCCCTTAGAGAAGGGAATGGCAACTCCAGCATTCTTGCCTGGAGAATCCCATGAACAGGGGAGCCTGGTAGGTCGCAGTCCATAGAGTCGCAAAGAGTCAGACATGACTGAGGGACTAACACTTTCACTTTTACTTTTTTTGGATATCAATATTTTATAGTATCATCCCATAAGAGCTTAAGTTGCTGCTGGAGATAAGGAAAACAAGGACTATCATGCAGCATCTTAAACTGTAAAATGCAAATCATGGGGGTTATTGGTAAAATGCAGATCCTGATTCAATAGGTCTGGGTGGGGCCTGAAATACTGCATTTCTAAGAAGCTCCCAGGGGATGTAGATGTTAATAGCTGGGAACCACATTTTTAGTAGGAAGGCTCTGCAACAATGTTCCTCAAACTTTAATGTGTATAAAAATCTAGAACGCTAAGAATAAATACATAAGCTCAGTTTTGTTGGTGTAGAATAGGAACTGGGCCTCTGTTTTTGTAATAAGTTCCCCAGAATTAATGATCCAACATATAATGAATTTGATTCTCAAACTTTCTGCACTCTAGAATCAGCAGGGAACTTTCAAAAAATGACACCAGGTCCCACCCGCAGTGGTTCTGCTTAGTTGACTGGGTTGAGAAAGCCACCAGTATGTGCAACATTCTACAAACTTGCCTTCTACAAGAAGAACAAGGGGGTTCCTTGGCCACATTTCAGGCATTCCTTGTCAATTTAAACCCATGGAAGGCGAACCTGAGAACCTATATTTTTAGCAAGCATTGCAGGTTCTCTTTCATTCAAGTAAGTTTTAAAAAGAAACACTAGGTATGATCAAATGATTCCAAGAATGTATGAACAAAATATTTTTCACTTTTCTTTGGAATAAATCACATCTCTCTTGCTGAATCTTGGAAATTTAGATTGCATCTTCTAAAACTTGAAAGTCAGATTTTGGTTTTAATATTTGGTCCCTCTTATTAACTAAGGTTGTTGCTTTGTCTCAAAGTTCTTGAGACCTATTTTCTCCATTTATAAAGTGTCTGATGTCCCACTATTCAATCTCTAAAAGTTTTTCTATATCATGTCATAGGAAGATTAGTGAACTAGATTCTAGCTTCAAGAGCTGAAATGTGGAGGCTTCCTTGGTGTCCAGTGGTTAAGATTTTGCCTTCCAATGAAGGGGGTGTGGGTTCAATCCCTTGTTAGGGAGCTAAGATCCTATATTCCTAGCAGCCAGAAAATCAAAACATAAAACAGAAGCAATATTGCAACAAATTCGATAAAGAATTTTAAAATGGTCCACATCAAAAAAAAAAAATAGTTGATATGTGTCTTAGTGCATGTGAAACAGAGAAATACAGAGATAGGGAGAGAGACAGACAAAGGGAGAGACAGAGAGAGGAATTTATTTTGAGGAATTGGCTCATGTGCTCATACAGACTGAGAATTCCCATGATCTGCCATCTGCAAGATGCAGACACAGGAAAGCTAGTGGTGTAACTCTAGTCCAAGTCTGAAAGCCTGAGAACCAGGGGAGCTAATGGCATAAATCCCAGCCTGAGGGCAGGAGAACATGACATAAGATGTTTCAACTCAACAGTAAAGGGGTGCTTACTCCACCTTTTGTTCAATTCAGCCTCAGTGGATTGGGTGATGCCCACTCACACTGAGGAGGGCCATCTACTTTACTGAGTCCACTGATTAAAATGCTAATCTCAGACCTCACAGACACCCCCAAAACAAAGTCCAGTTAAGATGACACATGAAATTAATCATCACACCACAGAACATAAAATAGACATAAGTCAGTCAATGTTTCTCACAACCCTGGCCCACAATTGGTTTAAGAAAAAGAGTGCAAATAGGCTGGTGACCTAAATAAAGTAAAACAAAACAAGAAATAGAGTCTTTTTGTTTCTGGTAGTGAAGCAAGTCCTTTTTTCTCCCCTGGGACTGAAACTGATAGCAAGTGAAGAAGAGATGCTATATTCGTCTTTCTTTCTCAAAGAGAGTTTGCTTGGGTCATTGAGTTTGAGAATAAAACCAACATAATACTAGAACTGGAAGTTCAGCAAAGAAACCAAATTCTGGATATATTGTTTAGCCCCTGGATTCAGCCATGCCTGAAGAAGCCCCCAGCTGATCCGTAATGTGAGCCAATCTAGATTTTGCACAAGCCAGCTTGTTGGAATCAAAGGAGAGTTTACAGATGTAGTTGGTGTTTAGAAGGCGACTCAGGTATACTCCACAAGAATAAGGAAGCTGACCTAAAACTACAAAGAATATACATTTAAAAACTGGTATGTTAACAGAAAAAGTTATCCCTGGTGGATATTTTTTACCACTTAATAAGGTATTAGGAGGCAAATAAGAGCGTGGTTTGCAAAGGTAGCTGCATTACGTAGTAAGAGACAATTTCCTTTATCCATCATTAGAATATGTGAAATATCCAGAGACCTCTCCCTAGAATGGCACTGACTTGTGCCTTACATCAGATCACTTAGTGGTCATCTAATGACTGCAAGAATTGTGAATTGTTCATATTTTTTAAAAGATTCATCACAATTTTTTCAAATAATAAAACTAGCATATACCACTTTATCAGTTATTAATAAGGACAAAGCTCTCCCCAGGTGGTTCAGTGGTAAAGAATCTGCCTGCCAGTGCAGGAGATGCAAGAGATGTGGGTTTGATACCTGGGTCAGGAAGAAGCTCTGGAGGAGGAAATGGCAACCCACTCCAGTATTCTTGCCTGGAAAATTCCATGGACAGAGGAGCCTAGTGGGCTACAGTCCATGGAGTCATAAAGAGTTGGACTTGACTGAGGGACTGAACACACACACACACACACACACACACACACACACACACACACACACACAATAAGGACAAAAGTGTTCTTTCCCACTTGAGTGGTGGTCCTTAATCAGGGGCTATTTTGCCCCCAAGAGCCTGTCCAAAATATTTGGACTTTGTGGTTTGTCACCTGGTGGGGAGGAGGTGTTGCTTTCATGTAGTCGACCAAGACAGCTAAGAATGCTGCTAAATATTCTATCCTGTACACAAAAGCCTTCAAATACAGAACTACTTAGCCCCACATTACTGTAGAACTGAGGCTGAGGACCCTCAGTCAGCTTGAGGTCTGATTATGTTTGCAATCTTTCACCTAGATTAATCATGGTTGACTCAGCATAGGAGAGGCTAAATATCCAAATTTGTTTTCATTTTCTACCAAATTAGAGAACCCCAGTGCACTATTAAATATTGCTGAAAAGAGTATAAAATATTCAGTAGCTTTGTTACATACCAAGGAGATGTCTTGACTGGAAATAGACCAAAAAGGTGTTCAGGAACCCAAGCAATCCAGGATATTGTTTGCTTTCTCTAACCTGTATGCCTTTGGTTGGATATTTTTTGTGGCCCTTGTCTTTTGTCTTTACCTGTTTCAGTCCTCTCTCCTGTTGGCTGGCTAATTCCCAACTGACACTGATATGTAGGCACTACTGTATATAACTAATGAGGACCTATTGTTTAGCACAGAGAGCTCTTCTCAGGGCTCTGCGATGATCTCAATGGGAAGGAAATCTAAAAAACTATATGTGTATACATAACCGATTCACTCCACCATCTTAAATGTCCTTAAGATGAGAGAACCCCAAAATTACAACTCACTGCTGAACAACCATCAGCAGGAGACTGTTGGATCCCACCAAAAATATACCCCAAGGCCAAAAGAGAAGCCCCAGCAAGATGGTAGGAGGGGCAAAATCACCTTTAGAATCAAACCTCGTATCCACCTGAGATGCTCAGAGGGCTCAAACAAAACCTTGTGCACACCAGGACACGCCACAGAGACTGAGCCAGACCTGCCCTTGAGTGTTTGAGTGTCTCCTGTGTAGGTACACATCAGCAGTGGCCTGCCGCAGCGGCAGAGGCTCTGGGTACAGCAGACCTAGATATGCCATGAGCCCTCTTAGAGGAGGTTGCCATTAACCCCACCATGGAGCTGCCAGAACTTACACAGGACTGGGGAAACAGACTCCTGGAGGGCAGAAACAAAACCTTGTGTGCACCAGGACCCAGGAGAAAGGAGCAGTGACCCCACAAGAGACAGACGCAGACTTGCTGGGGAGTGTCTAGGAGTCGCCAGCGGAGGCGTGGGTCAGCGGTGCCTGCTGCAGGGTCGGGGTCATTGAGTGCAGCAGTGCATGCATGAGACATTTTGGAAAGAGGTCAGTGTTATCTTCATCACCTCCACCGTACTCTGGCCTCATGTCAAACAACAGCCCTGCCCATTAACAGAAAATTGGATTAAAGATTTACTGAGTATGGCCCCGCCCATCAGAACAAGGCCTGATTTCCTCCTCAGTCAGTCTCTCCCATCAGGAAGCTTCCATCAGTCTCTTATCATTATCCATCAGAGGGCAGACAGAATGAAAACCATAAACACAGGAAACTAATCAAACTGATCACAGGGACTATAGCCTTGTCTAATTCAATGAAACCATGAACCGCGCCAGGTAGGGCCACCCAAGACAGATGGGTCATGGTGGAGAGTTCTGACAAACTGTGGTCCACTGGAGAAGGGAATTGCAAACCACTTCAGTATTCTTGCCTTGAGAACCCCATAAATAACACAAAAAGGTAAAAAGATAGGACACTGAAAGATAAACTTCCCAGGTCAGCAGGTGCCCAAAATGCTACTGGAGAACAGTGGAGAAATAACACCAGAAAGAATGAAGAGATGGAGCCAAGGCAAAAAAAACACCCAGTTGTGTATGTGACTGATGATGGAAGTAAAGTCTGATATTATAAAGAACAATATTGCATAGGAACCTGGAAGATTAGGTCCATGAATCAAGGTAAATTGGAAGTGGTTAAACAGGAGATGGCAAGAGTGAACACTGACATTTTAGGAATCAGTGAACTAAAATGGACTGGAATGCATGAATTTAACTCAGATGACCATTATATCTACTACTGTAGGCAAGAATCCCTTAGAAGAAATGGAGTAGCCATCATGGTCAACAAAAGAGTCGAAAATGCAGTACTTTGGGGCAATCTCAAAACTGACAGAATGATCTCTGTTCATTTCCAAGGCAAATCATTCAATATTGCAGTAATCCAAGTCTGTGCCCCAACCAGTAATGCTGAAGAAGCTGAAGTTGAATGGTTCTATGAAGACCTACAAGACCTTCTAGAACTCACACACAAAAAAGAGGTCCTTTTCATTTCAGGAGACTGGAATGCAAAAGTAGGAAGTCAAGAGATACCTGGAGTAACAGGCAAATTTGGCCTTGGAGTACAGAATGAAGCAGGGCAAAGGCTAACAGAGTTTGGCCAAGAGAATGCACTGGTTATAGCAAACACCCTCTTCCAACAACACAAGAAAAGACTCTACACATGGACATCATCAGATGGTCAACCCCAAAATCAGACTGATTATATTCTTTGCAGCCAAAGATGGAGAAGCTCTATACAGTCAGCAAAAACAAGACCGGGAGCTGACTGTGGCTCAGATCATGAACTCCATATTGCCAAATTCAGACTTAAATTGAAGAAAGTAAGGAAAAGCACTAGACCATTCAGGTATGACCCAAATCAAATCCCTTATGATTATACAGTGGAAGTGACAAATAGACTCAAGGGATTAGATCTGATAGAGTGCTTAAAGAACTATGGATGAAGGTTCATGACATAGTACAGGAGGCATTGATCAAGACCATCCCCAAGAAAAAGAAATAGTAAAAGGAAAAATGGTTGCCTGAGGAGACCTTACAAATAGCTGAGAAAAGAAGGGAAGCTAAAGGCAAAGGAGAAAAGGAAAGATATACCCATTTGAATGCAGAGTTCCAAAGAATAGCAAGGAGAGATAAGAAAGCCTTCCTCCAGTGATCAATGCAAAGAAATAGAGGAAAACAATAGAATAGGAAAGACTAGAGATCTCTTCAAGAAATTTAGAGATACCAAGGGAACAGTTGATGCAAAAATGGGTTTGATAAAGGACAGAAATGGTATGGACCTAACAGAAGCAGAAGATATTAAGAATAGGTGGCAAGCACACACAGAAGAACTGTAGAAAAAAGATGTTCATGATCCAGACAACCACAATGGTGTGATCACTCACTTAGAGCCAGACATTCTGGAATGTGAAGTCAAGGAGGCCTTAGGAAGCATCACTAGGAACAAAGCTAATGGAGGTGATGGAATTTCAATTGAGCTATTTAAAATCCTAAAAGATGATGCTGTGAAAGTGCTGCACTCAATATGTCAGCAAATTTGGAAAACTCAGCAGTGGCCACAGGACTGGAAAAGTTCAGTTTTCATTCCAATGCCAAAGAATGTTCAAACTACTGCACAATTGCACTCATCTAACATGCTAGCAAAGTAATGCTCAAAATCCTCCAAGCCAGGCTTCAACAGTACATGAACTATGAACTTCCAGTTGTTCAAGTGGATTTAGAAAAGGCAGAGGAACCATAGATCAAATTTCCAACATCTGTTGGATCATTGAAAAAGCAAGAGAGTTCCAGAAAAACATCTATTTCTGCTTTATTGACTACACCAAAGCCTTTAACTGTACAGATCACAACAAACTGTGGAAAATTCTTTAAGAGATGAGAATATCAGACCACCTGACCTGCCTCCTGAGAAATCTGTATGCAGGTCAGGAAGCAACAGTTAGAACTGGACATGGAACAACAGGCTGGTTCCAAATAGGAAAAGGAGTACGTCAAGGCTGCATATTGTCACCTTGCTTATGTAAATTATATGCAGAGTACATCATGAAAAATGCTGGGCTGGATGAAGCACAAGCTGGAATCAAGATTGCAGGGAGAAATATCAATAACCTCAGATACACAGATGACACCACCCTTATGGCAGAAAGTGAAGAAGAACTAAATTAGAGCCTCTTGATGAAAGTGAGAGAGGAGAGTGAAAAAGTTGGCTGAAAGCTCAACATTGAGAAAACAAAGATCATGGCATCTGGTCCCATCACTTCATAGCAATAGATGCGGAAACATTGGAAACAGTAGCTGACTTTATTTTTCTGGGCTCCAAAATCACTGCAGATGGCGATTGCAGCCATGAAATTAAAAGACGCTCCTTGGAAGGAAAGCTATGACCAACCTAAACAGCATATCAAAAAGCAGAGACGTTACTTTGCCAACAAAGGTCCATCTGGTCAAAGCTATGGTTTTTCCAGTGGTCATGTATGGATGTGAGAGTTGGAGTATAAAGAGTGCTGAGCGCTGAAGAATTGATGCTTTTGAACTTTGGTGTTGGAGAAGACTCTTGAGAGTCCCTTGGACTGCAAGGAGAGCCAACCAGTCCATCCTAAAGGAAATCAGTCCTGAATATTCATTGGAAGGACTGATGCTGAAGCTGAAGCCCCAATACTTTGGCCACCTGATGTGAAGAACTGACTCATTGAAAAAGACCCTGATGCTGGGAAAGATTGAAGGTGGGAGGGTAAGGGGACGACAGAGGATGAGATGATTGGATGGTATCACCAACTCAATGGACATGAGTTTGAGTAAGCTCTGGGAGTTGGTGATGGACAGGGAAGCCTGGTGTCCTGCGATTCATGGGGTCACAAAGAGTCGGACACGACTGAGTAACTGATCTAAACTGAAACAATTCACTCTGCTGCACCACAGAAACTATTACAGCATTATAAAGCAACCAGACTAGAGTAAAAATTAATAATTAAAAAAAAATCCTCCAGCCACTAAAAAAAAAAAATGTAGTTGATCTTAGTCACTTTGGAAATGGTATTTTGACCAGAAACTATAAAGCTAAAAGCAAAAAGAAACTTATGTGAACTCTGACTTGTAAATTTATTTCTCATAGGGATATGATTGCCAATTCTCAGAGTACTTATAGCTACACTAGGATTGAACAAATAAATAAGCGAATGGTAGATAATGGGAAGCAAATATCTTGCTATCTGTGAAAGAAACTGTAAGTAAGCAAAGAGGAAAGTGGCAAATGCATCCTGAGGTATTGAACTAGAGCCAGGAACCTTCATATTAATTTATATTTAATTTGTAAAAATTGAACATATATAATATATATTTCACATAATTATTATTTTATTATATGTGATATATAATTATATTACATATACTAGGTGTATATACTAGCCACCTTCCCTGCTGGCTCAGATGGTAAAGAATCTGCCTGCAGTGCAGGAGACCTGGATTCGATCCTTGCGTCGGGAAGATCCCCTGGAGAAGGGAATGGCAACCCACTCCAGTATTCTTGCCTGGAGAATCCCATGGACAGAGGAGCCTGTCTGCTACAGTCCATGGGGTTGCAAAGAATCAGATGTGACAGAGCAACTAATACTTATACTATGTGTAACTATTATATATGTGTGTGTTTGTGTGTGTGAGATAGATAAAGAGATAAATAATTATGGATAAGTGTGTATACATGGGTTATGTACATATATTTCCTAGTTCTGTCTGCTGAGAGGGACCAGAAATAGTGACACCTCTGTAGCACTGAGTAAATTATAAAAAATTTAAAAAGAAACTTTAAAAAGAAAGGTGATCTTCCACATCAGTCTCCATGAGTATATACATGCAAACACATAAATACATACTTTGAAAATCACCAGTGTTTGCTTTAAATAGATTATACTAAACACATCTCTTTGCAAGTTCTTCTCATTTAGTTGCGTAATATCCCATGAAAATATGCATATGCCACCATTTACCTGAACATTCTTTTCTTGATAGACATTCAGTGTATCACACTCTGTTTTCACTATGTCCCACTGTCTCGCTCCATAAACCATGTCTGTGATGTCCATGTTAATGCTTTGGGCTAGAAATCTTTTTGGATGGTTTTGTGATCCCCTCCTGACAAAAGGTATATCTTCTCTTTTTGTCTGTTGCAAATCCTTTTCTGTTTCCAACCGAACAATGGCACATTCTGAAGGGGTGCCCACATCTCTGGTTTTGGATTCACTCTTTACCTTCTCAAGCCCTCATCTGAAAAACCATTGTCCCCTGTGCACTGAGGCAAGAGGCATTGTGCGTTGCTCAGCAACATAGGGGCAGTGAGAATAAAAAATAGGAGAGTGAGCGGAGATTGGTCAGAAACAAGTTCACAGGGGAGGCAGATGGGGTGAGGGGAAATTAAGACCAGGTCTGGAGAAGGCAGTGGATGGTCCAGGTTCATCATATTAAGTGGTACCATGTAGCATTTGTCCTTCTGTGTCCGGCTTACATCCCTTAGCATAATGTCCTCCAGATTTGTCCATGTTGTCACAAATAACAGGATTTCCTTTATAAAGAGGTTTAACAAGAACTGTCTCCTAATAGGAAGCATGGATATTTCATTTCAGGGTTAAGGACTCATCTATCCTGAACTGTTTAAACAGACCTGGCAGAATAATAGTTAATCCAGACCTGAGTGTTTCCCAAAATTCTTACATATTCTGTAGAATTCTCAGGGCACGTATGGAAGTGGGAGGCAATCTCCATCCCTCAGAGGACGGAAATGGTGTTTTGAAAAGCAGCGGGGCCCTGCCACAGGGTCTAGAATTCAAGATGAAGTTCTTGGGAATTAGGCAGGCGATAGTTCATATGAAGTAAGGAAGACCAGTGCGGACCTTTGATTCTATGAACTGGACAATCACAGAGACACGAGTTTCTGTGGGTTTCTTTGGTAGTTGTTGTTTTGTTTTTGCTTTTGGTGGGTTTGGGGGTTTGTTTGTTTGTTTTTGGCTGTGCCACATGGCATGTGGCATCTTAGTTCCCCAACTAGGAATTGAACCTAAGCCCTCTGCATTGAAAGTGCAGAGTCTTAACCACTGGACCACCAAGGAAGTCCCCAAAGGTCTGTGCAGATGGGGACAGCATTCATCTGGCCCATCCTTGTGTCTCCACCACCTGTACTGCACCTACACAAAGAAATCTCTCAGCTATTTGTTGAATGAAGAACTGGATAATGGAATGGATAAATAAACCTGTACGTTCATGCATGCTAAGTCCCTTCAATCTTGTCTGACCCTTTGTGACCCTATGGACTGAAGCCCACCTAGTTCCTCTGTCCACAGGAATTCTCCAAGCAAGAATACTGGAGTGGGTTGCCATGCTCTCCTCCAGGGGATCTTTCCGACTTAAGGATCAAACCCGTGTATCATGTCTCCTGCATTGACAGGCAGGTTCTTCACCACTAGCGCCACCTGGGAAACCCAAATAAAGCAGAAGGGAAGTTTTTGCTTTTGCTTCTAAACAAACATGTAGTTTTCATCTTGAAGGAAAGGGGCCACCTGTCCTAGAAATCTCAACAGCTATACTTCGCCTCCTAATTCCCAGGCTTCAATGTGAAGAAGAAGAATTAATATCCCATTTTTCCTACCTTTTCCTGAGAACAAGAACAACAAAAAAAAAACCCTAAACCTAGACTTTAGTCTTAGCTGGGTGTGAGTGAAACCTGCAGGAACGAAGCCAACGTGACTGAGGTGGTTAACACCTACTGCAAGTTAGGGATAAGCACTCACATTTTTACCCATACATTGGCAAGTATTAATGCTTTAAAAAAATTTAATTATGAAAAACAGTGGTGAGGCTATGAAGAAACAGTGACTTTCAGGTACTGCTGTTATGAAAGTAATTTGGCAATACCTTTTAAAGTCAGAAGTGCTCTAAATGCTTCCATGATTGCTAACCTGCCCTGGAGACACACTCCCATATGCACTGCAGCATAACTTACTTTAGTGAAAAGGTAGGAGCAACTTAATATCTATTAGGAGGGGAATAGTCAAATTAAATTGAATAAAATGGCATTGAGCTATGAAATAGGATATTTTTGAATGAAATAAAAACTTTTCAAGAGTGATGCAGAATGTTAGCATTAATTTAAGTCACAGAGGAATTCTATTTGTATACTTACAACAAATAATTCCCAGGCTGATGATAATCTCTACATTTGGGTATGGGAAAAAGAGACAGAGATTGGGTTAGTGATCAAAGGCAATATTTCCTTTATTTGAAAATTTTAACTTACTGGGAGAGTGAATATAAGTTAAGTATAGATAGTGGTTAACTAGGGGCATCAGCTTTTTAAAATATGATTATTTGAATCCTCTTTGCCACTTCCTGGAGAAGTAAATGGCAACCCACTCCAGTATTCTTGCCTGGAAAATCCATGGAAGGAAGACCCTGGTAGGCAACAGTCCATGGGGTTGCAAAGAGTTGGTCATGACTGAGCAACTTCACTTTCACTTTTGCCACTTACTAGCTGTGTGACCTTGGGACTTCCTGGTAAATCAGATGGTAAAGAGTTCACCTGCAAAGCAGGAGACCCAGGTTCAATCCCTAGGTCAGGAAGATCCCTTGGAGGAGGAAATGGCAAGCCACTCCAGTATTCTTGCCTGGAAAATCCCATGGATGGAGGAGCCTGGCAGGCTACATACCCTGGGGTTGCAAAGAGTCTGACACCACTGAGCAACTTCACTTTCACTTCTATTTTTTTCCAACTGTGTGACCTTAGGTATCTTGGTTAACCTCTCTGTGCCCCCATTTTCCTCATCTGTAATATGGTGTTATCATAATATCTGCCTTCTAGCACATTAAGGAGATTTACAATGTTAATACAAATAAAATACTTAGAAAGGTGCCCAGCACACAGTAAGCCATCAATAAATGTTAGCTATCAATGTTACTCATATAGTTAAAGTCAGCTAAAATATTTTTCAGGATATGAAAGAAGGAAAGAGAAAAAGAAGGAAGGAAGAAGAGTTTACATTACTCTTTCCAAAGTAAAGACAGCCTTTGATCAAAAGAGTGTGTTTGCAAAACGAAACGTCCTCTTGAATCATTCAGAAATGTCATCCTCTTCCTCCCACCATCGTAGTAATTATCACGGCTGGGAGCTATTCCTTTAACACATACCCAATCATGATGTGGCGGCCCAAGAGTTCAGAGACAGGGAAATGTCTTTCTCTCTCTTTTTCATTTTAACATAATCTAAATTTAACAAGCCCATTAAAGCAAATGTTTCAACAGTCGACATTGAACTGATTACAATATTTAATAAATCCTACTCCCAAATGAGGGCTTTTAACCGCCAGCCAGAAACCAAAGTTGTACTATTTTCATCCCTTTTGTGCCAAGATTTTGTGGGAGTGTGCTATGGGGAACCCCCTTTGTGCTCCATCAAAGCGATGGAAGTAATTATGATCACCTTTTAAAGTGCCATTTTTAAGTCCCAATTGACTTCACAATGCTTCAGAAAGCTGGGGTCCAGGTTTTTTTTCCCCTACAGCAGAATAAGACGCTATTTTGATGGAGAGGGAAAAAAATCTCACCATTCTGAGACCCTAACACACGGCCAAGGATATTTAGTTCCACCCTGGATCTGTGATGTGAGGGAAGCCACCTTGATTTTCTAGACTTGGCTCAGCTGTAAAACAAAAGGATTGGATCAGATGGGGATTTTGCTTTGCTAGTTTATGCTTCTGTGGTTACAGTTCCAGAGTCACTGCCTTTTGCTAAGTGACTGGGGGAGGACACATTCCCCATGGAGATGGAATCACAGCCTCTGTTTCTCCCATGCAGATATCTTCCTGCACACTGAGGTCCTGCTTCCTGCTGGGATCTGCAAGGGAGAAGCCTGTTCATTATTGTGGCAGATGGGGTGGGGTCTCCACGTCCAAGGAAAGGGGGCTCTTTCCTTCCAAGGCCCAAGAGTGGGCTCTTGTCTAACACCCAGAAATTAATTTTTCGAGGAGACACACATGCTGGCAAAGGAAGAGACATTATCAGGAAGGGGTTCCCGGAGGAGAGCAGGAGAACTGCTCTGCCACGTGACTCACAGTCTTGGGTGTTATGGTGATTGGGTGGATTTCCAACCCTGTCAATCGTTCTGACTCAGGGTCCTTCCTGCTGGTTTTGTGCATCACTTCCAGGATGAATTTCCACGAGGAGGATTCTGGGAGATTGGTTGGATATATGGACTGGAGTTTTTTCTCTCCTTTTGACTGTTCTTGAATTCTTCCAGTTGGTGGTAGCTTGTTAGTTCTGCATTCTTTACCACAACCTCCTATTTAAGATAACTCATGCAGCTGTTTACTATGGTGTCTGGCCAGGGCAGGTAACATCCCCATTCTGGAAAGGTCTTTCCTGCTTTGAGGAAAAGTGAAGTGTCTGCAGACTGGAAACAAGAAGCATGGAAAAAGTGGATCTCAGAGGTAACTGGGACTGTCCTGGAAAAGAATTGTATCTCTCAGATCATCTTTCTCTCAAAGCACTTGAGGATATATCAGTGTCACCGGGCCTCTGAGTGTCTTAGTCTCTGATTCTTGCCTACATCATTTTCAGGTAAGACCCAATCCTCTCAGGTATGTATATGTCTCTCTATCTCCAGTTTTTTTGTCTCCCAAGGGGCAGGTTTTTGCTTTTCCTTGGGGGCATGTATCCCTTGATTGTTAGCGACTTGGTCTATCTCTGCATTTCCTTCTCTTTTTTTTTTCTTTTTAGCCTAAAATTGACTGACCTTCGTGGCTTATAGACTTGTGTCTAAAATAGTTGAGGCTGTTAAAGATTCAAAATTTACAGCCAGATAAAAGAAAAAGGCAGCCTCTGAAAATTCCAGTGCGAGGTACCAGCCCAAGGGTAAGTGCCCTTGACAGCCAGCATTCACAGCCTTAGGGGAATCCTTCTCTCAGAGGCTCTCAGCCACAGGCCCGAAGGGAGACACTAAGATGAATCAGCCTAGCCCCGGGTTCCCCAGGGGGAGGGAGAGAAAGCCGAACTGTGTATCATCTTTGTTTTCCTGACTCATGGCTGTGGGCTGCTTAGAAAACCACCCAGGTAGGTCCTTATATCAGATGGGCTGCCGGCCTCACACCCCTCTGGTTCCCAGGGAAATCATGCTTTGGCTGATTGTAGGATATTTTTTTGGAACACTAGCCTGGGCATCAATACACAGAAGAAAGGCGTGTGTCCTCCTGGAAGATGGACAGTATGTTCCAGAGGCTGGCAGCCAAGGAGATCTCTCCTTCCCCGTCCCTCCTCCAGCACCTGGCTGCATCAGGGAAGGACAGGAGGCTGAGACACACAAGGCCAGTGCCTGCTTAGGCCATGTGGTCCTCCCAATCAGCCAAGGCCGCGCTGTTCCTGCCTGCTTCACCCCCCAGGCCCAAGGTCACATGAGGGCATGATCTGATCTGTACTATAGGGTCTAATATGATGCTTGGCACGCAGTCAGGAAAAATATCTATTGGCTAAATTTGTAAAAGGTGGTTTGGTCTCAGTTCTAGCAGAAGATTTTACACCAAACCCCTCTACCCCATGCCCACCACCCCCCGCCCCACCCCACCCTCCACACACTGTTCCCAGCCAGGGCTGCCTCTTCTTGACTCCCCTCGTTTTTCCACTGCAAAAAAAGCAGAATGATAGATGGGAGAAAAGTAAAGTGGGTGCTTCCAAGGAGGAGCTGGGACACATTGATGAGGAAATTATAGACTCTGTGAACCCGAGCTGAATCAAATCTCAAAGACAGTTTTAGGTGGAGTCGAAAAGACTAGCTTTATTGCTTTGCCCAGCAAAGGGGGAACACAGCAGACTCATGCTCTCAAAACAATGAGTCCCAACAGAGGGGATGGGGGAGCAGGAGGCTTGGTGAGGAATTTTATAGCAATGGTTTAAGAACTCAAGGGTGGAGCTGCTGATAAGGATCAGGGTGTGTGCAGGGCCTGCAATCCTTTAATCTGGCCTCAGGTGGTCTCCTGACGAGCTGTGGTTTTTCAGGTTATCAAACTGTGACCTTTCGTCTGGAATGAGGAATTCTTCCTTAAGTAGTTAACATTTTCCACTTGTTGGGGGTTTTAGTTCTGCAGAAGAGCTCAGAGATAATTTTATATATATACATATATATATATATATATATCCCTCGAGGGGAATCAGGGCCCTGCTCCAAGGCTGCACTATTGTTTCTTAACTGCTCCTCCTTCTCTACATCCCCTCTCTTCCCTGATTAGTAACTGTGTGACCCTTTAGAACTCAGGGAAAGTCAGGAAATGGGGGACACAGAAAGTATCTTGTGCCCAGGAGACCCACAGGGTCCTGCTCAGCCTCAACATCAGGGATGGAAAGGAGACTTAATTTAACCTATATAGAAATAATCTTTGACTTTAAAAAAAAATCATATACAGGAATTGTCCTATCAAATATTAGTATTAGTTTAAAATTTGAACACATAATATAATACTGCACATGGCAAAGCATTTGAAAAGTACTATGTGTGGGTGTTAATCGCTCAGTCATGTCTGACTCTTTGCGACCCTATGGACTATAGCCCGCCAGCCTCGTCTGCCCATGGAATGCTCCAGGCAAGAATACTGGAGTGAGGAGCCATTCCTTTCTCCAGGGGATCTGGCTGACGCAGGGATTGAGTTCAGGTCTCCTGCATTGCAGGCAGATTTTTACCTTCTGAGCCACCGGGGAAGCCCTTAAAAGTGCTATATCCACTGACAATGAAGTTTCCCATCGACCCTTGCGGTTGGCAGACTGACGGTCCCAAGAGAGGTCCACGTCCTGCTTCCTGCAACCTGTGAATGTGTCAGCTTTCATGGCAGGTGGGATTCTCCTGATGTGACTAAGCTCAGGATTTTGAGTTTGGAAGATTTTCCTGGATTATCCAGATAGATCCAGTGTAAATACAAGGCTCCTTTTCAGAAGGAAGAAGGAGGGTGACAATAAGAGTCCAAAAAAGAGATGTGATGACAGAAACAGAAGTAGAGGGAGGCAGGGCCATGAGCAAAGCAACGTGGCTGCCTCTGGAAGATGGAAAAGGCAAGTACACAGGTTCTGCCCTAGGGCTTTCGGGAAGAATGCAGCCCTCCCCACTGGTTTTAGGACTTCTGACATCGAGAACTGTAAGATAAAGTGTGTTGTTTTAAACCGCTGAATGATGATTTGTTAAAGCAGCAATAGGTAATTAAAACAACCTCTGACTTCTTAGATCCTCTTCCCAGAGGCAATTTGCTCCCCCCATACTCTTTATCTCCTTCAAGAAACAAGATACCGTTGACCCTTGAACAAAGTAACGGTTAGGGACTCCAATCCCCCTGTGCAGTTGAGAATCGACATATAACTTGACAGTCAGCCCTCTTATCCAAAGTTCTGCAACCCTGGATTCAGCCAAGTTCAGATCACATAGTACTGCAGTAGGTATTCAATGAAAAGAATCTGTGTATAAGTGGACCCCTGGGTAGCTCAAACCTGTGTTATTCAAGTGTGAGCTATATGTATAACATATATATATATATAAAACATAAATTATTATATAGCAAAACTATACATACATATTACAGGCATATATGTGATAGATACATAGATGCAGAGATGGGTGTGTGTGTGTGTATGTGTGTGTGTGCACATGCTCCATTGTGTCTAACTCTTTACAATCCCTTTGACTATAGCCAGCCAGGCTCCTCTGTCCATGGGATTTTCCAGGCAAAAATACTGGAGTGGGTTGCCATTTCTGGATATATAAATACATAGGTAATATACATAAGGAGGGCTTCCCTCATTCAGCTCAGTTGGTAAAGAATCTGCCTGAAATGCAGGAGACCCCAGTTCAATTCCTGGGTCGGGAAGATCCCCTGGAGAAGGGATAGACTACCCACTCCAGTATTCTTGGGCTTCCCTTGTGGCTCAGCTGGTAAAGAACCTGCCTGTAATGCGGGAGCCCTGGGTTCGATACCTGGGTTGGGAAGATCCCCTGGAGAGGGGATAGGCTACCCACTCCAGTATTCTGGCCTGGAGAATTCCAGGGACTGTATAGTCCATGGAGTCTCAAAGAGTTGGACAGGACTGAGTGACTTTCACTATTCACTGTTCACTAATATAGATAATATACATGTCATATCTATAAAATATATTTATTAAAAATAAATATCTACATCCAGATACTAAATATAAAAGCTGTTAAGAATCCATGTTCAGGTACCTATGTATGTTTGCTTTATTTTGCACAAAGTGTTTGTACCATACATCCTTCCTCATCTCGCTTTCTTCTCATAACAGTGCAGCTTGGAGACTTTTCAATATCAGTGCACACAGATACACTTTGTTCCTCCAAATAAATATTTTAATAGAAAAAATTCAGCAAGAAATTCCTTGAGACTTGTGTTTTGATTTCTAGATTCTTGCTACACTGATCTGCTTCCTAGGTGCTCCTTTTTTAGTTCCCTGAAGGGCTTTGTTGATGAGTCAGTGGGTGGTGATGGGGAGGAACAAAGCTGTCTTATTTCTGATATCCTATCCACTTACTACTTTCTGCCCCCCATTCTTCTCATAGGGAAGTGCCTTCTTCTAACAGAAAGAAAACACAGTCAGGCCAGAGGAATTGGTGTAAGCAATGCCTGAACACAGTGTGTTTATCCCATAAGTGGATTCAGTCCATTTTGAAATCACCAGCTATTTATTTCTCTGAAACTGGGGAGTCCTGGTTTCAAATTCTGTCTAAACACTTAGGGTTGTGAACGTGCCCTGCTGTTTCATCTTGGAAGACAACCTCTGTGCATATCAGGTTCATCTCTTAGCGACATTGAATATCAAATTAAATGAGACACCACAAATAAAGAACCCAGCACCATGCCTGTGTTGGAGGTTCCCAAGACTACCCTCAGTTTTCAAGATTCTCTAGAAAAACTCAGAAAAGCTGTTATACTCACAGTTATGGTTTATCACAGTGAAGTGAAAGTGAAAATCAGTCAGTCGTGTCCAACTCTTTGCGACCCCATGGACTCTACAGTCCATGGAATTCCCCAAGCCAGAATACTGGAGTGGGTAGCCTTTCCCTTCTCCAGGGGATCTTCCCAACCCAAGGATCGAACCCAGGTCTCCCACATTGCAGGCAGATTCTTTACCAGCTGAGCCACAAGGGAAGCCCATGACAGTGAAAGGTTGCATATTAAAGGCATCAAAAGGAATAGATATGTAGGGTAGAGTCCTTCCATTTGTGTTCTCCATAAGGAGAGAGCTTAATGTTTGCTCCCAGCGATGACTTGTGACAACACTCATGAAGTATTACCAACTAGAGGAGCTCACACAAGCTTTGGTGTGTAGGGTTTTTGTCAGGGGTCAGTTACATAAGCTGGAGCATCCCCATATTTCAATGTCAAATTGATACATCATGTGCCAAAGCTCCAGGCATAAAAAGTGATAATTTGCCCTACATCACATTGCTAGTATAAACAACCAGGCATGACCCAAAGTTCAGATATCCAAAGATGCTCTTATCAGGCAGAAGAATATTTCAAGGATATTCACAGGCCATCTCCCAGGCAGTGATCAAGGACGAGTCTTGAAAATCTTTGTAACACGCTGGTTTTGGGCAAACCGTGTCTGCTGAGTTAAACCTTTCTGCACAATCATCATCACAGTGAATAAAGGCTTGTTTCTCTCTCCAAAACCCTACCTTCGTTTCAACTAAAAGACACCAAGCTCTGCCGTTGCGCAAAACAGTTTGTTCAGCGTCAACAGTTCGTTGACGTCCACAGTGATTTTCAGTGGCATCATTTGTTTCCTGTTTTACAGAAGATGAAACCAAGCCCAGAGAGGTTGAGTAATGTCTTTAACCTCACATGCCTACTGTGTTGAGGGAGAGGATTCAAATCAAGCCTTTGACAACACAGCCTATACTATCATCACTTCTGCTTTACCCACATTTACTGAAATGGAGACCAAACAGATGACTGACATGGCATTTTGCATGGATGCTCAGCAAATTCATGACTTTTTTTTCATCTTCTTCTTAAACATCACTTCCCCAAGAAAGACTTCTGTGGATCGTCAAACTTAATTCAATCTACCTGTCAGCACAGTCACGAGCAATTTGTACTAAGGACAATCAGAAAGAAATGGAGTTTAAGTCACGAAAAGAAGTGGATGAAGACAGGGTATCTCATTTGCTGCCATGGGTCATTGGCCACCCTGTCCTTGGCCGAGAGGGTGGGGACCACTTTCTCTGTCAGTTGTCAAGGAAGCTCATCCTGGACAAACATCTGATTGCTCCCATGACAGGGGAAGTGGCAGACTTTGATGTTTGTAACAAAGGCATTTGCCGAGGGAGAAAGGGCATGACATTTGTACAGTCTTTTAAACCATTATTTTAAATGTTAAATGTTTCAATTTCTTGGACTCTGGGCCAGATTCCCAAATCACACCATTATTTAAAGCTTGCATAGTGGTGCATTTTAACACATCTTTGAAGTACACAGGAAAACTGCAATAACAATTATTTTAAATTCATAATAGTTATTTTTCCTATTATGTATTGTAAATTGCTTGCAAGCAAGAATCCTTTCTGATGTATTCATCAGTATTATCAATGTCTACGACAATGCAGGACACTTAGACTTCCGAGAAATACTTGATGAATATGTACATGAATAAATTAATACAGTGTAATGAGAAATGTATTCTCCTATGGATAGTTTCTTACACCCTCTGGGAGCACTGACCTCTTAGGGAGAAAACGCTGTTTTGTTAGTATAGGCAGAAGGGCATATAGACTGACCTATGTATCCCAAGAATTCTTGTATTTAAGCCCTAATCCCTAGTGCAACTGTATTTAGAGACAGTAGCTTTATGGAGGTAATTTAGGTTAAATGAGGTCATAAGGGGGCTTCCCCGATGACCCAGCAGGCAAAATATCTACCTGCAATGCAGGAGACACAGGAGATAAGGGTTTGATCTCTGGATCAGGAAGATCTTCTGGAGTAGGAAATGGCAAATGACTCTAGTATGCTTGCCTGAAAAATCCCATGGACAGAAGAGCCCAATGGGCTATTGTCCAGGGGATTTCAAGGAGTCAGACAGGACTGAATGGCTAAGCACAGATGCACAGGTGAAGTCATACGGAAAGAGCTCTGATCCCATAGAATCAGTGCATTGTAAGAGGAGATGCCAGAGTTCTCTCTCTCTCCAGCATGTGAGGACAAAGTGAGAGGTTGGCCATCATCATGCAAGAGAGCTCTCACCAGAAACCACACTGGTCAGCACCTTGATCTTAGACTTCCCAACATCTGGAATTTTAAGGAAAAAGAAGTCTGTCATCTAAGCCACTCAGTCTATGTTATTTCATTATGGCAGCCTGGGTAAAATAATACAAAGGCTGTAGAAGTTACGGGCACCTGCCTAGAATATAGATTTGCCTGAATTCAATGCCTATTTCTGCAACTTTCTACCTCTGTAAGTCTTATCTTATTAATGATCCTCTCCCTGCCTCTATCTCCCCACCCATAGGATGATGATACTGGCAATAATCTATCTCACAAGGTGTTGAGGATTAAAGCACTCATTGTTACATTGAAAGTGCTTAGAACAGAACCCGGGACATGATAAGAGCTATATGAGCGAGGCAGGTTGTGTTTCCAGAGATGGTCAGAGCAAAGTCTTATTCCACATGTTCTTTTGTCATGAGATCTCATAACTCACTCATGAAGAAAGAGGTGGAGTCCATGTTCTCTTTGCTTAAATCTGGGTTTCCTCATGACCTGCTTGGACCAACTCAATGTGGCTGGAGAAGGTGGTGTAATTTTAGGCTTTAAAAGATCAGCTTCCATCCTCATCTTTTGGAACATGACTTTCTGGAACCCAGTCACTATGTTATGAGGAAGCTAAATAAGCCACGAGTTGGCCCAGATACAAGAAAACCAAGACCCCAGCTCTGAGTGGTATCTGACACCAAGTGTCAGCCATGTGAATGAAGTCATCTCAGCTTTCCCAGAATCTCAGTCACACCATCTGAAGCAGGAATACCACCACCAAAAGCCCCACAAAGTCATGAAAACAATATAGTGCTATTGTTTCAAGACATAAAATTTGGAGTAGATTTAACACAAGAGGTAACCAAAACAAAAATTATACCAAAAATTGTGTCCTGTGTAAAAAAAAAAAAAAACCTAAAGGTGTGGCACTATTTTTGGGACTAGAAGACAGCATAAATTGAAGGGCAGTGAGGAAACAGTTAATAGAGGCTGGAAAGGTGGTGAGAAAATAGTTATTGGTGGTTTGAGAAAAGGAAACCCACGCTAGGTAATAGCACAGTATTTGGCAACACCTTACCTATAGCAAGGTGGCAGATAGAAGATATATCTAATAAATCTATGGATATGATTAAGACGGTTTTCTGAATAGTATTGAAATTACCAAATGGCTTTTTTTTCAGCTGCCTATAATAAAGTACAGGCTTCCCCGATGGCTCAGAAGATAAAGAATCCACCCGCAATGCAGGAGACACAGGAGATGTGGGTTCAGTCCCTGGGTCAGGAAGATCCCCTGAAGGAGGAAGTGGTAACCCACTTCAGGATTCTTGCCTGGAAAATCCCATGCACAGCAGAGCCTGGCTGGCTACAGTCCAAAGATTTGCAAAGAGTTGGACATGACTGAGTGACTGAGTGTCTTCCCCACCATAATAAAGTGTGTGTGTGTGTGGCAGGGGGGAAGATAACCTAAGGGAAAAAATTGTCAATATTCAAGCAGAAATCAGAGATAATTTTGACTTGCACGTTTAGAAAATAAAATTGTTTCTATTTCTCAGGTTCTCTATGCAATCAATCCTAAGTTAAAAAAAAATACCTTCAGGTATTTTTTGATCTTCAGGTAAAGATCAAATCTACGATACTGCCACTGAAGCATAGCCTCAGGTCAAGATCAAGTAAACGGTTTGGCTATAACATTCTTTGTTAAAGCCTCGGAAAAATGTGAAGAGCTATGTCCCAGACCTCATCACTAGACAAAAGGACTTCAAATAATGCTGTTACAAGGTCTTGCCTACACCCCAAAGTAGAGAGATATCTTTCCCATAGAGATCTGTGGAGGGTTTTTTGTTTGTTTTGTTTTGGTTTTTTGGTCTGATAGTATGAACCTTCAGTTCAGTTCAGTTCAGTTCATTCGCTCAGTTGTGTCCGACTCTTTGCGACCCCATGAATTGCAACACGCCAGGCTTCCCTGTCCATCCTGTCCTCCCGGAGTTTACTCAAACTCAAGCACATCAAGTCGGTGATGCCATCCAGCCATCTCATCCTCTGTCTTCCCCTTCTCCTCCTGCCCCCAATCCCTCCCAGCATCAGGGTCTTTTCTGATGAGTCAACTCTTCGCATGAGGTGGCCAAAGTATTGGAGTTTCAGCTTCAGCATCAGTCCTTCCAATGAACACCAAGGACTGATCTCCTTTAGGATGGACTGGTTGGATCTCCTTGCAGTCCAAGGGACTCTCAAGAGGCTTCTCCAACACCACAGTTCAAAAGCATCAATTTTTTGGCGCTCAGCTTTCTTCACATTAACAAGATTCATAAAAAACAACGAAATTTTAAAGAGAATTGCATTAATGGGATTGACACCAACTTGAAGTAAAGCTACAGAGACAATTCAAAAGAAAAAAAAAGACCTCTGGGCTCCCAAATTTCTATAAATAGGGAGCCATAGACAGCAAGCAACTCAGCTATAAAAATGCCTAATGGAAAGGAAAACAATTACTCAGAAGGAAAACACCAGAGGTCAGAGACCAGAGTCAAAAGCAACTGAGAACGATTCCAGGAAGCAGAAGTGGATCTTAATTAATATCTATTCTCCTCCTGCAGAGCAAGGAGAACTGGCCATGTGCACAATGGATTTCAGAAATGCTATGGATCAGCAGCAACCCTGAGCCTCTCGGTCACACTGCTTTTGTTGTTCTATTTTTGCTGAGCTCGTGGAATCAGATGGGTTTTCCTTTTGGCTCATAGGCCTCCTCATCTGAGGAACTATATTCAAGGAACTGAATCCTAAGATCTTCATTCAGGTTTAGGTGACTAGATCTCGAACCTTGAGACTGAGCCTGAAGCCATAATGAAATGGAAATATTAGTGGTCTTGGGAGGAAATGAATGTAAATTGCATACCAGAGGAATGCCAATTGTGGCCATAGGGTAGACTGTGCTGGACCTTTTTCTAATAGTTCCAGCCCTGCCTTTCATTCCACATGCCCTTTTTTAACAAAGGAAGTTGTGACAGTGACAGATCAGAAACAACCTAAGTGTCTAACATCTGGGTATGGGCACTAGAGCAGATAATGCTGATGACAAAATTTTTAAATAAAAAAGACAAAGTAAAAATCAAGTGTATATATAGTATTTATTGTACTGGGTCAGCCAAAAAAAGACATGTTTTCATAGGATGTTATAGAAAAACCTGAACAAACTTTTTGGCCAATCCAATAGCATAGTATATGTGTGTACTAAGTCACTTTGGTCACATCTGAATCTTTGCGACCCTATGGACTGTAGCCTGCCAGGTTCCTCTGTCCATGAGATTCTCCAGGCAACAATACCAGAGTGGGTTGCTATGCCCTCCTCCAGGAGATATTCCAGACCCAGGGATCAAGCCCATGTCTCATTGTGTCTCCTGCATTGGCAGATGTGTTCTTTACCACTAGTGTCACCTGTGAAGCCCAATATATGTGTGTGTGTGTGTGTGTGTGTGTGTGTGTGTATTCAAAAGCAGCACCCTGACACTGTCATGCTTCCTGGAATTTTGGATTTCAGAGCTCATCTCCTTCTAGTGAAAGTTCTGAGGGGTCAAGTGTGCAAATTCCTGTCACTGAGCCTTTATTTTTTCATCTGAAAAATCTGAGCTGACCCTGTGACCAGTGGAGTTTGGTGGGAGAGGGCCATGCAACTTCTAAGGCTGGACCTGAAGAGTGCTGTGGCCTCTGCCAATGTCTCTTGGAACACTGACCTTGGTGCTCAGGTGCCCTGCTGTAAGAAAACCAAGGGGCTATGTGGAGAGGCCCCCATGGAGGAGACCAGAGGGCGATATGCCAGCTGAACTCCCAGACATCATCCACCACCACCTGCTCACAGCATGCATGAGGCCAATTTTGACCTTCTAGGTTGCCTGTGCTGCCCCCATCAACATCCCATGAAGCAGAGGAACCATCTAATCAAATCTCAGAGTTGTGAGACATCGTCAGTTGTTTTATGCAACTATGCTTTGGTGTGATTAATTACCAAATAAGCAATGCTTATTTTTACTCTGATTTAAATATATATATATATATATTTCCAGGGCTTCCCTGGTGGCTCAGTGATAAAGAATCCACCTGCCTATGCGGGAGACATGGGCTTGAGTCCTGATCTGGGAGGATCCCTCATGTCACAGAGCAACTAAGCCCATGAGCCGCAGCAGTTGAGTCTGTGCCCTAGAGCCTGGGAATCGCAACTATTGAGTCCACATGCCCCAACTACCAAAGCCCAAGTGCCCCAGTGCCCGTGCTCCACAAGAAGAGAAGCCAGCACAATGAGAAGCCCATTGCCTCCACTTGCCACAACGAGAGAAAAGCCTGTGCAGCAACAAAGAACCAGCACAGCCAAAAAGAAAAAAAAATATATATATATAAAATTCCACATCGTCTCATTGTTCCTTGCCTTGGTTTATGCCCATACTGGATTTAGTGGAGAAATGGGCACTCACTGAATGCAGTTGTCACTCAGTCTTTGCTTGCAATGAAGCAACTCCACAAATCACCTCTTACACAGCCTGCTGGAACCCAAATAAAGTCACCCATCGGGATATGCCCGCATGACACAGATACCTGTCAGACAATACGATGATGTTAAACAAGGATGAATGCAAGGCCTTGAATTTGTATGAAGAAGCCAGGTGCCCAAGGTCGTGTGGCTTAGCAGAAACACACATTTAAAAACTCAACCTTTGTGTGTGTTGTGTGCATTAAGCTTATAAGTATTGCAAGAGTGATGAAGCTGCCAAAAAACCTGATGTGATTGTAGATTCTCTTAATAGAAGTAAAGCACCCAGAATAAGGAAGGCTATACACTTCCTGTAATGGGGTCAGACTATGTGTAAAAGAATCAGTGTTGCCCAAAGCTTAAAAAGTGAGATGGACAAACTTGAATAAATTCAGATGAGAGTGGCAAGACAGTTTGTAGTACTCAAGGAGACACATATTACTCTCAATTTCAAAAATACCTTGAATTAATGAGTGTATAGATGAATAAGTAAATGAGCAAGTGAATAAGTTTTAAACACTTAAAAATAGCAGCACCATGTCTTGATTTCATCTATGCATTGAACAAATACTTACTAAATAGAAACTGAATTATGAGCATTCTTCTAAGAATTACAGAGAGAGCAGTGAGTTCCCTGCCATCTTGCAGCTTGCATTTTATTTTATTTTATTTATTTATTTATTTTTTTTTTGCAGCTTGCATTTCAGATAAAACCAAGTAAACCAACAAGGTAATTTGGGAAAGTTATGTGCAGATAGGGTAAAAAAAAAAATCCCTGTGGGATCAAACATCTCTATGTTGGTTATTTAAAGAAAGCCTCTTCATGGAAATGACATTTGAAATGAGATTTAACTAATAAGAAGAAAGTTGTGTAAAAGAACTGAAAAGTATCTTTCCAGACAATAGGAATAGGAAGTGGAAATACCCCCTGTAAGAGACAAGCTGACATGTTAAAATAAAAAGAGACAAAAAGTCAGTGTGGCTGGAGCATAAAGAGAAGAGGAAACTTGTGTGAGCTGAAATTAATCAGGTAGGCACATCCATCTTGAATTCAAATATTGTTCCACTGTCCCAAAGAATTGTTGACTTAGCCATATTTGGGGGCTTGAAGTTAGATCTGAGGCTTGATTAATGCAGAAAATATATATATAGTATCTAATATAGAGAAGCAGCCAGAAGAATATTCTAGTTCCCATAAAAGCCATCATCAGCTCTCTGGAAGGCTGGCGTGGAGAATTCAGGTAGGTGTTGGGTCAGGGTTTGTATGTCCCTGAGAGGTAGCAGTGTGATGGATTGATGAAAACTACAGGGGGTTGTTCAGCTCAGCAAAGGCAGCATTTTCAAACTCATACCCATACCCAATGGCAGAATCTGCCTTGGTAGGCTATGGATTTCTCATCACAGGAAAATTCCAAGTGAAGTCTGGATACACACTCCTTTGAGGTTACAGTAGTCATAAATCAACAATTGATGTTAGACTGAAATTAGCATTTCCAAAGTGTGGGGCGCATGCCAGAGTTGGCAACATAGACGTTATACATACATACAATTAAATAACAGCAAATCAAGCAGTAAAGAGGTTATTCCTTTTCCATTTACTTTCAATTATTCCAATTTTGTCAAGGAGAACATCTCATTTGTCTTTAATACCCAACACTTGCTTTGTATCTCTCTTTTTAAAAAGGAAATAAATCCTTAGATGAAGACTCTTTTGCAGGTAATAATATCTTGCAAGACTTTTTAAACATGATTTTGTCCTCATTATAATTATTTATGTAAGCATTTATATATGCTTACCTTATGGCTCAGTGGTAAAGAATCTGCCTGCAATGCAGGAGACCTAGGAGATGTGGGTTTGATCCCTGGGTTGGGAGGATCCCCTGGAGTAGAAAATGGCAACCAGCTCTAGTATTCTTGCCTGAAGGATCCCATGGACAGAAGAACATGGTGGGCTACAGTCCAAGGAGTCACAAAGAGTCAGACACAACTGAGCTTGCACACACACACACAAGCATTTATATATTTAAGGTAAGTGATGTGGGATTTATATTTATGGCAGTAATATAAAGATTGGGACTGGATGCCATGATCTTAGTTTTTTGAGTGTTGAGTTTTAAGCCAGATTTTTCACTCTCCTCTTTTACCTGCATCAAGAAGCTTTTTAGTTCCTTTTCACTTTCTGTCATTACAGTGGTATCATCTGCATATGACTCAGTGGACATACATTTGAGCAAACTCCGAGAGATAGTGAAGGACAGGGAAGCCAGCCTGGTTTGCTGTATTCCATGGGGTTGTAAAGAGTCAGACACAACTTAGTGACAAGCAACTGAGCAACAACAACAACAATAAATATTACTTTCAAAAGTAAATGTTGTTAGTAAAGGATAATATTTATTTAAAGAAAAAAAGTATGCACACAGGCATGGATATTTTATGTGATGGACTGTAACTATGGGAAAAGTCATTAAAGCGTTGAGAAAATAATTGAAATATAGAAAACTCTGGTAAGATTTTAAAGTCCTTCCCAACCCTAAACTCTTTAGATTCATGGAACAAAATTGGGCTTAAACTGCTTTGCTAATTTTGTTGAACAAAGGCAGCCCTTTTAAAGAAGGCACAAAGCCAGTTTATAGTTATGCATGTTCAGTTAAGGGGATGAGTCACCCCTAAGGATTATTAGCCCCATGTCAACCTTTTCAATTGCAACTTTCAGAAACCCAAGTGTGATAGTTAATTTTGTGTCAACTTGGCTAGATTATAATAACTGGTTGTTTGGTCAAACATCAATCTAGATATTGCTATCCAAAATCTAGATAATTGCAGATGTGATTAATATTTATAATCAGTTGACTGTAGATAAAGCAGATTAGCCTCCATAATGCGGTGGGCCTCATCCAATCAGCTCAAGGTCTTATAGCAAAGATTGAGGTTAGCTCCCACCCCACTCCCTGCACATGCACACAAAGACATTCTGCCTCCAAGACAGAACTATGAGAAATTCTACTGAGTTTCAGCTTTCAAACTCAAGACTGCAACATCAACTTTTACCTGATGTCCAGGCTGCCAGCTGGCCCTATAGACTTCAGATTTGCCAACCCCCCACAATCATGTGAGCCAACACCTTAAAATGTTCTAGATGGATAGAAAGATAAATAGATGTTAGGTAGACATAGCTAGCTAACTAGTCAAATAGATACACTATATCTCACATAATTTTTGCTTTGTATATATACATATTTAACTCTAAATAGATAGATACATATACACCTACAAAAAGAGACATATCTTTTTATCTATCTATGTTAGACAGATATGACTAGCCAGTTAGCTGGCCAAATAGATACAATATCTCTTATATAATTGCCTCTTTATGTATGTCTCTAGATAGACAGATGGATAGATAGATATAGATGTAACTATAACAAAAACATTAAGAGTATTCACTGTTTTATGTTACTGATAATACAGAGATGGAATCTTAAGACAACACTTGATCCAGGACCTCAAGTGATAGTGTGAAGATTTACTTTTACCCACTTCTTGACTTCTGATTGTAATTTTATCATCAGACTTTACAAGGTGGCCTTTGGCAGCTCCAGGCTTGCATCCTTCAAAGGTCAACTACAAAATGAAGATAGTATCTCATCTCCCAATAGTTCAAACAATTGTCACAGCCGGCATGCCTATGCCCTCAATTATCAGATGCTCATCCCTGAACTAGTCTCTGAGATCAGCGAATGAGATACACTGATTGTATCACCCATGGGCCTGAGGGTAGAGTAGGTTGACTCCCCAAAAAAGAGTGAATTCAGGGCATTATCAGAACTGAGGTGAGAGCATTTGGAACAGGAATAACAGAGCTCCATTGCAGCATTGCTTCTCAAACATCAATGTATGCTAGAATCACCTGGGGATTGGTTAAAACAAAGATTGTGATTCATTAGGTCAGTGATAGGGCTGGAAAATGGCATCTCTAATAAACTCCAGATAAATCTGATACCACTGGTCCAGGGACTACACTTTGAGTACTAAGCCATTATAATATATATTAATATATCCCAGAGGCTGGCTGAAAACCATTCCTAATTACAGTAACTAATCGCTCTAAGCAGGGAGGGAGATTCTACTTCAACACAGCATATTGTCAGCCACTATTCACTACTGCAATAAAGACCTTGGCTTTCACGTCTAGTGGGAGCCTGGCTCTTCTTTAGCTGCTGGAGGCATGAACAGAAAGGTGGTCAGATACATACATCATGTAACATGAGCCCCTGAGGCTGCTCAGTCATGCACAGGGTACATGAGGACAGATAGAGATGTCCCTGTTACCTGGATGCCTTTGTAGAGAAGCCTGAAATCCTCAGGATTTACACAATTCACCAGTTGGATCAGAGAAACAGCCCAGAGCTGCTGTTTGTATTCTATGAGTGAGATTCACTGGAGAAAACCAGAGGTCAGGTAGAGTCATATAATTTCATGGTTGAAGACTTTAGCCCATACTGCATACTTCTCAGATAAGGTGTTTATTGCTGTAGGGGAAATTTGAACTTTGTTGGACAAAGGAGACCAAAGTCTTTTACTTTTTAAATACCATGTTAGTCTTTCAGCCAAAGGCTTACAGTCAGCCTTCTGTGTCTGAGTTTTAAAGAGGATAGGATTGGGGAGGGATCTGACATGAGAGAACCACTGAGCCTTAGAGAAGATGCCTACAATTGGATCAACTAACTGTTCTAAGTTATATGCCAGATAATCAATAGCTGATTCAATCATGGATTTTAGTTATAATGAGAAAGAGTTATATGTTTGTCATTAGGGGGCATCTGATTAATCTTTTCATAGCTGGTCCAATATCAGATTTAGATATTGGCCACAATGTTTATCAGGCTGATAATTAAAACAAAAACAAAAAAAAGATTTCAGTGTTCTTCAAGAAGTTGTGATTATATCACACAGGATGGTGATATGACTCGTAATAGTAATTTCTAGCCACATTTCATAGAGAGGCAAAATATTGCTCAGCCAGGTCAAGGAAACTTGAGTTCACAGTATGAGATAAAAGCTGAGTTTCAAGCCATATATTCCAGCTTCTTTGCACATCTGAATGAGTCTGAAAGCAATCTCCCTTGTTGAGAATAAATTTGAAAGGATGGAGATTTATTTCTAAAGTATCTTACTTCATTTCATCTAATCATTTGATTTTTAAGTTCATCCATGTGTTCCTATATTGCTTTCCAAGATAAAATCAAATCTATAATGGAAAAAATAACGAGGAATATGTGAGTATTTTCCTTAACTGAATAGACTTCCCATGAGGACAGAGAAAGCAGGTCTTGTCCAACATAGATCTCTATCACCCAGCACAGTGCCTGGCATGTATAGGGCATTTGACTGTGTTATTAAACAGATGATACAATAGATAGCTGGATTAAAACATCTAGAAACACACATTTTTCCTCTCACAGGGGTTGAATCTCTGGTGGGAAGATGAAACTGTGTAAGGGAATGAAAATGTGTGTGAAGAGAAACAGAGGCATAAAATTGCATGGGTGCTTCAAAATAGGCAAAGATTTTGATACAAATAATATGAATGGCATGGTAGGGAAGGGAGAAGGGTTAAGCACAAAAAGGGAAGGGGAGAAGTTTATGACTTTTCTTTGCCATGTTCTTTCAGCTGCAAGTGGCAAAATACAATTAAAATTGGCTTAAGCATAAACTAAATTATATTGGCATATGTAACTGAAAAATCCAGAGTATCTGGATTTAGACATGGTTAGATCTGATGTTCAAATGATGTTCTCAGGTATCTCTCCTTCTCTATAACTCTCTCTCTCTCTATATATATATGTGTGTGTGTGTGTGTGTGTACATATATACACACACACACATATACACATATGTGTGTGTGTCTGTGCTAAGTTGCTTCAGTCATGTCCGACTGTGTGTGATCCTATGGACTGTAGCCCACCAGGCTCCTCTGTCCATGGGATTCTCAGGCAAGAATACTGGAGTGGGTAACCCTTTCCAACTAACTACAGTTTAAATCAACTATACTCCAATTGGATGGCATCACCGACTCAATGGACATGAGTGTGAGTAAGCTCTGGGAGTTGGTAATGGACAGGGAAGCCTGGCATGCTGCAGTCCATGGGGTCGCAAAGAGTCAGACACGACTGAGTGGCTGAACTGAACTGAACTGATACTCCAATTATATCTATATATAATTGGTGTATAGTTGATTTAAGATGTTGTGTTACTTTCAGGTATACAACAAATGATTCTATTTATAGCAACAGGAACTGACCTAGAGATTACCATACTAAGTGAAGTAAGTCAGACAGAGAATGAGAAATATAAAATATCACTCACAAATAGAATCTAATTTTTTAAATGATGCAAATGAACTTATTTACAAAACATAAATAGACTCAACAGATATTGGAAACAAACTTGCGGTTAGCAAAGGGGAAATGTGGTGGGGAGGGATAAATCAGGATCTTGGGATTAACATACACACACTACTATATATGAAATAGATAACAAAGGCATACTCTCTTCATAAATATTTTGGTTCAGTTTTTGTTCTCATTTTCACCCAGGCTCTCTCCTAGGGGTAAAAGGGTGAGCATCAGTGGCCCCAAGCTTTCATCCTCCTGGTTGAAGAATCCCACTGCAAACAGATACCCCCTTACCCATGTTCAGAGAAAACACCAGGGTCTGATGCTTGTTAGCTTTGGTCCAAGAGCTTAGGCCACAAGCTCATTCTTTAGCCAATCAATCAGCAGAACCCAGAGAATATGGTATTCTCATTGGCCATCCTGGATCATGACCTTATCTCTGTCTCCTAGAAGTATGATCTATCCAACCCAAATGTCATGGATTAAATTTGGGACAAATAGGAATTCTTTAAGAAATACTAGATCAAGTTGAGAGTACCAGACCAAAAAGAAAAAAACAAAAACCCGCATAGCATATTGTATAACCCAACTTATACATTCTACAAAATGCAAACTATTAAATAATCTAGAGTGATATAAAGGAGATCAATTGATTGCATAGAGGAGGTGGAGTAGACAAGAGGAATTACAAAAAGGGCAGGGGAAACACTTTTGAGGCTATGGTTATATCCATTATCTTGAATGATTCTTAGGTGTATCCACATGTCAGAATTTATCAAATGATACACTTTAAATGTATACAGTTTATTGTATGTCATTTATACTTACATGAAGATATAAAACATTTTTTTTAAAAGGAAAGGATAACGGCCAGACAAAACAGCTGACTATGATAGTAGACTATAAAGCAATATGGAGCGGTGCAAATCTTTAATCAGAAGGGTAATATACTTAGGACTTTTGAGATCTTTATAGAAACCGATGAGAAAGTATGAGAGTGACAATGTTTAGGATAGGAACAAGTAGATCCCTTAAGAGGTATATTGGCTATTTCTCATGTCCTGTCTTATATCTCTCACCCCTTCTTGTACTTGAGGCTTTGGTTTGACAGCCAACTTAGTGGAAGTGTACCCTGACAGCCCCTCACCTCAGCTCCACCACATCTCTCAGGTTCTGCCCTACATCTGTTATGTGGCCAAAGCTAACCAGCCTGCAGCATCCATCCTGGCATTCAAGTATGATTCTACTCTGGAAATATGTGGGAACCAGTGCCCCATGGAAGGTGAAAGTCAAATGATAAATGCTCCCTCTTCTGTCATCTGAATGGATCTTTTCTTATCATGTTTTAATCACCTCTTCAGAAGGCTTTGGGTTTCCCCAGTAGCTCAGTGGTAAAGAATCTGCCTGCAATGCAGGTGCAAGAGATGCAGGATCAATTTCTGGGTTGGGAAGATCCCTTGGAGAAGGAATGGCAACCCACTCCAGTACTCTTGCCTGGGAAATCCCATGGAGAGAGGAGCCTGGTGGGCTACAGCCCTTGGGGTCTCAAAGAGTTAGAAATGACTGAGCATGCACACTTGCACCAGGCTTCAGCTGGACCAGGCCCGAGTTGCCCACAGTGAAAACCAGGTTATTAAGTGCCCTCTTCTGCTGGTTTCTCTCTCACCTCTTTCACTCTCCCTGAATTGCTCCCAGCGCTGAAGTACCTGCATGAAAACTGCAGTCTCTGCTTTCCAGAGCTTTAGAAAACTTAGACAGGATGATAGGTGATTGGGATGATCTAAGTGAAGCTGGGAGTCTGAACTAAGGCACTGGTTTGAATGAAGAAGCAGGGAAATATGTACCAAAGGGGAAGTGATAGGACATAGTGATTAGACTTAAGGACAGTGGGAGAGATCATATGCATCTGTCTAATTCATCCAGGAAGTCAGTAAAAACCAGAGGAAACCCTATGAAAAGAATGATCATTTCACAAGGAAAAATACAGTGTCAGAATTATCTAGGATCAATGACTCTGAGAAGGAGTTAATATTTCAATCCGATGAACATTTAAATTGCGGATAATTTAATTAGATTATTATTTTTTTTGCAACTCTACAGTGATTGGTTATCAATGATCCCAAGACATTAAACAAGATGCCTTTTTGAACTGACTGGTTCAAAATTGGGAAAGGATTATGACAAAGCTGTATATTGTCACACTGCTTATTTAACTCATATGCAGAGTACATGTGAAATGCCAGATTGGATGAATCACAAGCTGGAATCAAGATCGTAGGGAGGAATATCAACAATCTCAGTTATGCAGATGATACCACTCTAATGGCAGAAAGTGAAGAGGAACTAAAGAGCCTCTTGATGAGGGTGAAAGAGGAGAGTGAAAAAGCTGGCTTAAAGCTCAACATTCAAATAATAAAGATCATAACATCTGGTCCCATTACTTCATGGCAAATATAAGGGGAAAAAGTAGAAACAGTGACAGATTTTATTTTCTTGGGCTCCAAAATCACTGTGGACAGTGACTGCAGCCATGAAATTAAAAGAGGCTTGCTGTTTTAGCTATGACCAACCTAGACAGCATATTAAAAAGCAAAGAGATCACTTTGCTGACAAAGGTCCATAGAGTCAAATCTATGGTTTTTCCAGTAGTCACATATGGATGTGAGAGTTGGACCATAAAGAAAGCTGAGCGCCAAAGGATTGATGCTTCTGAACTGTGGTGTTGGAGAAGACTCTTGAGAGTCCCTTGGACTGCAAGGAGATCAAATCAGTCCATCCTAAAGGAAATAGGTCCTGAATATTCATTGGAAGGACTGATGCTGAAGCTGAAGCTCCAAAACTTTGGCCACTGATATGAAAAGTTCCTGATGCTGGGAAAGACTGAGTACAGGAGGAGAAGGGGACGACAGAGGATGAGATGGTTAGACAGCACCACTGACTCAATGGACATGAGTTTGAGCAAACTCTGCACTGCAGTCCATGGGGTCACAAAGAGTGGATCATGACTTCATGACTGAACATCAACAAAAACTATACTGAAGAAGGATTCCCAAGGAGAATTAACATTTGCATTCAGGTCAAGAAGGTATGAGCCAGGAATTTTCAAGTAGCTAGAATAGGAAGAACTTTCAGGGAAAAGACATATGTTCTATGCTGTGAGTGTGGAAAAGGACTCAACTATCCAGAACTCATCTTTTCCTGGGGTGGGATCAATTATGTTGACATTGTTCGGGGTCCCTGGAGCAGTAGGAAAGTTGATAAGGGAGACAAAGGATATTAAAGAAAGGCTGTGTCCATCTATCAACTTGCTGGGGACCTGCCCTTCAGAAATTGATATTGTGGCCAGTACCAGAGGGAGAAAGAAGAAATGAAATTTTATTATTTTTTTTAGGACCACGTCAATACCATTGCATTCAATTAACTATTCCCAAGGCATCTGGCTACTATAGAGAGCAGAATTAGGAAGAGTGGCAAAATTTAAGGCAAATGATTGAAGATCAGCAAGTCTGCCTGGAATTGCTTACTATTCCCTCTATTGCAACCTTGACCCTACTCCTGATTCATTAGAAGAATGTAGAAGTTAGAATTGAATTCTCTCTGGGAGGTGAGGTCTTGGCATTTGATTGTATGTGATGTCAGTCTATTATTTAGACTTTTAGAGATTACCATCAGAAGAACTTCAAACATAGTTACATAGTCTGATTGCCCATCTAATAATATGGTTATTAGGAAAATTTAAGCTACCTATGAGGATTGTGTTATGTTTCTACTGGAATGCATTGAACATAGGATTAAAGATGTATCACTTTTAAACTGCCACATCTGTGACAATCTGTTATAGCAGTAATAAAAAATTAACACACAGTTCCATATGTAGCATGGTGTTGATAAACCTCTATCAGAATACAGAGTCTATGACCCCTTGATTTGAATACAAACAGATTTCGGTGGCTCTTTCAATCAATAGAATGATACTGCATGACTTACCGTCTCCCTCTAAGAGTGTGGGACCCAGCCATGGTTGAGGGAGACCCCCAGCTGACAGCCAGGATCAACCCCAGACATGTAAGTAAATGAACAAACAGTTGATCGCAGGCCCTGGCCTTAGAGTATTTCAGGTGCTGCCCCAGCTAACATGGTGCAAAGACAAGCCATCACCAATGTCCCTGTCCAAATTCCTCCATCTCCTTCCTTTCCATTGCTGTTGTTCAGTCGCTAAGTCATGTCCAACTCTTAGCAACCCCATGGACTGCAGCACTACATGATCTTAGTTTTTTGAATGTGGAGTATAGCTAGACTCCCTCTTTTTTCATTCCAAATCCCCCTGTATACCTTCCTTCTCTCAGAGCCCATTTTACTATGATCGTTTACTCCTTTTTCTGCCACCCTAAGATATTGCTACATTTTCCAGGGAAAATACTATGCCACTCATCTCTTTATTCTCTGTGATTATCACAGAGCTTTTTTTCCATAGTACACACTCAGTCATGGGTGCTTCTTTGGTTCACTGAATAGAGGGAAACTAATTGGCCCATATGGGGGAATAAATGTGTGACATTGGCTTTATCTCCGTGAGCTTGGAGACAAGATTTGCATGCTTTTGTTGTCCTGGGTCAAGGGAGCCACATGCACTTCAAAGGACTAGGGGGTGACTACAGGGATATTTGACTATATAGCTCTATAGCTAGATAAAGGGGACCTATTTGTATACTGTGAGAAGGGAATCAATGAAGTTCCTGGCCCCTTTGACTTTCACAATAGTCTTTCCCAGCAGAAAGAGAGAGCCTCTAGGAAGGTGATTAATGTGAGATCCTGCTGAGGACTTCAAATTGATCTTGGCAAAGAAAATGCCATTTCCTGCCTGTCCCTTGGGTTCAGAGAGAAAATATGGAGAATTTGAAAGAGACAAGAGAGGATTCACAAGATATCTTCAAGGGAAACAAGCTATCCTAGGGTAAAATCAAATGCATTCATCAACTCAATAATTAAGGTTCATTCCAAACTGCACTGCCTCCACATCGAGTTGCCTTGTTGATTACTATCATCTTTAACAATGACATACCTGACCCTCTATGTGACTTCCATTCACTTTTTCATGTACTAATAACATATACACTATTTGCCTGACACAGTCCTTGATTTTGAGGAAGGAGAAATAAATGAGACATAGGCCCAACACTGAAAAGTTTGTATTTTAGTACACGAACATATATCAAAACAAGAAATTATCATCTCCTGTCAGATATGTTCTAATAGCTTTAGCAATGAAACACATTGATGATAGAAAAAAAAGTATTTACTTTTTTTTGTCATTTTGTTCATTCAAGGCATGTGTATTAGCAATGACTAGGTGGTGTAGCAGGCTATGAGATTAGAGCAGTGAGAAGAACTGAAAAGAGCTAAGTTGCTATTTTGAAATGTCCCTTCGATGATAAATGGGCTTCCCAGGTGGCGTTTGTGGTTAAAAAAAAAAACAACAAAACACAAAAAACCTCATGCCAGTGCAGGTAAATGTAAGAGACACCTGTTCAAACCCTGGGTCTAGAAGATCCCCTGGAGGAGGGCATAGCAATCCACTGCAGTATTCTTGCCTGGAGAATCCCATGAACAGAGGAACCTGGCAGGCTATGGTCATAGGGTCGCAAAAAGTCGGACATGATTAATCAACTTAGCATGCACACAAGTTGATAAACACTTGAATTGTTCAGAGATCTGAAGAGAGAAGAGTGTGGCTAGAGCTTAGAGGCCAGAGGGCAGGGTGACATAAAGTGCGGTTGCAGAGCTGGGTCACGTCATGAAGAGTTTTATAGGAAACGCTAAGCAGTGAGTTTTTCATGTACTTTTTCTAGGTGAAGGTAAACAGGGTGTAACAAAATATGATTTAAACTTCTCCATGATCATTCCGACTGCCAGGTGGAGAATGGATTTAGGGTGGTTGAGGGTAAAAGAAGTCAAACTTTGAAGCAGAGAGATCAGCTGGGCAGTAGTGGTAGTCATTTAGGTGAGAAATGATGGCACATTAGACCTGGAAATGACAGTGAAGATGGAGAGAAGAAAATGAGTGGGAAGACATTGTTCAGACATACAGAAAGGCAGGGATGAGCAAGAGGAAGCCAGGGGAAGGGGGAAATGTGTAAACGATTACGGAGGCAGGACATAGTTCAGGAAACTTATCTTTTCCAGAGTCATCAATAAGGGTATAATGACACCAGAAACATCATGGCCACCACCACCACCATCCCCCTCATCACCACCAATCACAATCATGAACGTCATCCCCATCACCTTCATCATCTTCTTCCAGAATACCGTCATAAGCACTTCTGTGGAATTTAGAAAAATGATGCAGATAAATCTATTCCCAGGGCAGGAATAGACATGCAGATGTAGAGAAGGGGCATGTGGACATGGACGGGCGCAGGGGCTGGAGGGGAGATTGGGACAAACTGGGAGACTGGAATTGACATATATACACTTCCATGTGTAAAATAGACAGCTAGTGGAAACCTGCTGTAACTCACTGCTCTGAATAGCAATTTGTAATGCACAACTGTTTTAATTTAAAAAATGAATTTTTGTCAGCATGAATTCATTTGGATTTCTCAAGTCGGCCTATCAGTTCTGAGTACCCAGTCTCCAGCTACAACTTCCTTATTTGAAACCTCTTTTCCCAACACTCCATCCCTTGTCGCTGGATATTCGTTCCTACACACCTCTCCTTTGTCCTAGAGCTTCTCTCTCCTCTATCTTCTTCTGCCTTCCTTCCTAGTTTTATCACTTGGTCAGACATCCCAAAATAGGCCTTTACAGCCCTGTGGGTTTAATCATTTGCTTGAGATCTCTTACATACTCACTAAGTTCTTAAACTTGGATTACATGAGTATTCAATTTTTTTAATCATGAATATCACAAAATATTGAAGAAGGAATCATAATTCATGTTTCCTTTTTTAATCTCCTCAAGAAATACCTTTCACTTTTGAAATCATCTCCACAGCATCCAAGCCTTGATATCATCTTGACCCTTCTCTATGCAGCAGTCAGCTCCATGGAGAAAATCACCCCATAATTCCAAGAAAAGACAGAGAGAAACTTCACGCAGGTCCCTGGACCTCCTCTACCCTGCACCTTAAACTCTTTCTTCAGATCAGTCTTTCTGTGATTTTAACTTATCTTTGTGACTGATGCTGAAGCTGAAACTCCAATACTTTGGCCACCTCATGCAAAGAGTTGACTCATTGGAAAAGACCCTGATGCTGGGAGGGATTGGGGGCAGGAGGAGAAGGGGACGACAGAGGATGAGATGGCTGGATGGCATCACCAACTCGATGGACATGAGTTTGAGTAAACTCTGGGAGTTGGTGATGGACAGGGAGGCCTGGCGTGCTGCGATTCATGGGGTGGCAAAGAGTCGGACACGACTGAGCGACTGAACTGAACTGAACTGTGTCCAACTGTATCTTTTCTCAATGTCACCAATAATAGGTAACAAACTAGTTACTTGATTTAGTTCAGTCGAAGCTCTATGAGCTGCTCATCAGAACAAGCTGTCTTTTGAAGGCTTTGAGGTCTATTTTGACCAAATCTTATATCTAGATAACATCTGCCTTAATGACAGTTAAGATCACCATTATTTCATTCTCTCTATGCAGAGTAGAAAATGAGGACTTGATTTCTCACTCATTTCTCACCCTGAAGTGAATAGAATACTGAGCTGTGCTTTTGGGTTATCACAGAAAAAAGTGGGATGCCCTTTTAGTCAGGGATGTATCCTGTTAGATTTCCCTGTGTCTCTGCATCCCAGAAACCTAACTGCTCTCCCTGCAACCTGGACATTGGTATGTTAAATCAAAACAATGTGACTTCAAATGACAACAAAAGGAGCTGATCTATTTTTTCATTGCCACCATAAAATACTCTTGAACTCAACTCAATAATTTCTGTTAAGAGAAATCCCATATAGAAGGTTGTGTAAAAGCTATAGTCCATGATGTTGGAAATTTCACAATATCTCTCTGGACAAAACCAAGTCACTAGACTGCTGAGAACCTAAAAGACACTTACAGATTCTTGAAAAATTGCTTCTTCCAAATTTATAGTGTGATAAAGTAACCTCAAACTCCATTGACAATCATTGTTAATAATGATTAACCAAAAATGTTGCTGAGTGCTCTGTTCTTGACATCACAAAAATCTTTTATTATGAAGGGTAACAAAAATAAACTGTAGTCATCGTATAGTTAGCATGACTAACTCAAAATTCCCCTTGGAAATGGGAAAAAAGTTTCCAAAGATTGTTAAGCCTGCTGTTGGTGTTCAGTTGCTAAGTTGTGTCCGACTTCTCGTGACCCCATGGATTGCAGCATGCCAGGCTCCTCTGTCCTCCATTATCTCCCAGAATTTGCTCAGATTCATGTCCACTGAGTCAGTGATGCTGTCTAACCAACTCATTCTCCACCACCCCCTTCTCCGCCCTCAATATTTCCCAGCATCAGAGTCTCTTCCAGTGAGTTGACTCTTCATATCAGGTGGCCAAAGTTTTGGAGCTTCAGCATCAGTCCTTCCAATGAATATTCAGGACTAATTTCCTTTAGGTTTGACTAGTTTGATCTCCTTACTGTTCAAGGGACTCTTAAGAGTCTTCTCCAGCACCACAATTTGAAAGCATCAATTCTTTGGCGCCCAGCCTTCTTTATACTCACCAAATGCCATGCTTATCCATTATAAACAGAAGTTCTGGGGCACAGAGGACAGGATTCGGGCTCCCTGTAGAGGGAGGTTCAAGAGGGAAAGACACATGTATACCTATGGCTGATTCATGTTGATGTATGGCAGAAACCCGCACAATATTGTAAAGTAATTATCCTTTAATTAAAAATAAGTGATCATTTTTTTTTAAACTGGGGCAGGACAGTGTGGGTTTGAATTTTAGTTTCTGTTTTTTTTCAGTCCCTAAGTCATGTCTGACTCTTTGCAACCCCATGGACTGCAGCATGCCTGGCTGAATTTCAGTTCAGTCACTTACTAACATTGCAACATTGGAGACCTTATTTGACTCTTTCATTCTTTAACATCATCATTTCTGAAATGGAAGCATAATAATATCTGCCTTGTTGGAATGTCCCTCCTTGGTTCAGTGGTTAAGACTCTGCATGCAGGGGGCATAGGTTCGATCCCTAGTCATGGAAGTTCTGCATGCCTTGTGTACCCAGGGTGGGTGGGGGAAAGGTTTAAAAAGTCCATAAATGCACAGTAGTATAATATCTGGCACATACTCAGCACTTAGTAAGTTTCTGTTGCTAGAATATTGGGATACAATTTGTAATTCCTTTTCACAAGTAAATAAAGTCAGAAAGTTGACACAGTTTGACACATTTGACAACATTTGACCCATGTTCAAATTCCAATGATACATGATCAAATGTTGACACATGTTAAACATTTGATACAAGTTGACAGCATTTGACACATGTTCCCTGTAGCCTGTGATGTTGCCATTATGCATGCCTGTGTGGTGTGAACAGTCATTCCTTATGGATGTTGCCTATAGGTCATCTACGTCCTTACTATACAACTCCAAATACTGTAAAGTACTCCTTATACCTGAAGGGTTTTCATTAATATGGTTAATATGTCTTCCTTTGACCCCCAAAACACCAATAGGTGGCAGTTACTAGAAATCAATTTCAAAAGAACAGAAGCTGGATCGAGTTAGCATTTTTAAGACTAGTTCTTTCTAGTTGAGATATTCAGTTCCCAGTACTCAAATATGAAACCATCCAGAAGAAGTGAGAGAGAGTGGGAAGTGCAGAGCCAAAAACGTGCCATAAAAACCAGGTAGACATCGGGGGATTAGCAGGACACGAGGTACAGAGCTGAACAGGCATCAGAAAACCTCTAGTCTTAAGGGTAAAGAGCAGAGGACTGTATAACTTGGCAAAAGTTATTTAAACTCTTCTAAACTCAGTAAGGGCTTCCCCGGTGGCTCAGTGGTAGAGCCTCCGCCTGCCAATGCAGGAGACGTTGGTTCAAGCTCTGTGTTGGGAAGATCGCCTGGTGTGGGAAATGGCAACCCACTCCACTATTCTTGCCTGGAAAATCCCGTCCACAGAGGAGCCTGGTGGGCTACAGTCCATGGGGTCACAGAAGAGTTGGACATGACTTAGTGACTGAACAGCAACAAACAAAATAAAATGCAAATAACAAAACAAGAAAACCAAACGTAACTCAAAGAGATTATATTCAACCTATGCACTTAAAAACTACCCACATTTTTAGAAAAGAGAACACTCCTGCACTGTTGGTGGGAATGTGTGCAGACACTATGGCGTTTCCTCAGAAAACTAAAATTAGAGTTACCATGTGATCCAGCATTCCCACTCTTGGGAATATATGCAGATGAAAATGTAATTCAAGAAGATACATGTTAAAAAATAAAATAAATAAAAATTTAAAAATTTTTTAAAAAAGAAGATACATGTACCCCTATGCTCATAGCAGCACTATTCACAATAACCAAGAAATGGAAGCAACTTAAATGTCTATTGACAGATGAATGGATAAAGAAGATGTGGCATATATATGCAATACTCTACACACACACACACACACACACACCTATATATATATATCAACCGTTAAAAAAGCATGAAATAATACCATTTGCAGCATCATGGATGAACCTAGAGATTATCATACTAAATTAAGTCAAAAAGAGACAGACAAATACTATATGATATCACTTGTATGTGGAATCTAATATATGACACAAAGGTACCTATCTATAAAACAGAACAGACTCGTGGTTGCCACGGGAGAGGGGATTACAAGAGGGGATGTAGCAGAAGGTTGGAGTTCGCGGATGTAAGCTGTTAGATATGGGCTGGATAAACAACAAAGTCCTACTGTATAGCACAGGGAACCATATTCAAATATCCTATGATAAACCGTAATGGAAAAGAATATTTAAAAATAATGTACATATAAATATGTATATTTATATATAAATAACTGAATCACTTTGCTTACAGCAGAAATTAACACAAAGTTGTCAATCAACTACACTTCAATAAACAAAACTATCCACATTTTGCTTGTTTTTATTCTTATATTTTCGCCATTGCATACAAGTTAATGAGTTTGGGGATAAGTACATACCCATGAAACCATCACCATCATCAAAGTCATAAACATATCCATCTCTTCCCAAGGATTCCTTCTGTCCCCTTAATTATTATGATTGTGATTACTGTTACTGCAACTAATTTTTTTAGTGGTGAGAGTGCTTAGTGTAAGATCTACTGTCTTAGAAAGTTTAAGTATATAATACAGTATTGTTAGCTATGGACACCTTGCTGTATATTAGCTTTCCAGTATTTGTTTTTCTTGAATCCTTCAACCTTTCACCTGCATATTTTCCCCTTTCCCCAGCCCCTGGCTACAACCATGCTACTCTCTGCCATTTTAGATTTCACACATAAATGAGACAATGTAGTGTTATGTCTTTCCGTGTCCAGCTTATTTCATTTAGCATCATGTCCTCCAGATACATCCATGTTGGCACAAATTTCCCTGCCCACTTCTTGGCACCCCTACTATTCTGCTCATCTCCCCCTGACTTCCATTTACATGGTGTTCGTTTTTCCTGTGAAAATGTCTACTCCTCCCTGCTTCAGAACTTTGCATTTGCTCTTCTATCCTAAGTTCTTTCTCCACCTGTCCTTGGCTGGCTTCTTCTCATCACTCAGGTCTCAGCTAAAGACTGTCCCTGTCATCTGCCCTCCACATCTCCCCATTGCTTTCCTTCACTGCTCTCCTAGAATCAGTGGTGGTGGTTGGTGGTTTAGTTGCCAAGTCATGTCCAATTCTTGTGACCCCATGGACTATAGCTCACCAGGCTCCTCTGTCCATGGGATTCTCCAGGCAAGAGTACTGGAGTGGAATGCCATTTCCTTCTCCAAGGGATCTTCCCCACCCAGGAATCGAACCCCGGTCTCCTGCACTGCAGGCAGATTCTTTACCAACTGAGCTAATGACTTTATCCCACTATTTCCTTGGTCAATGAGCACTCATCCTAAAGAATGTGAACTTTATGAGGGCCACGTCATTTTACATTTGGTTTCTTATAGCCTGTCTAGTCCCTATCATGGAATCTGGAGCACAGTGAAATTTTAATATACAGCAAAAATAAAAACAATAGACATTAATGGTGTCGTTGTTGTTCACTCGCTAAGTGATGTCCCACTCTTTGTGACCCCGTGGACTGCAGCACAACAGGCTCCTCTGTCCTTCACTAGCCCCTGGAGTTTGTTCAAACTCACATCCATTGAGTTGGTGATGCTATCTGACCATCTCATCCTCTGCCATCCCCTTCTCCTTTTCCTTAAATCTTTCCCAGTTTCAAGGTCTTTTCTAATGAGTCAGCTCTTCGCATCAGGTGGCCAAAGTATTCGAGCTTAGTGTCACTCCCTGCAATGAATATTCAGGGTTGATTTCCTTTCGGATTGCCTGATTTGATCTCCTTGCAGTTAAGGGCCTTCTCCTGCACCACAATTCAAAAGCATCATTTCTTCAGCTCTCGGACTGCTTTACGGTGCAATTCTCGCATGTGTATATGACTACTGGCGAAACCATAGATTTGACCACGTGGACCTTCGTCAGCAAAGCAATGTCTCTGCTTTGTAATATGCTGTCTAATTTTGTTATAGTTTTACTTTCATGAAGCAAATGTCTTTTAATTTCATGGTTGCAGGGAGTTCTTACACCTGTGTGATTCTAAGTGACTTTCACATATTTTTCTCACCAAAATCCAAGGAGTTTGTTGTTGCTGTTATTATCACCATTCCTATTTTATAGATGAAATAGTAAGCTCAGATAAGTCAAATACCTCACCCAGAGTCACACTGCCATGGAGTGGCAGAACTGGAATTCTGCCTCAAGATGTTTCCAAGCTTTAGCTACTGCTATTCATACCCTCAATCATGTTGATATCTGGAACAAATGAATGATTATCCTCAAGATTATTGGGTGCCCTAGGACTCAAATGGTCTCTTCTGACTTCTCAGCCACATTTGCACAAGTTAGAAAAACTCATTTAAAGGAATTGAACTGGGGAGGCTCTACACCAAGTGGACTCAAGGCTTTGGGTCCACTTATTTTCCTAGGGAAGCACACCCACCATGGCAAGCTGACCCATCAAGCTAAATCCACAGCGTGTGATGGGAGGGTTATACTTCCTACAGCTGTGGTTGTGTTATTAATGACTGGGGTCAGTCCTCAGGGGCTTGATGAAGGGTTGAAATCAGAGTTGCCCTTTGAAATTCTCAGTCCTTGCTTGCTCCTTACCCTCTGAAGTGTGGGAGCAGAGGCAGAAACAGCCCCTAGACGTTCTTCTTGTTTCTTTTGCCTTCTAGACAGTCTCTTAACATAGCAAGAATGAAGGACCATGTGAATTTTTGTGTCCATGTGTGGGATGGTCTGTTTTATCATCTTGTCATAACACTTTCCTAAATGTTTCCAGAACACAAGTCTAAACACGGTGGTTGGGCCCTGGGAAAAATTATCTCCTTTCGCTTTCAGGTCTTAGCAATTTTATTCCAATAGTGTCATCAATATTGATTATGCATCTACTCTCTGCATAATGAAAATATTAATGACCTATATTTATATAGTCTTTGTATATCCTCAAGTTTTCAAAGAAGCTTGAAAGTCATCAACTTTAACACGGCAGTCCCCGCAACCCCCCTACCATTTACTCTCAGCATTGATTTTATCTTTTTCAATCCTCACAACTGTGAGAGGTAAGTTACATTTTTGGTTCTCCTTTAAAGATGGAGGGAGGCGGCAGGAATGTCTTACCTGAGGTCACACCATCATAAATAACAGAGTTGCCACCAAACCATTGTGGTTGTAAAGTGGCATGATGTGACAGACATGATAATCTTCTGACTCTACCTGGCATGTACTGCTATCTAACAAACCTCCCCTAAATGTAGTGGCTTAAACAGCAGTCTTTTGGTTACCATGAATTGACAAATTAGCCTGAGATCAATCAATGGGGTGGCATTTGGGGCCTCACTTGGGCTCTCTTAGGCAACCTTAGTCAGGGACTGGGTCAGCTGAGAGCTGCTGGCCTACAATGGACTCAGCTGGATGGCTCATCTCTAATGGTTTCATCCTTCAGCAACCTAGCCCAGGCTTTCAATGATGACTGGCAGAGTTCCAAAATGGGAACTTAAATTGCAACATCTCTCTTGGCCTAGGCTCAGAACTCAAATAACATTGCTTCTGTCACATTCTAGTAGCCAAAACAAGTCCCAAGACCAGCCCAGCTTCAAGAGAAGGAATATAGACTCTATCTCTTGATAGAAGGAGCTGCAAAGGCTGAAAGGCTATGAAAATAGGGAAAGAAGTCACCTATGCTGTTTTTTTAATCTACAAGATATTATACATTTTTTTTAATTTTTAAAGGACATAATCCTTACAAGCAGGACATTTATATTCCAATGATTAGACACCTCAAAGTACAAATATAAGAAAATAATCATGTCAAAATGTTGAATTTAATGTATGTAAATTATACCTTAATAAAATATGTAAAAACAGAGACTGATCATTCTCGTCTATAAATATATTAATATTTATCTTACTAGAAAACTAGTGTTTAATGTATTTAATAACAGATCTAATTAGCCCAGCTGGAAAAAATCAGTGGTTTTATTCTCATAAAGGTCTAAAAAGCCATCAACTTTGGAATGCTAGTGAGTTTTGAAATGTTATATTCAACTCATGAATAATTTTTCTCAATAACAAAAGCTATAAGATCTGTTTGCATATTTCTGCTTGTGTGTGTATATATATATATATATATATATATATAGATAGATAGATAGATAGATATATGTACTTTTTAGGTGTGTGATATTTTTCTGCCTCTGGATGGTATAACCAAAATTAATTTTTTAAAAGCTGTATTTAATTGGTTTAGAATTAAGCACTTATAAATAAATTAAGTATTCCTATAGTTCTCAGAAATATAACGAAAGACAACCCAAATGCTTTCCATGAGGTTTACATGAGCTGGGAAAATACTTATTATTAAAGTTAACAAATACGTCAGTTTTATTAAAATAGGAATGTCTTAGAGTTATCAGCATTAAATATAAAACTTTTATTCTATCAGGTTTTCTAGTCAAATAAGTTCCTGTTATCTCTCTTACAAAATCTGCCAGCAAGAAAAATAACTTGGTATGATAAAATTTTTATGTCATATTTTTAAAAAACAAATTATTTAAATATAACTGAGAAAAGAGTTTTTAGGTGCAGTAATTATGCCTTATGATATGTGTACTTAGCTTTCAAAATCTTCTGGTAACTTGACTCCTTAGGATTTTGCTAAGTTAATGATAACAACATACTGATATCTAGATTATTTTCAAATGGTATAAAATTTTGAACACTTTAATTCAGTTCAGTTCAGTCGCTCAGTCGAGTCCAACTCTTTGCAACCCCATGAACCACAGCACGCCAGGCCTCCCTGTCCAATCACCAGCTCCCGGAGTACACCCAAACCCATGTCCATTGTGTCGGTGATGCCATCCGACCATCTCATCCTCCGTTGTCCCCTTCTCCTCCTGCCCTCAATCTTTCCCAGCATCAAGGTCTTTTCAAATGAGTCAGCTCTTCACATCAGGTGGCCAAAGTACTGGAGTTTCAGCTTCAACATCAGTCCCTCCAATGAACACCTAGCTTTTACTAAAAATTAAGATTTGTAAGGGTTAAGAATTTTAATTAACTTATATAATTAAAACTACTAAATATAATAAGGGAAATGTTGATATGCAAGAAAAATAAAATACATGTTTTTGGTAAGAGAAGGAGTAAAAAATAGAAATGCATTTTGTTTAAGGGAAAATAATTTTGTCTCAGAAAGAGGCAAAAAGAAGGAAAGCATTAGAAAAAATCTGAATGTGTAAAGGAAATTATAAAGATGTATGGGAAAGGAATATTTGAAAAGAGCTTTATGCATGGTAATGTTGACTAATTTAAGTAAGTTTAATTAAGTAAATGAGTTTTAATACCAAAAGTAAGCTGCTGCAAAATTATTCAATAGAATCTGAGTTCTCTATCTGCTAAAAGGACAAACTATAAACATAAAAAGTTGAAGAGAGAAAGTAAAGGAGGAAATCTTGCATAGTCAAGTTGACTAAAATGGAATTAACATAAGCATTTTTTAAGTTAAGCTTTAATACCAACAGTGTATTTATGTAAAACTAAAAACTCAATTTCTTTCGTCTGCTAAAAGAACCAAGTTTCTTTGGTTGCTCTTAATAAGAGATTATAAAATGTTTTTATTTATCTCTGAGAACTCTGTCTAAAAAGCAAAGATTTTCTGTTTTATCAAAGTAACTTCCTTTGTTGTTTACATCAGATTTTTTAATTACCAAAGAAAACTTGACTCTCTCTACTATAACAGATACATTTTACTTATAATTACTTGACCATCTGGATTTACCTGTGAAGTTTCTAATTGTTACCATGGTTAAATGAATAAGTAAATATTGTTTATAGTCACTAAAGCGTCTGCCTAAAATGTGGGAGACCTGGGTTCAATCCCTGGGTCGGGGAGATCCTCTGGAGAAGGAAATGGCAACCCATTCCAATACTCTTGCCTGGAAAATCCCATGGATGGAGAAGCCTGAAAGGCTACAGTCCATGGGGTCGCACTGAGTTGGACATGACTGAGCAACTTCACTTGCTTAGTCACCTATAATTCAATTTGACCAAGTGTTTTAAAACTTCTTGATATTTCTGATGAAGTGAAGTAGTGTGAAGTAAAAGTCACTCAGTTATATCTGGGTTTTTGTGACCCCATGGACTGTAGCCTGGCAGGCTCCTCTGTCCACGTAATTCTCCAGGCCAGAGTAGTGAAGTGGGTAGCCTTTTGCTTCTCCAGGCGATCTTCTAAAACCAGGGATCGAACCCAAGTCTTGCACATGAGAGGTGGATTCTTTACTGTCTGATCCACCAGGAAAGCCCAATATTTCTGATAAAATTCCTCAAAATAAAATTCTAAATAAAGTCTTTTTGACTTGAATGTAATTTTAGGATTTTCCCATTTAACTTACATGCAGAGTGTATCATGCAAAATGCCAGGCTGGATGACTCACAAGCTGGAATCAAGATTGCTGGGGAAAATATCAACAACCTCAGATATTCAGATGATACTACTTTAATGGCAGAAAGTGAAGAGGAACTAAAGAGCCTCTTGATGAAGGTGAAAGAGAAGAGTGAAAAGGCTGTCTTAAAACTCAAGATTAAGAAAAAACTAAGATCATGGCATCCATTCCCATCACTTCATGGCAAAGGGAAGGGGAAAAAGTAGAAACAGTGACAGATTTTATTTTCTTCAGCTCCAAAACGACTGCAGATGGTGACTGCAGCCATGAAAGTAAAAGACACCTGCTCGTTGGAAGAAATCTGTGACAAACCTAGACAGCGTGTTAAACAAAACAGAAACCTCACTTTGCCAACAAAGGTCCATATAAGTCAAAGCTGTGGTTTTTCCAGGAGTCACGTATGGATGTGAGATTTGGACCAGAAAGAAGGCTGAAGAACTGATGCTTTAGAGCTGTGGGGCTGGAGGAAATTCTTGAGAGTCCCTTGGATTGCAAGGAGATCAAACCAGTCCATCCTAAAGGAAATCAACCCTAAGTATTCATTGGAAGGACTGATGCTGAAGCTGAAGCTCCAATACTTTGGCCACCTGATGCAAAGGGCTGACATTGGAAAAGACCCTGATACTGGGAAAAATGAGGGCAAGAGGAGAAGAGGACGACAGAGGATGAGATGGTTGGATGGCATCACTGACTCAATGGACACGAGTTTAAGCAAACTCCAGGACATAGTGAAGGGCAGGTAAGCCTGGCTTGCTGCAGTTTATGGGATCGTAAAGAGTAGGACACAATTTAGCAACTGAACAACAACAATAGTGTTCCTGGAAAAATCTCAAAAATGTGTTCTCTTTCCCCTCGTAGAACAAAAATATTAACCTAATCACACATATATGGTATATTGAATTGTGCAGGAAGCTCTGTCAATTAAGAAGTAATGCTAAACTTTTATATTTTTATTTTTTAGGCATGTAATTATTCTAGAAATTATATGAAATGCCTAAAAATCTGATATGTTTTAATATGATGTTGTCATCATTTTTATCTTAAAATGTTGTACATCACAAAATAACTATACTTCTTTATGAAATAAGCTCTAACAATGGACATTTTTTAGTCTTTCATCATTTGCAGACAGTTATTATGGCTCAGCTGGTAAAAAATCTGCCTGCAATGCAGGATACCTGGATTTGATCCCTGGATTGGGAAGATGGCTACCCACTCCAGTTTTCTGGCCTGGAGAATTCCATGGACTGTATAGTCCATGGAGTGGCAAAGAGTCGGACATGACTGAGTAACTTTCACTATTGTTTCACTCAGGCACTTTTACAAAAGTTTCCTGCAAATGTGTTTCATATTTAGAGAAGTTCATAGAAAGAAATCTAATAAATACTCTAGGATAAAAGTTTCTGATAACCTTTAAGCTATACCACTAAGCAGGATAAGAATTTACATAATTCTAATGGAAAAATGCATGGCTTCATAAACCTTCTAAGAAAAGAAGAAGAATTAATTACATAGGACTAAATGAACAAAGAGGATGATTATAATCTTTATGACATTTATTTTAAGTATTTCTGATTCTTTACTTTCTTGTTTTCCAGATATAAAGAGGCTTTTCCTCTTAAATTAATTAAACTATAAGAATTTGGTAAATTATAAGTAGAATTAATACATTAAAATTTTTCTCCCTACCTGATCCCTCCAGATCTTGCAAACTTGTAGTGAGTATTCTTATTTTTATGGTAACATGCTTATTTACACAAGTCAGTAAGAATCTCTTCTCTACATACAGAACACAATTAGAAATACTGATTGTATTACCAAAGTATAGGGATGCAATATTTGCAAGAGACATGGGTTCCCTGGAAGCTCAGCTGAAAGAATCCACCTGCAATGCAGCAGAGCCTGGTTCTATTCCTGGGTTGGGAAGACCCCCTGGAGAAGGGAACGGCTACCCACTCCAGTATTCTGGCCTGGAGAATTCCATGGACAGAGGAGCTTGGCAGGCTACAGTACATGGTGTCACAAAGAGTCGGACATGACTGAGCAACTTTCACTTTCTTCACTTTCACTTTTCTTTGTATAGATTCAGATATGACCAGACAACTTTAGCAAACTAAAGTTGACTTATAGAGCCCAGAAAACTTTAAAAAACAGCCTGGTAGCTTGCTTACAGGGTTCCCAGCAGCCTTATCAGGTGAATAGGGGAAGTCACTTCCTGGCAGGTACAGAAACCTGAAGATATTTTAGGGACCTTAAGAAGGAAGGAATTCCCCCAAACTTAGAGGTATTGCAGGTGGTTCTCATGAATGATTCTTGACTTGGTTTCCTGGCCTCAAGATGTATGTAAAATTTCAATTTGAAATCCTTTGTGAAAAATCCCACAAAGCAGATTTAAAGATGAAGAAGTGAAGTAGTGTGGAGTAAAAGTCACTCAGTTGTATCTGACTCTTTGTGACCCCATGGACTGTAGACTGGCAGGCTCCTCTGTTCATGTCATTCTCCAGGCCAGAGTACTGAAGTGGGTAGCCATTCCCTTCTCCAGGGGATCTTTCACAATTTCAATTTGAAATCCTTTATGAAAAATTCCACAAAGCAGATTTAAAGAGCCTATATGTTCAATCACTAATGTGATATAAATAAAATGTCTAAATTCTTTGAAACTAAACTTCTTTTGTAAGCAAATTACAACTAAGTTGGTTATCTTTGGTAAAAATGAGGGAAAAAGAGAATAATTATGTATCCACCTGTATGGATATGAGATTCTAGGGCTTCTTACTGGCTTTTAAGGTTCTGTTTTCTACCTGTAAACAAGACTAGATATTGCACCCTTCTAGTTTCCTCCTGTATTTGGCAACAACGCTTCAAAATAAAGTTTCTGAATTTCTTTTCCCACCCTTTTGACTTGGAGTCATTAAGAACTACAAGTACCCTTTTTTCTGAAACCTTGCAAACCAAATTTGAAAAACTTGATATAAACTTGAGAAAAATCACCACAATAGTTCATGTTCAGATAATCTTCATGGGTGTTGCTGTATTGGGCCATTCAGAAAAAATCCCCCAAATCTAGGAAGATCTATTAGTTTGCCACTCCCTGCCTCACTCCATCTAAAGCTGTTTCAAGCTGGACATCTAGAAATCTTCTCAACTGCCTCTCTTCAGAACTCAGAACCTAGGATTATGGTTTGCTCCAATCATTAACAGCTTATTAAACACCTGATTGCTTGCATCATAGTGAACCAAAAGCTTGGCCTCTGTGCACCAGTGTGGAGTCAGAACTTGGAGACAGAGCTTTGGGTGAGGTAGAAAAGAATAGCTCTATTGCTTTATCAGGCAAAGAGAGATACAGTGGGCTCAGGTCCTCAAAATGATGTGCCCCAACCTGGGGTATTTGGTGAGAAGCTTTACAGTAATGGGCTTCCCTGGTGGCTCAGCTGGTAAAGAATCTGCCTGCAATGTGGGAGACCTGGGTTCTATCCCTGGGTTGGGAAGATCCCCTGGAGAAGGGAACGGCTATCCATTCCAGTATTCTGGCCTAGAGAATTCCATGGATGTATAATCCACGGGTGGCAAAGGGTGGGACATGACTTTCACTTTCACTTTACTTTCACTTTATAACAATGGTTCAAAGACTCAAGGGAGCGGTTGCTGATAAGGATCAGGGTGTGTGCAGGGCCCAGCTCCTTTAACCTGGCCTCAGGTGGTCTCCTGATGAGCTTGTGTTGTCCATCCTTCATTTATTGGGGATTTTAATTCTGAGGAAGAGCTCAAGGGCATTGTTGTGTGTATCCCTTGCAGTGGAACCAGTACCGTATGGTTTCTAGGCTGCTCCTCCTTTGTCTCTGCATCCCCTCCCTTCCCTGATTAGCCGCTGTTTGAACCTGCCATTTGGGACTCAGGGGAGGTCATGGAAGCTGGCAACTTCCTTACAACAAAGGAGGGACACAGTAAGGCTTCTGCGTCTAGGAGCCCCACACCACCCTGCTCCGTTTCAACAGGCCTAACTTCAGTTGGCCACCTACATCACTATCACATCAAATGAGCTTAAATAAATCGACCTACAGTCAGGACTAAGAGATGGATTTGGTGTGATAAAACAATCCACAAACTCAACTTCTGGACAGAAACTTCTTAGAGAAGTTTCAATGGCAGTATTATTGAGGAGCAAAATTTACTGCCCCAAAATGTGGCTCTTTGGCATGAGGATTATTTTAGGCTATTTTAAGAAACAGAAAACCCAGGTAGTCTTTCATTTTACCTCCCCCGTAAATGCCTCAAAGAACTAACTAAAGAGCTGGCTCCAGGAAAAGCACTGCCACCAGAGATAATCTATAAATTATACGTAATATAATTTAGGTGTAGTAGGTTAGGTGTAGTAGGGAAAACTCAGTGCCAGAAAACCAAAGTCTTCTCTGAGTCCCATTGTCTCTGCATGGAATAGAAAACACTGTTTACCAAATATTTCCTTTGCCATCTCCATCTGAATTGACTTCTTCCCCTTCCTGTCAGTTACAAGTTGGTGCTTGCCAAGGGCATTTGCCATCTGCCTCTATGAAAATTGAATCCTGTGCTGCTGAAGCTATTGACCTTTGACATGCCCTGAAGGGAGTGCAGGGTGGAGAATGAGGCATTTTGTAAAACTGGAGCACATCAAGGATTTAGCTCAGACAGTCAAGAGTCTGCCTGCAATGCCAGAGACATGACTTAGCGGCTAAACCACCACCAAAACTGGAAGAGCAGGTCTTTAGATAATCTAGATATTTTCAGAAACTGATTTCATGATCCCTATCCTGGCATGTCCTCATATCTAGAAAAAGAATTAATCACTTCATGGTGATTAGCTTCTCATGAAAGTGAAAATGTTAGCCGCTCAGTCCTGTGCAACTGTTTTTCAACCCCATGAACTGTAGCCTGCCAGCTCTCCTGTCCATGGGATTTCCCAGGCAAGAATACTGGAGTGGGTCGCAGCTATACTCTTCTCCAGGAGACCTTCCCAACCCAGGGATTGGCCCCAGGTCTCCTGCATTACAGGCAGATTTCTTACCATCTGAGCCAACAGCTCCTCATGACTAGCATTCATCTTACAAAAGATGAATGCTAGATTGTGTGAACTCTCCCTTCACCAAAATCACATATCTTGACCTTCTCCCTCTAGCTCTTTGCAGCAGCTTGTCAGAGCTAGCCGAAATGCTGTTTCCCAGGCTGCAGTCCTCATTTTGCCCCAAATGAAACTTAGCTCACAACTTGCACATTGTGTATCTTTTTTAGTCAACGTTCTGAACAGCTACCCCTTTCTTCTGTCCGATGGCATATAAACCTCAATCGCGTAAGTTGCGCTTGGTCTCTTTTTTCTTATGGGGCTCCAGAACACACATAATCAAATTTATTTTTTCTCCTCTTCACCTATCTTATGCCAATTTAACTATTAGACCATCTAGAGGAATCTAGAAAGGGTAGAGAATAATATTTTTTTTCCTTCCCTAACACACCTAACAGTGCTATTTGTGGGAAAGTCACTTAGACTTGCTTAGCCTTAGTGTTCTAGAGCAAAATAGGGTGCTAGTGCTTATATAGCTAGGAAAATTGCCTGAATGATTTCTATTAATAGTTTTAGTACTAAAATCTTGCAGAACTCTGTGGGGCTCCTGGACACAGAAATTTTTCTGTGTCCCCATATCTTGTTTGTAGGTCAAGGGATACACATAACAGCATATTTGACCTCTTCTACAGAAATAAGTTCAGTTCAGTTCAGTCACTCAGTTGTGTCCGACTCTTTGTGACCCCATGAATTGCAGCACGCCAGGCCTCCCTGTCCATCACCAACTCCTGGAGTCCACCCAAATCCATGTCCATCGACTCGGTGATGCCATCCAACCATCTCATCCTCTGCCGTCCCCTTCTCCTCCTGCTCCCAATCCCTCCCAGCATCAGGATCTTTTCAAATGAGTCAACTCTTCGCATGAGGTGGCCAAAGTACTGGAGTTTCAGCTTCAGCATCAGTCCTTCCAATGAACACCCAGGACTGATCTCCTTTAGGATGGCCTGGTTGGATCTCCTTGCAGTCCAAGGGACTCTCAAGAGTCTTCTCCAACACCACAATTCAAAAGCATCAATTTTTCGATGCTCAGCTTTCTTCACAGTCCAACTCTCACATCCATACATGACCACTGGAAAAATCATAGCCTTAACCAGACAGACCTTTGTTGGCAAAGTAATGTCTCTGCTTTTTAATATGCTATCTATGTTGGTCATAACTTTCCTTCCAATGTGTGAGCGTCTTTTAATTTCATGGCTGCAATCACCACCTGTAGTGATGTTGGAGCCCAAAAAAATAAAGTCTGACACTGTTTCCGGTGTCTCCCCATCTATTTCCCATGAAGTGATTGGACCAGATGCCATGATCTTAGTTTTCTGAATGTTGAGCTTTAAGCCAACTTTTTCACTCTCCTCTTTCACTTTCATCAAGAGGCTTTTTAGTTCCTCTTCACTTTCTGCCATAAGGGTGGTGTCATCTGCATATCTGAGGTTGTTGATAATTCTCCTGGCAATCTTGATTCCAGCTTGTGCTTCTTCCAGCCCAGTGTTTCTCATGATGTACTCTGCATATAAGTCAAATAAGCAGGGTGACAAGATACAGCCTTGACATACTCCTTTTCCTATTTGGAACCAGTCTGTTGTTCCATGTCCAGTTCTAACTGTTGCTTCCTGACCTGCATACAGGTTTCTCAAGAGGCAGGTCAGGTGGTCTGGTATTCCCACCTCTTTCAGAATTTTCCACACTTTATTGTGATCCACACAGTCGAAGGCTTTGGCATAGTCAATAAATCGGAAATAGATGTTTTTCTGGAACTCTCTTGCTTGGAAGTGGTCAAACAGGAGATGGCAAGAGTGAATGTCAACATTCTAGGAATCAGCAAACTAAAATGGACTGGAATGGGTGAATTTAACTCAGATGATCATTATATCTACTACTGTGGGCAGGAATCCCTTAGAGGAAATGGAGTAGCCATCATGGTCAACAAAAGAGTCCAGAATGCAGTACTTGGATGCAATCTCAAAAATGACAGAATAATCTCTGTTCGTTTCCACGGGAAACCATTCAATATCACGGTAATCCAAGCCTATGCCCCAACCAGTAATGATGAAGAAGCTGAGGTTGAACAGTTCTATAAAGACCTACAAGACCTTTTAGAACTAACACCCAAAAAGAAAAAAAAGAAAAAAAAAAAAGAACTAACACCCCAAAAAAGATGTCCTTTTCATTATAGGGGACTGGAATGCAAAAGTAGGAAGTCAATAAACACCTGGAGTAACAGGCAAATTTGGCCTTGGAGTACAGAATGAAGCAGGGCAAAGGCTAATAGAGTCTTGCCAAGAGAACACACTGGTCATAGCAAACATCCTCTTCCAACAACACAAGAGAAGACTCTACACATGGACATCACCAGATGGTCAACACCGAAATCAGATTGATTATATTCTTTGCAGCCAAAGTTAGAGAAGCTCTGTACAGTCAGGAAAAACAAGACCAGGAGCTGACTGTGGGTCAGATCATGAACTCCTTATTGCCAAATTCAGACTTAAACTGAAGAAAGTAGGGAAAACCACTAGACCATTCAGGTATGACCTAAATCAACTCCCTTATGACTATACAGTGGAAGTGAGAAATAGATTTAAGGGACTAGATCTGATAGAGAGCCTGATGAACTATGGACGGAGGTTAGTGACATTGTACAGGAGACAGGGATCAAGACCATCCCCATGGAAAAGAAATGAAAAAAGGCAAAATGGTTGTCTGAGGAGGACTTACAAATAGCTGTGAAACGAAGAGAAGTGAAAAGCAAAGGAGAAAAGGAAAGATATTCCCATTTGAATGCAGAGTTCCAAAGAATAGCCAGGAGAGATAAGAAAGCCCTCCTCAGCGATCAATGCAAAGAAATAGAGGAAAACAACAGAACGGGAAAGACTAGAGATCTCTTCAAGAAAATTAGAGATATCAAGGGAACATTTCAGGCAAAGATGGGATCAATAAAGAACAAAAATGGTATGAAACTAACAGAAGCAGAAGATATTAAGAAGAGGTGGCAACAAAACACAGAAGAACTGTACAAAAAAGATCTTCATGACCCAGATAAGCACGATGGTGTGATCACTCACCTAGAGCCAGACATCCTGGAATGTGAAGTCAAGTGGGCCTTAGAAAGCATCACTATGAACAAAGCTAGTGGATGTGATGGAATTCCAGTTGAGCTATTGCAAATCCTGAAAGATGATGCTGTGAAAGTGCTGCCCTCAATATGCCAGCAAATTTGGAAAACTCAGCAGTGGCCACAGGACTGGAAAAGGTCAGTTCTCATTCCAATCCCTAAGAAAGTCAATCCCAAAAAATGCTCAAACTACCACACAATTACACTCATCTCACCTGCTAGTAAAGTAATGCTCCAAATTCTCCAAGCCAGGCTTCAGCAATACATGAACCGTGAACTTCCAGATGTTCAAGCTGGTTTTAGAAAAGGCAGAGGAACCAGAGATCAAATTGCCAACATCCGCTGGATCATTGAAAAAGCAAGAGAGTTCCATAAAAACATCTACAGAACTAAAACCCCCAACAAATGGAAGATGTTAACTACTTGTTGAAGCATTCTTCAGAGAAGATCCGGAGATCACTTAAGGCCAGATTAAAGGAACCATAGAAGCTACTCAGGACATCACCTGAGCCCAGACCAAAATAATACAAACCCTGAACACAGTCTGATCCTTACCACCTGCCCTTGAATCAATCATTGCTACAGAACTCCTCACCAATTTCTCCCTCTCCCCCTAGCAAGTTGGGACACACAGTTTTGGAGGCACAAGCCGACTGTGTTCCCCTTTGCCTGGCAAAGCAATATTATTTTCTACTTCAACCAAAATTCTGTCTTTGAGATTTGATTAGATACTGGTGCATAGTCACCTAGCTTGCGTCATCAGTATCAGCTGTCTTTTCCACAATGTTGACACACAACTCATGACCAATAGAAAGTAGTGGTTATTGTTAGGTTGCTGGTTCTGAGCTTGCTTATTCTTAGATGGGTTTCTTGCCCAACCTTTGCTCTGTTCTACATTTCAGGGGGGACCTCCAATATGCAGCTGCATTTCCTAGGCTTCTGAAGGTGAGCAGAATGTGACACCCCAAAATATGCCTCTTTAGCATAAGAATTATTTTGAGCTGGTTATTTTTAAAAAACAGCAGAAAAGCTCTAAAATCCGAGTAAAAGTTACCCTTTTATAAAAGATATTTACATTCATAAGGGAAATTTCTACTTATAAGAGTGTTGTTACCTGAAAACTGGGCTTGCCTCTTGGTAGGTGTTAAGCGGATCAACTCGATCAATCCAAAGTGTGGGAGAAGGAAAGGGTATTGTGACTTGCAGTAAGGAGAACACTGGGGCCCTTTCCCAAAGCAATGTCTCTCCGACAGCAAAATTAGGGAGGTTTTAAGGGAAGGGCATGGGCTTCCCCGGTAGCTCAGTCAGTAAAGAATCAGCTTGCAATGAAGGAGATCCAGGTTCGATCCCTGGGTCGGGAAGATGCCCTGGAGAAGGAAATGGCAAACCACTGTAGTATCCTTCCCTGGAAAATCCCATGGAGAGAGGAGCCTGGTGGGCTGCAGTCCATGGGTCACAAAGAGCCAGGCACCACTGAGTGACTGACAATGGGAAGAAAGGGAAAAAGTGGAGGAGAATTCAGCTCAGAAATGGGGCAAAGGTCAGCCGATTCCAAGCTTCGGAAGATTCAAGTTAGGAGGGTCAACAGCCTTATTCCATTCACCACCTGGGTGGGGGGTCTTAGTTCCTGCAGAGCTCAAAGATGCTTATTCCTTGAGGAACCAGGACTCTGCCCCAAGGCTGCACTATTGTTTCTTGACTGCTTCTCTTTTTCTGCATTCTCTCCCTTCCCTGATTAGCAGCTGTTTGAATCTGCACTTTGGAATTCGGGGAAGGTCTAGGACACTGACTGAAACTTATTTCCTATAAGGAAGAAACTGGGGACTCAGAGAGGATTTGTACTGGGAGATCCTGAGGGTCCTGCTTGTTTCAACATAACTTTTTCTGTATCACTGGAGAGGAAGATGATCAAATCCTTAGAAATTTATCAATAAAGAAGGAAGTGAATTAAATCTGATTAACAGATTTCCCTTGTTCATTGTGCTTTTCCTGGTCACCTCCCATAACTGGTCTTCCTTTTGCCTGCACCATATTTTGGTATTTAAGGTGATGGCTCTTGGCCATTTCAAGTAAAAAGATGCACAACATGACAGTTGTGAGTTAAGTTTTATTGGGGCCAAAATGAGGACTGCAGTCTGGAAGACAGCACCTCAGATAGCTGAGAGACTGCTCCAAAGAGGCAGTGGGGGAAAGGTCAATATATGATTTTGGTGAAGTGCAATCAAAAACTTACTTTACAAAAGTCTTTCTGCTCTTCATGTGGAGCTGATGTCGTCATGAAGGGATTTAGTTATTTTCTAGATGTGAAGAGATACAGGATTGGGATCATGAAATCAGTGCCTATCTAAAAACCTATCCCACCAGTTTCCCTGGAGCCCAGGGTGCCTCCCTCTCCACCCTGAATTCCGCTCAGGGTGTGCTGAAGGTTGGCAGTTACAGGAGCACAGAGTTCCATCTCCGGCAGAGGCAGATGGCAAATGGCCTTGTTGTCTTTGTTTATGGCAAATGCTCTTGGCAAGTGCCAATTTGTCATTGACAGCCATTTGGGGGAGTTACTATTTTTCTGAATATCTCCCATGCATACGTGTTATTAAACTTCTTTTTGTTTCTCTCTTCTTAATCTGTCTTGTATTACAGCAGGTGTCTCAGTCAAGAACCTAGGTTAGATGGAAAGTTATTTTTCCTCCTCTGCACTTCTAATGCAGCTGAATTCCTATTCAGCTTGGTCAAAGACAGGCACTGGCGGGATGTGGGGAAAGGAGATGCAGGTTGCTTCCCCACATCTGCTCTGTGTGGATGGCTTCTGAGGAGGGGCTGTGTACCTTCCATGGCTTCCACTCTTCCCAGGCAGATCCATCATGGTTCTAGATTCTGCCAGGTGCCCCTAAATTCTGGTAACACCACCTCTTCTTTTTGCCTCTCTGGCCTAGAGTTAGGAGCAACATCCTGCTGTATCTCATCTCTGGGTCACTTCATCATCTTATGTTTGGTCTCAGCATCTCTCTTGTCTGCATAAATGATTCCCTCCACTTTATTCCTTCTGTTTTAAATACTTCAAGTCACTTCTGTCTTCCTGCTTAAATGCAGACTAATAATTGTCTTATCATCTCTGAGGTTTTTAGGGCTCTCAATTAAAAAAACATGGATCCAATTTCTGACCCCTAATTCATCATGGATTTACTTGTGTGGCCTTGGCCAAGGTAACAAATAATACTGTTCTCCCAGTTGTAAGAAAAAGGTGTGCAGAGGGCTGTTATTGACTAGAAGCCTACTTCCAAGACTTGGACTCATTTTTTTTTTTCATCATTAGTCTTACTAACATGTATCTCCATTCTCTTTATCACCAGCATCTGCTTGCATGGTTTCTCTAGGTGGCTAAGCCAATTACAGAATAAGCTGGACTGGATCCAGGTTGTGGAGAATGAGTGGAGTGGCTGAGCAAGGTGGAGGCGTCCTCCTCATCCCATGCCTAGGGGAAGACCAGACAGAGAGGGTCCTCAGACCAGTCACACAAGGCTTGCCCTGCACTTGGAGAAGTTGCCAGCTCTTCTCTCAGCTACCCTAATGCACACAGCCAGCAGCCCTGCTGGCTCCGTGAACATCACAGGTTGAAGAACCTAGAAATAGGAACACTCCCATCTGAGTTAATTAAGATTTCAGCCTCCAGCAGATGCTTCTCTGACTATGGGAAAAAGAAAACACACACACACACACACACACACACACAAACCCCCAATTTTTTTATTCCTGAACTCTTCCTTTTCTTCCTGTAGATATGTTCTCTTGAGACTCTAGTGGAAGGAACACTGATTCTGACTCCATTTTCACTAACCATCATAACAAGCATGGAGCACTTATAGTCATAACAATAACATTATTAACAATAATAATAATACAAGCTATCACTTCCTAAATGTTTTCTATGTTGCAGGCACCCAGTCAGGTGCATTCAAACTAAGCACCTCATTTAATCCTCACTACAACCTAAAAGCAAAATAAATCCCATGTTCCACACTTTCAGAGGAAACTCATCTTAGGAGTAATGTCACTGCTCAAAAGCTTGTCACCTTATCAAGGAGAATTCCCCTGGCCCACCTTGTCTGAAATAGAATGCACTCACATAGAAGCACATGTACGCAGATGTAGTTTTCACCTCATCTGTTCTATCTCTTGTCAAAATTTTCATCACTAACCAACATTTATGTTCATTTTTTATTTCCCATCTTTTCCTGTGGGAATATAGACTCTGAAACTAGAATCTGCTGTCCTCACTCTTTGTCTCTCCAGCACCTAGAACAGCACCTGACCCAGAGTAGGTGCTTGATGAACATCTGTTGTATTGTTACAGAAGGGGGACTCTTTCCAGGACTCTGGTCTAACACTTAGAAATGAATTGTCTGAGGAGACACACGTGCTGACAAAGCAAGAGAATTTATTGGGAAGGGGCGCCCAGGTGGAGAGCTGCAGGGTAAGAGAACCCAGGAGAGCTATCTGACACGTGGTCGCAGTCTTGAGATTTATGGTAACTGGATTGGTTTCAGGGTTGTCTCTGGCCAATCGCTCTGACTCAGAGTCCCTCCTGGTAGCATATGCCTCACTCACCCAAGACAGATTCCAGCAAGAAGGATTTTGAGAAGTTGGTAGGACATATGCTCTAGAGTCTCCTTGCTCCTTTTCAGTTTTCCTGAATTCTGATTGGTGGCAGCTTGTTAGTTCCACAATCCTTATCAGGATCCCCTCTTGTAAGATAGCTCACATAAGTGAACACTATCATTTTTGGCCAGGGCAGGTGATTTCAGTCAGTTAAAACCCCTAATAGTATTAACTCATTACATGACTCACTCATTACCCTCACAGCATTTATTCTTGTACAGAATTATTTTAATTATCTGTATGTTGACAGTGACTGTCTGTCCCCCTGCACTGGGATGTTAGACCTAGGAGAGCAGGATGAGGCAAGAGATAGATGGGCTCCAGGCTGAAGTGTTTCTCCCCTGTGAGCAGAAACTCCAAAAAAAAAGCAGGGTGATGGAGGAGGCTAGGCCCTGAAGATGGAAAATAAAAACCACATGGTCCTCATTCTTGAAGTCAAGGAGACCTCCCTGACTACATGCACAGAAAGGCTCCTTGGAGGTCAAAAAGGGAGGGGGCATCACCTCATAATAAGTGATGTCAACCTCCCCATAAGGCTCTCCACTAAAATCTATCTTGCCTAAGAGATGCAAGGCATACACATGGGAGGACCCTGATATATACCAGATGCGGATTTCAAATGCGAGGAGTCAAAATGACTGGGCAAAGGAAACCTGGAAGAAATGCCCCATAAAAGTGATTCACACCTAATCAGACTTTTCCATTGTTTTTTAAAAAAGGGATTCAAACCACCAAGAGGACTTGATTCTCTCTGAGCCTGACTGTCTATCCACATGTACTGTAATTTTTTAACTCATAATAAACACTTTACTTGCTTCACTATTTTCCATCATCGTGGGAATTCTCTGCAAAGCCAAAGAGCCAGGACCTTGTCACTGACCACTGGTCTAGTGGCTAGGATTTGGTGCTCTCACGGCCACACCCTGACTTCTATCTCTGGCCAGAAACTGAAGTCCCGCTTCAAGCCACTGCAGACTAAAGCCACTTGAGGATCAAGGCACCTTGTCCTTTTGGGTCCGAGCTGTATTGCTTGTGCCTAAAACAGTTCTTTGCACCTATCAGGTGGTCAGTAGACATCTCTTTAGGACCCAGAACTGATAAAAAAGAGCAGTGGCATAGAGCTCAGTTTTCCTTCATTCCAAATGTCCTGTTTTTGTCTCCCAGAGTCAGTTTAGCCCTCAGATTAGTTGAATCACAAACATTCCTGCAACCTGAATGAGAAGAAGATCCCAGCTCCATGTCCTTATTGAAAGGGAACTCTGGAAAGTGAGGGCTATTCACACAGCGGTGTCTTCCTTTCTGGGCACAGTCATCGCAATGGGGACACCTGGGGAGACTGGGATGTGAATCCCAATCAACATCATTCTCCCAGCTTTCTCATGCTGAGAAGGTCAGCGGAGGAATGGCCTAGAGTATTAGGTAGAGAAGCATAGGTCCAGGCACAGGCCTGATGGAATAAAATAGGAGCAGTGCTGTTTATTCAGGAACGTTTACCGGGCACTGACTCAGTGGTAAGGTTTGTCAACTACAAATTGGCACTAGCCATGGGCACTTGCCATCTACCTCAACAGGGATTGCATCCAGTGCTGCTGCAGCTGCTGGCATGCCACACCCCCTGAAAGGAATTCAGAGTGGAGATAGGAATGAGGGCAGTTTTTGTGCTCTGGAAAACCTGGCAGAACAGGTCTTCAGTTAGTTATCTTCAGGAGCTGATTTTATAAGTCCAGTTCTTGCATCTCTTCATATCTAGAAAAGCACTAAATTCCTTTGTGGGGACATCTGCTTCTCATGACTTAGCAAAAAAACTTCTGCAAAAATATGTGCTTGATTACATGCATTCCCTCTTCACTAAACTCACATATATTCTAACCTTCCCTTACCTCTTAGGAGCAATTTCTCAGACCTATCGGAGATGCTATTTCCCAGGCTATAGTCCTCATTGTGCCCCGTGTAAAACTTAACACACAGCTCTTACATTCTGCTTCTTTTCTTCTTCTTTTTTTTTTTAACATCAGCAGTCTTATTCCAGGTGCTAGAGATCAGTAGGTGAAAAGGAAGACGACATTGTCCTGACTTTATGGATCTCTCATCCCTGCACTGTGCCCAAGGTCCTGAAGCCAGGACTTTAATGCAAGCCCATCTGAGCTCCAAGCCCATATATTTCCATCCTATATAGACGTGGCACACATGTACACCCTTTTGGACCATAGTGCAACCTGAGGATCTCAAAGACTAAAAGATGTATGCAACTTCACCCAGCTCATCAGTGCCCCATCTAGTTTCAAAGATGACAAGTGGCCATACTGAGCTAATATGTGGTTTTCACTGAGTTAACACTGCAGACATAGGGGAAAACAGGCAGGTGTGGTTCCTCGAGGAGAAAACAAGTCGCCTCCACCCCTCCTCCCTCCTCCTTTGTCCTCACTGAACCAAAAAATATCTTTTTAGTGCCTTGCTCTTGACACATTCTTTCAGAGTGCTGCTGCTCTAGTTCATATTGCATTTCTCCATAAATCAGAGGAGCCAGAATTGCTCCTGAGGAAGAGGGCTCTCTGCTGGGAACCTCAGCCTCCAAGTCCCCCACTTCTTAAGCTGAAGTCCACTTCCATGACCCCGGCCCCAACACCTCAGTTCAGATCAGCCCTGAAATTCTTTCAAGTCATGGCCTCTTTCTTCCAGGTTTCAGGACTTAGACTCTGTAAAGCCTGCATTGTTTCTCCATACCCTGGAACCTTCCTCTAAGTCAGACTTGACTCAATCTTCTCATTTTTCAGGTAAGTAATAAGGATCCCTGCAGTTTCCTGGCTGAGCCATGGTCAGTCATCCAAGAAGCTGGACTCTGATTCTGACCCATGCTTACTTTGTCCTAAAAGTACTTTTTGTTGTTCAGTCACTAAGTCATATCCAGCTCTTTGTAACCCCATGGACTGCAGCATGCCAGGCCCCTCTGTCCTCCACTATCTCCCAGAGTTTGCTCAAATTCCTGTCCATTGAGTCAATGATGCTGTCTAACCACCTCATCCTTGCCATCCATTCTTCCTTTTGCCTTCAATCTTTCCCAGCACCAGGGTCTTTTCTAATGAATCGGTTCTTCCCACCAGGTGGCCAAAATCCTGGAGGTTCAGCTTTAGCGTCGGTCCTTCCAATGAATATTCACAGTTGATTTCCTTTAGGATTGGTTGGTTTGATCTCCTTGCTGTCCAAGGGACTCTCAAGAGTCGTCTCCAACACCACAGTTCAAAAGCATCAATTCTTCAGTGCTCACCCTTCTTTCTGGTCCATCTCTCACAGCAGTACACAACTGTCCCCCAAAAAACCATAGCTTTGACCATACAAACCTTTGTTGGCAAAGTAATGTCTCTGCTTTTTAACATGCTATTGAGATTTGTCATAGTTTTTCTTCCTAGCAGCAAGCATCTTTTAATTTCATGGCTGCAGTCACTGTCCACAGTGATTTTGGAGCCCCCCAAAATAAAATCTGTCACTATTTCCACTTTTTCCCTTTCTATTTGCTGTGAAGTAACGGAACCGGATGCCATGATCTTTGTTTTTTGAATGTTGAGTTTCAAGCCTGCTTTTTCACTCCCTTCATTCACCCTCATCAAGAGACTCTTTAGTTCCTCTTCACTTTCTGCCACTAGAGTGGTATCGTCTGCATATCTAAATTGCTGATATTTCTCCCAGCAATCTTGATTCTAACTTGTAATTTATCCAGCCTAATATTTTGATTAATGGGCTCTGAATATAAGTTTAAAAAGCAGAGTGACAATATACAGCCTTTCCCCAATTTTGAACTAGTCTGTTGTTCCATGTCTGGTTCTAACTGTTGCTTCTTGACCTGCATACAGGTTTCTCAGGAGACAGATAATGTGGTCTGATATTCCCATCTCTTTCAGAATTTTCCACAGTTTGCTGTGATCCACATAATCAATGGCTTTAGTGTGGCCAATGAAGCAGAAGTGGATGTTTTTCTGGAATTCTCTTGCCTTCTCTACGATCCAGTGAATGTTGGCAATTTGGTTTCTGATTCCTCTGCCTTTTCTAAACCCATTTCATACATCTGGTAGTTCTTGATTCATATACTACTGAAGCTTAACTTGAAGGATTTTGAGCATTACCTTGCTAGCACGAGAAATGAGTGAAATTGCACAGTCATTTGGACATTCTTTGTCCTTGTCCTTCTTTGGGATTGGAGTGAAAACTAAACTTGTCCAGTCCTGTGGCCACTGCTGAGTTTTCCAGATTTGCTGACATATTGAGTGCAATGTTTTAACAGCATCATCCTTTAGGATTTGAATTAGCTCAGGTGGAATTTCATCACCTCCACTAGCTTTGCTCATATAAATGCTTCCTAAGGCTCACTTGACTTTACACTCCAGGATGTTCGGCTCTAGGTGAGTGACCATATATCATGGTTAACCATGATAGTCATTAAGACTTTTTTTGTACAGTTCTGTGTATCCTTGCCACCTCTTCTTAATTTCTTCTGCTTCTGTTAGGTTTTTATTGTTTCTGACCTTCATTTTGCCCATCCTCCCATGAAATGTTCCCTTGGGATCTCTAATTTTCTTGAGGAGATCTCTATTCTTTCCTATTCTATTGCTTTCCTTTATTTCTTTGTATTGTTCACTCAGTAAGGCTTTCTTATCTTTCCTTACTCTTCTCAGGAACTCTGAGCTCAGTTGGGTATCTTTCCCTTTATCCCTTGCCTTTCACTTCTTTTCTTTCCTCAGTCATTTGTAAAGCCTCCTAAGACAACCATTTTGCCTTCTTGCATTTCTTTTCCTTGGGATGGTTTTGGTCACAGCCTCCTGTGCAATGTCACGAACCTCTGTCTGTAGTTCTTCAGGCCCTCTGTCTACCAGGTCTAATCCCTTGAATCTGTGCATCACCTCCACTGTATAATCATAAAACGGTTTGATCTAAGTTTTTGACTAGAGAGAGCGCTTTTGTTGGAGCTAAACCCCTAGATGTTTCCAGGTTTCTGGATGCTTCAGTCCCAAAACTGGGATACATGAATCATTTAAAAAGCATAAATAAAAACAAAATTAGGACCTCATCTAGCTGAGGTACCTATACAGTCTGTCTGGGCTTTTAGTTGTAGATCATGGGAGGAATAAAAGAAATATCTACTTTACATCCCCCAAAGTGGAAGTCCTCTTAACCTTTTAAATTAAGCACTAACTCAAGTCCTGACTTTCAAATTCTTCAATAATCTGATCCCTACTCACCTTTTCCAATATTATCCTCTTCTCTTCTTTATATGTATGCTTCACTCTCTGTATAAAACTACTTACTTGTGGGTGGGGAGCTGGGTTTCAATTCACATTATATCACTTCTTTTAGGTAAGATATTTGTAAGTATCTTATCTAAACTCCTTTGTAAAATATTCTGCTTATATGTGACATGTGCCCAGTCACTCAGTCATGTCCATCTCTTTGTGACCCCTTGGATGGCAGCCTGCCAGGCTCCTCTGTCCATGGCATTTTCTCAGCAAGAATTCTGGAGGGGGTGCCATTTCCTACTCCAGAGGATCTTCCCAACCCGGGGATCAAATTTGCATCTCTTGCACCTTCTGAATTGCAGGTGGATTCTTTACCAGTGTACCACCTGGAGAAGCCCAATTTTGCTTATAAGCTGATTTAAACTGGAGTTGAAGGAACTTCTGAAAGTGTCCTGGTATCATGAAGCAGAAATCAACAACAATGCATCAGAACCATAGTATAATTCTTGCCTGTGTTCAGTCCTGGTTCCTACATTACCATTCAGGTAACTTGTGCACATTATATGACAATAATAGGAGCACTTACCTTTCAGGGTTGTCATGAAAATTAAATGAGTCAATTTGTGTATGTACTTAGAACAGTGCATGACATAGTAAATGGAATATATTAGATTGCTAAATTAAAAGAAAAATCCTGAATTAGACCCCCAAATCAGAATTTCTGGGAGCAGTCTTGGAAACATGCCTTTTAACCTCATCCACACTCAAGACTGGGAGCTCTTGTACTAGCCCACATTACCTTGCCCTCTTAAGCAAGCCCATCATTAGATCACTCTACATGCTTTTGTTTTGGTTGTGGTTTCTAGAGAAAACCTTTATGAAGTTTACTCTGTCAACATATTCTTTCCCAGATCAATTAATTTTCTTGCAGTCTGACTCAAACTTCATTTGTTGCAAATTTACCCTTATTTTTTTTTTTTTTTACTTTTTTTACCCTTATTTTTAATGCCTAAAGTTGGTGCTTTATACGGAAAGACCAGTGAGAATCATATTTTCGCTGTGTATGCTCATTCTTTTATTCATTCATTCATTCATCCAACTGCTATTTAATGACTCATATCCTATTCCAGAGTTTCCCTGGTGGCTCAGATGTCAAGAGTCAGCCTACCAATTTGGGAGACTAGGGTTGGATCCCTGGGTTGGGAAGATCCCCTGGAAAAGAAAAAGGCAACCCTCTCCTGTATTCTTGCCTCAGAAATATCATGGCCCAAGGAGTCTAGCTGGGATTGCAAAAGAGCCAGACACGACTTAACGAGGAAATGATAACAACAACTCTGTTCTAGATATATATGTGTGCATACAAGTGTGTGTGTAATTACATTTCTTTCTGGAGGAGGCAGTCTTTAATTACAAATAGAGTGAGTAAAGTCGCTCAGTCATGTCCGACTCTTTGTGACCCCATGGACTGTAACCTGCCAGGCTCCTCTGTCCCTGGAATTCTCCAGGCAAGAATACTGGAGTGGGTTGCTGTTTCCTTCTCCAGGGGATCTTCCTAACCCAGGGTTCAAATCCAGGTCTCATCCATTGTAGGCAGCTTCTTTACCATCTGAGCCACCAGGGAATAGCAGGCAACCAATCAAAGTACATGTGAGGGATACAGAAAAAAAAAAAAAAGATATTCCAGGCAGGACTTCCCTGGTGGTCCAGTGGTTAAGAATCTCTCTGCCAGGGCAGGGGACACAGGTTTGACCTCTGGTCCAGAAGATCCCACGAGCTACGGGGCACCTAAGCCAGTGCACCTCAACTACTGAAACCTGAGTTCTCTAGAGTCTGTGAGCTGCAACAAGAGAAGTCAGTGCCGCGGGAAGCCTGGCGCACCACAAAGAGAAATAGAGAAAGCCCACGCAAAGCAATGAAGACCCGGTGCAGCCAGACATTAAATTAAACATTCCAAGTAGTTAAAGACAGTCTTTCATTCAGAAGACCTTCCAGCCTCAACTTTTCTCTGCTATGGGCAAGGAGAAAAATTGCCTTATCCCTCAATTCAGTGCTGCAGTGCAGGGCATGACTAGGTTATAGTCACAGATGCTGGTTCCTTAGGAAACAGAAATTCTATGTCAAAATACATTTATGCTGCAGGGAGGAGCTGAGTAGAGGAGGCACGAATGGACAGGAGGTAGAAGGACAGGTGACAAGGTGTACCCTTTAGCCATGGACCGAGGTGGCTCACATCCTGGGGCTGGGAGCCAGACAGACCTGTGTTCAGATCCTTGTTCTGCCAACTACTAGCTGTGTGAACTTGGGCAATTCCTCAGTAAAATACAGGTGTATAGTCAAGATGTAAAATACAGTACAAGTAAAATTGCACTTTCCTTAGGGGACCTGGGAAGATTACTGACATAATGCTTATAAATATTTGGGCTTCCCAGATGGCTCAATGGTAAAGAATCTACCTGCCAATGCAAGAGACGCAGGTTGAATCCCTGGAGATTCAACTGGAGCAGATCCCCTGGAGAAGGAAATGGCAACCCACTCCAGTATTCTTGCCTGGAGAATTCCGTGGATGGAAGAGCCTGGCAGGCTACAGTCCATGGGGTCACAAAGAGTTGGACATGACTGAATGCACACAACTTGTAATTTTCTATAATTTCAGGAAGAAATCCTGTCCAAGGCTAATGTGAAATTTTGCCTAATTCAATGATTTCTAAGTTCTCAATGATGAGTTCTAAGGGATTTGGGAAGGTTACTGCTATAATGCTTATAAATATTTAGCCCAACATCTGGCACATCATTTTTTAAAGTAGCTGATATGGGTGGGTTTTGACTGATAATTGTAGGGCTGGGTATTTTTGGTTGTATCTGTTTTGTTTTTATTTTTTGTTTATTATCAGAGTAATGAATGTAATACAAGTTTATTAGCAGGCAAGGAAACACTAAGTGCTTATGTTTCTCCTGGGCCCCTTCACCTGGCCATTTAAGGTACCTTGGCAATCTACCTAGGACTCTACTAATACAGCTGAAAACCAGTAATGTAGACAAATGAGGCCTTCGTGATTGAGTCAAGAAGATTCTGAAGTCTCTTAAACAAGTGCCTTCCTTCCTCCTGGCCCCTGAGGATGGCATAGCCTAAGAGCCTCATGATGAAACTTACTGTTTGTCATTGTTTAGTCACTAAGTCATGCCTGGCTATTTGTGACCCCACGGACTGCAGCACATCAGGGTTGCCTGCCCTCCAGTATCTCCCAGAATTTGCTCAAATTCATGTCGAGTCGGTGACACTATCTAACCATCTCATCCTTTGCTGCCCACTTCTTCTCCAGCCCTCAATCTTTCCCAGCATCAGGGTCTTTTCCAATGAGTTGGCTCTTAGCAGAGATGGTCAAAGTATTTGGATGAAACTTACTTAGGAGGTAATTGCTCTTCCAATCAACCAGGAATATGTCCTGGTTCATGGACAAGGTGTTTCTTGAGACTGGGCAGAATGTGAAGATGCTGTTGGACCTGTCTCTGTTGAGCTTTCAGCGCAAGGCATGCCTTTCTCTGTCAAGGCCTGGAGAATGCATAAGCTCTTTTTAGAGCTCTATAAAAACACCAGCAGTTTATAAACTGTGGTCTCAGAGGTAGCTGAGTGCCATCATTTTCCATTCTTCAAGTCTCTGCCATTCTTTCTGCCCCACACAACATATACAACATTAGGAGCGATTAGGGCAGCAGAATGCTCTCAGTTTATTAAGCAGCAACTGATCACTGAGCACCTACCATTTATCATTTCTTAACAGATATGCCCTGTGTGTGTGTGTTAGTCACTCAGTCATGTCCGACTCTTTGTGACCCCACGGTCTGTAGCCTGCCAGCCTCCTCTGTCCCTGGGATTCTCCAGTCAAGAATACTGGAGTGGGTTGCCATTCCCTTCTCCAAGGGATCTTCCCAACCCAGGGATCAAACCCAGGGCTCCTGCATCAGATAAGTTGTGATGGATGGGAATTAACCAAAAGCAGCAAATCTTTCTACAGAATAGAATGTGAATATGTAAAGATCAGAGAGGAAGCGTAGTGTCAAGGTTAAGGTCAAGGACCAGTGTCAGAGCATTTGGCTCAAATTCTAGCTCATCCATGGGCTTCCCAGGTGGCGCTAGTGGTAAAGAACCCATCTGTCAATGCAGGAGACCTAAGAGACGCAGGTTCTATCCCTGGGTCTGGAAGACCCCTTGGAGGAGGGCATGGCAACCCACTCTAGTATTCTTGCCTGGAGAATCCCATGGACAGAGGAGCCTGTCGGACAACAGTCCGTAGAGTCATATAGAGTCAGACATGAGTGAAACAACTCAGCACACACACACACGCTAGCTTATCCTCTCACTACCTGGATGCCTGGGTAACCTTAGGATGCTGACAACCTCCATGTGGCTTGTCCTCATCTACAAACACAGATCACATTATTATCATGAAAGAATACTGTATATTTCACCAGGGTGTTGTGAAGACCAAATGAAGCCCCTGTTTGCATCTACCTGTTTAATTTTTATAAACTCAGCTCACAAATGCCCTGACACAAGATATCTCTGGTAACAGTGCATTTGTTTGCAAAAGTTTTAGCCACATGGACCCCAACAAGTTCCTGAGCCTCAGGCTTGAGGACAGAAGAAACAGGGCGAAGAATTACAGAAGATGAGAAGAAAGATCTCTTGGAGTCTATTAAGGAGTTTCCACATATAGCAAAGAAATTGGTATTTGGAAAAACAAGAAATCAATGTGCTGACTGAATCACTCGATTGGTTCACTCACTTATTAGTGCACAGTCTTGCCTCTTGGCATTTGGGAGGGGAATGGATTTTTATTGCTTAATTCCCTGTAAGTGAAGGACTAGTGAATTGTAAAATCCTGTTGCTTAACATGTAACATTAAGTATTGAACTAGCAAAGAAAAATCAATTCCAGGTTTGGTTGCTGATTAGCTTTTCTCAGGGAATTGAGAGTAAAGTGCCATTATTACTCCTCTCTTTAATTCATAAAACACTGTGCATGAGACACCTTAGCAAATGCTTGCTGTCCTAGAGCACAGTTTGAACTCAGTAGCCAGCATGCTACAGGCGTTTCACAGGCTCCCTTCTGACGGAGTCCCAGAAGCTGCTCTGGGTGAGTCAGAGTTCTGGGGAAGAGGGAGAAGTGTGCATGCGCAGGGATTCCAAAACTTTGGAGAAATTCTTTGCAGGGGCTCTCCTTTGAGCATCAGTTCCCTGCTGTCCTCAGGCTCATTTAACTGATTGTCTAACCACTGGACACAGGCATTCAAGGCAATAAAACCCCTATCCCCGAGGGGATGCTGCTAAGTCGCTTCAGTCATGTCCAACTCTGTGCGACCCCATAGACGGCAGCCCACCAGGCTCCACCGTCCCTGGGATTCTCCAGGGGATAAATGCATACAAATAACTGACTCTTGTTGTCGTACAACAGAAACCAACACAACTTTGTAAAGCAATATTTCAATAAGAAAATTAAAATAAACCAGAATTCTATGAATCACGTAACTACGTAGGCTTTTACTCCCTGCTTGTAATAAAGACTAAAAGCTGGCTTTAAAAAAAAAAGAAAGAAAGAAAGAAAGAAAGAAAAGAAAAAACCTACCTCCACCTTCAGGTTGTATCTACAGTTAGGTTTGTCTCCATAAATCCTGTGTTGCCATACTGGGATTGTCTGACTCCCGCCTGGAGTCCAACTGTATGGCAACCCATACTACTTTACTTGGGCAACTTTTCATTTCTTATTCAGCCATCCATATCAAGAGAAAACAGAAATCAATATTTCTATGATATTGTTTATTTTCACTTGTTTACATTGATACAGCAACAATTTGGAGCCAAACAGTCCAAATTCAGTCAGAGTAGCTTTGTAACTTTTGAGATAAGACATCCTGCAAGCCAAGAGTTCTTTTCCTTCTTCCACAGACCCTTCTCCATTCTTGAAGCATCTCTTCTTTAAGTTTACTGATTCAATTCATTTTTGAGAGACTCTACTTTCCCAGCTCTCTTGTTTTAAATTGCTTGCACAGTTTCTAAGTTACTATAGCCAAATTGCTGCTTGTGCTAGTCTGTCCTAGAGAATCCTTCTTTTTCCTCCTTTTCATCTTTTTCAAAAATAATAATAATGTGTTGAGTATATTCTAGGCACTGAGTTTGGAAAATGAGTCAGAAATCAGGAAGAACTCACAGACAAGTGGGGTAGATGGACAGATGATCAGGATGTTATGATGCAGCATGGTAAATATCATAGGATTGAAAAAGAGAAAAGGAATCTTCAACTCTACCTTAGGCAGGGTGAAGAAGGCTTTTCAGAGAAGGTAAACTTTGTGGTAAGTCTTGACAGATGAGAGGGAGGAGAAAAAGGCTTAGAAAAACTCACTAAGGAAGGTAAGATACATCCAGGAGATCACAAGTCACTCATCACGAGATATGACCTAGAAATTGACAAACAGGAGACAAGGGAAGTAGGCAGAGCAGTGCCCAGCTCAAGAAGGGTCTTGTTTTCCACACCGATTCTTGATCCTGCTGTGATTGGGCCGTGTAAGATTCCCAAGATGAGAATGAACATGTTTGGGTCTGCTTTGAAGAGAGTTCTTGGACTACCCTGCTGGCTGAGCGGTAAAGAATCTACCTGCCAATGAAGGAGACACAGGCTGCATCCCTGGTCCAGGAAAACCCCACATGCCATGTAGCAGCTGAGCCTGTGCACCACAGCTGTTGAGCCTGTGCTCCGGGGCCTGGGAGCCCACGTGCCACAACTACTGCAGTCTGCACACCCTAGAGCCCACGCTCCAAAACAAGAGAAGACATCACGACGAGAAACCCACTCTCCGCAGCTGGAGAGTAGCCCCGGTGGGCCGCAACTAGAGAAAAAATGCACAGCAACAAAGACCCAGCACAGCCCAAAACAAATAATTTTGTTTTAAAATAGAAAGTTCTTTTGGCAACAGCATAGAGAATGGATGGAAGAAAAGGGACAGACTGGAGGCAAGTAGACCAGGCGAGAAATTAAGAGGGTGATCTGAACCAGGACAAAAGCCAAAGGGATGGAGATGAGGCAGTAGATTTGAGATGAAGGTAGAGGGAAGAGTATCCTCTCAGTGCCTAATCCAAGCTGTCCTCCTTTCTCACTTGGATCACTGCAGCAGCCTCCTTAGTCATCTCCCTGCCTCCAGCCTCTCCCTTTCCCATCTATCTTCTACCAGAAAGGTTATTCTATGAATCAGTGTGGATCAGTTTACTCAAGTCCTTCAAAAACTATTTACCTCTTGATTTAGCAGCAGCAGCCGCAGCAGAAGCTATATTAAGGCTTAGGGCTTCCCTTGTGACTCAGCTGGTAAAGAATCCGCCTGCAATGCAGGAGACCTGGGTTTGATCCCTGAGTTGGGAAGATTCCATGGAGAAGGGAAAGGCTATCCACTCCAGTATTCTGGCCTGGAGAATTTCATGGACTGCACAGTCCATGGGGTTGCAAAGAGTCTGACACGACTGAGCGACTTCCACTTCATTTCAGCTATACTGTGCATGCGCATGCTATCTCACTTCAGTCATGTCTGACTCCTTATGACCCCATGGACTGTAGCCCTCCAGGCTCCTCCATCCATGGGATTCTCCAGGTAAATAAACTGGAGTGGGTTGCCACGCTCTTCTCCAGGGGATTTTCCCCACCCAGGGATTCAGCTCCAGTCTCTTAAGTCTCTTGCATTGGCAGGTGGGTTCTTTACCACTAACATACTTCGGAAGACCATCAGCTATATCAGTGATTCTCATTTCGTCCCCATTGTGACACTTCATAACATCTGGAGATGCATTTGGTTTTCACAACTGGAGGTGGGGTGTTGCCACTACCATCTAAAGAATGGAGATCCAGGATGCTGCTAAACATCCTAGAACTTCCTACAACAGACTCGTCTGGCCCAAAATGTCAAAGGTCTTGAGATTCAAATATATTAAGCTGTAGTGTAAAACCCCAAGCTCTCTGTACGCTGTGATAGAGTCCCAAATTACTTCTTTCTCTCCAGTCTCATTTAATGTTTAGGGGATTTTTTTTTTTTTTTTATATCTTCGTGTCCTTGCTCACGCTCTGCGCTCTATGTGAAATGCCTTACATCTCTACCTGAGGAATTTGTTCTCTTCTTCCATGATCTGTTTCAGACAGTCTCCTCTCTGAGATCGTGCCAGTTTCCCTTGGGCAATGTTAATACCTACCTTCTTGTACACCTGAGACATAGCCCTATAATAGGCCATCCATCTTTTTTCTCTTTTCCCTGTGTATGTTTTAAAAAATACATTAAACTTTTTCATATTATTCAAGTACTTTGAATGAAATAATGCAATAGAAAATTGTATCTATGCAATCCGTCATTTCCCTGTTTTTCCATTTCTCTGATCTCTCCTCCTTTTCACCCTCACAACCCTTGACTTGATAGAATGTGTCAACTTTTCTTCTAAGTAATACAGCTATACATCATCATATGTATATGATTGATCTAAAAAAAATGCTGTTTATTTATGCGTTACTATGCAATTGGATTTCATGCTTGACAATCTACAAGTCAACAGATATAAATATAATCTTTTTACTAATTTACTTATGCATATATATGCAGATATCTGTAGCAAACCCAAAAAGATTTTATAGTGAGTGGAGAGTTCTATTTTTCTATTAGAATTGCTCTTTTCCATCCCACTCCCAAGTCCCATAATCATATAATCCATACTAACAAAGCACCTGTGAATTCTTCTCTGCCTTTCTCTATTTCATGTAACTATTTGCAAACTTATAAACACACACACACACACACAGACACACACACACACTTTTTTTGTCATTGTTAGCTTAATAAAATAGTATCATAAACACTTTTCTATACCTTTCTTTTCTTACTCAACAATACCTCATAGAAATCCTTCTGTTTACACCTGTAATTCATTCTTTAAAGCAGTTACAAAATGTTCAATAGAATTACACAGATTTTTCAACTCTTTCTTTGTTATTGGCACTTATTTTTTGCCACTCCAAGTAATGCTGCTATAAATATCCTGGTGTATGTGTCCTAATATATTGATGTTTTTATTATTAAGGGTGAGACTCCCAGAAGTGGAATGGCTGGGTTGAAGAGCATGCATACTTTTAATTTCAAGAGATATAGCCATTTTACTTTCCAAAAGAGCTGCAAAAATTCATACTTCTTTCAATAACCTTTGAGACAACAGTTTGCCCCTTATGCCTACCAGGAATATACTAAATTTTCCAATTTTTTTCCAAACTCTTGAGAGCAGAGTGATATTTTTGTATTACATTGACTTAAAATTTTCTGACTATAAATGAGTCTGAACCCCTACCTCACATCATATAAAAAATAGATTCTATATCCACACCAAGATTGCATAGGAGCATTCTTAACAACATTCTTCATAATGGCCAAAAATTCATCAACTGGAAAATCAATCAACTTATAAATGAAATCTAAGTTGAAATATTACGAAAAAATTGAAGAGACTACACCTACAAATTCTTAGGATCGTAAAGCCTTATGAATTGGGACAAGAATAGTTTCCCTGGTGGCCCATGTGGTGAAGAGTCTGCCTGTAATGCACAAGACCTGGGTTTGATCCCCTGAACAGAGGAACCTGGCAGGCTACAGTCCATGGGGATGCAAAGAGTCAGACATGACTGAGTGACTAACACTTATACTTTTGACACGAGGACTACAGAAGGATATATAGGCAATTTGATTGAGTATAATTGTATGATGTTTACACGCTAGAGGAAATTTTAAACAAAGTCTTCAAAAGACAAATACAGGTTTCAGGGACATATGCAATAGAGATGATGATGCGTGATCAGTTGCTGAATCATTTTCGACTCTTTTGCAATCCCATGGATTGGAGCCCATCAGGTTCATCTGTCCATGGGATTTTCTAGGCAAGAATACTGGAGTGGGTTCCCATACCCTTCTCCAGGAAACAGAGATGATATGCAATGGTTACAAATCTACATTAGTGAATGAACTCTTCCATGTTGAAATAAAGAGGCCAATGATAACAGAAAAAAATGGCAATGTCAGTCAAACCATAGAAAAGCAAATTCAAGAGGCCAGGGGAAACAAGAATTTTTATTTTTTTTTTTAATTTTATTTTTTAAATCTATTTTTGACTGTGCTGGGTCTTTGTTGCTGCACGGGTTTTTCTCTAGTTGCAGAGAGCAGGGTGATGGTAGTTTCCATGCACAGCCTCCTCATTGCAGTGACTTTTCTTATTGTGGAGAACAGGCTCTAGGTGCACGGGCTTTAGTAGTTGCAGCCTGTGGATTCAGTAGGTGCGACTCCCTCGTTCTAGAGCACAGGCTCGGTAGTTGTGGTACACAGGCTTAGTAGATACACAGCATGTGGAATCTTCCAGAACAGGGATCAAACCCGTGTCTCCTGCATTGGCAGGTGGATTCTTTATCACTGAGCCCCCAGGTAAGCCCGAAAACAAGGCTTTTTAGTTAATCACAAAATGAGTACATGATTATTGTGAAAAAAGAAAGCAATGAACACTAAGAAATATTTATAATGAAAAGTTAAGCACCTCTTGTATGAGACAGGATGGTGTCAGAAAGCAGAAGACCCGCTCAAGGGGTTTCACTGGAAAGTGAATAATTATGGTGCAGCATGCAGAGTGTGTGGGCAGAGAGAAGGAGATTGACTAGGCATGGTGGAGGACGAAGCCCCACCAGCAGCAGGAGGCTCTGGATGCACGAGGTTGAAAGTGGCCAGGGAAGAGTTTTAGACCAACAGTTGGACCCATGGAATCAAGGCCATGCTGATGGACAGAAGCTGTGACCACAGAGGAAGGCAGGCTCTACAAGAACCGTGGCAAGACAGGCAGGGTTGGGGAGGACACACCCATTCTCCTCTCTCCTCCTGCCCTCTGATCCAATGTTGCTGATGCCTATTTGCCAAAACCAACTGGAAAACAGAAGGCAAGGGAATCCTAAGAATCCGTTGCAGAGAAGCCAACCTCCTGAAGTGCAGAGCAGGATAGGAAAGGGTGGAAATTGGTCAGGTGAGGGAGGCAAACAGAGTAACTAGCTTCCTTCATACCATTTACCCTGATGTCCAGAGACAGAATAATGATTACTGATGATCTAGTTTATTCCACCAGCATGTTTCCTATGCACATTCTTTAATTTTTTATTTTGCGTTGGGATGTAGCCAATTAACAGTGGTGTGATGGTTTCAGGTTTACAGCCCATAGATTCAGTCATCCATATGCATGTATCTATTTTCCCGCAAACCAACCCTCCCATCCAGGTTGCACATTCTTATCACTAGTCTTTTAATGTATTTGATATGTAAATAAACTTTGTGGATCAATTAAGAAATGAAAAGAAGAACACCCAGTAGAAAAGAAGAAACATAAACTGACTCTTCACAAAGGAGGAAATACATATGGATCATATAAGGCTAAAAGAATCATCTGATTTTGTAATCAAATATATGCAAATTAAAACAATAAGATGCCATTATTCATCCATCAAACGGACAAAGAGTGAGATTATATATGGAATGCCTCTTGTTGTCAAGAGTGTGATGAGATAATACACTCACTGATGGTAGGAGGATAAATTGTTTTATCCTTTCTTGAGGGTAATTTGGCAAGATATATCAAATGACTTATGCAAGTGTTTATATTCTCTCCCTTAGTAATTCTGCTTCCAGGAATTCATCCAAAGAAAATATTCAGAAATGCACATGTGATATTATCACAGCAGTATTTATAATAGTGATAAATTTTTAAAAATATTCACAATAAGAGATTTGTGAAGTAAATTATGGTATGGACATACAGTGAAATATTACTAAACCATTAAAAGCACATTGAAGAGGATATTTAGTAATGCAAAGTAATGCATATAGCATTTTATTTTGCAAAATATCTGAATGTAAGCTAGGATATATTGTATATTCTATAATCTTAATTTTGTCAAAAACAAAAAGTGTGTGTGTATTTGTATATATATTTAGTTTCAAGTCATTTAAGTACCCAGAGTAACTACTATCTATTTGTATAGGTACAGATAGATACTTATGTCTATTATATCTATATCTACATGTAGAGAGAGGAAGGTTAGACCCTATAGGGAAATATACTAAATATTGACAGAGTTTCTGTTTGTGGAGTAAGATTTTAGAAATTTTTGTATTCTGTACACTTGATTTTCCACAATGAACATGTTTTGTTACCTATATAAATTATGTGGAGGCAAGCACGGGTATTCCACCAAGTCACCTTCTAAGTTTGGGCAGCATCCATTTCTCCCATATATGTCTACTGAGTTGAGTTATGTTAAATGCCCAAATAAGATCTATGAAGTTCCTAGAATTTTTTTTTATGTAATTACTTTTATTTAGTTAATTAGTTTTGGTGAAAATATTTAAGTTCTACTCTTAGCAACTTTTGATTGTACAGTATAGTGTTATCAACTTTGAGTCACTTTGTTAGACTTTAGGTTGGCAGACCTTTTTCATCTTACTACTGGTAGTCGGTACCTTTTTACCAACTTCTCTCTACTTCCCACATTCCTGAGAGCCACTTTTCTTTTGTTTCAATGAGATTGTAAAGTTCCTAGAATTTGAATAAGAATTGCCAGTGCTCTTCCAAATCTGTTGGGATGCCAAACGCTATGAGGTTAACTGTTTGGATGATTTTCTTATTGATGCAAAAATAAGTAGTTGGATTTTTAAATATCTATATTCTGGAAGATAAAAAGAAATCATCCCTTTGCATGTATTTCAACCTCAGATTTCTGTGTTCTGCTGTCTCTCTAAACTGTGGTTGCTAATGAATAAACTGTCCCTAACAGAAAGGATTTGTAAGAGAGAACTTGGATGAGAGCATCCCTCTGTGAAACTGGCTTTAACTTTGTGGATCTTGGTTTGTTAGGACACAGTAAGTCTGTGTGATACAACATGTACACGGAGGAGGCCATATCTCCCAGGCTGGAGTAGTATGCTCCACATAAGGCAAAGTTTTCCACCAAAACATATTTATTTCTACCATGATGAAGTCAAAAAGAAAGTTAGACTTCCTGCAAAAGAAAAGTTTAGTCATTAGGGTGGCAGAGCTCCCACCATACGTTTTTTGAGACCCCAGCACTGATCACAGCCAAGTAGGCACCAGCCACTAATCGACTATCACAAAGCCTTCTTTCTGGCCACTGAGGGGCCAAATCATGAGAATCAGTGGGTGGGACTGAGATCAGGTATCTGTAGACTTTCAATTGGAAAACTGGGCTAGGCCAATATGCCTCAGCAGGTAAAGAATCTACAGGAGATACGGGTTCTATCCCTGGATCAGGAAGATCTCCTGGAGGAGAAAATGGCAAACCACTCCAGTATCCTTGCCTGGCAAATCCCATGGACAGAGAAGCCTGGTGAGCTACAGTCCATGGGATGACACAAAGTGAACACAATTGAACGACTAAGCTCATGCACAATCAGAGCAAAACCCGCAAACACCAGGTTTGGAAAAAGGAGCTACTGAAGCTACTATAGGTGTAGGGAGCAGAGCAGCTCGCTCTGCATGAGCTGAGCTCCATGGACCACATTCTGTGAGAGGCCCATACACCCAGCACCTGTCTTCATCCACATCTGGTTTCCTTGCTGCCATTCTCGCACCCCTGACAGCTTACATCCTGAAGCTGGTGAGCAAGGAGACAGGCAACAGTAGAAAGACGTGTGTCATCTCAAAATATGTGCATATGGTGGTGCACAGTCCCCAGCTTAGCCGCTAGCATGGGAATGTGACCATCTTACAAGCTAATATGATGTCCTGATCAAGGAAGAGCTCCTGACGCCTGGATCCCACATACTGGTGAAAAAGAAAAGTGAAAGTGTTGGTTGTTCAGTTGTGTCCAACTCTTTGCAACTCCATGGACTATAGCCCACCAAGCTCCTCTGTGCATGGGATTTCCCAGGCAAGAATACTGGAGTGACTTGCCATTTCCTTCTCTAGGGGATCTTTCTGACCCGGGGATTGAATCTGTGTCTCCTGCATTGGCAGGCAGGTTCTTTTACCACTGAGTCACCAGAAAAGCTCCTATCTTTTCATACTGTTCCCTAAATACATTGGGGTTTTTTTCAACATCCTTTTGTAGCAATGCTTGAAGAATTATATTATTATTTTAGTTATTTCAATGAAATAGATTTATTGTCAATAGTTTATTAGTGTTGAAAACTTATAGGTTTTTTAATCTGAAAACTATCACTAGAATAAGAACAAAATATCCGTGTAGTCAAAGTTGTGATTTTTCCAGTAGTCATGTACAGATGTGAGAATTGGTTCATAAAGAAGGCTGTGCTGTGCTTAGTCGTGGGCTGAGTGCTGAAGAATTGATGCTTTCGAATTGTGGTATTGAAGAAGGCTCCTGAGAATCCCTTAGGTTGCAAGGAGATCAAACCAGTCAATCCTAAAGGAAATCATCCCTGAATATTCATTGGAAGGGCTGATGCTGAAGCTGAAGCTCCAATACTTTAGCCACCTGATGCAAAGAGCTGACTCATTGGAAAAGACCTTGATGCTGAAAGGTGGAAGGCAAAAGGAGAAGAGGGCGACAGAGGATAAGATGGTTAGACAGCATCACCGATTCAGTGGACATAAGATTGAGCAAACTCCGGGAGATAGTGGAGGACAAAGAAGCCTGGCGTGCTGCAGTCCATGGAGTCACAAAGAGTCAGACATGACTCAGTGACTGAACAACACAACAACAAGAACAAATGGTAAGACAATCCCCTTCACTTCTTTAAAAAGAGTAAAATTCCATTCAACTCTTGTTGAACACGTGGGGTCTCTCAGGTGGAATCTCGGTTGTGAGGAATGCTGTAGCTTACAAACTCTAGTCTGGACTATAGCTTCTGTGTCACTCTGGCCCCACAGTGATTCTCTTTGGTGTGACTTCCTTCTTTCCAAGGTATTACTTTTCTGAGAATAATCTGAAAAGGCCACCCTCCACCCATCCCCTAAGCTTTGGCAAGATAGTATCTGTGTGTCATTTTTTTTTCTCCTTTTGTGTAGCTAACAAACGTGAATGCTTAGTCTGTGCCAACAAAGAATTTTACAAATTTACTAATGTTTCCTCATAACAACTTTATAATGTAAATTTCAAGTGTGGGGCAACTAAGATTCAGAGAAGTTACTTTGTTCAAAGTTACCCACCTAGAAAGTGGCAGAATCAAGGTAAGAACACAGCAAAGTTCTTTTCCTTTCCATGTACTTTCACTGATGGAAAAGAGTGAAAATTATCATATAAAAGTAGCATAAACCATAGACTCTGAGGTATATGTGTGTGTGTGTCTGTGTGTGTGTGTATGGTGTTTCCATAAGAGAGTGATTTTTTTCAAAGATATGAAAACCTCTTCATCCTTATTTTCTGGAATGAAATAATCACCAGCCAAGACAGTGATGGAACCTAAGGGGCCAGCAAGGTGTGACGTGTACAGTCTTGCTTCATTTAAAGGAACCGTATCCTTCCTGTTACAGTATCCAAACAAATTAGGACTTAACCTTTCAAGCCTGAGAGAAAAGGTCAGCTTTAACTGGAGAATAAAAAAGAGCCTGCATTTGAAGGGGGTGCAGACTTTCCGAGAGTCTCAGCTCCCCCATTTTCCCCTCACCCCAGCGATGCTGAAAATTCAGCTGCTTTTGTAGGAATCCAATTCCTTCTGCAGATTACACAGAGATTATCAAAATTGTAAACAGCAGAATATTTGCAGAGATCGATGGAGTACAGCAAGGCTCATATATAATGAGAGAAATAAAAGGATAGGAGCTTCTGCAGCCAGTGACCGAGAAGTATAATGTCACACTGTCAGGCTGAAGGTGAAGATATAATTGGAATCAACACGATCGTACAATGAGATGATGTGTCCTCCAGCTCTCCTGCACTATGAGAGCGCAATTCTGATTTCATATCTGAGCAATTCCTTTGCCTTAAGCAGCACGATTAGAAGGGCTTGTTTATTATGTTGCCTCTCCCTGATGTTTGAATTCAGTTAGATAGCGGCGAATTAGGTCATCTTTCAGGAAACTAGATGATGCCAGGTTGTTCACAAAATCCCTGCATCCTCATATTCCCAGCCAGATATTTAGGAGCTGAGGCCAAAGGCAGGATTCTGCAGAGGTGACAGGCACGGACTTTGATGCTGGCAAGAGGTGGCCTCTGGCTTCGTTCCGCCACGTGCTCGTTGGGTAATCTTAAGGACCTCACTTGACGTCTAGATGTAGGCTGTTATTGTTAGTTGCTAAGTCCTGTCTGACTCTTTTGCTACCCCAGGACTGTAGCCCACCAAGCTCCTCTGTCCATGGGATTTTCCAATCAAGAATATTGGAGTGGGTTGCCGTTTCCTTTTCCAGGGGATCTTCCTGACTCAGAGATTGAACCCACTTCTCCTGAATTAGCAGGCAAATTCTTTACTGGTGAGCCACCAGGGAAACCCAGATATAGGCTACTTCATCTGTAACACTGGGTCTTCTTGGCAATTAAGTGGGTAACACACAATTGGCTTATAGCAGGCACTGATCCACATTCTCTAGAACTTGTGCCAATACAATGTAGCAAACCGCCATCCACAACACCTCTTCCAGGAAGCCTTACTTAGTATCCAAAGCCAGAAATGATTTCCTGACTCTGAGAGCTCTTTGCACTTGATTGTTTTTATTAGCAATTTTATTTAGGTATGGCTTACATACCAAAAAATTAATTGGTGTTAAGCATGTAATTTAACAGGTTTTAATAAACTTTCTGAGTTGTGAAAGCATCACAATAATTCAACGTTAAAGCAGTTTTACTAACATCCCAGTAATATTCCTTATGCCTAGTTAGAGTTCAACTCCATCCCACTCATGGTATGTCCATACAGCAAAATACTATTTGATCATAAAAAGGAACATAATACTGACATGTACAACAACATGGAAGAAACTTGGAAACATAATGTTAAGTTAAAGGCATACATTGTATGATTCCATTTATATAATATGTCCAGAAAGGGCACTTTCCATTTTACTCTCTTTCAATCTTGGATAAATTTGAGTCTCTTTTTCCTTTTAATTGACCTGAAGGAGGAAATCAAACCCATCACTATTCCCCCCATGATGCCTAGTAAAATGCTTTGTAAGATACTCAGTTAATTTTTAACATCTGTGGATAAGTTAGATCAACAGGAAACTAGCTAAGTTTTGTTGCCGACAGATGCGGCTTAAGTGTTGAAGGTATTTCCTTTTAACATCAAGAAAGAACACTGGTTTTCCAGGGTTGGTAATTTCCTGGAGGAAGGACCAGTAGTGGGACCACTGGTCCAGAAGTTGGGAATTATGCCCATTTGTTGATGGACCACTGCTGCAGGCAGCAACCATTTCCTGAGGTTCTCCCATGTATTAGGAAGCATTGGGTGATTTCCTTCTTGTTTTAACTCTTGCAGCAGCCTATGAGGTGAGCATTACTACTGCTGTTACTGCTATTATTGCTGGTGAGGAAAGCAAGATTTCGAGAGGATATGGCATTTGCCCAACATCACACAGTCAGTAAGGATAGAGACAGACACACATGTCTTAACCAAAACTATGGCAGCCATTGTTTCCTTAACTCTGCAAAAAAGGTAAGAAAATGGTCCTGGACTATTCACAATAGTCAAGACATGGAAGCAACTGAGATGTCTATCCACAGATGGATGGATAAAGATGTGGTATATATACAAAATGGAACACTACTCAGCCATAAAAAAGAATGAAATAATGTTGTTTGCAGCACAGATGAACTTGGAGATTATCATACTGAATCAAGTGAGTCTGAAAGACCATACCATATATCACTTATATGTGGAGTCTAAAATATGACATAAATGAACTTGTCTATGAAACAGAGACACTGAGAACAGACTTGTGGTTGTCAAGGAGGAGGAGGGTACGGGGGGGATGGATTGGGAGTTTGGGATTAGCAGATGAAAACTGACAAACAACAAGGTCCTACTCTAAAGCACAGGGAACCATATTCAATATCGTGTGATAAACCATAATGGAATGACTCGCGACTCTGAAAAAGAACGTATCTGTGTATAACTGAATCACTTTGCTATACACCAGAAACTCACACAACATTGTAAACCAACTATACTTAATGTTTAATACACTTAAACATTATTGATGTTGAATACATTTAAACATTATTGATGTTGAATACATTTAAACATTACCAATGTTGATGTCATTTTTGGGGCTCCAAAATCACTGCAGATGGTGACTGCAGCCATGAAATTAAAAGACACTTGTTCCTTGGAAGAAAAGCTATGACCAACCTAGACAGCTTATTCAAAAGCAGAGACATTACTTTACCAACAAAGGTCCAACTAGTCAAAGCTATGGTTTTTCTAGTAGTCATGTATGGGTGTGAGAGTTGGACTATAAACAAAGCTGAGGGCCAAAGAACTGATGCTTTTGAACTGTGGTGTGGACTCTTGAGAGTCGCTTGGACTGCAAGGAGATCCAACCAGTCCATTCTAAAGGAAATCAGTCCTGAATATTCATTGGAAGGACTGATGCTGAAGCAGAAACTCCAATACTTTGGCCACCTGATATGAAGAACCAACACATTGGAAAAGACCCTGATGCTGGGAAAGGTTGAAGGCAGGAGAAGAGGACAACAGAGGATGAGATGATTGGATGGCATCACTGACGCAATGGACATGAGTTTGACCAGGCTCCAGGAGGTGGTGATGAACAGGAAGGCCTGGCGTGCCGCAGTCCATGGGGTTGTAAAGTGTTGGACACAACTGAGTGACTGAACTGAACTTAATGAAAAAAGGAAGAAAATCATACTGGAGTAAGCACACTTTCCTAGAATTAAATTACTGTCCATAACATTTTTGTAAAAGACAAAAGCAAACCAAAAACAATAGTAATACCTAGTATTTATGTAGTGTTTACCACGAACACCCATCATTCTAATGCTTTGCAAGTATTAACTGTTTGATTCTCATGGCAACTCTATGAGATGGGCACTGTTATTTTCTACACAGATAAGGAAATCGAGGCACAGGATGTTAAACCTCTTGCTCAAGTTCCTCCCTCTAGTAAATGAGGGTGTTGAGGTTTGAACCCAAGCAGTCTGGTTCTAGAGTGTGTATCCTATCTTGTCCTCTTAGAGAAGAAGTGTTTTAAGAGTGGCATTCACACCCCTTGTTCCTCAATCCAAGCATAGCATATGTCTAAGCAGGCGAAAAGTACATGGGAAATTTTCCCAGAAAATCATTGTGCAAGGGCAGTTATTCATATGGGAAGTGAGGAAATGGCATCCTCTGAGCATCCCTAAATAGAACCTGTGTGTGCTAAATCACTTCAGTCATGTCCGACTCTCTTGTGATCCCATGGACTGTAGCCCACTAGGCTCTTCTGTTCATGGGATTTTCCAGGCAAGAATACTGGAGTGGGTTGCCAAGCCCTCCTCTAGGGGATCTTCCCAAGCTGGGGATTGAACCCACATATTATGCTTGAACCCACATCTTATGTCTCCCACATTGGCAGCCAGGTTCTTCATCACTAGTGTCACCTCAGAGGCCCTAAATAGAGGCGAGGGGCTGAAATGAGTATAGGGGTGGCAAGAATGTGTTAATCCTGAAAATCAAAAGACTCAGTTTCTATGTTCAGTCTTGGCACTAACTTGCTTTTCATCCTTCATTTACCCATTATATTCAACACACACTAACTCAGCACCTACTATGTTCCAGGCGCTGATCTATGTCCTGGGAATACAGTAGTGTGCAAGCCAGACCTGGTCTCTGCTACTTGCAAAGGAAGAACAAACAATAACCTAGAGATCATAAGGATGATGAGGGTTATGAGAGGGCAAATTATGATGCCAAGTGTGTATAAAGCAAGCGAATCTCCCTTGTCAAGGGGTCCAGCAAAGGCCTTCATGAGGAAGTGGCTTTCAGATGAGGCCTGAAGGAGAGCAAAAAAGGATCAGAGGGAGAGATGAAGGGAATGTAGTCCAAGCTCAGAAAATCAAAGGAGCCCCACGCCAGGTCTAAGTGTTTATGTTCAAACGGCAACCCACTTGAGTATTCTTGCCTGGAGAATTCCATGGACAGAGGAGCCTGGAAGGCTACAGTCCATGAGGTGGTAAGAGTTGGACACGAATTAGCAACTAAACCACCAACAATATTGCTTGTCATTAAGTGGAAACATACAGAAAGGATGGTGCATATGTTTATTCTCTGAATGACTGAAGAAATAAATGATCTTTTCTTTATTATCTGCACATACAGATATTAGCAAGCTTCAAATCATGGTAGTTGAAACCTTCAGGTACTTGGGTTTGAATTTCACTTCTTAACATGACCACTTTTCTTCTCCGGGCTTCTTTATGACAATTGCAGTCTAGAAGCCAGCCTAGAGCTGTATGCTTTCTTCCACTTTGGTAATTTAAAAAATCTTATGTCTCTAATTACTTAACTGCAGCCTGTGATATGTCTCTTGGATCCACAGATCAGGTTTCACCATCACCTTGCTGCTCTAAAATCACTTTGTGATTTGAGATATTTTGTCTAAATTGGCTACAAATCTAAGCAACATCTAAGCACTAAAGTGTGGTTTGTAGGTTAGTCCTCCATCTAGAAGCAACACGGTGCCTAATCAGTAGAGCCATTACCTATAATTCCCTAATGGCCTTATCTTCTACAATTTCCACCACGTTGCAATGGATTCTGAAACAAGGACAGGTATTACACACATATAGATAGATAACCACTCTGGACAGTGACTGAAGCCATGAAATTAAAAGACGACTGCTTCTTGGAAGGAAAGCTATGTCAAACCTAGACATCATTTGCCAACAAATGTCCATATAGTCAAAGCTATGATTTTTCCAGCAATCATGTATGGATGTGAGAGTTGGACCACAAAAAAGGCTGAGTGCCGAAGAATTGATTCTTTCAAATTGTGGTGCTGGAGAAGACTCTTGAGAGTCCCTTGGACTGCAAGGAGATCAAACCAGTCAACCCTAAAGGAAATCAACCCTGAATATACATTGGAAGGACTGCTGCTGAAGTTCCAATACTTTGGCCACCTAATGTGAAAAGCCAACTCATTGGAAAAGACCCTGATACTGGAAAAGATTGAAGGCAATAGGAGAAGGGGTGGCAGAGGATGAGATGGCTAGGTAGCATCACCAACTCAATGGATGTGAATTTGAGCAAAATCTGGGAAATAGCAGAGGACAGAGGAGCCTGGCGTGCTGCAATTCATGGAGTGGCAAACAGACTAAGTCATGACTTAGCCACTGAGCATCAACAACAATGTACACATACATACACAGCTCCATATACATGCACATATGCACACACACACACACACACACACATACATTGCATGTATAAAATGGGAAATAAATATATTTTCATATATATTATGCATATATATATAGGCTTACATAGTTATAATTCTATAACTTATAGAGTTAATAAACCACTTGAATTTTTCAGCCATTCTGTCTGTGAAGATCCAACCATGTTTTGTAAGTGGGGTCGGGAAGATCCCCTGGAGGAGGAAATGGCAACCCACTCCAGTATTCTTGCCTGGAAAGTCCCATGGACAGAGGAGTCTGGTGGGCTACAGTCCATGGAGTCACACAGAGTTGGACACCACTGAAGCAACTTAGCACAGCACTCAGATGAGGCTTAGACAGTGGCAAATGATATATTTCAAAGAAATTTATATGACCATGAGTCCAAGCTATAGGTTCCAGAAGTTCCAGATTACCCACAGTGATGTGTTTGGATCGTGGAAATCTTCATCTATGTTCAGCAAGTCAGATGCTTGGAATTCGGGATACTCAAAGTCAGGCAAGCAGTAAGAGCTGGGTTCTGGGCTTTTGTACAAAACAAAGGGTTCAGGCCAATAATGGAAGCACAAAAAGTAGGACCTGATTCTTAGGTCAAAAGCTCCAGATAAGTGGGCTGATTTTCAGGATTGCAATTCATTCTCTGCAGAGAGAAAGATAAAGTTTAGACACAAAGGATGAGAGAAGAATTCAGGTAGTAAAGCAGATCACACAGGAGTCTTGCAGGAGATTATGGCTCAGAAGCTATTTGGATACCCAGGTTCTTCTTCATGTCTGCAAATACCAGCTCCCTACCATAAAGAAAGTGAAAAAAGTAAATAAAAAACTACAGACATTTCTGCTACATGTATAACCAAGGAAGACTGCATAACTACTACAAATCGACAAGAAAAAGGAAGAAAACTTCACACTAGAAAAATGAACTTTGAAAGGAAAGGAAACATGAATAGCCCACAAATGTAATATTTTAGCATCATTATTAATCAAGAAATTTATTGAGATATGGGACTTAACCTGACATTCTTTGGCCAGCTGATGCGAAGAACTGACTCATTTGAAGAGACCCTAATGCTGGGAAAAATTGAAGGAGGGAGGAGAAGGGGACAACAGAGGATGAGATGGTTGGATGGCATCACTGACTCCATGGACATTGGTTTGAGTAAGCTCTGGGAGTTGCTGATGGACAGGGAGGCCTGGCGTGCTGCAGTCCATGGGGTCACAGAGATTCGGACATGACTGAGCAACAGAACTGAACTAGCAGTCCAGTGCTGGGGGTGCAGGTTCGATCCTTGGTCAGGGAGTTAAAATTCCACATGCTTCGTGGCCAAAAGATCAAAACATAAAACAGAAATAATATTGTAATAAATTCGATAAAGCCTTTTAAAAAGTAGTCCACATTAAAAAAAATCTTTAAAAAAAGGATTTAGTAAGACACCATTCTATCTCATCAGACTGGCAGTATTGAAGGAAAAAGTCTAAAATTCTAGTGGATGTTGAGGATGTAGTACAACAAAACGTCTTGTTCACGGCTTTTGGCTGTGTAAGCTGTTACACCCACTTAGGAAAGGGTCTGTCACTTACATGATAGAGTTAAGCATGCATGTTGTGAGGGTCAAGTGATTCCATTCATGAGTATACATTCTAGAGAAACTTTTGCACGTGTGTTCTGGGAAACAAGTTCAATAATGTTTTATAGCAGCAGCATTTGTAATAACAAAAGAATAGTGTTCTAAGTGCCCATCTTCAAAGGAATTATGAATAAATTAAGGTGCATTTGTATAGTAGAATGCTATGCAGCAATCAGAATGAATGAACTACTAAGCCACATGCATGAATCTTTAAAAAAAAATTTAAGCACAAAAAACAAGCTATAAAAGACTGATTTACCTATGATTCTTTGTATATTATCTAAACCAGGCAAAACTGGTGTTTGGGAATGCATACTTCTGTGGAAAATCTATAAAGTAAAGCAAGGAATGAATAACACAAAATCTGAGGAGCATTTACCTCTAAAAAGAAAAAAAAAAAGAGGACGTGATCAGAAAGGGACACAGGGGTGATTCTCAAAGTTCTGATAATGTTTAATATTCTACTTCTCAAGCAACATCACAGATACATAGGTATTTGTTTCAATGTTATTTCAAATTACTTTCATTAAAAATATATCTTTACCAAACTTTTAACTTTGTATTGGAGTATGGCTGATTAACAATGCAGTGACAGTTTCAGTTGGACAGCACAGGGACTCAGCCATACATATGCATCTATCTGTTCTCCCCCAAACCCCGCCCCCACCCAGGCTGGCACGTGACTCTGAGCAGAGTTCCACGTGCAATACTGTAGGTCTTTGTTAGTTATCCATTTTAAACATAGCAGTGTGTACCTGTCCATCCCAAACTCCCTGTCATTTCCCCCCGTCTTTCCCCCTGACAACCATAAGTTTGTTCTCTAAGTCTGTGAGTCTGTTTCTGTTTAATAAGTAAAAACTAATTAAAAATGAAGTACAGTTATGTATCTGTTAAGGAAGGAGGTTGGCTTTCAAATGTCTCTCATAGTATCAGCCTGGAGAAGATGGGAAATGTAAGATTTAGTCCACAGTGTTATGAGAACATCCAGCAATTCCTTCATGGCCATAAGCTTCCTAGCACATTTTTTCAAATCCAGTATTTGCTGATAGTGGTGGGAAATGGTAGAGAATCTTACATTCTCTTAGGAAGAACTGAAGCCATTTCACTCCACTGGTAGTATAAGTAAGAGCTCATATTAGTTGAGCACGTGCTGTAATCCAGCCACTCTCCTAAATGTCCTAATCTGTATAAGAATTGCTTCCTTTAATCTTCACGAAAATTTGCTAGACATGTTTTCCCAATGAGGAAACTGAAACTAAGATGTTTGTTTGAAATGAAGAAGCTTGAAAGTGATAGAGCCTGAATTAAAACTAGATAACATTTGGACCCAAATCCTTTGTTCTAAACAGTGATGATGAACTGCCTCCCTGAGTTTCATAGGATTGTATTTAAACATCAGAATCTGAGTTCAGGACTTCCTTGGTGGTCCAGTGGTAATGAATCTGCCTGCTAAGGCAGGGGACGTGTATTCAGTCCCTGGTCCAGGAAGACTCCACATGCTACGGGGCAACTAAGCCCATGCGTCACAACTATTGTGCATGCACTCTGGGGTCTGACGTCTGCAACTACCAAGCCCATACCCCCGCCAAAGCCCATGGTGCCCGAGAGCCCGGTGCTTGCCAGCAAGAGAAGCCACTGCAATGAGGAACCCGTGCACCACAGCTAGAGAGTATCTCCTTCTCGCCACAGCTGGAGAAAGCCCACGCTTAGCAACAAAGACCCCGTACAGCCAAAAAGTTAGGTACTTTTTTAAAAAAAGAATTTGATTTCAGAAGTTTCTGTTTATTCCTCTCTCTTTCTCTCTTTATTTTTACAAAGAAATAAATGCATTCACCCTCCTCTCTTTTGGACCTCTTACTTTAAGCACTAGCTATATATTGTGTAGAACAAAGAGCGATGGATTTTGGTGTATGATTCCACTCATGTTCACTCTGTTTTTGATGGTAATTCTTAGATGTAACAGGAAAGGCCAAAAAAAAAAACCAAAAAAAAAACAGGAAAGGCCAACTGAGAGAGGCCTTCTGGGATTTCTTCTAACAACTTCTTACTAAATCTATTATTATGAGTAATAACTTTCTCTCTATTAGCTTTTCAACAGGCAAAATATTTTTTTGGCATTATTTAGAACATTTAAAAAATAAGTCTATATCCCCTAACTACTTTTATTTCTAGGTATTAAATCAAAGAAATGTCCAGACAGGTGTATTATGGTGTCATTTTCAGTTGTCCAGCATCCCTTCCTTTATTTCTAATTGAAATCCTTGGATTTTTCTTTGGGAAATGATCCTGTCTCTTTGTGATTTTGGTAGGACTGTAAATAAAGATGCCAGGTGCTCTTTTGGCCAAATGGTGGATTTGGAGCAAATTAAACTTTACAGACCTTCTTCCCTGGACTTTGCTGGAGGTGATTCAAGGTCAGAAAATATTTGAAGTTGATTCATGTCCATGGCCGTGGCCTCAATAGACTTTCCTGCTACTTTGATCTTCAGAGCTTCCCAGATATATCTCCTTTCTGATGTCTAGTTTGTGATGCAAATTTGTAAGTTACAAATTTGTAAGTTTGTAAATTTGTAAGTTACAAATCATTCCAGTAAATGCTTCATCCCTTCAGGCTAGCCATGATTGACTTCTGTTCCTTAAAATTGAAGGATCTTGGTTGAAATATCCAAAAATACATTGCAGGAGATATATCACTGTATTGTTCATAATAGTGGGGGAAAAAAAAAAGAGGAAATGTCTTAACGTTAGGGAATGCTGACTGAGACTGTCCACCTTGGCTGGGCACAATGAAAAATCCTTGCTTGAGTTGTTTCATAATAGGAGGTCCTGATAAAGAACAGAACAGTGAGTTCTTTAACCCCCTGGGCAGGTAAATTTGCATATTCACCGTGAACACATTCACTGTGTTCTGAAAACTAACCAGGGAAATGTGGACAAAAAGGAGGAAGGAGACAGCAGTTCATAGTCTTGTAAAACTAACCTGAAAATTTCAGGAAAAGCCAAAAGGAGGAGGGAGGAAATGATGGGTCCGGGGAACCTCCCAGAAGCCCTCACACTGGAATCCACCTAGGCTAAAAGACACATCAGGAATGACCCTGAGCCAAAATATGAGCCAAGAAAGGTGATTGGGCAGAGAAAACCCAGAAACTAACCCCATCACCATAAACCCTGATACTGCGAGCCACACGGCAGAGCAGTTCTCCTGGCTTCCCTTACCCTGTTACTTTTCCCCCGAGGCTTCCCTTTCCAATAAAGTCTCTTGCTTTGTCAGTGTGTGTGTCTCCTCGGATAATTCATTTCTGAGTGTTGGTCCAGAGCCCACTTCCTGGCCCTAGAAGGGGTCCCTTTTCTTGCAATATTACAATGTGAGAATAGTTAAATAAATAAGGATTTATTCAAATAATGAAATGTTCTATAACTACTCAAACTGGTGGTGTATTTTTATAATTATTGGCTTGAAAAGTGTTTGTAACATATTGTTAGTGAAAAAGCAAGTTACAGAACAGTATTTATAATATAATTCATTATACAATATTGTTATACACCAATGGATTGATAGTAATCATTCCTGGGTAGTGAGGTTATGAAGGTTATATTGCTTCACTATATTTGCTAATGGTTCTTCAGTGTATTTGCATCTCTCAAGAGGAAAAATATATTTTAATTTATGCTCATTTGAACAAATACATTTTTCTAGAGGAATTTTTAAGCTACAGACCTAAGAAATAAAAATTAGATCCCCAAATATATTATTGCTAAGTGTTCCAGTAAAACACTACAGATTTTCATAAAACTAGATTCCTGCCCCATGTTTTGGCAGTCTAAATGATGCGCCAAATCAGAAACAATGAAAATTACTTGAGAGAACAGTATCAATAGCTTAAAGAAGGAAAAGAAACTACTGGTCAGCTTTATCAGAAATCAGAGTGTGATCAGTTATCCTTTAAAATGAGTCAGAGCTATGCAGTGGGAAAGTCACTGAACTGAAGTCAAAAGAAATGGGTTTTACCCCGGATCTGTCACTAACTAGCTCTATATCATTGGACAAGTCACTTAACCTTTTAGTCCTGCTCATACATAAAATCAGAGGCAGAAATAGATTATCTGTGTAGTTTCTCTAGAGCCCGAGTTCTCAATTTATAAAAGGGTTTAGAAACTCATTTTTATGTCCAACCTGTTGCACAATTTGTCTAGCATCTTCTCTGGTTATAGGATCTGATGTTGAAATGGGAGGCAATTCAATCAAAACCCATCAGGTGTTAATAAATCAGGCATTGTCAGTAAGCTTGTTGTCTAGTGGCAAGTCAGTAGTTGGTTCATGTATCACTGTAAGCCCCAAATATCCCCACTGACATTTCCAGGGTGGGTTGAAAGAGAGACAGTTCCTTTCTTCTAGAATGGATAAAATGGCAAAATAGTGGCCCTTGGATTCATCTTTGTCACCACAAGAGGAGACCATGGATGAAAATTATACCTGTAGAGAAGGAATTAAATCAAATATGAGAACAAACAGAAAATTCTAATATTGTCACTTGAACAACTGAATCCAACCTTTCCTGAAATCATTATGATAGCTAATCAATTAACTTCCCTTTTAGAAAGCTTAAGCCCATTTAAATTGAGTTGCTATAATGATGAATTTTATGTGCCAACTTGACTGGGCTAAGGGATGCCCTGATAGGTGGTAAAACATTATTTCTGAATGTGTCCATGAGGGTGCTTCCAGAAAAGATTAGCATTAGAATTGTTGAACTGAGTAAAGCAGATGGCCCTCCCCAATGTGAGTGGGCATCATCCAGTTCACTGAGGATCCAAATAGAATAAAACATCGAGGAAAGGGTGAATTTGCTCCCTTTCCTTCTACTTGAGCTGAGACATCCATCTTCTCTTCTCCTGCCCTGGGACAGTGATGCTCTTGGTTCTTAGGCTTTCAGATTCAGATAGAGACTTACGTTACTGGTTCTAGCCTCTGCCCCCTCCTCCCTTCCTTTTCAGACCTTATACCACCAGCTTTCCTGGGTCTCCAACTTGCAAATGGCAGATTGTGGGACTTCTCCGACTCCATGAGCACGTGAACCAATTCCTATAATTAATTAATTAGTTAATTTATTATCTTGTTTGTTCTGTTTCTCTGGAGAACCCTGATACCATTGCTATAACAAAAGGGTCCTATTTTATAATATTTCTTTCTAGGTTTGCAAACTTCTTTATAAAGTAAAACTGTGTAATATTTATTCTAAAAACCAAATCTATAACAACAAATTTGCCTGCACAGGGAGTTACTAATTGCATCCTCATTTTCACAAAAATCTGGGAAAGTAGCTATTATCTTTGTTTTAGGGACATGGACTATGAGGTTTAACGAAATATTAATAGCTTGCCCAAGATAAGTGAATCAGTTTGTCTTCCTTTGGGAAGACTAAAGAATCACTAGTTACTGACAATTTTTGGATTACTTATTTCTCATGGGATTTGTTTACAAAACTGAAATTTAGTTTCCCTTTCCTTTGGGCTATCATCTAACATTTTTATTGCATTCTGGCAATGTTACTTAGTTTCAATGATCTATTCTATACAAATGTCTGTGGTAACTGCCAATAGTTGACCCCACTCTCTCTTCTCTGCCACACTGGTAATGGAAACCCAATCACATGGAGGAAGGAAACTAAATTTCCCAGCTTTCTTTCCAATTAGGCGTGGTCATTTGACTAAGTCCTAATTAATGGAATGTGGTATATCAGTGTCATGTGGCAGCTTTCTTAAAAGAGAGTGATAATTTACCCTCATTTATCCATTCGCTGCTTGAAACATAAATATGCTGCATGGAGATCTAGGCATCATCTTGGGTCACAATGGATATACAAGAGGAAGAGACTGGGTCCCTGAAGATTTTGTGGGACAGAAGTACCATACCAGCCTTGAATGGCCTTCCTCTTGATTTTATACAAGAGAGAGAAACTTAATTGTTTTTTTCTGGCTGCACCAAGCAAGCAGCTTGTGGGATCTTAGTTCCCACAACCAGGGACTGAACCTGGGCCCCTGCCGTGAAAGTGCCAAGTCCCAGCCACTGGATCACCAGAGAATTCCCAAACTTCCATTTTTTTAAGCTACTTTTTTTTTTTTTTTTTCCCAATCTCTCTCACTTTCTATCAAACCTAATGCAAAGTGATCCAGTTTATTTGATGGGACAATTGACATATCATAGAACTGCAAGATTTCAGTGCTGGAAGGAAGCTTTCAGGTCATTAAGTTCTCTGTCTACATTTCAGAAATGGGGACCTCAACTCTTTAAAAGAGGGGAGTGCTCTTTCTTTAAAAGAGGGGAGTGCTCTTTTAAAGATGAATCAGTAATAATTTTAGTTCCCTTTCCCCTTGATATGACAAATACACTTACCATTTTAATCCAGTGGCATACATTTCATGGCACCCAGACTTCTCTGAGTATTTAGCCGGTTTGGTTTTACCTTTCTTAAGGAATCAGTTTTTGTTACTGTTCAGTTGCTAAGGCATGTCTCACTCTGTGCAACCCCACGTACTGCAGCTCACCAGACTCTTCTGTAGCCTCTACTATCTCCCAGAGTTTGCTCAAATTCATGTTCATGGAGTTGTTGATGTTATCTAACCATCTCATCCTCTGCCACCACCTTCGCTTTTTGCCTTCAATCTTTTTCACAATCAGGATCTTTTCCAAGAAGTCGGCTCTTCACATCAGGTGGCCAAAGTGTTGGAGCTTCAGCTTCAGCGTCAGTCCTTCCAATAAATATTCAGGATTGATTTCCTTTAGGATTGACTGGTTTGATCTCCTTGCAGTCTGGGGAACTCTCAAGAGTCTTCCCCAGAATTACAAATAATCAAAAAAATAAAACATAAGCTTTGATTTCATATACTCATGAATTTGGATCCCAATATTAGCCATTTTTTGACTCTGGAACTTCCTAGTCCTTACTCAGTTCAATTACTTGCACATTTCAGTTGATAATACCTACTTTATAAGATTTTTTAAAAAGACGAAATAAGATAAGTTAATGTCTATGGAAACACCAGTGTCTAATGCATAGCAGGAGATCAATCAGTCTTATGTTACTTTTTCATATACTTCCATACATTTTATTCTTTCACAGTTTCACTTTATAATTTGAATAGTGTGGTATGATGTAATAACTGTTTATTTGAAATGCAGACACAATCTGGGTTTGATTCTATCACCTCATCCATTAGGTATATGAGTCTGATGGTACTTTTTAAATTCTTATTTTTCAAGATTTAAAATAGGTTTAACTGTCTATCACATAAGATGTGACAATGGTTAGATGTAATTGGTCCAAAAATTCTAATATATAATCAGTGTTCAATAAACAGAAGTTGTTATTAAAGTTGTGGTCCCACTGGGACTCCCTGAAACATACATATCTTAATATAACAGAAGTTTCTGGATTCACTGTGTTAATGAGAGGAAGATTAAGAATAGTCTTACTTGGGGGGTCTTCAAAAATGTTTATTGAATGATGACATGATGGGATAACTCAAGTTCTTTTTAAGTACATTTAGACGTACATCATTCATATGAATGTATGGCAAAAACCACCACAATATTATAATATAATTAACCTCCGATTAAAATTTTAAAAAATTTTTTAAGTAATTTGAATTAGCTTGATCCCTTTTGGTTATAATGAACACCTACATGATCACACAACCCAGAAAACTTATTGTTACATAATTGAGAAGTTCAAGGAAGTCCCAGCCATGGCTGAATCTACATATTTAATCTGCACGTCATTATGACACCATTATGCACATTCTCTCCCTTCCCCTCCTCCTACTCATAGCCCTGCCTACATCCATTTTGGCTTTTTTGCTAGTTAAACTTTCCCCATATGATGGAAAAGATGTCAACCAATAGATATAAACTTCCATTGTCTCGACTTAGCCATCTATTAAAAAAAGAATGTCCCTCCCTAACAGTGTTTGGAAACTAAGTTAGTAGAAAAGAAGTAGATTATGAAGAGCTCTGTGTGCATATCTAGGAGTGTTGACTTCATCATGAAAGCTGTAGGGAACCACTGGAAGTTTTCAAATTGGAAATACTATTTCTCCATAATGGCTTCCCGGATGGCTCAGTGGTAAAGATCCACCTGCCAGTGTAGGAGATGCTGGAGATGTGTGTTTGACCCCTGAGCCAGGAAGATCCCCTGGAGGAGAAAATGGTAACCCATTTCAGTATTCTTGCCTGGGCAATGCCATGGACAGAGGAGCCTGGTGGGTTACAATCCATGGGGTCACAAAGAGTCAGACACGACTCAGAACACACACACTATTTCTCCATAGTAGAGAATGTAAGAAGGTGAAAAGGGAAAGAGAAAGTGTTAGTCATTCATTCATGTCCAACTCTTTGTGACTCCATTGGCGGTAGCCCACCAGGCTCCTCTGTCCATGGATTTCTCCAGGCAAGAATACTGGAGTGGGTAGCCATTCCCTTCTCCAAGGGATCATCCCAACCCAAGGATTGAACTCGGATCTCCTGCATTGCAGGTAGATTCTGTACATCTGAGCCACCAGGGGAGCCAAGAGGTTAGCAAGGGTCAAAGCATGAACAAGAGTTAGAAGGTAGTTGCATAAATTTAAGTTGGGCATTATGTCATGAGTTATAACCATAGCAAAGGAGACAGAGAAGGTAATTCTGAATCCAGAAATAGTTCTGAGGTCAAATGATAGAATGTGGCAACTTCTACAAGAAGGAGAAATAAAGAGAGTGATTCAGGGTATTTCTAAGTCGAGAAAATTAGATCCTAGTGGAGTTACCTGAAACTGATACTCTAAGAATAATGTTGGTAGGAGGAAGTGAGGAGTTCAATAGACAATTTGAATATGACATGTCTCCACAAGCAGAGATGTTTACAGATGGAAATATGTCCAGAGCACTGTAGAATTATGGATGCCAGAGATGTAGTGTGATAAAGAATTGAAGACAATTCCGAGTCACGCTTCAAGTGGATAATTGACAAATAAGAACAAATTCAGGGAAGAAAGCCATGACGATTAGGGTGCATGAGAGTTATCATTAGGTGGCCAGGTGTTTTATCTATCTGCTTCTTAGTATTATGGTGAACGATTAAAGTATTTCAATGAGTGTAGGACTTTCTCAACATTACTAAATACTCAATGAAAGGAAACTCTTCTTAAGAATCAAAGAATGAAAAAGTTGCTTAACTCTAGAAAGCAAATAATAAAGCTACTAAAGGATTGAATAATACACAATTGCATGTATAGGGTTTCCCTGGTGGCTCAGTTGGTAAAGAATCTGCCTGCAATGCAGGAGACCTGGGTTCGTTCGATCCCTGGGTCAGGAAGATCCCCTGGAGGAGGGCGTGGCAACCCACTCCAGTATTCTTGCCCAGAGAATTCTCATGGACAGAGGAGCCTGGCAGGTTGCCGTCCATGAGGTTGCAAAGAGTCGGACACAACTGAACAACTAAGCACAGTACATTATCTATTTATTTATATCAAATCATTGTTCTGTACATCTTAAATAAATTATAATTTTCTCAATTAGGCTCCAGGAAAGTTTGGAAAATTAGAAGTCATTCGCAACTATTTTCAAGGAGTAGAAAAAGAAATTCTCTGCCTACAGGTAAAGAGCATCCTGAGAACACTCCCCATGACTCAAGTAACCCTGTTCATGACCTTTGGGACTTTGTAGAAATATATTTCAGAGGTAAAAGAAAAGCAGTGTCTAACAATGTGCATTAGACCCAGAGAAAATTGAAAAATATAATGTCAATTGTCCTCTATTTGCAATTGAATACCTTCTGCATATGCCTAGTGAGGCTTGTCAGGCTAATGAAATTTGGCACTTAATCGCATTTCGATGGGAAATGAATCAGAAATTGGACTCACAGAAATTTGAGTACTGTGAAGTGCCTTAGAGATGTTTGGTACAACCCACTTACTTATAAATGTGAAAGTGAAGCCAGAGAAGTCAAATGACATCCTCAAACCCTTGACGCTAGTTTTAGTGAAAGAGTTAAGTGTCAGAACCAAGTCATCTGGAAGGCGTCTGTTCTCTCTCACTCTGCAGAAAATATATAGATGTTAGTGCCAATCCACGGGAATGATTTACCTTCCCATGAGAACACACATAAAAAAGAAAATAATGATTTGATTTATTTGTAAACGGATACCTTTCCTTTTTTTAAAAAGTTTGCAGAAAATATGAAGCGTTCAACATTTCTCTAAAAATCAGTAATAGGAAACACTCTTTTCATAAGTAAGAATTAAAGAACTTGTTTGGAACCCTGAGCAAGAAAGGCAGAGACCAAAACCAAAAGACAAAGAATCAGAGAAAGAAAAAGACATTTGCTAGGGTGTAATAAGGAATAGGAAAGGTAGAAGATGAAGAGAGAAAAAGCTAAGCAAAGAAGTAGAGAAGAGCAATAAGGGAAGAAGAGAGGAAATAATTGAGAGGAAAATTTGAAAACCCAAATGGGAACCCTGAAACCTAATATTAGGAAGAAAATGAGCAAATAAAGTGACGGATACTCCAAAGTCAAAGATCACAGGGGGTATAAAATGAACCTACTGGATCCTGCAATATTGTGTTAAGAGTTATTTTCTGGCCATACACCCAGGAGATTAGAGAAAATCATGGCCAATTAACACTATCTTTTGGATTCAACCCACTTGTATTTTCTATTTATCTGTTTTAGTATTTTCTATTTATCATTAATAAGTACAGTATTTTCTATTTATCATTAATAATGATTAATATCTACCATTTTGAAGCTCCTACTGTGTACCAGGTGCTCTAAAAGGGTCATTGCTAACCCTCAAAACAGGATGCCAAGCATTATCATGTTTCCTGACCAAAAAGCCAAGGTCTTGAGAAGTTAAGTAATTTGCCCGAACTCATCAGAAAATAACTTTCTTCTTTTAAAGTGTTATTATATGAGGAATAAGGCTAGTTTCTTCTCCAAATGGTAACAAGAAGATTTTACAAATTACAAAGGAAGAACTTTGATTTTAGAAATCCTTTTGTTCTATAATTTAGCACCAAAAATTATTTTCGGAATATTTTGGGCATTAAAGCCACATTTGTTGAATGAATAAGCCAGTGGATGGATGAATGGATCCACCAGTATTTGTTGGGAATTATACATCCCATACTAGACATTGAAGATTCAGACATTACTACACATATAAGTGGGTTTCCCAGGTGGTACTAGTGATAAAGAACCTGCCTGCCAATGCAGGAGACAGGAGACTTGGGTTCAATCCCTGGGTCAGGAAGATCCCCTAGAGAAAGAAATGGCAACCCACTCCAGTATCTTGCCTGGAGAATTCCATGGACAGAGGAGCCTGGCGGGCTACAGTCTATAGTGTCTCACAGAGTCAGACATGACATGCACATATATAAGCAATTCAAAGGTAGTGTGATGACAACTGAGATTGTGATTAGAAAACCCACATAAACCAAACAGAACAGTTTTTAGGGTCCTAGACCCTGAATTTTAATTTCTTGGAGGTGAGAGGATTAGTAATCTATAGTATAAAAATTTCCCCAGGTGACCCTTATACACATTGTTGAGAACCACCATGGGTTCAGGGTTTCTTAAATTTGCCCTATCATACAATCCCTGAAGAATAAGGATACAAGTTCAGGGTCCCAGCCCAGACCAAGAGAATCAGCATATCAGGGATTACTGTCTGTGTCTTTGTTTGCTGGTCAGCTAGGGCTTGCTGAATATTTGATAAATTGCAGAAAGCCAATGAAATATTGTGGGGGTCAGTATTGCCCAGTTATACTGAGGAGAGCCCTGATTGCAATTTTCTTCTTCAAAATGACCCCTGAACAAGAATTCCTAATACAATCATGATAATCATTAATTAGAAACTTTCTCTCTGCAGGGTACTGGGCTAAAATCGTTCATATCAAACAGCATCTCATTACACTCTCATCACAACAGGAAGATGTCAACATTCTTAGCATACACTTGTTAGAAATGGGGAAACTGAGAACTTGCGAAACATGTCCAAGACCACCCAGCTAGATCTGAGAGAGCCAGAATTCAAATCAGGTCTGACTCAATGGAACTCCATCAGTAATGGTTACAATCCTCTATTGACCACAGTTTTGTTTATTCCGCTCCCAACCTCTCACCTGCCTGGGTTTCCACATTTTCCCTGGCTTCCATAAAACCAACCTCCCCAGGAACATTTTCCCCCCAGGCTAACCATGACCTTTAGATCCTGATGAAATCTGCTGGGCTGTCTGCTTTGGGGTGAAGCTGGACTAACAGTGGCAGTTGGGAGGCTAATTAGGAAGTTGTAGGATCATAGCTAAGTCTTGTAACTGTAGGCAAGTCCCCGGTTATTTTATCTGTCAAATATGGATATTGATGTATACCTTGCTAGGCTGCTGTGGGAACGAACCAAATAACATAAATAAAGAAGCTGGCACATGTCTGGCAGGGCTGTGACAGATATTAATTCCCTCCCCTTCTCCAACTGCTGGAGCTGAACTTCGCACTAAATCTGAGTGGCAGAAAGTTCTATCGTCACCGGGAATTAGCTTGTGAGTGCAAGAAGACTCACGCTCTTAGAATGCTTTAGGTCTATTTTAAGTGTGTTAAAGACTATGACCTTCCTCTCATCCATCTATATTCCACTCCCCTCCCAGTCCGTGGAGCTGTGTCTGGCATACAGCAAGTATCCAATGAATATTTGAATGAAAGACTTCCCAATGAACACATGGTAAGTCTGGTTACATCTACCATCTATCTTTAGCTTTCTTGCAAGTGTGGAGAGCTTAGCCTAGAGGTTTAAAGCACGCGGAGGCTTGAGTCAGAACACCTGAAATTAAATCCTGCCTCCTTCATTTACTATCTGTGTCACCTGGAAGAAGTCAAATAATGCCTCCGTGTCTCAGTTTCCTCATCTGTAACAAGGGGATAATATACCAACATCTTAGTGTTGTCATGACAACATAATGAATTAATATTACTTAGAACAACACGTGGCAGGTGGTACATGTGATAAAATATCAGTTCTTGTTATAATTTCCGTATCATATGGACGAGAAAGTTAATGCTCTGAATGTTCAGATGACTTGTCTGCAGTCATAAAGTGGGTCTCTGTCATAATAACCATCTTGCACATCTAGCCATAGGCTCTGGCCAATAATCTTGGCATCTCAAGTTTTCCCTTGGGATTGGAGAAGTGCTGTGGAGGGTGGAAGGCAGGAGAGGAAAGCAAAAGTCAAGCATTTTCCAGGAGGGAGCAAGCCCCTTTGCCCCTCATCTCTGGGGAGCTTTTAGCTCTTCCCCAGCTTCCTCGATCTTCTGCCCCCGTACGCACATCGCAAGCTGCTATTCTCACAGTGAGCAGGCGACAGGATGCTAAACACCCATTGAAAGAAGTGACCTGTGCTAAGCACCCATGATCTTAACACAGCTTTATTAAAAACTAAGTTGCAAATTATCACACTCACTGGGGAAGACTTGCTTTCCTCCCAATTACAGCTAATAGAAGAAAATTAATGTAGCAATTAATGTGGCTGTTCTTACAGCCCAACGTAAAGTGCGCAGGGCTGGAGTCCTCTTTCTAACCATGGCCTGATGACAGAACGAGGGCCTGGAGCTTAATAAAGTTTTGCTTTGCCTGCGTTTAAACTCTCAGGCCATAACTTACTTAAGAAACACACAAAAGAAGAGATTATTTAACATTTTAGAGGTTCCCGTGAGCCATAAATCATTTTCACACACGCCATATTTGTTGAAAAGGACAGAATACATTCAATTTTACAGTATATTAAGCTTCATCTAATTTGAACGTAAGAAGAGACCAGCAAAATAAATGACCAATTTCTGAAGCAGAAATTACAATTTGGTTGGCGTCATTACAGAGCTGCTGGTATTTTATCATGTTCTTAACATAATATTGCTTGTCTAGCGATGCATAGTTATAATGCTATTCCAAATTAGAAGGCGGTGAAAGAGAAGTGCATGCGGTTTTTTTTTTTTTTTTTTTTAATAGGCGTCATTTGTCAGATGTTATTCTGAGGGCTTTGTGCTGATGATAATATGCAGATTAAAGAAGAAGTAAGTCAGGAAGAAGGAGCTGCCGCCAGGAGGAAAGAAGTCCCCTCTTTTGGGCTTCCAGGAGCCCCAGGTGTCAGGGAGAGAGGGGTGGCCACAGTCCCAGACACAGATAGCAGTAATTAATTTGCCCTGACAACGTCCAAGGAAAGGAGGCTCATGCTGCTGGACAAAAAGAAAAAATGTCCCTCAGAATTCCAACATGGGAGTCTTAGCCTGGGCAGTAGCGATTGTAATACGCACTGGCCGGGTGGCAGGTCATCTATGAGATGTTTCACATTCGTTATCAGGCTGGATGGGCAAAGAAAGCCCCAGAGGTCATCACTTCATTCCCTAATTAAACTTGGGAAGAGCTTTATTTTCTTAGGCTCCAAAATCACTGCAGATGATGACTGCAGCCTTGAGATTAAAAGACGCTTGCTCCTTGGAAGAAAAGCTATGACCAACCCAGACAGCATATTAAAAAGCAGAGACATTACTTTACCAACAAAGGTCTGTCTAGTCAAAGCTATGATTTTTCCTGTAGTCATGTATGGATGTGAGAGTTGGACCATAAAAAAGGCTGAGTGCCAAAGAATTGATGCTTTGGAACTGTGGTGTTGGAGAAGGCTCTTGAGAGACTCTTGAACTGCAAGGAGTCCAACCAGTCAATCCGAAAGGAAATCAGTCTGAATATTCATTGGAAGGACTGATGCCGAGGCTGAAACTCCAATACTTTGGCCACCAGATGTGAAGAGCTGACTCATTAGAAAAGACCCTGATGCTGGGAAAGATTGAAGGCAGTAGGAGAAGGTGATGACAGAGGATGAGATGGTTGGATGGCATCACCGACTCAATGGACATGCTTTTGATCAAACTCCAGGAGTTAGTGATGGACAGGGAAGCCTGGTGTGCTTCAGTCCGTGGGGCAGCAAAGAGTCGGACACGACTGAGCGACTGAACTGAACTGAACTTGGCAGGAGAAAAGAACTTGCTGGAGTGGTCACAGCTAGGAAGGCAGGGCAGGGAGGCAAAGCCTGGCTGGTCAAGTTCTATTCATCAGTTCAGTCATTCATTTGACAAGTGATAAGGTGCCAGCCTCCATGCCAGGTTCTATGAATAATAACCGAGCTTAGACTCCGACTTTCTGAAAAGCTCATGGTTTAAGGAGATCTAAACTGAGCGCATAAATTAAATGCATGGATTTGGAGTTAAACTGCCTGGGTTTGAATACCAGGTTGTCATTTACAGCTGTGTGATTTTAAGGAGATTACTTAACCTCTCTGTGCCTCATTTTTCTTATGCAAAGAGAACTTACTAGTACTACTAAGAACTTACTAGTGCCACTTATAGTGACTTGTAGAAGTGAATCAAGCCAAGTTGTACTTGGACAGTGCCTAGCTCACTGTAAGTTATTATCTGCTTTATGTCACACCAGTAAACTCTTTGTTACTGGCTAATCCAGGTCACATCATCTCTCACCTGGAGTTTCCTGCATGCAAGCTGGTCTTCCAGGTTCCTCTAGTCAATTTTGCACAGAGAAATTCTCTGGAACTTTGTAGAGAAAAATTCGATCTTGTTGTGCCCTCTTCCCATTTCCCTTTGGATGAAGTCCAACCCCTTTATCCTGGCTGGAAAAGGTCTCTACAGTCAGACCCCTGCTCATCTCTCCAGCATCTTCTTTTCCCACCCACTCCCTCCAATCTATGCTGCTCCCCACCATACCAAAGGATTAACCACTCCCAAGTTTTCCAATTTCTCTCTCCCATTTCTTTGGTTTCTGAAAAAGATAATCCTTCTTCCTAAAAGTCGCATTCATGTTTAAGGTTAAAAAGCCCCTCCTCTGGAAAGCTAACACTCATGCTCAAGACTAGCTTAGATGCTTCCTCTTTCCCCACCTTGGGCTTCCCTGTGACTCAGCTGGTAAAGAATCTGCCTGCAATGTGGGAGACCTATGTTCAATCCCTGGGTTGGGAAGATACCCTGGAGAAGGGAATGCCTACCCACTCCAGCATTCTGGCCTGGAGAATTCCATGGACTGTCCATGGAGTCAGAGAGAGTCAGACGCAACTGAGCGACTTTCACTTTCACTTCCCCACCTTGAGTTTAGTTCCTGGACTCAAATCCCACGTGTGTGCACAGGCTTCATGCCAGCAGAAACGAGCAGAGTGCCCAAGAATTCCACTCAACTCAATTCTGACACTATTTTCCCAGAGATAGAAGCAGATTCCCCAGTGGCTCAGACAGTAAAGAATCTGCCTGCAATGCAGGAGACCCAGGTTCGGCCCCTGGATCAGGAAGATCCCCTGGAGAAGGGAGTGGCTATCACTCCAGTATTCTTGCCTGGAGAATCCCATGGAAAAAGGAGCCTGATAGGCTACAGTCCATGGGGTCTCAAAGAGTCAGACATTACTGAGTACCACACAATTTCAGAAGCAGACTCTACAGGTTAAGGATTCAATCCCCCAGTCCACCCTCAACTTCAGATGCCAATCAAAAACCCAGCTTGTCACCTGTAATTGATCCCCTTCTTGAGTTCCATTAATTTACTAGAGTGACTCACAGAACTCAGGAAACCAATTTGCTCACTAGATTATTAGATTAGATTATCGAATTATTACAAAGGATATTAAATGATAGAAATCAACAGCCAGAAGAAGAGATACACAAGGTGAGGTTCTAGACAAAGGAGCTTCTGTCCTCGTGGATTTGAGGGCTTGATACAGTCAAGGACTTGATACAGTCCGCAATGAGGCAGGAGATAGACGAGCCCCAGGCTGAGCAGCTAGATCCTGTCCCCTGTGGACAGACACTTCAAAAGAGCAGGAGCGACAGAGGAGCTGAGCCCTGCACAGACAAAAGTTGCTGTTGTCTTTGTTCAGTCGCTAAGTTGTGTCCGATTCTTTGCGACCCCATGGACCGCAGCATGCCAGGCTTCCCTGTCCATCACTATCTCCCGGAGTTTGCTCAAACTCATGTCTATTGAGTCAGTGATGCCATCTATCCATCTCATCCTCTGTCACCCCCTTCTCCTCTCGCCTTCAATCCCTCCCAGCATTAGGGTCTTTCCTAATGAGTCAGCTCTTCACATCAGGTCGCCAAGGTAATGGAGCTTCAGCTTCAGCATCAGTCTTTCCAATGCATTCAGAGTTTATTTCCTTTAGGATAGACTGGTTTGATCTCCTTGCTGTCTAGGGGACTCTCAAGAGTCTTCTACAAGACAAAACTCAGAAACCACATATTTCTCATTCTTAAGGTCAAGAAGCCCTTCCTGACTATACATATGTAGAAAGTCTCCTTGTAGGTCAAAAAAGGAGTGATGTCAACCTACCCATAGACCTCTTTGCTAGAATCCATCTTGGCTAGGAGATGCTCATACACACATGGGAGGTTCCTTTGTCAGGCAAAACAAGATGATTAGTCACAGGAAACCTGGAAGAAATGCCCCAAATAAGTGATTTAACCTGCCATGAGGGCACGACTCCCTCTCTGAGTCTGCTCATGTGTCTATCCATATGTACTCTTTTTCCTTCTAATAACACTTCACTTGTTCACCTCACTTGTCCACCATTTCTTTGTGGAAATTCATTTTCTTCAAAGCCAAAAAGCTGGGGGCCTTGTCACTGGTCACTGTCCCTGGTGGTCTAGAGGTTAGGGTTCAGTACTCTCAGTGTGATTTCAGTCTCTGGAAAGAAACCAAAATCTTGCTTCAAGCTACTGCCAACTGAGAGATCAGCAATGGAAGGGTTCTGGTTGCCCAACATGGAAACTCTCAGAACCCCTCCTTTTGGGTGTCCATGGAGGCTTCATCATATAGACATGATTGATTCACTCACGGACCATTGATGACTGGATCAACACTTTACCCCTTTCCCTTCCTGGAAATCAGGGAGTAGACGGAAACTTCCAACCCTCTATCCACAGTGGGTGCCCCTGGCAACTAGCCCCCAACCTCAGGTGCTTTCCAAAAGTCACCTTCATGACATAAACCCAGTTGTGATAGAAAGGGGCTTGTTATGAACGTTCATTTTCCCTTTATGGCTCTAAAGTGTTTTCAGCAACTGAGGACAAGAGACCAAATATTATAATAAGAGATACTCCCATTGTTCTTACCACTCAGGAAATTCCAAGGGTTTTGGGAACTATAAGCCAGGAACTGTGGGTGAAAAGCAAATACATATGAGACACATGTGTTGGTCAACTGAATGACCAAATATGTGTATTTCTTATAATCACAATATTGCACTCCCAAGGCACCTTGTATGAATGCTCAGTTGCTTATATCCCAAGTACCAAGCACAGGATCTGACACAAGGAAGGTTCTCAATACTTGTTGGTTGAATAAATGATTGAACGAATGAGACCTCAGCAGCCTCTGAGCTTGGACCTTGATCTCATCCTTTGTAACACCCACAGTAAAGTGAGAAGGGGCTCAGGGTTGGTGCTGTGCCAAGGTGTGCCAGGCTGAATCAGGGCTCCCTGCAAGCCTCAGATTTATGCCCTATTCTCCTGTCTGTGGGGCCAGCCTCCCGGATCACATAAATCACCATGCAGCAATCTGGCTTCTGAGCTGGGGAGCCTCCTAAGCTCATAGCACTTTGCAGAGGAGCCGCTGGAATTAGGCATAAATCCACTTCTTGATTGAATAAGCAAACACCCTACTGCTCAAAATGATTTACTAAATTACAGTGTACAATGGTAGGCTTGGGAGATTCGAGCATGGACCTGCCTAGCAATCACACCTCCTCTAACGACATGGCTTCTCCCAGCGGTGCTCCTCTCAGGCACTGCCTGTGACTTCTCTCTGCCCACTTGCATGATCAACATTCATAGAGCCCTGACATCTCACCAGGTTAGGTGCTTACCCATGAATTAGTTCATTTAAGTTTAATCTATGCAGTGAACCCCAGAAATTTGGTATCATTCCGCCCCCCACTTTTCAGCTGAAGGAACTGAGATTCAGAAAGGTTAACCAACACCAAATATCATGCAGCTAGTAAGTGGCAGAGTTGATTCAACCAGCAAAACACCCATCAACAAACCCTAGGATATGCCTACTGCAATAGATTCTCTTGTCCTGTTTCTTCTTCTTTGTCCACAAATCCTTCTTTTCACTTCCTCTTTTTATGTTTTTTCTATTTCTTCTTTTTTCCCCCATCTTTACTGGAAAAATTGTCATTGCTCTACAGAAAAAAAAAACCTGTGCATAATTAATGTGTACATTTTGAAGAGTTTGGACAGAGGTATACAGTTGTTTTACCACCACTGCAATCAAAGTAATAAAAATAGCCATCCCTGCCAAAAGTTCCCTTTGTTATTTTTCTGATTGTTTGGGTTGTTTGTCTGTTTTGGTGGTAAGAACATTCAGAATGAGATCTACCCTCAAAAAAATTTTAAATGTACACTAGTCTATTATTATTAACTACATACGTGCATGTGTGTGTAGTTGTGTCCGACTCTTCGCTAGCTCATGGACTGTAGCCATCCAGGCTCCTCTGTCCATGGGATTTCCCAGGCAAGAATACTGGAGTGGGTCACCATTTCCTTCTCCAGGGGATCTTCCCAACCCAGGAATCAAACCTGCATCTCCTGCCTGTCTCCTGCATTGCAGGCAGATTCTTTACTCCTGAGCCACCAGGGAAGCCCTCATATTGACTAGGGGTACTATGTCATACAGCAGATTTCTGGAACTCACCCATCTGTTTAACCGTAACTTCATATCCTTTGAACAACAACCTCTCATACCCTCTCTCTCATCCCCCAGTAACCACCCCATTGGTTACTTATGTATGTTAGATTGTCTTGGACCTCTTATGTATGCAGAATTATGCAGTGTCTGGCCCTCTGTGACTGACTTATTTCACATGGCATAATGTCTTCCAGGTCTATCATGTTGTTCTTTTCCTTTCTCCTCTACATGCCTATGTCAGGATAGGATAGGTTATGTTGAAGTGACTATATGTCCAGATCTCAGTGGCTTAATATACAGGGACTTTTCTATTTTTTGCTCAAACTCCATGTTTAATACAGCAAGCTCTGAGTCTTTGTTCCATATAGTCACTCAGACACTTAGGCTGACAGTCTCTGTCCCTCTGGAGGGCATCATTTGGAACGCATTATTATATTGGTCACTAGGCAGAAGAAGAGAGAGAATGAAAGGTGCAGAATTGACAACTAAAGGCTCTGACTGAAAGATGCAGCCAACCCTTCTGTTCTCAAGCCACTTGACATAACTAGTCATGTGGTCCCACATCCCCACAACAGGATTCAGACGTGGTCTTCCATGTGCCTTAAAGGATATGATAACTCTTTATGGATGAGCACTACACAACATGCTTCTTCCCCTCCACTTGTTCTCATTCACTTACAAGGTGAAACAAAGCAGACATATCTCTGCACCCAAGAAGCTTACTTTATGATTAGAACACATATACTAATTCAATAAGCATGCAGGTAAATCAGTGTCCAATTCTGTGCAAGATAAACAAATGACTTTATGGAAATCTCTAACAGTACTGTGATCTAACCTAGGAATAAGTGAAAGGTTTTTGTCCAAGTAAAATTTTTGATGACAATTTTCCCTGATAGCTCAGTTGGTAAAGAATCCACCTGCAGTGCAGGAGACTGTGGTTCGATTCCTGGGTCGGGAAGATCCACTGGAGAAGGGAGTGGCTATCCACTCCAGTATTCTGGCCTGTATGGTCTATATAGTCCATGGGGTCACAAAGAGTCAGACATGGCTGAATGGCTGAGTGACTTTCACTTTCACTTTCATCTCTGACCAAATTAAATAGACAAGAAATGTAATCAGAGGATATTGGGTGGATCATACACTTGAATCTACACCAGTCCTGATTCTTTCAATTTCAAATCTGGGACACATACTTTTGTTTGGCGAAGTGATGTCTCTTTTCTGGCTCAAAGAAATTCTGGAAACAGAAGTATCTGGCTTCTACAGATGCCAACAAAGAATGACAAATGTCCATTGCAGCTACTCTGACAGTGTAACAGTGGAGCTGAGATTTAAAGGAATAACAGGAACTAACAAAAGGAATAGGAAAGGGAGCAATAATCTTATACTTTCCTGCTCCCATCCAAAGAAAGTCAAATGCATGCAAAGGCAGAGAAGATAATATAGTGAAACTCCATGTACCAATCACTTTGCTTCAACATTTATGAACTTCACATGGTTTTATTTATACCTTTACTCTCTTTCCCCTATGAATTCCCTGAATTCTGCAATTAGGGAAGTCATGGGAAAAAGTAATTTCCAAATATTAGATAGGGTTTAGAGTCAGAAAGATTTAGACAATGGTGGGATTTTGTTGGTGTTGTTGCTTTTGTTATTATTATTTTTTTAATCAAAGTTTAGTTGACATACTCATCTAGAGCCAGACATCCTGGAATGTGAAGTCAAGTGGGCCTTAGGAAGCATCACTATGAACAAAGCTAGTGGAGGTGATGGAATTCCAGCTGAGCTATTTCAAATCCTAAAAGATGATGCTGTGAAAGTACTGCATGCAGTATGTCAGCAAATTTGGAAAACTCAGCAGTGGCCACAGGACCGGAAAAAGTCAGTTTTCATTCCAATCACAAAGAAAGGCAATGCCAAAGAATGCTCAAATGACTACACAATTACACACATTTCACCTGCTAGTAAAATAATGCTCAAAATTCTACAAGCCAAGCTTCAGTAATACGTGAACTGCGAACTTCCAGATATTCAAGCTGGTTTTAGAAAAAGTAGAGGAACCAGAGATCAAATTGCCAAAATCTGCTGGATCATCAAAAAGGCAAGAGAGTTCCAGGAAAATATCTATTTCTGCTTTATTGACTATGACAAAGCCTTTGACTGTAGGGATCACAATAAACTGTGGAAAATTCTGAAGGAGATGGGAATACCAGACCACCTGACCTGCCTCTTGAGAAACCTGTATGCAGGTCAGGAAGCAACAGTTAGAACTGGACATGGAACAACAGACTGGTTCTGATAAGAAAAGGAGTATGTCAAGGCTGTATATTGTCACCCTGCTTATTTAACTTATATGCAGAGTACATCATGAGAAACTCTGGGCTGGAAGAAGCACAAGCTGGAATCCAGATTGCCAGGAGAAATATCAATAACCTCAGATATGCAGATGACACCACCCTTATGGCAGAAAATGAAGAGGAACTAAAGAGCCTCTTAATGAAAGTGAAAAAGGAGAGTGAAAAAGTTGGCTTAAAACTCAACATTCAGAAAACTAAGATCATGGCATCCGGTCCCATCACTTCATGGGAAATAGATGGGGAAACAGTGTCAGACTTTATTTTTTTGGGCTCCAAAATCACTGCAGGTGGTGATTGCAGCCATGAAATTAAAAGATGCTTACTCCTTGGAAGAAAAGTGATGACCAACCTAGACAGCATATTAAAAAGCAGAGACATTACTTTATCAACAAAGGTCTGTCTAGTCAAGGCTATGGTTTTTCCGGTAGTCACGTATGGTCGTGAAACTTGGACTGTAAAGAAAGTTGAGTGCCAAAGAATTGATGCTTCTGAACTGTGATGTTGGAGAAGACTCTTGAGAGTCCCTTGGACTGCAAGGAGATCCAACCAATCCATCCTAAAGGAGATCAGTCCTGGGTGTTCATTGGAAGGACTGATGTTGAAGCTGAAAGTCCAATACTTTGACCACCTGATGCCAAGAGCTGACTCATTTGAGAATACCCTGATGCTGGGAAAGCTTAAGGGCAGGAGGAGAAGGGGCCGACAGAGGATGAGATGGTTGGATGGCATCACTGACTCAATGGACATGGGTTTTGGTAGACTCCCCGAGTTGGTGATGGACAGGGAGGCCTGGCATGCTGCGGTTCATGGGGTCGCAAAGAGTTGGACACGACTGAGCGACTGAACTGAACTGAACTGAGTTGACATACAACGTTGTGTTAGTTTCTGCCATACAGCAGAGTGATTCAGTTTATACATGTATGTTGTTGTTTAGTTGCTAAGTCGTGTCTGACTCTTTGTGACCCCATGGACTGTAGCCCAACAGGCTCCCCTGTCCATGAGATTTTCCAGGCAAGAATACTACAGTGGATTGCCATTTCCATATATATATTCTCTTTAGTATTCTTTCCCATTATTTTTTATCCTAGCATTTTGAATATGGCTCCTTGTGTTATACAATAGGACCTTGTTTATCCATTCTGTACATAATGGTTTGCATCTGCTAGTCCCAGACTCTCAGTCCAACCCTCCCTCCCTCCCTGCCCCCGGGCAACCACACGTCTGTTCTCTGTAGACACTGATGTTACTGTGCTCTCACTTGTAATCACAGAATAGCAAACCCAGGGCATGGTGTTGCTCATGCTTTCCTTGTATCCTTAGACTTAACTCCCTCTTGCTACAAGTTTCCTTTCTTTGTGACTATAGTGAACCAAATCAACCTAATCAACATCATTAAAGGAAATGAAATTATAAATTTGACAGTCACTGGCAGCCTATAGGTGACAGCTAAAATATTTTCCAATTAACCCCTTCCTACCTGATACTTAATCGAATTTGGGCTCTGTCAACAGCTCCGGAATCTGGCAGTTTAATTTATTAGCTGTCTACATTGTAAGAATTGCCCTCAGGCAATTGACGTGGCAGCCTTTATCCTTTCTCTTGCAATCTCAATGATGGCAGTGATTAGACAGGTTCTTTTCATATCTTTATTTTCCTACCATAAGGTTGCTAGAACAGTAGCAGACCCAAGAAGATGCTCCATAAATGCTTCTTGTTGATAATAGGGTTTAATTTTTTTTCCTGTATCCTATGCCTTTTTAGAAGTCAAGGACCAGGTGCTTGTAGAAAAGCATAAAAGTGAAAGTGTTAGTTGCTCAGTCATGTCAGACTCTTTGAGCCCATGGACTGTAGCCTGCCAGTCTCCTCTGTCAATGGAATTCTCCAAAGAATACTGGAGTGGGTTGCCATTGCCATCTCCAGGGGATCTTCCCAACCCAGGGATCGAATCCAGGTCTCCCACATTGCAGGTGCATTCTTTATCACCTTGTTGCAGGGAGAAAGCCAATTCTGACTCCATATTGGAAACGGTTTCTTTGACTTGCTTTCCATTGCTTTTATTATTATAACCATCCTTAGTGGCTTGCCTGAAGGACCCTGCCCCCTGCTTGACTGTAAACTAAAGTGCCTTTGTTCAGTTGGTGGAGAGATAGTTTGTCCCTGCCCACCTTGTGAACAGAAGAGATGAACACACCTCTTATGGAGGCTGGACATTCCCTTGGAGATGTTTTGCAAGCCTGAAGACCTGTTCACTTTACTTCCCCACTGCATCTCCCTCTCTATTCTGCCTTTTGATTTTAGTCCTCATTGCTTCTTTCTCTCTGATCTATAAAAGAAGCTGACATCCAGACCCTAATATGATGGTTATTTTGAGGCACTAGCCTGCCATCTTCTCAGTCTGCTGAGAAGTCTGCAGAAGTCACTTCCTTGCCACAATACCTTGTGTCTCAGATTCGCTGGGCTATGGTGCAACAAGCAGAGTGAGCTTGGACTTGGTAACAATCTGAGCCATAGAAAAGTATGGTCTCAAGTAATTCATTGTAAGTTCAGTGTCTTTCCCACCTGCCCAGAGATAACCCTTACTCAGCATTTTGGTCTGGAACAGGGATTTGCTGGAACACTTCCACTCGTGCTGGTGACACTGGCCAAAGCAGATGACAAACACAGACTTTCCTCTATTTTATTTTAGGTAATTTTACTTGTCCCCGCTTAACCTCTCTGACACATTGCAATCCACTACTCTGAGTAGAGTGGCAGCTCCATCAAGCTGCAGCTGGATTTGCATTCTGTGCCCTTGGGGAAGACATGGTGGGGGGGGTGAGAAGTGGTCATCCCAGCCTAGAAAAACTGCCAACATGTTTGTGGTTTTCCTTATATTAGTCTAAGCTCCCATCATCATAGTCAAATGGAAGGAACGAGACAGGCTGTCAGAACAAGGCCAAATTATTCAGTGGCTAAGATGGTAAAGCATCTCCCTGCCATGTGGAAGACCTGGGTTCGTTCCCTGGGTCAGGAAGATTCCCCGGAGAAGGGAATGGCTATCCACTGCAGTATTCTTGCCTGGAGAATCCCATAGACAGAAGAGCTACTGTCCATGGGCTTGCAAAGAGTCAGACACGACTGAATGACTAACACTTTCACTTTTCAGCAGTTTCTTTCCAACAAGACTTTTAATTTAATTTTTTATTTGGTTCCCAAATAAGCCTGGCATTTCAGCATTGTTACCCCCATTTTGCAGACCAGAAAATAAAGCTTATCCAGGGGCAGTGACCATACAGTTCCATTCCAAATCCTCTTGACATCAAAGACTGTGAGCAGGGTCTTCCTTGGTGGTTGAGTGGTTAAGAATCTGCCTGTCAATGCAGGGGACACAGGTTCAATCCCTGGTCAGGGAAGATCCTACACGCCTCAGGGCAACTAAGCTCATGTTTTGGAGCCCATGAGCCACAGCTCCTGATGCCTGCATGCTCTAGAACCCGTGCTCTGCAACAAGGGAAGCCGTTGTGTTGAGAAATCTGTGCGCCGCAAGGAAGATAGCCCCTGTTCACCACAACTAGGGAACGCCTGTGCACGGCAATAAACACCAATCTCAGCCAAAACAGACTGTGCACTTTTACCACCATGAAAGCAGCTCCTTCCTGTTTGCCCATTTCTATTCCCCTCTAACCTTCAGTTCAATTCAGCTCAGTCACTCAGTCATATCCGACTCTTTGCAACCCCATGGACTGCAGCACACCAGGCCTCCCTGTCCATCACCAACTCTCGGAGTTTACCCAAACTCATGCCCATTGAGTCAGTGATGCCATCCAACCATCTCATCATCTGACGTCCTCTTCTCCTCCCCTTCAATCTTCCCCTCCCACCTTCAATCTTCCCCAGCATCAGGGTCCTCACCAATGAGTCAGCTCTTTGCATTAGGTGACCGAAGTATTGGAGTTTCAGCTTCAACATCAGTCCTTCCAATGAACCCTTAGGATGGACCTCTAACCTTAAAATAACTTAATTACAGGAATGAGATCACTAAGCATGCATGCTTGCATGCTAAGTCACTTTAGTCCTGTCTGACTAACTCTGCGATCCCATGGACTGTTGCCCACCAGGCTCCTCTATCCAGGAAATTCTCCAGGCAAGAATACTGGAATGGTTTACCATACCCTCCTCCAGGAGATCTTTCCCACCCTGGGATGGAACCCACTTATCCTGCACTGGTAGGTGGGTTCTTTACCACTAGCACCATCTGTTTAACCTAATTCCTGACTATGCTCTCCTGATTGCACACCACGCCTCGTCTAACCTATGGATTCTTTTCCTAGATAAAAAGAAGAATGAGGATTTAGTAATTAAAGAATGACTACCTCTCTACCCCCAACAGCCCCCTAAGGAATCCTACAGACAGATCACACAGGAAAGATAAGATCAGAAGAGAGAGACTGAGAGTCAGCCAATCTGCAAGCACTGAAGACTGATGTAGATCCCAGCCTCCTGACTCACTGAGCTTTTTGCCCCCTTTTTTCCTTTTAGAAGTGTCCTGGCTGAGCAGAATCATGGGAGTTGGTCTCTAGACATGAGTCCACCTGCTCCCCAGATGGCCGGCTTTTCTGATTAAAGTGCCTTTCCTTCTACTGACACTTTCCTCCTGAGTTACTGGCTTTTGAGTGGCGAGCAGCCAAACCTGAGTTCAGTAACAACCTCTTGTTGCTGTGGTCCAAGCTCTAATGTCACCTCCTCCTTCTCAGAATAAAAGCCAACGTCCTCAAGGTGACATCCACGGCTGCTCATTGTCAGCATGACCCCGTCCCTAGAGCCTGCTTTAGTGCTGTATCCCAAGTGCCTGCCATGTAGAAAACACTCAATAAACATTTGTCCCGTGAAGAGTAAATGAAGCAGAAGTCCCTTGCAGGAAGGTATGCTGAGGTTACCATGATAAGGAATAGTTCTCAATGATTCTTGCCTCCTGATGTTCACATCTTTGTAGAATCTCTTCCCCTTGAGTGTAGGTGAGACTGTGACTTGCTTCGAACCATCAGAATGTGGCAAGGGTGATGAAATGTGTGTGATGGTGTGTGTGTGATCATATACTAAGATTTTAGTGTTCACCTTGCTGGAGGTCTCTCTCTCTTTCATACCCTGTTGACTTTGAATAACAAATTGTTATGTGGTGGGTTACCAACATTGAGAGATTCACATGCCAGGAACAGAAAGTGGCCTCTAGAAACTGAAGGCAACTCCCAGTAGTTAACTGGCTTCTAGTCAGTCTCATGATCATAAGGAATTACAATAACCCAACAGAGGCAGTTCTTTGCTGACTGCAGCCCCAGCTGACACCCAGACTGCAGCATTATAAGCATCTTTATGAGCAGGGGGTGCAGCTAAGTCATACCCAGCTCACAGAGCTATAAGATGAGAAATGTGTGTTGCTTTCAGCCACTAAATTTTTGATATAGTGTTTGCGGGAAGAGAAAACCAACACGAATCGACTGATACTCATGGTCTATTACTCATCATATGAAGGATTCTAGGTCTGAGATAATGTATCAGTTAGCTTTCACTGTGTAACAAGCCATCGCAAGAACTCAATGTCAAAACCACAGCATAGTTAGTTTATGACTCTGGGTTAGCTGAGGGTTTCTTATGGTCTGGCCAATAGGATTCATTTCTGCTCAACAGTCCCATGCATCTTTGAGCAGCTGGCATTCAGTAATAATTTGAGTTCTTACAATGAACCAGAACTTAAATAATTAATTCTTTCATTTATCCAAACCATTCTTTCTTATGAATCATCTTTTTAACACATCTAGCACAGACATACATAAGCATGTACTTGTGTACACAGACATACACATTCTTACAGACCTCCCTCCTATCCTTTTCATTTCTTCATGCGAGTCAAGTGGATTTTAAATAAAGGAAGCCTTTCAAAACTTGCTACTCATGTCCAAACTTGCTCTGTGAGAGAGAAGGAAGCGCTTGCAAAACAAAGCATTCTGGAAGCCAGACTCCAGGGGGTAAAGGTAAGGTGTCCACTATCAGCCACCCGTTGTAACATCCAACATAGAGAAGTCTGTGCGATGTCCCTTTTCATGGGAATATGAAGAAGAAAGAGATGAGATTTTAGTAGGATCTTCAGTTTTTTATTTTCTCTGGAAAACCTGAGATTTTGGTTTCCCACAAGACTTTTGTGAAGGAAATAACCATTGGGATTACTAAATAAATCCTTTCAACACAGAGGTACTCTGTGCCTCCTACATGCCTGGCACTGTGCTGGCATCCCAGGTACTGAGAGTGGGTGGAGGAAAGAAAAGATCTGCCCTTGTGATACTCACACTCTAGTGAAGAGAGATCCATGTCTCACGAGTGAGCACACAGATGCATAAGATACTCTCAGAGTGCAGTAAGTGTTATTTGGGCTTTCCTGGGGGCTCAGATAGTAAAGAATCCACTTGCAAAGCAGGATACCCAGGTTCTATCTGAGGGGCAGGAAGATCCCCTGGAGAAGAAAATGGCAACCCACTCCAGTATTCTTGCCTGCAGAATCCCATGGACAGAGGAGCCTGGTGGGCTACAGTCCACAGGGTCACAAAAATTCAGACACAACTAAAGCGACTTAGCATCCATGCATGCACAAGTCTTATTTTGGACAGAAAGTAGGGTCCTGGGGTAGAGTGTGAAGAAAGGAGAGGCTGGTGTGGCTGGTGTTGGTAGGAGCCTCCTCCCATGTTTCTGGAACCTACCCAGAACCACATGTGAAGTAAGACAACCCAAGCAAGGAGACTGGGGGCTGTCAGGCAGGTGGGACCCACACTGAGAAGAAGACAAGGGTGAAAGACGTACAGCTAAGACACGTGGCTAAACAAAGTCCAAAGTCAAAGATTAAAGTCTGGGGGGTGATGGGGGCTTGAGAAATAGAGGAATCTCAGCAGAGATCGCCAGTGCCGGCTTCCTACTGGAATCACTGGGGAACTTTAAAACACAATAATATTTGCGCTTCTGGCCCCAGTGAGTCTGATGCCATTGGTCTCAAGTGGGGCCAGGGTATCAACTTGTAATCAAAGTTGGGGCTCTTACTAGGTAGTCATGGGCAAGAAACTCTGGGCCAAGGAACACCCTAAAGGTTTTGTCTTTCGTGACACAACCCACATAAAATTTTGAATTCTCAGCTTTCTTCCCATACAGTTTTTGTTAAATTATTTTTTATTGAAAGAACTGATTTACAGTATTGTGTTACTTTCTACTGTACAGCAGAATGAATCAGCCATGTTGCTGTTGTTCAGTCAGTAAGTTGTGTCCGACTCCTCATGACCCCGTGGACTGCAGGATGCCAGGCTTCCCTGCCCTTTGCCATTGCCCAGAGTTTGCTCAAATTCACATCCATTGAGTTGGTGATGCCATCCAACCATCTCACCCTCTGCCACCCCTCATATATCCCCTCCCTTCTGGACTTTCTTCCTGTTCAGGTCAACACAGTGCATTAAGTCTATAAAAATGGTACAGATGACCATATTCACAAAGCAGAAATAGAGATACAGATGTAAAGAACAAATATATGGATACCCGGGGCAAAGGGGTGGTGGTGAGAGGAACTGGGAGACTGAGAGTTAAAATACACTGCTGATACTGCATATAAAATAGAGCTAAAAAGAACTTACCATATAGCATAAGAAACCCTACTTAATCCACACCCTTTTCTTAATTATCCTGTTATTGATCTTGTTCCCTGACTCCAGCATTGACAGCCCTAGCCTCTGCTCTCAGTAAGTTTTACCCAACTGCTGCAGGTGAGGGTCCCAGCTTTCATGCATAATGCAAGGTCGCACTACCAGGAAGAATCACAACATGATGGAAAGAATACATGATCTAGTGTCACAGAGTAAGAATGCAACAAGGTGAAGGAAAAGCCAGCAGGGGGATTCAAATGATGCAGTGCTATACAGATATTTGGTATAGCGACCGCAAGACTACCCATTTCAAAGAGCTTGAACTAGAGTAATTTATTCCAGCACAGTGGTTCTCAAAGTGCCATCCCCAGACCAGCAGCATCAGCATCACCTGGGAGCTTGTTTAGAAATACAGATTTCATACCCTTTTAGATCTACCAAATTAGCATCTCTGTGTGGGAAACGTAGGTTACAGGAATCTGTGTTTAGCCAGCCTCCAGATAATTCTCGGGCAGCCCCAAGATTGAGAATCATTGTCCTAGTGGCTGTTCAAAATAATGGCCATGCAAAAAATTAAATTATGCATTGAGAAGGTGATGCATGCATGATGAAGGTTAAACAGATTTCCACCAACATATATTCAGTCTATGGGCTCCCAAGGTGGCTCAGTGGTAAAGAATCCGCCTGCCAAACAGGAGACATGGATTTGATCCCTGGGTTGGGAAGACTCCCTGGAGAAAGAAATAGCAATCCACTCCAGTATTCTTGCCTGGGGAATCTCATGGACAGAGGCTACAACCCATGGGATCGCAGAGTCAGACATGACTGAGCGACTAAACAACAATCTTCAGTCTACAATCCCATGGCTGTGATAAAGATTCTCTCCTGTTTACTTGACCTATATTCAGTTCTTCTGTTAATTCATTCAGCCAGAAATTACTGAGCACTGACTTCGTCCCAAGCACACAGTGATTGCCGTCTCTTGGTGGGGAAGATGTGGACAGTCATGAGAGCACAGGAGTCCTAGACCTTGGCCATGTCTTTGAAGCCCAGAGGAGGGAGGAGCTGCCTGGAACACCGCATTTCGCAAAGTCTGCTTGACCTGGGTCTTGCAAGGGGGCACTCATTCCCCAAACTCAGAGTGGGGACTGGGAGCCCAGGCAACAAAGGGCAGAGACAGAATAGAACTCTGCATCTCAAGGCATCCCTGGCCCCTTGAATGTCAAGGGTTGCCACCTTCAGAAATGGGATGGGGAGGCTAGAATTCTGGGATCTGATGAACACAAGAAAATATCTTTAATCAAGGTTCTGCGGCAGTGGAATTTTGCACAGGTAAAGTATAAACTTTTCCATCTGGGCTCACCCTCTCCTACCATTGGATCCTTCAGTAAAAACCTGTCAGCTCCTGAAATCAATATTTCTGTTTCTTCTCCTTAGCCTGTCTCCCAGTTTCTCTTATCATGGTGCTTCAAACAGGGACTGTATCTTTCTCAGCTCACGCCTGTCAGTGCTTGCTAGAGAAGCATGAGTCTGTTATGGAAAGTGGGCCAAGGCCTCAGAGGTGCATTTCTTGGAGTATGTGTGTGTGTGTGTGTGCATGTATGTGTTTGTGTGTGTGTATGTATATGTGTGTGGGGGGGGAGGATCCACACACATTCACAAATATGAACAGAGAAGAAGCCCTGACAATTCCAGTGACTGTCATCATGGCAAATTTTAGGGCAAGAAAGTCACTTAAAAGGCATCTTTCTACAGTAAGTTAAAAAAAAAATATATATATATATATATATACACACACACACACACACTAAAGAGTGTTTATGTATCTATAAATGAATCACTTTCCTGTACAGCAGAAATTAACACAACATTTTAACTCAACTACACCTCAATTTTAAATTTTTTTTAAGAAATATATAAGGGACTCTAGTGAGTTCAGTGATTTTCCAAAGTCACACAACAATAGTCAAGTGGATAAACAGCATGGAATAACACTAATTACTATGCTAGTGTTAATAATAATACTAACAACTATGTTCTCCAATCTAACTACCTGTTAAAAAAGTCCTGGGAATCTTTTAAAAAATAGATTGTTAGGCCTCTTACACTGATGGAATTAAAGTGTTTAGAAAATCTGTGGTTTTTATGAAGCTCTCTAGATATTCTAGGAAGCCAGGTCTGGGAGCCAGGATATGGGAGAAAAAGCAAAGGACTTGGAATGTGATATATTAGGATTATTTTCTTTCCAAGTTCTTAATTCATACTGGCAAAAGTCAACACAGAGATTTATTCTTCATAAAACTAATTCCAGGATTAACAGTTTCAGGCATGGCTGGATCCAGGGGCTTTGAATAAGGTCATTTGCTATCTCTCTTCATCTCTCAGCTCTGTTTCATTCTCAGCTCGGTTCTTTTCCTACAGTGGCAAAGACCATCACTAATGTCTCAGAGTTTGAGTTTTATCTTTTTAGTAACCCTAGCAGAACAAGAGCATCTCTTTCACAATTCCATCGAAACTATCTGGATTAGGTCTCATGGCCCTGCCAGTCTGATGCCATCCTTAAATCAATCACTGTTGGTGAAATGCTCTAATGAGTCAGGCCTAAACCACATTCCCAACCCTGGATCCAAAGATTTGTGGAACATGTTCTACAAATAAAGCAGGAAACATTATCAAAGAAAAAACTGAGGCTACTGGAGAAAGGAAGGTAAGAGTCAGCTCAATAAAATAACAAGATATTCACTACCCTTGTGTCCAAATTTGGAGGCCATAAATTCTAGAAATGGGACTGGAACTCAGGTTTCCTGAGTAGGATCTTTCGTTACAACATCAGGAGGTGAAATGCTTAAATATCACTTTCTGTCAACATCACATAAATGATGATAATCATCATTTCTATCATCAGCAGCTCCAAGTGTTGTCCAAGAGATTGATTCCTGGCCACTTGAAATAGACCAGAGCACAAGCCTCAGAAAATTCCAGTTGTAGGTGCTGCTTCATTGTTTTGTTTGAAACAGATTGTTGGTTGTTCCCCACTCTCCAATCTGTTCTACAATGCCATTTCTGTTGGACATATTTTCCAGACTCCCTTGAAGCTATGGGTAGTGATGTGCTGATAAGCTGATCACTGCTAAACTAATTGGCTGCCCTGATCTCCTCCTGTTTTAGATAGGGAGAGGGCAAAATGGAGAAGCTGATCTGAACCACAAGAGGAAGCTTCATGTTGAGGATGTCACGTCAACCTGCTCAATCTTTCTGCCATATGTACCTCTGGACTGTTCTATGAGAGAGAAGTGAAACTCCATTTTGTTTAAGACACTTGAGCTTGGAGTTTCTCCACTATAGCAACTCAGCCTTCTCCACTATAGCAACACAGCCTTCTCCTCACTAATAAGTCATCCTTGTAGTTCATCCAAATCACTTCCCTTTTCCTTTCAGCTTACTGATCTCCATTCCATCCTTCTCTGACTTTCTAATCCATTTACCATTTCTTTACCTTAACTCACAATATGTGCCTCAGGACCCTGACACTGAAGGTCCATTTTCCATATGTGGATAATGACCAAAGTCATATAAACGTTTGGTTAGACTGAGAAATAAGATGTAGATTCCCTGTCTCCTACTAGTTCCTGGAATTCAGAATTCACTTCTAAATAAGTTCCCAAGACATGGCATTCCCAGACACAGACATCACATCCTCATCAGGAATCCTCAAAACATAGATAAAATCTCTCCCTTCTTAACACATGGGGAAGGCATGTATACCCCAAGGCAAATCAGCTGATTTATCCAATGTTCTCTTTCAAGGCTTTTCCACGCAGTGGTTCAGAGTGTGGAGTACATCAGCTGGGTCTGAGGGATTTCATGAACAAAAAAAGAAGAGAGAGGAGAGGAGGGGAGGGGAGGGGGAAGGAAAGGGAGGAGAGAGGAAGGAAAAGGGAGGGAGCAGAAGAAGAAAGACTATTACAGATAACAGTCTAGAGAAAAATCTTTGTACACGAAGATATTTTCTTTTCCTGCATTACAAGTAGAGAATCTTTTTGAGGACATATATGTAGGTATATACATGTATATGTGTTTGTTGGATCATAAAGAAGGCTGAGTGCTGAAGAATTGATGCTTTTGAACTGTGGTGCTGGAGAAGTTTCTTGAGAGTCCCTTGGACTGCAAGGAGATCAAACCAGTCAATCCTAAAGGAAATCAATCCTGAAGATTCACTGGAAGGACTCATGCTGAAGCTGAAGCTCCAATATTTTGGCCACCTGATGTGAAGAGCTGACTCACTTGACAAGATCTTGAGGCTGGGAAAGATTGAGGGCAGCAGAAGGGAACAACAGAGGATGAAATAGTTGGATGGCATTATTGACTCAATGGACATCTACGGGAAATAGTGAAAGACAGGGAAGTCTGGCATTGCTGTAGTCCATGGGGTTGTAAAGAGGCAGACAGGACTGAGCAACTGAATACAACTATATATATATATATAGTTGTATTCAGTTGCTCATATATATATGTATGTAGTTTTAACTTTACTTTCTTAAAGGAAAATATTAATTTCTATTGCTTTTTAACATATTATATAAAATATATTTTAGTATCCATAAACAGTGTGTCTATGTACATGTGTGTATGTATGTGTACACACACACATAAATACATACGTCTAAGTAAGTCATAAAGCTGACTAATTGGATATCTTTTTATTCTGTTGAGAAAGAACCGTTGCTTCCTATGTTCATTACAGTTTATGTTTCCTGTCCTAATGACAACGATGATCATAAAACCCATGATAACCATAACAGATTAGATGGATTGAGAGCTTACTGACATATATTAGGTTCAATGCTAAGTTCTTTTTAGACACAATCAAGGAGGTACAATTATTATTAATTCCAGTTTAAAAATCTAGAGACTTGAAATAATTAGAAGTTGAGTAACTTACTAAACTGGCAAAAATAGAGCCAGAATAGTGTCGCATATCTGAGGCGAAAGCTCTACTATGGGAAACAAAGAATAAAATCTATAAAAAGTCTCGGCCGGGTTTCTTCCACACAGACAACTTTGCAGACACCTCTCTGGTTACTTAGATGGTAAAGAATCTGTTTGCAATGCAGGAGACCCGGGTTCAGTCCCTGGGGCGGGAAGATCCCCTGGAGAAGGAAATGGCAACCACTCCAGTGTATTCTTGCCTGGAGGAGTCTGTGGACAGAGAGGCCTGGAGGTCTACAGTCCGCAGGTTCACGACTAACACTTTTGCTTACTTTTTTCAGGGCCCTGTGGAGATGCTTCATTGGCATTCTTTTATGAAGCCAATACTTCCTCTGCCAGAGGGCACTCCTTAGGTTATTAAGGGGGTAACATACCTTCTTCAGCATTGGGGTACCCACTGTTTGTATGCCCTGAGGTAAGCTACTTTCTTAATTATCCCTTTTCCTACTGTTTTTTTTTTATCAGTTAATGTACTGGAAGACTATAACCCAGTAGTTCTCCAGCTTCAGCTGTTTCTTGCATAGTCCCAGCATGATTTAGATGAACTATGCAGTATCTGTTCTATAATACTAATATTACATTAATTAAATTAACTATGTAATATAAATGTTAATAGAACACAAATGCCACTTACTGAATGCTTATCAAGCTTACCATGTATTAACTCACTTCAAATTCACTACAATCCCATACCATAAGTACTGCCCACCCCTATTTCTAATACGAAGAAACTAGAGGCACAGAGAGTTTAAGTCACTTGTCACAAGTCACAGGGCTGATACATGGTAGAGTCTTGCCCTTGATCGTTAAACCTAATTATGATAATCTACTCCATTTGTCCTAATGTGAGTAACTTTTTTTTTTCTTTTCATTTTTAGTTCTCTTTCTCTCTCAATCTTACACTAAACCCAAGATTCATGAACCACTGGTTGGATGGGCTGGTTACATATTTTTCTAAGACACATTAAAATAAATGCATAATTATTACAATAAAAATTACTTCCATAAATTCAGTTCATCCACCTGCAGAAGTGTGAGTGCCCACTTTAGAAAATTCTGTTGAGCAGAGAGAGACCTCAACTTTATCATAACATCCCACACTGAAGCCCTGAATTTTTCACCTGCTGAACGAGTGAATATGGGGGCCACTTCACCTTCCTGTACTTGAGACTCCTTGAAGATCTTCTTCTATAAAATGGGAATCGGATCACTTACCTCTGTGAGTGGGGCCTAGGGGTGATAATATTTATATAAGAAACATGAAAACAGCCAATACTATGAGTATTGGCACAGAGTGATTAAGAAAAAATGTTAGTGTGGATAGTGTCTGTTCTGTGCCCAGAACTAAGGAATGCATATACATGCCTTTTTGTTTTCATGTGGACCATTTTTAAAGTCTTTATTTAATTTGTTACAATATTGCTTCTGCTTTATGTTTTGTTTTTTTGGCTTGTAGAATCTTAGCCCCCTGACTGGGGATCGAACTCACACCCCTCAACTGGAACACAAATTCTAGGAAAGTCCCATGCCTTTTGAATACACACACACACGTATTCACATCCTCATTCTCATAACAGACCTTCAAGACACACATTGTATTTTAAAAACAGAAAAATAGAATCTAAGAAGCTAAGAAACTCATCTATAATGACACAGCCAGTAAGTAAGGTAGTCAGGACTTGAATCTGCTTGTATGCAGAGTCTGCGTTCCTTATTATTTCCAAATTACATTCTGTTCGTCTTTTAGATATTTTTTTAAAACAGCACAAATGAGTATAATTGAGCTGTGTTCCAGATGCCAAACTAGGCACTGAACAGAAAATAAGATATGTACTTTGCCACTGGGAAGTGCAAAATTTGATGTCCAAGACAGAAGAATAATCGAATAAGCACAGTGTCGAGAGATAAGTCCTGTAAATGAGATTTTTACAGGATGTTTTGGGGCCCAGAGGTAATAGCTGGGCTATTGGAACTCGACAGAGACAGGAGCTGGAAAACACCACTCGCGGTTTTAGCTGTTTTGTTTCCTATACCGGACATCAGATGGTCTTTACTGGGGTGGGAAGCAGGGGCAATTAGGGGTCTCTTTCAGCCGATGGTGGCTGGATTCAGTGCAGGCGACAGGCACTGGAATCCCCAGCTCTGCTCCTGTTTAGCATCTAACTGAGGAGGATCCATTCAGCAAAAGACATGATGCTGATCACCTGCCCGTGGAGATGCAACTTCTTCCAGCGAACAGAACATCGCAGTCCTTCTGGTCCACGCATTCACTGCTGGCATCCGTGTGCCTGGCCCTGTGCTGGACCCTGGGGTCTCAGAGATGCTCTGGGAGCTTGTAGGAAAATGTAGCACAGCCAACCCTGAAAAACTGCAGTGTCACCTGGGGTCAGATTGTAAATGTCCTGAGAGCCACACTGTGGAGTAAGGCGGGGGGAGGGGGTGCATATCTTCCAGATAACAGGAGCTCTCAAAGGCTATTTTTTAAAAGAGATTTCTTGATACGGACCATTTTTAAAGTCTTTATTGAATTTGTTACAATATTGCTTCTGTTTTATGTTTTGTTTTGTTTCTTTGATATTTTGACCATGAGGCATGTGGGATCTTGGCTCCCAGCCAGGTATCAAACCTGTACCCCCTGCATTGGAAGAGAAAGGGTGTGTGTGTGTGTGTGTGTGTGTGTGTGTGTGTGTGTGTTGAATAATTTTATTTATTTATTTTTGGCTGTGCTGGGTCTTTGATGATGCAAGGGCCTTTCTCCCGTTGCGGCAAGAAGGGGCTACTCTGTGTTGCCATAAACCAGGTTTTCGCTGCAGAGGCTGCCCCTGTTGTAGAGATGGACTCTAGGCCACTTGGGCTTCAGCAGTTGGGGCCCCCGGGCCCTAGAGCACAGGCTCAGTAGTTGTGGCACACAGGCTTAGTTGCTCCAGATCAGGGACCAAACCCATGTATCCTGCATTGGCCAGTGGATTCTCTACCACTGAGCTACCAGGGAAGCCCGGAAGGCAAAGTCTTAACCACTGGACCACCAGGGAAACCCCCTGAAAGGCTATTAAATAGAAAGAGGCAGCATCTCTATGCTTTACAAAGAGCATTCTGGGAGAATCTTGGGAAATGGAGACACATGGTTGGAAGCCCAGGGGTCAGGGAACTCAGACCTGGAAAGTTCACCTGTTTCAATTTACTTTCCAAAAACAGCGAGGTTGGCAAGAGACCAGATTCACATTTTCTTTCCTCCGAAAAAGAACTAGAAGTTGAAAAATATAGCTGGAAAAAGTCAGATATTTTTCCAGTTGCAAGGAGTGGAAAGCCAATCCAAATGGACTGCAGCCAAAAGACAGTTCTTGAAACGTGCAGGAATAAGGGAATTCCCTGGTGATCCAGTGGTTGTGACTCCATGCTTCCAATGAAAGGAGTGCAGGTTCAATCCCTGGTCAGAGAACTAAGATCCCACATAGCATGAGCATGTGCCCCACCTCCCCCCAAAAAATTTAAATTAAAAAAAAATTTTTTTTAATGTGCAAGAATGATTGAGCCTTGGGTGAAGCTTCATCCAAAGGCTCAAACAGTGCCTCCAGGAACCTAACTGTGTCAGCACTATTTTCCTCTGCACTAGACCTGTTTCAGGCAAACCTTTTCCTCGTGTTGACTTGATGGCTGCCAGCACCTCCAGACCCACCTTTTTTTTTTTTTTTTTCTGAGCCCCCAGCAGATTTTGGAATTCTGCTTTCTAGTGCCTCAAAGATAGTTTTCTTTGGTGTAGTCGACCCACTTAAACCAAATATTCTGGGAGAATGAGTGAAAAGTAGTTACAAAAGGAAAATGAGAATAGTGATTTTTTTTGTTTATTTGGGGTTTTTTGTTTTACTTAAAAGAAAAATGGATCCTAAGTGATCAAAATCAATAGATGTAGCCCTGTAATAATGTCCATATTCTATTGATAAGATGGCTCTAAGTCACTGATTCTCAATGAAGAGCAATTTTCCCATCCCTGGAGGACATGAAGCAATGTCCGAAGACAATTTTGGTTATTACAGTCTAGGGAGGGGATGGTGTCACTAGCATTCAGAGAGCAGAGACCAAGGATGCTGCTAAGCATTCAGTGATGCATTGCACAGCCCCCTGCAACAAAGCGTTATCCAGCTCAGAGGCGTAATAAGATGTTAGCTAAAAATAACACACCAGTTTCATCCATCTCATTAGAACTGATTCAAATGAATTCTTTTTAATGGCTGAGTAATATTCCATGGTGTATATGTACTACAGCTTCCTCATCCATTCATCTGCTGATGGGCATCTAGGTTGCTTCTATGTCCTGGCTATTATAAACAGTGCTGCGATGAACATTGGGGTGCACGTGTCTCTTTCAGATCTGGTTTCCTTGGTGTGTAGCCCATTATACAGAGAGAAGTAAGCCAGAAAGATAAAGACCATTACAGTATACTAACACATATATATGGAATTTAGAAAGATGGTAACGATAACCCTATATGCAAAACAGAAAAAGAGACTCAGATGTATAGAACAGACTTGTGGACTCTGGGAGAAGGCGAGGGTGGGATGTTTCAAGAGAACAGCATCGAAACATGTATATTATCTAGGGTGAAACAGATCACCAGCCCAGGTTGGGTGCATGAGACAAGTGCTCGGGCCTGGCGCACTGGGAAGACCCAGAGGGATCGGGTGGAGAGGGAGGTGGGAGGGGGGACCGGGATGGGGAATACATGTAAATCCATGGCTAATTCATTTCAATGTATGACAAAAACCACTGCAATGATGTAAAGTAATTAGCCTCCAACTAATAAAAATAAATGGAAAAAAAAAATAACACGCCATGAGATAGTCATCATGGCAAAGGGAGACAGAGTAACTTTACACTGAACAAACCTGGCAGACCCAGCCTTCACCACATGATCAAACTTAGCATCACCAGTAGGGAGATGAGTAGACATCGTGAGCTTCTGAGTACAATGCACGGAAGATAACACAATGGCCCATGGATGGCATTTCTGCCAAAAGTACCATGCCTGACTCTACCATGAAGAAACACCAAACAAACCCAAGTTCAAGGACATTCTAGGTAGTAACCAACTAGTACTCTTCAAAAATGTCAATGACATGAAATGTAAAGAAAAACTGAGAGATGATTCTTGGTAAAGCAGACTGGATGTAATGTACAATCCAGGATTTTCTTATTGTAAAGACATCTAGGGGATAATTGATGGAATCTAATGACTAAGGTTTGTACTTAAACAATTTCATTGCATCAGTGTTAATTTCCTCATTTTGTAAAAGATTAAGCAAAAAATAAGGAGGGGAAAAGTAAATTGAATACATATATGTAAGTTGAATATATATATTACATATATATATATATAGTTGTAGAGTATATAAAAGTAAGTTTTATATATATGTGTGTGTGTGTGTGTGTATTCTACAACTTACTTTTTCCCCTCCTTAATTATTGTTTGGGGCTTCCCAGGTGACACAATGGTAAAGAATTTGCCTGCCACTTGAATGAGATGCAAGAGACACAAGTTATATTCCCAGGTCAGGAAGATCTCCTTGAGGGGAGCACGGCAACCCACTCCAGTATTCTTGCCTGGAGAATCCCATGGACAAAGGAGCCTAGTGGGCTACAGTCCATGGGGTCGCAAAGAATCAGACACGACTGAAGTGACTTAGCACACACAGGCTCTATTTAGGGATGTCCAGAAGATGCCATTTCCTCACTTACCATATGAATAACTGCTTTGTCACAATGATTTTCTGGGAAAATTTCCCACGTATTTTTTGCCTGGTGGGCCTCCAGTCCGCAGGGTTGCGCAGAGTGGGACATGACTAAAGTAACTTAGCCTGCATGCACGTATAGAGATGAATTTTCTAAGTACAAAGGAAAAGCAAGAAGCATTAAAAACAGAGTCATCCAACCCAAAATATCAACAGTGCTGAGACTGAAAAGCCCTGAGATAAGTGACAAGTGATAAGCCTTGACATGTAGACAGTTCCCCAGCAAGAAAGGTAACCAAACAGAAACTGTTTGGCTGTTGGTCCGGCCATGCTGCAATAAAAAAGTAAGGTCTGGTGGTCACACTACACTAGAATGTCTCATCTCTTAGTTCCTCTTTGGCATGGCATACAGGCTGCAGGGATCCTTCAAATGGCAGATAACATAGAATTCCTATGAAACTACCCTTAATTTTCCCCTCTCTCTCCCACTAAATAAAGCATAGCCTAGGGACTTCCCTCGTGGTCCAGTGGTAAAGTATTCACCTTGCAATGCAGAGGATGTGGGTTCGATCCCCGGTCAGGGAACTAAGATCCCATGTGGCAGCTAGTAACTAAGCCCACAGGCCACAACTAGAGAGTCTATGCACCGCACTGAAAGCTCTCCCCTCGCCCCATAAGGCAATGAAGATTCTGTGCTTCAGGGAAGACCCAACACAGCCAGATAAATAAATAATTTTTTAAAAAAAGACAGTGTAGCCTATGCCTATTTAGACTGCCCTTTATCCTCTGCTCTTCCTTATATACAGATATAGATTGGTTCTTCCTCAAAAAGCAAGCATCTTCCCAACCAGACTTGGGAATCACTGACATTCTTATTATAAAATGCCTCTAGTCCTGACATATAATTATTTGAGGCATTGAAATCTTCAAAAATGAAAGCAATTCTGGAGGAACAAGCTTAACAAGGGGAGACTGTAGGACTTATTTACGCATCTATTCCTTCATCAAAAAACTTACCAAGCACCATTCTAAGTGCTGAGAGAGAAAAATAAGAAATAAGATATATATTTACCCAGCTCTCATGAATATCCAGGTTTGCTAGGAGAAGAACATAAACAAATAGAACAGTAATTATAAAATAGGATGATGAGTATTTTGATAAAGTTATATAGAATATGTTCCAGAAGCACAGAGCAGGGTCACCTGAGCCAAACTTGGGTTCAGGGAAGACTTTCAGGGAGACGACATTTAAGCTGAAGGATATGAAAGAGGCTTCCAGTGAGAGTGAGGGAGAAGGGCCAGGCAGAGGAAGCAGCGTGAGAAAGGGCTTGGAGGTAAAAAAGATCCCAGCAGTAAGCGTTTGCCAGCTTGAAAATCTGCACCAGATTGGGGAGAACAAGGTGCTGGATTTGATGGTTCTCTGGGTGAATTGTCCAGGAATTCAGTCTGGGGCCTGACCCATCTGTCTTGACATTTCCATCTCTCCAGAAGTGAATCATTTCCCACTCACTCCTGGGGTGGCATTTTCCCTCCCAAACCACAAACTGTAAAATGAAATGTCTCAAGCAGCCCTGCTCTCTGAAAGGAAGGCGGCGTGTTCTGAGCCTGGGCTGGAAGACATGTGTGTGTTTCTGTCTTCTTCCAGGAGAGCTGGACGGAACCCAGACACGGCAACTGCCAGAGACATTTGGGAGAAAATAAGAGGATGTGAAAGATGCTGGGTTTTTGTATGGGACAGGCTTACAGCTCTGATGCCTTGGGTATGAGAACATTCCGAAGGCGAGTGAGGAATTAGACTGCTAATAAGTGAGTCCTGCATATTTCAGAATTTTAATATGACAAACACGACCCTTGATCCAACTTCTCTTTGCTTCTTCTTCCTGCTGTCATGTCACTTTCACTGCCCCCAATCACACTGAAATCCTTTTACTTCCTTCAAGCTGCCATATTGTCTCCTGATCCCAAGCCTGGTTCTCCTGTGCAAAGAATAAGGGAACAGTCTTCCTCTGTGTGACTTTATCAAACCAGCTCTCCTCAATCAAGTGGCCTTTTCTGTCCCAGCCTACCTCTCAAAAGGAGATTATATTTCATATGTTCATCCATAGTGTAATTATTTATCCTGAAAGAAAGTGAAACTGTTAGTCACTCAGTTGTGTCTGACTCTTTGCAACCCCATGGACTGTAGCCTGCCAGGCTCCTCTGTCCATGAGATTCTCCAGGCAAGAATACTGGAGTGGTTTGCCATTTCCTTCTCTGAGGGATCTTCCTGACCCAGGGATCAAACCCAGGTCTCTTGCATTGCAGGCAGATTCTTTGCCATCTGAGCCATCATCAGGGAAACCGATAGTTTATTTATCCGAGCACCATCTTTATCACATAGCACAACAATGTCTTTTAAATTTTCCATCTATCCTTCCAGATTATACATTCCATAGGGACATGATTATGTGTAACTTGCTAACTACATACAGCTGACAAGAAATAAAGTGTCTTTTGTACATTTTCAATAAATATTTGATGAATAAGTAAGCAATTGAGTGAAGATGTGGGGGGGGAAATTTAGAGCTAATAAAAAGCACATCCTATCTTTCTGACTTACTTCACTCTGTATGACAGACTCTACATCCACCTACATCACTACAAATTACCCAAGTTCATTCTTTTTCATGGCTGAGTAATATTTCATTGTGTATACATACATATCACATTGTCTATATTCACTCATTTGTCATTGGACATTTAAGCTGTTTCTCAGTCCTGGCTGTTGTAAAGAGTGCTGCAGTGAACACTGGAGTACATGTGTCATTTTGAATTACGATTTTCTCAGGATATGTGCCCAGTAGTGGGATTGCTAGGCCATATGAATGCAAGCTCCAAAATCAATGCAGATGGTGACTGCAGGCATGAAATTAAAACACACTTACTCCTTGAAGAAAAGCTGTGACCAACCTAGACGGCATATTAAAAAGCCGAAGAATTGATGCGTTTGAACTGTGGTGGTGGAGAAGACTCTTGAGAGTCACTAGGACTGCAAGGAGATCCGACCAATCTTTAGGATCCAATCCTAAAGGAAATCAGTCCTGAATATTCATTGGAAGGAGTAATGCTGAAGTGGAAACTCCAATACTTTGGCCACCTGATGCAAAGAACTGACTCATTGGAAAAGACCTGAAGCGGGAAATGTTGAAGGAGGGAGGAGAAGGAGACAGCAGATGATGAGATGGTTGGATGGCATCACTAACGTGAGGGACATGAGTTTGAGTAGGCTCCAGGAGTTGGTGATGGATAGGGAAGCCTGGCATGCTGCAGTCCATAGGGTCACAAAGACTGGGACATGACTGAGTGACTGAACTGAACTGATGAATGCAGAGTTCCAAAGAATAGCAAGGAGCAATGAGAAAGACTTCTTAAATGAATAGTGCAAAGAAACAGAGGAAAGCAATGGAATGGGAAAAATATGAGAGATCTCTTCTAGAAAATTAGGGATACCAAGTGAACATTTCATGCAAAGATGGGCACAATAAAGGACAGAAACAGCAAGGACCTAACAGAAGCAAAAGAGATTAAGAAGAGGAGGAAAGACTACAAAGAAGAACTGTACAAAAAAGGTCTTAATGACCCTGATAACCGTGATCGTGGGCTTCCCTGGTGGCTCAGATGGTAAAGCATCTGCCTACAATGCAGGAGACCTGGGTTCAATCCCTGGGTCGGGAAGACCTCCTGGAGAAGGAAATGGCAACCCACTTCAGTATTCTTGCCTGGAAAATCCCATGGACAGAGAAGCCTGGTAGGCTACAGTCCATGGGGTCGCAAAGAGTCAGACACAATGGAGCGACTTCACTTCTTCTTTAATCATTATAGTATGGTCACTCACCTAAAGCCAGACATTCTGGAGTGTGAATGCAAGTTGGACTTAGGAAGCATTACTATAAACAAAGCTAGTGGAGGTGATGGAATTCCAGCTGAGCTATTTCAAATCCTAAAAGATGATGCTGTGAAAGTGCTGCACTCAATATGCCAGCAAATCTAGAAAACTCAGCAGTGGTCACAAGGCTGGAAAAGTTTAGTTTTCATTCCAACCCCAAAGAAGGGTAATGCAAAATAATGTTCAAACTACTGAAAAATTGCACTAATTTCACATGCTAGCAAGGTCATGCTCAAAGTCCTTCAAGCAAGACACTTCAACAGTTCATGAACTAAAAACTTCCAGATATTCAAGCTGGTTTAGAAAAGGCAGAGGGACCAGTGATCAAATGACCAACATCCATTGGATAATAGAAAAGGCAGGAGAATTCCAGAAAAACATGTACTTCTGCTTCATGGACAACTCAAAAGCCTTTGATTGTGTGGATCACAACACACTGCAGAAAAATCTTCAAGAGATAGGAATACCAGACCACCTTACCTGTCTCCTGAGAACTCTGTATGCAGGTCAAGAAGCAACAGTTAGAACCTGACATGGAAAAACAGACTGGTTCCAAACTGGGGAAGGAGTACATCAAGGCTGTCACCCTGTTTATTTAACTTATATGCAGACTACATTATGTAAAATGCTGAGTTGGATGAATCACAAGCTGGAATCAAGATTACTGAGAGAAATATCAATAACCTCAGTTACTCAGATGATACCACCCTAAAGGCGGAAAGTGAAGAGAAACTAAAGAGCCTCTTGATGAAGGTGAAAGAAGAGAGTGAAAAGGCAGGCTTAAATCTCAACATTCAAAAATTAAGATCATGGCATCCGGTCCCAACACTTTATGGCAAATAGATGGGAAACAATGGAAACACTGAGAAACAGGCTATTACAGAAGAAAGTGTCTGATCAAACACAATGTTAGGTAAGTTAATTATTGTCAGTTCAGCCTCAGACTCCTTTCTTGTATCTCTGTAAACTTCCAAAACTTCCAGAATAAGTCCATCTCCTGTTTCCTCCCTGGCTGTCTTCGCTGCATCTTTTTCAGATAGAGGTGAGTAAGTAGAAACAGTGTCAGCAATTAGTACCTCAAGTATAGTTCCTACAGATTCTATGAGAGAAGGTTCCATGTCAGATAAGGAAATCACAACATGATCAACACTAGTTCTACCATCCAGTATGTTTGTCTGATTTAAAGGTATACTTCTGTCTTCTGGATAGTCTAGAATGCTGCTTGTTGATGAAGAAATTTCCTGTTTCTTGGGCTCCAAAATCACTGCAGATGGTGACTGCACCTGTGAAATTAAAAGAGGCTTGCTCCTTGAAAGAAAAGCTATGACAAACCTAGATAGCCTACTAAAACCCAGAGACATCATTTTGCCAACAAGGTCCGTATAGTCAAAACTTCGGTTTTTCCAATAGTCATGTATACTACTGGATGTGAGAGTTGGACCATAAAGAAGGCTGATTGCAAAGAATTAATCCTTTCAAACTGTGGTTCTAGAGAAGACTCTTGAGTCTGGAGAAGACTTTTGAGTCCAAGAAGACTCTCTCCCTTGGACAGCAAGATCAAACCAATCAATCCTAAAAGAAATGAACCCCAAATATTCATTGCAAGGACTGATGCTGATGTTCCAATACTTTGGCAACCTGAGGTGAAGAGCTGACTCATTGGAAAAATCCCTGATGCTGGGAAAGATTGAAGACAAATGGAGAAGGGGGCGGCTGAGGGTGAGATGGTTGGGTAGCATCACCGACTCAATGGGCTTGAATTTGAGCAAACTCTGGGAGATAGTGGAGGACAGGGGAGTCTAGAGTGTCCATGGGGTCACAGAGAGTTGGACAGGACTTAGGGACTGAACAAAAACAAGTGATGTGCTAAGTGCTATGCCAACACCACCTCAATTAATCCTCATCACAATCTTACGAACATGGAAATACTGTCATTACATTTGCTAAATAATGAAGCATATTCTCAGATTAAAAAATGATACTTGAATAAAGGGTCCAGTGGTTATATGTTAGGGTGTTCTTGGGTAGTGTGCCTTACTGATTTAGTGAACAGAAGGAGGAGGAAATAATTGGAAAGTAGGGGGACTTTCTGACTGAAGTCTTTTACTCCAAGATAAGAAGTCTGGATCCAATTCCATCAGGAATTAGGGGTCTTTCAAGGTAAGGAAACATAACCAGATTTGCCTATTTTTCTTGTTACCTTCCAGTGTGAAGATGGATGTGAAGGGGGAGAGATAAATTTAGCATAAAGAAATTAGAACGTTTGGAAGAGAGAAGATAGATTTTTTTTTTTTTTTTTTCAAAATAGTGGTAGTATAGATACAGAGTAGAGTAGGGATTTCTGTGGTTTGAGGGAAAGGGTTTAGACTCATGAAGAGGACTCAACAGATAGCTGGATAAACAAGAAAATGAGCTCCCTAAAAGGGAAAAATAAACATGTTCAGCCTCTAAGAGTCAGACTTTGGCATACAGCATGGAGAAGGACACCCAGGTCTAGTTACCCTTCTTTTTGAAAGGCAGAGCCAAACTGTCACACATCCAGAGGAGTCTGCCAGCCCTGTTATTTCAACTCAGTGAGAGAAGCCATCCATTCTCTTGCTCAAGGCACACTTCCTCCCCTGCCTACTTCCCACACTCAATTAGTCATAGCGTCCAGCCTCTTCTGTCTCTACTGAAGTCTCCTAAATCCCCCTGCTCATCACCATTTCCATGCCCCTGCCACGGGCAGACAGGATCACCTCCTGCCCAGATGGAGGGCCTCTTGCATCTTCCCTTAATGGACTTGAAATTAACATCTTTCAAGAGTTTCAGAATGTTCTTACCCTAGATCCGTAAGATGATTAACAAGGGCCTGCATGATCTCTGCCTTTAACTCTGCCTTACCTCTCCAGCTACTTTTGATTTTATATATTTTAGTAGAATTTCAAATTTCCAGAAAAGTTGCATGAACTCTCATGTTCTCACTCAGATCGATCAATTATTTCCATTTTGTCCTATTTGAATTACATTTTCTCTAGATAGGTAGAAGATAGCTAGCAATCTAGACAGGTGTTAGATAAGTAAATATCTATAGAACTATTTCTGTTCTGAGAAATGATGTGCTTTTCCAGGATCTCTCAGAATGAAAACATTCTCTTCCATGGCCAGTTAGCAAAATCAAAAATATGTTGATGTTTGGCAGAAACCAACACAATTCTGCAGAGCAATTATCCTTGAATTAAAAACTAAATAACATTAAAAAATATTATCACTGATCCAACAGTATTATCTAATCCTCAACCATATTCCAGACTTGTCAATTCTCCCAATATACCCTGTTAAGCTAATTTTTAATCTAAGATCTAATCTAGAATCATGCATGGGATTCAGTTGTCAGGTCTTTTTTTCATCTCCTTTAATCAAGAACAGTTCCATGCCTTTGTGTGTTTTGATCTTGACATTTTTGAAGCGTGCAGGCCATTCTATTTTGTAGAATGTCTCTGATTTTGAGTTTGCCCCATGTCTCCTCATGACTGGATCTGGGTTAAGAATTTTGTCAAAATTCCACAGAAGTGTTGTTGTGTTTCTCTCAGCACATCATCTCATCAGGAGGCCCATGATTTCAGGTTGCCTATAATCTGCAATGCTAACTTGGATCAACTGGTTAAAATGGTATCACTAAGTTTATCTATAAAGTTTCTGTTTTCCCTTTTTTTTTTAAATTAATAAGCATCTTGTGAGAAAGTATATAAATATCTCATGTCTTAGAAAGTTTTACCCACAAATTTTATTTTTTATTTTATTTTTTCCCATTTATTTTTATTAGTTGGAGGCTAATTACTTTACATCATTGCAGTGGTTTTTGTCATACCTTGAAATGAGTTAGCCATGGATTTACATGTATTCCCCATCCCAGTCCCCCCTCCCACCTCCCTCTCCACCCGATCCCTCTGGGTCTTCCCAGTGCACCAGGCCCGAGCACTTGTCTCATGCACCCAACCTGGGCTGGTGATCTGTTTCACCCTAGATAATATACATGTTTCAATGCTGTTCTCTTGAACCCACAAATTTTATAATTCATTGGTAATCTTCCAAATTGACCATCCCTTCTATATTTATCATTTGTACTTTTCTGTAAGGAGGAGCTGTCCTTTCATCTAGTGTTTATGTAGGTATTTATTCATCAGCTTATGACAGAGTTGACTTACTGATTTGTATTTCCCTGGATGGATTAGGATCTATTCTATAATGATTTATTTTGATGATCAAATTGTCCCTTATTTGACCAAGGGTAGCCATTTATTCATTTACTTATTCATCTATTCATTCATTTATTTTACTGAAATATAGTTAATTTACAGTGTTGTCTTAGTTTTAGGTATACAGCACAGTGATTCAGTTATATATAACATATATGTATATTCTTTTTCAGATTCTTTTCCTTTATAGGTTATTACAAAATATTTAGTACAGTTCCTCATGCTATATAGTAGGTCCTTGTTGGTTATTCACTTTATATATAGTATATACTTATAAAGAATATATGTTCTAGTATATGTTAACATATGCGTGTATGTTAATCCTAAACTCCTAATTGATCACTCCTTACCCCCCCTTTGGTAACATTCCTGGGCTTATACATGGAAAAAGTTCTAATTTGAAAAGATACATGAATCCCAATGTTCATCACAGTATCACTTAAAATAGCTAAGACATAGAAGTGACCTAAATGTCCATTGACAGATGAAATGGATAAACAAGGTGTGGTACATATATATAATGGAATATTTCTCAGCCATAAAAATGAATGAAATAATGCCATTTGCACCAACATGGATGGACCTAGAGATTATCATACTAAGTGAAGTAAGCCAGACAGAGAAAAATAGATGTCATATGATATCACTTCTATCACTCAGTTCAGTTCAGTTGCTCAGTCGTACCCAAATCTTTGTGACCCCATGGACTGCAGCGCACCAGGCTTCCTTGTCCATCACCAACTCCCGGAGCTTGCTCAAACTCATGTCCATCGAGATGGTGATGCCATCCAACCATCTCATCCTCTGTCATCCCTTTCTCCTCCTGCCTTCAATCTTTCCCAGTATCAGGGTCTTTTCCAGTGAGTCAGTTCTTTATATCAGGTAGCCAAAGTATTGGAGTTTCAGGTTCAGCATCAGTCCTTCCAGTGAACATTCAGGACTTATTTCCTAAATGAACCCACTTACAAAACAGAAATAAAACAACAGATGTAGGAGGTGGCACCTTAGATTTGTTCCTTGACCTTTCAATATGTCCTTATCTTTCTGAGCAGCTTATCACTTATAAGGCACAAGATGTCCCAGCTTAGCCAGTTCTAAACTTCTCTCTAAGATAATCTCTTACCCAGTCATGCTGGGCTTTTCCCCCATTTCTTTAAGCAGTACAAGCTCTTCTTTCTGCGGAAGGGCTGTGTTGCATGCGTGTCCAGCTATCTACACAGCTTTCCTTCCCATACATCTGTCAGATACATAGTCAGAGTACAACAACCGGAGTTGACTAAATAAAAATGTGAAATAAGCAAATTTCTTTTTGAGTTCAGAAGACAATAATATGGACACACGAGCAGCAATTACAGCGTCAGGATTCTGCTCTGCGCAACAAGGAACTTGGGAATATATTCAAGCAGTTTCTTTTGACCTCTTGCCAGCGATGTCACTGAGAGAAAACTTACTCCGTGGGAAAAGAACGGAGTAAAGCAGATGACCTCTGAGGCTTTTCTGATTTTAAGAATCTATATTTCTGGTATTCTACAAAATATGCTTGGGCAGACATTTTCAGGGGCTCTTAGAGCCCAGCATGTAGCTGGATTTCTAACCTTCTTTTTCTTCTAGCATTTTCTGAGATTCCTGAGCAGTGTAATGATTTTAAATGCAGATTTTTCCATTGAGGTTGTCATCAGTTAAGAGATGTTAACAAGCATACTCAGGAAGAATTCAGTTGTCGCAATTCATTCTTTCCAACTTTGGAAGGCATAATTACATGTCTTTCAGCAGGGAGGGGGGATGCAATCACTAAGAATCTTTTGTCCTAGAAATCAGGGTGGTACCGAGGGAGGGCAGCTGGACTAGTGATGAAGAAAGTGAATTTGTCTTATAGATTCCATGCCTGCTGGTTAAGATTTTAGGCTGGGTTAAGATGAGAATCTTAGCTTAACTATCCAAGAAGTGTGGAAAATTTGTAAGGCTCCAAGTCGGTGAACCTCAATTTCTTCATTTACAAAATGGGCAAATAAAGGCTATCTATCAGGAATGCTGTAAGGATAAAGAGATAATATCAGTGAGAACTTCCCTGGTGGCCCAGCTATTAAGAATCCATCTGCCAATGCAGAGGACATGGGTTAGATCACCAGTCCGGGAAGATTCCACTGCTTTGACGTTACTGAGGCCGTGCTCTAGAGCCCCGGAACTGCGACTACTGAGCCCAAAGACCCTAGAGACCAAGCTTTGCAATGAGAAGCCTGCACGCCGCAACTACAGAATAGCACCCACTTGCTATATCTAGAGAAAGTCCTCACACAGCAACGAAGACCCAGCACAGCAAAAGTAAGTGAATATACATAATTTTTTCCAAAAAAGAGATACTACTGGTGAATCAACTGGCAAAGCGCAAGGCACACAGTAAGGGCTAAAAACATAAATGTTTGCTGCTGTTATATAAAAGACATTAAGCAAGTTGCTTCAGCTCTTTGAATTTCACTCTCTGCATCTATAGTGATAATTATAGTCAGCCCTCTGTATTCACAGATTCCACTTCCATAGATTCAACCAGCCTTGGATCAGAACTGGTGGATAAAGAGGGCTGACTGTAGTCTACCTTTTTATGTAAGAGACTTGAGAATCTCCAGATTCTGGTATCTGCGGGGGTCCTGGAACCAATTCCTCATGGACACAGAGGAACAACTGTATGCTTACCTTGTGGGAAAAAAAGTGAAAGCATTAGTCGCTCAATAGTCTCCAATGGTCCAATGGCAAGCCCAGGGCTTCTCTGTCCATGGGATTCTCCAGGCAAGAATACTGGAGTGGGTAGCCATTCCCTTTTCCAAGGGCTCTTCCCAACCCAGGGATTGAACCCAGGTCTCCTGTATTGCAGGCAGATTCGTTACCTTCTGAGCCACCACAAGGTTTTATTAAGTCTTCGCTGCGCTAGCGTTTGTATGAATTCCCAGCATACTGACAAGTTCTAAGTAAATGCTCTGAAAGGTTGGTTAAAATTTAATCTGATATGTAGCAACTTATACAAGAGGAAAGTTTAGAGTTTAGCAATATGATGTTCTTTAATCAAATTCTCAGACCAAAGATTGGCAAAATAGAATTTTTCCGTGCAGCCTCTACATTTACAAATTTACACCAGACAGGACTTAATTGAAAAATACCTCTTTCTATTTGGTTTCCAAAATATAAAAGTAGTTAAAAAGGCTATGACATTTTAAAATATTTCACGTCTCCCTGAGAAAATAGTTTTCAATGCAAAATACTTTGGGCTTCTTAATTTTACTAATGAGACTGTATAGGTGACAGAGAAGGGGGACAAGTCCAGGGTTGGCTTCTTCTAATCAAGTCCTTTTTAATTTCCTGGTCTTACTCTGTCCACACATAGTGGATAACTCACCAGGAAACTCACAATTAGACTTTGGGTTCTATATAGCGTGGGTGGCATATGTACTGTAGGTGTGAAATACTCCTCTCCTTCTGTACATCATTTTACTTGACTTACCATCCTCTGGAATGTCCATCGTCACGGTCACTCTACTCATCCCAGTCCTCCTGGAAAACCCCTACTCTGGTTTCAAATTCTAGCCCAAACAATTAACAATCTCTTTGCATGTACTCATTTGCTCAGTTGTGTCTGACTCTTTGCTATTCCATGGACTGTAGCCCACCAGGCTCCTCTGCCCATGGGATTGCCCAGGCAAGAATACTGGAGTGGGTTGTCATTTCCTCCTCCAGAGGATCTTTCCAACCCAGGGATCAAACCCATGTCTCCTGCAGCTCCTGCATTGGCAGGTGGATACTTTATACCACTGAGCCACCTGGGAAGCCCAGCAATCACTCCATGGTTCATCAAACTAGAAGAGATGTTGCAAATAATCTGTTTGAGCAGACAGGAGGCACTAGTAGAATTACCAAGAACTCTGGGATGTAGTGAAGGACGGGGAAGCCTGGCATGCTTCAGTCCATGGGGTCACAAAGAGTCGGACGTGACTGAGTGACTGAATGACAAGTAATACACCTATATTAGAAGAAAGAAAAGAGGGAAGAAAGTTTATGTTAGGTGGCACAAGAAAATCAACTCACCATCTACACAATGAGAGGTCTAAAAAAGTATAAAGTTGATAAATAAAAAGCAATACAATAAGAATATTACCTTAAAATATAGAGATTACCACCTAGAGAGCTAAGAATGATACTGGTTAAAAGTGGAGACAAAAAATGGGGGAAATGATTTAGCAAATGACTGTTGCTTTTTTATGGTCTATTCTCTTTTATACTTTAAAAAATCCACATTCATATATTGTTCTGATACGATAAATTAAATTGCTTCTCTTATGTGCCCAGGTAGTCATTCCTGGGTATCTCTGGGATCCCCAAATACAACAACACATTGCTTATAATTATGTTTTTATATTTAACTCTTTTTATCAAATATGAGTTCCTCATTGGCACGTATTAATATTATATCTTAATTGTCTCAGTTACCCTAATGAGTCCGGCACACAGTAAGTATATAGAAAAAGATGGTTGAATGAGTTCCAGGGAACTGGGATTGGAGAAGGAAGTATATTGACATGAAGCTTTCATTTAGAACTTAATTAAGTCATCATGTTACTGAAATGTAATATTCAGTCATACTGAATATTTAGTAACATGGGGAGCTTCCCAGGTGGCGCTAGTGGTGAAGAATTCACCTGCCAATGCCGGAGACATAGGAGACAGGTTTCCATCCCTGGATTGGGAAGATTCCTTGGAGGAGGGCGTGGCAGCCCACTCCAGTATTCTTGCCTGGAGAATCCCATGGACAGAGGAGCCTGGTGGGCCAGTCCATGGGGCCGCAGAGTCAGACTTAGCACATGTGCAAGCAATAACAAACTGGCAACAGTGCTCTGATGAGTAAGTATGCAGTTCTAGGAAACAGGGAAACAAAGGACCTGAGTTAGGCTAGTGGGGGTGATGGGGTGGTCAAGGAGGTCATAGAGGTCTTAAAGGATGATGTTCTGAAAACTGGTACTAATGGGTTAAAATAAATCAAATATAGTCACTTGTAAGAAGGTAACAAAGCAATGTTCACTAGTCCAGGCTTTACATTCTGCTTCTGGTCTTATTGCAACTTAATGACTTGGGAGAGAAAAAGGAGCTTTCAGCCAGATGTTTTCAGACTTCAAGACAGAGGGAGATTCAGGAGCCAAAAATGTTGAAAGAGAAAAGGACTGCTGTAGGAAATGGTATAAAACACACCATTCAGTGAAAGGGGGAGGGAAATGGTGTTTACAGCTGAGTATGTTGTGATTTCTCCCATTAGAAAAATGAAAGTTTTGATGCCCCTTCTACTGCTGGCTTCTGTCCTATTTCTTTTGTATCCTAGGCAGTAAAATGTATAGTATTCTTCATTTTCTATCTCTAATTCTTCTCTTCTCTTTCTCTCTTAAATGTGCTCCATAAAAACTGCTTTTTTTTTTTTTTTTTTTTAATCAGTAGTGACCTCTAAGTTACCAAATCCTGGTATAAATGATTGGTCTCATTAGACCTGAACTCTCAGGAGCACTTCCCATCATCATTCATTCCATTCACCAGATGTTCTATCTTCACTTAACTTTTCTGGAGTTTCCTCCCATCTCATTGGTTCTCCTTTTTAGTTTATTCTGTAAATGCTCGTCTTTCCTTAACCTCTTAACCTTGATGTAGCAAGAACCTAGTCCTCAGACTTCTTCTCTATTTGCACACAAACCCTTGGTTTCATTTAATTTCATGACTATTTCTGGTGACTCTCAGTTTTGTATCTTCGACCCAGAATTCACTCCTAATCTATAGACTCATAAAGCAGGCTCTTAGTCAGTATTTCTGTTAAGATGTCCAAGAGACATCTCAAACTCACCATGTCCAATGCTAAACTCTTGACATCCCCAAATCCTGCTCCAAATACAACCTTTCCCATCTCATGTTAAGGCAGCCCCAACTGGTTATCAGTGTGGAGGACAATGAACATGCATCCTTATCTAACACTATTAAGAAAAATAAAAGGGATCATGAACCAAAATTTAAAAGATAAAACTAAAATGTCTAGAACAAGAGAGGAAAAGATACCTGTGATTGTGGGTTAGACAAAGATGTCATAGGATAGAACACAGGAACTCAAAATCTTCAGTGATTTGAAGGAATTGCTTATGTTGCAAATACTCAACAAAAATGCTTTCTAATTCAGTTTCTCAGAAAGCTGAAGATGCAGGTAGCGCTGAAATATGAAGGAGGGGATCGTCATAAGGCTTTAAAGAAAACATCAGCTCCGCTCAGTGGTCCTTACTACCTACTTCTTCCCTGAAGGTAGAACTAAGACTCCTCAGGGTTAAGCTTGGCTCTAGAGCTGATGCTCTTTGAACAGTTATCCCCTCAGTTCAACTAAACACATACTTAAACATACCGGTGTAGAGCTGGTACTCTGCCAAAAGGGTAAGCACGCATCAGAATCACCTGGAGGGCTGGTTAAAACACAGATTGCTAGACTCTAGACTCCACCTCAGACTTCCTGATAATGGAACTCCGGCGTGGGGCTGGGTGTAGGGAGGCAGGAGTGGGGGGCAGGGAGAATTTGCAATTCCAAAATTTCAACACTCTCCTCGGTGATTCTGTGATGTTAATGGTGCCCTGATCCTTCTCTGGGGACTTCACTTCCAGATCTGCTGCTCTAAGCTAAGGAATCTGGAATTGAAGGTACAGTTTTTTAAAATGAAAAATGCTATTTCAAGAAAGATAAATGTCTATAACTTTTTAAAAAACAAAAGAGTTTGTGATTTCTTGTTAGATCAGTGGTATGATGGAGCCAGCTTCTATTGGCTTGCAAGAGCTGATTGATGGCTTGAAATCCATTATGATGCCAATATTTATACCAGAGAAACTGTCAGACTCTACAAATGAGGACTTTGTTTTGTTTCCTAGAGAACTTCTTGCTGACATTGGCCGACATGCTGATGAATCAGACAGAACCACCCAAGGTCAAATTCTAATTTTCCTCTATCTGTTAATATGTGAACCTGTTAGCAAGGCATTTAAATCATCACTAAGCCTCAGTTTCCCCATCTACAAACTGGCTCACTTACCTCTACAGGATTGTTGTAAAGATTAACTGAGGATAACATGAAGCATTTAGTACATGGCACATTTTTACATTCCCATAAAAGAGCTGTTATTTCATTATTAGTGGGAGCAGACTGAAATGTAAATGCAAACAGACAACTTGGATACACGTCCTCATAGAAGGATGCACAGAGGGTCATCAGGGTGGTACAAAAGAAGGTTATAATTTCCAGATTGGAAGGGAATAGTCAGGGACATCTTCCTTTACCATTTCCTTAGAATCCAGTAGGATGGATATATGAAAGAAGGAGAAGGGAGGGACCCAAGAATCTGGCTATCAGGGAGGATCCTTATGAAATTAGATAGTGGGACTTGATTCTCACACAGTGAAATCCAGGTTCTGCACATCTTTAAAAATGTGTAAAACTCCTAGAGGAGAACATACGCAAAACACTCTCTGACATAAATCACAGCAGGATCCTCTATGACCCACCTCCCAGAATATTGGAAATAAAAGCAAAAATAAACAAATGGGACCTAATGAAACTTAAAAGCTTTTGCACAACAGAGGAAACTATAAGCAAGGTAAAAAGACAGCCCTCAGATTGGAAAAAAATAATAGCAAACGAAGCAACAGATAAAGGATTAATCTCAAAAATATATAAGCAACTCCTGCAGCTCAATTCCAGAAAAATAAATGACCCAATCAAAAACTGAGCCAAAGAACTAAACAGACATTTCTCCAAAGAAGACATACAGATGGCTAACAAACACATGAAAAGGTTCTCAACATCACTCATTATCAGAGAAATCCAAATCAAAACCACAATGAGGTACCATTATACGCCAGTCAGGATGGCTGCTATCCAAAAGTCTACAAGCAATAAATACTGGAGAGGGTGTGGAGAAAAGGGAACCCTCTTACACTGTTGGTGGGAATGCAAACTAGTACAGCCACTATGGAGAACAGTGTGCAGATTTCTTAAAAAGCTGGAAATAGAACTGCCATATGACCCAGCAATCCTACTCCTGGGCATACACACCAAGGAGATCAGATCTGAAAGAGACATTGCACCCCAATGTTCATTGCAGCACTGTTTATAATTGCCAGGACATGGAAGCAACCTAGATGCCCATCAGCAGACGAATGGATAAGGAAGCTGTGGTACATATACACCATGGAATATTACTCAGCCATTAAAAAGAATTCATTTGAATCAGTTCTACTGAGATGGATGAAACTGGAGCCCGTTATACAGAGTGAAGTAAGCCAGAAAGATAAAGACCAATACAGTATACTAACGCATATATATGGAATTTAGAAAGATAGTAATGATAACCCTATATGCAAAACAGAAAAAGAGACACAGATGTACAGAACAGACTTTTGGACTCTGTGGGAGAAGGCAAGGGTGGGACGTTTAGAGAGAACAGCATCAAAACATGTATATTATCAAGGGTGAAACAGATCACCAGCCCAGGTTGTATGGATGAGACAAGTGCTCGGGGCTGGTGCACTGGGAAGACCCAGAGGGATCGGGTGTAGAGGGAGGTGGGAGGGGGGATCGGGATGGGGAATACATGTAAATCCATGGCTGATTCATGTCAATGTATGGCAAAAACCACTACAATATTGTTAAGTAATTAGCCTCCAACTAATAAAAATAAATGGAAAAAAAAATGTGTAAAATTCAGTTTGCCATCCTTGATCACATAGAGAGCCCTGTTCCTGTTAGCCCAGACTTCATAGCTGGTTGTTCTGGCATTGGAGCTGTCTGCTCAAGATTTTCATGATGAAAATGCCCGGGGTTTATGCAATACTTTACAGTTTACACAGGATCTCGGCTTCCTTATTTCATTTTCACAAACAATGTGATAAGAAATACAGGCTTATTTGTTCATTCGCCTATTTATTCAGAGACTGTTCAGTGGGCTCTGATATTGTGCCAGGCACTACACAACATCCTTAAGATGTTGCAGTGAATACGAGCGATAAGGTCCTTGCCCACATAGAAAGTGTGGATTTAACCCACTCTTCATTCATTTCCTAGTTTAATTACCATTGGAAAAATAAAATGTGAGCTTATGATTAGGAAACCCAAAGTCTGAGAAAGAGACATTTACCCTGATACCTAAAAGGATGAAGGGAAATTAGCCAGTGATGTTGAGTAGGAGATACACAAGAGGACTCCATGCTCAGGGAGAACTTTGTACAGAGGAAGCAGCAGAAACTGGGATTGTTGATGATGTAAAAGAAGGGCAGTGTGGCTAGAGATCAGGAAGCAAAAAGGAAATGCATGACATCTGCCTGAGAGAAATATCATGATACGGTTATGCAGGGCCTTACAAGCCAGGCTAAGGATGTAGGTTTTTATCTTAAAAGAATTAAGGATGCTAAGCAGGAAAGTAGCAACATGATCAGATCTGCATTTTTGACAGCTCTCTGTAGAAAAGGGAAAAATGTTTCAGACAAAGTTTGGAAGCAGATTCTGCAAGATTTCTTGATTCTTTGGATGTAGATGGTGAGAAAGAGGGTAAGGTCAAAGATGAGTCCTAGATTTTAGATGTGCATGTCCAGGTGGGTGGGATGCTCTAGATGGAAATGAACACAGGGGGAATTCAGTTTGGGAAACTGGGGTTGCTGTGAGGGAACTTGGGACCATGTGCAATATCTAGATGATGATCCCAAAGCCAACAGATATCTGGGAATGGAACTCTGAGGAAAGATCTGGGCTGGAATGATAAACATCCAGAAAAGTAAAAGTGTACGTTGCTTGATCATGTCTGACACTTTGCGACTCCATGGACTGTAGCCCACCAGGCCTCTTTGTCCATGGAATTCTCCAGGCAAGAATAGTGGAGTGGGTACCCATTCCTTTGTCTAGGGGAATCTTTCCAACCCAGGAATCGAATCCAGGTTTCCCGCTTTGCAGGCAGAATCATTACCATCTGAGTCATCAGGGAAGCCCAAACTTCCAGAGTTATCAGCAAATAGATGACAATGAAAGCTCTGAGTGTGAACATTTTCATCTGGAGGCAGGGAGGCTGGTAGAAGAAACAGGGTCTGGGATCTCACCCTAAGTATTTACAGTGAAAGAACCAGACAAGGAGCGTCAGAGAAGACAGAGAAACATGATGGGGAGTGCGATGGGAAATAAGCCAAAGAAAGAGATTTTTTCTAGAAAGAGAAAGTGGTCAATAGTCCACATCAGTTAACCTGTAATGCTTACAGGTTAACTTGGTTTGTAAGCCAAGCCAGGAATGGAAAGAACTCCTTGGATCTAGCCCAATGGAGTAATTAGTGAAGGAAAGGAAACTTCTGGGGACTGCTGAAGTCAGGGGGCCAGATTGGAGGAGGTGGGTCTCAAATGAAGGTGAAGAAAGGGCATCAGTGAATTCACTGAGACTTTTTCTTTGAGTTCTTCACCATGAAAAGGAAGCAAAAGAGGGTCAGTCGCTAGAGTTAGAGGTAGAGGATATTTTTGTCTTACATTCCCATTTTGTGCCCCTGAGGATGCCTCTCTGCATCAAGTAACAATGGCAAATCGATTAGTGAATTGATTTTTTTTTTTCTTTACAGTTTGATTTCAGATGAATTTCAGTAAATTGACCTAGAGCCAAATCCAGAAGTCCAGGTCAATTTAAAAAAAAAGAAAAAGAAAAACAACAACAATGGAGTATTTTCTACACAGCAGGCTCCCAGCTGGGTCAGTTCTCTACATTATCTCATTAATTTCTCACAGCTCACTAGGAAATCAGGTTGTTCCAGTCTCCATTCACCAGCCAGGAAACAGAGGCACAGGAAGGGGTCTGAAACTTGCCTAAAGTCACCCAGCTGGTAAGGGATGGAGTCTAAATTCAAGTTGGACCTGCCTGGCACCAAGCCCGGAGCTCTTCATTGCCATGCCTGGGCTCAGGTCCAGTGCACAGAAGAGGTCTGGAGTGCTATGCCAAAAACTGTCATTCTGAACCATTAGCAACAAGAGACAATCATACTTCAGATCCTAAAGTAAGAGTTTGAGCCTCATAAAGAACCATGTGAAGTTTTTCTCTGATAACTGGAAAAGGTGGACTTAAACTGGGGAGGTCTTCCTTCTTCTTCACCGCTGGCTCAGATGGTAAAGAATCTGCCTGCCAGTGCAGGAAACCCAGGTTCAATCCCTGGTGGGGAAAATCCCCTGGAGGAGGAAAAGGCAACCCACTCCAGTATTCTTGTCTGGAGACCCCCACGGACAGAGGAGCCTGGTGGGCTACAGTCCATAGCGTCGCAAAGAGTAGGACACGACTCAGTGACTAATACTTTTCCTTCTTCTCGCTTTTACTTAAATACAATTTCTTCTCTCAGAGTTCAGTGTAACCGTCACTTTTCTCACTAAGTGGGGGATTTCCCTTTATGACGTGGAGTCCCATAGCTCCGTGTTTCGCTGCATTTCAGCACTTGGAGCTTTCATGTGATGTTGAGATGAATAGCATCTAGCTTCCCCACCCCCCTTAAAACATATCAGTGCTCCATAAACATTCATTGGATTAATGGATTGTGGGAGTATCTCAGCAGGCTAATGGGGATAAGGTGTCATCACAACCTCTGCCCTTGTTCTGGATACCCTACATTGCTGAGATGAGCAAGATGTGAGTTCCCTGGGAGACAGTCATGAGGATGGAAAACAGGAGGGTGGCTCAGGTACTTAGGTCTAGAGATCTGTCTTAGCAAATCAAAGAGCCCAAACAGCTAAGCCATGCTTTAAATCCTGTGCTGGGGACTCCTGGCTGATGAAATTTGCCTCCGGATCAAAAGGACATTGAACTGGAGTAATCAAATGTTTCTGCTGTGCTTTTTAAATGAAAGGCCTTTGGTGTATTCAGCAGACTATGTACAAATGTCAAGTCAGACTTGATGGGTGGGGACACCATGATCAGGATGTCCAATCAGCCCCTCCATCCATTCTAGAATTCTCCCTAGCCCACCCCCCACCATCTCTTCCCTCTGCCTTCCTCTACAACACATGCTCAGACTCATAATTATGGAGTTGTTACTGTTGTTGTTGTTGTTTAGTTGCTCGGTTGCGTCCGACTCTTTGCAACGCCATGGACTGTAGCCCACAAGGCTCCTCTGTCCATGGCATTTCCCAGGCAATAATACTGGAGTATACTGCCATTTCCTCTTCCGTAATTATGGGGTCTTCCTCACAAATCTCTCCCTAATTTATCCTCCCCTCTTCAACCTCATTGTCCTAATTCAGGATCTCACTATTTCTTACCTAGACTTTCATTTCAACCTATTGGCATCACCTGCCATCCCTTCACTCAGGAGAAATGGTCTTTGTCAAACATCAGTCGGCTCATGTCACTCCTTTTTTAATGCACGTCAGCAGCTCTCGCCCTATAGACAGAGTGCATACTCTCCAGACAGGTGATGATGCCCCTTCCTCCACAATATAGTTTCATTGGATCCCTCCCACTCCACCTCTGGCTCTTTCTCTGAAGGAGAACTTTTGCTTTAGTCCTGGGAAGTCCCTAGCATCACGGATTGTGAATATTCAAGTCACCATGCCTATGAAAAGGCCACTTTCTCCACCCAGGAAGTCAGGGCCATGTGGCAGAGTCCTGCTTGTAAGAGAGTTTGGGGGGAGGCAATAAAGAGATAGTAGACCTCAACGGAGACAGGTTACCTTTATTAAGGCAAGGAGGGGCGACAGTTGGCCTGGCGACCTGACTGAGGCCCCAGGGGGACAGAGAAGCTCTCATTTAAGGAGTGGTTTGCAGAAGTATGAGCAGCAGAGAAAGCTCAGTTGGGCGAGGCAGTTGGAAAGTTCTAGCTGACGTGGCGATAACAGTCAAGCTATACCTGGGGGTGGGGGTGCATGGTTATACTGGGTAAGTCCAGGGGATTTTCTGAAATTTCCTCTTCCAGGTCCAGTGGCTACCTACCTCATTACAGATCTTGAAGTCATAAAAAGGATGGGAGTTGGGGTGTCCTGTCTGTCTACTTCCTGATGAACAGGGTCGATGATCTGGGGTCTGGAACAAAAGATCACCCTAGGGCTCCAGATCCTTATTATCTAGTGAGGAGGTGAGGCTTTGGAAGAGAAGCACTGACTTAACTTGGTCCGGGGAGATGGCTCCAACCCAGTCTTGGAGGAACCTCTGAAAGAGATTGAACATACAGAGTCTGAATAAGAGAAGTAAGATGATGAATACTAGGAGCCCTAAAAGTGGGGCTAGCCAGGTCCATTCTCCCAACTGTCCCCAGAAGTGGGAGCCAGTTTCTCTTAGTTTAGTCCATTGGTTGAATCGATTTTCAGTTGAGTTAGGATCTCAGTTACTATGCCCAACTAATTGGCATAGTAGCAGCATTCTTCTGATAGGAAGACAACAGGTTCCACCTTGTAGGGCTGTTAATAAGTACACAGCCCAACTGTTTTGCAATACCATGGAAGCCAGGGAATTGATCTTTTGTCGGAGAGAGGCTGCCTTTTAGACATCTTGGAAGTCCTGGTCTATCTGTTCAGCTAGGCTGTTTAGGGAAGTCTGTGATATTCCCGGTGTGATTGCTCCCAGGGCTGTGCTCCCTGCCCTCAAGACTGTTAGGAGGGTTAGGGCCATTCTTGGTGACCACTGTGTCCTATGTGTGTAGGCTGTTATGACAGGGAGTGGCACCTCGTCTCCAGGGTATTTACTGATGTCTGGGACCAGGACTGCCAGAGCGCAGCAGGTATTGGTGGGCTCTATTACTTTAAAGATTCCCCAGGGGCATAGAAAATGGGTGTTGTTGGGGGCCCCTGTGATTCTGTTAATTGTTAAGGTGTTATTGCATTCCCCCAGGATGGGGTCTGTTGGGTCATTGGTAGAATTGGTAGAATTGATGCAGGTGGCCAGTCCTATCAGTTTTATTTGGGTTTTGAAGAGGCAGGTAGAATTGGAAGTGAACGTGGACTGATTTAAGTCAATAATGACATATCCAATGGCTGTATAGCCACATCCTTGTAAGGGGATGCAGAGCCAGCAGTCCTGGGTAATATTCGATCCTGTTGTCTTGAGCAAGGAATGGGTTGTATTTGCTAAAAGGAGAGCAGGATGTTAGGGGAGAAAAAGAAGGGAAAGTCAAAGAGTAGGTGATGCTGGGGTGCTGAGGGCATGGTGGTCCTGGGCTGTACTGTAACCCTGGGTTGGGGGGCGGGGGTAGGGATGAAGGTCTTTTTAATGGTAAATTTTTGTCTGGGTCTTGGCCTCTCCCATATATGTGGATGCTGGCCTGGATTCCAGAGAGCCAGCATGTATGGTGAGGGTCTTTAATGGTATACCCCACCGGATTACCTTCGTTGGTGACACAATTGGATTTTGGTCTGAAATGGGCCAGGGGGAAGCTCAGGTATCCTGAATATGCCATGGTACTCCAGTAGGGCAAAAATAGTGAGGGGGTTCACCACTTGCACAGTCTGAACTGGAGCCCCACTGGAGATCTTTTCGGCACAGATATTTGTAGTTGGTAGTATACTCCCTTTCCCACTGGAGGCCCATGCAGGAGCCCCAGCTGTTTCTGAGGTTAATGATTTGGAATGCATCAAAATAAAGGGTTCCTTGTGACCCTTGTAGGATGGTTTGATTGATGACTTGTCGGTCTTTGGAAACCTGAAACACCCCGCAATTGGTGCAGGTGAGATTAGTTGGGAGAGGGGTAACGATTGACATGCACATTAGTAAGGAGAGCTGAAAGAGCATGTTAAGAGATGTTGGGGGGAGAGTGGTGTTAAGGGATCATGAGGTAGGCATAGCACCCCAGAAGTAGGGCACTGCTGATAGGATAGGAGGCAATGAGGAGGATATGGGCGGTGGGAGACCAGGATTGAGGGGTTGTGGCTATTAGGCCTATGGCGAAGGCTATTGATAAGAGGATGGCCATGGCAAGATAGAAGGGGAGGGTCCAATCGAGGTAGGGGCAGTGGCCTCTGGAGTCAAGGGTGACCTTAGCTAGGGAGAGAGGAATGTTCTTTAGGGTGTAAAAGGATCCAGAGAATGAAAGGATAGAAGCAGATCTTGTCTAGGCTTATGTTATGGAATATCCCCTGAAACCAGAGTTGGGAGACCAATGTGGTTACATCCTTGAAGAAGGTTCCCGTTGGGGCACTAGTCCAGAGGTCCTGTAACAGCTGGGTCAGGAACAGCTGTAGGCTGAGAGTTGTCCAGGTGATTCAGTGTCCTCTTGGATGGTCGGCAAAGCCTGTTCCCAAGTGATTTTTAGAGAGGTGGATCCTGTGAGGGAAACTTGATAAGAGTTACTTGGGGACAATGGTTTGGGTTCAGTGGTAGCCCTTTTGAGGCATGTAAGGTGTATCCAGGAGGCAGTTTCCTCAAGTTTGGCTGCAATGGGGCTAAGGAGAATGATTTTGAAAGGTCCCTGTCATTTTGGAGTTGGACCACTCTGGGGGTTTTCAGATAAGTAAACCATGTCTCCAGTTTGTAGGGGAGGCAAAGGATCTGGGGTGGGCAGGTTATGGTCGGTGTAACTCCAGAGGGCATTGCAGAGTTTGGCCAGCAGTAGGGGGTGTGGGGTGGTTGGGAGAATGTAAGCTTCAGGGAGAACCCCAGGTGTGACTATGAGCCTTCCATTCATGATCTCGAAGGGACTCAGCTTGAGGGGCTTCCTTGGCAGGGCTCATTCTTTAAGAAGAGCAATAGGTAGGGGTTTGGTCAAGTCCAGGTGGATTTCAAGGGTTAATTTGGTAAGGGTTTCTTTGACTATCCTGTTCATCAGTTCCCTCACCTGAGGCTTGGGAGTGGTACGGGATATGGAACTTCCAGGGGATCTGTAAGAATTGAACGATCTGTTGTGTGATCTTAGAAGTGAATTCTGGGCCATTGTTTGACTGGAGGGACAAGGGTAGGCCAAATCTGAGGATGATTTCTGTGAGAAGAATTTGAGCTACAGTTCGGGCTCTTTTATTGGCTGTGGGAAATGTCTCTACCCATCCTGAGAAGGGGTCTATGATGACCAGAAGATACCTGATTCGTCAAACCAGGGGCATATGAGTAAAGTCTATTTGCCAATCTTCTGCTGGAAGGCTGCCTCACATCTGATGAGTAGGGAAGGGTGTGGGTTTGAAGCTAGAGTTAGGGATAGTGCATTGGCATGTCTGGCAGGAGCAGGTGAGATCATCTAGATATTGTCGATCTGTGGCTGATGTGTAGATGTGGTTTCAGATGAACTGTCGGAACACCTTGGTGGAGGGGTGGAAGAGAGAGTGTAGATAGGAAAGAATTTCTTTGGTTGTGGGTGAATCAGTCAGGGTTAGGGTTAGGACAGTGGGGGGTTGGAGGGAGGGATGGGTTAGGGCTCCTTCTTTGGCTTTTTGATCTGCAACCTTGTTGAATGTTGATATAGGGCCTTTCCTTTGATGTACCATACAATGGAGGATGGTGGCTCTCTTAGGTAGGAGTGCAGCCTCTAGGAGCTTGTGGTGAGGTCAAAGTTGGCGATAGGTGACCCTTTTTGGGGTAAGGTATCCCATTTCTCTCCAGATTAGAACATTTGAATGGAGTATGTTGTAGGCATATTTAGAGCCAGTGTATATATTGACTCACAAGCCTTTGGCAAAGGCAAGAGCTCAAGTGAAGGCTATTAATTTTGCCTGTTGGGAAGCAGTGTAAGGTGGTAGGGGCAAGGCCTCAACGGTGTCTCTCTGGGGGATGAGGTGGAGGTCACCTTGGATTATGGCATATCCTGCTGCAAAGGGTGGGGACTTTTGGGAACTACTATCAGTGAACCAGTTAGGGGTGTCAGGGTCTAGGATAGGTTGATCTGTTAGGTGTTGGAAGGGGTTTTGGGTAAGGTCGACTGTTAGGCTGCAGTGGTGTGTGGGTTGGCTCATGTTAGAGGCTGTGGGCAATAGGCTGGCAGGGTTGAGGGGGTTACAAGGGGAGAAGGAGATCTGGGGGTCAAGTCGAAAAGCATGTAGGATCTGTACCCGAGATGGAGGAAAGGAGAGAAAAGCCCGGTGTGACAGGAGATCTCAGAGAGTGTGTGGGGAACAGACCATTAAGGGAGCATGTCTAGAGAGTTTATTAGCCTCAGGTACCAGGACCACAATGCCAGCCATGGCTTGTAAGCAGGGGGGGCCACCCGTTTGTCACCATGTCAAGCCGTTTCAGTAAGTATGCTATCAGAGCCCAAGTGTCCGCCTATTGGCACAAGAGGCCCAGAGCTTGGCCTTGGTTGACATGAGTAAAGAGAAAAAATGGCCGGGTGTACTCGGGCAATTGGGGTGGCATTCAGAGGAGGCTCTGTGCGAGTTTGCATATGGGATAGGCCAGTGAGGAGGGGCTGAAAAGGGGTTCATCTAAGGGCCCCTTTGTAGCTTTGTACAGTGGCTTAGTGCTGAGGGAGAAACTGGGAATCCAGATGTGGAAAATGCTTACGAGGTCAAGGAGAGACAGAAGCTCTCGTTTTGTCCAGGGAGGAGGAGAGTCAGTTAGGGCCCGGATCCTGTCGGGCAGGATAGTCTGTTGCTGGTGTGTCAGGGAGAGCCCCAAGTCGGTGACGATCGTCTGGGCCCCCTGAGCCTTGGATCGGGACACCCAGTCACCCCAGGAGCCTAGGGCATTAAGGAGTTTGGCCGCATGTTGGAGACAGAGTTCTCAGGTTGGACTGCAGAGAAGGAGGTCATCTACATATTGAAGGAGGTGACTGGGGTTTAGGTTAAGTGATTGTAGGTCCTTTTGTAAGGCTTGTCTGAAGAAGTGGGGACTATCCCGGAATCCTTGGGGGAGATCGGTCCATGTCAGCTGCTGGGAGATTTGGGTCTCAGGGTCTTGTCAGGTGAAGGTGAAAAGGGATTGAGACCAGAGGTGAAGGGGGATGGCAAAGAAGGCATCCTTAAGGTCTAGAACTGTAAAGAAGTTCACGGCCAGAGGGATTGTATAGGGACTGGGGACCACAGGGAATGTGGGTACGGTGGCTTCATTGATTTTTCAGAGATCTTGGAAAAGGAAACTGATCCCTTCCTTACTGCCAGGATAGGGGTGTTGTGAGATGAATGGGTGGGAACTAAGATAGAAGCTTGGAGAAGGTGCATGATGATGGATTTAAGTCTTTTATGGGCTTCTGGGGTGAGAGGATATTGTGGTTGGGTGACTGTTATTGATGGGTCTTTTAGGGTGACTTAGGACAGGGGGAAGGTGATCAGCTATGGTGGGTAATCAGCTTCCCAGACCCTGGGATGTATGGTCGGTAGATCATGAGGAAGTTCAGGAGCTGGGGTCTGGGAAGATCCAGGTACCATCTGCATACAGAGCATAGAGACTGAGTCGAGAGGATGTATAGTAATGGAGACCCTTAGTTTGGACAGTAAATCCCTTTCCAGAAGTGGAATTGGTCACTGGGCATTATAAGAAAGGAGTGTATAAGGGTCAATTTTCCTAATGTACAGACTAATGGGGGACTTACTTTAGGTCTTAGGACTTACTCTAGGTCTTACTTATGGGGACCCCCGAGACTCCCTTTCTTGTTACTTTGGATATTTGAGTCAGACCGGAGGAGGTCAAGAGAGAGAAGGCAGCTCCAGTGTTTACCGTAGAGGAGATCTCTTGCCCAGTCACCACTCCATCTACCCTAACTTCCGAGCTCATGTCCAGGACATGGGCCGGGGGGCTGGAACCTGAGTCCCATCAGTGGAATAGTTCTCACAAGGTTGGACTGGGGGTTCGAGGGGAGGCATGGACCCCCCAGGGGCACCAGGGCGTCCCTGCGTGCAGTCTATCTTCCAGTGTCCCCATTGGCCGCAGGTCAGACAGGCCTTGGTGGGAGGCCATGGGTTTGGGCATGCCTTTGTCCAGTTGGTTGCATCGGAAAGAGGGTCCGGGAGGGGTCTTAAGCCCAGGTCAGGGAGGGTTTTGGCCACGTTGATCCTGTTCTCTCATTGCTGCCGCCAAAAAGGAATACTTAGCGCTTCTCTTATGGTCTTTTTCCTTTTTGGCTTCATCTTCTCTGTTATTAAATACTTTGAAGGCCACCTCTAGGAGGTCCTTTTGGGGATTGTCGGGTCCCTTCTCCAGTCGTCTGAGTTTACAGCTAATATCTGGAGCAGACTGGCTAATAAACTGGACATGGAGGGAGAAGGTTCCAGTGGGAGTAGTGATATCTAAGTTAGTGTAATTTTGGACAGCCTCGTGAGGCGGGCCAGGAACAAGGCAGGATTTTCATCTGATCCCTGAGAGGTCTCTCTTGTCTTATCGTAACTGACATGGGTATGGGCGTTTTTCCTCATGCCCTCTAGGAGGCAAGTGATCATGTGATTGAGCCTCCAGGTGCCAGGGTCATCAGGCTGGTATGTCTATTGAGGTTCAGTATGTGGGACCCCCTCATCAGCGACTGGATTATATCGGTCCTGGTTGTGTAAGTAATTGACCTGGGCTCTAGCTACTTGCCAGATGCAGTCTTTCTCGGCAGGAGTGAGGGTGGCATTAAGGATATAGTATATATCACTCCATGTGAGACGATAGGCCTGAGTAAGCCATAGGAATTCCTCTTTATACTTGCTAGGGTTTTCAGAGAAGGATCCCAATTTCTCCTCTATCTGGCTCATGTCTGATAATGAAAATAGCACGTGTACTCGAGGGGGGCCCTCCAGTTCTGCTACCTCTGTCAAGGGAAACATATGTTGGGTACGTGATCGTGTGGTGGGGAGTGAGGGAAGGGGGAAGAGGGTCTTGGAGAGTGTTGGGAGGGAGTCGAGGGTGGCTTGGAGGAGGCCCCAGAGTTGGAGGGAGAATCGGGATATGTAGGTCAGTGGCCAGGAGGAAGTGGGGTGGGTGTGAGGGTGTGCGCGGTATGGAGGGGGTTCATCTGCGGGGTCAGACTCAGAGGGGCAGAAGGTCATGATCGGCTGCTAGGTGCAGAGGAGGGGTCTTTTTGTTTAGGAGGCGAAGTGCATGAGAACCTCGTGAGTGGAGCAGCTTTTGTATAAGGAAGGTCTACTCCAAAGAGCCCAAAAATCTTGGGCATAACACACCTCCAACCACTTTGCCATTCGGTTTGAGGAAGTTGGTGAGGTCTTGGAGAATGTCGAAATCAAATGTGCCAAATTCAGGCCAGTGGTTTTGGTTATCCAAATGGTATTGCGGACAGATTTGCATGCAAAGCCACTCTAGGCGGTTGGCCTTGAGTTCAGTGAGTAAGAGCGGTTTGAGATTTCTGAGGACACAGTCCAGGGGAGTCCTTCGGAATAGATCGGCCAGACCCCATGATTGGGAGGCAAACAGAGACTCCTATTGTGAGTCTGGATCGTCACCCATGGTCAGGATAGAAGTGTGTGAGGAGATCTCTGTATCGATGTGGGGCATCCCCACTGTCGATTATAGGGTGTCTGAAAACGCAGAGAGGACAGTATTCTAAGGTACCGCTAGAATATGTCCAGATCTTACCTCGATTCAGGGGCTGGCAGGAGCGGAGTGCAGCGTGGAGAGCGGTCAGATGGCAAGAGTTCCCCATTCCGGAGGTCATCAGAGGAAGAGGAAGGAGAGCAGTGAAGCTGAAAGCCTGGGGGTATGCAAGCCAGCAATAAAGCCTTAGAACAAGACTTGCGCTGCTCACGTAGGCACAGGGCGTCCCCGGAGGGAACTTAGGAGCCCGGGCAAGAAGTGAGCTAGGTGGGTAGCTGCTCTCCCAGGTCTCAGAGTAGAGAAAGAAAGGGAGAGGGGAAGCATAAGGGAGGCTGCCTTGCCCCAGTTCTGGGTTTTGGCACCAAAACTGCTGACTTTACAGGACTCAAATCAGACATTTAGATCTCTCTCAAGCCATCCCCCAAAGCCTAGGATAATTCAGCCGTATGCAGCTGATACTCAGAAAATAATCCATTGTCTCTGATCCCCCTGAAACTTTTCCAATGATCTCAGAGCTCTTAACACATTCTGCTGTATTTATCTGCATGTCTGCCTCCCTCACTGGGAAACTTGGAGGTTTAGGGAAATAGAGCCAGAGGTTGAGAATTCAGGCTATGGTCTCATAAAGTTCTAAGTTTAAATCTTGGTTATGTCACAGTATGGCCCTGGAGTATTTATTTACCTCTACACTTGAGAAATTTTAATCTGTAAAATGGGCCCAGTAGTTACCAACTTGTGTTCTTTCTATGATAGGGACTGAGTATAGAATGCTTAGCAACACCACTGCCTGGTTTAGCACATCGCACATAAAGCATATAGAGGTAATAAGATGAAAATGATCAAGACACATTCATGTTCATTCATCTTCTCATCCCTACAACACAATTCTTGGAACAAAGGAGGTATCAAATATTGTGGAATGAATGAAGTAAGCTTTCATAGTGAGGTGTGGGGACATACCCATATCTTCTATCTCTACTTCTGGGCTGGAATTTCACCATCCAGCTTTATGTTCTTCCAAGCACAGAAATTGGAGATTTGATATTTTTCCAATCAGCCATCTTTGAACCCTGTCTGTGTTTCAGGTTACTGTGCTGTATGCTTTCATGTATAAGCCCAATAGGAGCACCTCCATTTGTATTTTATTTGTTGCCCAGGTGGCATGTGGGAATCCTAGCTCCCCAACCAGGAATGAAACCTGCACCCCTTGCATTGGAATTGCAGAGTCTTAACCACTGGACATCCAGGGTAGTCCCCAAGCACCCCCATTTTTAAATAAGAAAATAGATGCAGTGAAGGTAAGTAAGAGGTAAGAAGCACTAGAAGGGCTTAAACCAAGACCTGCCTGATTTCAGATTCTAAACTCCAGCTCCTCTAGTTAGCGGTAGCAGGATTTTTCCCAGTTGGAAAGCTCTCCCAGGTTTCCCAGGCGGCCCTGGCATTTCTTTGCAGGAAAAGATTCAGAGGACAGCCCATTATGCCGAGGCTGTTGCCTTGAAACATAAATAGTCACTCACTGTGGAACTGTTTGTTATGAAGAATGTGCGGACTGGAGAGAAGTGAGACATAAAATCATTATTTCATGCAGAAAGACATTGCCAAAAGGATAGAATTACTTACTATATTAATTCTGTCCTTCAGCCCCCAGCTCATCTCTCTGCATAATGTCTTAGTCACAGAATATATGTTGGGGACTTTTTTACACTGGTTTTTTGCAGAATTTGAATCATCTAAGACTTCCCAGTCTATTCCCTTTTGCTTTAACTGTCTCTCTTTTGTGGGTCCTTCAAATCATCTCCCTCCTCTCCATCCTATTTCACCCTACTTGTTAGTCCCATTTCTTCCCACCAACCTCTCTTCCTTCTACTACTCACTCATATGCCTCCTTTATGCCCCTTTCTCTTCCTCCAAACCCCTCTGCCAACCCTCCATTTCTTCTGTCTCATTTTTCCACCTGCCAAAGGTCATCTTCTACAATAAGCTGGAGGAGCTCCCAGTGAAATTCCACATTAGTCTTAAAAATGGTACTATGGGGAGGGTGCACATAGGGCATCATTTAGAGACTCATCTAGAAGCATCCCATGGAATCACCCTCTAGAGTCAACCCATATATTCATCATATAAAGCTACCCTAGAGAACTATCCTATAAAACCATCACACAGAACCATCATATAGCATCTCAGAGTTAGAATAACAATGACTAAGACAGTGGGGGAGGTAAACAGCATCTGTTTACCTCTGTGTTTATATATCCATGAATCATTCTTAATCTAAGTCATTCTTTTTTTTTTTGCCACTTTATTTTTTTTAATTGAAGGATATTTGCTTTATAGAATTTTGTGGTTTTCTGTCATGCTTCAAGAATCAGCCATAGGTACACTCTTGTCCCCTCCCTCTCGAAACTCCCTTTCAATCTCCCTCCCCATCCCACCCTTCTAGATTGTCACTGAGCCTCTGTTTGAGTTCATTGAGTCACATATCAAATTCCCATTGGCTATATATTTTATATATGGCATTAAAAATTTCCATGTTACTGTCTCCATACATCTCACCTTCTCCCTCCTGCCCTCCCACTGTGTCCTTAGGTCTGCTTTCTATGTGTTTCTCCACTGTTGCCCTGAAAATAAATTTATCAGTACCATCTTTCTAGATTCCATATATATGCGTCAAAATATGATATTTATGTTTCTCTTCCTGACTTACTTCACTCTATATAATAGGCTCTATCATTCTTAATGGCAGAACATGATAGACATTTCCAAATCAGCCAGAAATCCAATAGCTTGAGCTATTGGTGGTTGATGGCTATTCCCTGGTGGCTCAATGATAAAGAATCCGCCTGCAATGTAAGGGACCTGGGTTGGATCCCTGGTCTGGGAAGATTCCACGTGCCACGAAGCAAATGAGTGCCACAAGTATTGAGCCTTCATTCTAGATCCTGCGAGCCATGATTACGGAAGTCCATGTGCCTGAGCTCATGCTCTGCAACGAGAGAAGCCACCACAATGAAAAGCCCTCGCACCGCAACTAGAGAGTAGCGCCTGCTTCTGCAACTGGAGAAAAGCCTGAACAGCAAAAAAGACCCGGTAGAGCCCAAAATAAATAAATAAAAATAAATTTAAAAAAGAGAAATCCAATAGCTTTCATTTGATGTAGTTGGATGGATCTGGAAGGAAGTGTAAAGCAGGACTGAACAATAACAAAAAAAGAGTTAAAACCACAATATTCCAACTTGGATGATGTTTGCTGTCCTGTGGTCTCACTTCAAAAGATTTATGGACTAATTGTGCCAGGTGCATAGAGAGTTGTCATGTGGAAGAGGAATTTTCTTCATGGTCTAGCATGATCGCGATTATCTAATGCTGTTCTACAATTTCTTTTAAGCTAACACCGACTCTTACCATCACGAGCTGAACACCTGGTGTGTTGGGCACTGCTCTGGGAGTTTTGAATTTACCACCTCATTTAACCCTCACAGCATCTGTGAGAGGCAGGGTTGAGCATGTCCAATTCAAACATTAGCAGAGGAAGCTTGGAAATGGGAAGTAATTTTCCCGATATTACAATGCTATGAAATATAAATAGTAGTTATAACTGTTGCAAGGAGGGCACAAAATCTTCAAAATCAATAAAAAAAAAATGCTGCAAATATTTACTGAGAGTTCATAAAAGTAAACTGAAAAAACTGAGACTTATTTTTGTCTGGCAGAATAATATTTTAAAACTATTAACTCTCCTAACTTATGAGTGTAAACAATTTCAACCCAAATCTGAGTAATTTTTCATTGATTCTTAAATTTTAAAAACAAACCTGGAGCAGCTGGAAAAATATTAATAAACAGTGAGAAGAATGTATGTAAGTGTAAACTAATAAACCAGTTTACTAACATAATGTGTTTCTGTTCAGTTGCTCAGTCATGTCTGACTCTGTGACCCTGTGGACTGCAGCACACCAGGCCTCCCTGTCCATCACCTTCTCCCAGAGCTTGCTCAAACTCAAGTACATTGAGTCGGTGATGCCATCCAAACCTCTCATCCTCTGTAATCCCCTTCTCCTCCTGCCTTCAATCTTTTCCAGTGAGTCAGTTCTTTGCATCAGGTGGCCAAAGTATTGGAGCTTCAGCTTCAGCATCAGTCCTTCCAATGAATATTCAGAGCTGATTTCCTTTAGGATTGACTGGTTTGATCTCCTTGCAGTCCAAGGGACTCTCAAGAGTTTTAAAAGCATCAGTTCTTCAATATTCAGCCTTCTTTATGGTCCAATAAAAAATCATTACATATAACAATGTAAAGATATGCTAATGAATAATATGTATATAAATTATAATACTAATAAAACTAATACACTTGTTTAAAGCATTGTGGAATTGGTTTAAGAATGGATGCTTTGATCAAAGAAAAAAGCAGAGATGTCCCATGAAGAGATCAATATATATGTGTGAAAGTGAAAAGTGAAAGTGAAGTCACTCAGTCGTGTCCAACTCTTAGTGACCCCAAGGACCGCAGCCTACCAGGCTCCTCCATCCATGGGATTTTCCAGGCAAGAGTACTGGAGTGGTGCTGTTGCCTTCTCTGATATAAATATATACAATATGATAAATATAGCATTTTCCATTCACAAGAAAAGGAAGACTCTTATTCTATATATGGTCAATCCACTATACATTTTTAAAAAATGATAACAGTAAGAAGAAGAAAGACAAGCAGAAAGGAAACATTGAATGGCTGCTTGAATATATTAAACAAAATGAATAAGTGGATTAAAGCATTGCAATTTTACAAGCAAAGGAAGAGAGGAGGGAAAGAAGGAAGGAAGGAAACTAAAAATAATGAAAGATACTCTAGGTAACCAAATGTAGCAGAGATAGGAAGACTTTTTAGTGTAACTCAAAAGGAAAAATAAAAGAATATATTGACAGATTTGATTACCTTAAATATTTTTAAATAGAATACTATATCAAAATATAAAACTGAAAGACTAATTACAAACTGTGAGAAAGATTTTATAAACAGAAATAAGATAAAGTTTTTTTATGTTTAGGTTTATTCCTTTACCATTTATGTAACATTTTAAATATGCAGAGCTCTTACAAATCAGTAAGAAATTATCGATAGGAAATTACTGATAGGAAAAATGGGCAAAGGGTATGAACTAGCTGTTCCGTGTGGTGGGTGGGGTGGAATACTTAATAAACACATGGAGTGTTGGATTCACAGCAGTTTAAAAAAAGCAAAAAAATGATTGTGAACCATGTTTCACTCATTGACTTGGGAGTGAATTAAAATCACTGTTGATGAGAGTGTGAGGTTAAATACATGCTCATATAACAATGAAAATGGGCAAGCAGCTATATATCAAAAGCCTTAGGAAACATGCATAACGTGCCCAGCAGTAAACATAGGTGTAATCCAACTTAATGAGCCTCCTAGAAAATGCATTCAAAATAAGCAACATGTACATCAATATGTATGTGGATGAAGATATCTCCAGCTAAGGGTATAGACATTCACATCAACCCGTGGTAGGCAGCTTCTGACTTTGAGTTACCCCGTCTTCTACTATTTACATCTCTGTGTCACCCCACTAGGTCTGGGCTGCACTTAGCCATTTGCTTCTATAGCAAATAGAATATAGCAAAAAAATGGGCTCTTTCTTCTGTGGTTTTAAGTTACAACAACTGATTTCTGTCTTGCTGGCACTCCCTTCTCCCTTTAGCTTTCTTGATTGCTTTGATGAAGCAAACTGCCAGGCTATGAACTATCCCATGCAGAGGTCTGCCACCAGCCAGTGGTAAGGAACTGGGGCACTCAGACCACCAACTTATAAAGGACTGAATCCTGCCGACAACCACATGCATATGTAGGAAGTGGATCCTTCCAGTCAAGCCTTTAGATAAGACCAGATCCCCAGTCAAAGAATCAAGGGGTTCCTTGATTATAGCCTGTGAGGCTCAGCGAACCCATGCTCAGATTCCTGACCACAGAAACTGTGAGATCATAAATGTAGTTTTAAGCTACTAAACTTGGGGATAATTTGTTATATAGCAATAGATAGAGTTATCTATATCTAGACACAGTTTTATTTATAATAATACAAAACTGGAAACAATAAAAATGTTCATTGAAAGGAGACTGAGTCAACTATGAAGGATCCAGATAACCATATACTGTGATTATATTAAAATTTTATTTATTGCTACAGGAAAAAGTTTATGACATACCGTAAGTGAAAAAGCAAACTACCAAACAGTATATGCAATAGAAAATTATTTTTATAAACTAAATAAATCTGTATGAATGGAAACATACTGAAAGAATACACAAAGCTTTCATTATCCCTTTTGGTAAGACTCTATAAATCTGTGGGCGGCTGGAAGGTAGCAAAACATAAACAGCAGGAATCTCACTCATTCATTCCTTAATTTCCATTTAACAAGCTACTGTGGGTTAAATGGTGAACACAAAAAATCCTTATCCTCATGAGTTTTACATTTTAGAGGGAGAGACAGTTAACCCATCTGTCCATAACATAAAGCCATAGGTTCAGGAAGGGATAAGTTTATGAAGTGGAGTGAATGATATAAAATAAAGGGGCAGGTTTTCTTGCTGGCTCAGTGGTAAAGAATCCACCTGCCAAGGCAGGAGACACGGATTGGATCTCTGGTCTAGGAAGATCCCACATGCCTTCGAGCAATTAAGCCCATGAACCTCAACTGCTGAGCCTGTGCTCTGGAGCTCAGATCTCAAAGTTCCTGAACCCACTTTTCACAACTACTGAAAGCCGTTTCCCTAGAGCCTGTGCCCTGCCACAAGAGTAGCTACCACAATGAGAAGCCCACACACCGCAACTAGAGAGTAACCCCCACTTGCCAAAACTAGAAAAAAAAAAAAAAAAAACAGCCCGTGCGTGGTAAAAAAAGATCCAACGCAGCCAAAAATAAATAATTAAGTAAAACTATAAAAAGCAAAATATAAGGGAGAATGCTATTTTATACAAAGAGGATGGGAGGTCTTGAGATGACCTTCGTGCAGAGACCTGAATGTGTGCATACTAAGTCACTTCAGTCATGTCCGACGCTGTGCAATCCTACACACTGTAGTCCACCAGGCTTCTCTGTCCTTGGGATCCTCCAGGCAAGAATACTGAAGTGCATTGTCATGCTCTCCTCCAGGGGATCTTCCGGAACCAGGGATCACACCTACGTCTGTTACATCTCCTGCATTATCAGGCAAGTTCCTTACCACTAGGGCCACCTCGGAAGTCCCAGAAACTTGAATGAAGTGAAAGTAAGTCACCCAAATATGTAGGGGAGGCGATTTCCAAGCAATGAGAACAGTACAGGTCCTGAGGCAGCATCATGTTCCTAAAATCCAAACTTAAATTTGCTGCAGTGCTATAAGAAGGCACAATCGGAGACCATGAAGACAGAGTTCAAGGGTTGAACCTTACTTCTTTCTGGGCGCCCTTGAAAGAAGCTGATCAGACAATGTTAAGACACAGTTTTTCATAGTTTCTCCCAACGGAATTTAACCTCTTCTCCCTCTCCAGACTCTCCCTTCCCTATCTCAGACAGTCTTGACCAGCATGAGAGTTACTTGTTGGCAGCTGGGACCTGGCGTCATTATCATGAGCCAAAGCATAGAGACAGCCTTCAGGGCAGCATCTCCCCACCAGTGTCAGCTTGTTGGCATCTGTCTGCACCAGACGTTGTACAATCCCGCCTCCCAAGGAGCTCTGTGGACGGATATTGGTCACTACATGTAACTGGACTTCTAGGTTATGCTCTCTGTCATGCTGCTGATTAGACCAATGGCCAAAGCTCTTCCCCCAGTCTGCTTAATACTGACTATTGCTATAATAACTGACAATTATTAAGTACTTGTCTGTGATAAGAGCATTGTAGACACAATCCCATTTCATCCCCTCCACAAATATGTGAGGTAGGTGTGACTAGGAGAAAACTCGGGTTCAGTGTGGGGTGAACTCATATACTGTCATAAACTCAAAGTGTCAGGATTGAAATAGGAGCTGAGATTTCCCTGGTTTCAGGATTTTTTATTTGCCTTTCCCCAAGAAATCACATTTTGATTTCCTGATTTTTTCCTTCTTTCCTATCTCATAGTGTCTGACTCGGGGTGCTTCTTGGTTTTTGGAAACACATCCAGCAGAACTACTTCCTGACCCTACTACTCCTCTCTGCCTGCAGTGCTAGCCTCTGAAATTGAATCTACCCTTCATCCCAACATCATCCCAGTCAGGCCTTGCCTTCCTCATCCATGTTGTCCCCTGCTATGAAATGATGGAGGCCAGTTGCAATGCAAACTGTAAAGTGGTGAGTACCTGAGGGGGACCCTATGGATGATGTGGGATCCTCAGGGCTTCTACTCTGGGTCCCTGTGTACGGCTTGTTCAGTGTATAACCGAGGCAGCCTATGAGGCAGCCCTGCATCCCTTATTGTAAGTTCTTGTGTCTACAAGCCACTGGTTTCCCACCCAAACCTAGGCTGCATAGCAGAATCGCCTGACATCAGAGAGAGAGAATAGAAAGACAGGGAGAGTTGAGAGAGAGATGCAGCAGGGACGGAGCGCAGAGAGAGAGAGAGTGTGGGAAATCCCCAAGTTTCACTCCAAACTCAGAGAATGGAAATTGGGGAGCAGAACTGGTAATCTTTATTTTTTATAAGTATTTCAGGGAATTTTTAAGAAGCCTCTCTATGTCAGACATTTCCTTTGCCTGAACGGATTATGGGCTTTCCTAGTGGCTCAGATGGTAAAGAATCTGCTTGCAATGCAGGAGACCCTGGTTCGATCCTTGGGTCAGGAAGATCCCCTGGAGAAGGGAATGGCAACCCACTCCAGTGTTCTTGCCTGGAGAATCCCGTGGACAGAGGAGCCTGGTGGGCTACAGTCCTCGGGGTCGCAAAGAATCAGACATGACTGAAGCGACTAGCATGCACACAAAAGTATTATATCTATAGCACCATTCAGGTGCTTATGCAGGTGAATCCCAGGTCCTAGGGCTGATTGTCCAGGAGGTGAATTCCCCTTTCTCTCATTCATCCTCTAGCCTTCATCACAGAGGATGGAATTTCAGACATGGTCAGTGAATCTGCGGGAGGTCGTGTGAAAGATCATGAAATTTTCTCACTGGGGGATGACCACTGAGCAGTCTATTGGCTTCACCCCTCAGCCAGTCTTGTTTTTGAGCCCAACCAGGCCTCAATTAATTTACTTAATCCATGTAACTCATAGACTGTAACAGTGTGCTAAATCTATGTTACAGGCTTCATGATGTTCCCTCAAAGATCATGTTAAAGTCCTTACTCCCATAAGCCCCAGTATTTGGAGATAGTGCCTTCAAAGAGGAGATGAAGTTAAAGTCCAATATGACAAGGCGTCCCTGGGGGCCCAGAGGTTAAGAATGTGCCTTGTAGTGCAGGGAACATGGGTTCGGTCTGTGGTTTGGAAAGATGCCATGTGCAGCGGGGAGACTAACCCAGGCGCTGCAGCCTCTGAGCCTGAGATTAGAGCCCGTGGTCCACAAGAGAAGCTTCCGCAGGGAGAGCTGGAGAGTCGCCCTCACTCGCCAGAGCTAGGGAAACCCCGTGCGCAGCAGCAGGCCCAGGGCAGCCAAAAAATAAAATAAAATCCAATGTGACAGATGTCCTTTTAAGAAGAGAAGACATGAAGGATGCAGGCACACAGAGAAACGACCCCACAAAGAGGCAGCAAGAGTGGCCAGCTGCGAGCCAAGGAGAGAGGCCCCAGAGGGAAACCAGACCTGCTTGTTCAAGCTCTCCTATCTCTGATTCTTTGCCAGGGCACGTCTAGGGCTGCCATAGGCAAAATGCCACAGACTGCCATTTCCCTGAGTGTCTGTGTCCTAATCTCCTCTCCTTTTAAGGACACCAGTCATAGTGGATTAGGTCCCTTAGGACCTCATTTACCTTAATCATCTCTTTAAAGATCCCATCTCCAAGTTCACTCACCTTGTGAGGTCCTGGGGATTAGAACTTCTACATATGAATTTGAAAGGGATACAATTTAGCCCATAACAGAGACCTTAAGAAAGATAAGGAGAAAAACCGGGACTTCCCTGAGGGTCCAGTGGGTTGAGAATCCACCTCCCATTGCAGGAGATGTGGGTTTGAATCCTGGTCAGGGAACTAAGATCCCTCCATGCTGCGGGGCAAATAAAGCCTGAGCCACAACTAGTGAGCCCACATGTTCTTTGTCCGCACATCACAACTAGAGAGAAGCCAGCAACAAAGATCCCACATGCAGCAAATAAGACCTGACCCTGCCAAATAAATACATATTTAAAAAAGGAAAGAAAGAAAGAGAAAGAGAAGAATATTGGCTTTCTCTGGATAACGCGCTTTGGCCCAAACCGTGTACTGGGTGCATCAAATTCTTACAAAAGCTCCAGGAGGGAAACCAGATGGTCTCCCTTTTAAAAGTGAAAGAAATGAGTCCTGGAGAGTAAACACCCATTCACCTTTCACCTCCACCCCCAGGCAGGCAGGGAAGGGCTTGTGTGGTCTGAATTTCTTCACAGGGCAGGCCTGGGGCGCCTAACCAGCCTCTTCTCTGGCCTTTCACAGCTGCCCACCAGAACCTGTTTTTGCACAACTGGCCAGTCCCAACTGGGAAACTAATAGGACCGAGCTCTTAGGCTCGCAAAGGCCTGAGATCGCCATGCAGAGCACGCAGCGAAGTGCTCAGACCTGGCAAATGCTCTAAACAGTGATGGCTGTGCTCATCATGATGATTATCTTGTAGCCTCGAAAACTTTGAGTGCAAGAAAAAGAGGCCATCAAATTGGTGATTTTACCATCTGCCTCTAGGTACCTCTGCCGACGCAGGGAAACTGAACTAAGGATGTTTTCACACACATTAGCAGCCGCGGGACTGCAGTCCCTGGGGTCTCAAAGAGACGGACACGACTGAGTGACTGAACTGAGCAGCCCTGGGAAGGAGGCAATGTTATTATATCCTGTGTAGCGATATCCCTAAAGAGGCCCAGATGAAAGTGCGGAAGTCCAGGCTTTGTCAGCTCACTTGAAGGGGCTCATCTCAATAGGACTGACCACCAATCTCAGCTGCTGCCCCACGTCCACCCCTCACACTTCACTGTGCTTCTGCTCTGAGCATCCACCCCGGAGATGTAAAGCCCAGCAAGTCTCTTCTCAGCCAGAGAACACAGGACCTCATCCTGTGTCACACCTTGATTCCTTCCAGTCTTCGCTAGTCAAAGCTTCCCAGTCTTAACAGGTCATCCCTGCAGGTCCATTCCTGGATCTTCTCTAGTTCCCTGAGGAATCTTCCATGTCAAAGGGTAGAGGAGAAATACCTAGTGCATATTAGAGCCAAGGATGGACCCTTCACACCACATATTCTTTACTGCTCCCGACTGGTCCAGACTCGGGATGAGTGAGGTTATAAAAATTTTCACAGTTTTTTTTCTGTATTTAATTCATAAGCCTCCAACCAATGTTACCAGTAAGGAAACTGAGAGCAATTTGGTGAGATGCTAAGGTCAGTTAGCTCCTGAGATGAAGCCGGGATCAGAAATGAGTTCTTCTAAGTCCAGTGGTCCAATCAAGGATCATTTATGTATTCAACATAAATAAATGGAGTTGAAACAAAGAAGCAACCTCAATCCATTGATGGATGAATAGATAAGCAAAATGTGTTCTATACATGCGATAGCATATTTTCCAGGCTTAAAAAGAAATCCTTATATATGCTGTGACATGGAGGGACCTTGAGGACATTATGCCAAATGAAATAAGCCAGTCATATGTGGAAAAATACTGTGTGATTCCACTTGTGTGAGGTGCTTAGACTCGTACAATTCGTTAGAGACTGAAAGTAGTGTGGTGGCTGCCAGAGTTTGGGGGAAGTGGGTGATGGGGAGTTACTATTTAATGGGCCCAGAGTTTCAATTTTGCAAGTTGAAAAGAGCTGTAGAGATGGAGGGTGATAACTCTTGGATGACATTATAAGTGCATTTAATACCAGTGAACTATACCTGTAAACACGGTCTGATGACAAATTTTATGTTATGTGTATTTACCAGAATTAAAATAACAGAAAAATAAATGGACTAAGCATCTGCTGTACCTTAGGTCACCTTCTAGTCACTGAGCATTCAGTCTCATCCCTGCCTTTCTACTGGGGGGAGGGTAATGTACAATAAATGTAACATGAACAATCTGAATACTATGTTAAGAGGTAGGAAAAGTTAAAAAGTACAGGGCAAACGTGGAAATTTTTTTTTTTTTTTGATGTGGAACCTTTTTAAAAGTCTTTGTTGAATTTGTGACAATATTGTTCATTTTATGTTTTGGTTTTTTGGCAGTGAGGTATGTGGGATCTTAGTTCCCCAACCAGGGATTGAACCTGCACCCCCTGCATTGGAAGGCGACGTCTTAACCACTGGACCACCAGGCAAGCCCCATGGCAGTTTTAACTTTTTGTTTTTGGCTATACTGGGCCTTCAGCTGCTGCTTGAGCTTCTCTCTAGTTGCGGTGCCCAGGCTCCTCATTGCAGTGGTTTCTCTTGGTGTGGAGCATGGGCTCTAGGGCACACAGGCTTCAGTCGTTGTAGTTTCCGGGCTCTAGAGTCCAGGCTCAACAGTTGTGGCACAGACTCCATTGCTCCGTGCCACGTGGGATCTTCCCAGATCAGGGATAGAACCTGTGTCTCCTGCATCAGCAGGTGGGTTCTTCACCACTGAGCCTCCAGGGAAGCCCCCATGGCAATTTTAAATGAATAAGAAGGCAGGCTTTGAGCTGGAAGGAGGAAGAAGAGCGAGGCTGTGGTTACCAGCATGAAGAGCATCTCAGACAGAGCGAAGACAGAGGGCGCTGGAGCACACTGGCTTGATTTACGGCAAGAGGGTCACTAGCAGTGAAGCAAAGGCAGGAATAGATGATGCCAGAGAGGAGGATGAGTCAGGAAAACTGCTGGAAAAACATGGCTTTCTAATATGAGAAATACAGGAAAGCCCATATCACAGACTCAATTGTCCCCTAGACCAAGCTGCTGATGTCCCCCCGGGACGGCTCAGGTGGGACTGTAGCAAACAGGAGTGCTTGCCCCATCTGAATGGAACAGCCCCTACTCACCTTCATTACAAATGTCCCCAAAGGAGAGGGCAAGCCTGATGTTGCCTGATCTGCTTTCAAAAGAAGCCAGAAATCTGGATTTTTATATGAAGACTCCTGTTTTTGTGTTTTTTTTTTTTTAATGTTAGCAATGAGTTCCTTTTTGTCAGAGCACCATGTCTCCCCCTGAGAAACCTTTGATTATAGAATTGCAACAAATTGACTCAGTTTGAGGTCTTTGCATTATACAGGGTTGCCGTGTGCTTCTCCATCACCAGGCCTGTCTGATACATTTTAAAGCATTAGAGAAGAATCAGGCCACTATATTCATTACCTGTTTTCAGACATGAGATTTAACCTCTGTCCATGCAGTTACCTCTCTGCGTTGCAATGATCTGTGTATATGTCTATTTCTTGTACTAATTTGTGAGCTAGTCAAGGTCAGATACTGGGTTTTCCTTGGCTTTGCACTGCTAGAGGAAGGCCACACCCATAAGAGGAGTCCAGTCAAATTTTTTGAATAAAACCATAATGGTGAATGTAAAAATAGCTTGCATACGTATTGAGCATAAAGCGGAAAGAAAAGACACAAAATAAAATGTGGCTTGTGTTAGAGGTTGGCATTCAAGGAATTTATTTTCTTTTGTTTTCCAAATTCCTCATAATGTTATTACACTGTTTTTGGAACTCTTAATGGGAGAAACTGAGATGGTTGGATAGCATCACCAACTCAATAGACTTGAGTTTGAGAAAACTCTGGGAGATAGTGAAGGACAGGGAAGCCTGGCGTGCTGCAGTCCATGCGGTCACAAAGTCGGACACAACTTAGCGACTGAATGTCAAAAGCAACAACAATGAGAGAAAATCTTACAATAAAAAAAAAAAAAATCAGTTAGTCTTCCAGGCCTCTCCTTCCAGAGTCATGCCCTGGGATACAAATTCTACTGGGGAGAGGTCTCTACATCATCATCCTTGCTGGCTCTAAGCACTTGCTTGCATCACTGAGCTCAGAACCAGTACATTATAGTTGTACATATAGGAATTCCCAATCCAGCCAGCCCAGATAATTCTCATTAAATTTCCAGGATCTTTCTAAGATAGGTTGTATTTAAGAAATACTGGTGTTTCTGTAGTGAGGACAAGCCTGGAGAGAAGCAGGGTCTGGGTGATAGAACAAAAAGAGATGACATGTTGACCTCACAGATCATAGTGGATGATCCACATACCACGTCTTAAGAGGTGTGCGTAACTGTGTGGGAATTCAATTCAGCAGCCAAGGCATCAAACAGCAGAAGCCAAGTGATGATCGAACACTGGGGAAAAAATATGTAATAAACATCCATCCACTTCTTTTTGAGTCTACCACTCCATGTACTCCATTTTGGGAAAAGGATGTGATTTGGGTATTTATAAATGTGCCATCATAGGCAGATGCACTGTGCATGGTGGGAAGGGGGTCCATGTAGGCTCTGATGTGTGAACAAAACACTGGTTTATGAGACAGCAGAACTGATCAGTCCTAACTGGAAGGACCTATTTACAAAATCTCTGTCCTGTGGATTAAACCAATAGAGTGAAGAGAAAAATGGATCCAACTGGCTATGATGGATTCTGTTACTGAAGACCCAGCTCAATCCTGCTCCAGGGTCTGATGATAGTGAATAAAGAAACTTGTAGTCACGTAAGAACTCAGCCATCGGCTTGATGAAAAGCCAAGTCCCTCCTTGACCCCCTTCTCTCCACAGTGGGAGGGCTTACTTTGAGACTGACCCTAGAGTGGAGGTTTCCAATTCTATTCCTGATGCTTAGGGGTGATGTTGTTCTGAATAGCAGAACCAGAGCTTTCCATTCCATGATTGAATGGAAAGATCCTGGGGAACTGAGCTACCTCCTCCTCCAATAAAGGCAGGTCCAAGAGATCAAGATCCCAAGTTCCTGTGAGCAGTGACCAAACCCACAGGCAAGAGCTTCTCAGCACATGGCATGCTCTCAAGAGTTACGGTGGCTACCCTACCTCCCATGGGGAGGAACAAGGAAGATGGGTGGAAGTGCTCCTTACATCCTTTCTTGAAAGGTCGGAAGCTTTAACAAACATGCCTCTTTCTGTGGAAACAAAAATGAGGAGGAGCACACCTACTGTGGATTAGGCAGTGTCCTCTCTGCTTTGTAGGAATGCTACCCTGGATCGAGGGGTCTCCCTAGTGACTCAGCAGTAAAGAATTTGCCAATGCAAGAGACATAAGAGATGCGGGTTTGACACCCGGGTTGGGCAGATCCACTGGAGGAGGGCATGGCCACCCACTCTAATACTCTTGGCTGGAGAATCCCATGGACAGAGGAGCCTGGCAGGCCACAGTCCAGGGTCACAAAGAGTTGGACACGACTGAAGTGACTTAGCACACACGCACGCACCATGGATCAAGCCCTTTCCAGTGCTCCAGGTGTCTTTCCATACACTCACTCATTTAACCCTCCAAACAATCTTATGAGGTAACTAAAATGAGATGAGTCCCAGAGAGACCAAATGATGCAGTTAGGAAGTGACCAAGCCAAACTAAGAACCCAAGGACATCACACCAGAGTGTGGACTCTGCTTTGGAGCTGATTCATGCAACCCCTACACCAGCCCTTTGTCCTTGTTTGACAGGTCAAACCTGAGGTTTTTCCAAGATGCCAAAGAAAGGTGGGTCTAAACTGTATGCCTGCTTGAACCCAGAGCATGTTCAAATATACCGTGAAAAGGTTGCTGCATATAAATAGGAATAAAACCCTGAAAGCCTTGTATTGGATGGACAGGTCAAAACTCACCTGAGAAGATCCCACAATTCTAGTTGAGGCAATGCATCATGGTTCAGGCCTGTCATTTAATCTTAAACTCTGGTCAACGGAATGCACAAGACTGGAGGAAGGCAGAAATTAATGTGTTGTCTCCCTCTCTGGTCTGGAAGGTCTGAGTCTGCAGCTGGTGAGGGTGCAGGCTGTCCTGTCATCCGTGGTTGCACATTAGAACCACTTGGGATAAATCTTTAAAAGCATTTTTTTTTCACATTTCTTTAAATTTATTTCTTTTTAATTGAAGGATAAATGTATTGTGTTGGTTTCTGTGTGTGTGTGTGTTAGTCACGCAGTGGTGTCTGACTTTTTGCGACCCCATGAACTGCATCCCGCCAGGCTTCTCTGTCCATGGAATCCTCCAGGCAAGAACACTGGAGTGGATTGCCATTCCCTTCTCCAGTGTTGGTTTCTACCAAATATCAAAATGAATCAGCCATATGTCTACAGGTTCCAATGTAACTGAGCTGAAGTGGAGCCCTGGCATAAAGGTGTTTTTGATTTAAGTTCCCCACAGGATTCTAACGCACACCAATTGTAGAGAAACACTGAGCCAGGAAATACACCCCAAACTGACAATTAGAATTAAAATCTTCCCCTAACCTAAACTTCATCTAAGATACCTGGGGCTTGACTGAGCAATGACACTTGAAATGGAAACGATCTGCCATTATTTTTGGAGTTTAATTTCAGCTCCTGATACTAATGCTGGAATCTGGGAGGAGGGCTTGGGAAGGGGAGCTTGGGGGGAGGGTGAAATTGAAGGATGAGGCCACACAGATGTGAAGAGAACCAGCAATGCACTGCCCTTGTTTAGCAAACATACCCAGTGCTTAATGGTGCCTAATGGTGCCTGTAATTGATGTCTAAAGTTATTTAAAAATAAATTTACTAGAAAATAATTAGCAATTTTATAGTTCACTACTTCCTCATTTTGTGGATAAAAATTCCCGTGGTTTTGAAAAAATCAGGCACCACAATACTGCAGCACTGTGAAATCAGTTGTCCAAATGGAGGGAGACATGGATCCCCTAAAGAGATAAATACACTTAAAAATTGCTTGATTAGTTATTTTCATTCATTGGAATGTAAGCCTATCTTTCCCTCTACCACCACTCCCACCCTGCCTATCTCCCATTTGAATCTGTAATGAATTATCCTTAATCAACATCAAGGGAAAGTTGTAGGAAGGCCGTTTTGGGATGGCTTAGATTTGACCTTGGGAGTTCTTAACCTTAGCAGTGGGAGTAGAGAAGAAAATTGTTTCATCATTAGGCCAGACACATCTTTCCTTAATGAGCTTGCAGGAATATTCATTACCCCCCATTAGCTCACCTCTTCCTCTTTCTGCCCAGCTAGCCCAGGGCTGCACGGAGAGATGGAATGATAGAAATAAATCTACTAAAGATTTTGTTAAACATTTTACTAGAGAATTTGCTAGGACATCTCTTTCTGGAGCCTTCTGCTCACAGCCACTGGGGAAAGGAATTGTTACTGTCTTCAGTCCAGAGAGAGGCTCTCCACGTCTTTTACAGACTTTCTGTGAGTACCACTTTCCACATCTGTGAAATGGATGAGATAGTCTTTCTTCTGCTTGTTCCTAAGAGTTTGGTCCATGGATTTGCAGTGACGACATCCCTGGAAGCAGAATTTCATGCTCCTTCTCAAAACTACTGAAAAAGCATCTCCAGAGATGTGGAGTAGATATTCATGTCTTGGTAAGTTTTCAGGTACGTCTGCATGCTTGAGTTTAAGAAGCAGTGCTTTACAGGAATACTGTAAACAGCAAATAAGGTAAGTGAGAATATACTCTTGGGAAAAAATTGGAAGATGCTCTCAAGATTCTGGTTATTACAGTTTCTGCTCATGTCATAAAGTGTATACGTTACAAAAATATTAGGAGGTTTAGGTCTAGAAGACTCATCCTTCAGCTTCTTCAAAATTCTCTATGTTGTTAAATCGAAACTTTTAGAGGTAGATGCATAGCATAAAGCAGGCTGCAAGACTCTAAGGACAAGTGGGGAATGGGATGAAGTAGGGACCCATACTCTTCCCAGGAGCACTCCAATTCGGTATAAAAACAACAGAATTGTGTAGGACAGAGAGACAGTTGTTCTGCAAGCTGAATTTGGTCTAAGGAGTAGTGATTTGTATGGGATAAATGTTTGAACTGTGCAAGAAAACTGTGTTCCCAATATTCTTTTTATTACTTTTCTTCAATTTTTGATATTACAGAAATCAGTTGTTTAGGAGTCTAGTGGATGTCAGTCCAAAAGGTTCTGCCTCATATTAGGTTTCCTGATCATTTAGTTTTATTTTCATATGACTGTTGGTTAGCTGTGTTTCACTGAATATTTTCATTTCTTGGATATTGGTTGTTAGGAAAAATTGCTAAATATGACACTTTGTTACTGAATGTATTGGGTCTATGTTTGGGTATTTACTTATGAATTATTTCTGCTAGGAAAATATTATGGCTGCAATATTAACTTCTTTTAGCAGTAATATTGTGTTTGAAATGTGAACTAAACTCTTTTAAAATATTTTTTCCTATTTTAAAATCCACTACGGTAGCAGTTAAGAATATGAGTTTTTAAAGTAAGACAAGCTTGGGCTCAAATAGTAGTTCTGTATCTAGTTGTGTATCTCTGAAAAAATAACTTCAACTCTTTATACCCCAGTTGTATTATCTGTAAAACGAGGTTAATAATTTCTACCTTACAATGCTGTTTTAGGAATCAATGAAACTGCGTCCCTTGCAAAAAATAAAATAAAATAATCAATGAGATAGGAGGGACTTTCCTCTCAGTCCAGTGGTTAAGTATTTGCCTTCCAATGCAGAGGATGTGGGTTCAATACCTGGTTGGGGATCTAAGATCTCACATACCTTACTATCAAAAAACTAAAACATAAAACACAGAAGCAATATTGTAACAAATTCAATAAAGACTTTAAAACTGGTCCACATCCAAAACAATCTTTAAAAAAAAGAATAAATGAGATGAGAAATCAGTTCAGTTCAGTCGCTCAGTTGTGTCTGACTCTTTGCGCCCCCGTGGACAGCAGTACACCAGGCTTCCCTGTCCATCATGAACTCCTGGAGCTTACTCAAACTCATGTCCATTGAGTCAGTGATGCCATCCAACCATCTCATCCTCTGTCGTCCTCTTCTTCTCTGCCTTCAATCATTCCCAGCATCAGGGTCTTTTCAAATGAGTCAGTTCTTCTCATCAGGTGGCCAAAGTATTGGAGTTTCAGCTTCAGCATCACTCCTTCCAATGAACACCCAGGACTGATTTACTTTAGGATGGACTGGTTGTACCTCCTTGAAGTCCAAGGTACTCTCAAGAGTCTTCTCCAACACCACAGTTCAAAAGCATCAATTCTTCAGTGCTCAGCTTTCTTTATAGTCCAAATCTCACATCCATACATGACTACTAGAAAAACCAAAGCTTTGACTAGACGGGCCTTGGTTGGCAAAGTAATGTCTCTGCTTTTTAATATGCTGTCTAGGGTGGTCACAACTTTTCTTCCAAGGAGCAAGTATCTTTTAATGAATTAGTATCATGCTATATGTGTCACTTATTATTATCATTATTAATTTTAAAATTTATATGGTATAATATTGCTGCTATGTTTGTTCCTAGAACAGTATATTGTATTGACAGAGGATATCTGGTAGGAGAATGGTTCCTTATGAAATAAACCAATTTTGAAAAAGAAGATAAGGAGTCCAGTAGTTTTCCTAAGTGACAGATGGTTTGAGGCATCTCCCCATGGTCTAATAAGATCACCTTGGAGAAGATGTTATCATTTCCCTCTGGGGAAGGGGGCTCTGTTTATTCTTTCTGGATACAAAGTACTTTGTAAGATCAAGAAAGCAGAGGGGAGAAGGGGCTGGCTAGAGTAAGGTCATCTGGGGGAGGCTTTCCAGTGTTAAGTTAACCTTAGTAACACTGGTTAACCATGAAGAACAGTCTTTTTGTTTGAATGAAATATAATAATACAATGGCCATTTTTAAAAAAAGGAAAAAAGAGGGATTTTGCAAATGGTATGGTCCTTACCCAGCAAATGGAGAACTATGAGGAAGTTCCTTTCTAGCAAAAATGACCAATAGCCTTGCATATTCTGGGGGGCAGAAGGCCTTGGTGTAAGTTCCTGTTCTTCCTGCCTGCTTCCTATGTGGCTCTAAGCTGTTCCCTGCCCACGGAGGCAAGCCGGGAAAAGGAAACTAGACAGAGTTGGAAAACCTCCTCTGCGGCGGATCGCTTAACCTCTCTATCTTTTGTTTCTTTCTCTGCAGAATGGGAGTCATAACTGAAATCTGAGTCCGTGGATGGGAAAACAATTTATAACCTGTGAAGACAAGAAGTCAGTCCCATAACTCATCTGTGTCGGTCCAGCAATAGCTCAGTAAATCTCTTTCCTCTGGGGTCCACATGGTGACAGAGAATGGTTAGCCTGGGAAAATGTCGCACTAAGAACTTGAATGTAAAATCTCCTCTTGGCTTTTCTAGAGGAGCCTAGAGATTCTCCAAAGAGGGAGATGTTCAACTGGGCCCTGGGTGGGATCCTGGTACTGCCATCTATTAGTTATATGACCTTAAAGTGACCTCTTAACCCCTCTAGGCTTCAACTTCCTCATCTATAAAATGGAACGATATTACTACCTACCTTATAGGGTTGTTTCAAGTAGAGAATGGAAACCCATTCCAATATTCTTGCCTGGAAAATTCCGTGGACAGTCCAGGTGGGCTTCAGTCCATGGAATGTACCGGTTGCAAAGAGCCTGACATGACTGAACATGCACGAGCTTAGGGTTGTTAGGTGAACTTGAGTACAATAATCTATGTGAGGTGCTAGATATGTCTTCATTGGCTTGGTGAATATTTATTGAGCGCTTACTGTATGCAAGGTGCTCCTGTATTTCCAGGAGCTCAGGACAGAGGGGTAGACCACATCCAGGAGGGTTTTTGCCCACCTTCACTGTCCCCCACCCCACCAGATTAGGTTCCAGTGGACAAGACAGAGAGTGAGCAATCAACCACATCGTGTTGATGTACACTGTCATGTAACAACAGGCACTGGGAAGTGCTATGAATAAAACAGTAAAGGTTAAAGGCACACAACTCCAAGGTGGAGGGGTTGTGACTTTAGATGGAGTGGTCAGGGATGGTCTTTCTAAGATAGGGATCTTTGAGCAAAGACCTGGTGGAATGAGGCCATGGGTCATGCAGACATCGGGCTAAAGAGCTTTCCAGGAGGTGGCATCAGCACTTGACAGTACTCATTGAACACTAGCTTAAAATAAAGGGAACAGATGGCATCTCATGCTTAGTCTCAGTTGCTAAGCCTGTCCCGACTCCTTTGCAATCCCAAAGACTGCAGCCCACCAGGCTCCTCTGTCCATGGGATTTCCCAGGCAAGAATACCAGAGTGGGTTGCCACTTCCTACTCCAGGGGATCTTCCTGACCCCAAGATCAGATCCAATGTCCTGCATTTTGGCAGGTGGATTCTTTACCACTGAGCCACCTAGATGGCATTTTATTAGATATAAATGTGGGAATTTTTATCCATTATGATAACATGCTGAAAGGAATATTGATTGAAGTCTGGAGTCTCCAAGGCCTTGTCTCCAAAGAGATAAAAACTGTCTGGACAGTTTACCTTACCTTTTGGAGTCCTTAATGATGCTTTCAGAGGAAAAATCAGATGCCCATCCCATCCTGGCAAAATATACAGTGGAGATGTGCGCAGTTCTTCTCCTTTTTTTCATCCCTTCACAAGACAGCAGTATGCTCAGTGGGTAAACAAGCAACAATAGGAAAGTGAGATTAAGAGAAGGTAATGGGCCCATTCAAAGTCAAATATTGCATATTAACACACATGCGCGGGATCTAGAAAAATGGTACAGGCAAACCTGTTTTCAGGGCAGGAACAGAAATAGAGACATAGAGAAAGGACATGTGGACACAGGGGGTGAAAGGGAGGATGAGACGAGCGGGAAGATTAGGTGTGACATAAATACACCAGGCTTCTCAGGTGGCGCTAGTGGTAAAAAAAAAAAAAAAAAAAAAAAAAACAAAACTGGCCTGCAAATGCAGGAGACCTAAGAGGCATGGGTTTGATCCCTGAGTTGGGAAGATCCCCTGGAGGAGGACATGGCAACCCACTCCAGTATTCTTGCCTGGAGAATCCCAAGGACAGAGTAGCCTGGTGAGCTACGATCCAGAGGGTCACAAAAGGTGGTACACAACTGCAGTGACTTAGCACGCCTGCACAGTACCCAGGGTAAGATAGATAGCAAGTGGTAACCTGCTGTAAAGCGCAGGGCGCTCAGCTTGGTGTTCTGTGATGACCTAGAGAGTTAGGACGGAGGGTGGGGGAGGGAGGTCCAAAAGGGAAGAGACGTACGTATACATATAATTGATTCACTGCATTGTATAGCAGAAACGAACACAACATTGTAAAGCAATTATATTCCAATTAAAAAAAGCCACCCCCCCCAACAAAAAGCAGATAACTATGTAGCAGGGAGCGCACTCAAGTGAACGCAAATGAAGGCTGAAATCTCTTTCCCTGGTGCTCTCCTCAATAAATAACATGTTTACTCATTCATTGCACTCTTCATTCATCCCTTTGTTCAATATTTGCTGTATCAATCCTAAGATGTGGCATCAGTGGAAAAGAGCTGAATGAAACATTCCTACCCTATCCCTCCAAATGATGGCTCAGAGAGATAAATGATGGGGTCTCCATGGCATTGTCGAGTATGTAAAATGCAAAGATGACACAGCCAACTCAGCAAGGGACTCATGGAAGGAACATTTCCATCAAGTCTTTACGCGTGAATACTATTTTGTAGGAAAAGATAGAATTGTTGTAGGGAAACGATCACAAGGACAGGTAGAGCAGAAACTGTGTATGCAGTGATGACAAATCAGTGTAGCAGGACCACTGGGCATGCAGTAGGTGCCAAGGAGGAGACTGGAGGGGACGTTTGGGAACAGATTGTAAAAATCTTTATGTGCTAATGAGGAACTTGGAATCTATCATGAAAACGAGAAACCGATAGGGAACCATGAAAAATATTTTATCGACTTCCCAGCATCTCCTTTTGGAATAATTCTTCCCCTTTCAATAATTATGTTTTCCAAATCATAAGGGCCAGGGGCTGGCTCTGTTTGGTCCCCAGGTGGGACTTAAGCCAGGCTAGGAGAGTGCTTTAGGTTCTTGGTCATAGTGATTGGTTCCCGAGTGGCCATGTGACCCATTTTTGATGGAGTTCTTAGGAAAATATGTTTTCTGGGGAATTGTTAAGTGTTATGTAGGTTGGACTGCAGGCAGTCATAGTGATATAATGTGAAAAGACTCTGAGAATAAGACTCTTAGAAGAGATCCGTGAAGGTGAAGGCAAAATATCAGAAAACAGAGTGAGTGAAGGAGAAAGGATTGAAAAAGATGAAACTTACTGATATTATTCAACTTTTGAATTCATCTCTCCCTTAAGCTAACACCTTTTAGAATTCTCAGGTTCAATGAGCCAGTAAGTTCCCCTTAGTCCCCAATCTCATTTGAGTCATGCTGTCTGTCACTGCCAGTAAATGAGGTGACTGATTAATATAAGAGTCACGAGTAGTTTATTAGTTGTTTTTCAGTTGCTAAGTCATGTCCAACTCTTTGTGACCCCATGGACAGCAGCATGCCAGGCTTCCTGTCCTTCACCATCTCCTGCAGTTTGATTAAATTTATGTCCAGTGAGTCAGTGATGCCACTCAACCATCTCATCCTCCATTGTCCCCTTCTCCTCCTGCCTTCAGGCTTTCCCCACATCAGGGTCTTTTCCAGTGAGTCAGCTCTTCACATCAGGTGGCCAAATTATTGGAATAGGATGTTATCATTAGTTTCCCTTGCCAGCTTACATAGCTCCAGATTCAGAACTGATTATAAATAAGAATGGGACTAAATTAGTGGAAGGGTGACCACTGATGAGAAGACCTCAGAAGACCATAAGGGAAATGTAAATTTTGAGTATAAATATGTTTTATGCAATTGTTTGCTAAATCTGATAGTCCTAAGTGGAGGTGATGAGAAGAAGCTGAATTCTGGATATACTTGCTTTTAAAGTATATGCAAAGGATGGAAGAAAGAGAAAAACGAGGATGAGTATAAGTTTTGCACTCAGAAAGACAAAGTAGTCATTTACTCAGATGGAAAGACATTGGGGTAACAAAAGTGGCTGGGTTAAAACATCTGGAATTTGACCTGAGTGCATTATGATTGAGACACCTTTGTAATCCCCAAATGGGCAAGTCAAGAGTTGTTTGATGTAAGATTCTGGAGTTCAATAGAGAGATCTGGGCTAAAAGTATGGGATTGAGAGTCAGCGGCATTATGATGGTGTTTAAAACCATGAAAATATATGAGATCATCTGGAGTAAATGTAGATGTAGAAAAGAGTAAACCCTGGAAAATGATTAACCAGAGAGTAAATTTGAAAACCAGCCAGTAGTGTAGAGGGAAAACAGAAAGTCAGTGATGTGAGGCCAAGTAAGGAAGGTGCTGCATGGATGGATGAGTGATCAACTACTGAACACTGCTTATAGGTTTAGAAGGATGAATATACAATTATTCAAAATACATTAACTATCACTATTCTCAATATTTGTCCTTAACTCAGGATAGAGACTTTGGGAGTTGTTTACCCTAATAGGAGTTGTTGACATCCTGACTGGGATTTAATAGGATTCCTCTAAATTGGAATTAGAAGAATTGATGCTTTTGAACTGTGGTGTTGGAGAAGACTCTTGAAAGTCCATTGGACTGCAGAGAGATACAACTAGTCCATCCTAAAGGAGATCAGAACTGCGTGTTCATTGGAAGGACTGATGTTGAAGCTGAAACTCCAATACTTTGGCCACCTGATGCGAAGAGCTGACTCATTTGAGAAGACCCTGATGCTGGAAAATATTGAGGGCAGGAGGAGAAGGGGATAACAGAGGACGAGATGGTTGGATGGCATCACTGACTCAATAGACATGAGTTTGGGTAGATTCCGGGAGTTGGTGATGGACAGGGAGGCCTGGCATGCTGTGGTCCATGGGGTCGCAAAGAGTCAGACACGACTGAGTGACCAAACTGAACTGAATATGCAAGAAATATTATTTATAACTACAAGTGTCTCAAGCCCCAAAGATGTTTCTTCTGTCACTTGACAAAAAGCTTTGAGGTAGGTAGTTACAGGGTTGCATGATTCAGCAGATCAGTAATGCCAACAAAGAGCCAGGCTCTTTTCTTCAGTCCTACTCCAACATCCTCAGTGTTGACTATGCTTGTCCTCATGGTTACAATATGGCTGCCACAACTCTAAATCTATCATCCTTCCACAATAACATTCAAAAGAAGAAAAAAAATGAATTCCTATCCTATCTTATCCTATCATTGGCCACTCTTTATTTTTTAATCTTTAAAGATTATATTTTTCATCAATGTATGATAAAAACTACTGTAATGATGTAAAGTAATTAGCCTCCAACTAATAAAAATAAATGGAAAAGAAAAAAATAATAAATAAATAAAAAAATAAAGATTATATTTTTCAAAAGCCCTGAGCTGTCCACTGCTTAAGTCTCACTGGCCATAAGTCTCCTGGCAATGGGGAATTAAATGAGCATAATTGCTTAGATTGGTCATGGTTCATTCATTGGTGTTGTGGAAGAGGTCCACTTTCTATGTGCATATTGTCACATTTTTCCAGAACAAAACCAGGGTTCTGTTATCAAGAAAAAGGGGTCTAGATAGTTGTTGAATAAGATATCAACAATGTCTGTCAAAATAATTATGGTGATTGACCCCATAGGTTTGGGAGCTAGCTTATGACATAGTTGAAACCATGGGAGTAAATGAGACCATGCAGAACATCTACATAATGAGAAATGGACCAAGGATAGCAACCTCCACCATTAATGGGGGAAAAAAAGAAAGAAGAGGAGGAGCCTATGAAGGAGATAAGAAAGAGGTGGGAGAAGTTTGAGAGAGATGATATGGAAGATAAAGCAGGAGTGCTTCATGGAGTGAAGAGGTAATCAACAGTGTCAAATGTTAAACAGAGATTGAGTAGATAAAGGTTGAAAATGACCTCTAAATTTGGCAATTGCAAGTTTTATTTTTGCTCTTTATGGGTTGTAAAGAGTCGGACGTGACTTGGCAACTGAACAACAACAACAGAAGCTGATAGCGGAGCTCAGGGGTGTGAGAAGAGGAAAGTGAGAGAATGCAGAAGGTAGAATCTACTTTCCAAAACTTGAGCTGCAAAGGTGGGATAGTGTATGGGGTCTTGAAAAGTGCTACAGAAAGTTTTTGTCTTTAAATTAATGATGGGACCATCTGTTTTAGATTGATATTAAATGTGAAGACCAGTGAAGTGGGGGAAGGGTGAATGAGTAAGGTACATGATCCCAGAGGTTAAGAACTGGGAATTCCAAGGAACTTCCCTGTTGGTCCACTGGCTAACACTCTGAACTTCCACTGCAGGGGGTACGGGTTCAAACCCTGGTCAGGGAACTAGATCCCACACGTCACATGGAGCAGCCAGAAAGTTAAATAAATAAATAAATAAAATTAACAAAGCCAAAAAAGCTTTGGAAAACTGAAAATTAACAATAGAAAAAGAGCAATTCAAGGCAAAAGTAGGACATGAGTCATGGGTGGAGGAATTAAGGATTCATACCATAGCTAGCAATTTATAATTTGGAATAAGAAATATATAACAATAATATAATGGCTGGCTGACTAAGCTCTTTCTTTCCACCAGTCCCTCTTTTAAGTCCCTTGACTGTGTCATCTCTCTTAGTCTTCACCCTCTCCTGTGAAGTAGGCACAATTGTTTCCATCTGATGGATGAGAGAAAGCAAGACCAAGAAGAGGCAGAGAAAGATGACCTCAACTTTCTCCATGACATCCACTTTCTTGACCAATCAAACACAGGGGAGGGGAATAGATAGGGAATAGAAAGTTTGAAAAAAGATGGAAATCTCTGAAACAATACAAGGAACCTGGGGGAAAAGAGATACCCAGGGAGAAATACAGGAATGAGTAACAGAACTGAGAACCTAACTGAGATCAGAAACCAGGAATTTACAGAGACCCCCTGCATTCTTTGCCAAGAGCTCCAGAGCAGAATATATGGATGATGGGATCCATCCTGGCTGGAGGACTGGTCTGCAAGTCTATGATTTAGACTCAGTGCTCAGATGTGCTGCCTGTGGCATAAACAGTTCCCATTTCATTTTATTATTATTATTTTTTTTTTTTTTTAGCTTTTTCTTTCCTCTCAGCAGGATGGCCAGAGTAATGAAAGCCCTTATTTCCAAAACCCTTCCCCCAAGCATTCCCAGAAGCAGATCCTCTCCCCTGGCACCCTTTAGAAGCCCTTGTAGTGGGATAAAAATGAAGAAATCTTTTCTTCCTGAAATGACAGAAGAGAAGCTATCTCCTGCTCCATCACACAGTCTTGCCTTTGATCATCGAAGCCACAGTGGAATCTGTAGCCGTCATCTCGAATGTTACTTGCTCTTTCCTCTTGGGATAGAAGGAAGCAAAGTGATTGCTAAATATTGCTTTTTCCATGAGTTATCAAAAAGAACACACACAGCTTTTTTTTTTAATATCATTTATTGGAGATTTTTTTTTTAATTTTTATTATTCCCAAGGCTGTTCCCGTGATCTTAGGAACAAAAGCTCATCCCCTAAAGACAGGTACATTGAAGGGGAAATATCCTTTATTACACAGACACTGGTGTAATCGAGTTGTTAGTAAAGATATGGCAGAGGCGGGTCTGCCAAGGGGATTGGGCTTCTTGAATTTTTTAGGGAAAAAAGACTAACTCCTTCTACCCAGCAGAAAGCTGAGCGAAGGCTGCTCATTTCTGTCCCACCTCTGCCTTGGTGAACCCACTCTCAAGGTGTGCAGGACGTGAAGTGAGGGGCTTTTAAACTTTCAACAACTGCCATTTGTCATTTTCCCAACCTGGTTCTAACCTAATCTTGCAATTCCAGCTCTTCTCACTCTCCATCCCCCGCCAGGATATTTTGTGTTTCTTCCAGGCAGGGAAAAGTTAAAAAAAAAAAAAAGAATAAAAAAAGTTAGACATGTCCAAAAAGCTTAATACCAGCTCCTCTCTTGAGTTGAAGCTTAAAGGAAGGACATATCCAACATCTTCTGTAGCCCCAGAGGCCCTTAACAATCAAATTCCAGAACTTAATGTCCTCTGGGAAGTCATCCTCGCCATTCTCACTTATTGACTGGATGGCTCTTATATCTTTCCAGACAGATGGGCTTCTCTTTCTCCTGTTAAAGCTTCATGAGGATAAGTCACCAGACTTTTTGTTCACAACCTTTCTCTTAACAGCTAGCACAGCTATGAAACAAATTCCTGCCAAGTAAGTGATGGAATGGAATAAGTGGCATAGATTGGACAGCCTATTTGGTTTGCTTTTTTCAGTTTTAAAAAATTTTTTGTTTTTTTTAATGTTTACAGTGTTGTGTTGGTTTCTGCCATATACATGTAGACTCTCCCTCTTGAGCCTTCCTCCCTCCCCCCACCCGCCCCTCTAGGTCATCACAGAGAGCCAGACTGGGCTCCCCGCGTTATACGGCAACTAGGTTTGCTTGAACAACAATCACTGCCTAAAACTTCCCTCTTGAGACTAATTCAGTGGATTCTAGATAAAGCTGATTCCCTGTGGTCTCCTTGGGACTTCATCTTGCTCCTTATCCAGAGGTGCCTCTCCTGGTTGACAGATGAAATGTAGACTTGACAAAGAGCAGTGGAAAGATGTGTGCACTGGTCAAACTCACACAGGTCTAGGTCCACACAAAGGTGTGCTCTTTGCAAAACTCTAGAACACTCTTACCCCTGAATCATTAGTATCTTGGAAGGTAGGGCTTCTGACTTTGGGAAAACCATTAAGAAAAGTTGGACTGCATTCCAAAAAGGCAAGGCAGGGGCATATTCAGAATGAAGCATAAACTCAATCCTTGCTTCCTGAAAAAGTCTCCCTGTCAGTATCTGTAGAAGCACTTCACTTCTGAGATCCATCTGTTAGACAAAGCTACGTTTAGTACCCTTGGTTGGTCTTAATCTCTGATGTGAGGGTATGGACAGTACATTGGGCTACAAGTCAGTAGATCCAGGTTGGGAGAGTGGCTCTTCTGTTACCCTAAGTTAAATAGAGCTTGCTTGCATGCATGCTAAGTTGCTTCAGTCATGTCTGATTCTTTGTGACTCTATGGACCATAGCCTGCCAGGCTCCTCTGTCCAGGGGATTCTCCAGGCAAGAACACTGGAGTGGGTTGCCCATTTCCTCCTCCAGGGGATCTTCCTGACTCAGGGATTGGACCCTTATCTCTTATGTCTCCTGCATTGGCAGCTGGGTTCTTTACCGTTAGCACCACCTGGAAAGCCCCAAGTGAGGCAGGATGCTCCTTAATTTTGCATGGATAAAGTGAAGACTGAAGATTCTCCACAAATTCTCTCCTGAGAATTCTCTCCAGATTTTCTCCAGAAATAGAGAAAAATTTCTCTATTGGCCTGCACCTGGAGTCCCACATTACCTTATTTTAGTTCTCAGAGAACCCTAAAGGTTCTTCCCGACTTTCTATTGACTTTCTTCTCAGAATAACCTGTCCTGCAGCTCCAGGATCCAGATTCCCCAGGCACATGGAATAGATAATCTGGCATCTCTGTAAGGGAAGGCTTCGTTCAGTAGAGACAGTGAGATATAAGGGTGCTGGAAGATGAGAGCCAAGGATGAAAAATTAATTAGGGAAATAAGCTGTCTGGGAAGGAGCCATCCAGGACACCTGCTAGATAGTACTTCCTGGGGCCAGGTAGCTGAGAGAGGGATTAGCTGCTCTGGGTGTCACTGTGAATACAGATCATGTTTTTCCTTAAAGTCTCCATCGAATTTGTCACAATATTGCTTCTGTTTTATGCTTAGGTTCTTTGGTTCCAAGGTACACAGGATCTTAGCTCCCCAACCAGGGATCAAACCCACACCCTATGAACTGGAAGGTGAAGTCTTAACCGCTGGGCTGCCAGGGAAATCCCTAGATCTTTGATCTTGGACCAAGGGGCAGGGAATGAGTTCATGATGCTTAAGACCGGCCAGTGAGGTGTTAACCCAAAAGAACTTTTTGTCTCACATTCAGCCCTACTTGTCCCACAATTAACAGCAGGATGTCATGGGTCCACTCAGAGCCAGAAAGAAGCTGTGATGAAGAGCTTCCTGACCCCGAAACACACAGACTGTTCTAGCTCTTGTCTACTCACGGCCTCAAGGATGAGCACTGACTGGTCATTCATTTTAAAATCATCCTTTTCCAAGTGGTCCAGAATGATTAGATGGAATCAGAGCTATTCAAGGAAAGCTGCTCAAGCCCAGGAGAGGTCTTCAAGAAGAGATAACAAAAATATCCTTTTAAACGTTTCCTGCTTTCCTTTAGGACAGGCCGTACTGACACCTTCTCTCCTACAATCCCCTAGTGCAGCAGCCTGTGTTGTGATCTTACTTCAGTCATTATGTTGATGTGCAACATTGGGAATGTTCCTTCAATCCTGAAACCATCACAATTCCCATCTGCAAATTATAAGCTAAGACTTGTTGGTCATCCCCGACCTGGAGGACAAGTCTGTATCTAACTTAAGATGTGTGAGTGTGTGTGTCTTCATTTTCACTATTATTGATGAACACATTTTCAGAAAAGTTGGATTTCTATTGATTTGAAGTCTTTCTTGCTATGTGAGTCAACAAGTAGCCAACAGCCAAGGAAAGAAGGGTGCCACTTGACCTTGGACTTAGGCAAGGCCAAGGTGGTGGGGGTGGGGGTGGGGTCTCTGGAAGGACTTGTGTTCCCTATTAATGGCTTGGTTATGGTCACTTAGAGATACACAACTTTTCTTCTGCCAGAAGAGTATCTTTGATAGCAACATTCCTCATGCACACTTCTCTCTTTTCTCATCCCCGCCCTCCAACCCCTGCCAATCTCTGCCTTATAGCCTTCTGAATTATCCAATCTTGTAATTTTCACATTTTATTTTGCTAGTGTCTGCCTCTTAGTGTGTTAGCTTAACTCTAAAGCATAAGAATAGTTTTACGATTTGAGAGGAGGCAAAATGCTGCTGAGTAGGGTCTTAGATGCCATGAACTCGGTGGTCTTTCCTTTGCCTTAGCTATTACCATTACCCCTATTTCATGTTTCCATAGCACCCTGTACACCCCCTTGTAACAGTGCAAATCTATGTATTTCATTTTTCCCATATCCTTCTTCCCCACTAGGCTGGGGTCCCTGTCAAGGCAAGTCAGCTTTGCTCTCTATCAACTGTCCCTTAGTTACTCTACACATATTTGTGGAATAAAATCTGAGTGAAACATGGTTATCTCTGGACCACAACTGGTTTTCTGTACCCAGGGACACTCAGGATGCTTGCCTGTCTTCCATTCTGGGATTCACATTTCATGCATTTTCTTGGCCTTTATTTTTTGCCCTGATGGTGGATGATGTACTATTGTTACCTTGAAATAATGCATTTTCACAATTTAAATAAGTGGTTTCCAGTATCTCTTATATCTGGAAATGACACATCCTCACCCCCGTGATAACCTAGAAATCACATGAGCTCATCTCCCCCAACCAGCACCCTAGTTTGTTACACAAAGAAACAGAGAAGGTCTCCCAAGCCCACTGTATTATGAGACTTGCTCCCAAGCCCCTGCCCTGATTCTCAGCCATCTTCATCTTCCAGGTAAACTCTTAGGAGTCAGAGTCCTAAGCACAGCAGAATTCATAACTTGGAAGCTTGAAAACGTCACCCCCATTTCTATCTCAAGGGGATCTGTGTGGCCCTTTGTGAATGAACCTAGGAGTCTTGTAGCAGCTAAAAGAGTCTTGTAGAGTGAAGAGACAGAGAAAGGCCAGAGTGAGGTGACCCCATCTGGGTATGGGGTGGTGGCGGAAGGGGTCTGACCTGGGTAGGAAGAAGGTTTCTCATTTAATTGCCTGAAATTCAGCCAGTTCTGAGCAATTTATAAAGGGTATTTTTCCTTTTGACCTCCGCTCACAGCAAAATCAGTAGTGATTTTCTTCCTCCTAGCATTCTTGTAATTGTCCAGTCTAAGTAAAGATACACCCTTGAAACACTTGGTGTTCTAGAAGGGCTATCAGGAATCCCCTTTCTCTTCCTCCTCCTCCTCTTCTATATTCTTCATCCTCTTCATGATTCTCATCATCATCACTACGATCACTATACAGTGTTGCCAAGGAAGCACTTTATACTTTTCAAATACCTTCCCATCTATTAATAATTTGGCCCTCACCGTCACTCTGGATGATATTCCAGTAGAGATTCAATATGCCCATTTTCGAGATAGGAAAACTAGAGTTCAGATGGGGAAGGCAATTTGTCCAAGATAGAGGCAAGGATAAAACCTGGCTACTTCTCTTCTGAAAGTAGTGAGACAGAAGTTTTCTTTGGCGCGGGGGTGGGGGGGGGCGGTGGGTGGTTGGGATGGTGAATAAAGAGGTGGAGGATGGGCAAATGAGAAGGGGCAGGACAGATCAGGAAGATCTAGAATGCAGAACCAAGGGACTGAAGTTTTAAAGATGTGAAACTCAGATGAAGACTCCCAGTACCATGGAACTGAGAGGATCACTCTTTCCGGAATTGGCTCTTGTTTAGTTGCTAAGTCATGTCCGACTTTTTTGCAACCTCAAAGACTGTAGATTACCAGACTCCTCTGTTCATGGGATTTCCCAGGCAACGATACTGGAGTGGGTTGCCACTTCCTAATCCAAGCAATCTTCCCAAACCAGGGATTGAATCTGAGTTTCCTGCTTGGCAGATGGATTCTTTGCCACTCAGCCACCTGGGAAGCCCCAAAATTGGGTCTGAGAGGCTCATAACTGCAGGGAATTCCCAATGAATGGCCACATCCTTCCAACTCTGAAGTGAGGACTTTCATAGACAGTCTGAAGATAAACGGAGCTACTGAATGTTTTTGTTATTATTGCTGTTGTGTTTTGAGCTGGGAGATATCAGTTAAAAGGTCAAGGCATTCATATCTTTCAGGTACAGATCATTATGTGCAAAAAGCAATGACCATGAGAACAATGCCAGCTGCACTATTTGGAAGGACGAATTCTCCTTCTCATCTCTGAACCACTCGCAGCTGCATTTCCAGGGCTGTGAATCATCCATTTCAGGGAAGGGAAGGGAATAGAATGTTAAATACAATTTATGCTTTGCTAATTGAAATCAAATACAAAATTCAGTCTCCTGTGAGTTGCCATGCTCATGTTTAAACTGGGTGGAAGTGTCATTAACCTGAGACCGTTTTCATAGGCTGACTTGGTTTTGATGGATAGGAAGAAATTCCTTTGTCAAGTTTCCCCACCAAAGAAGGGGATATGGCTTGTTGACTTGCTTCAAGTCTCAAGAACCAAGCTAGAGAAGACACTGCCGAAAAGAGAACTTAAATGTGCCAAGTTGGCATTTTTCTTCAGAACCATGAGCTTGCAACCACATCACCGAACAGATGCTAAAATAAAAATTCTCCAGATATCAAGGCTTAGGCCTCTGCCCTAGTTCTCTAGAGAACTTTAGCCTACTGCTCTATGCAAAAGGGATAAATGCTTAGGGAGAGTTTCCCACTTTGATTTCCCAGGTCAGAATGGCTCTTAACCATGGGCTAACCATTTAAAAAGTGGATTTGCTTTTCCTATCCAAGTGAGGATGCATACTCACTAGGTTTCTCTTTTAAGCAGCACTTGAGGGCTTCCTTCGTGGCTCAGACAGTAAAGAACTTGCCTGCAATGCGAGAGACCTGCGTCCAATCCCTGGGTGGGGAAGATTCCCCTGGAGGAGGAAACGGCAACCCACTTCAGTATTCTTGCCTTGGCAATGTCATGGACAGAGGATCCTGGTGGGCTACAGTCCATGAGGTCACAAAGCATTGGCCACAACTGAGCGACTAACGCTTTAAGGTCTTGGTATTCTGGGTTTATGGGGACAGGTAGAAAGCCAGGGAGGTGGGACAAGGACAGTGGTGTGACTGTGGGGCTGAGCTAATGTGCCCACCCACTACATAAGAGATGGAGTAGGCTAGAGCAGTGCTCGTTCTTGTGTGAATACACGCACAGTCGCTCAGTCATGTTTGACTCTCGGTGAACTTATGGACTGTAGCCTGCAAGTCTCCTCTGTCCATAAGACTTTCCAAGCAAGAATATGGGCATGGGTTGCCATTTCCTACTCCAGGGGATCTTCCTGAACCAGGGATCGAACCTGAGTCTCCTGCATTGGCAGGTGGATTCTTTACTGCTGAGTCACGGGGGAAGCCCACTGGTCCTTCTTAGCTCATGGAAAAATATCTTGCAAGTTTTCCTACCATGAGCTGCTCCTCTGACCTCCTTAGTTATAAGGTTACCCCTTACTTGGTTGTTATTGAACTCCAAGAGAGACCTATTCCTCTAAGGAAACCATCAGTCCTAGGGACCATCTCATTCAGAAGTGATCCCCACAAAGGCATGAAAGCAGAGGAGGAAGGAGGATGAGAGGGACAAAGAAATACACAGGTGAGACTTCTTGTTCTCAAACCCAGCTTCCATAACACTATTTTTGAAAGGGTAGATGCCCGGGCCCCACCCTAGAGATTCTAACCCTTTAAAAATTCTGCAATGCAGCTTAGGAGGTTGTAGCTTGAAAATACCCCCACAGTTGCCTCTAATACTAATCAGAGCTACTCCTTGCTTTGCTCATGAAATTAGTTACTTGGTGTTAGTCACTCAATTGTGTTGGACTCTTTGCAACCCCATGGACTGTAGCCCACCAGGCTCCTCTGTGCATGGAATTCTCCAGGCAAGAAAGCTGGAGTGGGTTGCCATTCCCTACTGCAGGGGGATCTTCCCAACCCAGGGATTGAAAACAGCATTTCCTGCATTGCAGGCAGATTCTTTACTGTCTGAGCCATCCAGGAAGCCCTTGCTTATAAAACAAGGCCCTAAATCAGTCATCCCACTGTACATTCTTCTGATCAAGCAGGCCCTGTCTTCTTTCAAATAGGTGTGGATGTGTACATGTGGCACAGTTTTATTTGTATCTTCTTTTACTTTGGTGGTTTAGTCACTAAGTCATGTCTGATTCTTGTGACCCCCATGGACTGTAGCCCACTAGGCTTCTTTGTCCATGGAATTTTTCAGGCAAGAATACTTGAGTGGGTAGCCATTCTCTTCTCTAGGGCATCTTCCCGACCCAGGGATGGAACCCACCTCTCCAGCATGGCAGGCAGAGTCTTTACTGCTAAGCCACCAGGGAAACCCCTTTTACTTTGGTAGTAAAGGGATATATGCTGCCTTAACTCAATAACCATTTTTTTAATCTGGAAAAAAAATTGTCAGAGTGTTTCTGAATCTTGCACATCAGTCTGTTCCTTGCCAGAATGGGTTAAGAGGGGAGGACACTGCACCTCTTACAGGAACTGCTTCCTTTGTGCTATTTCAAGAATCATCCTGCCCTGCAGATAGAATTCCCTGGCAGAGTTGCTAACCTGGGTCCTCCTGGCTATCCCAGAGAAGGGATACTCCTAGAATTCAGGGGGGTGGAGGTGGAGGTGGGAATGGAGGTAACCAACACAAACACACCATCAAAATCCATCAATCAGATTGCATTAAGCTTTATAACAACACAGTTTTCAGTTAGCGAGAGAAATGACAGTTTAATAACAGTTGAACAGATTTCACTCCCTCCCCCCACTCATACATATTTCCAATTTTGCTAGAACAGTTCCTGGTTCTGGAGATCTGTGAAGAGTGCTTCATGTCAAATGCTGCATTTTAATGGAATCAAACTAATGGGAAGGGACATTTGATGCAGCAGCCCTTGATGGGGGTGTCCTCAGACAGCCCTTACCCTCCCCCACCCCCTGACACTCTGACAAAAGGAGTCAGCCTGCTTGTTGCTGCCCCAATACGTGCCATCTCTGAATCGAGCAAATGAAGCGTGAGATGACCACGAAGGGGAGATGGTGGGACAAAGAGAGAGATGGTGATCAATCCCCTGTGGGTTGGGTTGCTAAAGGTTATTCATGACAAAAGACATGCCAGCTCTCTGGTCCCTGCTCCTCGGGGGACCCTAAAGGAGAGAGCCCCTCCAAAAGCTTGTCTCAGATCCATGCTGCTGACGGTCTCAGAGATGGAGACCTCCCACCAAGAAGACTGGTTTTCTTTTTTCACTCCCAGAGATGGCATTCATCTTTTCCAACCTCAGAGCTCTGGGCTCAGCTGCAATTCCCTTGCTCTAAGAGCAGTCCTGTGAGTCTGATTCTAAGGAGGGCCCAGACTAAGCTTCTCTACCACCCAGGATACTCATGAAGAGAGGGACCCAACTGCCCATCGAAGGCTCTTAGAAGGAAGGCTTCCAGGGACGTCAGCTTTTTGTTTTTGGTGAGGAATGTGCATGCCTCTGCCTTCATCAGATGAGGAGTGAGGAAGTCAAAGGGTTGTGGGATGAGACCTTTAAGGAGAAGGCTTGAGACACCTTAAGAGGGAGGATCTTGCTCCCTAGGAGTCCTGGAGCAATCAGCCACAATTAGTATTCTGGCGAAATGCCAAAGCAGAGGTTGATAGAGCAGGGGGCCTGTGCCAGATATGCGGCTAGAACTTGGGCTTCTCAAGTTAAAGTGAGAGGTCCCTGCCCAAAGTAGACCTTCCCTTCTTTCTTATTTAAACAAACATTCATGGCACTATCTCTGACCTTGACAGCTATTTATCCTGTCTTCAGACTGGACTAACCCACAGAAGACAAGAATTAGCAGTGGATTCTGGTGGCCAGCTGGTCAACCAGATGCTGCTACCCAAGCAGGCCTGGTACCCTATGAGCATGCCAGGGGATCCACCCCTCTGCCAACAGCATTGGAAGCAATCCTGACTGGACAAAGAAGGAGATCTACTTGGCACCCCAGCAAGGCTGAGGCTACAGATCTGGGGGATTCAGGACTCGGGTCAGGAGCCTCCCTAGAAACTCGCCAGGCTTCCCGGCACATCGCGAGCCTCATTTGTCACCCTCTTCCTGTTCCCACCGGAAATCTTGACCAGTCATTTGGTAAAACATCATGTTGAAGGGTTTGTAGAACTTCCGCAGTCTGTGGATCACATCCGGGTCAATGCGAGGATGAGTCCGACCCTTGCTCTTGCCTAAGCACCGGGGGGCACTGCTGTCTTCTGGCTTCTTTAAGCAAGGGAACCCCTTGGTTTTGTTGAAATAGAAATGTTTCTCAGTCACTACACGCTTGAGGCCTAGAAAATCCTGTACTTTGGCCATTTCCCCGGCGGGGTCCACTATGAGTCGCTCACCGCTGACGAAGAGGATCTGAGAGAGGGGGAAATACTGGAGCCAGTTTTCCAGATGCAGAGCATAGATTCCTATTCGAATGGCGCTCCAGGAGGCGTCGATCAGCCCTAGGGTCCTATTTTTGAAGGCCAGCACCTCGAAGGTGGGGATTTCGGGTTTCTTTGACAGTGTCTGGGTGTAGTCGGAGATGGCCCTGGTCACGGGGTTCCTCACCACCACGATGAGTTTGATGTCCTTGGCCATGGAGTGGATGCGCTTGGGAGCCTCATTTGTCACAAAGTAACTTGGCGTCTTCTCCATGGTTAACTGTCCATCCAAAGTCTTGGGCATCACATTTCTAGAAGAAGGAGGAAAACAAAAGACTGGTTATTCCTATCCAGAAATAACTGAACTTGTCCCAGGAAACATATGATATAAACAGCTCAGTGGGGAACTACCAAATAAAATTCATATACACTTGGAAGTTCTTTTTAGACGTGTGAGTTGCTCAGTCGTGTCCAACTCTTTGCGACCCCATGGACCACAGACCCCCGAGCTCCTCTGTCCATGGAATTCTCCAGGCAAAAATATTGGAGTGAGTATCCATTCCTTTCTCCAGGGGATCTTCCTGCCCCAGAAACTGAAGATGGGTCTTCTACACTGCAGGCAGATTCTTTACCATCTGAGCCAGCAGAGAAACCCTTTTTAGGCTGTATGTCTCACTATAGTTCTGATTAAAGTATTATCATAAGAGGCAGCAAAAAGCTTGTGCATTCATTCTTGGGAATGTTATACACCTGGCATTTAAATTGCAGCTCTAGCTCTTGCCAGTTATGTTTAACCTAGTTGGACTCTTAATTTCTCTGTGTATTAGTTTTATAATCTCTGAAATAAAGATAATGATAGCACCTACTTCACATGGTTGTAAAAGGATTAAAGGAGATAATGCTTTTAAAGCATTTAGCACAGAAGCTGGCATGTGTAAGAGCTTAATAAATCAAGGATAGGATTGTTGTAGTGGCTTTTGGAAAGTGTTTGAGCTCAGCAAGACCTCAAAGGTGATCTAGCCTAAGGGTTGGCAAACTACTGCCTGCCTCCTGTTTTTGTATGGCCCACAGGTAAGGATGACTTCTCATCTTTAAAGTGAAGTGAAAGTGAAAGTCACTTAGTCATATCCTACGCTTTGCGGACCCCATGGACTGTAGTTCGGATGGGGGAAAAACAAAAATAATAAGACTAACATTTTGTGGCACATGCAAATTGTATGTAATTCACATTGCAATGCTTATAAATAAATTGTCATTGGAACATGGTCACTCATTCCTTTCTGTAAAGTCTGTGGCTGCTTTTTGCATCTACATCAGCATAGTTGAATACCTGCAAACAGAGACCATATCACATGCAAATCTGAACACATTTTATAACTGGCCCTTTAAGATATCATTGGCTGGCCCCTAACCTAGATGAAAAGGTCCATGTAGTCAAAGCTGTGGTTTTTGCAGTAGTCATGTATGGATGTGAGAGTTGGACAAAGAAGGTTGGGTGCCAAAGAATTGGTACTTTCGAACTGTGGTGTTGGAGAAGACTCTTGAGAGTCCCTTGGACTGCAAGGAGATCCAACCAGTCCATCCTAAAGGAAATCAACCCTGAATATTCACTGGAAGGACTAATGCTGAAGCTGAGGCTCCAATACTTTGGCTACCTGATGTGAAGAGTCGACTCACTGGAAAAGATCCTGATGCTGGGAAAGATAGATGGCAGAAGGAGAAGGCAACAATAGAGGACAAGATGGTTGGATGGTATCACCGACTCAATGGACATGAGTTTGAGCAAGCTCTGGGACATGGTGAAGGACAGGGAAGCCTGGTGTGCTGCAGTCCATGGGGTTGCAAAGAGTCAGATATGGCCAAGTGACTGAACAACAACAAACCTAGTCAAAGGGTTTCCATGGTGGCTCAGTGGTAAAGAATCCACCCAAAATGCAGGAGACTCGAGTTCAATCCCCAGGTCAGGAAGATTCCCTGGAGAAGGAAATGGCAACCCACTCGAGTATTCTTGCCTGGGAAATCCCATGGACAGAGGAGCCTGATGGGCTACGGTCCATGGGGCAGCAAGTGAGGCGTATATGGCTGAGCAACTAAACACACAATTGTCCAACCTAGTCCAAAGGCATCTTTATGCAAATGAGGAAACTCAAGCCCAGAGACAGTGAATCAGAGAGGTTTGGTGACTTCAGCAAGTTGAATCACATCCCTGAGCCTTATTATCTTCATCTTCAAAGTCCTGAAACTTACCTCAACTTCAGCTGAGAATGAAATGTATGACATATATTAATAGTGTGACATAGAGTGTGACAACATCTAGCACAGAACTGGTTTCATACATGGGATTTCTTCCTTCTTGGCTTCCAAGTTTGCTCAGTAAGGTCATGATAGGTCCCACACACATGTGCTCAGTTGCTTCATTTGTGTCCGACTCTTTGTGACCCACTGGACTGTAGCTCACCAGTCTCCTCTGTCCATGGGATTCTCCAGGCAAGAATACTTGAATGGGTTGCCATGGCCTCCTCCAGGGGATCTTTCCAACTCAGGGATTGAACTGCATCTCCTGTGTTTCCTACATTGCAGGTGGATGCTTTACCGCTGAGCCACTGGGAAGCCCAATAGATCCCACACCAGGTCCCATATCTCTTGGTTCCCTTCCCAAGGTTGCATCTCAAACCCACCCCTCCATCCCTGTTCACCTTCAGAGTGGCCTTGTCTTACTTGGGAGCTTCAAGGGACTAAAGGAGTTTGATGCTATTGGTTCTCTAATACCAATGTGGCCAGTCTATCAGTGAGAAAATGAGGCTCAAGATCCTATTATACAGTCAATTTGCTGTAGGCATATGTGGACCAAAGTTAATTGACGATAAACCTGTTCCATACCTGTTGGTACAGCAGGCCATCTGCCACCATGTACTCCATTAAGTCTATTCACTTCTGAGCCTTGCACCAAAGTGGTACATTCAGGATTACACAAGACCTCTTTGTTATGATGACACGCTTTTAAATGTCTCAGCTAATAAAACTTAATACAGACGAAGATCCCTCAGCTTCCCCTACCATAATTAAATTTATTTACTATCGCCTGTGTGGAGAAAGAATGACTTTTCTTTTATCTCTAATTCACATGCTCTGTCAATAATTAATTGCTACTGGGTTTTGAGCTTTCTCGGCAAGCACTTTTATTAGGCAAGAGGAATGTGCCTCTTGTCTAATGCAGAGAAATTCACATGGAGTTTGATGTCGTTTGGGTATAATGATTGGGCAGTGAGCAGTTTTCAGATCAAAGCAATAGCTCTGGCCATAAATAATCATACTCATCTTGAACAGACATCTTCTCCCCAGTATTTCAAATGTCTTCACATTTGTGTGCCTCTTTGGTTTTCGTCAGATTTAATTATGTTGCTTGGAGGGGCAGTGCTAAGGAACATAGTTTTGGGGGAGTCACACTTGTCTGATTTCAGAGTTCTGACTACCCATATCACTTTGATGAAGTGACTAAACCAACCAGTATTCTTGGGCTTCCCTTGTGGCTCAGCTGGTAAAGAATCTGCCTACAATGAGGGAGATGTGGGTTAGATCCCTGGGTTGGGAAGATCCCCTGGAGAAGGGAAAGTCGCTACCTACTCCAGTATTCTGGCCTGGAGAATTCCATGAACTGTATAGTCTCTGGGGTCGCAAAGAGTCAGGTACAACTGAGCCACTTTCACTTGCACAAACCACTCTGGTGGTTAATAGGGTTAATAAGTGAAAGTGTTAGTTACTCAGTCGTGACCGACTCTTTATGATCCCACGGCTCCTCTGTCCATGGAATTCTCCAGGCAAGAATACTGCAGTGGGTAGCCATTCCCTTCTCCAGGGGAATCATCCTGACCCAAGGAGTGAACTTGGATCTCCTGCATTGCAGGCAGAGACTTTACTGTCTGAGCCGCCAGGGAAGCCCAGGGTTAATAAGAATCCCTCTCTTATAGGATTGTAGAGAAGATAATACAGGTGAATCACTTGGAATAGTGTCCAAAAAATGCCAGAATTTTAAAAGCTTAAGCCAGGGGCACACAATCATTGGAACAGCAATTGTTAGAGAAGGGCAAGGAGAAAATATTTATGTTTGACCAAATGGAAAAGTTGAACAACATGGAAACTAAGGAACTGATCTAGAAAAAAAAAAAAAGAATATTCTGATTCAAGTCCATATCACCATACTTCCTGATCAGGGGAGCTGCTATTAGTTTAGCTGGAGGTGAAGGAATATACTGATAGATATCCCACTTTTAATCCAATTAGAGAGACTCTCTTATTTTATTATGAAACTCATGTCATAGTATAAAAATACCAAGTAAATTGTTGATGCAAAAAATACTAAAGATAGATATTTTTAATACATGGCCGTTTCCAGAATTTTGCCCCTCAGTATATATACATTGCTCTTTTATTTTGTTGCTTTCTTTTTTTTTTTTTTTTACCTGCTAGGGTTTTCTTCTCATCCAGTCTCTGCTGTTGACTTCTTAGAGCTTAGTGTTTATCTTTATACTGACCTCGTTCAAATTCATCTCCTTCACTTCAGCTAATTGCTGCAGTCTGTCAAGATCTTTGTGGATCTTGAGTTTTTTATCTGAAGCATCTGAGATAAATGGTATCCAGCCTGTAAGCCAGTGTATATAGGGGAGTAAGTGCATGCCTAGTTCAGTGATCAATGCAAATAAACGGTATCCAGCCTGTATGGCTCAGATGGTAAAAAATCTGTCTGCAATTCAGGAGACATGGGTTCGATCCCTGGGTTGGGAACATCCCCTGGAGGAGGGAATGGCAACCCACTCCAGCATTCTTGCCTAGAGAATTCCATGGACAGAAGAGCCTGGTAGGCTACAGTCCACAGGATGGCAGAGTTGGACACAACTGAGCGACTTTCACTTTTACTTTTCAAGCCAGTGTATATAGGGAAGTAAGTGCGTGCCTAGCTCAGTGATCAATGCAAACAGCAATGAGCAGAAGGGGGCTAGAGAGGCAACAGAGAGAGTAGTGGGGAACAGAGATGCCTAAATGGCTTTGATTGTCATGTTACAGATGGATACCGCCATGCATTTGAGAAGAGTTCCTGCACTTGGGGCACATATGGGAAAACCATCTCATATGTGGAATCTAGGAAAATGGTACAGATGAACCTATTTCCAGGGCAGGAATAGTGACACAGACATAGAGGACCGATATATGGACATGGGGTGGGGGAAGGGGAAGGTGGGATGAATTAAGAGATTGGAATTGACATATATACACTGTTATGGGTAAAATAGCCAGCCAGTGGGAAGCAGCTATATAGCACAGACAGCTCAGCTCAGTGGTCTGTGACAACCCAGGGGGTGAGATGGGGGTGGGAGGAAGGTCCAAGAGGGGGGGATGTATGTATGCTTACAGCTGATTCACTTCAGAACTAACACAATGTTGTAAAGCAATTATACTGCAATAAAAAAAAAAAGACAACTATTGTTGTGTGAGATATACAGGAATTTTCGCCAGTAACTAGGTATCCAGTAGATGCTCAAAATCAATGAAGTAGCAGACCCTCCTTTCCAAAAAAGATTCTGAATCAGTTATACTCATTCATTCTTTCCATAAATGCTCACATCCATAAATGGCAATATACTAGTAAACATAACAGACAAGGTCCTTCCCCCACCCCCAGAGCTTCTAGTATAACTGCTACATCCAATAAAAGGAGAGTTCTGTATAGTATCACATAAATAACTATTTTGATCAAAAGAGCAGGTATTATTACTTTTCACTTTTACAAAGAAGGAAACAGACTCAGAACCTAAAGATACTTTTTCAAAGTCTCACTGGCTGAGCTTAGTCTTGGTTCCTAAGCTCAGTGGCCAAGCAAACATCTACCACCAGCTCCTGGCAAATAGCAGGTGCTCGGTAAATATCTGTTGAATGAATATATGAGTAAGCCATTAGGCTCCTGTTCTAAGGCGAGGCTTTGATGTGATAGCTTTTGCTGCCCCAATCTCACCAATTCTCAGCCCTTATCCCCTCACCAATCTACTCACCTGGGTCCTTATTTCAGCAGCAATCTCTTTACCTAGAAATAGCTAGATATGTCTAGATATCTGTCTGTCTGTCTATCGACCTAGGTATTTCTAGATACAGCTATTTCTATATCTAGAAATAGAGCTTCCCTGTTCCTAAAAAAAAACAAAAAAAAAACTAGAGGAGACAGCTCTCTAAAGTGTAAGACCAACCCCTCCCCACAAGGGCTTTGCATCTTATCTCCTTCTACCTTCTCAGGAATTTTTCATCCCAGCTTTCCTTCTCTCTCCTGGGTTTAGGTAAGTTCTTTTTGGCTGGATCTGACATTTCACCAAGCCCACGCTCTCACATCTTTATGTGCTTGAGGAACAGGGAGGTGACCAGTCGTGCCAGAGGGGAGTGAGCAAGGCTAAGGAAGTAAGGACACAAGGTCAGGGGGTGTGGAGGAAAAGACCATGAGGTCGAGGGCGGGGGCTGCTGTTCATACGGGCCACGGGCAAGACACTGGGTTTTATTCCATACATGGAGGAACCATTGGAGAACAGGAAACAGGAGAACATAAGCTTTACATTTTAAGAGATCTTTCTCCAGCTGCTTTGCTGAGAACACACAGGTATGTGGCAAGAGCAGAAGGAAAGCTGCCTGCTAAGAGGCCATTGCTGGAGGGTAGGTCAGAGATGGGGGTGCAGGCACGCAGGTGGAGAGGGCAACCCAGGAAGTAGTGTTCAGAATTGGGATGTCTTTAAAAAGTAGGGCCAATAGTCCCTCAGGATGGGTGGGATGTGTGTGAAGAGAGAGTGTCTTAGAAGACTCCAAGACTATTGGCCTGAGCTGATGATTAAGTAGTAGTTTATCAACGTGGAGAACCCTGGAAAAGAAGCCAGTTTCAGGGGAAGAAACCAAGTCTGATTTTGGACTTGTAATCTGAGATACTCACATGGAGGAGTTGATACAGGAGTCTGAAACTCAAGGGAGATGCCAGTTGGAGGTGGACATTTACATCACGTGTTCACAATCCACTTGCCAGAAAAGCAGGGCGAAGGAATATCAGAGTCTCTTTACCTTCACTAGGAGAAGGTGGGAAATGATCTTTGCCTATCTGGGGAGTCCTCCTAAAGAGACACAGGAGACATGGGTTTGATCCCTAAATCGGGAAGATCCACTGGAGGAGGAAATGGCAACCCACTCCAGTATTCTAGGCTGAAGAATTCCATGGACAGAGAAGCCTCTTGAGCTACAGTTCAAAAGGGTCATAAAGAGTCGGACATGACTGAGTGACTAAGCACACACTTGAATAGGAAATGTATTTACAGACACTGATGTGCAAAAAGAAATTTTAACTCCATCACCAAGATTTTCACCAACTCCTTTGAATTCCCAGGGTCTCTGATAACTTTCTGTGTTACACAGCTTAAAATAATGTCATCATATGGTTAGGATAATGTATTAATGAGAGAAGGAAATGGCAACCCACTCCAGTATTCTTGCCTGGAAAATCCAGGAACAGAGGAGCTTGGTGGACTACAGCCCCAGGGATCCCAAAAGAGTCAGACATGACTAAGCAATTGAACAACAAACATCATAATATGGTTGGTTCCCATGCCCTCCATGACTAAGCTCAGTTTCTGGAAGACTTGGACAATGTTTCATTCACCTGTGTATCCCCAGTGCTTGACACAGTCCCTACTGCATGGCAGCGGCCCCATAATGATGTGTGGGTGTTGGGAGAATGAATGAATGACATACAAATGGAAACATGATCGTTGGAAGTCAGGAGAACTGGGGCAGTTTGGAGGGCTCCTCTAAGTAGGTTTGTGGTGCATGGGGTTCAGCGTTTCTGAATTCCACGTCATCTCCTGTCTGAAGGACCCTGCATTGCAGCATGGACATATGGTGAGAAAACACTGCATCTGTGCTTGGAACGGCTTGTTAACAGTATCTGGGGTGCCCAGAGCAGCCGCGACATCGGCATCAACACACCATCCTGAAGCCGAGAATCATCCCGCAAGATCACGCAGTTGCTCTCACAGCCCCAAATGTTTATGAGACACGAGCCAACACGCTCTCCAAGCTCCCCCACCTCTGATCTGCCGGTGGGGGTAGTGGGCTGGGCACAAGCCCCATCTGGATGCAGGTCACCATCTGGGGCAACAGCTTTAACGACAGAGATCCCACAGTAGTTATCAGATGCCATTTACTGTACGTGCTGTTTGGAGGCTGAGAGTTCAAATCCTGACACCAGCTCGAGGTCTCCAAACACTTTCAGACCCTGGGCTCCACATCCTGGTGGTTAAAAAGCACAGACTCCAGATGAACCGAATCTGGATTCACTTACTGTGACAGAGCAGATGCTTCCCAGCACAGACCCTCCCCATATCCTTTGCTTTAGTTCCTCTCTGAAGTCCCTAGATAACAGTAACTGATGCACATTTCCTGCTTTGTCTTACAGATGTTAAAGCTCCCAGCAAATTAGATGTTAACTATCAACACTAGATAACCATGCGCACACGGCCCCCAGGCTTCTCAGAGCCCAAGGGCTGGTAACGGTAACCCCTATGATGCTGCCATCTGATTGGCTGATACTTTACCATCAGCCAATCAGAGAATTGTGCACAAGCAGATTCATACCCTGTGATCCCCCTCCCTCTCTCAGCCTTTAAAAATGCTTTCTTGAAACCCCTCTGGGAGTTTGGGTGTTTTGAGCTCTAGCTGTCATGGACTCCTTGTGTGCTGCCGTGCAATAAACATTACATTTTCCTTCCCCACAACCAGCACCTGGTGTCAGTAGGTCAGTTTTATTTTGGGTGGGCGAGTGCATCTAAGTTTGGTTTAGTAACATTATTAGCCACTTGACTCTGGGCAAATTACTAACCTAATATTTTGGGGCATAATTTGGAAAAAAAAAAAAAAAACAGCTGTCATACTGATAATACCTATTTCATAGGGATTTCGAGAAGGTTATATGAGTTAATGGGCTTCCCAGGTGGGGCTAGTGGTAAAGAACCTGCCTGCCAATGCAGGAGATGTAAGAGACACAGGTTTGATCCCTGGGTCAGGAAGATCCCCTGGAGGAGGTCATGGTAACTCAATCCAGTATTCTTGTCTGGAGAATCCAATGGACAGAGGAGACTGCAGGGTTACAGTCCAGAGGTTTGCAGAGTCTGAACGATTGAAGCGACTTAGCACACACACATATGAGTTAATATCTGAAAGAGTGCCTCACTGATAGTAGGTTCTCAATACATTAGTTGTGAATTTTTTAAAACAACTTTCTTAAAAAGGTACTCCTATCCTCCCCACTTAGAGGTCAGAAAACTGAGACTCAGTGAAATTGATTTGTTAGTCCCAAGTCACAATAGGTGGAACTGAAATTCAAATCCCAGGTCCATCCTGCACATTAGCCCAAGCTCTCAGTTACTGCCTAGCAATGCTTCACCAAAAAACAGAGGCTCAGAAAAGTTACATGACTGGGTCAAGGTCACTCTGATGGTAGGTGGCAAAGCTGGATTTTGAGCCTCATTATATGTGTTGTAAAGGTGGGCTGTTACTGACTCACCACTGGGAGTTACAGAAACCCAGGCCAGAAGCCCCAGAAATTCTTGCCAGATCAAACTCCATCATTTAATTTGTGATATCTCTCTCTGGAGCATCATCAACTGAAGCAAATGGACACCATCATGGATGCCAAGGGAGAAGGTGATCACCCATGTAAGATGTAAAGAGTCCATTCTCTCTGGAAGGGTCATCAGCTGAGCCTGCTTTTGGCTTGCCTGAATCAGATGTATACAGACACCTGAAATTTTCCCAAATGCATTATCCAGTGGGATAAATGGTGCATAAATGAGCAATATTTTCTGAGCCTTCCTCATAAACTGTAACTCAAGAGAATGGTTGCTAGAGCAAGGGCATGAGGTAGGGCTGTCTCCTCTGCAATGAAGAAAGAAACTTACAAAGTCAGTCGGGTACATGCTACTTGCCCAGCGCTGAGCCAGACAATTTCATGTATTATGCTGGCTCAGCCTCACCAGTGCCATATGAATCCCTGTGCCCATTATAGAGATGTGGAAACTGAGTCCAAGAGACAATAAACCCTGCTCCGGACCACAGAGCTAGACTCTTTTCTGCCTCATCCTGTTGGAGTTCATGCTGCTTTTCAAAGTCAACTTTTATGAATCTTGAAATCCCTGAAGGTGAAAAGTCAAACCCTTGGGAAACCACATTTCTTATAAAGAAGACCCAAGAAAAGCAGCCTTTTCCAGGGCCATGTGGCTAAGGACCACATTGAAGCTGAGAAAGAAGCGATCCTGAGTGAGAACTCTGACTTAAGAACTAACTTGCCAAATGGGTTTAAGACAGGGATTTTTCTGTTTCTGGACCTGTACCATGAAAGGGCTATGCTAATACAAATTCTCTGGTTGATTGCATCCAGTTTTGCTGGTGCTTATTATGTCGGGTATACAGTGATGATAAAGCGGGCATGGTACCTGCCCGGCAATAGACCACGAGTTCCCTGAGGAACACATGTGAATTTCCCACTTTACAAAAAAAAAAAATTATTTATTTACTTATTTATTATTTTTGGCGGCACTAGGTCTTCACTGTTGTACACAGAATTTCTCTAGTTGCAACAAGCAGCGACTACTTTCCAGGTGTGGTGCACAGGTTTTCACTGCCGTGGTTTCTCTTGTTGTGAACCACGGGCCCTAGATGCACAGGCTTGATTGCCCCGCGGTGTATGGAATCTTCCTAGACAAGGGGTCGAACCCGTGTCCCCTGCATCGGCAGGCAGATTCTCAGTCATTGGACCACCAGGGAAGTCTGAGTTTCCCATATCTGTCACGTGACCTGTGGTTCAGATGCGGCATCTCTGTTGTGGGCAGAAGTCTCTTTTCAGACAAAATTGCATCTGCCTCCAAGAGAGAGAAGGGGGTGACAGAAAAAGTGTGGGTAGAGGAGAGAAGAGGAGGGAGAGAGGAGAAGGGGAGGATGGAGGTGATTAGAAAGGAGAAGAAAGAGAAAGAAAGACAAGAGGAAGGGAAGGAGTGGAGAAGGAGGAGGAGGGAAAGAAGGATCTAGGCTGTGAGAAAAGGCAAAGAATGTAACTAACTGGAGAAGAAAGAGGAAAGCATTCCAGTTTTGAATGACATACAACCGCATGGTGGGAGACAGCAGTATACCCAGATCGCAGGAATTTTTGTGGTTTCAAAGTTAGTGCCAGGCAGACACAGATATGTTAGGATTTATGAAAGAAAAGGACAGAAAACCATTTCATTAATTTGGCCACTTCTTGTGCCAACTCTGTGCCGAGATCAAGAGAGAAAATGAAGAGCGAGATCTCACCCTGAAGAAGTCTTCGTCTTCTAAAACAGTAAAGACAGTCTAGGAGGCCAATCCTTGTGTCTCAGGATCCACAGAGGTCCACGAGTTTCAGAGAGGGGAATCACTGACTGAGCGCTGACTTGATTCCAGAGTCCACGATCACCTTCTTCAGAAGCTCATCAGTGGGAGCTCGTCCCGACAAAGGCAGGTGACTCAGTGTTCAACTTTGGGCTTCCATCTCTGAACCACAACTCGCTTTGAGCAACATGTTTCATGTCTCTGATCCTCAGTTTCATCATCTGTCAAATGGGTATAACAGCACCTCTTCCTCATTCACAGGAAAACATGCCCAGCACAGAGCAAATATTGGTCAGTGTCCCCGTTATCACTGCTTGTGTAACGCAGCACAGAGCAGATGCCAACAAATCTGTGTGTTGACTGAGTGACGGAGATGAGTCCTGCTTAAATTCTGAATCCAAACACCTAAAATTGGTGGCCTAATACATATGTTGTTGTTGTTTAGCCCCTAAGTTGTGTCCGACGCTGGACCCCATGGACTGCAGCCTGCCAGGCTCCCCTGTCCATGGGATCTCCCAGGCAAGCAAACTGGAGTGGGTCGCCATTTCCTTCTCCAGGAGATCTTTTCGATCCAGGGATTGAACCTGCGTCTCCTGCATTGCAGGTGGATTCTTCACCACTGAGACATCTGGGAAGACTCCCTAATACACATACCCCTCTGTATATGATGACCCTGATTCCCAGAAACGGACTTCTCCAATGGGCATTGATATGACCCATTCTGAAAGCACCGAAACGCTTCTGTTTGGCATAGAATCCAGGGAATTTCTAGAAATCTCATTTGCTGTGCCATCCCAGGGTTCCCAAGCACTTGGGAAGCTTCAGTGATAGACAGAGCTTGGCCACTTTATAGGGCCCATGCCTCAAACTGCACGAATCTCAGGCTTGCTTTTATTTCTCCTTATCATCTCTGGCTTCTCCCAGCTCGCCCACTGGGCTTCAGCATCAACAGACCACCATATGATAGAAGCTGAATCGCTCATATGGTCTGATTTTAGAAAACACATATGGACAAAAAGCAACTATGAAGTCAACAATCCCTTAAAATGAATTTGTGACTGAGTCATCACCACTGAATTTACATTTTTAAAATTGGCTATCTGTGTGCCTATGGGGTTTTTAGATTAAGTTGACACTTATTAAGTGTTTGGTATTTCCAGGGATGTGAAGGTCCCGTGCAGTAATTCCCGAGCCCACAGGCTGGGAAGCAGGGCTCTAAAACCTAAGCCTTTGCCTGCTGACAACCTCAGCTCCATCAGCGTCTTCTTATCCACAACGCTCCCTCCAATCCTTCCTCTTTCGTTATTGGCCCACCTCACTCCAGAGATTCGAAAGCAAGATGCTTCCTGATTTTAAAGGAACAGGATTATGGCTCACTTCACCTGCCCCTGACTGGGGACTCAACCCGGAACGTACTTCTCTGTTACTTTATTCATACACATTCAAAGAGCGCCCCGCCGCAGAGCCTCACACACCAACTTCTATCAGCTGTTTTATTGTAGCTTCTTTCCTCGGGTTCAGTGTTTCCAAGGGCAGGTGCCACGATTAACTGATGATTACAGAGATGTCAGCATTGTCTGTCCGGGCGCCATGTGCCCACGATCTAACAGACGGTGACAGGAGAAGGCACCTCTCGGGAAGGCAGCATTCCAGGTCTCTGCATCTCACACTGCGCTCCCAGCTGTGTGTCAGCTCAGCACTGCCTCGGGGATACTGCCAGCCCTGCTTCCTTCTCACCAGCATCCTGCGGCTGAGCCAAGCCCTGCTTGCTCCGGCTGAGTCCGCCTCTCTCACCCTTATTTATGCACGTCTTAGACTTTCTGCCTGGCTCTGCCATCCTCACCCTAAAGGACTTTGGGCTGAGACTTTCCTGGCAGTCCAGTGGTTAAGACTCCACACTTCCCATGCAGGGATGCTGGGGATGTACATTCGATCCCCGGTCAGGGAACTAAGATTCCATGTGCTGCATGGTGTGACCAAATAAATAAATAAATGATAAAAATAAATACAGGACTTTGGGAAACCTATTTAACCACCTCCAGCCTCAGTTCCCTCAGATGATGAGGATCCCAAGCAAGACCTATCTCAGAACATGTCAGGTTGAAAGGGGTGGTGCTTATGATACTGCAGTAGAATGAGTGTTTGTGCCCCACCCAAATCACATGTTAAGTCCTAACACCCACTGGGATGGAATTAGGGGGTGTGGCCTTTGAGAGGGGATTAGGTCTTAGGGTGGTGCTCTCATGAATAGGATTAGTGCCCCTGTAAAAGAGACCCTAGAAAGCTCCCTCCCTACTTCTGCCAGGTAAGTACATAGTGAAAAGATAGCCCTCTCTGAACCTGGAAACAGGTCCTCAGCAGACAATGAATCTGCCACTTTGATCTTGAAATTCCCAGCCTTCAGAACTGTAAGAAATAAATGTTGCTTAAGCCACCCAGGCCATGATACTTTTGTTATAGCAGCCCAAACAAATGAAGGCTCAGCACAGTGCCTGGAAGGAATTAGCTTCTCAGTACACGTGTTAACTACTGTGTTGCTATATTTATGAACCCTGTTTATTCACTGTGCATTTGCAGAGAATGCCATCTTTAGGACTTGTGCTGACGGTGAGGTTATTTCATGTTTACCTCAGGTGCACCTTAAAACAAACTTTGTTTTTGTAAATAATTTGTACACGTCTCTTCCTTGTTGATGCAAGGAACCTGATCGGCTAGAGGGATATGGCTCAGTCAGAGCACTCTAGTTTTATTGGTGGAAATGTTGCTCAGGTCAACTCATGCCTGGCCATGGACATTTGTAAATAACTCGATCAAGATAGAAGCATCCACCCATACTTGACAGCTGTGAATTGTGCTGGGAAGAAGAGTGCTTCATCATACGGCCAGGCACCAGCTCTAGTGCTGAAGGAAACTTCTCTGTGATGATAGACTGCAGCCCAGAAACCCTTTTTCTCTACATTTGGCCAGAATGGCAGGACCTCTTATCCTACAAACTGCCCAGGTAAGAACCTTCCATGAATGTCTTTCAGATATTTCCTTCATAAAGTTGCTTCCCCAAATCAAGATCTCTAGCTTCAACGATGCACAGCACAATCATTAATTAATCCGTGCACCCTGCCAGGCCTGTACTTAGACCCGGCTTTCACAGCTTGAGGTGCATGAAATACTAAACAGATTTTCAAACCCATCCATCCGATCATATAACAGATGGAGAAATGACAGATAGGAAAGAAGATCAGTGCACACCTAGAAAGATATACACAAACACACACACACAATGCCTCAAAGATTCTAATATTATATCATCAGATATTCATGCACACCCATCCCCTACAGAGTGTTTCTCTCTCTCTCTCACCCCCCGGCCCACCCACCATCCACCCCCACCCCCGCTTTTCCCTTTCCTGGCTCCTTCTCATTAATCAAGTCTTGGCTCAAACATCCCCAACTCAGAGGGCAGTCCCCTTACCCAGGCACCATCTAAATCACTCTGCTTCACACTGGCCTCTTTTGTTCACTTCCTAGGGCTCCTTGTTATCTGACATTATCTTGCTTATGTGTTCATTTTCTTGTGTCTGGTCTGTCCCTAAAGGAAAGTGAAGTGAAAGTCACTTAGTCATGTCTGACCCTTTGCGACCCCATGGACAGTCCATGGAATTCTCCAGGCCAGAATACTGGAGTGGGTAGCGTTTACCTTCTCCAGGGGATCTTCCCACCCATGGATCGACCAGGTCTCCAGCATTTCAAGGGGATTCTTTACCAGCAAGCTCCAAAGAAGGAAGACAGTCTGGCACTCATGTATATTGCTGACTCACTCAGCATCTCACCTAGTGCCTAGAATTGAGACATGGGTCACAATAAATATTTGCCCAAGAATTGGAAGAGATAAAGGAAGGAAGGTAAACACAGAGCCCAGTTGGAAAGATGAGAAGGGAGAATAAAGGCAAAGACGAAGGAAGAAAGGGAGGGAGGTTCGGAGAGAGGGAAAAAGAAAGGATGGGAGTAAGAATGGAGAGTTGACTTCTTGCCATCATTTGGGTCTTACATTAAATGCATGACTTTGGGCTATTATGAAAGCCACGAGTCACATGGAAATATTTAAATGCAAATTAATTAAAATTAAATTGAATTAAAGATTTAATTTCGCAGGGACGGTAGCTATATCTCAAGTGCTCAATAGCTACAAATGGCCGATAGCTACTGTGTTGGAAGTACAGCTCTAGTGCGTTCCATCATCACCTAATGTTCTATTGGATGACGCAGGTCTGGTCCATCAGCTATGATTTTTGTGACATCACACAACATGTAAAATTCATCTCTCAGAGAGGCTCTCCCTGATCATTCTACCAAAAATCATGCCTGCTCCGAGTCACTCTCTATCCCGTTGTGCTGCTTCCTCGTCCTCTTCACACTTTGTGGCGTTGGTCAAGATTTGGAATTATCCACTTTACTTGTTATTGGTTCACATGACTTCTTATGCCTTTCTATCTGAAATTGAACTCTACATGGCAGAACTCTGTCTTGTTCACTAGGTATTATATCTATCTTTAATAAAGCATGTTATATAACAGGTACTTAATAAATAACAGGGAATAAATGAATGACCCCTCTGAATGGGCACATGCGCATTCTTACACACTACACACTCATTTCATGCATTCACACAGCGGGACAAGGAAGGTGAAGCAAGAGCTAAGCTGGTAGCAGGTGGGCCTCCATCTCGTCACCACTAGTTAATGCATCCATGCTTATTTGCTCAGTAGCGTCTGACCCTTTGTGATCCCATGGACTATAACCCACCAGGCTCCTCTGTCTGTTGGATTTCGCAGGCAAGAATACTGGAGTGGGTTGCCATTTCCTCCTCCATGGATCTTCCCAACCCAGGGATCAAACCTTTGTCTCTTGCATCTCCCACATCGTCTGCATTGGCAGGTGGATTCTTGACCACTGAGCCACCTGGGAAAGTGAGAGGGTAGAAAAGGCTGAGTGCTGACACCTGCTCTCGTCCACAGCCCAACCTCCTTCACTGAGGCTCTACACAGCTTGCCAGACTCCTCGGGGGCTGGACTCAAGAGTCCTTGCCAGGCTCAAGCACCTGGTGGAGGGAATCTTGGGACGATCCAGGTCCAGGGTGTGGAATCTGTGCTGCTGGCTGGTCAAGGAGGGGCACACACAAAGTCACAGCCTTTGTTTCATGTCTGATCAATTGCCTACAAACTTCTTCTCATATCTATCTACCACGATCAGGCAGTTGTTATATCAATGTGTTAAGATAGCTCAATTTTTGAAGAATGATTTCAGGGGGAATAAATATTCCCTTGCTGTTCTCTTTCTATGCACCAACCGAGACCCTCTCACAATAGTCCCAGCAGAGTAAGATTCTGCTTTTGCTGAAAGATTCCAGCGAAGCAGGGCAGTGCCCTGAGATGATTGTGAATCTCATCTTCTGCTTGGACTCACTCTGCCTGGGTCTACAGAATTTCAGGCCCCACTCCATAGCCCAGCACACACTTGTTATGCTGCCTGGTGAAACAGGCTTCCCTTTTACTTGTCAACCTCTCTATCCAGTCATTCTTTTTTAAAAAATTGTATTTAGTATTGGGCAATAGACAATTAACAAAGTTGTGATAGATTCAGGGGCACAGCAAAGGAAGTCAGGCATATACATCCATGTATCCATTCATCCCCAACTCCCCTCCCATCCAGGCTGCCACATAACATTGAGCAGAGTTCCATGTCCTGGACAGCAGATCTGTTTAAATGTTGTCCATTTTAAATGTAGCCATGTGTACACATCCATTCCAAACTTCCTAACTATCCCTCCCCTATAAGTTCTTCTTTTTTAATAATTGCATTTATTTATTTATTTTTGGCTGTCTGGGCCTTCATTGTGGCGTGGGTTTTTCTCTAGTGGTGACAAGCAGGGGCTACTTTCTAGCTGTGGTGTGCAGGCTTCTTTTTTGGTGGCCTCTCCTGTTGCGGAGCTTGGGTTCCAGGGCGTGTAGGTTTCAGTAGCTGCGGCTCCTGGGCTCTAGAACACAGGCTCAGTAGGTGTGGCACATGGGCTTAGCTGCTTGATGGCATGTGGGATCTTCCTGGACCAGGGATCAAATTCATGTCTCCTGCACTGGCAGGCGGATTCTTTACCACTGAGCCACCAGGGAAGCCCCCACATGTTCTTGTGAAAGTACTAGTTGCTTGGTCCTGTCTGACTCTTTGTGGACTGTATCCCACCAGACTCCTCTGTCCATGGAATACTCCAGGCAAGAACACTGGAGTAGGTAGCCATTCCCTTCTCTGGGGATCTTCCTGATTCAGGGATCGAACCCAGGTCTCCTGCACTGCAGGCAGATTCTTTACCATCTGAGCCACCAGGTAACAAGCCGCAAACCAGGGTGCTTGAGTTGGGATATGTACGCTACTCTGATTCCAAGGGAATCAAATGTTTCCCTGTCCAGACCAGAATGGCTGACTTGTTGAGAAATATAAACACCATTGCCTTCTTTCTGGACAGAGGCTTCCCACCCCCTAGAGCTCCCCATCTGCCTGCAGCCACCCCTGACCCTCTGGCATCATTCATCTCATAGCTTAGCCCTCCTCCACCGAGCCCTGTGTCTTCAGCTGAGCATGGACACACATGGGAGTATGCTGACACAAACAGTATCCCACCCTGCGTAGCATTCTAAAATTTGGGCTTTCTACTCAAGAATACTTCTTGAGAATGTCCTTTATCGGCTCACATCCCATTTTTCAATGGATTTTGCATTCTGTAGCATATGCAAACCAAATATATTTACTTAGCCATTTCCCCTGTACAGGGTCTTGGATTTTCATCCATTTTCCACAACAACAAATAAGGCTAAAGTGAGTACCCCTGCACATGCCTCTCTTTGGATGTACTTGCTTATTTTCCTAACAACAGCCCTACAGAAGTTGGATTGTTGGGTCATGGGAGTTTGGGTCTAAAGGTCTTCATAGATACTGGCACATTGCTCTCCATAATGGTCATGCCAAAACATGCTTTCAAATTATGTGTAAGGGCTTCCCTGATGGCTCAGTGATAAACACTCTGTCTGCAGTGCAGGAGGTGTGGATTTGTTCCCTGGGCTGGGAAGATCCCCTGGAGAAGGAGTTGGCAATCGACTCCAGTATTCTTGCCTGGGGTATCCCATGGAGGAGGAGCCTGGTGGGCTACGGTCCTTACGGTCATAAAGAGTCGACCACGACTGAGCACACACACACACACAACTGTGTAAGAGTACCCTGTCCCCTCAACTAATTTCCAATTCATTTTCACACAAAGGAAAACTGAAAGTGGATGTTTTCAGATTAAACCTCAGCGGTTCATTTTTTTTTCTTTTGTATGTGTCCAGATTCTAAATACTCCTTATGTGCATGCTGACCATCTTCATTTCCACCATCCTGGCGGTAACCAGCCTTCAGGACTCAGCTCACACGTGATGCGACACCTCCCTGCTCTGGACTCAGCTGCCTGCTCTGTTTCCACCATTGACCCATCACACCATATGGCATGGATGTATTTCCTTGTCTTCTTTATCAGACTCTGAGTAACTTGGGGAAGATGCCAAAATAGGCTCCCAGGAAAAGATTAACACCCTGCTCTGTCCAGATGCTACAGTAGGTCTTTGCCAGGAATGCACATTCCCCTGGCGGCACCAGGAACAGGTGGAGTGTCATGTGAACTTTGAGCATTAAGGAATATTGATGGGAAAATAATTCTTTGCAGGAATGAATGTGATTGGATATAAGTGAGCAGAAACAGGCCTTCCCTGGTGGCTCAGATGGTAAAGCATCCGCCTGCAATGCAGGAGACCCAGGTTTGATTCTTGGGTCGGGAAGATCCCCTGGTAACTCAGCAGGTAAAGAATCTGTCTGCAATCAGGGGAGACCCCAGTTCAATTCCTGGGTTAGATGATCCCCTGGAGAAGGGATGGGCTACCCACTCCAGTGTAGAAATGTCCCATATATATATATATATGGAAAGTAAAGAAACAAAGTATGCAGCTCTCTGGGAGAAATCTGTTCTAAGCACAGGAAACAGTGCAGAGGTTCTGGGGAAGGAGTGCTCTTGGTGTACACAGGGTCAGCGTGGAGGCCAGCGGGGCTGGAGACCACAGCAGAAGATGAGATGAGAGGGGATGGGAGGTCCAATGATGAAACTTCACTCTAAGCATGATAGTAAGTCCTTGAAGTTTTCTTGAGCAGAAGTATCATGATCTGAATTGTAATCTTCCAGGACCACGTGATCCGATGCATTGGAAGTGACTAAACAGGGATGCAGAAGCTGGGTAGCTCTGAGGAAGTGATTGCAGCAGGCCAGATAAGAGATGGTGGTGGGTGTGATGCAGTGGGAAGAGTCTGGGCATCCTTGGAAGAAAGAGCTAATAGAATTTTGTAGATGGATGATATTTGGATTGTTAGGGGAAGGGAGGTGTCAAGGTGACTTCAAGGCAACAGTCCTAAACAATGGGCTGGAGAAGCGAGGGAAGATTTGGGTACTGAGTGGGGGGAGATCAGGAGCTCTGCTTCAGATATGTTATCCCTAAGATGCTTTGTAGACATCCAGATGGAAATGTCAGGTAAGCAGTGAGTCCAGAAGAGATCTGGGTGGAGAAACATTTAAAAGTTGCCATATACAGATGGTATACACTAAAGTATATATACAGAGATGAGAAAAGGTCCAAGACTGAGCTCTGGGACATTTCTACACTGACCTCACAGGTTGGGGGTGTGGGGAGATGGACATACCAGGAGATAAACCTGGGAGGTGTCTCCAAAAGGGCAGGGCATTTCTCCCCCAGCTCTGTGCCAATTTTTGCCTCCCAGAACTGTGACCCACTGCCAGGGTACCAGCACCATGCCCATTTGCTCCCTCCCCTCTCTTCCTCCACCCTGAAACGAATTACTAGCACCCGTTAATGTTTGCTCTGGCTCATAAATGCATAATGCCTACCACACAAACCTCAACTGCCTGTAATTGAGACTCATGCCCATGCAGAAAAGATTGTGTGCGTGGAAGATATAAATGATGCTGTCGCCTGAGGTTGCTGCAGGAAACAGGGCCACTGACATGGAAATTGCATTCTGCATTTACTACCTAAACAGCCTGCCTCCCTTTGCCATTGCCACCCTGGAAGGTAGAAGGAATTAGTTGTAAATATTTTACAGTTGGTAATTTGCGGGAGTAAATCACAGTTCGTTTTGCCAGAGAGTGAATGGAACAAGCATGAAATTTTTTCCTTTTAGGGGTTATTTGTGATGTCATCGTCCTGATTTCATCCTGCATTTAATTTAGTCCTCAACATGCTTATGTCTTTGTAGTAGGGCTTCCCAGGTGGTGCAGCGGAAAAGAACCCACCTGCCAATGCAGGAGAGGCAAGAGACGCAGGTTCGATCCTTGGATCAGGAAGATCTCCTGAAGTAGATGATGGCAACCCATTTCAGTATTCTTGCCTGGAGAGTTCCATGGACAGAGGAATCTGGTGGGCTACAATCCATGGGGTTGCAGAGAGTCAGACACAAATGAGCGTGCGTGCATGCACATGCACACACATGAACAAACACACACACACAGTGTAAGATATTCTGTGTCTTTTGTATGGGCAGAAGGGGTAATGTAGGGGTGGGGTGGGGAAAGGAACCATGATTCTTCTTAGTGCACCAAGACTGAGGCCCACTGGGTACCAACGCTTATCACCCAGAAATTTATTCATTCATTTACTAAGCAGTTTCTCATTGATCATTAGATGGTCTGCTAAGTCCTAGAAGATGAAGATCAATATTACTGGTCCCTGTCATCAAGGAGTTCACAGTCTATTTGGGAAATCCTTGGTAATACCTAAAACTTACTCATACCAACAAATGTTCAGTATTACTATTTATTGAGATCCTACTGTAAGTTCTAAGTGCTTTACAAGATTAAATCCATCTCACCCTTACAACAATCCTCTAGAGTGAAAATTACTTTTATCCCTATTTTACAGATAAGAAAACTGAGGCTCCAGACAGTTCAATGACTGGTCTGAGGTCACACAATGAGCAGGATTCCAACAAGGCAGCTCCCTTAACCCCATCAATGTTTCCATGTGATATGTAAATACGTAAGAGGAGGAGGTTAATTATGATTAAGCATCTATTTCATTTGCTTTATGATGTAGATCTGTGCTTGGTGGTTTCTACAACAAATTAATTTCTAATTCTGGAAAATAAGCTCTATGATTTCATCCATCTTACCAAAAAATGAGGCTCAGAGAGTGACCCCCAAGGATATCCAAACAACATGCCACCAGGCTGAGATTTGAAGCCAGAACTTTCGGACTCTACACCAGGCTCATTTCATTCTTCCATGGGATGAGGGCTGTTGTAGACAGAGATCTACTCAAGGCACCATGGAGCAGGGAATAACTAACCTGTGAGAGTTTGGGGGGATGGTGAAGAGTGGGGACCTAGTCTAAACTGTGAAGACGAAAAAGAACATTTTAGATCAAGGGCTGTAATGGCAAAATAGGCAGCGACCAGCAGGCAAGCAGCACGTACCGAAGTGAAATATCTTTCCTGGCTTTCTTTGCCTAAGTTCTTGCACACAGGGCACTTCAAATCCTTCTGCCCCCAGCAGAGGAGGAGAGATTAAGCAGGCAGATGACACAGTGAAGGCTCAGGAGAGAGGCTTGGGAACAGTTCCCATGAGATCTCCCCCTCTCTCCACATCTGTGCTGGGGGGCCAGCACCTGAACAAAGTTATCTGGTATCTGGTTCTATTCTTTTCCACTTATATTTTTGTTGTTTCTGAGCAGGTCACTGGTCTGGGTTTTTACCTGCCCTCACTGTTGTTAATTGTTGTTCAGTTGCTCAGTCATGTCCAACCCTTTGTGACCCCATAGACTGCAGCACGACAGGCTTCCCTGTCCATCACCATCTCCTAGAGCTTGCTCAAACTCATGTCCATTGAGTTGGTGATGACATCCAACCATCTTATCCTCTGTCGTCCCCCCCTCAATCTTTCCCAGCATCAGGGTCTTTCCCAGTGAGTCAGCTCTTCACATCAGGTGGCCAAAGTATTGGAGCTTCAGCTTCACCATCAGTCCTTCCAATGAATAGTCAGGGTTGATTTCCTTTAGGACGGACTGGTTTGTTGTTAATAATATCCCCCCAAAGATACAAAGGCAGGGGCTGAATGCACTGTCCCTGTTCTCAGCAGAGTCTTGGTCTGAGCTTCCTGATCATGAATGATGCCCCTTTGGGTTATTTAAACCTCACACCCTTCAACGTTTAACTCTTTGCTTTTCCTTCAAGTTATATGTATACTTTTTGGTTCATCATTTAGAACACTTATTTTCAACAGGAAAAGTTTCTGGCTAGCTATCATAAATAAGGAATTTACTCAAAGTATATATGAGGTGATTCATAAGGAATAGCTTGTGAATAGGCTTGGAAAGGGAGGAAATGGGGAAACTTGGGGACACAGGCTGCAGGACCTGATCTATAGTTGTTTTTTTTAAGGCATCACCATAGGGATGGGGCAGATTCAACTGTCTGCCTTTCTCCATTTGATTCTTCTTTCATTCCTTATTTATCTCTTCTCCTTCTTAAAAAAAAAATATGTATATATTTTTTTAGGCTTCACCATGGAGCCCCTGGGATCTTAGTTCCCTAACTAGGGATCAAACCCCAGGCCCTTGGCAGTGAAAGCTCTGAGGCCTAACCACTGAAGTGAAGTGAAGTCACTCAGTCATGTCCAAATCTTTGCGACCCCATGGACTGTAGCTCACCAGGCTCCTCCGTCCATGGGATTTTCCAGGCAAGAATACTGGAGTGGGTTGCCATTTCCTTCTCCAGGAGATCTTCCCGACCCAGGGATTGAAACCAGGTCTCCTTCATTCTAAGCAGATGCTTTACCATCTGAGCCACCAGGGAAGTCCACTACAGCCAGGGAATTCCCTTGTTCTGCTTTCTCTTTCTTTTCTTCTCCTTTTATATACCACCCCACTAAAGATCCAAAGTCCTGGTAGAAAACATCTGATGGCTCCAGTTTATCATTCAAATGAGTGACAGTCCCAAACCACATACAATGCAACAGAGGCAACTGTCTGAGTGCAACCTGGGATGCTTTAAAGCATAAGACAAGGTCAGAGGTAGTATCTCAATAGGGTTACAGAAGAAGCCTGATTGTAACCCACATAGAGGAAGGTAGAGGAAACCGCCCTTGCAAAGTTCTGGGGTGAACGTGTGTCTGGCGTGTTCAAGGAGGGAGCGGGCAGAGTGACTAAAAAGAAGTGTGAGATTGGAAGAGTGGGAGAGGATCAGGGTAGGAAAGCAGCGGGGTCCAGATAAGGCCTTTGTAAGATCTCTGGATTTTGAGTAAGCGAGGAGCCTGGACCTTGGACTGCAAAGAGATCAAACCAATCAACCCTAAAGGAAATCAGTCCTGAATATTCATTGGAAGAACTGATGCTGAACTTGAAACTCTAATACTTTGGCCACCTGATGTGAAGAATTGACTCACTGGAAAAGACTCTAATGCTGGGAAAGATTGAAGGCAGGAGGAGAAGGGGTGACAGAGGATGAGATGGTTGGATGGCATCACCGACTCGATGGACAGGGAAGCCTGGTGCACTACAGTCCAGAGTCGGACATGACTGAACTGGACTGAACTGAGGAGCCTGGAGGAGGGCGCGGCAACCCACTCCAGTGTTCTTGCCTGGAGAATCCTGTGGACAGAGGAGCCTGGTTGGCTACAGTCCACAGAGTCACAAAGAGTAGGACATGACTGAAGCAACTTAGCACACATGCACGCAAGCAGAGAGCCAGTAGATGGCTGTGAGGAGGAGAAGGACTTGGTCAGCCTTAAACATTGGGAAGATTATGGGGATTCCTGTGTTGGGAAGAGGTTCTGGGGGGTAAGTACTGAAGGAAGACCAATTAAGAGGCTACGGAAATCATCACAGTGAGAGACAATAGAGGTTTGGGCAAAAGAATCGTGAAGACATGTGGCAACAGCATCAGCCTTTGCTTATAGATTGAATTGAAGGCGTGCAAGAAAGAGAAGAACCAAGAATGACTCCAAGATTCCTGTCCTAACTAAAAGGAAGAGCAGAGTCAAGGTTTTCTGAAAAGAGTAGGAAGACTCAAGAGGAGTGGAGTTTGAAGAGTTGAGAAACAAAGAACTTGCTTTTGGACATGTTAATTTTGAGGCACTTCTTAGATATCCAAGTGCGAATGTTGAAGAAGCAGTTGGGTTTACAAATCAAGAATTAATATGTCTGGATTGAGAGCTGTCACGTGAAAATCAGTATACAGGAAATGCATTAAGCTTTGAAAGTGGCTGAGCTCATAAAAGGAGTGGGTGAAAACAGAGAAAAGTTCTGAGAACTGAGTCCTGGGTTCTCCATGAGCCCCAACCAAGCTTTCAAAAAAAGAGATCAGCTAATTCTTTAACAAATGTGCCAGCCCCTAAAACAGTCATGTTTCAGTCATTTACAGAGTCAAAAGAGTGAGTTTAAGGTGACTTCATCTTACTGGCATATTGACCTTTGTCAACCAAGTCAGTCATGAACAGCATTAAGCCTGGAGACACATAGAGACTGGAATGGGGTGGTGAGAGAGGTCTGGGTTCTCAGACTTCCATGAGAACAGTGTGGTCTCTGACATATTTAGGGAGGGTGACTGGTTACAGTTAGGGTACCAGAAGAAGGGACACCTTCATACAAGATAATGCTTAGGTCTACAGATGGTTTAACTGAAGCCAGTTCATCTAAATCAACTTCTCATCTAAATCAACTCCTCTTAAAGAGCAACTCACCTAGTGGTCAAGTCATAAGACTCATACTTCCTTTGAAGAGTTTGAAATCTAGTCAAACTATTTAAAAAAAAATAAACTCATTAACAGCATTTTAAGATCTAAATGATACATTTAAAAGCATTCCAATTTAGCTTTGTGTTTGTAGTGTGTGTGTGTGTGTGTGTGTGTGTGTGTATTTATCAAATTTGCACATTTTATGAAAGTTGGGCTTTCTCTCTCTTGGTGTGGGCACTGTCTTATATATTATCTACTTTCAAACACTTCACATAGTTTTTAGCAACACTGATAAAAACTCATTCTTTAAAAATTTGGTTTCCAGGGGTAAAGAGTATGGGATACCCAAATGGATGTAGAACACTCAAAGGTATCGAATTTTAAAGGATATGGTCTTCAGGTGAACTTATTGTTTGATAAAATAGCATTAGATTAATTGAGCTGGGAAGGTTTGGGTTAATCATGTACCAAAAATCTCATTCATGGAGATCAAATAAAGTAGCCAGACAGATTCTTTGGAAGGAATAAAGTCAACGTATATACAGAGAAGACATCTGGGGATATAGGAGGTAGGGTAGGTAGATAAGAACTTCCTAACCAGGACAGCAAATGTAACTCCTGTCTGTCTATCCTATGAAGCCAATAGCCAGGGGGAGTTTATGCCCCATTACAGCTCTCAGCGCAATTTCAATGAGAGTCAGAGTGAGATCTTTTTCTTAGAGAAGAACTGTGATTCCTGAGAGGAAAACTGAGGTGGAATCACATAGATCTAAGTTCAAATCTAGATCCTACAACTTATTAACAGTAACAGTAGTCTGTTCTCTTGCAGTTTATGTCTTGGGTCTCAGCTTCTTCACTGATGATAGTGATGATCAGATTTCTTGGCCATTGTGAGGATTAAACAAGGCAATTATGTAAAAACAGTCAGTTTTTTGGGTGGCAGAGTTAGGCTAGCTACTGCCCCAAACTCATTTTCTCTTTCTCCTGGGCAGATAACTAGGGTGCACTTCTCAGCTTCCCTGACAGTTAGCTGTGGTCACACGATTGAGTTCTGGCCAAGAGGATATTTGCTCAAGTGATATATTCACGGCCAGGTCTGCCCCATAAAAGTTCCCCACTCATGATGTCCATGGTCTTTCTTCTCCTGCCTGGCAGATGTTTACATCCTAGACTAGTCTTAGCAGCTACATGTTTACTGCATCAGAGCCTCTATGAGCCTGAGCTCCTGAATCACTGTGTGGAGGAAACCTTTTCTCCTCTCGCCCAGTAATCTACAATCCCTTGACAGCTGTTGTAAGTATAAAATAAACTCCTATTGTATTAGCCTGCCCAAACAGAAACAGACAGATTCTGACACCTAGTAAGAAAGAACATGAGCAAATGAACAAAAACCCAGAGAGAGTAAATCATCGAACATTATACAACAGAGATGGCAGGTCGAAATAACACATGGCGATTGTCGGGTGGAGGTGCGATGTATTTGTTTCGTATGTACCAGATCTTGAATGGGATAATGAGCCTCATGCCGCCCAAGGGACAGCTGTTTCAAGGAATGGTATTTTGCTTTGCTTGATTTGTTATCATGTGAGGAAATGGATAGGAAGAAAATGGTAACAGTAGGGGATAAAGAAAGAAAGAGGAATGGCGGTGGGACCCACAAGAAACCCAGAGGCTTTTCCCTGCAGCAACACAGAGAATTCAAAGAACCACCATTTGTGAGCCTGGAGGATCAGTGACAAATGCCCCAGCAGGTAGGTAATATCAGAACTCAGGATCCTAGGTGATGATGATGTCACATACCTTGGAGGCCTTCTTGATAGAAAAATCCTTGCGAGACTGAGCCAAGATTATAGAAACCAGATTTTTGCATGATTTCAGGTTTTCAAGTGCCATAGGCCAGTTTCAGAATTATTATATTGACCCACTCACCCTGAATTGAACCACTGTATGTAAACTAAGAGTGCTCATAGATGCAATATGCTTTTGTATTACACAACTGGTTTTTCTTATATCCTTGGAAGAAGGGAACAGATACCCCAAAATGGTAATGCTTTCCAAAAACAACCCATGGTATTGTGGTAGAGCCCCTCCAGTTGGGGTCACAGAAGAATCTCTTGTCTGTTGAAAGTGAAAGTGAAATCGCTCAGCCGTTTCCGGCTCTTTGCGACCCCCATGGACTGTAGCCTACCAGGCTCTTCTGTCCATGGGGTTCTCCAGGCAAGAATACTGGAGTGGGTTGCCATTTCCTTCTCCAGGGGATCTTCCCAACCCAGGGCTCAAACCCGGGTCTCCCTCATTGCAGGCAGAGCTTTACCCTCTGAACCACCAGGGAACCCTAGGCACTGTCAAAAGAGGGAGGAGTATGTGGTTCCCCAATGGCTGGGATGATCCTCCCACTTATTAGCATATGAATTCACTCGCAAAACCTATCCAGACCACATTCCATATTCCACGGCCTGGGCCCTTGCCTTGTCTGCAATAGCCCACACCCTGAAGCATGGCTTCTCTCTGAATCCTAACAAATCCACCTCTTACTTTTTGGCCAGGCTCCAGTCCTGGGATAGAGCTGAAGGACAGGAGGAAAAAGCAGTGGGAAAAACGTGCCAAGTAATCCCCTTCATAGCCTGCCGGAAAATTTGCTAAATATCTGACCAGTACTCACAGTTTTCTTGTCTGTTAAGAGAATACAATCCTGAGACACATTTCAAAAGGTGATAGAATATTGCAAAAAGGAAAAGGGGCAATCACATAAAGAATATAGCTTGGGGATTTCCCTGGTGGTCCACTGGTTAAGAATTCACCTTCCAGTGCAGAGGATGCAGGTTCAATCCCTGGTTGGGGAATTAAGATACCACATGCCTTGGGGCAACTAAGCCTGGGTGCTGCAACTACTGAGCCTGAACACCACAACTAGAGAGAAGCCTGTGCGCTCTAACATAGAGCCTGCACACCATAACAAAAGATCCCACATGCCACAAGGAAGATCTCACCTGCCACTACTAAGACTTGATGAAGCCATAAATTAAGTATTTAAAAAATAACATAGCTTGGTGATTTGGTTATGAAAAAAAGAAAAAAAATCTGAGATCACAAAGTAAAAAGTATGTGTCCATCTTTCTATCCATCCATGCATGCATCCATCCCCACATCCATCCAATAACCATTAATTGAAGAACTTCAGTACCTAAAATGGGCTTCTCTGGTGGCTCAGCTGGTAAAAAAAAGAAAATCCACCTGAAATGCAGGAGAGTGTCTGCAATGCAGACACTGGGTTCAGTCCCTGGGTTGGGAAGATCCCCTGGAGAAGGAAATGGCAACCCACTCCAGTATTCTTGCCTGGGAAATCCATAGACCAAGGAGCCTGGTAGGCTGCAGTCCATGGGGTTGCAAGAGACGGACACGACTTAGTGACTAAACCATCAATACTTAAATACTATGCACATAAATGCAAAAGTATCAGGACAACTAACCAGGAATCCTATGGAAAAGAAGACAGTGGGACATAATGATTAATAATATATGTAAGCAATGTAATGCTTCATTTCACCGATATGTTTAAATTCATGCATTTATTCCACAAGTGTTTACTAAGCACCACTCAGATCCTGGGCAGTGAGATGATAACCACATTCTCGCTGCCATGGAACCTACTCTCCAGAGGTGATAGGCTGCGTGGGTTTCAGACATGAACACATGTAAACACACCACAAAATAAAGGACTAACAAATTATAAATTTTAACGAAGGAGGGGTCAGGAAACCTACCTGCAGAGGTGACACATTTAAGTTAAGATCTAAAGGAAGAGAAATGGGGTCACAAAGAGGCAGACACGACTAAGCAACTGAACTGAACTAAACTGAAAGGAAGAGAAAACAAACCCCAGAACAGTCAGAGGCAGTAGCATTCCAGGTATAAGCAGCAGCATGTGTTTGGGCCCCGAGTCAAGGATATAAAAAGTAGCCAACTGGCCACAACATAACCAGTAAGAGAGAGGGTTGTGACACAAGGCTGGAGGGGAAGGTGGGGTCCGGGTAGGACCCAGGAGTCTGGATTTCATTATGATTTGGGGGTGAGTCCACTGGAAGCAAGACCTCAGTCCTTCTCTTCTTTGAAGAAAGAATTCAGCAAAAATTTTCAAGACTGTGAAACAGATAAAGGATTTATCAGTAGCAAAGAGAGGCTTCCCTGGTAGCTCAGCTGGTAAAGAATTTTCCTGCAACACAGGAGACCCAGGTTCGATTTCTGGGTTGGGAAGATCCCCTGGAGAAGGGATAGGCTACCCACTCTAGTATTCACGGGCTTCCCCGGTGGCTCAGCTGGTAAAGAATCCGCCCACAATGTGGGAGACCTGGGTTTGATCCCTAGGTTGGGAAGAACCCCTGGAGGAGGGCATGGCTACCCATTCCAGTATTCTTGCCTGGAGAACCCCCAGGGACAGAGGAGCCTGGAGGGCCACAGTCCATGGGGTCACAAAGAGTTGGACACGACTGAGCGACTAAACACAGAAGCAAAGAACATGCGGGAGACCACACAGGTGAACTCAGAGAGAGCAGTACCCAATAGAAGGGGGCTGGCTTGCTCACATGGGGCAGTCTTCTGGGTTGTCTTCGGCCAATCATCTTGCTTGTGCCCGTATCTGGCCTGACTCAGAGATCCTTTCTGGTATGCGTGTATATCTCTCAGCCAAGATGGAGCCCAGCATGGTTTCCACGAGGTTGGCAGGATATATAGGGCCTGGCAGCTCCTCCCTCCTTTGGCCCCTTACCTCCTCTGAGGACCTGTTTTGCAGGTATGTGGGCTGAGAAATCCCCTGGACCATAAGAATGAGAAAAACATGATCACTTTATGTTTGACCCAATCAGTGCTCGGCTCCTGTTGTTCTCTTCTCTCAAGGGTCAGCAGGAGACTGGATGCAGCTGCTCAGCCTGGGGTCCATCTATCTCCTACCTCGAATAGAAAGCCCTTAAAGTAAAAGGATGCCTTGAAGTGGGTCGATTTTGAAGAGTCCACTCAAGCTCCAGTTGGGGAAATGGACTGGAGATGTGGGGGAATTTGAAAATAGAAGTGAGAGGCTATTTAAGGAGAAAGATGGCAGCTTGATCTTGATGGTGCTATTTACACAACTGGAAGATGGTTAGACCCAGCCCTCATCTATTGCCTTTAGCCCTGACTGAGCTGGGGCACTCCTGCTGCCCTATCTGCAAAATGGGGATGATTATAGCTCTTAAATAGCTCCTAAAACTAGTAAGAGGCTCGCAGGAAATAATGGGGTAACAATGAGAAGGCTAATGCAGGAGTTGTGGGAAGAATGAGGCTCTCCATGATGCCACGTGGTGGTTTGAGTACATTTTTTTCAAGACCTGTCCAGTTGATTCCAGTTTGGTTGGGGAGATTTATGAGGCATGAAATACAAGGGGATTCAGTTTCAAAATCAGAGAGGAAAAGCTTTCTCCTTGTTGTATGGTTGCACTACGCATTGGGAAGAGGTGAAGTGAAGTGAATGTTGGTGACCCCATGGACTTAATAGTCCATGGACTTCTCCAGGCCAGAATACTGCAGTGGGTAGCCTTTCCTTTCTCCAGGGAATCTTCCCAACCCAGGGATCGAACCCAGGTCTCCCGCACTGCAGGCGTGTTCTTTACCAGCTAAGCAAGGGAAGCCCAAGAATACTGGAGTGGGTAGCCTATCCCTTTTCCAGGGGATCTTCCCGACCCAGGAACCGAACTGGGATCTCCTGCATTGCAGGCGGATTCTTTACCAACTGAGCTATATTAGGAAAGAGGTGGAAGTGAACGTGAAAATGGGTGACTCAAACATACCATAATGAGCCCTGCTCTCCTCAAAATCTAGGGCAACTAAGTCATGTTTAGATGCCTTGGGGAACCAGGAAGGCACTTGCTCATGGGCATGGATCTGGAGCATCTGAGAGGGCATCTGTGGCTGAGGGTAACAAGACTGGTCCCAAATGTGCTGCCACTCTGTGGGCTTGAAGCAAGCACCTGGTGTCAAGTAATCACAGCTTTTCACACATAACACTGGGGAGGATAACGTGTTATGGGTACCACTGTGGTGAAAATGACATGATATAATAGACAGGAAGGCTCTTCCCCCAGATATCTACTTGGCCCCTCCATAGTTTCTGTTCTTTCCGCTCAGGGACACCCCATTCCTTTCTCTACTGAATCTCTGTTCAGTCCCTAAGTCCCTAAGTCGTGTCTGACTCTTGCGACTGTAGTCCACAGACTCCTCTGTCCATGGGATCTCCCAGGCAAGAAGATTGGAGTGGGTTTCCATTTCTTTCTCCAGGGTAGGGATCGAACCCTCATCTCCTGCACTGGCAGGCACTGAACCACCAAGGAAGCTTTTCTCTACTTACTGAATAGAGAGAGGATAACCCCTACCTCCTTCCTCCTGTGTCTCATCACCCCTGACATGTTTTTGTTTCTATATTTACAGTCTGCCTGCCCCACTAGGATGTGAGTTCCAGAAGGGCAGGGGTTTCGGTCTGCTCTGCTCACTTCTCAGTCCCTTGGTACCTGGCTTATAATGGCCCTCAGTGAACATTTGTTGAATGGATGTGAGCAAACTTCCCATGATATGGAGCGCAGGTTGGATTTCCTTCTTTGATTCCCCTGTTGGCAGTGGGAACAAGGTTTGCCCCAGTTCATCCCAGATCTGTTCTTCATTTTGAGGTTGGAATACAGGATGGAGCCTGACTGCCTAGCTTCAAATCCTAGCAATGCTACATTCCAGATGTTTGACTCGGGCCAAGTTACTTCACCACTTCATGTCAACACTCACTTCTCTCCTCTACCCATCAATCAATCCATCCATATGTTCATTTGTATATTCACCCACCATCATCCATACATCCAAACTTTCATACATCACCCACATCATTCATCAATTTGTTCATTTATTCAACAGACATTGACCATGGGCTCTGTGCCAAATTTCATGTCGTATCTTAGCAATCCCAAGATACCTAAGTGTGATGATTACCTTTATGCCTCAACTTGACTGGGTCATGGAATGCCCAGATATTTGATTAAACATGATTTCTTGGTGTGTCTATGTTTTTGGATGAGATTAAACTTGAATTGGTACACTGAGTAAAGCAGTTTGCCTTATCCAGTGTGGTTGTGGTTGAAAGCCTCAAACCCCTTGAAGGGCGGAACAGGACAAAAAAAAAAAAAACAACAAACCTCTGAGTGAGAAAGAACTCCTGCTCTCTCTCTTTGCCTGTTTTTAAGCTGGAACATTGGTTGGTCTTCTGTCTTTGGACTTGGACTAGAATTTATCCCATTGGCTTTCTTGGTTCTCAGGCTTCCAGACTCAACTGAACTTACATTGTTGGATTTCCTGGGTCTCCAGCTTGCAGACAGCAGATCTTGGGACTTCGCCTCCATAATGGCATGAACCAATTCCTTATGAAAAATCTCAATCTCTCCCCTTCTACCCACTCTCTCAATAGATAGATAATCTCCTGTTGGTCCTGTTTCTCTGGAGAATCCAGACTAACCCAATAAGACAATATTTCTCTGATAGCTCAGTTGGTAAAGAATCTGCCTGCAATGTAGGAGACCCTAGTTCAATTCCTGGGTTGGGAAGATCCACTGGAGAAGGGATAGGCTATCCACTCCAGTATTCTTGGGCTTCCCTTGTGACTCAGCTGATAAAGAATCCACCTGCAATGTGGGAGACCTGGGTTCAATCCCTGGGTTGGGAAGATCCCCTAGAGAAGGGAAAGGTTACCCACTGCAGTATTCTAAACTGAAGAATTCCATAGACTGTATAGTCCTTGGGGTCGTGAAGAGTCGGACACGACTGAGGGACTTTCACTTTTTCATTTTCACTTTCCATCACAGGTTCTACAGCCAGCACCTAGAGCCTCTACCCCACTAGACCTAATGATCATCAGATATGATGCCTTGGGGTAATGGTGATTAACAAAGAGCAGTGGGAGTCACACTGCTTAGCTGTGGCTGGTCTCCTAGTGACATCCCCATGCTTATTGGGCTGATCCAGTTCACATCACTTCACTCTGTAAGCCAAACAGAGCTGGGAATTTTCCTGTGGAGAAACTTGTTATGGCCAAGTCTCCACCATATTTTGGTTTTTTTTTCTGCCAAGTGAAGTGCAACCAGGAATAGGATTAAGGACAAGACAAAGACATCCCTGAACAATACCTCAGGAGGAGGAACCTAGAGGTCCAAAAATATAATTTCCTATGCCCACCCCATTCTGTTGTTTTTTTGAGAAGACTCTGGTTTCCCCATGCAATGATGCTCAGAACATATACATAACCATCAAGGATCTCAACTCAGCATTTCCAGATTTTAACCAAAACCTTTGACCTCCTACAACTCTATCACTTCTAATTCTATAACATACGTGCGTGCTAAGCCACTTCAGTTGTGTCCAATTCTTTGTGGACTGGTGGACTGTAGCCTGCCAGGCTTCTCTGTCCATGGAATTCTCTAGGCAAGAATACTGGAGTGGGTTGCTATGCCCTCCTCCAGGGGAATCTTCCCAATACAGGGATCGAACCCATGTCTTCTGTAGCTCCTCCACTGCAGGTGGATTCTTTACCACTGAGCCACCAGGGAAGCCCTGTCTAACATGATCCTCCAGCAGAATTTAAGCTCCAGGAGGGCAGGGGTTTTCATCTTTTTGTTCACGACTATGTCCCCAAACCCAGAGTGGTACTTGGCACATGGCAAGTGCTCAACACATATTTCTTGAAAATGAATTCTTGAAATGTTTGCTTCCTGGGTCTCACTTCGATTTGGAGTCCTTGGTTTGAATTCTATAAAATTCTTGGCACACGGGACACTTCATCAATAGCACTTCCTTCTCTTCTTCATTCCTACCTATTCTTAACATTGCAATTACTGGCTGGGATTACTGCAGTTACTCTTTTGGGTGGCAACCCAAATATTCCATTACTAACATCATCTTGGCATCTTCTTAGGACATGTTATCTTTCTTTTCCATCAATATCTGTGGCTTAGTAGCACCCTTCTTCAGCTTGTCCTTTGCACAGGGGTCCCCAACAGCAAAAGTGGAAAAAGGCTGGTCACCATGTGTACTTAAGGTGTCAGGAAACCAATGCCCAAGGACATGAAAGATGGGCTTCAATAACAAACACCGCCTTGGAAAGGCTGGAAGCAGGTGGTCATATTCTCTGCTCCTTTAAAAACAAACCTGTATATGGATCTGATCAGGCATGATTTATATCCAGCAAGCATTCATTGACTATCTCTATGTGCCAGATCCTATGCTAGATGTTTTCAATATATCCGTTGATTAATCCACACAACAACACACCTGACAACATCTACTGAAGTTATAGAGGCTTAATATGACCATAGATCAAGGGAAACTTTCCAAGTGAAAAAAGAAAGAACACACACTTCATAATTCCCCATCTATTCCTCTTCTTTATTAGGAATTGGTTAATTACCCAGAAGGCAGAGTGATTTAAATGTGCAGACATCTGCATATAGACATTGCTTTTGCTTCTTTCTTTAGTCTAGCTTCATGGTTCTCAAACTTTAATGTGCCTAGGAAAAACTTTACAGGGTTGTATAATAAAACCTCATAGACTGTGCTTTAAGGGTGATTTCAGGAATTCTCAAGGGTAATGCTCACTCCGGATGTTCAGTGAGTCTCACATGCTCACTCTAGAAGCTAGCCTAATAAATGCAACTTGACTCCATTCTATGACCTCCTCTTTCCAACACAGGCTCCTCACAAGTTCCCTGATGCATTTTTAGGGCCAGGGGAAAGGGGCCCAGGCTGGTGGAAGATTCGTTAGCTCTTTCCGGCACCATTCCACTATTCTTATAACTCAGTGTTTCTGATTCTTTTCGTTGTTGCTTGGAGGTCTGGCATCTCCAAATTAAGATCTCTGACGACTCTTTATGATTGCACACTCTTCGGATGGTGGTACCAATCTCCTATATGGCTCCCTGGGCTCTCAGTGGGGAGGGGTGCCGTGTGGCAGGACCCTCAGGTTCCTTTTTATGAATCTTGCCAGTTCTACGTCTTTATGTTGGCATTTTGGGTGTGTTTTACTGATTCTCGAGGATGCTCCTTTTCCTGGAGGAAATTAGATGCACCCTTTCCGTGTTCCTCTGCAGAATGAAAAGAATGGGCCGTTCTCTAGGTAGGGCCCTGCAGGCTTTATAAACAATCATCCCCAATATCTTTCAGCCCATATACCTTGGGGAGTCCTGGCCAACGTGGACACAGCTCAATGATTAATGACTCCTCCAGGATGGATGAAAGGACCATAAACATCCAAATGCTGGGAGGTTTCATGTGATTTATTCAATTCTTCTTTTCAAGGAGAACTCTGGAACTGCAAATGGCTTCCAGGCCAGTCTTGCTCTTTGCATGTTCCAGTTGTGTGATCTAGGAAAAGTTGCTCAACTAATCCAACTCCCAGTTTCATTATCCATAAGAGAGTTGTGAAAATTTGGAGAAAGGAAAAGGGACTGACATTCAGTGATGGTAGTGTGCTTGCTACTCACAGATAGAATTTCATGGAAGGACTATTAAAAAAATTATGAAAGTAGAATTAATGATAATAATAATGAGAGGGGGGATATTTACAATGAGCCTGGTACCAGGCCAACTGTTCTCTGTGCATTTTCTCATAGGGTTCACAGGGTCCTATCAAGTAGGCGGGGCTATTTGTCTGCAGAGAAACTGAAGCAGAGAGGTTAAGCAACTTGCTCCAAGTTGCACAGTCCAAACTGTGGGGATCCAGGATTCAAACTACCAACACACTGGCACAAAAGCCCACATGTGCTATCTTATCTCCTGGTGTCATTGTTCCAATTTTTTTGCACATGGAAAATAAAACTATGAGAGACAGAACAACTGGCCTCCAGTGACACAGCTTGGGGTCTGCCTGATCCTGAAACATGCTGCCTCTAGGATTTTCTTAATGGTTTTTATTTATTTTTTTTGGCTGTGCTGGGTCTTCATTGCTGCACATGCTTTTCTCTAGTTGCGGCAAGTGGGGGCTACCCTCCAGCTGTGGTGTGAGGGTTTCTCATTGTGGCGGCCTCTCATTGTAGAGGACAGGCCCTATAGGGAGTGGGCTTCGGTAGTTGCAGTTTTCAGGCTCTAGGGCACAGGTGATAATATAGTTATGGTACATGGGCTTAGTTGCTCCGTGGCATGTGGGATCTTTCCGGACCAGGGATTGAACTTGTGTCTCCTGCACTGGCAGGCAGATTCTTTACCAGTGAGCCACCAAGGAGGCCTGCCTCCAGGATTAATACGACCATATTGTCAGGGCCAGCAGACCAATTCCTGGCATGAAGGAAGCATTCGGCATACGTGAGCAGCCTTGCCTCTTTCCTTCAAGTGTCCTTGTCCTTCTAGCTGCTCTTCAGACACTCTCTGCAATGACACTTGGTGAGCTGTCCCTGTTCACAGACCTACCGTAACCTCTCTGGCTTGATCATCAAGCCCTTGTCCTCCACCAGGCTTGATAACAGCTTGCAGAGTCGGGCTGGATACGCCCTCCGTCAGGACTGACAGGTGGTACCTGCTCTGCTCTCAGCTGCCACAGGCTGGGAGCTGCCCTTCCGCCTTTCAGCTGAAAGAAGTCAGCCTGCACCATCTGGAGATGCAGACGGTCCTGCTCTGATTTCTAGGGGTCCTTAGGTTGCTTCCTCAAATGCACTTTCTCTGAGAGGTGCTGAGAGGTTTAGATAAAGATCTTCTAGGATGGAGAGTGGGGCTAGGACCACTCTGTTATACCTGCTGAGAAAAACTCCCGGTTCTGGGGACATGTAGGCGCAGGTGTGCGTGTTTGTGCACACACACACACACACACACACAGAGACACGGAGCCTCTGCAGGAACCCTGGAGCAAATCTCCAAGCAGGCAACACACAAGAGAAGACAGGCCCTCTGGGGCAGACTCAATCAGAAACAATTCAGCTTCCGTTATTGGTGTGTCTTGACTACACCAGAAAACGGCTGGATGTATTTTGTGGATTTATAGGATGTCTTTTGGATGGTTTGACGTGAAATGTAACCTACATGGCCTAAGAATAATTTATAATAGGGGGTGCTTGAAGAGATCCCAAATAGAAAGAGAGTTTTGCTCCAGAGCAGCTGAAACAGAGAAGGTGAGAGGCCTGTGTATGGCTAACTGGAGAAGGCATGGCATCCCTGCTCACCCACCCAGGATGGATGAAAGTGTGATTCACCATCTGATCTGAAGCCCTAATCACAGGTGCTGCTTTGTAATGTGCAGCCTCCCCCATGATGACCTCACATGGGAAAGTGAAAGTGAAGTCGCTCGGTCGTGTCCAACTCTTTGCAACCCCATGGACTGCAGCCTACCAAGCTCCTCCGTCCATGGGATTTTTTAGGCAAGAATAGTGGAGTGGGTACCATTTCCTTCTCCAGGAGATCTTCCCGACTCATGGATTGAACACGGTTCTCCCGCATTGTAGGCAGACGCTTTGCCATCTGAGCCACCATGGAAGTCCTGTAAACTCCTCCCTCATTCATTCATTGAGCATAACTGACATGGATGGGTTTGGGGCATTGTACCTGAAGTTAGAGTTGAATGAGCTCATCAGCCTCCCATTCACAGCACAATCAGCCAGCCAATACCACCAACAACCCAAACATAGTCCACAGAATCATTAAATACCATCATAACTAACCACACACCTTGACAGCCAATCAATCATGACAGCCAACCAAATATCACAGCACAAAACCAGCCATCACCACGGTTGGTCACTTTCTCAACCAACCATCCACTACAACCTACTAGGCAAGATTGAAAACAATCACAACAATCCATCAACCACAACCATAGTTAATCAAAGACCATCAAAGCTAATCAATTATCTCAACCTACTTCTAACACAATCAACCACCAACATAAACAACCAATCAAATACCTTTATATTCAACCAGTCACTCTCACAACCCAACACCACCAGAGCTAGTCAACCAACAGCTAGTACATTCAGCAGCCACCACTATTAGGTAACTTTTATTTAGCATTTACTATACGCCAGGAGGGCTTCCCTGGCGGCTCAGATGGAAGAATCTGCCTGCAATGCAGGAGATCTGGGTTCAATCCCTGGGTGGGGAAGATCCCCTGGAGAAGGAAATGGCAACCCGCTCCTGTATTCTTGTCTGGGAAATCCCATGGACAGAGGAGTCTGCTGGGCTACAGTCCATGGGGTCACAAAAAGTCAGACACAACTAAGAGACTAATGACTAGCACTTGCACCTCATGTGCCAGGAACTGTGTTAATTACTTACTGTGGGTTGACCCATGTTATCCTACCTAACCCAGCAGGATAGACAGTACTGCTGATGTTGCTGCTACTACCACTGGCTGATATTACATCATAATAGTTATATTATACCCTGAGGCAGGGGTTGTCACAACCACCAATGCAGAAGGTATGCTGGAGAGGTTAAGTAGTTTAATCAGAGTCACGGAGCTAGTAAAGGGCAGATTTGGAGATGGAATTCAGGGGCACTGGCTTGAAGCTAAACACTCATGCACTAAATAAAATGTCTCTGAATGAGAGGCATCATAGGTAGACTGGGCACCTCCCCAAAGACCAGGGTTATGCACTGCCACCCCACAAGAGGTCTGTCCTCTTGGTGGGGACGTCTCCTGTCAACACCATGTGGGTGCTGAGCACTCGGCTAAGTCCGGGGAGAGGCAGCCCATCACGTTCCCTGGTGAATCCTGCATGTTCTTGCTGAAAGTGCCAAACCACCAGACTGCTCTGATACTGCTCAGGTACTGAGCTGTTTCTCCAGTTGGTCACATGGGCAACTTAGTAGGTCAAGGCAACCACGGAACTGCTCATTTTCAGGGGAGGGGAGAGCCTCGTTCATGCTCGCTTCTCGTGGTGTTGGGCTCTTGGCTCTGGGTTCCTCGGCAGTAAAACAGAATGGGCAGCATTTATTTGGGGAGTGAGGGAGCCAGAGGCATAGGTAGATCCTGGGTGTGGGATTGGTTCAGCAGAATGACAGGTGTTCCTTTGTTCCCTTAGGGAGCCTGGGTTCAGCTGAATCCCAGTTCTGGTACCAGCTTGTCCCTTATGGGGAAAGGAGGGTCCCTGGTGAACAGGTGGTTCATTATGCAACTCTCTTCGGGCAGCATGGGGCTTGTTTTAACCAAATCCAGGGGATTGAAATCCTATTCATTGTAAGTAAACACATCTAGCCCCTCAGAGGTGCCCACTCTGCCTCGCCAGCATCATGCCTGCCCCTGACTTGAAAGGTCCAATCACATAAGCTGGAGCCCCATCAGGCATTTGTGAAAGAGATGCTGGCACACCCTTCATGATCCTGGCCCTTCATCACAAAATAAACAGGTGTGGAAACTGGAACTCCCAACGTGTTTAAAGAACAGTTAGTCAACATGTTCCATGTTAAAGGCTTGGGAAAACATCCCCGTACAACTGAGGTGGTCTGGAGGGAGAAAGTTTGCTTGACAATGACAGCAGGGGGTGAAGAAGGCCGGAGAGAAGGAAGCAGCACTAGCTGCTCTGCGTTGGGGCCAACATGTGCAGATGCCCGAGACCCAACTAAACTGTGGTCAGTTATCGGAAAACACAGAGAAGAAAACATAAAGATGCACCTGAAGATTACCTGATAGAGACAAAAGTGAAGGAAGGAACCCACATTTCTTAAAGGTCAAGGGCTTCCTGCATTTCATTCATTTGGCTACCAGTCAGGTATTGTTCCAGATGTTTGGAAAACATGGCAATCCTTACCCTCATGGCGCCAACGATCCAATGGGTGCTTCAGACAACAGAAGATAAGCAAATAAATATGATGCACTTGTTTGTAATTATAAGGACTATAAAGAAAAATAGAGTTTCAAGAGGGAGAGTTCAATGAGGGGGTGACATTTGAGCAGAGGCTCTGAGTGACCTGAGGAAACAGGCATTGGGATTAACTGGGGGAGTCAGCATTCCAGGCACATCTCAGATAAATTCCACCGAAAGTTCAGGACCTGTTTTAGAAACCCATTTTACAGATGAGAACATTGAGGGCCAGAGAGATGAGCTGATAGATCTAGAGTTGGAAAGCTTGTATTTGGCAAAGCTGAGGTTTGAACCTGCACTGGTCTGACTTTCCATCTGCTACTCTTTCAATTACACTCAACTGCCCGTCTGCTGTGACATTTCATCGAGGCTTCCATCAGTGCTCAGTTCCTCAAACAACTAAAGGTAGATTCTATCTTTAGTCATTTGTTCAGTCGCGAAGTTGTGTCCAGGACTGTAGCCCACCAGGCTCCTCTGTCCAGGGATCTCCCAGGCAAGAATACTGGAGCGGGTTGCCATCTCCTTCTCCAGGGGATCTTCCTGACCCCAGGATCAAACCCACATCTCCTGCATTGGTAAGCAGATTCTTTACCACTGAGCCATCCGGGATAAGGCTGGCTTGAAGAACCAGGTCTCAGCTGACAGGAGACATAAAGGGAAGTAGAGATGGACAAAACGTCGGTCACAGAAGAGAGGAGCATGGATCTCTATTCCTAACTTGACTTACCCAGAAACACTCCATGTGGTTCACTTCTCTATATTGCAAAATGTAGGTGCTAAGGTTAGGAGAACGTTGGGTAGATCACAGCTGTAAACTAACAGTTCAGTCAGTGACAGATATGATGATGGCTACAAACCTCCCATGTGTTGAGACCCAAGGATCACCCCCTTGTTGAGATTTTCTGGATCCCTCCAAGCAGAATTTATCTCTCGTATTCTTGTTTTACAAATCCCCATCAAAGTATTTATTTACCTTTTAATAGATACATAAAGAATGCTTTTTGGAGGATGAGACTAAAAACTTTTATGTGGCTTTAAAGGCTTCTGCTATACCCTGTGGAATTTTAATCAATGTTTTCATGGTTAACATATGATATACAATCTAAGATGCCCTAAGGATTCTTTTGCATTGGCATATACGAAATTCTGAAGAAAAAAAAAAAAAAGAAGTATCTGGAACATGAACTACAGGCTTTAAATAATCATTATAAGAATTAAAAAGATTCTGCTCCTACCTCAGAAAAGCAAGACCAAATAAAATAAAACCAGTGCTGAATACTCAACTTATGCTTTCCAAGGTTTTAACGAGAATAAACTTGCTTCCTAACCTGCACAAAGCCATAAATGACAGCATCTGGAATTTCACCACTCTTTCCACTGTAATTGAGCAGCATACTTTATTGGTTAAGAACATGGTTTTAGAGGCAGATTGATCCACCTAAGACCCAAATCCTAGTTGTGGTCCAATGGTTGTTTTTTCTTTTCATTAAATATTTTATTTTTCTTTGTTTAAAACTATTTGTTAAGTACAAAATGACATAAGAAGTGAAAAATTTTCAAACACAACATACAACAGCAAAAAACGCATAGTGGGAAATTCACCATTCCCATAGCATTTGAGGAGGTGGACTAGTTTCTGTCATTATGAATGAAGAAAGTTGGAAACCACCTTCATTTTCTCAGTTTGTGAAAAGGTTCATACGAGAAACTGGGCAGACAGGAAGGAGAGGAAGGGAAGCCACAAAATTGAGCATTAAAAACATTTTTTATGCAATGGATCAAAGAAATTACTACCAGGAAACAAAATCGGACCCCCAAAGTATTAAAAAACTACAGGCAGTCGTAGATTGATGCAAGGCAAAAAAGAAATGGACACTCTTGGGCAGGATTAAGTTTTAAAAGATGCAACGAAGCTCTGTACTATTAGAAAATGATGAGAGAAAGGAATTCAGAAAATACCCAAAATATTAATGAATGGTTAGGTTTCTTTTAAGAGGATAAAAGGGTCTAAAGAAGGAAATCCAAAGGTTTACCAGATTGGAAATCTGTTATCTGTTGACCTTGGGGTTAGTTGCATAGCTTTTTAGCCTCAATTTTCTGACGTCTGAATTTAGACTAATATATATATCTTTTTCATAAGGACTAATGAGATCATTCATATGTAGCACAATGTGTGGTTAAAATAGCATTCAATAAATGGCAGGATATTATTATTTCTGCCCGGAGTGTAGGCCTCATAAAGGCAGTACCTGGGCCCAGTACTATTCACCAGTAATCTATAACATTGCTAAATCTTTGGATTCCTACATAGGGTCTGGTATATACAATACCCTCAATAAATGTTTGTTGAATGAATAAATGAATGAACTCACTTTGAAACATGCTACTTCATCTTTATGCAGTCCTGTGAGATGGATATTACTGATATGGTTCCCATGTTTTTTTGTTGTTCAGTTGCTCAGTCATTTCTGACTCTTTGTGACCCCAAGGACTGCAGCATGCCACGCTTCCCTGTCCTTCACCATCTCCTGGAACTTGCTCAAACTCATGCCCATTGAGTTGGTGATACCATCCAACCATGTTAAGAGATGAGATAATGGAGGTTTCCAGACAGGAGGAAGATAACTTGCCCCAATTACAGAAATGCTAGGGAAGAGTCAGGACTTGAGTCTAATTTTTCTGGAGCTAAACCCTCGCCTCATTTCCCCTCTCTGAATTCCCTCCAGAAAACGCCAGGATGCTGAATGGGAGAGGAGCCAGGACTTTCATTCAGAGTCCTATCTGGGAGGCCAGGAGCTGTGTCCCACTGGGTGAGCCACTGAACGGATGAGAGTTACCTTCAGATGCAGGGTCTGCAGGCAGCGTATCAAAGGCATTAACAACCAGGTCTCAAGGAGTTTATAAAGAACAAAGAAACCTATGACAAACTCTGGTCCTTTGATTTTCAAAAGGAGGATCTTAGGAGGCCAAAAAAAGTGATGGAAGCGAGAGCCCTATTCAGACCAGGGAGCATTTAATACTTCAATCCCAATAATCTTGCAGGAGAAAGAAATGGGAGGTTAACTGTGGTGTGAGGTTTGAGACTTGACTTCAGAAAGAAAAGCAAAAGGAAGCAGGGCTGGGGAAAGCGAATTCCAGTGGAGAGGCTATTTCTGAAGGTCCCTGGAGGCTTGAGAAAGACAAATTCTCTAAAGTCTCCACAGAAAGCTCTTGGCTGGAGGCACTGAAGTAACAGTGAGGGTTTAAAGAAATTAAGTCTGCTTAGTTTGGATAAGCAGGGCTGAAGGGGAGGTATAATAACCACTCACCAACATCTTAAGAAAGGAAATCCCTGGTGGGGGTAGGGGCAGATATTATAGAAGCTTGCCCATGGGGATCTGGCCAGGAACAAAGGAATGAAGCTAAGCCAAGGGAAGCTGGACCATCAGGGCAAAGTCTAAATTTGGCAGGAAGCCATCTCTCCAGGAGCTATCAGTCCTTCTGCTCTTCCTCAACACACAATGTCTGTTCCTGCCACAGGACCTTTGCACTGTCACTCCTCTGTAATTCTGTATTTACTTGTAATTCTCTCTTCCCCAGATCTGCAAACTCATCTTAATGCTCACTGCCTCAGAGAGGCCATCCTGACTTCAAATCAAGTTAGCGCTCTAACCTCCTCCCAGCAACCATCATATGGTTTTCTCTTATTCAGGGCACTTGTCACATGTGAAACTGTTGCCTTTATTTAACTCTCAATGGGTTTATTTTTATCTTATCTGCACTAGAATATAAGAATATAAGCCTCCATCTGTCTAGATCAGAGATTTGGCCAAGTACCTGACCATGGGCCATATCTGGCCCTTAACTTACTTTTGCAAATAAAGTTTTATTGGAACACAGTAACATCCACTCACTTACGTATCACCTAAGGCCAGTTTCACTTCACAAAAACGAGGTTGGGAAGTATGACAGAGACCTTATGGTCTGCAAAGTCTAAAATATTTATTACCCAGCCCTTTACAGAAGAAGTTTGCCAACCCCTGGCCTGGATAGCACTGAATACTCAAGTGTGCGAGACAGATTTTATACAATTGGTGAATAGAATGAAATCAAGGCAGGAAGAGGACAAAAGTCTATGATGCTCAAATCAGAAATATTCAAATTAATGCAGCTCACTCAGTTTAATGCATTTTTCCAAACACCCACTTGAGTGCCACGCACTGTGCCTACAGCTGGGGAAGAAATAATAGAAATATTAATAGTGTTTGAGTGTTGGAGATTCCAAGAGTTGCTGTTGGAGAGAAACTAACAAATTGTCATAATTCTATGTGCCGCAGAGGTGTAGAGGATGTGTGGTCAGAGGGCAGAGGAAGAGTAAGTAATTATTCAGACAAGAGAACAGAAGCAGGTGACGGAGAGCATCACTGAATCCATGTCCTTTCACCTTGGCCTTGAGCATCATGCATAATGGCTTCTATTTATCGAGTATTTCCTTTGTGCCAGGCACTGTATAAAATCTTATCACATTCAGTCCTTACAATAGGTTAGGTTATGCTGTAGTGACCACCAATGCCATGCTTTCAGTGTCTTAAAGTAACCAAGGTTGATGTATTTTTCATATAACTTGTGCAATGCTGAGGGGATGGGGCTGAGTTGCAGTGTGAAGTCAGCATATAGGACTCCAGGGTGTCAGACACTTCACCATCTAATGAAGCTACATTTTTAATGTGAAGCTCCAGGTTTGCTACTCCAGGGTAGGAGAGGATGGAGAATCATATACTGTTCTTAAAATCTTCTGTGCAGAAGTGGCATGCGCCATTTTTCATTGGTCCAAACAAGTCTCATGACCATGCCTAATGTCAAGGGTGCTTGAAGTGCACCAGAAGGAGAAACAGGAAATAATGGTTGAGCATTAGTGATATCTACCAAGGTGTTAATCTACAAATGATGAAACCACAGCACAGCAAGGTTAGGTAACTTGCACAAGTAAACACGACTAGTGAGAACGCAATCTGGATTCAAAACCCAGTCTGTGTGATCCAACCATGTGTGCCCTTGACCAGGATGGCTAAAATGACCCTAAAGGTTGGACAAGAGTTTCTCAGGGACAGAAGGGAAAAGTTAAGACATCTTTAAGTCATGATTTAAAAAAAAAGAGGGAGAGTAAAAATCAGCCAGGCACTGAGAACTGATCAAACAGGGCGTGTGTGCCAAGTCACTTGTCATGTCTGACTCTTTGCGACCCTATAGACTGTAGCCCGCGAGGCTCCTCTGATCGTGGGGATTTGCCAGGCAAGAATACTAGAGTGGGTTGCCATGCTCTCCTCCAGGAGATCTTCCCAATCCAGGGATCGAACCTGCGTTCGAACAGGCGGGTTCTTTACCACTAGCGCCACCTGGGAAGCCCTGGAACACAGCATAGCCATCACTGATGCCTGGAAATGAAACTTGATGAAGAACAACTTCAATGATGTCAAAGTTGGAGAATTTTAACAGAAAAAGAGTGATTAACAGGATGCTCAGAACCCATCTCCTTAAAGGCAATGCTATGCAGACCCTATGGAATACGAGTTCTGCTAGTTTCTACCTCCCGCCCGCTTCAAAGAATACATCCTCTGAGTTAAATGGCATCTGTCTCTACTGGCAGTTCCTAAACGACTTGGTGTCCACTTCTTGGCTCCCAACTCTTAGTTCATGGCATCTCCCCTCCCTCAGACATTCTTCTGATTTTTTTCACCTGGATCAGTCCCCTTGGCCCTAAGACACAGTTTGGACACATCCTCCCTTGGAAGCTGAGCAGAGTGTGTGCCCCAGAGTGGACCTCCCATGACACCGTAAACTTACTTTAATCAACAGACCTAGCACACAGGATTTGCAATGCCTCATAAACTCTTCAAGGGCCCAGACTGGGACTTATCCATCCTGGGCTCCTCTGCACCTAGCAGAGTGTTTGGCACCCTTGAGATGCTCAATAAATGTCTACTGAATGAATGACTATATTTGGAAAAAATCCTGTAACCACTGCTTCCCAAAGTTTGATGTGCATATTTATTATTTAGGGATATTTAACACCATATTTTGACTTAATAGGGCTGGGTTGGCGCCTGAGATTGTACATTTCCAATAAGTCTTAGGTGATGCTACTAGGTGGGTATGGGTACATGGACACACTTGCATTGGACACACATACAAGGCTGTAGGGATGCTGTGGGTATCCACCCATATCCTCTCATCTCATTGTTTCCATAGATGCTTAACTGGGCAGAATGCAGCTGCCAACACCTGCAACTTTTTGCTTGAAGTCTTTCTCTGGCTGCCGAACCCTGCTCAGCCACAAAGGGGGCAGACTGGAAGTGGCTTAGAATTAACACCCCCAGGAGAAGCCATCAATTGGTGATTGATGGGCATTGTTGAATAAGTCCCCAGCTCCCTCATCCTTGGTTGGAGGAGCCCTGATATGTCCTCCATGGTGTCTCCCAGAGTTTCCCTGTGGAACTATGCTTGCATTACCCACACTGGTAACCTGCCGGATCATGGATTAGCTATTTGCTTTCTTTGCTTCTGTCCTACTCCCCTCCTAGTGTTTCCTGGAATAAATACCCAAATGAACCACTCTTGGTCCCAAATGAACCAAATGAACCCCTCATGATCTCAGGAATGCTTTCAGAGCAAACCAACTTAACTCAGATCCCTAAAACTCTAGCTATTGGCTCTGTCTGGCCTTGGATTTCTATTAGGTACTCATTCATTCATTCATTTCACAAGTAGGCAGTAGTGAAAGATCAATCAGTAGTTGGGGATAGGGAATAATTTTGTTTTTTTCTCATGTTCCCAATTCCTAGCAGAAAAGCAGTCAAAAACAGGTTTCCAGAAAATGTTGGTTGGTGAGGGAAGGAAAAAAGGAGGAAAGAGTTATTTTGCCCTGACTTCTTGGCCATGGTGGATCGTGCTCTCCAAGTATGAGGAGTGAGGCTGTCAAGTAAATACATTCAATTTTCTCTTCTGCCAATTTCTCAAAAGGCACCTGAATTCTCTGCCCTTTGGTATCCCCATCTTTAAAACCAAGCTATCAATAGGACTTATTTCTCAGTATAGTTATCATTAAGATTAAATGAGATAATGGATGAATATCAACCCCCCAAACATGCCTGACACAGTGCTCAGAAAGCAGTAGATTCCATGACGTCTTTATCATTAGCTTCATCCAAAAAGTCAACTCTGGATGTGAGAGTTGGACTGTGAAGAAAGCTGAGTGCCAAAAAATTGATGCTTTTGAACTGTGGTGTTGGAGAAGACTCTTGAAAGTCGCTTGGACTGCAAGGAGATCCAACCAGTCCATCCTGAAGGAGATCAGTCCCGGGTGTTCACTGGAAGGACTGATGCTGAAGCTGAAACTCCAATACTTTGACCACCTCATGCAAAGAGTTGACTCATTGGAAAAGACCCTGATGCTGGGAGGGATTGGGGGCAGGAGGAGAAAGGGAAGACAGAGGATGAGATGTCTGGATGGCATCACCGACTTGATGAGCATGAGTTTGAGTAAACTCCAGGAGTTTGTGATGGACAGGGAGGCCTGGTGTGCTGCAATTCATGGGGTCGCAAAGAGTCAGACATGACTGAGAAATTGAACTGAACTGAGTGCTAAAGCCTTTATGATGCCTATATTGTCTGAAAAAGTCCGAACAGAGGCAGGAGGTGGAGCTTGATATGTGGCCACTAAGAGGAAGTTCTCTTCCCTCCACCTGAGCATAAATTATTTTGCCTATCACAGTGGAGGCCTTGGAATCAGACAGACAGACCTGCATTCAAACCCCAGCTCTGCTACTGGTGATTCTGTACAATTACAAAAACCTCTCTGGACTCAGTTTCCTCATCTGTCTAATGGGCATAGTAATAGTACTCACCTTAAAATACTAAGATACTTTGATGTTTAAATGGCATCAGGAATACGAAGTACCTGATAGATTATAAGAGTTGGTAATGCTGCTTACATTATCATCATTTCTGTTATTCATATCAGACCACTGGAAGTGACGGGGCTTTTAGTTCAGCCAGCGTTTGCTCTTTTGTGAATCCAAGAGTACAGGCTGGACTGGTTCTCCTTGCCTGCCAGCTTCAAAAGGGCGCTTTATTTTTCAAAGGATAGGTTTGTTAAGTTTGTGAATTTGCATGCTGCCCAAAGCCCCCCGTGGCGCCTGTAAATCCAGATTATTCTGTTTATTCCTCCAGTCCCAGCTGCCATTGATCATGTAGCGGTATCTCATTTATTATGTCTCTGACTTCCCAGGCGCCTGCTCAAGGCAGCCTTTGTGAACTCCAGCTGCCAATGCTGCCGCCGAGTGACATGTTGACGGCGGCACCCGCGGTCCTGGTCAAGGAGCCTGAGAAGATGCCGGGGCTGAGACGTTCCCAGGAAAAGCCCCTTCGTTGCATCCTGCCGGGCACCAGAAGCCACAGAGCTGCCTGTTTCACTATCATTTCTACGAATTAGTACCAACAGCTGCTTTCATCCTCATACAAGACAAACATAGTCGTTTCCCTGTTTTATTATTAACACATTCTGGCATAATTGCTTGGGCTCTCAACTGTGACCTGTTAGAGATGCACTCAGCTGTGGAATTTTCAAGGGGAATACAGCATCATCGTTAAAGACAGCAATACGCCTGTTTCCCGACCAAATCTATTCGCCTGTAAGCCCCCAAGTCAAATCTCTTGTTGAATTTGTTCAAACATAAATTAATAGTTGAATTTACATAGATTTAATGTCTCATAATCTTTCTGGTCTGGGAATCTATATTCAAGACTAGATGCATCAGCTCAGATAGATCGCATTTAAGGCTGGAAATGATTTTAATCCCTCCAAAGCCCAATCCTTTTGCACATTACTAAGCCAGAACAGCCAATCCTTTCCAATAAGACGCACAAAACCCACTGCCGCTGAAAAGTAAATACACATTTCTAGGATTTGGGCCATGTGCATGGATCTGTTTAAAAAAAAAAAAATTAAAGCACAAACAAGTTGTGCAAGGGAAATGTGGTCATTTGTTATTTTTGTTTCCCCCCTGCCCCAGAAAGTGATGCAAACAGTGTTCATCATTGAAGGGCATTCAAAGTGCCTGGGATAAACATTCCTTCAATCACATCCACACAAATGTCGGCTGAATGGAAATTCATGTGTGCAACCAATATTCATGGAGTCTCTGATATGTGCCAGGTCCCGGCCTGGGTGCTGAGCACACAGCAGAGAACAAACCTGATGAAAGCCCTGGTTTCCTGTCAGTGGGGGAGGCAGACAAGCAAACCAACACAAATAAATGTATGAGACGTGGCAGGTGGTGCTAAGTATTCAGAAAGTAAGTACAGCAGAATAAAGACTAAAGTGACACTGGTGGGCAGGACACGGTGGCATTATAGCTTATTTGGATGAAGGTGGTCAGCTTCCTGCAAAGGCTGAGTGAAATGGGTAGAGAGCCATGCAGATAGCCAAATGTTGCAGGTGGTGATCATCATGGCCCTGCATCAATCAGGCCTCACAGGACCATACCCTTTTGTAACATCCATGCTGCTTCTCCTCCCATCAAGAGGTGGCATCTATGTCCCCTTGCATCTGGGCTTGCCATTGGTCAGAACAAGCCATACCTGCAGCTCTGCCTTCATTTACCCTCTTGGAAGCCTGAGATCACCATGATGCAAAGAAGTCCAGGCTAGCCTCCTGGAGACCAAGGTACCCCAGCAGCTGGACAAATCAGCGAGGTTACCAAGGACCATTAGAGGATTGAAGCTGCGTGGATGATCCCAGGTGAGAGGAGCAGAAGAACCACTGAGGTGCCACTCCACCAAAACACAAGAAAATATAAATCAGTGTTGTTATGCAACATTATGTTTTTAGGTAGTTTGTTATGCAGCAATAGCTTGCTGCAACAATGCGGGGAAAGTGTCCCCAGAAGAGGCAGTAGTAATGCAAAGTCCTGAGGCAAACTCTACTTATTGGCGGTGGTAAGAAGACAGGGGTGGTTCAGAAAATCACAAAATGGCCAGTGTGGCTAAAATGAAATGTGTAAGAATTCTTAACCAGTCTGAGTAATTTCTAAGGAATGCAGAGTTCCAATTCTATGAACCTATAAAAGCAGTGGCTACTCCTGCCTCCTGTCATCCTCATATTTCAATAACAAGTGCTGCTTGGATTGAGATACTTTCTTGATAACTCATTTAATTCTCACAGCATCTTATGTGGAAAATCTCATTATGCTCATTTTAGAAATGAGGAAACTTTATTTGGAGAGAAGTTTTATGTCCATTTTGGCTTAAAACTCAACATGCAGAAAACTAAGATCATGGCATACAGTCCCATCACTTCATAACAAATAGATGGGGAAACAATGGAAACAGTGAAAGACTTTATTTTGGAGGGCTCCAAAATCACTGCAGATGGTGACTACAGCCATGAAATTAAAAGATGCTTGTTCCTTGGAAGAAAACCTAGACAGTATATTAAAAAGCAGAGACATCACTTTGCCAACAAAGGTCCATCTAGTCAAAGCTATGGTTTTTCCAGTCGTCATGTATGGATGTGAGAGTTGGGCTATAAAGAAAAGCTGAGCGCCAAAGAACTGATGCTTTTGAACTGTGGTGTTGGAGAAGACTCTTTAGAGTCCCTTGGACTGCAAGGAGATCCAACCAGTCCATCCTAAAGGAGATCAGTCCTGGGTGTTCATTGGAAGGACTGATGCTGAAGCTGAAACTTCAATACATTGGCCAGTTGATGTGAAGGACTGACTCATTGGAAAAGACCCTGATCCTGGGAAAGACTGAAGGCAGGAGGAGAAGGGGACAACAGAGGATGAGATGGCTGGATGGCATCACTGACTCAGTGGACCTGAGTTTGAATAAGCTCTGTGAGTTGGTGATGGACAGGGAAGGCTGCCGTGCTGCAGTCTATGGGGTTGCAAAGAGTCCGACACGTCTGAGCGACTGAACTGAACTGAGTAAGTGAATAAACCAAAAACGGTTCTAACTCCAAAGGCCGTGTTTTGAGCATGATGCTTCCCTGGTTCCTAACCAGGCTCAAACAGTGGGGTAACTTCTTCCAAACACTGCCCTGACTGCAGCCATTCTCACAGTAGGAGTGAACCTGAGATGCTCTTCCTCAATCCAGTACTTTGATTGATGCCAACACCTTTAGCCTATTAGAATGTGATCTTTGGGTTAGAGAAAGTCCATTCAAGCCAGAGTCACTGTCCTAACCATGTAGACCTCAACATTGTGCCCCACTGGATTCCTGGGCTGCCCCTCTCCCTCCCCAGCAAATTCACGCAGATAGAAGCACAGACTTCTCTCTGCCAGTCCCTGATCTTGGTCCCTACTTGCGAGTGATACTGTACTTTAACAAAGCTTGCAGTCTCAAGCTACAGCCTCTGATACAACCAAGATTTCTAAGAAGGTACTATAAAGTAGATCCATAAAACTGGCTGGTCTGGGACCAGTAGTAAAGGTTGAAAAGAGGATTTTTTTTTTTTTTTTTTTTGGTCACTGATGGAGAAATAGATTATACTCAGGAATAAAGGCTGGGGATAAACTATTAAATTTCTAGATGACAATATCTAAGCCTTGTGGACATCCCAGGGAGGAGCATTGGCACCAAACTGAAGATGCAGAGAACTATCGCAAAAAAGGAAGTGTCCCACAATGCAGAAGATAATACATTCTTTTTCAGTAGTGAAAAAACAAGCTGGCATCAATGAATAACGAGTGTGTGAAAGAACCTGAGGATGCCCTTTGGGAATGTATTAGGCAATATATTTAAGAAAAGTGAATCGCAACCATATTTATATCCCAACCAGTTGAGAAAAGTATGAGAGGTTCATGGTATATTGTTTCCTAACCACTTCAGTCCAGTTCATTGCTATGTTCCCAAAGGTCCATGGAATATTTGCATAAAACTTCACAAGACCACAACCTGGGATGGGGCCATGCAGGTCTCCAGTTAGACTCATAAATGATAATAACAAATTCCAATTGAAAATATTCAGTTATTCCTTCTTTTAAAAAATTTTATTGGATGAACACTGCTATATATTCACTCATTCTTTCAGCAAACCTTTGCTAAGTATCTATCGTTGATCAGGCATAGTGCTATGTGCTAGAAATACAATGTCATCCTTGTTCTCAAGGAACTATTATCTGACAATAGGGGAGACGGCATGTTAATGACTGCAATAGAGTGTCCGCCTCAACATTCACTGCAGCACTGTTTACTAAAGCCAGGACATGGACACAACATAAATGTCCATCAACAGAGGAGTGGATAAAGAAGATGTAGTACATACACACAATGGAATATCACTCAACCATATAAAGGAACAAAATTATGTCATTTGCAGAGATGTTAACGGAACTAGAAATGGTCACATAAAATGAAGTAAGTCAGAAAGAGAAAAGCAAATATCATATATTAATGCATATATGTGGAATCTAGAAAAATGGTATAGATGAACTTATTTGCAAAGCAGAAATAGAGACACAGATGTAGAGAACCAACATCTGGATACCAAGGGGGTAAGAGGGCATGGGATAGAGTGGGAGACTGGGATTGACATTTATATGCTGTGCTTAGTCGCTCAGTCGTGTCCAACTCTCCAGGCAAGACTGGAGTGGGTTGCCATGCTCTCCTCCAGGGGATCTTCCCAACCCAGGGATCGAACCCAGGTCTTCCACACTGCAGGCAGATTCTTTACCATCTGAGCCACCAAGGAAGCCTATGTATGTGTGTGTGTGTATACACACACACACACACATATACACATGTATATGTATAAATAAATAATATATATATTATAATGAATATTTTATTATACATATGTATGTATAATAAAAATAATTATATATGTAAAATGTATATTATAAAATATATCCTTTACTATGTAAAGAATAGATAACCAAAAAACTTAAAAAAGATGCTTGCTCCTTTCCTTTCTTGGAAGGAAAGCTATGACGAACCTAGACCGTGTATTAAAAAGCAAAGACATCACCTTGTTGACAAAGGTCTGTATAGTAAAAGCTATGGTTTTCCCAGAAGTTATGTATGGATGTGAGAGTTAGATGATAAAGAAGGTTGAGGGCAAATAATTGATGTTTTCAGACTGTGGTGCTGGAGAATACCATTGAGAGTTCCCTGGACAGCAAGGAGATCAAACCAGTCAATCCTAATGGAAATCAACCCTGAATATTCATTGGAAGGACTGATGCTGAAGCTGAAGCTCCAATACTTTGGCCACCTGATGCAAACAGCTGACTCACATGCTGGGAAAGACTGAAGGCAAAAGGAGAGGGGGCGACAGAGGATGAGATGGCTGGATGCCATCACTGCCTCAATGGACCTGAATTTGAGCAAACTCTGGGAGACAGCGGAGGCAGAGAAGCCCAGGGCGCTCCAGTCCATGAAGCTGCAAAGAGTCAGACGTGACTTAATGACTGAACACCAGCAGCAAATGAGAACTAACTATACAGCGCAGAGAAGCCTACTCCGTGCTCTGTGGTGACCTGAGCAGCAAGACAATCTAAAAAAGAGTGGATATATGCACATGTGAGGCTGATTCACTTGCTGAATAGCAGAAACTAACACATCGCTGGAAAGCAACTGTACTCCAATTTAAAAAAAAAATTTTTTAAGGAGTATCCTAAGCCTGGGGGCAGAAACAAACTAGTGGTAGGCAGTCTCCCCGGATGTCAGCCAGCCCATGCTGTGAGGGAGAGAGTTGGGGGAAAAAGATAAACTGGAGAAGTTTCTTGGACTTAGTAACATGCTTTTTGAATCTTAAAGTAAGAGTTAATCAGACAAAGGAAATACAGACAGGCATCCCTCCAAGGGAACTCAGAAACTCCTCATTCTTGCTTGGAGCTCAGAGTCAGCTCTGAGCTGGCAGAATATATATGGGGAACATGAGAGTTGATGGACAGTGGACAGGAGATAATATTAGAAAGTAAGAATACTCACATTACAAATGGCATTATATGCCAAGTCTAGGAACTAAAGCTTTTTTTTTTTTCCTGATTCCAAATGTCAAGAATTCATATAATAAGAATGATAAAAACAAAAAAGATATTCAGCTGATAAACCAAGGCTTTTAGGGACCCAGCCTCTTTCTAATTTCCTTCCATCATTCTTAGCCAGTTAGCTTTCACCTTTGTGGCCTCTCATTGTCAGATGGTTACCCAGCTCCAGGCATCACATCAACATTCAAAATGGGAAGAAGGAGGGAAGGAGGTGGTACCCTTCTTAAGTGTCCTCTTTATCAAAAACCAAAAGCATTCCGGGAACTGCCTCCACAGATGTCTATTTACATCTCAGTGTCCGGAAAGTGCCACAGGGCCCCTATCTCATTGCCATGAAGGATGGAAATGTCTAAACTTTTCCAGCCACGAAAGTAGACAAGGAGCCTTTTGAGACTGGGCAGGCAGACAGTTGTGTCTGATGAGGGATTTTAAGCAAAAAATTTCATCTGTGGGAGGGAAAAACAAAAAGTGTTTCAGAAAAGAGAACTCCCTGGTAATCCAGTGGTTAGAATCCCCTGGTTAGGCTCTCATTGCCAAGGGCTCAGATTCAACCTGTGGTTGGGGAACTAAGATCCCACAAGTTGTGGGACACAGAAATTTAAAAAAAAAAAAAAAGACTTCTGGAAGATGTGGAGAAGCCACAAGTTTCCTGCCCTTAGCAGGTCCTAAGAAGTGAGGTGGAGTAGGGGCGAGGGGTTACATATATCATATTAAGTGAAGAGCATTTAGTCTGGAAAGTAGAAGGCTGAGAGGAGATTGCTGAAATATTCAGTAAAAAGAATCAAAATTGAGAAACTAATGCAAGTTGCCTACCAATTTCTATAATTTTTCATAATAATATCCAGACAGTGCCTTAGCGCATACAACATAAATAGTTACGATTTATCTTGTGACAGCTCAGAGGGAGAGAAAACTAAGGAATCAGACTGAAAGCAGCAAAGTATCCATCTCAGGTGATATAAGTAACAACTGGCAGAAGTTGTCTCACCTAGGATTTTGGGTACCACAACCCTGACAACACCTTATCTCTTGGGAAGATTATTAAGGAAATTTAATGATACTTAGAGTATGTATGATGCTTTAAAAATAATTTAGATTTTAAGAGCACAGCCTCTAAAGTCAAAAAGCATTGTAAGTCTCCAAATTTGCATAATCCTGAAGCGTTTGCAAGAATAATTTTGACTCTACACAAATTCCACCCTCAATGTTGACATCAGAACCCAATCTCCCTGTAGAATGGGACTGTGCTCTTTCTAATGGCGGCTATAAAATACAAAATAAAATAGTTCATGTAAAGTCCTCAGCACAGGGTCTGGCACAGATTTAGGGTTCCATAAATGTCTGTTGAATACATAAATAAAATAGTAAGAACTTACAAAAGTAAGAACTTAATAATAAGATCTTATAATCGCAGAACTACTAATAAGTGCTGAACATTGTCCTAAGTCTTTGCATGTATTAACTCATATAAGTCTCTGAGATAAGTGGTGGTATTTTGCCCCATTTCATAAAACTGCTCTTGGCCAGTATACTATACTGCCTCTGATGGACAAGAAAAGGATTTATTATCTCTTGGGTGCCATCTTAAATGTCTGAGGCCACCATCACACAGATATCCCTTCCAACCATGTCAGGGGCTCTAGAGACCACTGGTCTGATGTGGGTACCCATTCTGATGCTCCATATCCCATACTAAAGGCACCACCAGCTCATCAGCCAAGATTCTTCCTGGCAGGTAGAAGAAGAAACATCCATCTTCTAGACCACTCTTCCAAAAGCTCATACCCCCCATCATCCAGAATCCGAGGTGGTCAGAATCAGAATGTCCCTGAGAAATGGCCCATTCAAGTATTTTCTGAGAACTGGAAACACGGAGCCCCAGAAAGGAAAGCCACTTACATAAGGTCACACAGTAAGTAGCTGGCCCACCTGCATCCAGAACCCATTCCTTCTGGTGCTGACGTTTCTACATTACTCTGTGCTGACTTTCTCAAATGATCCTTCCAGGTTTGATGGTCCTTCCTCCAGTTATGTCAAGGACAGCAAAGGTGGGGCCCCTCGGAGGAAAAGGTGGGAGGGCATTTGGCCCAAGTCACACATCTCTGATTGGGTTTCTGATGAACACTCCAAATGAGATCATGCATTCAGCAATGGTGATATATTGGCATGACTGAAAGAAAAGATGCATCCCAGGAGGGCAAAGATGAGAGTGAGAACTATGAAGTGCCTAAAGCACCAAGCTGAGGGGGGCTCCATCCTGACAGTGAGTTTTTCTTAAATTTTGCCCACTTCAAGCTTCCCTTGCATCACCCTAGTCCTGGTCCTGGAGCATCCTAAGCTTTAAACCTGAGTCCTGGGACCAGTTTTTGGTGTACTACTAGGGAACACATTGAAAAATAAATCTTCTAATTACTTTGTGAAGAGTATGACTATTTTGCATCCTATTTCCCTTAGCAAAAGCTTTAAATGTAAACATCTGATAAATGCCACCACTCATCACCATTCTGACAGTTCATGATGTTTGAATGAAGCAAAATCTCAGAAAAAAAGAAAATGTAAGTGCCCCCAAGGGTCTCAGAAATGGAGACATTTCTAAGCTCTGAAATATGTTCTTTTCTCTCCGAAATCTGTTTTTGGACTTAGACGTCCTGACTCCTGGCTCCCTGTCTGGCCTCCCTCTTCTGTCCTGACAGGTCACTCAAACCACGCCCCCCTCACCTCACCCCGCGCCACCACATGACTTCCCTCTCTCCATCCCTTCCCTGACTCCTGCTGTCCCTCACCCTTTGTCTAATCCCACTGATGTGTCTCTGTTTCATGTGCCTTCTCCTCAGATCACAAAGAATTTTATCCCCAGGGTTTGTGGAGCTGTGTGTAGCAACGCCTATGGGGCTTCATGCATAATTAATGACGATTCAGCTACACATGTTTTCTATTAGCAATTCAGGCTCTTTTAGGACTTTTTAAAACATACTTTGCAATTCACCAAAATTCTGAGAGGCATTTAAATAGGAAAAATCCATAAAAGCACAGAATGTCGGAGGGCTCTGGGAGGAGGATTTAATGAAGAATTTCTCCCCAGAGAAGCATTTCCTGAAATGCTTTTTGCTCTGTACCACAAGTTTCTCCAGACGAGTACAAGACTAAATCGCAGGTCTCCTCAAAAACAATGTCAATGGAATGCATTTTTTTAAAAAAAAATGGTCCCAGGTTACCATAACAACCAAGGTTCCAACATCGTGTTGACTAACTGCAAAGTGATATGATCAGGAAGACCAGAGCAGAGAACAAAAGTATCAGGTTGCTATAGCAACTGGATATACAGAAAATGGAGTTGTTTCAATAGGGAAGTTTTCAGTGCCAAAGTAAATGTACAGCATCCTTCCAGGGTGAATGATCACCCAGGCAATTTCTACATTAGTCAAGCGTTAGTCCATCATTTTGTCTGGCTAGCAAAGCTGGAAGGCAGGAATTTTATCAGCTAGCTATTGCTGTATAACAAACAATCTGAAAACTCAGTGGCATTAAATAATAAACCATTTCTTTTTCCCATGAGTCGATGGGTTGCCTGGGGAGCTCTGCTCATCTAGACTGAGCTCAGGTTATCTGTTTCAGGCTCATCTGATTTCAGTTGGGCTTGTTTAAGAGTCTGCAGTCAGCTAGCAGGCCGACTGCAGGCTGGCTAGTCTAGGAATGTGTCCACTGGGATGACTTGCTCTGTTCCTTTCAATCTTCACTCTTGAGCAGGCTATCTTGAATTTGCTCTCATGCTGGAGCAGTTCCAAAAGAAAAGCAAATCTCAGAAGACCTCTTGAGCCCTTGAGTCAGAACTGGCAGGCTACCCCTTCTACCACACTGTATTGACTAAAACAAAGCACAAGGTCAGCCCAGATGCAAAAAAGTACAGAAATAGACTCCATTTCCTTATGGGAGTGCCTGTAACATCTCATTGTAAAGGGTGTGCATAGAGGCAAGAGTGGAGAATTGAAGTCCTTTTTGGAAACAATATACCAAGATGCCAAATTTTACACATGCATGCGTACATAGTTCTGTCTGACTCTTTGTGACCCCATGGACTGTAGCCTGCCAGGCTCTTCTGTCCATGAGAATATTCAGGCAAGAGTACTGGAGTGGTTGCCATTTCCTCCTCCAGGGGATCTTTTCGACCCAGGGATACAATCCACATCTCCTGTTTCTCCTGCATTGGCAGGCAGATTCTTTACCAATGAACCACCTGGGAAGCCTGTCAACTTTTATATATAACATACCCTTATGTTATATATAACATACCCTTCTTAAAATCTGAAGAAGGAAATGGCAAACCACTCCAATATTCTTGCCTAGAAAATTCCAGGGTCAGAGAAGCCTGGCGGGCTACAGTTCATAGGGTCACAAAAGTCAGACACAACTGAGTGCACACGCGCAAACCCACACACCCTTAAAATCACTCACAAAAGTTGAACATACAAAAACCAAACAATCCACCTACATATCAAAAGCCATTTAGCTTCCAGAGAGCAAAACAATATTATAAAATGCCAAATTACAGCTTGTGCACTTGCTCTTTAATTTCATTTCCTTCCCTTAAAACTGAGGAGAGTCAAGTGACCACTTCAGTCCCAAGGGGCATGTAATTGAAGCTGGGTCTGAGATTGCCTGAAATGTTCATTCATCAGCTGATAGGAAGAGACAGTTTGGTGAAGTGATTAACGAGTGGGCTTTGGAGTCAGATTAGTAGAAGTAGTATTAGTTACTCAGTTGTGTCCAACTCTTCGCGATCCCACAGACCGTAGCCCGCCAGGCTCCTCTGTCCCTGGAATTCTCCAGGCAAGAATACTGGAGTGGACTGCCATTCCCTTCTCCAGAGGATCTTCCTGACCCAGGGATCAAACCTGCGTCTCCTGTGTTGCAGGCAGATTCTTTACCACTTGAGCTACAGGGAAGGCCCTTGGAGTCAGATTGGGTGGGTTCAAATTTTCTCTCAAACTCTGGTTACATGAACTTGGGTAAAATAACCCCATAACTCCCAGTACTCTCAACTGTAAAATGAGGGTAGATACTTTGTGGGTTCTCAGATACACTTTTCACATATTAATATCTTTGAAATTGAAGTTGGGATGTACCATATAATTGATGCCATGTTAAAAGTCACACATGAAACTGCTGGGCATCCAATGAATGGTATCCTAGTGATGGCACATGAGGGTTAATGGCATCATAGTCATCAACAGTGACTGTGGTGGTGTCTTCTTCAAAGAGTTGAATTAATCTAAGTTTATTGACCAGAACAGTGTCCATCCCCAGTAAGGGCCCACTAAGCAAGATTTGTGAGGAGGAAGAGGAGAAAAATCCACACCTGGCTAACATGTTGGAGGTTTAGGGAAGCAGACTTATAATTATGTACATTCCAAGTTGTGCACGGTTTGAATGCTTGGAAGGGAAAGACAGTCCGAATCTGCTCTTCTGTAGTGTCTTTTCAGGAGAAGTGAAGAAACTGAACTTCCCTGATGACTGGGTGGTGCCAGCAGCAATTTTTCTTGATTGCCCAAAACTGTCACATCAACCCTGGGAGGACAATATCATCTTCCCATTTTACTGAAGAGGAAACTGAGAATCAGCGAGGTGGGAAACAATGTGCTTGGGGTCATAAAGTCAATTAGTGGCAGAAAGACTCTGAACTTAGATTTCTCTGACTCTAAATTGCCTTCACTCATCTCCCCTCCACCACCACCCCCAGGACAGGAAAAAGCAGAGAAGGGAGCATGTAGGACTCCATTGTTTTGATGCTTAGAATTACTATGTTTACTAGTAATTACTGAGTCACTGCTGATCCAGAACCTCTCTCTAGAAAGAATCAGAGGCAATAATTTGGTTGGAAGTGGGGCTGGTGATTTTGTGTTGTGAAAGGAATATCTGTGTCCCTCTCAAACTTAACATTCAAAAAACGAAGATCATGGCATCCGGTCCCATCACTTCACGGCAAATAGATGGGGAGACAATGGAAACAGTGACAGATTTTATTTTCTTGGGCTCCAAAATCACTGTGGATGGCAACTGCAGTCATGAAATTAGAAGACGCTTACTCCTTGGAAGGAAAGCTATGACCAACCTAGACAGCGTATTAAAAAGCAGAGACGTCACTTTGCTGACAAAGGTCCACAAAGTCAAAGCTATGGTTTTTCCAGTTGTCATGTACGAATGTGAGAGTTGGACTGTAAAGAAGGCTGAGCACCAGAGAGCTGATGCTTTTGAACTGTGGTGTTGGAGAAGACTCTTGAGAGTCCCTTGGACTGCAAGGAGATCAAACCAGTCAATCCTAAAGGATATCAGTCCTAAATATTCAGTGGAAGGTCTGATGCTGAAGCTGATACTCCAGTACTTCATCTACGTGATGCAAAGAGCCAACTCCTTAGACAAGACCCCAATGCTGGGAAAGATTGAAGGCAGAAGGAGAAGGGGATGACAGAGGATGAGATGGTTGGATGGCATCACTGACTCAATGGACATGAGTTTGAGCAAGCTCTGGAAGATGGAGAAGGACAGGGAAGGCTGGGGTGCTATAGTCCCACGGGGTGGCAAAGAGACACGACTGAGTGATTGAACAAAAACAACGAAAAGTATATGTTGAAATCCAAAGCAGGTGAAGACTTTGTGAGCTAATTAGGTCCTAAGGGTGGACCTGTATTTATATAACTTATATGCATAGTACATCATGCAAAATGCCAGGCTTGATGAAGCACAAGCTAGAATCAAGATTGCCAGGAGAAATATCAATAACCTCAGACACTCAGATGATACCATCCTTATGACAGAAAGTGAAGAAGAACTAAAGAGCCTCTTGATGAAAGTGAAAGAGGAGAGTGAAAAAGCTGGCTTAAAACTCAACATTCAAAAAACTAAGATCATGGCATCTGGTCCCATTACTTCATGGCAAATAGATGGGGAAGCAATGGAAACAGTGACAGACTTGATTTTCTTGGGCTCCAAAATCACTGCAGATGGTGACTGCTGCCATGAAGTTAAAAGATACTGGCTCCTTGAAAGAAACCTAGACAGCATATTAAAAAGCAGAGACATCACTTAGGCAACAAAGGTCCATCTAGTCAAAGCTATGGTTTTTCCAGTAGTCATATATGGATGTGAGAGTTGAACTATAAAGAAAGTTGAGTGCTGAAGAATTGATGCTTTCAAACTATGGTGTTGGAGAAGGTTATTGAGAGTCCCTTGGACTGCAAGGAGATCCAACCAGTCCATCCTAAAGGAAATCAGTCCATAATAGTCATTGGAAGGACAGATACTGAAGCTGAAACTCCACTACTTTGGCCATCTGATGTGAAGAACTGACTCCTTGCAAAAGATCCTGACGCTGGGAGAGATTAAAGGTGGGAGGAGAAGGAGAGGACAGAGGATGAGATGGCTGGATGGCATCACCGACTCGATGGACATGAGTTTGGGTAAACTCCAGGTGATGGACAGGGAGACCTGGCATGCTGCGATTCATGGGGTCGCAAAGAGTCGGACATGACTGAGCAACTGAACTGAACTGAATGGACTAACAGAGTCTGGAAATAATGTCTTCAGAGAAAACATGTGATTTTTACTTCGCTTTTATGTAATTTTTAGGGTGGTTGGTAAGTGTCAGTTAATAGAGATAATGAAGGACAAGCTACTCCATTAGAACCACATTTCAGGCTGTCAGATGCTACTCAATACCCTCTACCTCCCAGATCCATGTGCTTACAAGGACCTTCCTACCCAGTCACACTCCTCGGAGTCCCTACATGTCTTTATCTGAGTCTGCATCCCTGGTCCTTGGTACTGACTTTACCACTGTTTACTACATTAAATCTCCTGATGCCTAAGTAATTTCACTGGAATTCATTCTATCTACAGATTTGATGTTGAAGCAACAAATGTCCGGGAACTTCACACTGCAAAGGAGCCTCCTACCTTTGGACTTAGAAAGACTCTAGAGTGAGACTCATTCCAAAGTGCAAAGCAAGAAATTACTTGCCAGTGAGGCAGGAGGAATTCAGCACTGTACTCCCACTGCACTGATGCAGGTGTATAGATAGCCTTCTGTTCATTAACCTCTCACATGCATAAACACTGCAGCTGCTGGTGGCAAGTCTCATGTAGCCTAGATTTCCATTTACCCGAGAGATAGATTTTTCTGTTGGGAGTCCATCCAGGTTTCTTGCATATGTTCAGTGAGTAAGTAGAAAGAAAGAGACAGGAAAGGACAGAGGGATCCAGAAACAGAAGGGAAGAACCTGAATGCACCAAAGGAGAAGGAGATAAAAACATTTCCACTTAAGTTCATTTTTAATGTAGGAGAGATTCATTTCCTCAGTTAACAAATATAATACAAAATGACACAATGATAATATTCTTCCTCTCCAGGGAACTGTCTTGTTCAGTTGGCACTGCTCTAACAAGGTGCGATAGACTGGGTGGCTTATAAATAACAGAAATCCATTTCTCATAGACCAGAAGTTCAAGATCCATGGGCCAGCATGATTGGCTCCTGGTGAGAAACCTCTCTGATCACAGACTGCCAAGTTCTCACTTTATCTCCACATGGTAGAAAGACAGTGAGCTACCTTCTGTTCTCTTCTTTTTTGAAATTTTTTTATGTGGACCATTTTTAAAGTCTTTATTGAATTTGTTACAATATTTCTTCTGTTGTTTATGTTCTGTTTTTCTGTGGTTTTTTTGGTGGTGGTTGTTGTTCAAGAGGTATGTAGAACCTTAGCCCCCTGATCATGGATTGAACCCACACCCCCTGCATTGGAAAGTAAAGTCTTAACCACTGGACCACCAGGGAAGTCCATGTCCTCTTCTTTTAAGGGCACTCATCTCATTGTGAGGGCTCTACCCTGATTATTTTCCAAAGGGCCCACCTTCCAACACTGAACATTCACTGGAAGGACTGATGCTCAAGTTCTAATACTTGGGTTACCTGATGCAAAGAGACAGCTCACTGGAAAAGACCCTGATGCTGGGAAAGATTGAGGGCAGAAGAAGAAGGGGGCAACAAGAAGAAGAGATGGTTGGATGGCATCATGGACTCAATGGACATGAGTTTGAACAAACTCCAGGAGATGGTGGAGGACAGGGCAGCCTGGCGTGCTGGAGTCCATGGGGTTGCAAAGAATCAGACACAACTGAGCAACTGAACAACAACCACCTTCTAGTGCTATCACATTGGGATTAGAGTTTCAACAGAGGAATTTTAAGAGGACACAAACATTCAGTTCATCACAAGGATCACATCTGCTAAAGTGTTCCCTATCTCTTGCAGAAAGAACACTCTTTGCCCCACCTCCTTTAACAAATTATCTTTGAGGTTGAGGGACAAGAAAAGAAAGTTTTATATGATGGGCAAGTGTAATTTCTTGTATCTCACAATTTGCTCACTTCTCTCAAATTATTCATGAGAACCCTTCAACATCTCTGCCACTGCCCCATACAAAGGTGGTTGTGTCATAAGCATCTCACTATCCAAGCAAACCTCCTATTGAGAGGGTCTTCCTTGCATCTTGCATTTTAGGGTTCATAGTGGAGACCACCCTCTATCTTCTTTATGAGATTGTAATGACCTGGCATGTTATATCCAACACTCAATTCCAGGGGTCACATAATATCCTCAGGAAGGTCATCTCAAACACACCCTCCAGACTTTGTGAAATTCCACTCGGCTGTTTACAGTGGACAGAAATATATTTTATTAATGTAGATGAGATGTAGATGTAGATTTCATTGTCTTATTCTGCCCTTTTGCACCATAGAAGCTAGAACAAAGCTTGTTTTTAGCACTTGGTATCGAATTGACTTCTCTCTGTGCTTCTTTGTGTCAGGTTGTGAGTAGTTCAAGGTGGGATCTGTGTCCTATCTATGTTTGGTCTCCTGTAACTGGGCTTCCCTGGTAGCTCAGCTGGTAAAGAATCTGCCTACAACGGAGACCCTGGTTCAATTCCTGGGTCGGGCAGACCTGTTAGAGAAGGGATAGGCTACCCACTCCAGGATTCTTTGGCTTTCCTGGTGGCTCAGCTGGTAAAGAATCCACCTGCAATGCGGGAGACCTAGGTTTGATCCCTGGTTGGGAAGATCCCCTGGAGAAGGGAACGGCTACCCACTCCAGTATTTTGGCCTGGAGAATTCCATGGACTGTGTACAGTCCATGGGGTTGCAGAGTCAGACACAACTGAGCGACTTTCACTTTCACTTTCCTATAACTAGGCTGGTGCGTAGAACTTAGAAACTGGGGGTCTCCAAGATCTGTTGATGTCCATGGGCAAAATTTTCCCTCACCTCCTTTTTTATTTCTTGTGGTTTAGTCTATGCTGACTATCCAATCTTACTGCACTATGTTTTTCTTTTACCAGAAAATATGAATTTTATTATTGACAACAAATACTGTCAGTAGTCTTCTTTTAAGCAAAGTGCTCATTTTGTTCAATTTTGATAGGTCATCCAGGTAACCAATTCTGAATAATCACAATTTCTCAGTTACTCTTTTAGATTAAAAATGGGGCTCCAAGGAAACATTGGCTAGTTCAGCTCACAACAGGTAAGAGCCAAACTCAAGATGAGGTTCATGGAATTCTAGGGTTCCCCAGGACATTTCTGGGAATTTACAAGATCAAGTCTAATTTCATAACATTATGAAGACATTATTTTTTCCCCCACTGTGTTGGTCTTTTTAACTAATGGTGCAAAAGTATCAGTGGATGAAACTCTTGATAGTTTTGCAATAGTCACTTGTAGTCATATTTCTCACTTGAAAAAGAAACCTTTAAAAAGCCAGTAAATTGATAATTTTAATACATGTCAACCCCTGGGTATTCATTTTTTAATAATCTTGTGACCAAATGGGAGGTGTGCAAAATGAACTTAGACTACATATAGATTTTCTCAGGGGAAAGAAAAACAAAAAAACTCACACACCATGTTTTAAATTCAACCTGAAGTTTGATTTACCACTGGACATGGAATAAACCAGCTCAATGCTCAGTCGCATCCTGTCCAACTCTTCGTGATCCCATGGACTGGAGCCCACCAGACTCCTCTGTCCGTGGGATTTTTCAGGAAAGAATACCGGAATGGGTTTCCATTTCCTACTCTAGGAAATCTTCCTGACCCAGGGATCAAACCCACATCTCCTGCATTGACAGGCATATTCTTTACCACTGTACCATCTGGGAAGCCCATGGAATAAATAGCCAAATATATTCCTAACTTACATCTTCTGCTGGATTTATTCCCTAGATCCTGATGCTCAAGAACATACAAGGATTCCCCACAGCCCATGAATCCAATCTAAACTACTCTGGCTGACTTCAAGTCTCTCTCTTACTTAGCTCTTCTTACCCCATGTTCTTCCCATCAGTCCTCAGTCCCCCCAGGCCATCACATGCCTCACTCTGGCTCCTGAAACGATGCTCAGTCCTGCTTCTGGGTCTCAGTTCATGGCCCACCCACACCTGGGCTGCCTCTTATTCTCTGCTATGCACCCTCAAGACCTGCTCTAAATACTAAGACAAATGTTGGAAACTAATTTATTTTATTTTTTTTGCTAGTGATTAAAAATAGCCAATATTATAAAACTGAGTTTAGGAACTTCCCTGGTGGTACAGTGGATGGGAATCTGCCTGACCATGCAAGGGGACATGGGTTCGATTCCTGGTTCAGGAAGATCCAACATGCCATGGAGTAACTGGGTCCTGGCGTCACTACTGAAGCCTGCGTGCCTAGAGCCTGTGCTCTGCAACAAAGAGTTGCCCCTACTTGCTGCAACTAGAGAAAGCCCACTTGCAGCAACGAAGACCCAGAGCAGCCAAAAATAATACATAAAATTTCTAAAAATTGAGTTTAGTTAAAAAATCCCGATTTCCATCATCTCTTGAAAGAGTGGGAGATTTGGCTACACTGGCTTTTCCTTCCTGTATGACAACTATCCGAGGGAGCTGAGAAATGGCTCATTTCTTAAAAAGAGGACTGCATTGTCTGTGGACCACAGCCCCCATCACTCCAACGTGTGTGTAAATACCAGCCCTGTTTTACCCATGTACTTTATCCACCTAGCTTCTTATTTATTTCAGTAGTGAACCTCACTGAAGTCATAAGACCTAATTCAAGGCCATTATCTCCATAAGGTAAATCTTAACTGTGTTTTGTTTTCCTGTAGAAGTATGGGGTATCAATTGCCAACAGAATATTCTAATTTACTGGGGTTGACTAGTCAGCCACAATTTTGTTGGAACCCTAGGGGTTCACAACTGGCTTCCCAACAACCCTCTTTGTATCTGGCCCCAATCACACCACTAGGAATTTTCCGACAGGAGTGAGGCCAAATCAGATGACCTCTAATGTCTTTTCCAACGCAACTCAACATGGTCCTGTGAACATCTCACCCACTCACTTTCTCCTTATCACATCTCCTAACAGGGCTGAGCATGGGCTTGTTAGCCGGAAATGGCTAGGCCACAACAGGGAAGAGCCAGGGGCTAGTCAGTGAACTAAAAGGATTGGGGGAGATGTTACTGTGATGCAGATGGAGCCCTAGGCTATAAGAGGAAGTTAGACTAACGAGAAAACTCCAGAGAGTATTGACAAATTCATGGGAAGGTTCAGTATGGGGGAGAGGGGTGCCCACAGTGCATGATGCATGGCCGTGAAGATGATTCAAGATGGAACAAGTATGGCAGGTATGTATCCAAAAAAATTAAAAAGTAGAAGGAGAAGGGGAAGGGACAGTTAGGGAGTTTGAGATCAAAATATACACACTGCTATATTTAAAATGGATAACCAATGGATAACCAATGGACCTACTGTATAGCAAAGGGAACTCTGCTCAACATTAAGTGGCAGCCTGGATGAGAGGGGAGTTTGGGGAGGAATGGATACATGTATATGTATGACTGAGTCCCTTCCCTGTTCACCTGAAACTACCACCATGTTGTTAATCAGCTATGAAAGTGAAAGCCTCCAATATAAAATTTAAAAAGTTAAAAAACAAGTAGACATGCAGGTTTGCAGGCACTTAGGCAAAGTACAGGTGTAACTATCTCATCCTTGGAGAGAATAAGAGATGGATAAGAGGAAAGTAGTCATCACTTGACTGACAGTACCAAGAACGTTATCATGATAGAAATCTAGACAGAAAGACCAAGCCAGACCCCCATTTGTTAAAGTTTAATGTACACCAATGCCTGTGCTAAGCAATGTAAAAAAGCTATTACTATCCCCATTTTAAAGATGAGAAGACTAAGTTCCAGATGCATTAAGCAGCAAATTAGTATTGAATCCAGCAACTGATCCAGATCTTATTCCTATGTTCTTTTCGGCAACTTCTCTGAACTGGATCTGAGAATTTTAGTGGGATTTGGACTTGAGGATCCAGCTCTGAGACAGAAATCTAATGGTTGGATAGTGGACACATGCTCTTTTAGCCACTCAACGTTCATTAACCTCTGACTCCCACTTTCAGTCCATGTGATTCAGGGAGAATTCCATCATCAACTCCAGAAGGTAGAACACATGAGCCGGCCTACGAAAGTTCAGTCTCCTGGCCACAGGATGATTTGTGCAAGGATGAACGTGTGACATGAACCAATCCAAACAGGGATGAATCTCAAGAATTTTATAGAATTTTGAGAGAAGGGGAAAATGGCCCTTTTTTCCCATGGGACCTGAACCTTGACAGAATTTGAGACTTCAGCCGCTGCTTCCGTCTTGTCACCATAAAATCAGAATTGATCAGAGAATAAAGGCAGCACACACAGAGATCTGAGCCCTGAGATGGAAGAAGAAAGAGAAACTGAGAAACAGTCTTGATGACATCGTTTGAGCCTGAGATCAAACTGCACTTGAAACTAGAATGACTCTTACAGTCTTCATATTTCTGAGCCAACAAACTCCTCCTAGTTGCTTAGAACCATGTGGTCAGATTTTCTGCCACTTACAATGAAAAAGTCCTACCCCAAATCTGGGCATGAAGTTAAGTTAAAAGGATGCCAAGCTCCCAATGAGCTGGCCAGGATTTCTTAAATCCACCCTCCCTCTGGTCATAATTGTTCCCAGTGGCTGGTGTGCAGCCAAGACGGTGGGTGGAGGTCAAGGAGAGCTGGAAGAAAGAAGAGAGGTGCGGAGACCTGGAACTAAGTGAGCGTGGGTTTTCTCTACCATGGACTAGGCGTGCACTCTGAGCCAGGGCCACAGCACAGGGCCCAGTTAAGTAGAGACTGTGCAATGAACCACCTCTTATTAGAGAGAGACAGTGCAGGATCTGCAGTCAAGCTCAACCAATTTATGAGTGTTTTTTGACACGGCAAAGAGGCATCTGGCTAAAGGAGTCTGTGGAAATAATTTAATTAGACCCAAAAGGAGAAAGACAAAAACCTTTGGCAAATTCCCACATTGAAAGCTGTTCAAAACACCGCGTCACCATGGGACGGGGGTGGGGGTGTGTGTGCCTTTGGCCATGAATAGAGAATGTGCTCAGAAAACAAGAATAGAGAAGAAAACAGGCTCTTGAAAGGATGGGGACACGTAATAAATGGTGCTCCTCAAGAATCAACGATAGCACTTGTGTTACTGAACATCTTTATGAAACATCGAGGATTTGTTGTAGAGTAGAAAACACCATTCCATGACTACTAGAGAAGTCTTCCAGTTAGCGAGAAGCCAAAGGGAAGGGAGAAAGAACCCCACTGGAATTCTCAGACACTCAGGAATCAATGACTGATCAGTTCATTACAAATCCAGTCTGATCAGTTGCAGGGCGGGGGTTTGAATCTACTCTGCTCTTATGGACTTCTCTAGACCAAAGAGAATTAGAAATTGCCTTCTTGTTTCCAATACAGTATTTGCTAGAAGGCTGAACACATACCAGGCGCTCAATCAATATGTGTCAGTTGTTATACCAGATCTCAGATAACAAATATGCCGTTACCCTGCGTATCGTCTACCTTGTGGCTAATTAGAGAACCACGTTGAGAAAGAGTCCCAGCGCCTGTCATGGCCAAGTGTCAGTGTTATGATTGATTGGCAATGTCTGCTGTGAAGGGAAAAAAAAGCAGAGGGCAGTGAAAATATGTTGACTGTCTGAAGACTGTACAAACTGAGCCATCTGAAAGCAGGAAGCAAGGTGCTTGGGTGGGAATGAATTTCAATGACTCAGTGACCACCAGGAAACTTTCAGAACAAGCATGGAAGATAACAGCTGTTGTGCAGCGGAAGTGGGGTCTACTCGGGGTGGAAAAGTTTCCAATTAATGTGTCACTGGGCTTCCCAGGTGGCTCAGTGGTAAAGAGACTGCCTGACAAGTAGGAGATCCCCTTTGATCTCTGGGTCAGGAAGATCTGCAGAAGGAAGTGTATTCTGGTATTCCAGAAAGGAATCAGATTCCAGTATCTTGCCTGGAAAATCCCATGGACAGAGGAGCCTGGTGGGCTACAGTCCATGGGCTTACAGAGTCGGACACAACCGAGTGACCAAACAACAACATTGCGTCATTGGCGTCTACCCCAGGCTACCAGCCACAGCCCCCGCCAAGACTCTAATAGGAGAGCATAGGTCAAATGCAGGCTCCTAGTACCTCTTACAGAGTTTGAGTAATCATTCAGTCTTTCCATGGAGGGCAGGACGGGGTTTCTCTAAATTGGCCATAAGGAAAACCCTATTGCACAGACTCAGGGCTCTGACAACAGTCAATACAATCACAAGTAAAAGAACAATGATAATAGCAGAGTTTTGTGTTTTATGGATTTCAGAATGCAATATGTTCACTTGCCTCTTACTGTTTAGTCGCTAAGTTGTGTCTGACTCTTTTGGGACCCCATGAACTGTAGCCCGCCCAGGCTCCTCTGTCCATGGGCTTTCCCAGGCAGGAATACTGGAGTGGGTTGCCATTTCCTTCTCCAGGGGATCTTCCCAACCCAGGGAACGAGCCCAAGTCTCTTGCACTGGCAAGTGGATTCGTTACCACTGAGCCCCAGGGAAGCCCTCACCTTTCTAGACTAACTCATTTAATCCTATCAGAATCCAGTAAAGTGTCATCACCATCATCACCATCTTTGCAGCTGAGGCCTGGAGCATTTACGTTTTCTGCCTGCCTCACATAATGAAGAACAGAGCTGGGAGCCTAGCATATAATAAAGCATATTAATGAATCTGTAAATGAATGAAGGAATTGGTTAATGAAGCCAGCCTTTCTGACCTATGTTTAGCACCTTGCCTATTTTTTTTAACATTGGTACCTAAAGGATCCTCTCCAGTTCACAGTTAAGATAATGATTTGTGAAAATAGTTCTGCCTCTTTGGCCTGGCAGTTTTCTGTAAGAAAGCCAGATCTCACATCTTACAGATAGTATTTAAGAAAAAGAGAAAGAGGGGAGAAAAGAGACAGGGAAAGAAGAAAAAGAAACAGCCCAAATACCACAATATTCATCATCCCAAACCCATCACTTTGACAAGGCCTTTCATTGCCTTCAGATCATCTAATGCTGCCTTTTCACACATTCTGAGGTTCTGGCTAGCTGTGTCTCATTCTATAGCCTCATTCTAGAGGCTCAGGACAAGCTGGTCTGAGGATCTTCCCTGAAGGTCCTGACTTGAAATCATCACACTCTCTCCACCTCCCTCCAAAAGGTCTGACCCACGATTTGCTCCCTACCCTGCAGGCTGAACCCAGATGATGGATGGGGTCAAAGGATGCTCCCCTGGCACATGTTCATTTGACCTGATTGTCAGAACACCAGGGTCCAGCTCTACAGTTTTCGTTCTCCCTCACCCCTCCTCCTTCTCTGGGCCTCAGCTTCTCCACCCGGACCAAAAAGGGGCTGGGTGAGACATTCCATGAGGATGCTTCCAAAGCCAAGATTCTGGAATTATCTGCCTTCAAGTGGAAGCAGACCATGTAAGAGAAGCAATTTCCAGCCCCACTCTCACCCCCTGATTCTACCTTGGGGAGCAAGAGGGCTAAGCAGAAATACAGCAATTCTTTAGCGCTGCTCTGAGGCTGAGACGTGATGGACAGGAAAGAATCCTGTAATCACCAAGCAGGAGAGCACGCAATCCATTAAGACCTTTTAGTCAAAGCCGCCACCAAGCTGTCTACCTCCTTCTATGCCCGTGAGTGCTGTCACTCCCCGGCTTTGATGGCTGAGGGGCTTGCTCCTGCTGACCCCTTTAGCTGACTTGCGTCTCCATCCTCCCCAAAGCCCACATTTAAGCTGACCAAAAGGTCTGAATGAAGCAACACAATCTAAAAATTCTGCCATCACCTGGGAGCCAATTTCTTTTTCTTCCTTTGGCAAATGGAAAATCTCCAGGGGTTGCTCTGAGCTAATGCCCAGATAAGACTCCAGCAATGGGCACGTGTGCAGCACCTAACATGGCCCCTTTCCCCTGCAGATGAGGAAACTGGGCTTCAGAAAGGTATGGTGGTTGGGACTTCCCTGACGGTTCAGTGGTTAAGACATCCCCTTTCAATGCAGGGGCTTCCCTGGTGGCTCAAATGGTAAAGAAGCTGCCTGCATTGCAGGAGACCCAGGTTCAATCCCTAGGTCAGGAAGATCCCCTGGAGAAGGGAATGGCAACCCACTCCAGTATTCTGGCCTGGAGAATTCCACAGGCAGAGGAGCCTGGCGGACTACAGTCCACAGGATCACAAAGAGTTGGACAAGACTGAGCAACTAACACTTTCACTTTCACTTCAGTGTAGGGGTGCGGGTTTGATCCCTGGTGGGGAGCTAAAATCCCACCTGCCTCCTGGCCAAAAAGCCAAAAGGGAAAAAAGCAGTAACACTGTAACAAATTCAATAAAGACTTTAAACATGGGCCACATTAAAAAAAAAATCTTGTTTTAATTTGAAAAATAAGAAAGGTGTGATAGCTTCCTAGAAATCACACAGCCAAATTATATAGCTCAGAGAGCCTCTATAATTCAAAGCTCTAATGGGGCCATTTTCTATCCATGACATGTGTGACTCCCACTTTTCATGGTACACTTCTCTCCTCCATCAGGACCTGATTAAATGTCCCCTCCTCAGGAAGGACGTCTCAGACTGCCATCCCTCTCTATTTTAACTCTCTCTCATACATTCTGGGCAGGACTGTGCCCTCTACCTTGGACCCCCTCTGAGATGTCCCCCTCTTCTCCTCTAAGACACTCCATGATATGGTAGAGACCCTGCTGGTTTCTAGGCTTCTGCATCTCTCCTCCTGACACAGACAGTCTGTGATACATTACTTGATCTTCATCAGCCTTGGTTTCCCCATCTATCAAATGGGAACAATATCAACTTCACAAGATCATCTTCAAGGCTAAATATGACAATATAATGGGAACAACTCAATAAAATATACTTAATGCTAAGTGTAAACAGGAATACATCTTATAATATGAATCATGACACATACATTGAACTTGACATCTGTGAGTATGTGCATGCTGAGAATGCCAAGTTGATAGGCTGATTTTTGTTATCACGAAAGTTAAGAAAAGGCAATCAATCAATAAATGCCTGTATTGCAGCTCATTATTGGGTGAAACACAAGGATATCCATTTGTGATTTTTTTAGGGCACTGGATGCAGGGCATTGGCAGAAACTCCTTTTAGTGAATGACAGAAGAGCCTAGAGCTTCAAAGAGTAGAAAAACATGGATAAAGAACTGCTGTTTTGTTGCCCTGAGATGGATGTTGGAGCATCTCACAGACTTGACCTTCTCACTATGCATTCATGGAACCCATGGCCACATTCTCTGTCCTCAGCTCAGGAGCTCCTTCTGGAGACTTTGGATTCTGATGGGGTCTTCGCCTCTAAAATAATAGCCTGGTGCTGATCCACTTTGACTCCCATTCTCATCTTTCTACTTCATTTGGGTGGAGATGGCGACTCTCCTTGGGACTCACTGGTAAAGAATTTGCCTTCCAAGTAGGAGACGTGGGTTTGATTTCTGGGTTGGGAAGATCCCCTGAAGAAGGAAATGGCAACCCACTCCAGTATTCTTGCCTGGGAAATCCCATGAACAGAGGAGCCTGCCAGGCTACAGTTCATGTGTTCACAAAGAGTCAGACATGACTTTGTAACTAAACAATAAGCCATTCTTCTTACACGACCCCTTTCCTGATCACTAGCTCTCAAAAATTTCCAGCTTGGCTCATTGGCTTCAGTTCTGACCATTCAATTGCCCAGCCTTCCTGGCCCCTTAATAGAAATTGACAAAGATTTGTGGAAGAGAGGCATTTAGCCCTTGCAATGGGAGGTAACCTGAGTCCATTTTCCATTCCTGAAATGGACAAGAGTTACCATCGTTCTGAAAAGTAAGAGATCTTGATGCTTACTCTTCTCTTTCTCCCCCTCTCTCAATGGTGAGGACACATTAAGATGTGAATCTATCCTGTCAGGTAAGGTATTGTGTTTACACTCCTAGGAGATCTTTATTAAATGTCCAGTGAGCCTCAACCATGGAGATAGACAAGCCAGGCTTTTTAGAACTCTGGGCCCAAACCGTAAAGCTTCCCTGTCTATATGAATCAAATCAATCAGATGTTTCGTGTGTAACTTCTTTTTGTGCATATTCAGCTGTTGTGAATTACCATATATTAGGATGACATTCAATTCAAGGACACCTAAGAGGAAAGAAATAGAGTCTCCATATGCACCCTGACCCAGTGACTCTGCAGACGTTTAGTAAAGAGACAGTGACAACTCAGAGGATTTTCTTACATGGGAAGTTTTTCTTCAAATCCTTAAGTTTTGGGGTATATTTACAGCCTTATTTCCAACCCCTAGAACTTAGGTAACCCCTAGAACACAGGTAACCCCTGGAACTTAGGTAACCCCTGGAACTTAGGTAACCCCTGGAACTTAGGTAACCCTTGGAACTTAAGTAGTCCCTAGAACTTAGGTAACCCCAGAACTAGGCTGTTGCCATTGATCAGCAGTTAAGGCTGAGACCTCCCTGACAGCCCCTGGACCACCCAAATCACCACACTCCCCAGCCCCCATCACCATGACCCAAACACAGATTTAGGAGTTTCTCTCTCCTAAATCATCATCATCATTGGTCCCATGCTGCTATGAGCTAGGCAAAGTATGGTGCTTTACAATTATCACCTCCTTTACCATCATCTGACTCTATGGACATGAGTTTGAGTAAACTCTGGGAGTTGGTGATGGACATGGAGGCCTGGCGTGCTGTGATTCATGGGGTCGCAAAGAGTCAGACACGACTGAGCGACTGAACTGAACTTACCATCATAACTGGGAGTCGAGTTTCAGAGAGAGTATATCACTTACCTGAAGCCACACAGTTTCTGATGCCAGAGCTGAGAGTTGGGGCTGGGCCAGTCCAACTTCAGATCTTCTTGGATCTCAAGAAGTTGGGAGCCCCATCCCTCTTATCAGTGATTCACCTTAAATGATAATCTTGGATAATCTTGGATTATCCAGTTTAAGAAAGGATAACATAGATGTGGCAAAACCAAGCTGAGTGACTCTGAATGCAATCTCATAGGAACAAAATAGAACAATGCAATTTAATCTTCATCAAGTCCTCAGAGAACCTCTATCTAGTCCAGGGGTTGGGAATGCATATGATTTCAGGGGCCAGCTATGAGATATTGGGGATCCCAGATTCTTTGCTGAGCGGGAAAACAAACACCTTTCTGTGGTCAAAAATAAGGCCTTCACAAATGTTTGCTTCTCTTGCCCTGAACACACAGTAGAATTCTGTCTTCACCTACTCACCCTCAGACATGATTGTATGAATTGCTTTGACCAGTGAAGTGTGGGAAGAAGTGACATACGTCATGTAATATCCAGGGCATCTCATGACATACTTTCTTTTGCTGGACTCTGTGGTAGCAGATGTCTATGTTTCTAAGATGCCTCCATCAGCTTCCATCCCTGAACCACATGCTGGGCATACACCCGAGTTGATGCATGATAAACATGTTTTCTGAATGAGGAATAAACACTCTGAATTATTGATATTTTCATTGTGATTGCTACTGCAACAAAGCCTAACCTATATTTATACTTGCCCAAATATCCATAGTAAATGCTAATAATAATGGTAACATATGAAAATTTATATACATATAAAACTATATTGGGAAAAACATATATACATATAAGATTCTGATTTCAAGTCTCTAAGCAAGTAAATTGGGTCCAGAGAGGTCCTTTCTTGACCCCAGTGGTACACAGGGACACATGTAGCAGTCTCTAATCAAGATCTCCTTGTCCATGCTGATTAGGTCCATGCTGTCTAAGTCCCAATTTGGGTCTTTCTGGAAAAGAATAACCCATGTTCCCTTTTGTTGTTGTTGTTCAGTTGCTATGTTGGGTCCAACTCTTTGCAACCCCATGGACTGCAGCACACCAGGCTTCCCTATCCTTCACCATCTCCCAGAATTTGTTCAAATTCATATCCACTGAGTCAGAGACGCCATCCAATCATTTCACCCTCTGCTGCTGTCTTCCCCTTTTGCCTTCCATCTTTCCCAGCATCAGGGTCTTTTCCAATGAGTTGGCTCTTCAGGTGGCCAAAGTATTGGAGCTTCAGCTTCAGCAACAATCCTTCCAATGAATATTCAAGGTTGAATTCCTTTGGGACTGACATGTTTCCTTACATCATCATAAAGTCTGCTTCTTTCCTAAGATGCTATTTACTTTTTCTGGAAGCAGATATGTTTATCGTCCTCTACACGGTATTTCTTTTTCAATGAGGAGTTTGTGATGGACAGGGAAGCCTGGCGTGCTGCGATTGATGGGGTCGCAAAGAGTCGGACACGACTGAGTGACTGAACTAACTAACTAACTAACACGGTATTTCTATGACTTGGGAGGTTCATGCTGGATGGCAGAGCAACAAGTGTTAACATTCATCAGTTGATCTCAGTGCTGTGAAGACACTGAAACTGACTTATCACACTTAAACTTCCTAAATGAGAAACCTCAAACTTCTGCCTGCACTCACAGACCACCACAGAAAGATGAGTCTGTCCACTTATGTGAGAAAGTGGGTTTTTGAGGGGTGTGTCTTATGTTGCCATGATACATTATACATGTAGATGGCAGAACTGGAAGGATGCCAAGAGAGTATTATTCACAGATGGGGAGAATAAAGCCCATACTGGGAAAAGGGCTTGCCAAAGGTAACACAGCAAACTAGTGGCTTAGGACTTAAGCTGAGGAATCCAGTCTTGTGGTCTGCTTCTCTTTCTCCAACAAACCTCAGAGAACCATCTGAAGGCAGCTAACAACCTATGTTATATAAGATGAAAAGAGTTCAAGAAGGTAGGCAGGGAGATTTTTAGTAAATCAGAAGTCCTAGCCTCGATTCAAATCATCTGCAGAGATAAAGGTCCCTACAAGGAAGAGAAGTTGCACAGAGTACAAAGGACACAGAAATATCATCTGGTTTTCAGGGTTCAGGAAATGTCAGAAGTAGCAGGGATCACTGCAAAGTGCAAATCACGTGGTCTTCACAGTTGCACACTCCAGCTGCTGTCACCATAGAACACACTGCCAGCATCACCAGATCTTTTGAGTTTTTTCAGAATAAGTCACAATTCTGGGTCTCGCGTTTTGTTTTGTTTTTAATATACACAGTCTCCTGACTTTTAAATGTTACCCCTTCCCCACCAAAAGAATATTGTGTAAAACAGACAGAAAACTTTGGCAACACGTGGAAAGCAGGAGTCTGGGTGAGCAAGCTCAAGGCAATGGGAAGGGGGAGATGCAGAGGTCAGGGTGTCCCTGTCCCACTGGCTCACAGCTCCTTGTCAGCACATGGAAGGTCTCTCTACCTCGGCCTACAAAGCTGGATGTGATCTGCTTCAAGCTGTCTCCTCTCTGAATGCATCTCCCCCTAGTCTTCTTATAGCTCACTCAGGCCCAGTTCCAATGGACCTTCTCACTGTCCCTCAAACACACCAAACTCATCCCCACCCAGCACTGTGATAGCTCACTGTTTGTTTTCCCCCCACATTCACACGTAGAAGCCGCAACCCCTCATGCAATGGTACTTGGACATGGGGTCTTTGGGAGATTATTAGGTTTAGATGAGGTCATGAGGGTGGGGCCCCTAGGAGGGGATTTGTGCCCTTAGCAGAAGAGGAAGATATGCAGAGCCTCCTATCTCCAGTGAGAAGGTGGCCATCGGCAAGCTCAGAAGAGAGTCTTGACCAGGAACCAAACTGGCCAACATCTTGATCTTGGACTTCCAGCCTCCAAAACTGTAAGAAGTAAATGTTATTTAAGCCACCTTGTCTGTGTTTCTCTTGGTTGTTGTTGATGTTGTTACAGCAGTCCAAGGAGAGTAATAACAGGCACCTTTGTGCTTGTTGCTGCCTCCATCTGGAACTCTCACTGGACAGATTCCACAGAGCTCATCCCTTTATCCTATTCATATCTCAGAACAAATGCTGCCTTTACAGGGAGGCCTCCAATGGACCTCCGCTTGAATGAGACTTCCTTATTGTCACTCCCCATCACCTTGACCCTTCCCTGAGTTATTTTACATGCTCATTTAATGTCAAATGCTTATTTGACATTATTTTTGTTTCTTTCTCATCTGCCTACCCCAGTAACAATATAAATACATAGAAGCTGAAACATGGCACAGGTTTTCCATTTCTGCATCTGCAGTGTTTAGACCAGCATCTATGGGTATCTCATTTATATCTGCTTAAGCAAAGAGGAAGAGAAGAAAGCAAAGAAGAAAGGATGGGAAGAAGAAGAGAGAAAGGAAGAGAAAAAGGATAACAGAAAGAGAGGGGTAGGAAGAAAAAAAAGAGGCTACAGAAAGAAAACTGTCCACTGCAATCTGAGTGATCCTGGACATGTCATTTCAGATCTTTAAGCCTCAGTGTCCTCCTAGATAAATAAATAAACACAAGAACACTGAATTAAAAGAAATACCCCAGGAGAAAATATGAATAGATTTAACTTGCCTGGGAAGGTAGATAAGATTTTGTGAAATAATGTTCACCCTCATCAGGAGCGCCGATGGGAAGACAGCTGTGTTACCTGTGTGGAGGGGGCCTAGGAAACCTACACAGAGCTCCAGCACTTGTCAATCTCTGCCTGAGGTTTGCTGGGTAATTAAAGGTACAGTAGGCAGGTGTCATTAACTTGTTAACCTGAAGTTTTCTCCCATCCCCGCCCCACTGGAAGAGAGCTTGCAAATGGGTTCTCATGAACCCGGTCTGACTTAGATGATTTCCTTTCAATTATTCTCCCCAGAGCTCTGCATATTTGTTGGGCTCATTATTAAAATTCAGGGGCTGCGTTGTATTAATCTGCAATACCTTTTTGGATGAACACACCGAGGATGCCAGACTCCTTAAAAGTAACTGTTTCTCAAAGGAGATCCAGGATCTGCAAACTTGCAAGGTCCCCTTTATCCCAGCTCCCTGCTGCAGAGAACCCCCCCGCCCCACACACACACATTTTCAGCTAAATTGTCCAAGTCAGGCAATTTGGTCTTCTGAGAAGCTGTATCTTTTGCAGGGCTCTGAGTGAGGGCTGGAAAGGCAAGGATTCTCTCAATGGCACATTGGAAACACAGAATGCAAGGCTCATGGTGAGAATGCTGACAATGTACTTCCCCACAATTTGCAGAATGTGTTGGTACCTCTTGTCTCGTGTATCACCAGGGTGGATATATGGGGTAGGTCTTGGCTCTTTCCACATGGGGGGAAGAGAATGCTCAAAGGCTCAAAGAGTTCAAATCGCTTGACCAAGGGAGCCTGGTGAGGAAGAGTGGCTGTAGGCAGTCACAGGCAATTCTCTGACCTCTTAGCTGGGACCCTGCCTGTTTTAATTCCTGATGTAACCAGAGCATCTTGCACAGGGCATGGTACAAGGGAATTACTCAATAATTATTTTTTTGGAGTATAATCATTTTATAATGTTGTGTTAGTTTCTGCTGTACAATAAAGTGAATCAGTCATACACATGCATATATCCCCTTCCTCTTTCCCCTCCACCTCCCCCCCCCAACCCCCATCCCAGCCCTCTAGGTCATCACAGAGCACCAATGAGCTTCCTGTGCTTTATAGCGGGTTATCACAGCTATCTCTCTTACACGTGGTAGTGTATATATGTCATCCCAATCTTCAAATTCATCCCACCCTCCTCTTCCCTCCTTGTGTCCACATATCCATTCTCTAAACTGTATCTCTATTCCTGCTCTGCAAATAGGTCCATCAGTACCATTTTCTAGATTCCATATATATGTGTTAATATATGATATTTGTTTTTCTCTTTCTGACTTACTTCTCTGTATGATAGGCTCTAGGTCTATCCACAAATGACCCTATTTCATTCCTTTTAAAGGAAAGGAAAGGAAGTGAAGTTGCTCAGTCGTGTCCAACTCTTTGTGACTCCACGGACTGTAGCCCTACCAGGCTCCTCCATCCATGGGATTTTCCAGGCAAGAATACTGGAGTGAGTTGCCATTTCCTTCTCCAGGAGATCTTCCCGACCCAGGGGTTGAACCCAGGTCTCCTGCATTGTAGGCAGATGCTTTACTGTCTGAGCCACCGGGTTCCTTTTAGTTGCTGAGTAATATTTCACTGCAGACTATTCCAGGTGGCCCAGTGGTAAAGAATCTACCTGCCAATGCAGGAGATGCAAGACACAGGTAGGATCCCTGGGTTGGGAAGGTTCCCTGGAGTTGGAAATGGCAACACACTCCAGCATTCTTGCCTAGAGAATCCCACGGACAGACGAGCCTGGTGGGCTACAGGCCATGGGGTTGCAAAGGGTAGGACACGCCTGAACACACACACATGCAATATATTTCCATTGTGTATATGCACCACATCTTCTTTATCCATTCATCTGCTGTTGGACATTTAGATAGTTTTCACATCCTGGCTGTTGTAAACAGTGCTGTGATGATCATTGGGGTACACATGTCCTTTAGAATTATGGTTTTCTCAGGGTATATGTCCAGTATTGTGGCTGCTGGATCATATGGTAGTTCTATGTTTAGTTTTTTAGGGAATCTCCTTACTGTTCTCCACAGTGACTGTGTCAATTTACATTCCCACCAACAGTAATTTTTGTTGATAACCATTTCCAGAAAAACAAGCAGAATTCATGTTATTATGTAATTTAGAGTGTATGGATGTAGTTAATTCTGTTTATAAAGAGAAAACAAAGGCAGAGTCAATCTTCCTAACTCATCCTGGCTGATGGGGGTGATTTCAAGGTATGAGAGAACACACACATGTACATACACACAGGTGTCCTCTTAAATATGTGCTCAGGCACGCGCATATACACACACACACACACCCCTACAGGCACACAGGTCCCCCTCCAACACATCCACAAGCACACACATACATACACACACATTCATAACTACATCTTTCCCCAGATGCTTTTCCCGATAGTTATCACCATTCTCCTTCTTTTTCCTTGCCTCAGTCCCACAACCATATTTCCCAGGATACAGGCTTTTGCATTCCATTTTCATCACTTTTGCCATGGCTTATCAGAATGAGTCTATTTTTTTCCCCAAGATTTTCTTTAAATCCATCCACTTTAAAACAATCTTGGCTGCCTTTAGGTAATAAAGCAAAGTTTTCTATGATTATTGTAAGCGGAGGACCAGAATCGCCTGTCACAAATGAAAGGCAAGCATAAAAATTAAAGAAGATGAGAACAAGAGAATTCTCAAGTTCGAGCTGGATTCCATTATTTTCTAAGGTTCCGAGTCTTCTTCTTGGTTCAACTGGAGATATTAGCAAATATCAGAGAGGTGTGGAAGGCATACTAGCACCCATGGCAATACTCTTCCTGAAAAACTGGAAGAAAAATGAAAAGTGAGAGACTTTCTTTTGGTGGGTTGTGGTTGTTTAGTTGCTCAGTCATGTCTGATTCTTTGAGACCCCATGGACTATAGCCTGCCAGGCTCCTCTGTCCATGGGATTCCCCAGGCAATTCTACTGGAGTGGCTTGCTACTTTATTCTAAAGGGGATCTTCCCAATCCAGGGATCATACCTGCTTCTCCAGCAAGTCTCCTGCATTGCAGGCAGATTCTTTCTCATTGAGCCATCAGGGAAGCCCTTGTAGTGGGATGCAATGTTATTTAATATTAAAATCATGTCACACACCATCACATGTGTGGGTGTGCTCACACACAACCAGGGGTACGGGTTTTACACAGTGAAAAAGTGGTCTTAACGGACGGAAAAAGACCAGCTGGCAAAAAAACCTAGATTCACCCTCACCAACTTCCCACTGAGACATTCATGGAAAAACACAACAATAAATGCAAATTTGCAGACAAAGAAGGCCAGGCCCTTCTGCAGCAACTTCTCAGTCACAGAAACTTAGGGCCCAGGGCCTTGTATCAGCTAAAAGCAGGAAAGCTCCCTGCCCTGCGTGAGAACTATTTCAGGAGGTGCCCATGTAGACTGTCATTTCATTCCTCTAATCAATCAGTGCATCCCTTGCTGTGCTCACTCAGAACTGCGACGCTCAGCTGGAGAACTCAGCTATCACGTCACTTCTTTTAAATGCGAAAGGAAATAAGAGACAGGAAAACCAAGGCAGTGGAAAGTGTTTTCCATTTTCTTTCAAGAAAGGAATGAAAAGGAAGCATATCATAGTAGGTAAAAGCACAGACTCCACAGCCCCTTTCTTCAGCTTCGAATTCTGGCTCAAATACTTAATAACTATATGGTCTTGGATTGTAAATGATACTGACTCAGTTTTCTCATCTGTCAAGTGGGGATAATAAGATTATCAACCTCATAGGGTTACTGTGCAGATTAAATAAATGTAAAAGGCTTTGAAATAGTGCCCAGTATCACCCCAGTGTTCATTGGAAGGACTGACGTTGAAGCTGAAACTCCAATACTTTGGCCACCTGATGCGAAGAGCTGACTCATTTGAAAAGACCCTGATGCTGGGAAAGATTGAGGGCAGAAGGAGAAGGAGATGACAGAGGATGAGATGGTTGGATGGCATCACCAACTCAGTGGACATGAGTTTGGGCAGACTCCAGGAGTTGGTGATGGACAGGGAAGCCTGGCTTGCTGCAGTCCATGGGGTCACAAAGAATTGGACAGACTGAGCAACTGAACTGACTGATTGATTGACTACCCCAGTGAGCAATGTGTAAAAGCAGAGACATCATTTTGCTGACAAAGATCCATATAGTCAATGCTATGGCTTCTCTGGTGCCTCAGACAGTAAAGAATCTGCCTGCAGTGCAGGAGATCTGGGTTTGATCCCTGGGTCAGGAACATCTCCTGGAAAAGGGAATGGCTACCCACTTCAGTATTCTTGCCTAGAGAATTCAATGCACAGAGAAGCCTGGTGGGCTACAGTCTGAGGCCGGGGGGAGGGGTCTCAAACAGTCAGACATGACTGAGCGGCTAACACTTTCACTTTCATGGTTTTTCCAGTAGTCACATATGGATGTGAGAGTTGGACCATAAAGAAGGTGGAAAACTGAAGAATTTATGCTTTTGAATTGTGGTGTTGGAGAAGACTCTTGAGATTCCCTTGGACTGCAAGGAGATCAAACCAGTCGATGCTAAAGGAAATCAGCCCTGAATATTCATTGGAAGGACTGATGCTGAAGCTGAAGCTCCAATACTTTGGCCACCTGATGCAAATAGCCAACTCAATGCAAAAGACCTGATATTGGGAAAGGCTGAAGACAAAAGAAGGGGACAGCAGATGATGAGATCGTTAGATAGCATCACAATTCAATGGACATGAATTTGAGCAGCCTCTGGGAGACAATGAAGGACAGAGGAACCTGGCATACTGCGGTTCACTGGGTTGCAAAGAGTTGGACATGACTTAGCAACTTAACAACGTTTGTTAAATTATGCGTGTGTGCGCGCACACGCACGTGTGTGTGTGTGTGTGTGTGTGTGTGTATACATACTGCACAGACACATTTCTCTGCTTAAAGCATAGATAGAAAATTCCTCCTGAGTCTTAAAAAACCACACTGGCTAAAAGTCTTCCAAGACATCAGAAATTCAGCTCAGGGTGGTATCACTGAAAGAAGAGAAAATCTAAGAACAACCAGAAGTGCCATGTGGGAAATACAAATGAATCCACACAGCCTAACCTGGGGAAACAACAGGCTTGAAAAAGAACTCTTCTTGTCTTTTCATGAAAAACTATCTTCTAAGTGCAGCCAAAACTTATACAGCAAGAAACAAAGATGCAGCATTCACACTCATGGAGCACCAGCAGAAAATGCCCATGAAGAAGACATACTCTAGACAACAAAAGAAAATTTCTGAAAGTGAAAATGTGTTATACTCTCTTTAAAGTTTCAAAACCATACATTCAATGAGATCAGAAATAAAGCAAAACCTATAAAACAAATAACTTCAATAGAAAGCACTGTTTCAGATCAGCTAGAATGGATGGAAAACAAGAATAACATCAGAGAATTAAAATGTGCATTAGGCATGGTAAAGGAGCAGGTCATCTTCGGCGGACAAAAATATAATCATTAATGTGAGAGGACCATTGCGATGTCATAAAGGTTCAGAGAAACAGCAAAAGAAGATGAAAACGTTGCAAGAGATGGAAAATTCACAGATGAACTTCTTTGTTCCTAAAGAAAAGGGCATAACACACAAAAGCAACATCCCCAGGTTTAGGAGAGCACCGTGGTGAAATGTTAGACACAAGGCCTGCATTAGCAGAGCTCACCATCCAGGATGGGAAGATGCTGGCAATGAGGTAAAATCCAACAGGGAGGACAGTCTACACTTCTCATCTTTCTACATTCTGCAGGTTCTACTGTTCTACTTCTGCACTCAACTAAATCCGTATTTTCTGAACTGAATCTCGGGGTAGGGCGGTATGGACAAAGCTTTCAATGCTATTGGCTCTTCTGGGTAAAAACTGTACTCTGGTCAAAGAAATTTGGACAAGAATATGCTAAATTAAACTAAAACAACATTCTTTACTGCATAACTTTAATGCTGAAACGTATTATGAATTTTGAAGACAGTGTGATGATGCCGCATTTTCAAAATTCAGAAAGGGGAGAGGTCGTTTTTGGCTCATTCTTTTGACCATGATGCCACCCCTCCGCCGTCTTTTTCATCTCTCATAACAGCTACTGACATCTTCTAGACACGGCTCAGAAATGCCAAGGTAGACCCTGAGCAAGCAAATGCCAGGATCGTAATATGTCAGGCTCTCACGGACGTGCCCTCAATGCTACACCTGCAGCCTTTAGAGCAGCTTGATATACAAATTACACACCCACACAAGCTGTCGGTGTGATTCTGCAAAACTCATGGTTGGGGAGACCACTGTCAGCCTTGCAGGAGAACGCTGAGATCCACAGGCGGGTCAGCCTGCAATCCTGTCCCAGAACTTAAGTACTTCCATTTATTTCTCCTGCCACTCTAGCACTGATAACCACAGAGCATGGGAAAGCCCGGAGCAGCTGCTTCTGCCTGCCTGCAGCTTCGCTGGACATGGATGATGTGTCCCTACGGAGCTACATACGGCAGCATGTCTACCTGGGATCTTGCTCCAAACCAGCAGCCTCTGCTCCCACTAGAATCCATTCATCGTGTGAGTGTGTGTGTGTGTGTGTGTGTGTGTGTTTATTCATGTCCGACTCTTTAAGACCTTACGGACTATAGCCTGCCAGTCTCCTCTGTTCATGGGATTCTCCAGGCAAGCATACCGGAGTGGATTGCCACGCCCTCCTCCAGGGGATCTTCCCCACCCAGGGATGGAACCTGCGTCTCCTGCATTGCAGGCGGATTCTTTACCACTGAGCCACCAGGGAAGCCTCCAAACACCATCCCAACTTGGAAACTTCCCATATCCATCCCCGCCCACTGGGTTGGATCCTGGAACGCTGAGATGGATCTGAAAGCCTCTCAATAGCACCCGATGATGCATTGAGGGTCTCCCCCTTCCCACGCCCACTCCCCCCCCACCCCAGAACTCATTTGTCGATTTCCGCCCTTCCTCCTCCTCTTGCTCTCTTCCTGTGGGATGGCTTGGTTGCTCCTTGGAGCCCCTGCAGAGTCCATGTAACAATTAGAGCAGCTCTGATGGAACATCTGGTGAGAGAGCAACAGGACTCACTTGGGGTGCAATTACCAGATGTAGGAAGTCCTGCTGGGTTTCTTCATCCAAGTAATACAGTATGCCCAGAACTCCAAGGCAGAGAAAAGCAGAGACCTTAGAGCTGGGCTGCTTGGGTTGGAATTCTTGTAACACCACTGACTAGCTGTGCAAATTGGGGTTACTCATTGAATCTCTCTGGTCTCAACTTCTATAAATCTATACTTCCCATCTATAAATCGGAACTAGTAACAGATCATGAGGGCAACCAAACTGAAGACAGTGAAATTGGTTAAGTGATTCTTGCATTAATCCAAGCAAAAAATAGTAAGACCAGGATTGAGGCAGTGACAGAGAGGATGAAGATAAGAAGGTAGGATTTGTAAATTACTTACAGGAGGTCAAATGGCACAACATGGTGATCACGTGACCATTGGGGAGGGTGTGCAGGCAGAAGAGGTGGAGTCAGATGAGAATGAAACAATTCAGGTGTAGTTTCTAATTTTATACCTGGGGTAGTCAGTAATAGTGTAGTGTTAGTCGCTTACGCGTGCTCAGTCACTCAGTTGTGTCCGACTCTTAGCAACCTCATGGACTGCAGCCCACCAGGTTCCCCTGTCCATGGGATTCTCCAGGCAAGAATACTGGAATGGATTGCCATTTCCTTCTCCAGGGGACCTTCCAGACCCAGGGATTGAACCCCAGTCTCCTGCATTGCAGGCAGATTCTTTACCATGTGATCCACCAGGGATTTGGGGGTTAGTAACCAAGGCAGTCTGAGAAGGCAATGGCACTGCACTCCAGTACTCTTGCCTGGAAAATCCCATGGACGGAGGAGCCTGGTGGGCTGCAGTCCATGGGGTGCTAAGAGTCGGACACGACTGAAGCGACTTAGCAGCAGCAGCAGCAACCAAGGCGGTTCATAAAAGAGATTCATATTTGCTGCGTGTGTGGCGGGGAGTAGTGTATTCCCAGGAGTTCTGTTGTAACGATGACTATCTTCTTTCATTTTTCTCACTACATTGTGGTTACAATCCTCAGATGAGGAAACTGTGTCTGTTACCTTCCTACTCCTCAAACCAGCCCCAGGAGGAAAATGTTCTTCTCTTAACTTCAATCATGTAACAAAGTAACTGAGCATCAGAGAGGAAAAGCAACTGGCCCACAATCATAGAGCACATCAGCTAGGATTTTTTTTTTTGGGTGATTTTTATACATTACTTGTTTATTTTTTGCTTTCCAAGCTCTTTTTGATTTTTTAAAAATTTTATTGAAGTATAGTTGACTCACAATGCTGTGTTAGTTTCAAGTGTATAGCACAGTGATTTAATTTTATCTATCTATACATGTTGTTGTTGTTTAGTCATGAAGTTGTGTCTGACTCTCTTGCAACCCCATGGACTGTAGCCCACCAAGCTCCTCTGTTCATGGAATTCTCCGGGCAAGAATATTGGAGTTGGCAGCCACCCCTTTTCCAGGGGATCTTCCCAACCCAGGGATCGAACCTGGGTCTCCTGCATTGCAGGCAGATTCTTAAATATTGGAGCCACCAGGGAAGCCCATATCTATATATCTACTTATCTACCTATATTATTTTTCAGATTCTTCAGCTGGGATTTCAACCCAAGGATGAGCCTCCTTGAATTGTCAGCCTTCAGTATTACACATCACCTCTCAAATTCATTCTACCAGAAGAGGCATTCTGAATATTATCGTCTGTGTCATCTTCCTGCATGAAATAGTTCAGAGTCCTCTATATAATTTTGTTTGAACCCTTCTCTGTATAAGCTAACACCAAGGTGTTTTACATAGTATGCATTGGTCATGGCTGTTTTACAAACCTGTGTGAGCAGTATGTTTGCATGGCGTGGCTTCTGTGTCTAATGACAGTGTTGAAAGCTACAACATGCACAGAGAGATATGTATACAGGAACACACAGCAATACCATTTTAACATCAAAGCACACGTGCCTTAGAAGAATAGCCTATTTTTAACTCTCGGGCACTATTTGCTTAGCTGATAGCTAAGAGAAATTGGGGAGTGTTAGAAAGCTGTGAATATTGTTCAATATTAATATTATAGGTTACCTGGGAAAAGGGGATTTTATGGTATAAAATGAGACTGCCCAAATCCAGCTAAGGGCTTAAAAAGTCCAAACCACTCTAAATATTGATTTGACTCAATTGCGCAATTTAAAACATTCCTATTTCCCCGGAAAGGAGTCATTCCTGAGGAAAATTGTGAAAATGGAATGCAAAAAAAAAAGAGAGGCAAAAAAGTAATATTGCAGATCTGCAGCAGACAGAGTTCACTTTCATCTTTGGGGAAATATCTTTCCACCTCCCGAAAAAGAGAGCTGCAAATAATGGTTCTCCCAATGAAGCCATCCCAGCTGGATCATGCTAAAAAGCTTTTAGGAGCGAAGCAGTAAGTAAATTCAACTGTTCAGATGCATTTGGATGTAATCCTAAAGCAGTAGCCCAGGTAATCGCCAAGCCATCAACAACTAAAAGGATTGAGACTATTAGATGCGGACAACAGAAAAATAATGGATGTTAAAGAGGTCGGGAAACAGAAGTGATTGCATTCACCCACCACATAGCTCTAAAGCTGATGATGGGAGAACTGAAGCTCCATTTTCTAACCACTGAACTATTAAAACACACCCACCCACACACACACACACATACACACACACTGACAAATGCCAGCATCAGTTTTATCCTGTAGGTGGTCGAACAGTTCTTCTTCAATGTTTTGAAATAGAAGAGGACTTTGGTTTTTTACTCATCTCAGAGTAGGAGAAGGATGTCTTTCTTCTCTGCCAACAGCTCAGACTGGGAGGATTGGATGCTGGGGCATAAAAGGTTCCAGAACCTTGGAGTCAGGACGCTCGAACATACGGCAGGCAGGGACACACAAAATGTCTATCCATGATCTTAAAGGATTTTTGAAGAAGAGCCAGTTCTGGTTCTCCAGCCAAGCCTCTGCTACTTGCCAGGAACATCACGCTTCAGTAGATCTGGGATCCTTGCAGTATGGACCCATAAAGCCTGCCCACATCAAATCATCCCAGTTGCTTGTTGAAATATAGAATCTCAGACAAAGGTCCCAGTGTATCAATGCAGAATTGCTTGATTTGGGGCAAGGATTCTGATGCCTTTGACCTTGAGGATTACCATGGTCATCAGTGGCATCAGAAGCTGTGGTCTGAGTGGGGACAATATTAAATTCCAGGCTCCTTGAAGTTATTATGATATAGAGCAAGGGTCAGCAAACTACCGCCTATTGCCTCCTGGCCAAATTTGACTGCCCCTTTGGCAAATAAGCTTTTAACTGAACCACAGTCATGTTCATTTATTTTAGTCTTTGAGTAATTGCCACAGACACCACATGGCTCACAGAATCAAATATTTACTATCTGGCTCTTTACAGAAAGAGGTGGCTCTCCTCCAAGGTAGATCAATGGTTTTCAATCATTTCTATGCATCAAAATCATTTACAGATTTTTTTTTTAATGTCACTTCTCCAGACCTATTCCCAGAGATTCTGAATCACCTCACCTGGTGCTGGAATGGGATACAGGTATTATTTAGAAGGCGGTTCAAATGATTCAATGCACAGACAGGATGAAGACTACTGCTATAAAAGGAGACTGCACATGGTTTGTGAACAGGTTGAAAAGAATTTGCTCCACAGTCCCATCTCCCCACAGCTGAGTGTCTTTGGGTAGCCTATGTAACGTGTGTGTCTCAGTTGCCTTATCTATAAAAAAGAGGTATCAATGATCAGTTGGTTGGCCAAAGTGTTATGAAGATTAGAGACAAGGAATGCATACCTCCCAAGACACAGCTTAGCACCTAGGAAATCTACATAAGTAGTGGTAGTGATGAAGGTGATGGTAATGATGACAACTGTGATGGAGGGTGATGCCTAGGGCTTTAATAATGCAATTATGTGTGCATTCATTAAGCACCAGCTGTGTGTTTGGGAAGGGGAAACTGAGATAAGTAAGACATTGTGATGACCTTCCGAAAGAGCTCACAGCCAAGTGAGCCAAACACATGCATAAAAAGATATTGACTATAACAGAAAAGAAAAACAGGCAAATATGGGCAGACAAGTCACAGAAGAAGAGAAACTCAATTCCAATAAATATACACAAACAAGTTCAACCTCAGTAATAATCAGGGAAATGAGAAATAAAACGTGAGACATTTTCTCCCAGGATACATGAAAATATTAAAAATACTGCAAATATTCTGCTTTCATGGAAGTGTAATTTTATAGACTTTTCAGAGGGTGAATAATCAAGTTAATATCTGTCTTCTTTTCAAATCTTCTATTTCTCTTCTAGGTGTCTCGTCTGTAGGAATATATATGCACTTGCGTGGCATGGTTACAACAATAGAAACCATCCAAATATCCCATAAGATGGGGAATGGCTAGGTAAGTCATCACTCTATATAATTTATTGAGATGTTCTTTTTAAAATGAGGAATGCGTACAGGCTTAAAACAGTCACCCAAAGTATTTTATGGTGATGTTGCAAAGAATAGAAAATGCCAAAACCCACTTATAATAAAGCACACATACCTACACACAAAACAAGACTTAACATTTTTATCCTCTTGTGCATATGTAAATTCCTAGACAAGATTCCTTCCGGGAAAGAAAGGTAGATTTAGAGTAGGACAGAGAAGATCTTTCACTTCACCTATATTGTTTGAATATTTAATAATGTGAATGAATGTATTCATGTACTTCTTATATACATTTAAAAAATAAAAAACAGGACAATAATTCAATATGGCAAGTATTATAATAAAAGGGTATGTAAAGTATGATGGTGCTACTAAAAAATAAATTCTGATGGGGTAGATGGAGAAGCAGAGATGCCACAGAGCCAGGATAACATTGAGTTAGGTTTTGAAGGATGAGCCATGTGAGAAGTTGATGGCAGGCATCCCAGGCAGGGGATGAGGGGACCATAAGCAGGAGCTCTGGGCCATGGACATAAACACTTCCATTCATTTGTTCATTTATTCACTCAACATACATTTCAGTGTCTCCTCTGAGCTCCAGAACATTTTGGTGCTGGACATACAGTGGGAAAAAAGAAAACAAACAACAAAGGTCCCTGGTTTCATGTTGCTTCTGTTTTAGTCAGTCTAGACATTAGTCTGTTTAGACATTCCAGGAAAGCAAAGTCAAGTGGGCCTTAGGAAGCATCACTACGAACAAAGCTAGTGGAGGTGATGGAATTCCAGTTGAGCTATCACAAATCCTAAAAGATGATGCTATGAAAGTGCTGCACTCAATACGCCAGCAAATTGGGAAAATTCAGCAGTGGCCACAGGACTGGAAAAGGTCAGTTTTCATTCCAATCCCAAAGAAAGGCAATGTTAAAGAATGTTCAGATTACCACACAATTGCACTCATCTCACACACTAGCAAAGTAATGCTCAAAATTCTCTAAGCCATGCTTCAACAGTACATGAACTGTGAGCTTCCAGATGATCAAGCTGGATGTAGAAAAGGCAAAGGAACCAGAGATCAAATTGCCAACATCCACTGGATCATTGAAAAAGCAAGAGTTCCAGAAAAACATCTACTGCTTTATTGACTATGCCAAAGCCTTTGACTGTGTGGATCACAATAAACTATGAAAAATTCTTAGAGAGATGGGAATGCCAGACCACCTAACCTGCCTCCTGAGAAATCTGTATGCAGGTCAAGAAGCAACAGTTAGAACTGGACATGGAACAACAGACTGGTTCCAAATCGGGAAAGGAGTACATCAAGGATGTATATGGTCACCCTGCTTATTTAACTTATACACAGAGTACATCATGCGAAATGCTGGGCTGGATGAAGCACAAGCTGGAATTAAGATTACCAAGAGAAATATCAATAACCTCTGATACACAGATGACACCACCCTTATGGCAGAAAGTGAAGAAGAACTGAAGAGCCTCTTGATGAAAGTGAAAGAGGAAAGTGAAAAAGTTGGCTTAAAAATCAACATTCAGAAAACTAAGATCATGCCATGCAGTCCCATAACTTCGTGGCATATAGATGGGGAAACAATGGAAACAGTGAGAGACTTCATTTTGGGGGGCTCCAAAATTACTGCAGACGGTGACTGCAGCCATGAAATTAAAAGTTGCTTGCTCCTTGGAAGAAAAGCTACGACCAACCTAGATAGCATATTGAAAAGCAGAGACATCACTTTGCCAACAAAGGTCCATCCAGTCAAAGCTATGGTTTCTCCAATAGTCATGTATGGAAGTGAGAGTTGGATTATAAAGAAAGCTGAGCACTGAAGAATTGGTGCTTTTGAACTGTGGTGTTGGAGAAGACTCTTGAGAATCCCCTGGACTGCAAGGAGATCCAACAAATCAATTCTAAAGGAAATCAATCCTGAATATTCATTGGAAGGACTGATGCTAAAGCTGAAACTCCAATATTTTGGCCACCTGATGTGAAGAGCTGACTCATTGGAAAAGACCCTGATGCTGGAAAAGATTGAAGGAAGGAGGAGAAGGGGATGACAAAGGATGAGATGGTTGGATGGCATCACCGACGTGATGGATGTGAGTTTGAGTAGGCTCCAGGAGTTGGTGATGGACAGGGAGGCTTGGCGTGCTGCAGTCCATGGGGTCACAAAGAGTCAGACACAACTGACCAACTGAACTGAAGACAGCCAAGATAGAATCAAACAAGTAAAATGCAGAGTGTGATGGTAAGTGCTATCCAGAGGGAAAGGCGATGGGAAGGGCTGGTGTATAAATGGGGTCCCCCAAATCAGTTAGGGTTATCTAACTGTGGCTGTGCTTCGAGGCACCATAGACAGAGAGCTGAAGGAGCTGAGAGAACTAGCTATGGAGGGGAAGAACATTCCAGATATAAGAACATCAGCTGTCAGAGGACCTGATGCAGGGATGAGCTTGAGTCCCAGCAACAATGAGGAAAGCATGCTGGTGCAGACCAGCAAGAGGACTGGGGGTCAGAGGGCAGACAGATGCTGGGACAGGTCATGTAAAGCTTTGTGAAATATGAAAAGGACTTTGGATTCTTTCTGAATGATGGGGGTCCCTGGAGGCTTTTGAACTGAGCAGTGGCTTGATCTGTTACACATTTTAAAAGATTCCTCTGGCTGCTCTGCTGAGAAGACTCCAGGGGCAAGAGTAGAAGTAGAAATATTCATTGGGAGGGTCCTGTGTTTGTAGGAGCTGCTAAGGGTCTGGACAACTGGGTCTGCAGGGACTGGATCATTCGATACAAGTGTGCAAAAGAGGATCTCGGCAGCCTGTAGACATTGTTGATGCCTCTTTTTTAGGTGGGTGCACACATGCTAAGTTGCTTCAGTCATGTCCTATGGGGTGGGCTACAGTCCAAGGGGTCGCAAAGAGTTGGACACAACTGAGTGGCTAAGCACAGCACATTACAGTGTCCTATAAAATATGCACTATTCTTGATGACTTCATGATGACCTGTAAGACCAAGTTCACATTTAGAATCCTCTAACATCTCAGGTTCCCTTGCCAAAATATGGCAGCATGAGGACAGCTGGTGCCTGGCTTATGGCTCCTGGATCTCTACCCTCAGTCTGCCCCCCAGTTTTCTTCCTCCTGCCAGCTCTGTACCCCAACCCCCACGCCCAACCCCCTCACAGCCCCCCACTGTAGTGGCTTTTTGCACATGTGTGGGTATGTTGCAACCTGTGCATTAAAAATTGGCAGACAGCTGGCTTTACATTCCCTCTGGCTTTGGTATGCAATGTGTCCTCAGGAAGACAGATCCAGGGAAGAGACAACTTGGGCAGGGAAACCCAGGTTCTCTGTTACCAAGAGAATGATCCAGGAGGGAAAGTGCAGGCTGTGGTGAGCAAGTACCATTGCCCCATGGTCTTCTTATCCCATGGGAAGACAGGCAGTAGGAGAAGGGCTAAAGTGGGGACTTCTCCACTGGGGGGTACAGAACCCAGGGTGAGGCTGCATCTTGCATGGGCTTCTTAATGAAGATGGCAAAGCTTAGGTCACGGCTCTTTACCCAAGGGACACAGGATCCTTCGATTGTTAACCCTACTAAGAAGTCACCCAGTGCAAGAGGAGTTCCTAGGAATTTGAATTGTGAATGGAGGGGCTGAAGGAAAGGTCGTGGTGCTGGTTTGTACGATCCACTGTTTCTTGAAGAGATGATGCCTTAACTGCTATTCTCTGGAATACTGGAGATCCTCTGGTTCCAGTTCTTTCTTAGGAAACTCTTTGTTCAGCTAAGCCTTCCATTCTGTGAGGTTTCCCCAATGCATTCTTTTTAAGGCTTGTATGGTTCAAGAGGTTAAGTATGGTGCCTGTAACCAAGACACCCTACAAGATGCAGGTCATGTTACAAAGAATTTCATGTGTTAAGGCTTCCCTGGTGGTCCATTGGTTAAGAACTCGCCTTGCAATGCAGGGGATGTGGGTTTGATCCCTGGTCATGGAACTAAAATCCCATAAGCTGCTGAGCAACTAAGCCCTCATGCCACAACTAGAGAATGTGCGAACTGTACTGAAAGATGCTGCGTGCCGCAACTAAGACCCGACACAGCCAAATAAGTAAATTAAAAAAAAATATTTTTGAAAAAAGAATTTCATGTGTCACGTGACAGTGGGTGAACTTTAGCTCATCGAAAATTGCAGGCTTTTAAAGAGAGGTTGGAGAAGGAGATGGCAACCCACTCCAGTATTCTTGCCTGGAAAATTCCATGGACAGAGGAGCCTGGCACGCTGCAGTCCATGGGATTGCAAAGAGTCGGTCACAACTGAGCGACCGAGCACAAACAAGAGAGGAGGCCTGGGCTGTTTTTTTGTTGGTGGTGGTTTTGGTTTTATTTTCAATGTTTCTGGAGAAACACAGAAGTCAGATGGGAAGGGAAGAAAGTATTTCTGGCTTTCCTATCGCCGGCAGCCCTTTAATCGGTGCCATAAAGAGAGGCATTCATGAGGAAGTACAAGTTGAACCTCAAGAAAGAAAGAAGAAACATTCAGGTGAGCAAGATGCCAGGAGATTAACGACGGGCTAATGAGCTCATTTTCAGACAAGACCTAAGAACACAAAGCTGCCTCCCAGGACCTACAGATTGGGCAGCATCACATCAAACCCCAGTTCAATTCTAGAAAACATTGTAGAACAGATGGTTTTTGAGCAGAGAGAAGCCAACAGAGGTTCAGTGTGACCCAGCCATGCCAGACTCCTGTCAGCCCCAGCCTCCCCTTGTCCTGTTCAGCTGCACAAACTGAAATGCTGTAGCAACAGGCCATGTGTTAGATGCCTCAGCCTCACTAGCTACTGTGCTCTTAATGGGGCTGCCATGAACTTGGAAGACATGCCTTGATTCCATTCAGCTGAAGCTCCTCCCTGAACCTTCCAGGTCTCTTAGTCTCTTGCTGGAATCAGTACTTCAGTCCACCTGTATAGGGTCATGAAATTACTAACCACTTATGAAGTTATCCCTTTGAGAAATTCTCGCTGAGAGACTGCCCTTAGGGTGAGTGTCTGCTGTCTTTAAGTGAAGTCGCTCAGTCGTGTCCAACTCTCTGCGACCCCATGGACCGTAGCCCACCAGGCTCCTCCGTCCATGGGATTCTCCAGGCAAGAGTACTGGAGTGAGTTGCCATTTCCTTCTCCAGGGGATCCTCCCGACCTAGGGATCGAATCCAGGTCTCCCGCACTGCAGGCAGACGCTTTAACCTCTGAGCCACCAAGGAAGCCCAGCCCAGGGGAAAGGGTCTTTGCCTGGCCAGTATCTACTTCCTCCAAGACCGGTAAAAGCTCTGTATTTGACCTTGAGTAAAGACCCTTCCTCCAATCTCAGTTCCCATGCTCAGTGGGGTGGGAGGTGAGGGGGGAGGATGTTAATTTTGCCTCCATCTCAGAGCTTCATCTTTGTCATCTGATATAGGAGATATCACTTATGAGTATTAGTCCCTAGTAGCTCTGCTGGTAAAGAATCCACCTATAATGCAGAAGACCCGGTTTGATTCCTGGGTCATGAAGATGCCCTGGAGAAGGGATAGGCTACCCACTCTAGTATTCTTGGGCTTCCCTGGTAGCTCAGACAGTAAAGAATCTGCCTGCAATGTGGGAGACCTGGGCTCAATCCCTAGGTGGGGAAGATCTCCTCTAAGAGGGCAGGGCAACCCACTCCAGCATTCTTGCCTGGAGAATCCCCATGGACAGAGGAGCCTAACAGGCCAAAGTCCATGGGGTTGCAAAGAGTTGGACATGACTACGTGACTAAGCACATGAGGACAAGGTCAATGGCAAGATGATGGAGTCAGGAGTGCACTGGGGAGCGTCCCTGAGACTCACTCTGAGGAAGAGTTGGCATGCAACATGACCTGTTGGGAGACTTGAGTGTTTTGAGGATAGAAGATGGCAGTTTGGACTAAAATACTGGCAGGAGTAAGATAAGTAAATTGACTCAAGGTACTTCTAGGAACTAAAATCAATAGGCTGGTGATGAATTGTATATGGGAGGCTGAGGGAGAGAGAGATGCTGCAAATGATCCAAGCTTGTGCTCTGTACAACTGAATGGATGCTGGTGACGTCACCAACAGAGGAAAACCTCTGAAAGAGAATCAGACTTGAGGAAGGGATTCATTAGGAGCAGATTTGAAATACTCCAAAACTTCCTAAGAGGAAGTGTTAACAGGTAGGTGGATATACAAATATGGAATACTGAGGATACGTCTGGGTTGGAGATATTAACTTGCCAGTCTGTGTACATAGCTAAAGACATGCACAAGGAAAAGTGAGAAAAGAAGACAGAGACCAACTTGGTAACTACCCCCTACGTGTTTACTCTGAAAACTTTCTTTAAATGTTACATGCATGCTGCTGATTTTCCTCCCTTTCAAAACGTACCCACCCATGACTTGTTCCTACTTAATTCAACCTTATCATCACTACGACTAGCTTCTGGGGACAGCAGTTTGGCTTTGTTAACTACTTTCCATGGCAAAATTATAACAATGCCTTGCATAGGAATGGCTCAAGAGATAGGACCAGATGATAAGGCTAATTCTGCTTTTTTTTTTTCTTAAATTGCTTTTCCTAATGGAGAGTCCCTCCATCTCCCACGTCAAGGAGCATCACCAGTTTGGGGATCACATTATCAGGGCCAAAGCGGACAAGTTAGGTTATGTCTTGTGGATAGGGATCCAGGACGTAGAACACCATGGAGGCATTCAGGTTGGAGAACAAGTTAACCTGGGGATATTATCAAGAGGACTGGCAAGAAAAAAAAAAAAAACTGATTTACTCTGTTCCTGTATGACCCATAGAATAAGAGCAGGATCTACGACTTATACCTCTTGTGTTCTCAGACCAGCCGAAGTTGGGTACAATAAATGGGTGTCGAGTGACTCTGTGGATGATGATGAGTGTATGGAGCAGTGATGCAGCTTAGCTGAGGATGCTGAAGATGTCATCTGGGCATTCCATGCATACATCAGCCTTAAATGCTGCCTGGTGGCTGGCTATCTGCATTTAACACCCAGCAGAGTCCTGCCCCTGATATCATGATATTCCTGGTATCCATATCACGACCTCCAGCCAGTCCCTCCCTCACTCTGCCCTCTTCCCTGGAAACTGTGGAAGCCAGAGTCAGCAGGGACTCCAGAAAGATCCTGGGGAAGAGACAAAAAGGTGAGACTCAGCCATCTACTGCAGCTCTCCCTGTCTTTTCTGGGATCACCCAAAGCTGAAATCTAACTGTGGAGCCTGGGACTCTAGACAGTGGGGCCAAGGATGGGAGAACATTTATTAAGCAAGACAGTATGCAGTGTAACCTTACCAGCCCCTTCTCCTGTCTTTGTCCATGTGATATTCATCTTACACCGGTATCCTCACCAGATTTCTTTAGAGGTGAGGGAGTGGAGGCTCAGAGAGGCTGGGGTCGATCGCCCAGGCTATACGCCAAGGAGCATGTTTCAAACTCCAAGCCTGTGTTCTTTCCATTAGACTTGGCAGCTTCTCTCCAAGCTCCTAATGAGCAGGTCTCATCTCACATACGGATGGATGTGAGAGTTGGACCATAAAGAAGGCCGAGTACTGAAGAATTGATGCTTTTGAACTGTGGTGTTGGAGAAGACTCTTGTGAGTCCCTTGGACTGCAAGGAGATCAAACCAGTCAGTCCTAAAGGAAATCGACCCTGAATATTAATTGGAAGGAATGATGTTGAAGCTGAAGCTCCAAAATTTTGGCCACCTGATGTGAAGAGCAGACTTACTGGAAAAGACCCTGTTGCTCAGAAAGATGGAGGGCAAGAGGAGGAGGGGACAACAGAGGATGAAATGGTTAGAAGGCATCACTGACTCAATAGATACAAGTCTGAGCAAACCCAGGGAACTAGCGAAGGACAGGGAAGTCTGGTGTGCTGCAGTCCATGGGGTTGCAAAGAGTTGGCAACTCAACACCACCACCACCTCATATACAACCTCCAGGGAATGTAAAGAGAATATCTGAGCTCAAGCCACTTTTTCCCAATTTATGATGAGGCTACTTTGGGTCAGAAAGCAACCAAAGTTCAAACCACTCCTTACTCTGTCTGCCCATGCTGCTGGTGGATTCGACCAAGAGCCCCCAATTGACATACTTTCTAAATGATCACTCCTCCTGCCTTTTTCTTTTTTTTTTTTTTTTAATTCAGGACCAATTTGCTCCTCTCTGCTTGCTGGGGATCTAACACTAGCCTAGCTGAAATGATGTCATGATAACCAGTGTTTGCCTCTGTACAGCCTGTTGTTGGAGTAAGCCTTCCCCAGCTCCCTGCCTGGCTGGAATACATGCTTCCTTGTGCAAGTGAAGTCCGACTGTGATTCACTCATTTCTATCAGAATAGGTGATTCTAAACCCATGATAGAAATGAATGAGACCTTTCTGCCTGAGGGGGTCGGGGCTGGAACGGCCCCTACTGCTGCATGGCTGGGAGCTGCTAAGGTATCTGTAGACAGCTGTAGCATCTCCTATCCCTGGTTCTCCTGGGAGGTCCACATGCCTGGGTTTATACTTCGGTTCCTCGGTCCCTCATTGCAGCATCGGATCCCTCCGCTCCATTCCAGCAGCAAACCTGGGCAGGGACCAGGGACTGGCAGTCCTGCTCCAAACGGAGCTCTTGGCTGGACCCTCAGTATTCCCACCCACCTGCCTTCGTAATATCCACAGCTGTCGGCTTCCTGAGTCTGCCGTGTAGGTGCCCATATCCACACTTGGCACTTTGCAGAAAACATGTTACTTCCTTCTCTCAACAATCCTTTCCTTCACAAATATTTACTTTGCATTTCCTGTGCGCGAGGCATGGCCCAAACGGAGGCAGCAATGAACAAAAAGCAGGCAACTCTCTACTCTTCTGGGGCTTGTGTTCTTCAGTGGGCGAGCATCTCTTTATTTTATAAAAAATAATTAATTTCTTTAAATTGGAGGCTAATTACTTTACAGTATTGTGGTGGTTTTTGCTGTACATCGACATGAATCAGCCATGGGTGTACCTGTGTCCCCCCCACCATCCCTCTAGGTTGGCCCAGAACATTCCACCTCCCTCCCCACCCCATCCCTCTAGGTTGGCCCCGAACACTGACTTTGAGTGCCCTGCTTCATGCATCGAACTTGCACTGGTCATCTGTTTAACATAAGGTAATATACATGTTTCAGTGCTATTCGCTCAGATCGTCCCACCCTCGCAGTGAGTGAGCATCTCTTAAACGGGCTTTCCTGGTGGCTCAGACAGTAAGGAATCCACCTCCCAGTGCAGGAGACTTGGTTCTAATCCCTAAGTCAGGAAGATCCCTTGGAGTAGGAAATGGAAACTCACCCCGGTATTCTTGCCTGGAAAAATCCATGGACAGAGAAGCCTGGTGGGCTATAGCCCACGGGGTCACAAAGAGTCGGACACAAGCAAGCACATACAGACATCTCTTCAAATGGTACTGTTATCCTCATTATTAAAGAGAAAATAAAGTTCAGAGTTTTCATAACTTGGAATTTCACATAGCTGATAAGTATAAGAGATGGAACTCAAGCATTGGTTTCTAAAACCAAAACCCACCTTCCTTCTATTACATTGGACCACTCTGTGCCATTGGCAGGCCTTACTTCTTGAATCCTATGACTGAGGGTGTGAGATAGGATATAACAGCTAGCACATTCCCAGTGAAAGTGAAAGTATTAGTCGCTCAGTCGTGTCTGCCTCTTTGCAACCCCATGGACTGTAGATCACCAGGCTCCTCTGTCCATGGAATTCTCCAGGCAAGAATGCTGGAGTGGGTAGCCAACCCCTTCTCCAAAGGATCTTCCCGATTGAGGGATGGAACCCAGATCTCCTGCATGGCAGGCAGATTCTTTACCATCTGAGCCCAATAAGCCCCCAGGCATGTTCCCAGGAAAGCGGCAAACTGGTTCTGATTGACTCTACAGGTCTCTGACTTAATCAGGTTATGCAGAGTGGAAGAGCATGATAATTCTAGAATATCCACAGCAGGCCTCCTATGCACGTAGGCAGGTGTTGCTTCAGGGGCTTTATTTGCATTGATTTGTTTTCTCTTCATAACTATTGTACAAATATGGGTACTTTTAGGACCATTTCCTTTTTACAGATGAAGAGACTAAGGGATGCAGTGTGTGTGAAACGCTTCCCAGAGTCACCAAGCTGGGGAGGGGCAGAACTGGGTGTGACCCAAGGCTGGCTGGGCCCAGGGCTAGTTCTTGGGCACTCCCGGCTGCGTGAAAGATGAGATGCAGTTGCTCTCCTGCTGAAGGAAGTCTGGATCCCCAGACATCCCTCGGGCCATGCTAGCACATCACCTGCTCTCAACTTTGGAGGGTCTTGCTCTCATAAAGAACAAGAGATTTGAAGGACCAGAAATCTGGTTTTGACAGGCAGGCAGAGAAAAGGTGCACTTGGCAAAGAGGACAGTGTGAGCCAAGGTGCAGGGGTGAGGAAGGATGCATCTGGGTTTCTAAAAAAGACAAGTCGGAGGATCATCACTCCTTTGGACACTGGACACAGAAATGGGGTCACCCAACCAGGAAGAGCTCCTCTCTGGTCAGGCCCTTCAGGCCAGCATCCTTTCCCTCCTGGGACTGGGGCAGAGATAGACCAGGGGACTCTCTCAAAGGCAGAAGCAGCTACGTACTTGGCAGGGCCCAATGCAAAGGAAAAATGTGGGGACCTCTGTCAAAAATTATTAACAATGTCAAGACGGCAACAGCAGATCACTAAACCAAGAGTGGGGCTCTTCTAAACGCAGGTCACAGGGACTTCCCTGGTGGTCCAGGAAAACACTCCTCACATCCGATGTAGGGGGTACACATTTGATCCCTGGTCAGGGAAGTAGATCCCACATGCCACAACTAAGACCCAGCACAGCCAAGTAAATAAACAAATGCAGGGTGCAGTGCCCCCAAGCCAGTCCTGCCCCCGCATCCCTCTGAGCTACAATGACATCATCACCTCCCTTTTCTTTTCCTCAAGGCAGTTCTGGGAACTGAATATCATCACATCCAAGTTCCAGGTAAAATAATGGAATCTCCAAAGCCAAGAAGGATGTGCTCAAGTTCTCAGAATTAGTGAGTAACTGCATCAAGATCAGAATAAAAATGAAATGACAACCAAGAGTTAACATTTGTGGAGTTTCAGGACTCAAAGCTGATTCTCTAAGCCAACATCCACATTTGTACACACACATTGCCCACTCTGTCTCCTGCCTGTAGCTCAGCGCTCCTGTGTCTAACGCAGAACTGAGATGGTTTCATGCATGGATTATAAAGTCTGGCCTGGACCACTTCGGTTTTTGTCCAGAGATGGAATCAACACATGTATTAACAGCTGTCCAGTGCCATGAATACCTTCCTCAAAGCTGGGTGAAGAGTCCCAAGAGGAGACAACGAGTAGCATCTTTATAAACTGCTATTGCTTCCAAGTCAGCCTCAGCCTCAGACTAGCACAGGGACCAGGCCATCATACTGTATTCAACACAGAGTTGGAGGGCTTGCTTTTCTTGATAACTAGACAAGCGTGGTTAGAGTTTTCTATTTAATTATCACAATTTTTTTCTTCCCCGATGGTGCAGCGGTAAAAGAATCTGAAATGCAGGAGACCTCGGGAGATGTGGGTTCAATTCCTAGGTCAGGAAGACTCCCTGGAGAAGACAGTGCAACCCACTCCAGTATTCTTGCCTGGAGAATCCCATGGACAAAGGAGCTTGGTGGGCTACCATCCAAGGGCTCACAAAGAATCGGCCATGACTGAGAATGTGTGCACCCATGCATGCGCGCGCGCACACACACACACACATCACAATTTATAAAGTGAGTTTAAAAATATAGCCCCTTATTCATACTCATTCTGTTACCCTATTCAGTCTATTTAGTCCAAAATTAAGACTCTTATCCAGATCATTTCTTTCCTGTGTGGTGCAATCTAGCCATACCCTTAGATGAGTAATGTGTTTAAGACCAAAGGGTCAGGCATAACTGAATTTAGGTCCATCCCCTGGTGTTATCAGAGGTGTCAACTCAAGCAAGTATTGTTGTGTGTATGCTCAGTTGCTCAGTTATTTCTGGCTCTTTGGGACCCCATGGACTGTAGCCCGCCAGGCTTCCCTGTCCATGGGATTTTCCAGGCAAGAATACTGGAGTGGGTTGCCATTTCCTCCTCTAGGAGATCTTCCCAACCCAGGGATCAAACTCACATCTCCTGCATTTCCTGCACTACCAGACGGATGCTTTATCACTGGGCCACCTGGAAAGTCTCAAGCAAGTATCAAACCTCTCCTAAGCCTCAGTGGAGGACAGAGGGGTCTGGCGTGCTGCAGTCCATGGGGTGGCAAACATCAGACATGACTCAGCAGCTGAATAACAACAAAGCCCCATCTCTCCAAGTCTGCTGAGATTAAATTCATAACTGTGTAAATCTGCGGTGATTTCAAGAACTACATCTGATGGATATTCAAGTCCTTCCACAAGATCTGCTATGAGGTTTGAAAGCTGCAAACACTCAAATAAGAACAATCACATTTAATGAGTGCTTGCAATATGCAAGGTACTGTTCCAAGTGCTTTATAGCCTATTCCTTTAGGAAACAAGGACCATCTTCATCATCCCCATCCTACAGATGTGAAAACTGAGGTATAGAGATGTTAATTCACCTTGAGGGGACTGGGTTTAGGTGCAGGCAATGTGGGTTCCATCGTGGTTATCTGGGTCATGTAGATATTTTTTGTATAGTTCTTCTGTGTATACTTGCCACCTCTTCTTAATATCTTCTGCTTGTTAGGTCCATACCATTTCTGCCCTTTATTGTGCCCATCTTTGCATGAAATGTTCCCTTGGTATCTCTAAGTTTCTTGAAGAGATCTCTAGTCTTTCCCATTCTGTTGTTTTCTTCTATTTCTTTGCATTGATAGCCGAGGAAGGCTTTCTTATCTCTCCCTACTATTCTTTGGAGCTCTGCATTCAAATGGGTATATCGTTCCGTTTCTCCTTTGCCTTTAGCTTTTCTTCTTTTCTCTATTTGTAAGGCTATTTGTAAAGCTATTTGTAAGGCCTCATCAGACAACCATTTTGCCTTTTTGCATTACTTTTTCTTGGGGATGGTCTTGATCACTGCCTCCTGTACCGTGTCATGAACCTCCATCCATAGTCCTTCAGGCACTCTGTCTATCAGATCTAATCCCTTGAAATCTATTTGTCACTTTCACTGTATAATTGTAAGGGATTTGATTTAGGTCATACCTGAATGGTCTAGTGGTTTTCCCTACTCTCTTCAATTTGGCAATAAGTCTGAATTTGGCAACAAGGAGTTCATGATCTGAAAAACAGTCAGCTCCAGGTCTTGCTTTTGCTGACTGTATAGAGCTTCTCCATCTTTGGCTGCAAAGAACACAATCAATCTGATGGTCAATCAATATTGACCATCTGGTTAGGTCCATGTGTACAATCTTCTCTTGTGCTGATGGAAGAGGATGTTTGCCCTGACCAGTGCATTCTCTTGGCAAAACTCTGTCAGCCTTAAACCTACTTTGTTCTGTACTCCAAGGCCAAATTTGCCTGTTACTCCAGGTAGCTCTTGACTTCCTACTTTTGCACTCCAGTGGCCTATAATGAAGAGGACATCTTCTTTGAGTGTTAGTTCATTAAGGTCTTGTAGGTCTTCATAGAACCATTTAACTTCAGCTTCTTCAGCATTACTGGTTGGGGCACAGACTTGGATTACTGTGATATTGAATGGTTTGCCTTGGAAATGAGCAGAGATCATTCTGTCATTTCTGAAATTGCATCCAAGTACTGCATTCTGGACTCTTTTGTTGACCATGATGACTGCTCCATTTCCTCTAAGGGATTCCTGCCCACAGTAGTAGATATATCGGTCATCTGAGTTAAATTCACCCATTCCAGCCCATCTTATTTAATTGATTCCTAAAATGTTGATGTTCACTCCTGCCATCTCCTGTTTGACCACTTCCAATTTGCCTTGATTCATGGACCTAACATTCCAGGTTCCTATGCAATATTGCTCTTTACAGTATCAGACTTAACTTCCATCACCCATCAGATCCACAACTGGGTGCTGTTTTTGCTTTGGCTCCATCTCTTCATTCTTTCTGGAGTTATTTCTCCACTGATCTCCAATAGCATATTGGGCACCTACCAACCTGGGGAGTTCATCTTTCAGTGTCATACCTTTTTGCCTTTTCATACTGTTCATGGGGTTCTCAAGGCAAGAATACTGAAGTGGTTTGCCATTCCCTTCTCCAGTGGACCACATTTTTTCAGAACTCTCCACCATGACCCATCCATCTTGGGTGGCCCTACACGGCATGGCTTATAGTTTCATTGAGCTAGACAAAGCTGTGGTCCATGTGATCAGTTTGGTTAGTTTTCTGTGATTGTGGTTTTCATTCTGTCTTCTCTCTGATGGATAGGGATAAGAGGCTTATTGCAGCTTCCTCATGGGAGAGACTGACTGAGGGGAAAAATAGTCTTGCTCTGGTGGGCAGGGCCATGTTTAGTAAATCTTTAATCCAATTTTCTGCTGATGGGCGGGACTGCTTATCATTAGGAACATCACTAGAACAAAGTTAGTGGAGGTAATGGAATTCCAGTTGAGCTATTTCAAATCCTAAAAGATGATGCTTTAAAAGTGCTGCACTCAATATGCCAGCAAATCTGAAAAACTCAGCAGTGGCCAGAGGACTGGAAAAAGTCAGTTTTCATTCCAGCCCCAAAGAAAGGCAACGCAAAAGGATGTTCAAACTATTGTACAACTGCACTCATCTCACACGCTAGCAAAGTAATGCTCAAAATTCTCCAAGCCATGCTTCAACAGTATGTGAACTGTGAACTTCCAGATGTTCAAGCTGGATTTAGAAAAGGCAGAGGAACCAGAGATCAAATTGCCAACATCTACTGGATCATCGAAAAAGCAAGAGAGTTCCAGAAAAATATCTACTTTTGCTTTATTGACTATGCCAAAGTCTTTGACTGTGTGGATCACAACAAACTGTGGAAAATTCTTAAGGAGATGGGAATGCCAGCCCACCTAACTTGCCTCCTGAGAAATCTGTATGCAGGTCAAGAAGCAATAGTTAGAACTGGACACAGAACAATAGACTGGTTCCAAGTCAGGAAAGGAGCACATCAAGGATGTATATTGTCACCCTGCTTATTTAACTTACATGCAGAGTACATCATGAGAAATGCTGGGCTTGATGAAGTACAAGCTGGAGTCAAGATTGCCAGAAGAAATATCAATAACCTCAGATACACACATGACACCACCCTTATGGCAGAAGGCGAAAAACTAAAGAGCCTCTTGATGAAAGTGAAAGAGGAGAGTGAAAAGTTGGCTTAAAACTCAACATTCAGAAAACTAAGACCATGACATCTGGTCCCATCACTTCATGTCAAATAAATGGGGAAACAGTGGAAACAGTGACAGACTTTATTTTGGGGGGGCTCCAAAATCACTGCAGATAGTGACTGCAGCCATGAAATTAGAAGACGCTTGCTCCTTGAAAGAAAAGCTATGACCAACCTAGATAAAAAAGCAGAGACATTACTTTACCATTAAAGGTCCGTCTAGTCAAAGCTATAGTTTTTCCATGTATGGATTGAGAGTTGGAGTATAAAGAACGCTGAGCGCTGAAGAATTTTTGAACTGTGGTGTTGGAGAAGACTCTTGAGAGTCCCTTGAACTGCAAGGAGATCCAACCAGTCCATCCTAAAGAAAATCAGTCCTGAATATTCATTGGAAGGACTGATGCTAAAGCAGAAACTCCAATACTTTGGCCACCTGATGCCAAGAACCAACTCACTGGAAAACACCCTGATGCTGGGAAAGATTGATGGAGAGAGAAGGGGACAACAGAAGATGAGATGGCATCACTGACATGATAGACACGGGTTTGAGTAAACTCTGGGAGTTGGTGATGGACAGGGAGACCAGGCAAGTTGCAGTCCATGGGGTCACAAAGAGTACCACATGACTGAGCGACTGAACTGAACCTGAATATGAGTTCCAGACTTTGGGTTCTTCTGCACTGTGGGCAGATCCTTTACCATTGGATTCTTAGCCAGAGGTTTTTACCCTTTAATGTATAGCACACACAGATCATCTGAAGATCTAGCTAAACCCAGCTTCTAGTTCAGGAAGTCTGGGTAGGGTTTGAGATACATTGCTAACAAGCTTCCAAATGATGACACTGATCCATGAACCACACTTTTGAGTGCTATGTGTGTGCTCAGTCATGTCCGACTCTTTGTGATCCCATGGACTGTAGCCCACCAGGCTCTTCTGTCCACGGGATTCTCTAGGCAAGAATACTGGAAAGGGTTGCCATTTCCTTCTCCAGGGTATATTCCTGACTCAGGGATCAAACCCATGTCTTGTCTCCTGTGTGATTCTTCAGAGCAGCATCAGTGACAGTGTCTCATGGAAGTTCCTTAAAAATGCCATTCATCAGGTTCCATCCCAAACCTCAAAGTCTGGGGGTGGGGTGCAGCAATCTGTGTTCACCAAGCCCTCCAGAAGATTCTAAGGAAATCTCAGGTTCTTAGAAATGCCAAGCCTCAGTCAAATGGCTCCCGCAGCCCCATCCTTTCTAGGCATCCATAGTGTGGCTATGGGAACACTCAGAGTGAGCCTTCCGCCTGTCTCAGGACTTTGATTCTTGCTGGAACCAGGGAGACACAGCAAAGGGTGCCAATGACTCTGAGTTTATCTATAATTCGTGGAGCCCCCCTAAAGGACACTATTTCCTTAAATAGAAGCCAGGGCTGTCTCTGTTATACACCTTTAATCTTCCACTCAAGTCAAGATCAAGTGAGATAAAATTATCCCAGTTTGACTCAAGTCACCACTTCGATTCCACTACCAATTGTCAAAGGTGACTGCCACTGTGTTCTCTGGACTTGACATCCCTTCTCAGAAGTTCCCCACGTTCTGTGCTTCAGGCATTCATAGACTTTGGGAGGATAAGGCTGGTAGGAGCTGGGTACAGTTGGAGGGGGGTATCAGGGGAGCACAGACACTGCGCAGCTGTTATCTGGAGCACCAGAAGTGTTTTGACAGTTTTCGAGATGGACATTAAATCACACGCTGGAGAGAGAGTGAAGTGGGTGTCAGTCAGGCTGGGGATGGGGGTGGTACAGCTGGTAAGTGGCAATTGCAGCGACTGTGTGATGGGACTCAGAATGAGAATCATAAATCTTGATTATTCTCTGTCTCAGCTGATTTGATCCAATGCCACGGACAGGGAGAGAGTTCACATCTCGCTGAAAACTGCAAAAAAAACTGATTAAATGTACAAACTGATATAAATAGCCCTCGATCCATGTTAATGTTCAAACTGTCACCACCAAGGAAAAGAGGTTGCATTTTGCAGATCGGGGATCTGTTTTGATAAGAAGAGGCATGCTGGATCCCTGGGAGCCAGAGGGACCCAGCGCCCTTTCTCTGTGTCTTCATTCTAGTTCCAGGAAATAGCTAGCTATCTCCAAGATGCCAGAATGCTAGCTGCTCTTATAATGAAGGCAATTAGTACAGCCAGCCCTCCTGATTCTGAGTGCCCTCCTGTTAAAATTAGGCACCCTATAGAAAAATGGAAATGCTGCATCGTTACCATAAAGCAATAATTAAGTAAACCATTCAATTATGGATGAAAAAAGGCACTTGGATTAATAAGAATATTGTATGCTTAAGAGCATTAAAATACCAGCGTATTACCATTTCTGCATACATAATGAATGAACTTGGAAACCAGAATGATTAGAATATAAAAATACTAAATGATGGTGCCCTTCCTCATAAACCACTGTTGCTGCTTGGGGTCTAGGGGTGGGGGGGGATGGTGTGAACAGCACAAGACCCCTGGATATTCCCATCATTGCTTAGAAATAGGGGTTGATCTCTTGAAACATCCCACAGATCACCAGCCCAGGTTGGATGCATGAGACAAGTGCTCGGGCCTGGTGCACTGGGAAGACCCAGAGGGATGGGGTGGAGAGGGAGGTGGGAGGGGGGACCGGGATGGGGAATACATGTAAATCCATGGCTAATTCATTTCAATGTATGACATAAACCACTGCAATGTTGTAAAGTAATTAGCCTCCAACTAATAAAAATAAATGGAAAAACAACAACAAAAAAAGAAATAGGGGTTGAGGGGTGAGATGGGAAAAGAGATGAAAAAGGGAAATTGAGTAGCTGGCAGCATCTACTTGCAGGATGGGGCCGGAAGAGTTGTCAGCATCCAGATGACAAGATGAAAGGTAACCACGTGGAGCAGGGGTTGCAAAGTCACATGCCCGCAGAGGCATCACTAACAGGTGAATTGGGCCAAAAGAAACGTAATGAGGTGAGGTGACTTAATGAAAGTCAACGACTCTCTGCTACTCAGCTCCTGCCATTTTTCTGCCACCAGGAAGCATGGGTTCAATGTTGCCAGATCATGACTTTCAAGAGAACTTAGAAAAGCTGATGTTTGCCTGGAGTCTCCCAAGTAAAACACTATGGAAGGGTGCGTGAGACACCCTGTTGTTGAGGACCAGATACGGCTCCTGAGTCACTAGCTGTGGTCCTCGTTGTAATCTCGGGTGCTTAAACACAGAGGGTAGGGTCAGGAAACTGTGTTCTTTCCTGACCTTGTCAATGAGTGTGTGAGTGCTGAGTGTTAGCCACTCAGTCCTGTCTGACTCTTTGCAACCCCATGGACTAGAGCGTGCCAGGCTCCTCTGTCCATGCGATTCTCCAGGCAAGAATACTGGAGTGGGTGGCAATTTCCTCCTCCAGGGCATCTTCCTGACCCAGGGATCAAACCCTGGTCTCTTGCATTGCAGGCAGATTCTTTACCGTCTGATCCAGCAGGGAAGCTTTGTCAGTAATTGGCTGTCTTACTCTAAAAAAATTGTATTGCCTCTCTAAGACTCAGTTTCCTCATGTGTAAAATAAAGTCTCCTAGACTGTAAGCGCTCCGAGCACAATTATAAGGTCTCTTTTGCTCACCTCGAAACTCCCAAAGTGTAGCAGCATGCCGGGCATAGAGCAGGTGCACAGAAAATGTCTGTTGAATGACTGAGTAAGTGAAAGAATGAATGAGTCCTGCATCTAGTCTCCTGGTTTCTTACTGCCAGTTCTGACCAATCCCATTCCCCCAGCTCCTCGGCCTGATCAAAATACAAATTTTGACCCCTGACTGTGTTGCTTTCTCTGTTTATACTTTATCCATTTTCCCACATCTGTTCATCCATCTGTGAAATCTTCAGGTGGTCTCCTGATTCTGGGTTAGGTCTGTGCTGGGCACGGGGCACAGAGAGAGAAAGAGGGACATTCCTGCTCTTGAACAGCATCCAATCTAGAAAGCTCAAATATCAAGTGAGCTTCAAAACAGAACACAGAGAGATCAGTTCTACGACGGAGATGTGTGCAAGGCGCCATTTGGTTTACTTATTAGATCCAGGAGTCGAACTTGCCCTACTTTGGAAAAAGGATTGCAGAATCCTGGTGCAGCTACGACTTCTGAAAATTCATGTTGGAAGTTCTTCTCTGCTCCTTCCTGACAGTCCTTATACCCATAACCCTGACTGCTCTAAATCTCCCCTTAGACCTATCTGTGGGAGTTGTCTTTCCTTCCAAATGCACCACTTTTTCTTTAAAGCCTCTTGCCTTCTTCCACTTTTCAGAGCTAAACATCCTAAACCTAAACCTATATCTTAGCTTTATTCATCAAGGGACTGTAAATTCAGTTGCCTGAGGATACTTTTCACCTCATAGTGGAAGATCTCATAGTTCTGATCTCAGATAAACTCCATGAAGGGGTTGATAGCTTATGGGAAGAAGCATCTTCCTGGTATCATAAGACTTTCATTTTGCAATAACTCTTCAACAGAAAGTCTTGCTTTGACACAGCACCGCCATAAAAGTGTTTCTACTTTTGCCCGATCTGCACACCTCCTGTTCTATCACTATGCAAATAATTTCTGGAATTTCAACTGCCTTTTATTTCTGACTGCAACCTGGCCAGTCTTTTTCCAGCTCATGGCTTTCATGCTATATATCACCACATGCAGCGAATATCAACCAACACACAGTACCAATGTCCTATTTTCCAATTCTTTTCCTGGAGCAACTAGTTAAGCAGGCACACGGGCAGTCTGTCTCGCAAGTTATCTATCATGAGACAGTCTGACCCAATGTGGACCACTGCCTAGCAAGGATCACCATGCTAATAGCCTCTCATAGTTTCCTCACCCCTCACCTTCCAATTGTTGAGCTGTTGTTGTTTAGACACTAAGTCATGTCCAGCTCTGCTGTGACCCCAAAGACCGTAGTCTGTCAGGCTCCTCTGTCCAAAGGTCCTCTAGAATTTTCCAGGAGGGGGTTGCCATTTTCTACTCTAGGAGATCTTCCTGATCCAGGGATTGAACCCGTGTCTCTTGCATCTCCTGCATTGGTAGTTGGGTTCTTTACCACTAGTGCCACCTGGGAAGCCTGTCCTGCATGTTTTAACAAGAGTTCTAATCCAAGATCTGGTCTCCTTTTTCTGACCTCTTCAAAGACATTTGGACCTTTCCTCTGAATTTCTTATCTGATGTATTTTTTCAATGAGCATTTATTAAACACCTGCTAAATTGCTGGCCCTTAAACAGGCACTGAGAATATAAAGAATGTAGCCTGACCTCTACACATGCTGGAGTGTGGGCGTAGAGACAAGTGCAAAATTGTAATGCACTATTTCAAGCCTTGAAACGTCATTTCACTGTCTTATGTGCCTTCCACTTGTCTTCCCAATAGGGATATGTCAACAGAGGTTGTGATGTATGAAATGTATTGCTAGTGTATCTGGACATTTTCATAAACAATGGAAAAATATTAGCAGTGTGTGAGGAATAAAAAATTACAGTGGTAGAATTACACATTTTAAAAAGTCTTCAATTATGCTTACAAGAGACTTTGCTAATCAAGTTTTCTCACCTTCTCGAATCTTGATTTTTTTGTTCCTTGATCTTCCTTCTTTATTCAAAGCTCTGGCTCATTGAATGAGATACAAAGCTTGGTGTTTTGTTTTGGTTTTTTTTTTTTTTTTACTACTGTTGTGTATTATATTCTTCTCTCTCAGGTCCTCAAGTTTATACATTGGACAGGAGTCTTTTCCCCACGTGCCACATGAGAGGAGGTAAAGACATGAATCTCTGTCTCCTTGCTTTACCGTAAAATAGGTAACCACGAAAACCACGCCCTGCTGGCTTATGTACTGAGACACAGGCCCTGTTGCCTTGGCTGATTAATTCTTGAGAGTGACTTGGAATTTGTACGTATCTCCTTCACCATCATTAAAGAGACATTAATTGATTTTTCAGCTGCAGAATCTACTCTGTTCTCCAACTTTACAGCCCTCTCAATCTTAGCCAGAAATTGCAAGGGCTGTTTGGCCCTGGCATGATTGTCATTCATCTTGGCTTGAGTAATACATGGGAAAAGAAGCCTAGACTCTGTAGACTTCATGCCTGTAACTCACATCTCCACCTGATATACGCCTGATAATATTGAGGTGGCCAAAAAGTTCGTTCAGGTTTTTCTGTAACTTCTTATGAAAAAACCAAACAAACTTTTTTGGCCAACTCAATACCTGTCCTAGATTAGTAAAGCATGGATTTCACTTTCCTTTCTATTATACTCTCTGTTTGGTCTCCATTCCAACTATATTTCCTACTCACACACACACACCCACCAACACATGTTGTCAGAATGTGACTAGGCAGTCCGTCAGCCAAGTCCAGTCTGAAGTCATGTTTTACTGTCCTTGTTCATGTATTTTAAACAGCTCGGTTGAAATGCTTTCAAGTCATACTGGGGCTCTCCAGGAATGGTGGGTACCAGAGAGCCCATCAATCTTTATTCTCCACTTTCATCTATGTATCTCATCAGCCTGGCTGCTGGAGGAATCTGAATTGGCACTCCTCAGCCACAGAAAACTACTTCCAATTTCCTAACTATGCCATGCTATGCCTTCACTTGAAGCCACTACACATGCTCGGACACGGAAATGGCAACCCACTCCAGTATTCTTGCCTGGAGAATTCCATGGCCCGAGGACCTGATGGGCTATAGTCCATGGGGTCACAAAGACTCAGACATGACTGAGTGACTCAGAAACACACAGATGCTGATATTCATGCTCGGACTTTTTTCCTTCCCAAGCTGGGACTAAAAGCTGAGAGGCTGGTACAGACAGGTGACTCTGATAAGCATTCAAAATTAAAGAAACTGTTGGCATCCCATCTTATAGAAGAGGAAGCTTGGGGGCTCCGGAGACCAGGATAATTGTGTAATATCATGAAGCTAATAAACAGTAAATCCCAGCTTAGAAATCAGACCATCAGCTCCCAAACACACCTTCCTTTCCAACAAGTTATCTCAGTCATGCTGCCTTATTCTTCAACACTCAATTCACATAATCCCTCCTCTGGGAAGGCTCCTTTGAGTTCCCACGGGCAGAATTAGTTGCTCCATCTTGAGCATCCCCACAGGATTATACATAACGAGTCTTTGTGAAGTTATCACACTTGGTTGCATCTATTTGATTTCATGTAAATATCCCCCTGGACCAGTATTTCTCAGACTTGAAAATGACAGCACCCCACAGTTATCCACAGATTCCCAGGTTTTCCTTGAACCTCAGTTTAAAAGCCCTACCCTAACAAACACCAATATATTTTAAAATTACAGTTTTTAAATTGTAAAGCTATTTAGACTATAAAAATATTAAAAACTTCCACCTAAACTAGTCTTGAGAGAAGGAAATGGCAATCCACTCCAGTATCCTTGCCTGGAAAATCCCATGGACAGAGGAGCCTGGCGGGTTACAGTCCATAGGATCGCAAAGAGTCAGACACGACTTAGCAACTAAACAGCAGCAGCATTCTAATCTATGCCCCCTCTTGAAGGCAGAGGCCATGTCTCATTCATTTTTAGGTCATTATTGCACAATTTCAGACTTGGCCCAGAATGCAGCTCCTGAAAATGTCAGTTGCATGAATGAATGAAAGACAATGTGGGTTTCCTAAGAAGCAAGGAGCCACAGCCCATGCTGTTAGGATAAATTAAGGTAAAATCAAAGACTGTCTTTGCAGGGCTGATGCCCCAAAGTCAGTGGCTGCAGTTTATACCAGTCTCAAGAGCTGAGACAGTTGAACTGGTTTTTGGCCACATCTGCATTCTTCTTGCAACATGGAAAGGTGTATCCCACCTCTGATAGAGTTGGCATAGCATGTGACTTCCTTTAGCCAATTAAATGTGATTAGAAATGAAATACATTGCTACTGGGTGGAAGGTTGTAAGAGCTGGTGAGCAATCTGCCATTTTCCTTTATTTAGAACATTCCAGATAACAGAGGCTGCATGTACTCGCATATCCAACAAGGATGCCACAGGGCAGAGGCTGGAGCTGACTGCAAAGGATGGGAATCATTGCTAAACGGGAAACACCCCATTGTGGTTGTCAGCCAAATACTTGTTGATTGTTGTTGTTGTTGTTGTTGTTTAGTTGCTAAATTGTGTCTGGCTCTTTGTGACCCCATGGACTGTAGCCTGCCAGGCTCCTCTGCCCATGGAATTTTCCAGGCAAGAATACTGGAGCGGGTTGCCATTTCCTACTCCAGGGGATTTTCCTGACCCAGGGATCAAACCTGAGTCTCCTGCATTGCAGGTAGATTCTTTACTGCTGAGCCATCAGGGGCTCATTTACTTAACAAACATTTTTTGAGCACCTAATATGTTCCAGGCTCTGTGCTAGGAGCTGAGGACAGAATGCTGTAAGAAATCAGATAGGGTTTTTGATCTCACAGAAGTCATAGTCTCTTGGGGAAGACAAATATTTATCAAAGAAAGACATTCATTTAAATAGACAATGTGACAGATGCTTGAGATGAGGAGCGTGTCACCATGAAATAAACTAACAGAATCAGGTGATGGGAAGAGACTTCTCCCAAGGAATTCACAGTTGAGCAGAGAGCTGAAGGAAGAAAAATGTGACCAGGTAAAGGCTTTGGAGGATGGGAGAAGAACAAATGAGGTAGGGTGCATGAGCAAAGAGCACAGAACAAGACTCCATGAATTTAAGGAACTGAATGAAGGTCAGTGATGTGCTATCAAGACCAATTTGGAGCTTCCCCACTTTCTCTGACCACCAGGCAAGATGGAAGCACTGGCATTCTATCACAGTGCAGTTAAGTGAGCACGTGTGAAATTACTTAGGACTTGGAAGGTTCCAGAACCTAGTAGGTACTTCACAGATGCCAGTTAAGCCTGATCTGCAGTAGGATGTACCAAATTTTTGACTTCCTTCTTTTTTCCCTTTTATTATCTTCTTTTCCTTGTCTTTTTTTTCTTTCTTTCTTTTTGCAATCGAAACCCAATATCTAAATGCCTTGGGTCCCTAAAGTTTATGTCCTTGGAGGGAAAAGAAAAAAGCAGTATGGTGAAGCAGTTTCCCTGGATATGGCCTCATAAACCCCCATCCCTATTCACAATTCATGAAAACAAAGTGTGAATTCCCTGCAGGGCATGGTCACGTGATGGATAGAAGCTTTGGTCTTCACGGCCTGAAAGTGCAAATTAAAAGAGAGGAGATGGCCTAATCTCATGTCTGCACACCTGAGAAGTATCAGTGGGGATATGATAAAAATGGGATGGGGCAGCAATGCTTTATTAAGTTCTAGGGCTCTTTCAGATACTGCTTTGTAACATCTCTAAACTGTACCTGGAAACATTCTCATTTTGCAGATGTGTACAGAGGCTAAACCAGCCAACAGATGGAAACTGAGACACACAGAAGTCCCAAAGCTGGTAACTGGTCAAACTAAAAATCTGAATCCAGATCCAACGGACTTTGAATCTTCCCAAAGGTCACAAAGATTGGACTGTGCAAAAATTAAAGCAGAAGTAATAAAAGCAAATACCTCCAGGAGCCTGTGCAGGGCAAACGAGGGGGAAGCAGCCTGAGAGAAGAAAGAGGGGGCCTGGTCAATATATGCTTTTTTGAAAAGGGGCAGCTATTAATTAGCTTCTATAGGTTATTGTCATGAGGCAAATGAGCACAGATCTTCCCATACTTCAAGAGAATCCTCAAATCCAAGTAATTATGTAACATCTCCAAGCTGTTAAAATGCTAGCATCTAATAGAGGAGGTGTACTTCCTAGGTGGCTCATGGTAAAGATTCTGCCTCCCATTGCAGGAGACACAGGTTTGATCCCTGGGTCAGGAAAATCCCCTGGAGTAGGAAATGGCAACCTGCTCCAGTATTCTTGCCTGGAGAATCCCATGGACAGAGTAATCTGGCAGGCTATACAGTCCACAAGGTTGCAAAGAGTCAGACATGACTGAGCACATAATACAGATAAGTAGATAGACAGACAGATAGATAGGTAAGTAGATGGATGGATAGATAAACAGACAGATAGACAGACAGACAGATAGATGGACAGATAGCTAGACTGACATATAGATTCCCAGCCTCTGCAGAGACCAAAGCTGTATTAAATCCTCACTTAATCCAGTGGTTCTCAACTGGGTGTGGTTTTGGCTCCCAGGGAACATCTTCCAATGTCTGGAGACTCTGAGTTGTCACCACCGTGGGCAGGGAATGCTCTGTATTCTGGTGGATAGAGACGACGGATGTTTATAAATATCCTACCATTCATAGGACAGTCCCCCCACCCCAAGAATCATCCAGCGTCAAATGGTCATTGCACCAAAGTTGAGAAATCCTGAGTTAACCTGGAGTCCCTGAAGCTCTGATCTCCGGTTGAAAGGTTTCTTTACCCAGCTAAGTCTTCTCTAGGTTTCATTTTCATCACCCCTCATGGCAATCCTATGGCAGGGATGGCATATTTACTTGCTTTTCATTTGGTTTGCCTTGTTCCAGATCAGGCTAATTCTTACTAATGCTGAAGGTCTTGAGCTATACTTGCAAATCCAGCTTAATGTTCAAGTGTGTGTAAGAAACGGGAGCAATTCAACTCCAGTCAATAATGTAAACAAAGCCTGGTTTAGATAAACCCTATTACCAGGCCTGAAGTGGCCCAGGGCAACTCTGCTACTGCTGATTAGTGTAAATGCTAAACACAAACCAATTAACACACTCTAAGGCTGCTTATCTCCTGTCACTTAGCACAGAAATAAAGCCCAATGCTAAATACACATATTGATTTAGCCATTAAATCCAACATCACTCAAAATAAAACTCATTATATTATTGAGTAACAACAAAGTCACCTCAGTTTTCAGGATGGGCCGTATTATTAAGAAATTTCACTTTTCTACTTTTCCACTGATTTCCCAAACCACCCTGAGTACTTCCTCCCAAAGTGGGTCTTAACCAGCTCCAGGACAAACCTAAAAGGAAGAGTTCTGCATTCCCTTTAACAGGTGATCTTTGCTTTTAGCTCTAAAGAGGTACCTTCAGAAGGGAATCCTTTTCCTTTAAAATGCTATTTTAGCATAGACAAGGAGATTTTATGCTTGAAAGAAAGGATATTAAATGGGAAGCTGAACTGGGATATTAAACAACAAATACAAAAACCACAGGCGTTATAATAAAAATGAGTTAACTTTGAACATTAACCATAAGCACTGATCCGATGCTTATGGGGAAAAAAAAAAACCTGCAGAAATACCTTCCTAGTTTAGGTGTAAACAACAGGCTGAGGCATCTGAAAAACTAATCATGAAATCAATTTGAACAGGCATTTTAATTTATTCTGTATCAGGTGCCAAAAGCCCTGTTCCATGTTCTGTCATTTTCGCAGTTGTCACCTTTTACCAAAATAATTTAAATAGTGAGGGACCAAGTCCCAGTGAATGCTTTGTTTTACTGACCTTCATATGCCATATGGTAGTTTGGAGTGTCGGCATGCAGATGACACTATTCCTTACAGGTAACACAGAAGACGTCAGTCCTGAGTTATCTCAAGAAATACCTGCTTCTAGAAGTCCCCGGCGGCACTAGTGGTAAAGACTCCGCCTGCCAATGCAGGAGACATAAGAGATGCAGGCTCAGTCCCTGGGTCAGGAAGATTCCCCTGGTACCCACTCCAGTATTCTTGCCTGGAGAAGCCATGGACTAAGGAGCTTGGCCAGCAATGGTCCATAAGGTTGCAAAGAGTCAGACATGCCTGAAGCAATTGAGTACTCAAGCACAGAAATTAAGTGTCTGCTTTTTGGGTTGTATTTTCCTATAGATTTGATATCTGACTGACAGGATTGGACACATGATCCTAGTCCTTGTAAATATCTCTCTATCAAATGCTGCTATTACCAGAGCATCCTTATAAAGCACTTAATAACTAGTTCATTTATCAGCTGCTCTTAACACATGGCTCTGGTGTGTTACAGATCGATGGTAGAGACAGAAGTATCCTTACAGTTCAGGAAGAACACATAATCCATTGTATCTCCTATTTACCCAACACACCTTATTGATGGAGATCTATTATACTCAAGAACCTTACTTATGAGGATAGCAAGAAGCCCTGTCTTAAGAGAAAAGAAGAAAAAAAACCTTCCATGGGGACTCAGAATGATAACCTGGAGTGAACATATGCATTTATCCCCTTTCCCTCTAGAAAGACCATTAAAATGATAGTAAGTATATGTTAAACTCTACTTTCTAGGTTTGTTGAATATGTATAGAAATACATACGGACAAAAAGAACTGGTAGGGGACAAGAGTAGATGAGGAAACTGACGTGTCAGGATGGAAAAAAATTGGAACTGAGCACCCTCACTGGCAGGCTTCAAAAAGAGGCAATAACATTTGTTCCAGGGAAACTTGGGGGGCCCAGAGCTTGGAGGTTCCAGGCAGAAGGGGTGGGCGCAGGGCATGGAGCTACACACAGTGTTGTTAGTTGAAAGTCTACTCCCCGGGCTGCAGTGCCAGGCAATTTGTCTACCTCACTCCATCCCACCGTCGAATGCCAAGCTGAAAATACCTCCAACATGAAAGAAAAGGAATCAAACACAGTCTGTGGCTTCAGAAGGGAGACACAATCAATGCAGTTCATCTGACTATCCATAGTGACAAGTTCATGGGTGGGCATACTACCAAGTCATTCCAATGAAAGTCACCCTCGGGAGGTTAAAAAAAAAATTTTTTTTTTTGATGTGGACTATTTTAAAAGTCTTTGTTGAATTTTGTTACAATAGTGCTTCTATTTTATGTTTTGGTTTTTTTATCACGAGGCATCAAGGCATGTGGGAATCAAACCCACACCCCATGCATTGGAAGGTGAAGTCTTAACCACTGGACTGCCTGGGAAGTCCCACCCTTGGAACTTTTACTGGAAATATTAAGTAAAAGATGCATTTGTCCTGTTGGGACTGCTAAACTGGTAGCACGCAAGCCTGCAGTTTCCTGGGGGTCATCATTATCCCAGCGGAGACTGCCTGAGAATGAAGTCAATAGGAGCTGGTCCACGAAATGAGAGAGGCAGATTCATGATGAGTAGTTTGAGCACCAGGATCCAGCCATACCTGAAGCTAGTTATCCCTGGATAGAAATCAGGAAACACTTAGTGCGCAGTTACTATGTGTCGATCTTTCTTCTAAGAGATTGACTTAGGTGTAATCAATGAACCCTCACTACAGCCTGCGATGAAGGAACTCTTATTATCTCTGTTTTACTGACAAGAAAAGTGTTTGGACAAGTTAAGTAAATAGGAGATCAATGGTTCTAACTCAGGAGGTCTGGTTCCAGAGTCAACAAGTTTAAAACATATTATATAATCCCTGTTGTTAGCTCTGGGAGTCAATAAATTCCTATAAGTCAGTTGGACTTGGATTTCTGTCTCTTTCAACTGATAGAGAGTCAACCAGTCTACTGTCTTGTCTGATGGGAGCAAGAAAAAAAACCGCTTCTGATGGGAGCCTGCCAAGTACGTAAACATTATTTGTGTAAAAGGCCTTGATTGACCCTTCTCCTGTGAGCTGTTTTCAAGTAAGGAATTCTAAGGATACTTCTGGGAATCCAAAGTCCTTTATCTGGAAACACCAAATTATCCAAATCTTTCTAAAGTTCAACTGTTTCAGTTGAAACTGTTTCACTTTCAAAAGTTCTTGTTTCTGGATTTTTCCTAAGATCTAAACCCACTTTTCCACTATTCCTCCGGGTTTGTCAGCTGCTCAGATTTCTGGTGAGCAAGGAATTTAGCTCTTAACCCTTTCCACTATTTCTGGTTTACTTCCTCTTATAATAAACAAACTAGACCTTTGCCTGACTTTGTCCCACCTGGTCTCATGAGATACATTTTAAGTGTGGTGACTATTTATTGTCCCATGTGCTCTAAAGTGATCCTTTAAAAAAACATTCACAGGTTCCTACGTTAGATTCCCCCCCCCCTTCCGCCCCGCTTTTTTCTTCTATGCCTCCACTTTTCCTGAATAATCTCAGCCATTCTCAAGGCTTTAATGACCAACTCTATACACTGATAATCCCCAAACTTCACAGGGAGTTTTGACTCTTCTTCTGAACACTACACCTCTGATTCCAATTCCCTACTACTCACACGCACCTGGAAACTCCACGGAAACACCACCAAAATAATTTCTGTTTCTTCCATGCTGCTCTGCTCCTCTACTTATATTTAAATTTCGTTAATGGTATTATCATTCATTCAAGATTCTAAAATAGACAACTTGGTTTCTTCATCTTTCTTGCCCAGAACCCCTTGTTCAATTAGTTGCCAGGTCCTGAAAACCCTCCTATAAGAAATCGTTCAGAGAAAAAGAAACCCTCTTACACCGTAGGTGGGAATGTAAACTCATGCAGCCATTATGGAGAACAGTATGCAGGTTCCTTCAAAAACTAGAAGTAGAACTACTATATGATCCTACAATCCCATTCCTGGGCATATCCTGGGTTGGGCAAAAAGGTTGTTTGGGTTTTTGTGTCAAAGATTATGGAAAAAATCCTAATGAACTTTTTGGATAACCCAATATCTGGAGAAAATTCTAATTTGAAAATATACCAGCACCCCTATGTTCCAAGAAGCACTGTTTATAATAGTCAAGACACAGGAGCAAACTAAATGTCCATCAACAGATAAACAGATAAAGATGTGGTACACATATATAATGGAATAATACTCAGCTATAAAAAGGAATGAAATGATGTCATTTGCAGCAACATGAATGGACCTACAGATTATCATAGTAAGTGAGGAAAGCCAGACAAAGACAAATAACATATGATATCTCTTTTATGTGAAATTTTAAAAAAAGATAAAAATGAACTTGGTTACAAAAGAGAAATAGACTTACAGACATAGGAGGCAAACTTATGGTTACCAAAGGGGAAAGAGCTGGAAAGGGATAAATTCGGAGTTCAGGATTAACATATATACACTGCCGTATGCTGCTGCTAAGTCGCTTCAGTCTTGTCCAACTCTGTGCGACCCCATAGATGGCAGCCCACCAGGCTCCTCTGTCCACAGGATTCTCTAGGCAAGAACACTGGAGTGGGTTGCCATTTCCTTCTCCAACATTGCTGTATATAAAATAGATAAACCACAATGACTTACTGTATAGCACAAGGAACTAAATTCAGTATCTTATAATAACCTACAATAGAAAAGAATCTGAAAAAGGATAGATTTATATATATGTAAATAGAATCACTTTGCTATAGCCTGAAACTAACACAACACTGTAAATCAGCTATGCAGTTGAAAAAGTCATTAAATGAAGGGGAAAAAGGGAAAAAAATAGCCCTCAGAGACATCCTCTCTTCTCTTCCCTCACTATTTCTTGGCTGAACTCTTGCCAATAACCCCCTCAACCACACCTTACCCCTAGGTTCTTTCCATCCTAATCTGCCCTCCTCACTGTAACCAGCACAGTCTCTCTTCAAAAAACATTTCAGGGCACTGGAAAAAAAATGGCACAGTAGGTGCAAGCAGTCAGGAAACCCTTTCTTGAATCCCTTTAAAATGCCCTCAAACAACCAACAAGAGGATGGTGTGGCATTTTCACAAACAGGATAAAATCAATCACATTCTGAATCAGGGCCGAGTTTATATTAATTGCAGTGTCTTTCAAAATGGGTTTTAAAACATATCTTATTATATCACAAGCTTGTTGAAAAATATCAATTACTTTGTTACTGCCTAGAGAAAGATAAATCCCAATATCTTTTAGACCTTTTATTTGGAAGTAATTTCAAATTTAGAAGCTGCAAGAATAAAAATAGCACAAAAAACACCTGTACTCAGATTCACATATTTTTAACATTTTGTCTCTTGTGCTTTATCATCTGCTCTATATAAATATTCACACAGACACACAGATTGATATTTTCCACACCAATTTTCGAGTACATTGTATGAATTGTGGTCTTCGACCTTTAAATAGTTCAGTGTTTATTTCTAAGAATAAGAAGCGTTTGTATATATCCACAGTTCAGTTATCCTCTTCACTAAATTTAACACTGATTCAATATTTTTTTTATCAAATCTACCATCTAAATTCCAATACTATCAATTGACCCAATAGAGTCCTTTATTGCTTTTCCATTCCGTTTAGTACAGGGCCTAGCCAAGGATCAGAGATTACATTAATCTGTAACGTTTCCACAACCTTTCTCTATCTTTTATAACTCTGACATGTTTTGAAAAATACAATCCCCTTTTGTCTTTTAAATAGAACTTTCCTTCATTTGGGGTTTGTCTGATTGTTTCCTCACGATTAGATTCAACCACTCCCTCATTGAATGCCATATACGTATACCCTGCCCTTCTCAGGGTAATATGTCTGAAAGTCCAAACATGTCCAATGTAGCATTCAGGGTCTTTAAATTCTGACTCTCCCGAGAGTCCATATACCCATTGAACCCTGCCTGGCTGACCTCCCAAGGACTAGTCTTTGGAGAATCTTATCTCCCCATCATCCATTCCTTTGATGAATGCCCTCCCCCAATTCCTGATGAATCTTCTTTATTTTCATAGGGGTAGATCCTCTTTCTCTTGTTTCAGAAATATCATCTGGGACCAGGAATGGACAAGAAGGCCCTTCCTCTCCTTAGACACAGAAACGGAATCAAGGATGGGCACGTATCACTATGGAGAACAATATGGAGGTTCCTCAAAAAACTGAAAATAGAACTGTCATATGATTATGGGCATATATCTCCTGGGCATATATCTAGAAAAAACTATAATTCGAAAATAGACATGCACCCCAGTCTTCTTAGCAGCACTATTTACAATAGCTAAGACATGGAAACAATCTAAATGTCTATCAACAAATGAATGGATAAAGAAGATGTAGTACATATATAGGACAGAATACTACTCAGTTATAAAACAGAATGAAATAATGCCAGTGTAGTTACAAGGATGAACCTAGAGATGATCACAGGAGGCAAAGTAAGACACAGAGAGAAAGACAAATATCATATGATATCTCTTATATGTGGAATCTAAAATATGACACAAATGAACGTATCTACGAAATAAAAACAGACTCACAGACATAGAGAATAGACTTATGGTTGCCAAGGGGGTGGGGGCTGGGGGAGACAAAGATTGGTAGTTTGGGGTTAGCAGATGCAAACTATTATATATTATATCATATAGAAAGAATAAGCATCAAAGTCCTACTGCACAGCACCGGGAACTATATTCAATATCTTGTGACGAACCATCATGGAGAAAAATGTTAAAAATAGTGTATATGCATAACTGCATCACTTTGCTATATACTGGAAACAATCACCACATTGTAAATTAACTGCATTTCAATTTAAAAAAGAATGACACATATCCCAAGTTAGGCCACCCTGGACTTTCTCTGGACCTCTGAGGACGTCTCTTTTCTTTGAGCTTTGTGAATTGTGAGGAGAACATATGTTTGGCTCCTTTAAAGAAGAGCATCTTATCACAATACAGGGAGACCATCCCTAGAATGAGGGAAAATTAGCTATAACGTGACGTTATATGAGATAGAAAGAGATAAGTGATGCCTCATTTAGGAACCTGATTCCTGCCATACCTTCATTACTCAGGACTTTCCGGTTACATGAGCTAGTTAAGTGTTGCTTAAGATAACAGTGAGTATCTATATCTTGTAAAATGCATTAGCCTGACTTTGTCACGTTTTCCACACTACTCTGTGTTGCTGATGTCTGGCAAGATATCAGGTTGGACAATAATACAAACCTTTGTTTGTGCAAATTTATTTAAAGACTAGATTAGCATTTCTTAGACTCTGTATTCACATATTGCTCTACAGATTGTTCAAACCTGCTCATGAGTAGTCTGATAGAAGAGACAAGTACATTACTATCTGAAATTATATTTTAAATAGAAAGTTCAATATGAATTTTTGAAAGCCCTTAGGATGTGTCTAAAGTAGTTCTCAGAGGAAAACTCATAGTTCTAAATGTTATGAATTTTAAACTATACACGGGAAAATAAATTATACTTAAGGATCTAGAAAAAGAATAAGATAAGTACAAAGAAAACAGATGGCAGCAATTTAAAAAGACAAAAACAGAAATCACTAGATTACAGGATAGAAGAAAAATACTTGAAATGATGAATACAATCCCAAACATAGTTTTCTGAAAAACCATCTGTTCACCTAATCAAAAGGAGAGAAAAATGCGAATTCACAATATTGAAGTAAGAATGGAGAAACAGTCTCAGATGCAGAGGCAATTTCATTATGCAAGAAAGATATGTATGCCCAGGAAGCTTCAGAAGTGAATTATATCATAACTGTTAAGAACAAAAAAAAAGTCTTGTGCCATTTAACATGTTACAGAGCATTCTTTCAAAAGCATAATGTGATAGATGCTTAGAGAGAAATCTTAAAAAAACTTACCAGGACATTCAGTAGAATCATTTCACTAGTTCTCAAAGTTTGACTATGGAGTCATCAAATGGACAAGAGCAGAAAGTACATCCCAGACAAAGAGAATTTGGGGAGAAATACTTGGATTGTGAATACGCAGAGGAAATAAATATTCATCAAATAGAACAAGCCTGGGAAGAGTGGAAAAATGGATTAAATGTCAGGACCAGGAAAGAAAAACACTGATAATCTGGAGAGTTTTATGATGGAGTTGATTTCTAATAATATCTAGATATGCTCCTGAACTTTGGTAGATAAGGCCAGGAAAGTAGTCACACCTATGATATCAGGTATGCTGCACTAACTCATTACGATCAGAAATATGACGTGGGTAGAAAAAATGTGAAGTAATCATAGGTTATACTGCAGAAGTATACTATCTGGAAAGAAGATGACAGTCTCCATCTGCAGTGCTCTGGTCAGTACACTTCGATATAATGTTCAGTTACAGAGTATTGGATTTTGAAAAAAAAAAAGAGAGAACATATCCAGAGGAAGACTAGGATAATTAGGAGTCACTTGATAGAAATTATTGTTTTGCTTTTCTCACTCTTTGAGGAAAAATCATTCACTTCTCCTTTGGGAAGCATTTGCCATCACCCCCCTCCATACACATATAACAGCATCCTTAGCCCATGGTGGGTCTTAAAATCAGGCAGAGCAATGGATACATGATCCAGGCATGCCCAGCCAGTCTATCCTCCTGGAAAAAAAAGGAAATGATTAGTTTTTAGGCTCTTGATCACGAAATTAACTAAAGATTTGAGTTGGAACTATTGGAAAAATGTTCACTGGAATTGCTGAGTTGAGGAGACACAAGTCTGAGGCTACTAGGGGACACTGTGACCATGAAGCCAGTGAAGAAAATAAAATACACAAGAGATGGGGAGAGAAAAGTTCCTGATGCCATTAGTGACAACTTTGGTCCAGTCAATATGAACTCTTCAGCTATGTAAATCTAAAATGTTCTTTTAACTAGTTTTAGTTCAGTTTCTGCCATTCACCACCAAAAGATTTCTAGTTAATTCAGCATGCCATAAGAGAAATGATTAATGGAACTATTGGTTCTGAACTTGAAATGACACAGGGAAACCATGACTGCCCTTTTTAAACTCAAAAACAATTTCACTGAAATCAAGACAAGGTAAGGATGACCTACATCATAAGTATTTATTTTGTACTTTTTGAGGTTTAAATAATACAATAAGACAAAAAAAATCAATTAATTTCTAAACTACTAGATAAAAAGAGGAAATTTTTTTCTCTTTGGTGATATGATTATCATCTTGATAAATCATTCTGATTCAACAAAGTGGTTAAATAAAAAACAAATACACAAAATCAATATATTTTCTAAATCAAGCACCATCTAAATAGAAATTAAAATGAAAACAAAATCATAAACATGATAGGAGAAATACTTAGAAATGCATTAAACCCAAAGAATGAGGTTTATATAGAGAAATCTATTAATATAAAACTGTATTTAAGAATATCAATATACATATCAATAAATGGGAAGATATAGTATGTCCGTGGATAGAATGACAATATATTAATATTACTATATCAATTATTTGAAAATAACCTTATTAATTCAGTGTAATTTCAATTGGATAACAAATTTTTGCTAATTTTATAAAATGATATTAGTTTTTACATGGAAGAATAAATTTCCCAGAGCAGTCAAAAATATGTGTCAAGAAGAATAGTGAGGAATGACTTCCCTTGTAAGGTAGTAATACTAAAAGATACTATGAAATTAGCATAATCCAAACAATGTGGTATTGAAACAAAGAAATAAATAGATGGAAGGTGGCAGTAATGAGTAATATAATATATATATTATATACATTTACATATATATATATATATATATATCTCCAGTAATGAAAGCAGAGTTTTACTTAATAAATAGTGCTGACACAACTGTCTATTTTCTGGAAGAAAACAGAACCCATTATCTTATACTGTGTATTAAATTTTTGATAGATTAAATTTTCTAATGTAAATTAATAATATAGTTAACTTCTAGATTATAATTTAAAATTATATGCATATTTCCAGATACTTAAACCACACAAAACACCCAGAAGCTCTAAAACTCTCTCCAGACACTTTATCTTGTCCTCAGTCTTATCCCAGACCTCTGGTGGAAGAAGATGGATACAAAACAGTCATATAACAAATAGATGATTCTTAGAATCTATGAAGGTATCAGGGGATGGTGTTGTCACCACCAATGCCTGCAGAGAACCGCTATAAGTAATAATTAGAAGGCATTTGGTCCCAAATCCTATCTAGTCTCTAATCACATTTCTTTGCTAGTTCTCAGCCAAGGGGAAAATTTCCTGTATCATTATTTCTACTGAATATCTCCCGGTCCATCTTATCTACAAAGATACTGTTTTTTTATAAGAAAGAACAAATCAACTGAAGCAAATGTGCTTCTTAGCAAGGTGACACACAGTCAGTTTCAAATGCGTAATCCTGGTAGAGTTAGGGAAAATGGAAGAGAGACATCAGAAGATGAGAGAAAAATTTACATTGACTGTTCACCTACTATGTGTAAAATATTTTCAATATCCAAAAACAGAAAAAAAATCACACACAAAAAAAACAAAAACAAAAACAAATCAGTGCATGTCATTATCCCTGTCTTCTAATGAGAAGACCCAGCAAGTTTAAATAACTTGTTTAAGAACTGTGATAAGTATTCTGATGTGTCTTCCTGCTTGTTCTCTCCTTTTAGCACTCTGATTTCTCTTGGAGAAATCATCCACCCCCATCCTCAGTCCTTGTCTCTCCAGGGATGGGCACATGGTTGGGGCATAGACAATCACTTTGTTTCATCCCCTCGCCACAGTGATTGGGACAGGCGTGGGACTCGGGTCAGTTCTATTAGAGCAAATTTTAAAATTTTGTTGGAATTGTTGAAAAACATAAATTTATTTCCAGTTGGGTAGCTGAGCTGGTAAACTACAAGGCTATAGCTGCCAGAGGCTGCCCTGTGGACAGTCTCAACCTAAGAACTGAACTGAAGAGACGAAAGCATTTTTAAGAACTAAGGCAAGAGACAGAGTCTTGATTCTACAGTTTGAGCCCCTGGATCCAGCCATACCTGAAGCGAATGCTGACTTTGGATTTTACAAGTACAAAGATCAATAGATTCCTCTATTTACTTAAATCACTTCATGTTGGGCTGCTGTCCCATGTGCAGAAAACATCTTGATTAATTGAGTCACCATGGAGTTGACTGAGCCAAGATATAAATGTCTTTCTTTCTGACTCCAAAGGTCATAATCTGTCCACAGGGCCATGCTTTCTGGAAAAGCACTATTTATTAGCTGGAGGAAAATAGTACAATTCACAAAATAATCTGCTGTGATTCCTGACACGCACTTAGCCTGCTGTGAACACTACACTGTCTTTGATGAATAGGATTAAGGAAGAACATTGGGAAAGTTGTTAATGGGATTTAAATCGCATTGGAAAAAAAAAAAAAAAACAATGAAGTTCATTTCCCAAGGACTTGGCTTTATTCAATAGGTAGGTGGTACTTGGTAAAAAGTACATGCTGAAGTGGAAAGAACAATGCACTCTGAGTCAACAGAACAGAAACGTAATTCTGGTTTCACCATTCAGCTATGTGAGTTTAGGCAAGAGAGGGTAGTTCTCTGAGCCTTAATCCTTTCTTGTCCTTCTGGCAGAGATCTTGTAAAACAAAAATAAGATCTGGGCTGTTAAAGCACTTTTATTATTATTTTTAATTGCAAAGGGCTATAAAGTAATATTACTAGATGTTGCTGTGGCATTTGGGTACAGTTTAGATTGCCAGTGCCTTTATTACAACATATAATAGTGAATTTTAGACTCAACATTAAAAACAAATAACATATTTTAAAAAATGAATATTGGTTAAGAAATAAGTAGGATCAAGTTAACTGCATTTACTAACAGAAGACATTAGCTCAAAGGCAGTATTGCAAAGATAAAAATGGTGACTCACAAACAGCATATATAATATTCTCATTTCATAAAGTACTGTATGAAATGGTAAGATATGTAGATATTGTCAATAAGAAAGAGTGGGCAAATAAAGAGAATAAATAATAAGATAGAAAAAATAAATTTCAAAGATTAAAAATGCCAAACAAGACAATGTAGAAAAAAATTAAAATGTGATTAGGTCCTAACAGGGAAAGAGGTTAATAATTATAAAGCTAAGAGAATTAAGCAAAAAACATACAAAGAGGAATAGAGGGATTCTAAAGCCAGAAAACGACCTGGATCTGTACACTTAGTGAGTGCATAATATGTTCCAAAAACTAGGCATTTTATATTCAGTCTCTCGTTTGTCCTAATGGTAACACTGCATTTTACCAACACGGAAGCTGAAGCCTGGAGTGGCTAAAGGAGGTGCAGTGGCCTCACAGAAGCTACCGGTGCAGCTTAGATGGGGGCCTCTTTAGTTTTCGTTTCTAAGGTATACTTTGCCCCACACACTGCCTCTGAAATAGCTGTGTTTACGTTTCAGCGCCCCCGCAAAGGCTATTCCTAGGTGTCATTGGGATTTCAAGACAGAATTGATATCTTGAGGGTGTGAAGGAAAAGCACACGTTCTTTCAGTAACCACCCTATTCATCCCTTAGTCCTTAGTCGTGTCCGACTCTTTGCGACCCCGTGGACTGTAGCCTACTAGGCTGCTCCGTCCATGGGATTCTCCAGGCAAGAATACTGGAGTGGGTTGCCATTTCCTTCTCCAGGGGATCTTCCTGACCCAGGGATGACCCAGGGGTTGAACCTGGGTCTCCCACATTGCAGGCAGACACTTTAACCTCTGAGCCCCCTGGGAAGCCCCCTGGGAAGCCCCCTTGGGAAACCAGCCTACGTCAGCTCTTAGCGCATCTCATCTCTGGGCGGAGCGCTTCACCCGGGCCTCAGCCAATCAGATTACTGCAGTCTCTTCCCCCAGCAGGGATGGCGCCAAGGTGGTCAGCTGACCCAAGCCGGGCCAACTGGAGCTGCAATCTCAGATTACAGGGCTTCCTTCTGAACTCAGAGCATTGGATTCTTGTCCCCACCCACCCCACGTCGCCTAGCTTGACTTAAACAGAAAGCATGACCTATCACGCTGGCAGCAGCCAGGTATCCACCCGGGAGAGGAGGGCCTGCCCGAGCACGGGGCACAAGAGAGCGGGGGGAAAGAAGGACAGTGGTTTCGCAGCGCTGCTTTACCCTCAGCCACACCAACCCTGAAGCAGAATTACCCCCGCATTTTATAAGCAGTTGAGCCCGTGTGCCTGAGAGTTTCTCTTACTCACAGTTTAAGACTTACAGAAACATCAGCCGGAAGCCTTCTATCCCGATTGTGAGAAGCCATGAACGTAACCAAAAGCATTTCTCACCCCTAGCCTCAAAGCCCCAGCAAGATGCTGACTGTAAACCTGGGGCCGTGATGCTGACTGTAAACCTGGGGCCGTGGGTGTCACGGTCAGATTGCTATGGTCCTAATCGGGAGCTCCCAGGGAAGGTTCCCTGGAGGAGGGCATGGCAACCCACTCCAGTATTCTTGCCTGGAGGATCCCTATGGACAGAGGAGCCTCGTGGGCTACAGTCTGTGGGGCTGCAAAGAGTCAGACAACTGAGCGACTAGGCACAGCTCAGCACAGCTCACCTCTAACGACGTGGATGTTTCCTTTGAAGATTATGTGACTAAGAAGATAACAGATTCCCTTTTGTGTTGGTTTCAGTAGAAAGAGTCAGATAATCCTGGATTGAAATATTAGCTTTGTCACGTACTAGAAGCATGATCCGTGGGAAGTTAGTGGCTTTTCCCTCCCTCTGTGCCTTGATACATATTCCTCTTCCTGGAACATTCTTCCACCCCTTTTCCACCCCCACCTCCCCTTTGCCTGGATTAGCACTGGTCATCATCTAGATCTCAGTTTAGATATCACTTCCTCCAGGAAGCCTTCCTGGACTAAGGTCTAAATCAAGTCTGCTTTATCCTATTCTCAAGGCACCTCCATTCTTTCCTTGTTCCAGCACTTATCTCCCTATGATAATCATAGTCAAAAAATAAATATCTGTCTCCTAGCAGGATAGAAACCCCATGAGGCAGGGAGTGTGCCATAGTACTCACCACTGGATTCTCATGGTGAAGTAGAACAGTGCAGAAGTTTTGATGAATGAACAAACATCTTAGTCTTTCCATTTTCTCCTTTGTGTAATGGACACCAGTATAGCCAGAATTACAGGATCGCTAGGAGATTTAACTCTGGATGTAGTTAGCCCATCAAATGACTGGCACACACTGGATGTTCAATAAATGTTAATTATCTTCTACTTCATTTACCCTTTTCAAGAAATTTATTTTTTTAGTTAATTTATTTTTACATTAATTTTATTGAAGTATAGTTGCTTTACAATGTTTTGTTAGTTTCTACTGTATAGCAAATTGATTCAGCTATACATATACCCCCTCTTTTTTGGATTCCCCCCCCCCCCCCATTTAGGTCACCATAGAGAACTGAGCAGGGTTCCCTGAGCTAAAAATGTAGGTTCTCACTATTGGGGTTCAGTTGCTAAGTTGTGTCCAACTCTTGTGATCCCATGCACTGTGGCCCACCAGGCTCCTCCGTCCATGGGGTTTCCCAGGCAAGGATACTGGAACAGGCTGCCATTTCCTTCTCCAGGGGATCAAACATGCATCTCCTGTATTGGCAGGTAGATGCTTTACCACTGAGTCACCAGGGAAGTCCCAGGTTCTCATTAGTTATATATTTTATACATAGTATAATAGTGTATAATCCTACACATAGTATAAAATCTAATATTATACACAGTATAATATCTATTCTATACATAGTATAATAGTATAATAGTCCCAATCTCTCAATTAATTCCACTCCCTCCCTCCCTTCCTCTCTGGGTGTTCATATATTTGTTCTTTACATCTGTGTCTATTTCTGTTTTGCAAATAAAATCATTTATATAAGAAATTTGTTTCTCTTGGAGTCATTCTTTGCTATTCACTCATTTGATCTCCGTGAATGTCAGTAATAAAATCCTCAGTATTTCTTCAGAAATCGATGACATCTCAAGGGTTAATAACAATCTTTCTCAGCATAACAGTAATTCCTGGGTCACAATCACCATAGAAAGCTCTTTTTTCCTATTAGTAGCTGTCAACATGGAAATAAAGTGATTAAAACTGTTAAATATCATATATAATAAATGGCACCAATATAAAACTTAATACCCCTAATATTTCCTTTGAGTTGCTACCTTTCACATTAATTGAAGCAAGAAATGTTCCACTTAGTTAAAATATCTACTTAGTATCCTACTCATAAACACCTCTGCAGCCCGAGCTCACTGGTTCAGTGGGTTTAAATTAGTTGGTATCAATGTTATTGATGATCCGAGGATTCAGAGAGCATGCTGAGGCCGTAATTAGGAGGGTCATGCTCTAGGTTTTCCTATTCTTCACAGGCATGGACACAGTTCTGCAGACATGTGTGGGTGAGCTAACCACAGCGCCTTACAACAAAAGTTACAAGGCTTTATGGAGACAATGACAACCTAATAGATCCTTTGTGAAAATGAATGGAAACTGCCCTGATATGTGCTAGCGGCAGAACATTTTTATTGAACTTCTATTGCCATGCAAGGCAATGGGTATCACAGTGGTTAAGGGCACTGATCCCAGTCAGGCAGACTTGGGTTTGAATCTGCCTTTGCACTCTCTCTATATCCTTGAGCACAACACTTAATCGCTCTCATCGGCTGTTTCTTTATCTGCAAAAATGGAGATAATAATAGCACCTGAGTCATGAGGTTGCTGTGAGGATTAAATCATTTAGCATAGTGATTGGCACATGCCAAATGTTAGGTAATATCATTATCATAATACTTATGTGATGTAGTTTCATCTTCACATGGGTCCTATCAGACTGTATTATTATCGTACTAGAGGGCTCAATGGATTTAGAGCCAAAACATGTGGATTCAAAAGTTTAGAATGGCCCAAATCCAGAACATAGACAACCTGAAACGTCGACCAGGACATGGACCAGAAAGTCTCATTCATAGCTAGTGGGAATGCAAAATGATACAGCGACTCTGGAAGACAGTTCCAACAGCTTCTTATAAAACAGAAGCACTCTTACCACACAATCTAGCAGTCACACTCCTTAGTATTGTCCAAATGAGTTGAAAGCTTATGTCTACACGAAGACCTTCACCTAGATGTTTACAGCAGCTTCTGTCATAATTGCTGAATGTCGGAAGCCTCCAAGATGTATTTCAGTAGGTGAATGGATAAATAAGCTATGGTGCATCCAGAAAATGGGATATTATTCAGTTCTTAAAAAGAAATAAGCCAACAAGCCATGAAAAGACATGGAGGAAACTTAAGTGCATTTTACTAAGTGAAAGAAGCAAAATCCTAAAAAGGTTACATATTGTATGATTCCACACATGACTTCCTGGAAAAGATAAAACCGCGGAGGCAGTAAAAAGATCAGAGATTGCCTGCTGGGGATGGGACTGACAGAGCACAGAGGATTTTTAAGATAGTGAAACTCTTCCGTACAATACTATCATGGTTGATGTAGGTCATTATAAATTTGTCCAAACGCACAGACTGTACAATAACAAGAATGAGCTATATTACGAATGTTCAATGATTGAAAAGAAAAACATCCAAGAGGTTAAGTAGCTGTGTCACCTTAGACCATGTATTCACTCTCTCCAAACCTCCATGTTCCTATCCAGAAAATGGGAATAAACAACCCAATGCACAGGTCACTGTGCATGTCTATTGGTCGTGCATCAGAAATCCTCTAGTTCAGGGTAGGTGATCAACAAGTCAGTACTAGACTCAAAACTAAAAAGCATCCGGGATCCCGCGTGGCCTCAGCTTGCCGTTACCAAAGGCACAGCCTGGGATGGTGGGGGCTGGAGACAGGCACCGAGCCAGCGCTGACTGGAGGAAGCCAGAGTTGTTTACATTCCTAATTACAGGAACCAAGGCTTCAGCACAGCCAGGTGTCATTCCAACAGACAAGGTTAATAGGATGTGAACGGGCCCAGCTGCCGCCACTCTGTTCGCGGACGTCAGGCGTGCAGGCGAAGTCAGATGAATTAGCCGGCAGCCAGGCCACGCTGGTCAGCTTCAGCGGCTTGGAGGCACAGGTTAAAATTCAATCTTGCAGATCCTGAGTTTGTCCTACAACCTCCTCAAGGTTGCTGTAGGTCTGTTTCACAAAAAGGCGCTGCCACGCGGGTGGAGGGCCACGGCCAAGTCAGACATTTGGCCGCTGGCTTCCAACGTGGTTCTCCTTCCCCTCCAGGGGTGAAGTTTAGGGAGGACAAACGCACACGGCCAGTCAGAGCGCAAGGTTCAGGGTCCAAAGCCCGGGGGACATCTCAGCTCTGCCACCGTCAACTTGTATGAACAGCAGCGAACCATTTAACTGTTTTGAAATTCAATTTCCTCATCTACAATAGAGGAATTTTTTTTTTTTTTTAGGGTTGCTGTGAGAATACACTACTTACAGGCACATAGCAAATGAGCTTAATAAATATTAGTGAAAATTATTTAGCAGTAATGCTTTAATGGGCTACCTGGGCAAGTTCTGAATCTGGGCATCCATCAATCTACCATCCTCGCCCCACCAGCCGGCAAGATGCTTTAACCAGCCCGATTAACAACCTGTTTCTGATCAATGATTTATGGCTTATGTTTCCCTGTTAATGAAATGTAATTGCCAAGCCTGAGATGTAACGCGGTGGCAAAACAAACCGCCGTCTGAAAATTACATCCCAGGTCCCAGAAGGAAAGCTGCAGCAACAGGCCGGAATGTCTTATGATCAGAGGCGAGTGCTGCCAGGCCTTGCCTTCCAGGCGCCTGTTCTGTTCGAAGGTGGAAGAGATACTCCTGGCCAGTGCATTACTCTCCATAAAAATGAACACCGCAACGGGACGCCAAATGGCTTCAGCTAATAGGCTTTTGAATGAGGGCTAAATTTTATTCATAAGCATCCATGTCAAGACTAAAACAACATTTTTATGGACACCGGAGCATAAACAGCAGTGCTGACTCAACCAGGTCTGCCGCTGAATTGACTTGTTTCCCTCCGTAAGGCTGCTCAGACAGCAGGGGACTGGGAACCAGAGAGCCCTGGGCTGGGGTCCTGCTTCTGGCCTCTCCTCTTTTGAGATATTGGAGGCAAATTAACCAGAAACAAAAATGGAAACACACCACCCCTGACCTTCAGTCTCATCATCTAGAAACGGGGTTAATAGTGAAACTCACTTTCAGAGAGATGCTGCGAATATTAAGCTCACTTATTCATTCATCCATTATGCTGCTTTCCCATCTTGGTTCTGGGCACCCGGCAATCATCAAGATAGAAACAACACTGATCTCATGGAACTTATATTCAGACAGAAGAAAATGAGTAAGTATAGTGAATACTATGCTAACGAGAGGTCATTGCTAGTGAGAAAAATTAAACAGAAGAAGGAGATTGGTCATGCCAATGGGGGTGAGGATGCAGGCAATTTTAAAGAGGATCATCAGAGAAGGCCATCCTGAGAAGATGACACTGAAATAATTCTGAAGTGGTAGGTCTATAGACATCAGGACTTGAGCAAAGAGCCAGACTCACACAGTAAACAGCCAATAAATGGGAGCCGTTGCTCCAGTTGTTACTGGGAGAATGGTGTGCAAATACATGTGTGAGAGCTTTCAAAACATCAAAGAACCATGCGAACCAGGTCAATGAATTTCTGCATGTAAATGTCCAAGTAGACTTTTGTCACCGCTTTCTGCAATATAGATTACCCTTAAGATGGGTGCCCTGGGCAGGAAAAACTGTCTTTGACCCCAGGAAGCCCCAAAATCTCCTGACTCACTTGTTTATCAGTGGCTTCCCTCTACTCTGACAGACTCCCATATGCTCAGATATTTGCCCAATGACTAAATGAGGCCAGGAGATGTGGACAGGCAGGGAGGAGCTGTGGTTTTTCAATAACTACCTGAATTCTTGAGGGCTTTGGGGGGTGGGGGCGGGTATGCCACCTTGGCATGTGAGCCCTTGAATTTCTAGAGACTCCTAAAGTTAAAAATTCTAGGTTGTGATTTCCTCTTTCTGGAATCAAAAGACCAACATTCAAATCTGTCCTTTGAAACTTAACAGTGTAATGTTGGAAAATATCACTAACCCTAAAATGTGTATTGAAAGAGTAACTTATGAGGCTCAGAACCAGGACAGGGGTAGAAATGGGATGTAAATGCAGGATTTTTTTACTCAAAATCCCCTGCTCACATGGATTTAGGGTGGTGAAGGCATCCCTCTTTTAAAGGCACAAGGGAAGGCGCCATGCAGTTTGACCCTGCCTTAGCTATCTAACTGTATTTCCTTCTAACAAAAAACTTTCTGATAACAAGAAGGCCGTGAACTTGGGATTCAGAGAGAGGTATACCACATAAGTGACTTACCTTCATCTGAGAAGAAGGAATCAGATTGTTCTTATGTCACTGAGTGGATTAAAAATTATGTTGAGAGACTTCCCTGGTGGTCAGTGATTAAGAATCCACCAACCAGTGCAGGGGATGTGGATTTGACCCCTGCTCAAGCAACTAAGATCCCACCACAGGGCAACTAAGCCCTTGAGCCACAACTATGGAGTTTGCGTACCTCAACTAGAAAGAAGCCCGTATACAGCAACAAAGATTCTGCATGCTGCAATTAAAGACCCAATGCAGCCCAAAACAAATCTTTTCAAAAATAAAATAAAAATTATGTTGAACAATGATTGGGCATTAATATGACACGTGCTCAATTCTAAGCATTTTAGGGACATTACTGGCTTTCATTCTTGCAGAAGGAGTATTATTACCCCCATCTTGCAGAATAGGAGACTGAGCCTGGCAAGTTAAGAGTTGGCCCAGTGTCACACAGTTAGAAAATTAGGGTTAAACCCAAGCATTCTGATGCCAGAGCCTATGCAATGGCATGCCCTACTCCAGGAGATCTTCCTGACCCGGGGATCAAACCCAGATCTCCTGCATTGCAGGTGGATTCTTTACTACTGAGCCACCGGGGAAGCCCTTCTGGGTATATAGTAGGTGCTTAATCAAGAGACACTAGTTCTCATCTTTCTATAAAGCCAAACCCTATCCTTAGTGCCTCAACAAACTGCTCCTCCTCCCACATCCAGACCTTTGTTTAGAAGGGTCTTCCTATCTGAAGGGCTTCTCTTGCTTCTCTCAGCAACAAAATAGCTGTCCTGTTTATCACACTTAAAGGGAAGATCCCCTTCCTCCTGAAGCCAACAGAAATCGTGAAGGGATGACTTGGTCCACTTAAACTACAAACACTCTACCTGCAGTGCAAGTACAGTATAAGGTTTTGTTTTTGTTTGTTTGGTTTTTTTTTTTTGCCTGCCTATGTCTCTTTTCTTTTTCTTCTAAAAATAAAACAAATTTTACTTTGAGGGAAACTTCACATCCAAATTATCAGTCCAAGTTCAGTTTCGGTTTAGTTGCTCAGTCGTGTCCGACTCCTTGCGACCTCATGGACTGCAGCACGCCAGGCCTCCCTGTCCGTCACCAATTCCCAGAGTTGACTCAAACTCATGTCCATTGAATCGGTGATGCCATCCAACCATCTCATCCTCTGTCGTCCCCTTCTCCTCCTGCCTTCAATCTTTCCCAGCATCAGGGTCTTTTCAAATGAGTCAGCTCTTCGCATCAGGTGGCCAAAGTATTGGAGTTTCAGCTTCAGCATCAGTCCTTCCAATGAATATTCAGGACTGAATTCCTTTAGAATTGATTTGTTGGATCTCCTTGCAGTCCAAGGGACTCTCAAGAGTCTTCTCCAACAACACAGCACAAAAGCATCAATTCTTCAGCGCTCAGCTGTCTTTATAGTCCAACTATCACATCCATACATGACTACTGGAAAAACCATAGCTTTGACTATATGGGCTTTTGTTGCCAAAGTACTGTCTCTGCTTTTCAATATGCTGTCTAGGTTGGTCATAACTTTTCTTCCAAGAAGCAAGCATCCTTTAATTTCACGGCTGCCGTCACCATCGGCAGTGATTTTGGAGCCCCCCAAAATAAAGTCTGTCACTGTGAATAAAGTCAGTCCAAGTGGTTTATCAGAAATAACTCCAACCCCAGGCTCCACATCACCCAACCTGGGTCACCTAGTATACCCCAGAATGTTTACTAAAACTATACTGGGACACACACAACTTTCCTCTGGGATGTCCAGGCTGGTAGTATGTCAACCCTGGAGAGGCTCATGCCCATCTCTGCCCTTACTGAGGAAAGCCTTGGTAAGAATTAAGAATAAAACAGAAGGAGACAGATATCTGATGGCACTGCTTGAACTCCTTGATCCAGCCATACCTGAATCACTTAAATGATCCTATACATCTTTTATTTTTTTTCCTAAAACCATTTCAAATTGGGTTTCTGTCACATGCAACTAAATGATTCTTAATGCACACACATTCCTTAACATTTTAGCCTTGTGGTTCATTTTTTTTTTTTTTTTTTGGTAATTTTTTAGCCTTGTGGTTCATTTTTTTTTTGGTAATTTTTATTACCAAAAAATGTATGCTATTACCTCAGTGACCTTCCAGAGCCCTTAAGGACAGCAGCTGATATATTTCCCAAGCCACTAAGACCTCATAAGAGAGTTAAGGGCTCCTGGTACCTGATCACGTTAACTAGAGTAACCTATTTAGCAGCCTTGGATTTTGATGCTTAGAGCATCCATAGACAGAGATGAGTATATGAAGTCAAGTTCTAGAAGCTTACTGGGGGACCTTGGCAAAGTCCATTCACCTACCTAAGTCTCAGTGCCCTCATATAAACTGGGGAAAATAATAATGTCTAGGACGCTGGGTATAAAAGTGAAGTGATAAGACTCATTTCTTGAGAAAGGCAAGCAACTGCCCCTAACTCTGTCTCTATCCACACAGGCATATACATCTACTATTCCAGGCAAGTAAACAAGTAGAAATTAATTTATCTAGACAGACACGTCAGCTCTGCTTGGAAACACAAGGGAAGCCTGTTGGGCTGGCTTACACCACAGCAACAGGAAAAGCACCAAGCGTCACCTACCACAGGGCTCTTGTGTGAATTATATGAAGCCTGAGAAAATCATCTGCAAACTGCAAATCACTGCATTAACGTGTACCAGGAGACAAGTGTGAAAGTCGCTCAGTTGTGTCCAACTCTTTGCGATCCCATGAACTATACAGTCCATGGACTTCTCCAGACCGGGATACTGGAGCAGGTAGCCTTTCCCTTCTCCAGCGGATCTTCCCAATTCAGGGATTAAACCCAGGTCTCCTACATTGCAGGTGGATTCTTTACCAGCTGAGCTACCAGGGAAGCCATAGAACCAGGTAACTAAGGAAAACAAACTTTCTGGAAGTCAGCAAGGGGCTACAAACCCTTCTCAAAGTTCAAAAAAATCCCTGAGATGATGCTTTCTTTTACTGGGCAAATAAAGTACAATACAATGCAAAAAAAAAAAAAAAAAATTCATGGAGTGCTTTCTAACTATTGCACATTACACTGAACTTTAATACATATCTCTAATCATCATAATTCATTCAAAAGACATGTACTGAGTCCTTTTTATATACTCCTTAACAAAAGGATTAAAGAGATTTTAAAAAGAGAGATTAAAGAAACAGTCCCCAGAAACTCGGGTTTCTCAGGTGGTGCTAGTGGTAAAGAATCCACCTGCCAACACAGGATATGCAGAGATGAGGTTTGATCCCTGGGATGGGATGATCCCCTGGAGTAAGGAATGGGAACCCACGTCAGTGTTCTTGCCTGGAAAATTCCATGGACAGAGGAACCTGGCAGGCTACAGTCCACAGAGCCGCAAAGAGTCAGATGTTGATTGAGTGACTGAGCTCACACATACACACCCAGGAACTCAGATCAGTGTTGGAGAAGAATGTGTGAACAGCCACACAAGGAGAGAGTCTTGTTTGGGGAACTGAATGAGACCCCCATGTAGTAGACACTGTCAGTCCTAGTCTGTGTTTCTGGGACCCACTAGTAGAGCCAGTGACTGATGGGAGTTGATGCACAAATACCCCAGCTCCCTCACCCCTTGAGTGGGATGGTCTTGAAGTTCAACATACACCCCCAGAGTTCCCAGTGGAATTAAAACTGTAACTTACCCATTATTGGATGTCTTTCCTGTCTTCTTGCCCTTCCCCACTTCCCTACCTCTGTCTCCTAGAATCATTTTCCAAATTCACTTTTTGCACTTGAGCTATTGTCTCAGGTCAGCTTCTGGGATAACCCAAACAAGACATCTTAATGAGATGAGAATCACTGTGCCTGCTTTCTAAGCCAGGGAATTGAGAGTTAAGGTCACATGGGTGCCTCCCCAGTGCCCTCCCAGTTGGATACTGGTGTTCATACCAGGTTATGTAGCCACATGCCCCTCAAGCAAAACAATGAGAGGTCTTTCCTGAGATTCTCCACCATCACAATGTTGGCTAACACTACTCATTTCTCTCCTGCTGATGAAACACCAGGTGGCATTAAGTGTTGAATAATTCACTTCACTCATCTTTATTAATATGTACTGAGGTCCACTGAGTGCCAAGTGCTGACCTATGCCACGCTATAAATATTAAATCAGGACAAGGACATGGTCCATTATTTCAGAAGCTTGGTTGTAGAGATGGAAACAGATTCTTAACGCCAGATCCCATAGCTCTACGAAGCAACTCAATGAAGTCTGAGTATGGGATTTAGAAAGAAAGAGGGCCATGGACTTTTCTGGTGGTCCAGCAGCTAAGACTCCAAGCTCCCAACAACAGGGGGCAAAGACTCAACCCCTGGTCAGGGAACTAGATCCAATAGGCTGCAACTAAGAGTTTGCATGCTGCAACGAAGGCTGATGATCCCAAGTGCCACAACTAGGACCTGATGCAGCCAAATAAATAGACAAATACAAAAAAAGAAAGAAAGAGGGCCAAAAGGCCAGAAGGTGTCTTCCCCAGCTCTGGCAGGCCATATCACCACCCTTGTCTGCCACTCTGTTTTACTTCTAATACTACACTGCCTGGAGCAGTGGAAGTGCTCAAGAAACATTGGATGCTACCTGTTTTAGACTGTTTGGCTGCTGTAACAAAATATCAACAGATCTGGGTGACTTATAAAAAACAGATAGTTATTCCTCACAGTTCTGGAGGCTGGAAGTCCAAGATCAGGGTGCCAGCATCATCAGGTTAGAATCTCTTCTTGGAAGCAGACTTCTCATTGTGTCCCCATATGGTGGAAGAATGAGGTGGTTATTCTAGACTTCTTTTGTAAGAACACTAATCCTATTCCTGAAGGCTCTACCCTCATGACCTAATCCCCTTCCAAAAGCCCCACCTCCTATTACCACCACCTTGAGGGTTACAATTTCAGCTTATAAACTCCAGGGGGGATACAAACATCCAGACCTTAACACTACCATCATCATTATCATCCTCATCATCATCCTCACCACCACCACCACCATGCCACCACCATCACCACCACCACCATCATCACCATCATCCACCATCCTCACCACCATCACCACCATCACCATCATCACCATCACCACCATCCTCATCACCATCATCACCATCACCACCATCCTCATCACCATCACCACCATCCTCATCACCATCACCATCACCATCATCACCATCACCACCATCCTCACCACCATCACCATCATCACCATCATCACCATCGCCACCATCCTCACCACCATCACCACCATCACCATCATCACCATCACCACCATCATCATCACCATCAACACCATCACCACCATCCTCATAACCATCACCACCATCACCATCATTACCATCATCATAATTACTATCATCATTATCATTTTTATTTAACAATTCCTACTATGAAGTAGCTTCTGTAATATGGGTAACAAACAGTGATGTGTTATCCTATTTAAACCCCAAAATGCAAGTCAGATCCCCTATTCCTAGGCCCTCATATTGGCTAAAATATTTTATTGATTTCCCAGTTCCCTTATGATGTGAATCAAAATTTCTGACTTGCTGTTTCAGGCTTCTCCCACTCTCTGTGTCAGCCACTCTGGCTCTCTTTAAGTTCCTCAGAAACCCCCTTGCTTCCTCCCACCTCAAGGTGCCCACACCTGCTGCTTCTGTGTATGCCAGGCTGTCTCCTGCTCTGTGCCTTTGAATCCCTGAGTTCTCTGTCTGAGCTGTGCTCAGGCTCTCCACTTTTATCTCCCTAGCTGACGACTGCCCTGCCTGGACGCTCAGAATACATACTCATCTCTTCACTGCACCTTTCCTACAGCTGATTTTCTTGATTTGTTGATATTTTAATTTCTCCCTCCCTGAATCCTGAAGTGCATGAGGGTAGAAAATATGATGTCTCCTTTTGTAAAACATTTGAAGCACCTTGTTGGGTACACCATCTTTTCTTTAGAATCCAGCAGTGCTGCACTAGTTAGGCCTTAATATGTACTGAATGAATGAGGCAAAGTTTACTATCCTCAAAATTTTTTATTTCTTGGCCATGACGCACAGCATGTGGAATCTTAGTTCCCTGACCAGGAATTGAACCTGTGCCCCCTGCAGTGGAAGCATGGAGTCTTAACCACTGGACTCCCAGGGAAGTCCCCTACTATCCATAGTTTTAAAATGAAGGAGTTTAGAAAGGTTAAGTAACTTGCCCAAATCACACAGCTGATAAATGGCAGAGCCAGGATTTTTACTCAGGCAGTGTAAAGCGTTAAGGTCTTTAGGCAACCCTTGCACAAAAAAGCATTGCCTGCCTCAGGCCGATACTGTCCCCCTTTCTTGATAAACCTGAGACCACAGGAAGTATTTTTCTCAGACTTGTCTTAAACATCTGTGTCTTATATAGCCCCAAACCACAGGATGTAGGAATCTATTTGCCCTGGGCTTACTTACCTTGGGTCATCTTTTCTGTGAACTAAGAATAGTGAACGATGGAACTCCCCTGCTGGTCCAGCGATTAAGAATCGACCACGCAATGCAGGGGATGTGGGTTCAATTTCAGGTCAGGGAACTAAGATTCCACATGTCATGGAGCAACTAAGCCTGCATGCCAAAACTAGAGAGACCACGGACCACAATGAAGATCCTGCATGCCGCAACTACGGCCACATGCAGCCAAACAACTAAATAAATACTTTAAAAAAAAAAAAATGGTGAACTAGGCTCTCGAATGCACTTCTCTAGACAGTAGACTCTCTGTTCTGGAAACTGACAACAATGATCTAATTTTACTAGAACCGCATTGCCTGCTTTTCGGTACCCATCCTTGTGAACACATCACATCTCTCATAACTGTCAGGGGTCTAGCACAGTGTGAATTTTAGACTTTCTCCCCTGCGGTAGTGGAAATGAAGGTTTTTCTTTCCCTACCTGTTTGTCTGGTGAGTTTACCCTAGGACAGTGATTCTCAACATGTGATGCTGGACTAGACCCATCTACATTCCCCGGAAACTTGTTGGAAATGCGAGTTCTTGGGCCTCATTCTACCTACTGCATTAGAGACTCTGCAGGAGGGGCGGGCAATCTGTGTCTTCACAAGCCCTCTGGCTGATTCTGGTGGAGGCTAAAATTTGAGAACCATCAACTGGCAGACAGATTAACCCCCACCCCACCTTCCCTCCACAAGAAAAGCTTTCAGAGGGGAATGAGTCAAATTACAGCATCAGGAAAGAGGTGAGGGCTCACACTGGTCAGAGTGATCAAGATCAAAAAGTCTACAAATAATAAATACTAGAGAGTGTGGAGAAAAGGGGACTCTTCCACACTGTTGATGAGAGTATAAATTGGTGCAGCCACTATAGAAAATAGTATGGAGGTTCCTTAAAAAACTAAAAATAGAACTACCATGTGATCCAGCAATCCCACTCCTGGATGTATATCTGGAAAAAAAATGAAAACTCTAATTCCAAAAGATATATGCAACTCAGTATTCACTGCAGCACTATTTACAATAGCCAAGACATGGAAGCAACCTAAATGTGCATCAACAGATGAACGGATAAAGAAAACGTGGTACACATATACAACGGAATATTAGCCATAAAAAGCAATGAAAAATGCCATTGGCAGCAACATAGATGGACCTAGAATTATCATACTAAGTGAAGTGAGACAGAAAAGATGAATATCATATGATATCACTCATATCTAAAAAATAATACAAATGAATTATTTACAAACCAGAAAAAGACTCACAGACCTAGAAAACAAACTTATGGTTACAAAAGGTGAAAGTGGGGGGAGGGATAAATTAGGGGTTTGGGATTAACAAATACACACCACCATACATAGACTAGATAAACAACAAGGATGTACTGCATAGCACAGGGAACTATATTCAATATCTTGTAATAAAATATAATGGAAAAGAATAGAAAAAAGAATATAGATATGTATATATACTCTGTAAAATGTTATGTGTGTGTTTCTGTGCTCAGTCATGTCTGACTCTTTGGGACCCCATGGACTGCAGCCCGCCAGACTCCTCAGTCCATGGAATTTTCCAGTCAAGAATACTGAAGTGGGTTGCCATTTCCTATTCCAAGGGAATATCCCAACCCAGGGATTGAACCTGAGTCTCCTATGTCCCCTCCATTGCAGGTGTATTCTTTACCCCTGAGCCATCAGGGAAGCTAAAAATATTACAGGGAAATCTGAACAAACATGTTGGCCAACATATATATATACATATGTATGTATGTATATATATATATATATATATTTATATTTATATATGGCTTCCCTGGTAGCTCAAGGGTAAAGATTCTGCCTGCAGTGCAGGAGATCCCAGTTCGATTCCTGGGTTGCAAAGAGCCCCCTGGAGAAGGGATAAGCTGCCCACTCTGGTATTCATAGGCTCCCCTGGTGGTTCAGATGGTAAAGAATCTGCCTGCAGTGTGGGAGACCGGGGTTCGATCCCTGAGTTGGGAAGATCCCCTGAAGGAAGGCATGGCAACCACTCCAGTATTTCTGCCTGGAGAATCCCCGTGGACAGAGGAGCCTGGAGGGCTGTAGTCCAGGGGGTTGCAAAGAGTCGGACATGACTGTGTCTACAAGACAGCTACAGGATGTGGCTCAGAATATTACCTAGAGCCCTTGAGAGGAACTAAAAGGTCCTTGACTTTATTTACTGACTATTACTGCTTTGTCCTGTCAGACTGCTTTTGTTTTTGCATTTTCTCACTTTTCTGATTACACTTATTCTTTGGCTAAAGTTTTTCCACAGACAAAAGGCAGGCAGAGGACATGGGGGCAAGCACCACCGTGTCTTCTCCATTTCAGCACCACTTACCTCCCTCCACTGGAATGTAAGCTCTGTGAGGGCAGGGGTTTTTACCTGTTCTCTTCACCCTTGTCTCCACAGGGCCTAGAAGAGCGCACCTACCTGGGGTTCAGTAAATGTGTGTGTGTGTGCTCAGTCGCTCAGTCGTGTCCCACACTTTGTGGCCCCATGGACCACAGCCCGCCAGGCTCCTCTGTCCATGGAATTTTCCAGGCAAGAATACTGGAGTGAGTTGCCATTTCCTTCTCCAGGGGATCTTCCCAACCCGGGGATGGAACCCACGTCTCTCCTGCACCTCCTGCATTGGCAGGTGGATTCTTTACCACTGTGCCACCCGGGAAGCCCATGCAATAAATAATTGCTGTATAGACAAGCGATCATTGCAGACTAAGGACTAGTACTTCCAGCAACGGACCCAGGTTCTGAAACAGAGAAGTTTTATTTTAATAAGAGACTTTCGGCCCCAGGAAGTAAAGTGGGGCCGATGTTTATAACAACGGAGCAGAGGGCAAGGCAACAGAGGGTAAGGATGATCCTGCACATGTGACCAGATGTTCCTCCAACCTGAGGCCTCTTAGCAATCATGGCCTGATCTCCTGCTTGGGGCTTCTGGAAGGCACAGGGATGGCTAAGAAGTTGGGGACTGAAGAGCAGGGAACACGGTGAAGATGGAATAGTTTGTTCATCTGGAGCTAACATCCTCCTGCAGCCCCAGCTGGGTCCTAGGCCAAGTGAGATGCTCTTTACTTTCCTGAAGGTGGAGGGTGTAGGCACAAACAAGGGCCATGGGGTACATGGATAGAAATCCCGTCATACATGTACATGTGTGTATGGATATACACATGCATGCTGGCAAGTACTCATGGACAATCTCCTACATTCCCCATGGAACATAACTGCAGCTGTTGATAAGATTTCAAGGTACCAGAGGCCAATTTTTGAGCACTAATTACAGGTCACAACCATGGTGAGCATGTCCCATTTATTACCTATGTAATAGGAATTACTGTCATTATCCCCATTTTGTCTGTAAGGAATTGAGGCTCTAAGATCGGGTAGTTCTCATAAGGGGAACCAAGATTTGAAGCTGCACTACCCACCTTGAGGGCCTACACCCTCAGAAACCACATCCAGCTTCCCTGTGGAGGCTTGGCCCCTCCATTTCAGTCTTTCTTCAATGACAGGGCATGGTTACCTATAGGATGAGGTGGCAGAGGAAACCTGTAGACCCAGTCCTGTCTACACAGCAACTCTAGATACGCCACAGGTGAAAGCTCTCTGTTCCCTGGGCATTTACGACCTTCCTGAGTGGGCCTGGGACCCTGTCATGGAACCCAACTTCTCTGTCCTGTAATAATCATTCTGAATAATCACCACCAGAGTGCCACCCACCCTGAACTCTCCACTTAAGAGAGTGGAAAGTTATGACCTCTAAGGAAAAATCCAGCCATTTCTTGTTTACACGGAATCAAGTTTTATTGGAAACACACCCACATCCATTCATTGGTGCTCTATAGCTACTTGAAGGCTGTGACTACAGAGATAAGTAATTGCTACTAGGACTGTTTGGCCAGCATAGCCTAAAGGATTTATCATTATGCCCTTTAGGGAAAGTTTACTAAGCCCTACTCTACTGCGTAATTTCCAAGGCTGGTTGAAGAGAAGAATGAGCCAATATTTTTGAGCACTTACTATTTACTTAGCCTTTAAAAACTCCTAAGAGAGTTTTTATTTCTTTTGCTTAAAGTAAAAGTAACATTGTTATTCAGATAAAGTTCAATGTTGAAAATTCAAATTTAAAAAAATCTGAGATTATATCTATCTATATGTGTGTGTTTATATAAACTTATTACCATCTGAATTTTCACAATCCAGAGTTAAATATCATTAACATTTGTTGAACAGCGTTCCAGGCACACAGAGACACTGTATTTGTGTGTATGTGTAGGTATGTATAGATTTATATATATGTGTGTAGACAAATAAGATCATGCTACACATGAGCTTTTGTATCCTGCTTTTTGCATTTATAATATATTACAAAACTCTATGTGAATAAGAAATCAAATTAATCAATCCTAAAGGAAAACAACACTGAAGATTCATTGGAGGGACTGATGCTGAAGCTAAACTTCTAATACTTTGGCACCTGATACAAAGAGCTGATTCATTAGAAAAGGTCCTGATGCTGGGAAAGACTGAAGGCAAAAGAAGAAGCAGGCGGCAGAAGAGATGGTGAGACAGCATCACCGTCTCAGTGGACATGAATTTGAGCAAACTCCTGGAGATAGTGAAGGACAGGGTAGTCTGGCATGTGGCAGTTCATGAGGTCACAAAGAGTCAGGCACAACTTAGCAAATGGGAATAAATATAGATACAAATACAGTAAATAAAAGCAGAAGAAAGAAATTATTAAAACAGAAAGAAAATTTTATCAAACTAGAAAAGAGAAGAATGATAGTGTTGGTAATCTCATATACTCATTTAACAAGTATTTATTGAGTGCCTACAATGTGCCAGACTGAGATTATGACGCAGAGAAATACATCTGCACTTCTGCCCAATTATTTTATAGTCCAGTGTGGGATACACATGCTTATTCTAATAACCCCATATTAAATCAGCTATATGAAGAAAAGGTATCATGTACTATGTATGATTAACAGTCTAGCTGGAGAAGAGATTAGAGCTCAGGGTTGAAGTTTGAGTAGGCGTATTGAGCTTGTTTTTTGATGTGTTTTTCTTTTGAATTTTGATATTTTGATAAGTTGGGGCCTTGCTGGCACTAGAAAGGATTGCTCCACCCAGGGTAACTGATTCCTAGAATTAGCAAACAATCCAGCCTAAAGCATGCCTTTCATATGCAAACCAAGCAATCTGAAGCTCCTGTCCCCAGTGAGGTCTTTTCTGGCCTCTCACCTGTCAGGCCTCTGTCCCTCAGCTGTAACCACTCTAAGGCCAGGAACCAGGTGACTAGGTCGCTAGCGACAGAGGATGTGGAAACTATTCAAACTAGCCTATCCTAAACCTGCTTAACCTGCTTCCTATACCATGCTCATTCCTTCCTAGTGAAGAGAAAGTCACTCAGTCATGTCTGATTCTTTGTGACCCCATGGACTATACACTCCATGGAAGTCTCCAGGCCAGAATACTGCAGCGGGTAGCCTTTCCCTTCCCAGGAGACCTTCCCAACCCAGGGATCGAACCCAGGTCTCCTGCATAGCAGGCGGATTCCTTACCAGCCCAAGGGAAGCCCAAGAATACTGGAATGGGTAGCCTATCCCTTCTCCAGCAGATCTTTCCCACCCAGGAATGAATCGGGGTCTCCTGCATTGCAGGCAGATTCTTTACCAACTGAGCTATCAGGAAAGTCCATGCCTTCCTAAGGAAACCACAAAAAAGTTGTTTTTTCTTTCCACTTTTAAAGTTTTTAATGAATTTGTTACAATACTGCTTCTATTTATGTGTTTGGGCCTTTTCGCCTCAAAGCATGTAGTATCTTGGCTCCAAACCAGGGATCAAAGTCGTGCTCCCTGCACTGGAAGGCAGCGAGATGGTCACCTTGCTGGGCATACCGAGAGTAGAGCAGTGGCTGGCTTCTTGGAACTCACTGAGTAATATACTGTGATAAATGCTGTGGTCGGGAAGTAACCAGCAGTTCCCAGAGCAAGAAGAGGGGAACTTGATCCAGACTCAGAAGGAGAAAGAGGATCAAAGAACATCTCACAGACAAAATGACATCAGGTCCATAGGTCTTCAGGTCCTAGCTCATCTCATTCAGGACTTCTCCCCATCCCCGCCTGAGCCATACTGTGCTGCTTTCTGCCTTTCTCTGTATTTTCTGTTCCTAATCCTGAGGAAGTCAGTCATGAGAAGGATAGGAAGAAGAAGAAAGAGGAGGAGAAGGAGGAGGCTGAGACTTGTCCATGTTAATCTAAATTCGGGCACAACATTCACAAAGAAGACAGTGATCTTCATTCTCATTTTCAGATCAAGAATTGAGGTCTGACTTATTCAGGATCACCTGCATGAGCAACAAAAGACGTGATATATGAACTACCTCTCTATCTCCATCTTCATCTCCATCTGTGTATCTATATCTATATTGTTATTGTTTAGGCCCTAAGTCATGTCCAACTCTTTGCAACAGACTGCAGCCTGACAGGCTCCTCTGTCCATGGGATTTCCCAGGCAAGAATACTGCAGTGGGTTACCATTTCCTTCTCCAGGAGATCTTCCTGACCCAGGGATCTGTGTCTCCCGAACTGGCAGGTGAATTCTTTCCTTCTAAGCCACCAGGGAACCCCACTTATATCTATGTGTGTATGTGCTAAGTCGCTTCAGTCATGTCTGACTCTTGGAGACCCCATGGACTGCAGCCCACCAGGCTCTGCTGTCCATGGGATTCTCCAGGCAAGAATACTGGAGTGGGTTGCCATGTCCTCCTCCAGGGGATCTTCCCAACCCAGGAATTGAACCTGTGTTTCTTACATCTCCTGCATTGACAGGTGGGTTCCTTAGCACTAGCACCACCTGTATCTATATTGAAACAGGATAGCCAATTGGTGTCAGTTACAGTCCAAGTCCAAAGGCAGAAGAAGACCAGTGTTTCAGCATGAGGACTGTCAGGTAGAGAACAGATTATCTCTCTTCTTCAGCTTTCTGTTCAATTCTTTCCTTCCGTGGATTGATTAAAGCTCATCCATTTTGGAGAAAGCAATCTTCCTTCCTGAGTCTACCAATTCAAAAGTTAACCTCACCTGGACACACCCTCACAAACACACCTAGAATAATGGTTAACCAAATATCTGGGCATCCAGCATCTGATCAAGCTGACACATAAAACGAACCATCTCAGAGGTTGAACTATGGCCCCAGGCCAAATCCAGTACCCATCTGTTTTTGTAATAAAGTTTTATTGTGACACAGCTGTGCACATTGGATATATTTTATGACTGTTTTTGCACTTATAATGGCAGAGTTGAATAGTTCCAACAGAGACTACACGGCCTGAAGAGACTAAAATATTTACTATTGGGCCCTTTATAGATAAAGTTGCAGTTCCTTGCCAGAAAGCGCCTCTGTTCTCTCTTCTAATGGTTGGAATTTCTGAAACTGGGAAAACCAACCGCCATTGTCCCAGGTTATTGTATATTACATGGCAGTCTCCTTCCCTATCTTTAATTCAAAGCCAGTTTTGGCTGAAACAGTACTACTTACTTCCTCCAAGCTGGAGTGCCTATTGTGGGTCAGATATTTTAAGGGCAGCCTCACTCTCCTCCACCACATTCTGGCCCTTTTTTCCCCCCTTTTTATTTTACACTGGTGTATAGCCAACTCATCAACTCAATTCAGTTCACTGGGGCATAGCAGCGCTTACTCAGTGGACACGAGCTTGAGCAAGCTCCGGGAGATGGTGACGGACAGGGAAGACGGGTGCTGCAGTCCAAGGGATGGCAGAGAGTCAGATACGACCGACCGAGCGACTGAACAACAAAATAGCCAATTCACAATGCTGACAGTTTCAGATGCAGAGTGGAGCAATTCAGTCAAACATATACACGTATCCATTCTCCCCCAAACTCCTCTCCCATCCAACTGCCACATTCAGCAGAGTTCTCTGTGCTACACAGTAGGTCCTTGTTGGTTATCCATTTTAAACAAAGCACTGTGTACAAGTCCATCGCAAACTCCCTAACGATCCTTTCCCTTCATCCATAAGTTGAGGGGAACCATACCTTCATTCTCTAAGTCTGCAAGCCTCCTTCTGCTTTGCAAATAAGTTCATCTGTACCATTTCTTTTTAGATTTCACATATGAGGGGTATCATATGATATTTCACTTTCTCTTTCTGAACTACCTCACTCAGTATAACAACCTCTAGTTCCATCCATGTTGCTGCAAATGGCATCATGTCATTCTTTTTAATGACTGAGTAATATTCCATTGTATACAGTTACCACATCTTCTTTACCCATTTCTCTGTTGATGGACATTTAGGTTGATTCCATGTCTTGGCTATTGGGAATAGTGCTGCAATGAACACTAGGGTGTGTGTATTCTCTCAGATTACGTTTTTCTCTGGATATATGTACAGGAGTGAGACTGCAGGGTCACATGGTAGTTCTGGTTTTAGTTTTTCTTTCTTTTTTTCAGTTTTTTAAGGAACGTCCATACTGTTCTTCATAGTGGCTGGACCAATTTACATTCCCACCAACAATGTAGGAGTGTTCCCTTCTTTCCACATCCTCTCCAGCATTTACTGTTTGTGGATTTTTTAATGATAGACAGTTTGAATGGTGTGAGGTGATATCTCACTGTAGTTTTGATTTCCCTTTCTCTAATAATTAGCAATGTTGAACATCTTTTCATGTGCCTTCCATAGGGGAGTTTAAATCAGACTGTCAACAACTGTAACATCAGCTACTGCTTTAATTGAAAAATAAACAATACCCTTTCTCTTTCCTTCTATAGGCCAAGAATGGGACTGAGGATTTGAATTCCAAAGAAGCCAGAAACATGTTCTGATGGTAATAGGGTAATATTGGGGATGGGTTTTTCAAAGTCATTCAAGGGAAATTCAGACAACTTGAACATGATTCTATAGGAGGAATTATTAACCTGTATACTCTGTTATATTTAAAACAGATAACCAACAAAAATCTCCTTGAGCACAAGGAATTCTGTTCAACATTCTGTAAAAACCTAAATGAGAAAAGAATTTGGAAAATCATATATATATATATGTATAAAACTGAATCACTTTCCTGTACAACTGAAACTAACATAACTTTATCAACTGTGCTCCAGTATAAAATAAAAATTAAAAAATAAAATAAAGTGAAGAGCAATTAAACAGGTAAAGAAATAGATAAAAACAAAAATTTACTTTGGGTTGGAGAATATAATAATGAGTGTATAAAGATCTCTTAGGTCCCAAGCCTCTTTTAGTATTATTTATTGTCTCAGAATTTAGAGGAAACCAGTTGGGCTATGTTTAAAGGATTAATATACAGAAGGTGATGAGAATTGAAAGGCGAAAATGGACATGGTGTATTCAGAGAACTAAAAGGATTTCAGTCTACTGAAACACAGCAAGCAGTGGGGAGCAGTGACAAGCTATTTGCATTTACACAGGGCAAGAGAAACAAAAGCATTAAATATCTGTGATGTATCAAGGATGTCCAGGCAAATTAGATCATCTTAGTCATGCTCCAACAAGTAAATAAGATGAGAATTAGCCCTTATTTTAAAAATGACAACTCTGATAATATATTACAAAATTATATTAGTGTAATAAGAATAGTAATGATACGTGCTAAACTCTTAGTCTGTGCCAAACAACAGGCAAAGTTATTTACAAATATTTTCTCATTCTGTTGGCCCACAAGGGATCCAGTTCACTAGGACAGGGGTCAGAAAACTCGAGCCCGTGGCACAAATCCCACCTGTGAGCAAAAGATGGCTTTTTACATTATTATGCAATTTTATTTATAAAAGGAGATTTTGTGAAATGTGCAAATTATGTGAAACTCAAATCTTAGTGTCCATAAATAAAATTGATTGGAACACAGTCACGTTCATTCATTTCCATGTGGTCTATGGCTGTTTCAGCACCACAGTGGCAGAGCTGAATTGCTGTAACAGAGACAACATGGACCACAAAAGCCAGAAATGTTTACTGTCTCTAGTGTTTAGAGAAAAAGTTTGCTGACTTGGACTCTGGGACATAGGCAGGCATTCTTCCTAGACCCATTTTACTGGTGGTAGAGCTTCAGAGAATTCTCTCTCTGGCCAGCTTTACACAGCCAGGATACAGGAGAGCCATGGCTAAAAGCTAGTCCTCTGATTTCAGACACTGCATGTCGAAATGAGGCTCCACACTGCCTCCAACCAACTGCTCCTTCCCAAATATGGATTTACATATTTGGATCCCAAATATATTTTGGATCCCAAAACTTTCCTGGAGTTTCAGAGAGGAGGCCAGTCAAGAGATAAACTGACACTCTTGCAGAAATAAAGGTAGAACAATACAAATAGACAACTCACACATGATCAATAATGGTTAGAAGAAAAACATATATGAGCCACTTGTAATAAAATAAGCGCCATTAAAAACAGATATAATGTTTAAAATGATAAAGTTGGGATACAGGAAATATTTGGAAAGTTCACTGCTATTGAAGGTATAGTTTTCAAGATCCTCATACACATATTTGGTGGGAATATAAGCTGGGACAAAGTTTCTGGAAAGTAAACTGGCAGCATTACTCAAACTTATCTCATTCTCTGATAAAACTGGAGAGTTTCCTTTATCTAGTTCCTTTTATTTAGTAACTCCACCTCTAATCCATCTTAGGGACTTCCCTGGTGGTCCAATGGTTAAGATTTCACCTTCCAGTTGCAGGAGGTGAGGGTTCGATCCCTGGTCAGGGAACCAAAGTCTCACATGCCTCCCAGCCAGTAAATGAAAACATTAGCCAGAAGCAATGTTGTAATGAACTCAATAAAGACTTAAAAAAAAAGAGTCCATCAGATAAATCCTATGAGATACAAAGAAAGACCATTGTTCACATGTATCATGGTACACTGTTCATAAAACTGGCAGTGGGGGAGAAGTCTATCAATAGTTAAGCAAATTTACTGACATACCACATTATTTAGCCATACTAGCCATTTTTTAAAATCATGTTTTTGAAGAAAACTTTATATATGGATTTTATTCTGAGTGAGGTCAGAAGCCACAGAGAAATTTGACAGAGAAGGAACCTGCTTGGACTTAATATTTAATGATCTCTCCACCACATAAAGAATAACTCAGAGGAAGGGTGAGATGACTGATGAGAAGTCTACTGCAGGGAATCCCTGGCTATCCAGTGGTTAAGACGACACCCTTCTGCTGCAGGGGGCATGGATTCGAGCCCTGGTCAGGGAACTAAGCTCCCTCATACTGCGTGGCACTGCCAAAGAAAAAAGGAAAAAAAAAAAAAGGATACTGCAATACTCTAGATGAAAAATGATGCCAGTGTGTTTATGGTAAAAAGAAGAATTCATCAAGATATTTTTCAAAAATAGAGATGACAAGACTTGCTGACCTGTTACTGCATGTAACTGGTGAGAGCACAAGTCAAGGATGATTCTAGGGTTTTTGACCTGAGAAACAGCTCAAATGGAGTGGCTATTTACCAAGCCAGCATCAGAGGAGGTTTGGGAGGAGATAAATAAATAAAAGTTTGGTTTGGATACATAAAGCCCAAAATATTAATAATTATTATGGCAAGTTCATGTGATTCTGTAATTTTTTCTAAGACTTTTTTTTAATGTGGATCATTTTTAAAGTCTTCATTGAATTTGTTACAACACTGTTTCTGTCACATGCTTTGGTCTTTTGGCCGCAAGGCATGTGGGATCTTGGCTCCCCAACTAGGGATCAAACCCACACCCACTGCATTGGAAGGCAAAGTCCCAACCACTGGGCCACCAGGGAAGTCTCGATGTTGTCATTTTGAATGTCAGTGATCTATGACAAGTTATTAAAGGACTGGAAGTATACCGTATTTTAACGACAATTTTCTAATTGTATTTTTTGTAAAAATTATAAAGTAATGCATTCATTAGAGAAAATGTGTAAAGATCTATACACAAAGAAAATTAAAATTGCTTATAATTCTTCCTCTCACAGATAACCACTGTTCTCAGTTGTCTTTCGATGACACATTTCATGCTATATTCTTGAAGCATGGTCCTCAGTCACTACCAAAGGGGAGTTTCTTAGGTATCCTGAGCTTTAAAGCAACTTCTTTTGGTGGATTCTGCAACAGGATGTTTCCATCTCCAAAGCCAGATGAAAGGACCCCTCTGGAGGAACTAACATCACTTAGTTTCTGAGCTTCAATTTCAACATAATGCTCATTTTATAACGGAGGCCTTCCTGAGATGCTGTGCTGAAGAGTGGCTCAGTAGCTGAGTGCCTCTGTGTCCTGTAAAGCTACTGGAGACATCGCAAGGGGGAGTTAAAAACAGCTTCAGAGGCCAACAGCCCTGGAGACCACGGAGGGCCTGCTGATGTCTCACAAAATCCAATGTCAGAAAAAACAGTAACAACGAATGACTTGATGACTGCTAAAAAGGTATTACACACAGCTCAGACACATGTAAAAGTAAAATCTTAAAAAGAAAGACTGACAGATAATGGAGAAACATGGAGAATATATAAAATTTAAACTCCTCCCGTCATGTCATAAGCATATATAAGAACCTTCTCTGGTCAGACCTGAACAAGAAGCTGAAGTAAGTCTTGCCTGCTCACTGTCCTCATGAGAAAGCTGTCTCAGGCAGACACAAAGGCGCCTCCTTTTTTCTGACAGTTTGTTTGCAGAGAGGGAAGGGCCATTTCTTAAGTTCTTAGGCACTGGCACCACAGGAGAGGCACTTGGGCTACAAGATCAAATAGCCTGAGGCTTTGCTCTGTAAGTCATTAACCTTTCAAGTCTCAGTTTTCTTATCTGTAAAACGGGTATAATAAAAACCTACTACACTGTTGCATTCTTTAAAAGTGCTCCATAATGGTAGCCATTTGTGTTTGTGTGTGTGTGTGATTGTCAAAGTATTCAAGGTTAGAGAAATCATCCCAATGTCAGATGAGCAAAATGAAATGCAAAAAGTTCAAGGGCAAGCCCAAGGTCACAGAACTAGGCACTAGATTCAGACTCAACATTAGCCCCGAGTCCTTGGGATTATTTTCCAGTTTGCCAAGCAGGACTCGGATTAAGAGGAAGAAAACGGTGCTCTCCTTATGGAGAAGGGCCTTTCAGAAGAAACAGTTGGTTTTCTTGCACTGGATTTTCTTCTATTGGACTCTCATGGCCAAGAAAGGTAATCTCTTTTCTGAACTTTAATAGGTAACTTCAGAGCCTCTGGTCTTGTCCCCTCCTTTGCAGACTATTCATTTATGCCTGTAACATTCCCCAGCTTAAAAAGCCTTCCTGGCTTCCCACCCCATAGGAAACAGACTCCAAACGCCTGTCACAAACTAGCAGTAACCTAATTTTCTAACCTTCAAGTGTCCTGCTTTCCAGCCAATCTGAACAACTGCTAATCCCTGTGCACGTCCAGGGCCTTCCAGCACTGCCTCTCTGCCCTCCCCTGACAATACAACAATCATTTTCTACTCTGTGGTCTTTACTTTTTAAATGAATATCCCTCCCAGAGTAGAGCAGGAGCTCTTTGAGGAAGGACCCACTTATAATTCATCTGTTCCTAGGGATCCTTCTAATAACTCCCAACAGCAAAGAAGAGGATGACGATATAGTAGAAAGCTCAATAAATATTTGCTGGAAAAACAAGACATAAATAATAACATTAGTAACAATAATTGCTAAGAGTTTTTAAGTGTTTTTAACTATGTCCCTGACACTTCTAAATCAAGGGTACTTAGTCTCCAGGATCAAATGCCTGATGATCTGAGGTGGAGCTGATGTCATAATAGAAATAAAGTGCACAATAAATGTAATGCACTTGAATCATGCCCAAACCACTCCCCAACCCCCAGTCCATGAAAAAAACTGTCTTGCATGAAACTGGTCCCTGGTGCCAAAAGGTTTGAGGACCACTGCTCTAAATGCTTACCATGCATGACTCATTTAATACTTGCAACCTCTGTGATGGGAGCTTTAGACATGGCTCTCAAGAATCCCCCCATCCTGACATTCACACCCTGTATAATCCTGTCCCTTGAGTGTGAGCTGGGCAGGGAGACTTAACTCCTGTTGTAGAGAACACACAAAAGTGATGCGGTGTCCCCTCTGAAGTTAGGTTACAAACAACTAGGACACCTGTATTGTTGGCACTCTTTTTTCCCTTGTCCTGTCACTTGGTCTCTTTGATAAACCAGGCTGGCATGTTGTGAGCTTCTTACACAGAGATTCGTGTGGCAAGGGACCGAGGGAAGTCCCTGGCCAACAGCCCTGAGACCTGTAACTCAGATTCAACAACCTCAAGGAATTAAATCCTGACAGTACCCTCTTGAGTCTGGAAGTTGACTACCTCTAGCCTTAAAATAACTGGAGCTCCTACTCACCCTTTGATGACAACCTTGAGAATGGCCCAGAAGCAGGACACCCAGGAATACCATGCCTAGATTCTTGACCAATAGAAACCATGAGATGATGCGTGCATGCACACTAAGTCACTTCAGTCGTGTCCAACTCTTTGTGACCCTATGGACTTTAGCCCTCCAGGCTCCTCTGTCCATGAGATTCTCCAGGCAAGAATACTGAAGTGGGTTGCCATGTGTTCCTCCAGGGGACTCTCCTGGACCCAGGGATCAAACCCACATCTCTTACATCACCTGCTTTGGCAGGTGGGTTCTTTACCTCATGCACCACCTGGGAAGCCCCTATGAGATGATGATAAATGCTGTCTTTTCAAGCCGCTAAGCTTTGGGCTAACTTGTTACATAGCAATGGGTAGCTAATACAACCACTTAGGTACTCTTACTATCCCATTTTCTAGTTGAGTAAACCAAGGCCTAGGGTTGGCTCAGGAATTTCATGCAAACTATGTAGCTAGGAAGCAGCAGTGCCAGGATATGAACTCAGGCAACAATCAGGCTCCATAATCTTCACTCTTGACCATGATGCTAGAAGAATAACAGGGGATGAATGGAGGAATAAACAGGTGGATGGTTTTTTCCTTTCCCTCATTGAAGTGGCCTATTCCTCTGTCCTGAGAGAGATCTCACTACTAATCTCATCAAATTACACTATCAGCCCCTGACAGAGTATATTACTAAAAAGTAGCCCCTGCAAGACTGTCTAGCCTTGGTGAACGTGGTGTTTGTGTGGGAGGGATGAGAACAATGCATGGAAACAGATTGCATGCGTTGAGGAACAATGCAATCATGCAACAGCTGTGAGCTTGGAGAAGGCTCCCAAAAGATATATCACCTTATCAAGTCTACTATATTACAGGTAACAATTTTCTTTCTCTTAAAGACTGTAACATCGTCAAGTGAAGTAGTTGGTGCTATTAATTTTTGTATTCCCAGTGCTCCTAAAAAGGGTGTCACTCTTTGAGGAATGAATGAGTGAATAAGTCCAAGGAAAATATGAATGGATGGATAGATGGATGGATGGATGGATGGATGGATAGATAGATGAATTTATGAAGATTAGCATATGGATTATTCAACCATGAGCTTCTTTAACATCTAATCCAAACATAAAATGATTATTCAAAGGCCAAAACCTTCCCTTTACTCTAAAAGAGCCAGAAGCAGGGGAAAAGGAAACTAACATATATTGAGCACCTATCTATTCAGGACAGGAAATCACCCCAAGCTTTGGGTTCCAAACACTTTGGAGCCGCCTGAGAGCATGAGAGAAGCATTAAAATAACACAAAATCAGCCATTAGTAATTCAAATATCAGTGTGACAGGTATATACTATACCAGATGACTGGTAACAGTGATCACTGGTAGGCATCATTAGCCTTGGCTGAATAGTGACTAACTCCAGGCACTATTCTATGTCCCTCACTTGTATTAACCCATTCATATCTCACAGCAACCTTGTTTTATGAATTTTAAAGCTGAGGAAATACAATGCACAGAGGATTAAAGAAGTAGGCCAAAGTCACACAGCCCATGAGGGGCAGAGGCAAGATCTAAACCCTAGCAATTGGGATTTAAACTCCATAGTCTTTATTTTTCTTTATTGATGTACAGTTAACTTACAATGTTGTGTTAGTTTCAAGTATACAACAAGGGATTCAGTTATACCTTGTTGGTGTGGTTGTTTGGTTGCAAAGTCATGTCCGACTCTCGGCAACCCCATGGACTGTAGCCTGCCAGGCTCCTCTGTCCATGGGATTTTCCAGGCAAGAATATTGGAGAATGTTGCCATATATATATATGTATATATACATGTATATGTGTACATATACATATATATGTGTATATATACATATAAATTCTTTTTTAGATTCTTTTCTATTATAGATTATTACAAGATAGCGAGTAGTTTCCTGTGCTATACAGTAGGTCCTAGGAATCTATACTTTTGAATACTACATGACACCACTTATCATTAATAGGAATATGGGAAGGAGACTGTATGTAGGACAGTTCGGTTCAGTTCAGTTGCTCAGTCATGTCCGACTCTTTGCAACTCCACGGACTGCAGCACGCCAGGCTTCCCTGTCCATCACCAACTCCCGGAGCTTGCTCAAATTCATGCCCATTGAGTCGGTGATGCCATCCAACCATCTCATCCTCTGTTGTAGGACAAGAGAACACAAATGAAATAACTGACACCTGCTATTCAACCTCAGTGAATGAGTAGGGGTGACGGGGAACTGGAACGCTCACGCCTCATCTGGAAGGGCAGTCCCTGTCCCTCTTGTGCTGCTGGCAGCCTGCAGAGGAGATGGCTGCTGTGTTTCCAGACACCTGGCTTTTCCAGAGTTGAGGGGAGATTTCCAGATTTTAAAATGTTGGGGCGGCATCAGCCACACAGAACACACCTGCACTCTGCCCATGTGCCACCACCCTCAGATCTCAGGCCATGAGCCCTCCACTTCATCAGGCAACCCTTCCAATTCTGACTGTGGGATCTCTTCCCAAATCTGAGTTAAAATCTGCCCCATCCAGTCTCCATCCCCTGAAAGAGCCTCCCACTTCTCCTATAATCACTGAGAGATTAATCTCTCTCTTCTGTCAGCCACATATTTTGATCATTGGAATGATTTCCGAGCTGACATAAATCTTATCCCATCTAACAGGGATGATAAAGCGTGTGCCATATTCACAGGCGGATTAGAACAGCTGAGGTCACTGCCTCTAAGGCAGCCATGCCTACCCCCCCCCCCACCCACCCACGGCCCCAGGCCTCCCTCAAGGCAGGCACAGAGGCTCACAGCCACTGACTCCCCCCAGAGGCTCCCAACCCCATCACTGGGTCAGACGTCTCAACCTTATCTTCTTTCCCTTCTCAGATTAACTCACTGAAATTAGGGCAAACCTGTGATACCCTTATTATGATTGAATTGAGAAAAGTCTCAAGAGAAACACTCATAATGGCTATCTCCTACTAAGAGATAAGACTGATGGGCAAGTTTTCTTCTTGGAATTCCTAATTTTTCTAAAATACCTTCTCTGGAGACTTAGTGATGAAGATTCTTCCTGCCAGTGCAGGAGATGTGGGTTTGATTCCCGGGTTGGAAAGATCCCCTGGAGAAGAAAATGGCAACCCACTCCAGTATTCTTGCCTGGGAAATCCCAGGGACAGAGGAGCCTGGTGGGCTACAGTCCATGGGGTCACAGAGAGTTGGACACAACTTAGCGACTAAACGACAACGACAATTTTTCTAAAAGGATATTTTGCTTTTTATATCATAAAAGTAAAATATTTCAAATGTCTGATTTTAAAATAACTATAAAATACATTTCTCACTCTGGACCAGCAGTCCTCACACTTAAAATTACACCAGAATCATCTGGAGGACTTGTTATAGCTCAGATTTCTGGGACTCATTCCTAGAGTTTCTGAATCAGCAAGTCCGTGGAGGTGCCCAGAAGCTGTTTCTAGCAAGCCCCTGGACAACGCTAAGGCTGCAGGTCCAGGTACCACATTCAAGAATCACTGTTCTAGAACATTCTGAATAGATTTAAAGTTAGGTAGAGTACTGTTCCCTGGGTCTGCCAGACACTTTATTTCAGAATTGGAGGCCCATAAGCTTTTCTTCTACAGGGCTCCAGGCAACATGCTCCAGGGACATCTCCCCCCCTCCCTCACTGCCCACCAGCACCATTTCATATTCAGGAAGAACTGGACAAGCATGTGTGCTTCAAGCCCATCTCCCTGCCAGCCAGTTCCCCGCTTTCCAGAGCAGAGAGGAAGGACACTGGTGTAATTCTCACTTCTACTCAATATGCAATTTCATCGGAACTTTCAGATACTCATCATGTGGCCATTCCCTCATCAAACATCAACCTGCCCCAGCTGGTAGCCCATACCCGCAGGGGCTCATGCTACTGGGAAAGACAGAGAATCCAGTGGCAGGCTACAGAGCACCCCAGGTCCAAGGCTGTGTGTGGGATATGAGGTACAGTCTCCCAGGGAGAAGGCTTGATGCTTGAGTAGAGCCTTGGTTGAGCCACTCCATTCAGCCCTGGCAGGAGTCAGAGCATGGTTTCATAGGTTCATTCCTGAGAAATATACCGGTCCCACCAGCCTTCCAGTGGGGAAGAATTATAACATTATCCCACAGTGAAAAGAAACATACAGCACAGTGGTTAAGCATGCAGACACTTAAGTCACAACTGCATAAATTCAAACACCCAGCTCTAGTATGTGATCCTTGTGTGACCTTAAACATGTCCCTTAGGTTGCCTCAACCTTTACTCCGTCCTCTGTAAAATGGGTATAATAACCCTGCCATCTTAATAGAGAACTATGAAGATTAAGGGACTTCCCAGGTGGTGCTCATGGTAAAGAACCTGCCCTGCCAATGCAGGAGGTGGAAGAGATGTGGATTTAATCCCTGCGTCGGGAAGATCCCCTGGAGAAGGGCACGGCAACCCACTCCAGTACTCTTCCCTGAAGAATTCCCATGGACAGAGGAACCTGGCAGACTGTAGTCCACGAGTTACAGAGAGTTGGACATGACTGAAGCAACTTAGTATGGGCACACATGAAGATTAAATGAGATCCTCTGGACAGGACACTTAGAATAGTGCCATGGCCCCTGGGAGGCACTCAGGAAATGCTAGCTACCACTTTTCAAAATAAAGACATAATATTAAATAACATGTACAGGGGAAGCACTTATAATCAAGTATTTGTTGTTACTGTTGTTTAGTTGCTAAGTCGTGTCCAACTCTTGCGATTCCATGGACTGTAGCCTGCTGGGCTCCTGTGTCCATCGGGTTTCCCAGGCAAGAATATTGGAGTGTGTTGCCATTTCCTTCCCCAGGGAATCTTCCTAACCCAGGATCAAACCCACGTCTTCTACACTGGCAGGCGGACTCTTTACCACTGGGCCACCAGGAAGCATAATCAAGTATATTTGTAAATATTGGGTTGGCCAAAAAGTTCATTCAGGTTTTTCTATAGCATCTTATGGAAAAAACTGAATGAACTTTTCGACCAAGCCAATATTTTGTTCATTATGATCCGAGATTAAAGAATAAAATGCCTCAAGTCAGTCCAGCTAGATGAGCATGGTGTGGAGAGTGAGGAGGAAATGTTTCACTTAGCAACATATTTGAAGATGCAGGCATGATAAAAAGGAAAGGACTTGCAAGGGAGAGTTTTGCACAAGACAGGGGTGGAGCTCCTGAGTTCGAGGGTCAGAATTATCCACAGAAGGAAATGCACAAGCCTGTGGACTCAATAACTCTTGGGCATGAAACATCCCAAGCTGGGAATTCACACTACCTGTCCTGACTGTTAATATCAGTGTGTGGAAGGAGTCTGGCCCTGGAGGCAGCAGAGTCCATCTGCTCACAGCTTCATGAGCGGACTTGCCTCCCCGGGGATCCAGGATGCTCAAGTTAGCATCTCGCCATCCCTGTGGCTCCTCCACTAAGAGGAGCTGACCTCCCAGACAAGCAGGGTGGGGCTCCTCCCCCCTGCAGTCTCCCAACCCCTTTCATACACAGAATAGCTGGTGCATATCTCTTGAGTTAAACCTATCACCCTTTCTGAAATGTTTTTATTTCACTGTAGGAAAAGTCACATAATATAAAACATACTGTTTTAACCACATTTAACCGTGCAGTTCAGTGGCGCTAAGTACACTTTCATTGCTGTGCAAATCTCACCATCACCTATCTCCCCAATTTTTCACCTTCCTATGGACATCAAGCGGGGAGGGGTTGGGATGGATTGGGGATCGGGACTGAAGCATGTTCTCTGCTTCTGGTGAAGTAGATGACTGGTGAGTGCCCATTGTGCAGCACAGAGAGGAAAAAGAAAGGAAGTGCCATCTGTCTGTAGGACATATGTTAAGTTAACCTTAAAAATGCATTCCAATATATAAATACTGTTTGACTCCACTTATATGAGGTACCTAGCACAGTCAGATTCATAGAGTCAGAAAGTACACTGGAAGTTGCCAGGGGCTGGGGGCGGAGTGGGCAGGGAGGAAGGGGAATTAGTGTTTAATACAGATCCACCACATTCTTTTATCTGTTATGATGTCCCCAGTGCCCCATCAATGTCTTTAGAATAGAGACTCTGCCCACTTCATTTTTACATTAACTAGTACTTAGCCTAAGGCCTGGCACAAAATAGCTACTTTTAAATGTTTGTGGAATAATTGAAACAAAATAAATAAATGGGAAAGTGATATATATGAAACATCATGTCATATGATACTGTATCATCATCAAGATAACTGGGAACACAAGGTAATGTTGATAAGCTAATGCTACATAAAATGACAGGCAAAGAGGTGACAGGTATGTGAGGAGTGAAGTGATAGGGGAAATATTTACTTCTGGGCTGAAATTGGAATAAGTAAGAAGTGTTGTACTAATTATCCTTTACTGAGTGGCAGAACCCAAGGGATTAAGAGTGCAGGCTCTGGAATCAGGTTGCCCGTGATCAAAACCACTCTACCATTTCCTAGCTGTGGGATTCTGGACAGGTATTTAATATGTCTCACTTTCCTCTTCCACAAAATGGGGCATCACAGGGCTGCAATAAGCACTGTATCAGTCAAAACACATCAAGCACTTAAAACAGTACCTATCACATGGTAAGTACCCAATGCTGTATATAATTTCATGATGAGGAGATGTGTGACATATTTTTTTCTCAAGGTTCTTTAATCGTGTTGAGTGGTCCATATTCAAGAGCATCCTTTAAATGCTGTCTACAGAGCCCACCGAATCAGTCACCTCACCAGCTCCTCCCCTCCCACCAGTCAGCAGCTCCCCAGCATGGCTGTCCTGACTCAGTCAAAAGACCTCAGGTCTGCAAAGGACGGGGATGTAGGGCTAAAATGGAAGGATGATTGCCTCCAGCATTACAGCACTAAATTCTTTGATGATTTCCAGAATAAAATGCTGATGAAATCCCTATGGGAGTACATACTGGAGTGTCAGAATCATTGAAGATATTCGGTCTGTCTAGGTAGGGAAATTCACAGGACAGGCAGAGATAATAACAGCATCCCTGGATGGAAGTCAGAAGGGCAGGCCTGAGGTCTAGCTGGACCTATAACTGGCTGAGGTTTTTTTTTTATCAGAACGTGGTGGGAATAGTCCCAATATTCCTGGGCTGTAAAATATGCCGAGATTGTCCACAGGGGGCAGCACTTCAGAGAGTCAACCTAAGACACTAATTAAGGAGGGGGTGGAAAGTCTAGGGGCTTCATGGGTGGCGCTAGTGGTAAGGAGCCCACCTGCCAATGCAGGAGAGATAAGAAATCTGGGTTCGATCCCGGGGATGAGAAGATCCCCTGGAGGAAGGCATGGTAAACCACTCCAATATTCTTGCCTGGAGAATCCCACGGACAGAAGTGCCAGGCAGGCTACAGTCCATAGGGTCGCAAAGAGTTGGACACAACTGAAGTGACTTAGCATGCATGCACAGAAAGTCTAGAAGTTGGCAAAGGTGAACTGGTACAGGCATGGACATACAAGCAGGAGCTTGAAGAACCTGAATTGGGCAAGGAAGGGCAGACATGGTCAGCCTTGCCTGGGGAAGGGCATTGCTTCATGGTTCATGAACGAAATCTGGCAGCTGAAGATTCAGACTGTGTTGCATCTCTTTGCTTGCAACTTGGGGTACAGAGGTGATGCCAGTGGAACATCAAGTAAGGGATTCTGCATTTGTTCAGAAGTCCACATTTGCTTTATAGAGCACACCTGATTTTTATTCCGCTTGCTAATAGAATTGCTGCCCCAGAATTTCTCCCTGGCATCCTCCCTGCTTTGATAAGACTAAATTTTTCTCTGCATCTTAGGTGGGAGGAGGAGGAGGAATAACAGTGGTTATAATCACAGTATCTATTGAGTGCTTGTTGAGTATTATTGAGTGCTGGACAGGGTTCTAAGTGATCATACACATGTTAACTGATTTAGTCATAGCAATCATATGAGACAGTATGGGAGAGAGACTCTTGGTGTTCACCATCGGCTCATCCACATCTCCCAGCCCCCCTGGGAGCTGGTCAGCCATGCATCTCATTCTGAATGGAGTAGGACAATGTGCATCACTCCAGGCTGAGGTGCTCAGTGCCCATCTTGCCTTCCCCACGTTTTCCAGCCTGGATTTCAGGGCCAGGAATTCCAGAGCAGTAGAACCAAATGGCGGACACAGTTGGAACCCCAAATCACTACTTGGAGAAGAGCCATCCTGGAAAGATATGAGACCTTCATCAGTCTGCATGAGGAAGAAATGTTTACTGTGGGGAGGCACCGATATTGGCTTTGTTTTCATGGGAAGCTAGCATGAACTGTTGACTGAGGAAAACAGGTAGAGACTCTTACCAGGTCCACTTTACAGATGAGAACACTGAGGCAAAAAAAAAAAAAAAGGATACACAATATGTTCAAGATCAAAACCCAGTGACTGATAGGGCTGAGACTGAACTCATTTACTGGGCTCTAAAATTTGTGCACTTCTGTTGTCGTTGTTTTTTTTTTTTTTTTCTCATCATGTTCATGTTTTTGTGGCCCTCTACATTCTCCAGGACAGACATCATCTTGCACCAGTTCCAGCAGTTGCGACAGAGGGGAAATCTCTCCTTTTCCCTGCATATTTGGGAATAAAATTTATGATTCTCTACCTTTTGTCTTCCTTGGGTTTTACATGATAGCTAACCACACCAGAAGATGCTACTGAGTGTGTTCAAGAACCATTTTTCTGCAATTCCCTTCTTTTTATAATCTTATACTACAATCACACCTGGCTAAAGAGAGAATTAGTGACCAATAACCTTGCAAATTATCTCAAAGCCTAACGAGTTTTATTTTCTAAATAGCACTACCATCATATCTTGCAAGTCTGTTTCACACTTTACCGAGCAAATATGCATATATAATTGGGAGCACAAAGGAGGTACAGGCAGAAAGTTAATGTCATGAACATTTTCAGTCAAAGAAAACAAGTTCTTTGTCTAACTCTTTCATTTATTCCCATGTGACCAGACATAAGTCACATAATCCGTGCATCGATTTATTCCTTTTTAATAACAGACATTTATCTCATCAAATTGCTTGAATAATTCAATAAAATAAAGCTTTGGACTTCTAGGTTTGAATGAAGACTAAGCTGAGTGAAAAAAAGCGGTGTACACAGACCTACCCTTCTCCTGGTAAGAAACATACTCTGTGTGTTTGCGTGTGTGTTCAGTCGTTTCAGTCTGACACTTTGCAACCCTACGGACTGTAGCCCGCCAGGCTCCTCTGTCCATGGGGATGCTCCTGTCAAGAACACTGGCCAGGGTTGCCATGCCCTCCTCTTCCTGACTCAGGGATCGAACCCACATCTGTTTATGTCTCCTGCATTGGCAGGTGGGGTCTTTACCACTAGCGCCACCTAGGAAGCCCATACACTGTGTGAGTGAAAGTCACTCAGTCCTGTCTGACTCTTTGTAACCCCATAGACTCTACAGTCCATGGAATTCTCCAGGCCAGAATACTAGAGTGGGTAGCTGTTCCCTTCTCCGGGGGATCTTCCCAACTCAGGGATCGAACCCACGTCTCCCACATTGCAGGCGGATTCTTTAGCAGCTGAGCCACAAGAGAAGCCCATATACTGTGTAGTTACTATTAAGTCTCATTGTCATTATTTCTCGAGGGCAGGGAACATATCACAGAAGCCACGTGGAGCACACTGCCTGGTTACAGCAAGCTCCAGCGAAGAGCCTGCACTGATCTGCTCGTCTCATGAGTGAGACCATCTCAGAAGCGTCTCCTGCAGCTCCAATGAGCTGGCTCAGCTGATGCCACATAGATCAACTAACTGTCTTCTGCTCGATTTGCAGAATCATAAACCAAAGTATGACTGTCACTGAAGTCACTAAATCTGGAGGTAGTTTGGCAGCAAAGATAGCCAAGACTGCCTATGGCTTCTGCTCCATCAGAGCGGTTATTATTCTGAACATTGATTATGGTCTCTTCAGGGGTATCTCCCTAATTTGACTCTCTAGGACTTGCTCCCTGTGGAGTACCCAGAGTCCAGAATGGTGCCTGGCACATGTATTTTAAGTAGCTTCAGTTGTGTCCGACTCTTTGTGACTTAATGAATTATAGCCCACCAGGCTCCTCTGTCCATGGAATTTTTCAGGCAAGAATACTGGAGTGGGTTGCCATGCCCTTCTCCAGGGGATCTTCCTGACCCCGGGATCGAACCTGCATCTCTTACATCTCTTGCATTGGCAGGTGGATTCTTTACCACCAGTGCCACCTGGGAAGCCCTGGCACATAGTAGGCATGCAAAGATTCCTCGCAGAAAGAAGTGGACTGTGACTTTGAACCAGGTTGTGCTCTGTCTAGCCGGCAGCCAACACACCTGCAGTGATGCTGCCTGACTGAACCACAGAAGGAGGCTCCGATAGACTCCATCTGTCTCCACAGCTACCTGCATCTCGGAATTCACAGCAGCTCCCAGAAAACACTCAACTGAGCCAAACGATAAGCTCCCTTCCTTCACGCGGTTGTTTGGTGACATAAAGGGCTGGTGTTAAGAGGGCTGTGGAAGGTTCGCTGATTTTTCATGGGCTACGCAGCTGCAGATAAAATTTAATTAAACAGATCCCTGCGGTCACATGCTCACCGCCCCAGATCGAGTCAATTATTTTCCTTTCCTGGCCTTTCCGAGAGAAGATGCAGGCCAAGGGGTTCAAGGTGATGATGTGCAGTGTGACTGAGACACGGGAGGATTTCCTCCCCAAAGGAGTTGTCAGGGTGGAGGAGACGATCTGTAGGAGTGCCAGGAGTGGGAATCCTGGCCAGCTCTGACCACAGAACACTTCAGACCCCTCATTCTCTGATCTCCTCCCATCCTCACCAATGCCACCCCCGTGTGGGCTCTGATGGTCTCTCTACAGAAATATTGCCATAGCCTCCTTGTCTCTAGTTTCACCCAGATCCACCACCAAACCCACACTTAAATCAGATCCCTCGTCCTTTCTTTTTTTTCACTTTTTAAGACAAACTTAATCATACCATCTCTTGCTCCTGGAAGGCATCCACAGGAAATTAAAATCTTTCATACTCTGGCCTTGCCATTTCCTCTTCACGCCACTTAGATCTAAGGTGAGGGGGTCAGGTGGGGAAAACTGGCCAGTGAGACTTCACTGTTGGGTTCTAGGAAGGGTTTTGGCTGTGCTTGTGTGTGTATGCTCAGTTGCCTAGCCATGTCCGACTCTTTTGCAACGCCATGGACTGTATAGCCCACCAGGCTTCTCTGTCTATGGAATTTCCCAGGCAAGAATACTGGAGTGGGTTGCCATTTCCTACTCCAGGGGATCTTCCTGACCCAATGATTGAACTTGTGTCTCTCATATCTCCCACACTGGTAGGTGTATTCTTCACCACTGTGCTACCTCGGAAGCCCCAGGAAGGGTTTTACTCCATGAAAAAGGAAACAGGGAAGTGATCTGTCTCTTCTTCATGCCATGAGCATGGTTTTGAGAGAATGTGATGCTCCAACTTGGAGCGGGCATCAAAAGACCACGGGGCAACAAGTCAGCATCCCAGGGGGAAGCAGACTGGAGACCCAGGCAGAACCGTCATCAGTTCAGTTCGGTTCAGTCACTCAGTCGTGTCCGACTCTTTGTGACCCCATGAACTGCAGCACACCAGGCCTCCCTGTCCATCACCAACTCCCAGAGTCCACCCAAACCCATGTCCATCGAGTTGGTGATGCCATCCAACCATCCCATCCTCTGTCGTCCCCTTCTCCTGCCCTCAATCTTTCCCAGCATCAGGGTCTTTTCAAATGACTCGGCTCTTCGCATCAGGTGGCCAAAGTATTGGAGTTTCAACTTCAGTATCAGTCCTTCCAGTGAACACCCAGGACTGATCTCATACTGGATGCTAGCTATCAATCACTGGACCAACTCTGCATAAGACTAAGAAATATTTTTTCTGTCCATGCCTCCAAGTAAGTTTGGTGTTGCAATGAAACCTTTACTACCATGATCAGTAATAATAATACATATAATGTACTATGTGATAAATTATTTAACCAAAGGAAATGGGCTACCATGCTGGCTTAGATCAACCAAGTTGCCTGACCTCCCAGAAATGTTGCCCTTTCTCCCCAGATAAGATTGAATAAACATGGAGAAAAGGAGAGAAACTTTTGGGTAGACTACAATCACAGTCTGCCAGAGCCTCCAAATATGAATATGATTTTGTCAAGAACAGTGGAAAAGATAACGTGTCTAGGCAGAGGCATCAATGTGAACAAAAGGATGGGACTGTGTGAAGTGTGGAGAAAAGTTTAGTGCTAGGGGAGCACAGGTGGGTTACTGCTTCTCCAACCCCTACAGATGAACTTGGTTATACTTTTCTCTATTTGACACCTTAAAGTACATATGTCATTTTAATATAATTGCATCTATTTTCCCCAAGACGCTGCAAACTACAGTACCACGCCCTATTCATCTTATTCTTGCTAGTATCATCTTCCACTATCCAGTGCCTAACACATACTAATCACTCCAATAAATGCTTGTTGAATAAATATATTAAATGACATTATCTCATTAGAAGTGCCCTGGGAGTGAAATAAATCAGACAAAGGGAGACAAATACTCTATGTTCTTCACTTATATGCAGAATCTAAAAACAAAACAACACCAGACTCAAAGAAAAAGACAGCTGCAGAGGGGGAACTGGAATAAGGTGGTCAAAAGGTATAAATTTCCACGTATAAGTTAAATAAGTGTGAAAGTGTTAGTTGCTCAGTTGCGTTCAACTCTCTGCAACCCTGTGGACTATACCCCATCAGGCTGTCCATGGGATTCTCAAAGCAAGAATATTGGAGTAGGTTGCCATGTCCTCCTCCAGGGGATCTTCCTGACCCAGGAATCAAACCCATGTCTCTTGCATTGTAGGTGGTACTTATGAACAAATCAGATTCTAGATCTCACTCTCAGAATGGAACTCATTTGTATGCAGGGCACCTATTACATATACTAAGAGTTCTCATGCCAAGAAGACTTATATTTTTTTCTTTTTAGTGTATCTACATGAGAAGATGGATGTTAACTAAACCTATCATGCTAACCATTTCACAATATATGTAAATCAAACCATTATCATGCTTACACTTGAAACGTACACACAGATGTATGTCAACTATTCCTTGATAAAACTAGAAGAAAAAAAGAAAAGCTCCTTGGGAATATATCTATCACTAGATAGCCTGTGGGCAAACTCTTCAAGTCCAGGGACTAGAGGGATGCCTGAACAGGAGATAAATATACTTTGCATACTCATCTATTTACAGAGCCATTGTAAAGATTCCTAGTGGGAAATGCACTGTAAATGCTCACAGCAAAGGCAATTGCTCACAACTCTAGGCTTGTATGGGTTTCCTAGGGACAAATTATCAGTAAATGAACACTCACACGAAGAAAGAAAGGATGTTTGCCCATGGTGGACTGGAAATGCATTCTGAAGGCTATGAAGTTACAGACAAAGCTCATTACAACTTTAGGACAGCGTGTAGAGCCTGTCTTGTCTAGTCTTTCGGCTCAGTGCCATGGCCCTCTATAACATCCATGACCACTGGCCAACCAGCCTGTGTTTGAACAACTGCAGGGTAAATGCCTCTGTGCTGGGGACCAGGAGTACCTACAAGGTTAATTGGTCACAGGTCCAGCAGATCAACAAGAGGAGCTTTGACTGCAAGGGAGGAAAGGAGTAGGCTTTCCAGAAATGCCTTGTTCTGAGTCCCACTCATGAGGACCAGCGATAACCTGGTCTGGCCTGGGCCTTACGGACTTTCTGGGAGAAGAGCTGATCCTGTCCTTTGCTATGAGCCTTGGACTCAGCTCCTTATGTTGAATTTTCATAAAAATGATCTATTTTATAAGTACCTGCACAGCTTCATCCCATCCCAGGTTTTTGTCTTTGCCAAGACCCGAGCTCTCAGGCATTATACTTCAATCATTTATAGAATAAGATTTCTAAACTCTTCACCATAGCCCAGGGACTAAAACCTGAGGAACTGGAGGGACTTCCCTGGTGGTCTAGTGGCTAACCCAAGCCCACTAGCTTTGATCCCTGGTCGAGTAAATAGATCCCATGTGCTACAACTAAGATCCAGTGCAGCCAAACAAATAAATACTAAAAAAAAAAAAGAGAGAAAGAGAGAGAGAGCTGGGGAACTGGAAACAGACAGATCAGGGTTGAAATCTTGACTTTTCCTCTAATTTTTTCTCAGTTATTCCTCCATTCTATAAATATTTTTGTAATGCTTGCTAGGTATCAAACACCCTACTAGGTACTGGGCATGAAATAGGTCAGAAAAGGTCTTATAACTTTGTGTGTGTGTGTGTGTGTGTGTGTGTGTGTGTGTGTGTGACTGAGTAGACAATAACAAATAGACTCTAGTATCATGATGCTGAAGCTTCACCACCTGATATGAAGAGCCAGTTCATTGAGGTGACTCCTTGGAAAAGATCCTGATGCTGAGTAAGATTGAAGGCAAGAGGAGAAGGGGCAGACAGAGGATGAGATGGTTGGATGGCATCACTGACTCAATGGACATAAGTTTGAGCAAACTCCAAGAGACTGAGGGACAGGGAAGTATGGCATGCTGCAGTTTATGGGGTCGCAAAGAGTCAGACAAGATTTAGCAACTGAACAACAATATGTGGTAGCTATCTTTATTCATGACCACCTTAATCACCATCGCCATTATTTAATGCATCATTTAGTATTAGGTTTGGCTGTGAGTGACTGAAAACCCAACAATGGCTTAAACAAGATAGAGGTTTTTCTTTGACCTAAACTCTAGAGGTCAGCTGTCCAAGCCTGGTGTGATGGCACCACCATCAGCAGGAACCAAGGCACCTTCTTGGACTTTGCCCACTCGACCTCTTCGTCTAGAGAAGTTGTTGCCAGTGCCTATGTATCCCAAAAGCATTCGCTATTTCAAACATGCTAACAGCTCATGACTGCAAGCGTCTGAGATACTCAGTGTTTGGTCCACATGTGAAAGCCTGACAGTGCTGGAGAAGTAATGCTCCCAAGAGCAACCCTCAACCAATGGCAGACAGGTGTTGGTGTATCAATACCCCAGCTCCCTCACCTTTCATGCAGAACGCCTCTGATGCATGGGCTTCTCAGTTTCCCTGAGTTTTCCAGTAGGATGACCCACCATAATTGGTTCTTGGACGCACCATACACTAGCTTCCTTCCCTCCTGTTTCACTTTCCCATCCCCTATCAGTGTTTCCTGGGATCACTTGGCACATTCACTCACTCTCAAATTTCTGATAGAATCTACTCTTCTGGGAGAATCTCATCTAAGACATGGCTTAAAATGGTCACTTATGCTCCATCCATTTCATCCACATTTCAGCCAGCAGGAAGGAAGAAACAGTGAAAAGGGATGAGGCCCTCCCTTTAAACAAAATTTCCTGGGAATTCCATTGGATACTTCTGTTTATACCTCATTGACCAGAACCTACACAGCTTCTTTGGGTAATGAAGGAAGCTGGGAGGTTTAGTTCTTATTCTGAGTGGTTTCATTTCCTGTGAGATAGTGCATTCTATTACTAAGGAAGAAGGGGTAAAATAAGCTGGCCTGTCAGTGTTCAGGGAATAGGAAAGAGCTTTGTTGTAGTGTCAGCTGAGGACCCACGAGCAGGTGTCTGGGTTCCTGATCAACCATAAATAGCATTTCACAAACACCTTGATGCCTGCCTCCCCACCTGCTCCCCAACAGTCTAAGCGGAACTTACTTGATCTCTCCAATCCTGGGAGAAGAGCCAGAACTTAGCTACATCAAACCATGCCAGGATACAATTTGTATATTAAAATCACTCAACCTGGTTTTTCCTTCACCTTCGTTTTATTTTTTAATTAATTTACTTAATTGGAGGCTAATTACTTTATAATATTGTAGTGGTTTTTGCCATACATTGACATGAATCAGCCATGGGTGTACATGTGTCCTCCACCCTGAACCCTTCGCCTACCTCCCTCCCCATCCCATCCCTCTGGGTCGTCCCAGCGCACCAGCCCTGAGCATCCTGTCTCATGCATCGAACCTGGGCTGGCGATCTGTTTCACATATGGTAATTAATATACATGTTTCAATGCTATTCTCTCAAATCATCCCACCCTCATCGTCAAGTGACACACAAGACCCCAGACCTCAAAGGGTTCAGATGATTCATAAAGAGGCATGACAGGTGCACTAAAAGGACATGGGATTGTTGTTGCTGTCTGGTCACTAAGTCATGTGTGACTTTTTGCTATCCCATGGACCGTAGCCCACCAGGCTCCTCTGTCCATGGGATTTCCCAGGAAAGAATCCTGGAGTGAGTTGCCGCTTCCTTCTCCAGTGAATCTTCCCGATCCAGGGTCGAATCCATGTCTCCTGCATTGGCAGGCAGATTCTTTATCACTGAGCCCCCAGGGAAGCCCTGATGAAGCATGATAGGTGCATTAAAAAGATGCGGGATGATACATCGCTAATGACAAGTGAGTGGTCCAGGGATGAAAGCCACACAGAATATCAGGGATGCAGGGAAATGAGGCGGTTTAAGAAAACATCCACCACACGATTACCACATGCAACAAATGCACTGTCTGAAGACATTTAAACTCCCCAACCACTCCATGAGGTTTTCTCTATTGACATCATTTTAAAGAAAAAGCTAAGGCTTTGACAGACTGAATAACCTGCCCTTAGTCCCACAGCCAGGAAGAAAGAGACTAACAGTTTTTAGATGCAGATAATAATAATAATACACATTTTAGCTCTTTTTTGGGTGCCAGGCAAGGGTTGAGTACCTGCCATGCCTTTGCAATCAAAGCCTCATGAGAGCATTTGAGGTAAGTATGATTATTAATTTCCATTTTACAAATGAAGAAGCTGAGTAAGAGAGAGAGTTAAAAGCTTGAAAAGAGTCACACCAGGATTTAAGATATGATCTTGTCTAACTGCCAGTCAAATGTCTGAATCCCCTTTGTGGACATGTCTGCCCGTGGGGCCAGCATGTCAAATTCCCACCTCAAGTTCAAGGTCTAATTTCAAGGTAAGCTTGCAACCTGAAGATTAGAATGGAAAGGGAAGCTCATAAAGCAAGAGCCCATGCAGCCTCGCTAAGCAGATCGAGCTTTTTATAAGTTGCCATTGGGTACCTAGTATCACGTGACAGTTCCTGGGATTAGCGGGCTAGTGTTCTATTGCTGTGTATCTCCATCATGACGCAGGAATGTATTATTATCCCCACTTCACAGGTAAGGAAACCAAAACTCAGAGAGGTTAAGTGTATTATTCACATGCAGGGCTGCCTGATGCGTGTCTAAGTGCTGCGGATGCTGCCTAGGATGAGCAGAGACTTGAAGCACAGTCAGCTTTGCCCCTGGAAAGACTGGCAGTGGCTCCAAGCTGGTCCGCTGCATATTCACTGCTTCAGGCCTGATCTAGGAACATCTCCCGCTAACATCAGTCTCTAACCTAAATCCCCTCTCAGCTTCCAGTGCTACCCCGAACCAAGTGATGCTGGAAGGCCTCTGTCCTAGCCGCAGATGGGCGTCAACCTTAGAGAGGGAGGGATCAACTAGAAGACTCAATGAGATGCCTCTTGTATGGAACCTGAGCTTCCTACAAAAGCAACCTGTACTGGAGTCCACGTGCTGCTCAGGACAAGCAGTGCCTCCTGGGGGCGCGGGGTGGGCAAAGGAGTTGATCCATAGGCCGTGTTTTCAGTAATAATGGCAAGCATGATCAAAGCGGGCCTGGTGGAGGACCCTTCCTCAAGCTGGGCTTGGGTCAAGAGGCATCACATGTATGATTTTACTTAATCTTCAAGACAACACCAGGAGGTGGGGGGTTTTACTGCACTTATTTGCAGTTGAAGGAACCAGAGTTCAGCTGATCAATGCATCACGCTGAGCAGGACTGTTGACTCCAAAGTCCATGCCCTTTTACCTGCTGGGCTCAGGAATGCAGCTTGAAGGTGTCAGTCTGGATCTTAGCCTTCTTTGGCCTACAATGCCTCAACAACCATTGACTGGGATAAGTTTGAAATGACCCAACAGAACTGGTTTAAAAATCAACATTTCAAGGGGGGATGGGCAAGGTCAGAGTATGGGATGAAGAAATGCAAACTATTATGTGTAAAGTAGACAAGCAACAAGGATATATTGGACAGAACAAGGAAATAAACCAATTATTTTGTAATAACTTAAATGGAGTAAAATCTATAAAAATATTGAATCACTATGCTGTACATCTGAAACCAATATAGTACTGTGAATCAACGGTACTTCAATATAATTTTTTAAAGTATTTACATAAGGAAAAAATTTTAAAAAGTAAACATCTCAGGCAAAGAGTAGTGGAATTCATACAGCATCAAACCAAGAAATTTGATAGCCATCATTCATTCGTTTATGCATCCGGTCATCCATCCATTCATTCATTCATATATCCACATACTTGTCCATCTAGCCAATTAATCAGTTATTCATTGAAACATATGATCGATATTGCCCAGGGTCCCCTATTTAGTTGCTTCTGTGCAGGGCCTGGTGTGACTCTTGGGCACAAGGCCTTTGTCTTTCCTATTTCTTTGATTACAGGAAATAGCCACAAACAGGGGAAGGGAAGCAGGAACCTGCAGACAGAAAACCACCCATTCTGGGTGATAAGGGACCAGGGAGCATAGGGGATGAAGGAAGGTGGGGAAAGGGGGGAATCTCCTGTATCCAAATGCATGAATCAACTTTTGCTCATTGCGCTCTCATTACCATAACACTAGTCTTTCAGATAAGAAGTACTCATCATGCACTGATGCTACGACACTTCTGATATAAGCAAATTAATGTAAAAAAAAAAAAATGCCTCCTCCCCTGGGGAATGGAGCTGGGATGAAAATCGGGGAAGATGATCCCCCAACTCTTCCTTCCCCTTCTCTATGACCTTCATAAGCAGCTTGCCAAAGAAATCTAGGGCAGCAGCTCTTCACTTGCCTGCCTGCTCTCCCTCTGACAGCGTATCCCTGTGCTTAAGTAAACTCTCACTTTATTTTCTTAGCCTCTTCGCTTTGTCTCCAAATTCTTTCATGACATAGGAAGAAGCTCAAATTCACTGACAACAGTAAAACAAAGGTACTTTATAAGGCTGTAAAAAGTTCTTCATTAGAACTGTCCTCCAAAGGGATATGCACTAAAAGGTATTGGTTTCTCTGGGGTTACTCAAGGAGACTCTGAAGACCATCCCCATGTGCAAGATTCACTCCTTGACCAAACTTGGGTCAAGTTGCCCATAGTTCCATGTTGATAAGACCTAACCTTGGGCTCTATCCTTGGCTCCTTGGCTCCAGTCTTAGCAAGAATGCTGCAGAAAAAGTTTAGCAAAAATCTCCCACCTTTGATATCTGACTGGATGTCCCCTGGACATCTTACCACCCCAGATTGTCTTCAGCAAGAATCCTGTTGAGTCAGTTTTGCCAGAATGGCACATACCCCTTATGTTTCCTCTAGTGATTTTTCCATCCACTAACCTCCACCTGGATTCTTGGCTCTAAATCCCTACTTGTCTTTTGTTGTGTTGGGAATGGAGCCCAGTTCATACTGAAGTTTCTTCCCCTAATTTAATGGTCCCTGAATAAAACTTGCTTTCACCTCTTTAAATTCTATCTGGCTCTGGTTGGCTGTAACACATGGATGCCATGGAAGAAAGGGCCACGTCAAAGATTCATTTGTTCTCTGAAAAACAACTCACTAGGTGATACCTGTTCTGAAAAGCAATGTATCTCAGTGGCGGTGAGTCAGGGGGAGTAACAAATACCATCTGGACATGGAAAGTCTTTGGGCTGATTGTCAACTCAATACTGTCATTGTTAGACTCTGGCTTTTAATAACTGGCAAAGTCGTAAATCTTTCTTTGTTCCGGTTTCTTCATCTGTAAAACAGACCTAATAACAACATCACTACAGACAGACCTGAAGATCAAGTCAGTTGATGAGTACCTAGGACAGTGGCTGACACCCGGAAACGCTCAACAGATACTAGCAGTGATAACCATCACTGCTAATGGTACCTGCTACTACTAGTCACTGATACCCAGTACAAGAGAAAGGACTAGGTGACGGATGTATATACCATTTGAATCAGAGGTCATTTATGGAGTGCCTGGAATTTTACACAATCCCTAAACTCAAGAATCAATACAAGTAATTAGAACAAGAGGGTAGAGTGCTCAATGCAGTGATAAGGCAGCAGCAGGAGAAATTATTTCCAGGTTGGGAGATAACAGGTCTTCAAAGAATGAGGTGATGTTTGGGATCAGGGCAGGACTAGAGTTTATCCATGAAGAGGGGTCTGGAGGACATTTTTTAAAACTTGTGTTCTTTTCTTTCTTTCTTTTTTTTTCCTGGCTACTCCGGGTCTTAGTTTCAGCATATGGGATCTAGCTCCTTGACCAGGGATCAAACCCAGATCACCTGCATTGGGAACATGGGGTGTTGACACTGGATCACCAGGGAAATCCCTGAAAGGAACTTCAAGAGGAGAACACAGCACACACCCAGCCACCCACAGACACACCATGTTTCAAAACTAACATTGGCCATCATCCTTTTCCCCGACAAGCCTAAAATCCAAAATGCTCTGAAAACCAAAACCTAAGCTGATGTGATACAAAAATGTTTACCCTTTTTATTTTTCCATTTTGTGTGAATGATCACATTTCATGGCAGAATATTCAAGGCTCTGGTTATCAGCTGTTGCCCCAGAACCCACTGGGGATATTATATATTTATTATAGGGAGTGTGTATCATGTGACTTTTATAAAACTGAAATAATTCTAAATTTCAAAATAAGTCTGGTTTTCAATAAAATGATATTTAACAAAATTAATCCTCCTGATGTAGGTAGATACTGTGATCTTATTTATTTTTTTGCATGAATGAGAAAATTGATATACACAAAGGTTACTCACTTGCCCAGACTCACACAGCTAGAAAGTTTCAAAGCCAGGATTCAAAGCTGTGCTTTAAACCTTAAATACCACCCTCTTAAATACCACCCTCAACCACCTCTATACACTGTGATTAAGTAAGGGCAAGTGTGGTTAATTGTATTATTTTCTCATTATTCTTCTTTCCTTCCTTCTTTCTCCTCTCTTTCTATGCATTCCCCAGAAAGACTATAAGTCCCACTGCATTGAGGTTCGCTTGCTTTAGCAATGAAATATTAGTAAAGATTACAGGAGCAGAGGCTTTAAATGTGCTTCTGTGGTTTGACTTGGCCTCTCATATTCTCATGATTTATTGTGGAAAAAGCCTGATCCAAGTAGCTAATGCATCTCAGAATAAGGAACAAGTAGACCAGACCTGTAGCCAGTCCAGAGCATGAAACAGAACTGTCTTAGTCAACTCAGAGACTCATGAAGGAAGAGAAAAAAAAAAATGCTTGCTGTTGTCAGCCCCTGAGATGTGGGGATTGTTTGTTACCCAGCATTATCATAGCAGTAGCTGACTCATTTTAATTGCTGAGCATGAGATGGATAAGGCAGCATTTCCTGAGATAAGAATTTAAAGCTGACATTAGCCATCATGGGAAAAATCCTAAAAATAATGCTAAATATTTTGAATCCCATTCTGAAAGCAAGGGAGTCTTCAAATGATTCTATGCAGAAGCATAAGATGATATGATTTCTGTTATCTACATTGCAACAGTCATTTCCTGAAAACACATAATGAATCACTACCTTATGCCCCATCACCACACATTTGTTGTTGTTGTTTAGTTTCTAAGTTGTGCCTGACTATTTTGTGACCCCATGAACTCTAGTCCACCAGTCTCCTCTGTCCATGGGATTTCCCAGGCAAGAAGACTGGAGTGGATTGTCATTTCTTCCTGCAGGGGATCTTCTCGACCCAGGGATTGAATTCGAGTCTCCTGCATTGGCAGACAGATTCTTTATCACTGAGCCACCAGGGAAGCCATCACCACACATTCACTTACTTAATGCCTGTCAACAGCTTTCCATTGACCTTAGAATAAAATACCACATCCTTAACATAATCCAAAGTCCATGGGTTTGCTCAACTTCCAAATGCATCTTGCCCCAAGCTTCCTCTCCACCGGGCTCCACCTCCACTGTCCTTTTATCAGTTCTTTGAGTGTCACCATTCCTTCTCACCCCACGACCTTTGTACATGCTTTTCTTGCTACTAGAAAAGCTCTTTCACTAACATTTTGCCTATTTAATGCTCAGTTTAATGGTTACTTCCTTCCAGAAGCCTTTCCTGAGCTCTTTGGTAAGTCAAACTTCCCTGTTACAGGTGCTCTTAAGCCCCATGCATTTCTCTTTTATTTTACTTACACAGTTGTAGTTTCACATATGCTCATAAAATTTGATAAGTGTCCATCTCAGCCACTAAATTGTCACCTTCCTGAAAGCAGCAGCTGCAGCGTCTTTTTCTCCCAGTTATCTTTGCATCCCCCAGGATTAGCACAGCCCTTGATACATGGCTGATGCTCAGTAAAATTCGCTAAATAAAAGAATGCTGTCAGATGACAGCTCAGATAGCAGTGAGGACAATGGATTATTGTGGTTGCCTAAAGCACACAAGAACAGAACTAATCCTTCTTCCTTTCCTCAGCCCTTTCAACTCCCTCTTGCATTCTCTGAGACTTGGCTAAGACAGATCCCTCACAGAGCAAGAGTGCAGTGGGAATGCATTATTTATCTGTGAGGATCGACTGGGAAATAGGACCTCTATGCAGTGCAATATGATCTATCTACGTGGCAGATGTGCATCCTGTCTTCCCCAACATCACCTTGTAATCTCACAATCCCAAAGACTCTGGTAATTGGAGGAGGATGAAACATCTGGATGCTGCAAACTCCCTCGACAGGTTGTCTATACCTCCACCTTCAAAATCAATGCACAAGAAATGAGAGTTTCTGGAGCAGCAGAAATAGTGGCTGGCATCAGAACATGCTGTTTAAATCCCTTCGTGGCATTAAGCAGAGACGACCTGGATTTCCTTTCGGAGAGATGGGAAAATGGAATCTGGCCAAAAAAAAAAAGAAGCGTGGGTAAGACAGATGATGACTTCATTTCAAATGTGTCTGCACTTGGGGAAAGGACATCGCTGTTATTCACATAATATCTGTGAAATGGGGCTTCCCTTGTGGCTTAGACAGTAAAGAATCTGCCTGTAATGCAGGAGATCCAGGTTCAGTCCCTGGGTTGGGAAGATCCCTTAGAGAAGGGAATGACTACCCACTCCAACATTCTTGCCTAGAGAATTCCATGGACAGAGGAGCCTGGCGGACTACAGTTCATGGGGTCACAAGTAAATAAATGAACTGAGTAAATAATTAATCAGTACCCTAGGATCATTCTGATCATAAGATGGAAGACTGTATCTGAATAGAGGTCAAAGGAGGGGCAGTTAAGGGTGGGCATGAAGGCCCAATGGAAAAGCTGGGACTGGAAAGTGGGCAGTAAGCAAAGAGAGTGCTAGGAGCTATGATACTAACTCGGTGTGATTCAAAAATCAAGTGCAATGGCATCAAAGAGAGAATCAATTTGAGAGAGCATAAAAATCAAATCAGTGATCTCAAACGTTGGTGAGGACTCAGACAGGAGGAGAAATTGTCCTGATTGTTTTGGAAGGCACTCGGGCATTACATTTTAAGAATTGAGACATACATACATTCGCCGTCCAATTCTTCTCAGTATATTCCTAGAGGAACACTCACCCAAGTGCAAAGGAAGGCAAGATGATGGGCAGTTCACTACAACATGTTCATCACAGCAAAAACTGGGAACAACCCAGCTACCCAAGTATTAGAGGACTGAGCCGACAAACTCATCTATGCAGTCATCTATGGGATACTAGGTAACAATGAGAAACATGTTAATACAGGTCAACATTTCTACAGCAGCACTATTTACAACAGCTAGAACATTCAAGTGACCTAAATGTCCTTTGACAGATGAATGGATAAAAATGTGGTACATATATACAGTGGAATATTACTCAGCCATAAAGAAAGAATAAAATTGGGTCACTTGCAGAGATGCGGATGGACCTGGAGTCTGTCATGCAGAGTGAAGTGAGTTAGAAAAACTATTGTATATTAACACATATATATGGAATCTAGGAAAATGGTATAAATGAACTATTTGCAGGGCAGGAAGAGAGACACAGAAATAGAGAATGTATGTGTGGACACAGTGAGGGAAGGGGAGGGTGGGACTAACTGGGAGATTAGGATTGGGCATATACACATTACTAAGTGTGTAATAGATAGCTAGTGGGAATCTGTTATAAAGCACAGGAAGCCAGCTTGGTGCTCCGAGATGACCTAGAGAGGTGGGACGTAGGTGGAGGAGAGGGAAGTCCAAGAAGTAGGGATATACATGTAGACATATTGCTGATTCACTTCACTGTCCAGCAACATGGTAATGTTATTATTTTTAAATTAAAAGAGAAATCCAAAAGATATTATAAACAAGGTGCCAAATAACATAACTAGCTTGCTATAATTATCCTAAATATACATATCTAAAATAACAATTCTCTACATTGTGCATTTTTTGCTGACATACGTATGTGTGCAATGAAGTAGCAGGTGGCCCAATAAATGACACCCCAGATAGATAACAGCAGTCATCTTTGGAAATGAGGTGGGGACTGGAGTTGGGTGTAGGGGGTCGTCAAGATTTCAGCACTGTCTATAATATTCTGTTCATTTCACAAGGAACAACAGAGGCAGACTAAACCAGTGAAATTAAACTTTAAAAAAAAAACAAAACAAAACCCAACTTGCTCCAAAGCATGAATGAGTAATAAAGAAACCAAGGAACCAAGTGGAGTGAAATTGCACTTGAAATTGCAGCCGAGAGAAAGCGGAAAGTTGCTCACAGTGAGACTGAGTTTTCTTGACGCCTCAATGTGGTTCGGAGGCCTTTTATTGATGGCTGGGGTCTCTCGGTGGACATTCTCAGCCCCATGCTACCTCTGGGTATTAAGGAACTTCTGACAAATGTGGAAAAGGAGACTGTTTCATTATGGATCAGCAACTTGGAGGTGGAGGGGTGGGGGTGTGTGGAGAATAGAAGCCAAGAAGGAGGGGAATCACCAAGCTCTGAGATCAAGAAAGGTTCCCCAGGCACCTCTGCTGACGCCGGGCTTATTTAAAGTTTTTATGCATCATCTGAAAGGGATTTAGAGTTAAATATCTAAAAGTACCAAGTACATTGGAGCTCTGATGTAGGAAAATACCAAGCAGATAAGGATAAACAAACTACAGAGCAGAAATGACCACAGGTCTGACCCAATCTAATAAATCTTAACATCTCTTGGAGTTGTTGTTGAGGATTAAATAAGATTGCTCATGAATGCCCCAGGAAAATTGTAAAATGGTACACAAATGTTGCTTATGACTGTGATTATGTCGTAGCTGGTTTTACATCAGAATTTGATAACAGAGCTAAAAACAGAATCCTTAATGGAGTCTGGGATTCTATTCAGCCATCTACCCCGACTGGGAGTACTTTATAAGAATGATTTGGCTTTTACAAGTAATCAGCCTCAGTTTTTTGTTTGCTTTGGCTTTTTTTTTTTAAATAAAAAATGCCACATCCAAATTTAAAAGCTGGGGAAATAGAATAAGGAAGAAAAAAAGCCATCCATTGCCTCAAAAGCCCCTCATGTCACCCAATATTTGCTGTATGAGTGATGGAATGAATGAAACAATGAAGCCACTTTTATCATTTTGCTGCCTTCCTACCAGTTTGCTGCATGAACTCATGCTCCCTACATTGGCAATGTGGAGTCTCAACCACTGGACCCCCAGAGAAGTCTCTGGCTCTACATTTTTATATTCTGCACTATCTACTGGCATCAGAGACAGTTCCTCATGGTCCTTCATGGCCTTCAGAACTGTGCAGTATTTCCCGGGTTTGATGCACTATAATGTATTTAATCCATCCTTCATGTTGGAACAGTTGACATACCCTCCATATCCCTTTCCAGGGATTATCTTTGTACAAAGCCTTCTATTCTTTGGCCAATTTCCCAGTGCTAGGGAATTACATTTAATATCTTTTAAAAACCTATAATGAAAAGTTTTATACATACACACACACCCTCCCACATATATATGACTCACTTTGCCGTACACCTGAAACCAACACAATTTTGTAAATCAATTATCAGTTCAGTTTGGTAGCTCAGTCCTGTCCGACTCTTTGCAACCCCATGGACTGCATCACTCCAGGCTTCCCTGTCCATTGCCAACTCCTGGAGCTTGCTCAAACTCATCTCCACCAAGTCGGTGATGCTATCCAACGATCTCATCTTCTGTTGTCCCCTTCTCCTCTTGCCTCCAATCTTTCCCAGCATCAGGGTCTTTACCAATGAGTCAGTTCTTTGCATCAGGTGGCCAAAGTATTGGAGTTTCAGCTTTCAGCATCAGTAGTTCCAATGAATATTCAGGACTGATTATACTTCAATCAAAAAAAAAAAAAAAAAAGAATACCCCAGTGCTTAGAATATGGTTGATGGCTGGTGGTTGGCAGGGGCTCCATTTTACAGACCTTATCATTAGTATTATAGCCCTGGTTATTGTTATCATTTTGTGTTAATGAAGTAGATTATCTTCTGAACTTCTTGGTTTATTGATTTAATGTTTAAGCTAAAGAAAGAAAACACTCTCCAGGAACTATAGAGTTTACGGTAAAAAGGAGACAGGGCAAAGAAGACGTTACCATAAATTTCAATATGAAATAGTCTCCACAGAAATAATTCTATGGACAGACAGATGATTCAAAGGATGAATCAGCCTGGAGTGATGAAAAGCTCTTTCAGTACTCTTTGAGCAAAGATATAGAATAGCAGATGGTCCTTCTCCCTGAGGCCATCACAGGGCAGCAAATACAATAAGACATGTGATTGTAATCCTGTGATACTAACTGCCCCCAAATTATACAGAATGTGTTCATTTGTTCTTCACTTCCCTCTTCCTAGAATTCTGCTATTGGCCAGGTTTTTCAAGATCCACTTTATATTGTTCACTTTGTGATGAATAATCTATCAGCTCCTGTTTCTCCTCCGGTTCCCAGGTGTGGGGCCTCAGGTCCTATGCTACTGCTGAGTTTCGGAGTTCATCCACTGGAACAGTCCCCACTACCTAAGATTTGCTGCCAAATAATTATGGGACCAAGTTACACCTGATGATTTCCAGGAACTCAGGGTAAAGAACCCACCTGCCAATGCAGGAGACATAAGAGACACAGGTTCGATCCCTGGGTTGAAGAGATACCTTGGAGGAGACCATGGCAAACCACTCTAGTATTCTTGCCTGGAGAATCCCATGGACAGAGGAGCCTGGAGGGATACAGTCCACAGGATTGCAAAGAGTTGGACACTGAAGCAACTTAGCACACACAAAGTTACACAGGGGATTATATTTATACTCTGAATTCTTTTGAATAGGCTAATGGTGTCCAATGGACCAGCCTGCTATTTGTTTACTGTTTCATTCAGTAAACAATGATCCAACATCTATTGCCTACCATGCATTGTTACAGCTCTGAAGCTAAATGAAAGAACAAAGATGCTGCCCTCAGGGAATTCCATCCTAGGGCTGGAAGACGCATCATTAAAAAGGGAATCAATAAACAATGCAAGTACACACAGAGATGCTATGAAAGATTTAAGACAGGGTATTGGACTGAAAGTAACTGGGGGTGGAGGGAGACTGCTACCGTGTGGATGGTCAGAAGAACAGTGAGAGAAAGGCTTCACAACAAAAATGAAGTAGATATGTTCAAAGAACAGAAATGGAAGGCACAGGTTGTTTTTTTCTGGTTGAAATTCAAAAGGCAAGGGGGAGAATAGCAGGAGATGAAGACGGTGAGGAGGCCAGAAAGCAAATAACTTGGGTAGTAAAGGACTTGACAAAGAATGTAGCATTCATTAAAATGAAAATCTTTGGCTTTGTTCAGCACTGTGGTCCATCTGGTCAACCTACCTTAGGCTCCATTATCCCAAGAGAACTGGAGTTTTCTCCTAAACCCCTCTTCCTATATTTGTTTAGAGCTCTTATAAATTTTCTTCCCTAGAGGATTGCCTCTGCTCTCCGTGTTTCTAATCAAGACTTGCAGGCTTGCCTAAAAAGGAGTTCTCTCCCAGCCCAAGGCACAGTGAGATCTGATTCCAAACTTCTGGTTCTCTCTGTAAATCTCTGCTCATAGCAGGCCTTTTGAACCATGTCTAATTCCGCTTTGCCTTTTGGACTTGATATGTTGGGCATTTTGAAAGTAAGTAAGCACACCCTAAAACCCATATCCTCTCCCTACAAAATGGGGTTCTGGTTCCACTTGATCCTCTCTCCTTCTACCTCCCCAGCGGCCCTGGGGCTGATCTTAGCATGCCTTGTCCCAACCATGCTCTTGTTAAAGCTTAATTGCACATCACAGTGCTCCCCAAACAGTACTGTTAGGCTTAATCATCAGACTAATTCATTCAACTTAGCTCCAAATAACTGTTGGCTGTTTCAAAAAATCAAATGTGGAGATTTGTAACAATTTAGGGCATTTAAAAATTTATGTTCAGACTCTGATAGCAATTTTCAAAGAGCAGTTCCCAGAATAGCTGGGAAATTGCCATGTAATTGGAATAAAACGATGACCTCCTCAGGGGTCCTCTTGGAAGAAGGACCACATCCAAGTGGATGCAGAAGAATCAATGAATTTGTTAATAATTGGCCTCATTACCTACCTACCTGCCTAGCTACCATGTAGCTGTGGTTGTAACTCTTGTAGCACTTTGGGGTCTAGATTCTTATCTGGTAAATTAGGTACCAAACTAAGGAGAGCCAGGGCAACAAAGCTATGTGAAACAGTCCTATTAAATATCCCCATTTTGGGCAACTGCTCCTTTCATAGCATGGCTTCTAGACCCTTCATCATGTGGCTGCCCCATTTTCACCTGTAGCTTTCAGTAAACCTTTTTTTTTTTTTTTTTTTTTTTTTTTTAGTGTTACTGAGGACAGAATTCTCTGCTCCAGGGCAGTCTGAGCAGTGCAAAGAGGCATATGTACTGAGCTTTTCTCCAGAGAAGGAAACACATTCCCCACAGGGCCAAGGGCCAGCTCCTACATGTGACTACTTTGATCAATATAGTGTCTCCTTTAAAAAAAATATTGTTGTCAACATTAAAAAATTAGAACTGGGACTTCCTCGGAGGTCCAGTGGTTAAGACTCCGTGTTTCCGCTGCAGGGGACATGGGTTCAATCCCTGGTTGAGGAACTAAGATCCTGCATGCCACATGGCATGGCCAAAGAAGTAAAGTAGAAGGAAACCCACAAAGTCAAGAACTTCAAAACTTTCTAAACAATATTGCAAGTCCTATCCACAATGAGTCCACAGGCAACCAACAGCCAACGCACAACAGCTAAAGCATCTGCTCCTTTTTGGTCAGGATGTGAGCGCCCACTATACCACGGTCCCACCTGGCCCAATGGGGTGTGTGTGTTTCTGATCTTTGCATGTAGGTTTCACAAGCTGAACAATTCACAGCGGCAAACATATCTGATCTGGAGTCAGAAGGGTCCACTTGAAGCATCCCTGAAATCACCACTGATCATTCATTAGGTGTCTAGACTCTGAGGATACAGTTCTGAGCAAGAAGACACAGTAGTTACCCCTGTAGACTTCTAGTTTAGCAGTGGGGTGGAGGGGAGCTGGAGGGGAGCAGGGAGGGCATAAACAAATAGTTACCTTTATTCCTTGTTAATTGCAAAGGTGAGAAAGGTTTTCAAGAAAAACAAGACAGCACCATTAAAACAAATACAAGAAAAAAAAAAAATCTGCTTTCTCCAGAGAATCAGGGAAGCCTTCTCTGATACAGTGACATTTAAGCTGAGGTCTCAAGGACAAGGAGAAGTAGACAGGAGATGTGAAAAATAGAGGGAGGCGAATTCTAGGATGAGAAAATACCAAGTGCAGAGGCCTTCAGGCATGAAGGAGGTTGGTCCATCTTGGGAATTAAAAGAAGATTTTCTTTTTGTTTTTGTTTTTGTTTTTTTTTTCATTTTTAATACTGTAGATAAAACCTGGGGAGGATTTTACGACTGTTTTTTAAGAACAGGTACCAGCTCCCTATCACAACAACGATCTTTCCAATATGCTCCATTGAGCAAGAGATAGGTGTGCGGGCTCCTGCCCGTGTCCTCACACACGAACGCATGAAACCCTGGCAGATGATGTGCACTTCTTTTTTTTCCCCTAAAAAGACAATGAAATATATGTAACTCATAAGTCCCCAACCTCATCAGCCCATGACTACCAAATGAGATTATGCTCTTCTTTCAGAGGCAAATTATTATGGCCTGAGGCCCTCCAACTGTCTCCCAGCTGTTTCTGAGAGCTTCCCTCGGCCTCCTGTGTGTCCAGAATTATGTTTTTCGTTTCAGTTTGCTCTGAGCTTCTTATCTTGCTGGGCCCATCTGTCCTCATTGGCGACTACTGTTGATGGTGTTCTCGGCTTTGGGGAAAGGATCTGTGGTTTAGGTCCAAAGGGACCACCTTGGTGAGTTTCAACACTTGCTAGGGCAATCTGAAGTGGAGAAGGAAATGGCAACCCACTCCATTATTCTTACCTAGTCAATCCTGTGGACAGAGGAGCCTGATGGGCTGCTATCCACGGGGTCGCACAGAGTCGGACACGACTGAAGCGACTTAGCATGCACGCATGCAGTGGAGAAGGAAATGGCAACCCACTCCAGTATTCTTGCCTGGAGAATCCCAGGGACAGAGGAACCCGGTGGGCTGCCGTCTATGGGTTCGCACAGAGTCGGACACGACTGACGTGACTTAGCAGCAGCAGCGGCAGCACCAGAGAAGCCCTGTTTGCTAGATAATCTTGAGTTAATTGCTCAATCTCTCTGTTCCTAAATTCACAAAATGGTACACTCACCAATTTCACTGTGTCCCTAGGAGGACAGAACAAGCAAATGACTGTAGAAGGATACTGTACAGCCTGAACAATAACCACAGAAGCCTCACACAACAGATCCGAGCTCTGCCCAGGTAAAGCTGTAATTATCATCTCAGTACCGGCCAGACAGCATGGCACAGTGTAGCCCAGGCAGTCCTCAGGACTCACTATAATCTAGCCTCTCACCTCTCTCTAGCTGCATCACCCACCAGAACTGCTGCAAACCCAGTCACACACCACCCAGATTTCATGAGCACACAATGCTTCCTGTGCCTCCGTGTTTCACACATACTGTTCTTCTGCCTAGAGTGACCCTTCTCTCTCCACATGGGCACATAAAATTATATAGGATTCTCCAAATTTGAAACTGAAGAGATCATTCAACTCAAAGTCATATAAGAAAAGTAAAAGTGAATTGACAGGTTAGTTTAACTAAACAGTCCATGTTTAACTGGATCTGGGGCTCCCCTGACAGCTCAGCTGGCAAAGAAAACACCTGTAGTGCAGGAGACCCCAGTTCGATTCCTGGATCGGAAAGATCCGCTGGAGAAGGGATGGGCTACCCTCTCCAGTATACTTGGGCTTCCCTTGTGGCTCAGCTGGTAAAGAATCTGCCTGCAATGTGAGGGACCTGGGTTCGATTCCTGGGTTGGGAAGATCCCCTGGAGAAGGGAAAGGCTACCCACTCCAGTATTCTGGCTTGGAGAATTCCATGGACTATATAGTTCATAGGGTCCCAAAGAGTCAGACATGACTGAGCGACTTTCAGTCACTTAGGGCTCAAGAGAGAAGGAAATGGCAACCAGCTCCAGTATTCCTGCCTGGAGAATCCCACGGACAAAGGAGCCTGGAGGGCTACAGTCCACAGGTCACAGAGAGTCAGACACAGCTGAAGCGACTGAGCACAGTACAGCATAGGGTTCAAATGATAGCACTAGGCAGAATTTCTCTTTGCTGCTCATTTTTTTCCCTGATATTGACTCTATTCTTACCCTCTATAAACTCACCACCCAGATCAGGTAGCTTCTAAATCTATTGTCTCTCTTGTTGGCAACTAACTATAGATGTTCAACTTTCCTATTAACTTAAAAAGTAGTCCCATAAAGGTATCACCTTGTCCCTAGTTAGTCCAACCTGGGTGGCCAGCAGGTAGAATGCCCTGAATATGCATTCCACCTGAGATGCTGGAGCTGGGTTACCTTCATGCATAGCACAAGCTCTGAGTAATTCCCATAATTTCAGTGCCACATGCCAAATACTGGGGGTAAGAAGCACAAAGATCTACTACCACTGCTCTTGCAACTGTAGTCTCCATTTCTCATGTGAAAAACTCCTCATTGTCCTTCAAAACCCCATTCTGTAAAAGGTCTGCATCACAAGAAAAAAAATTGTAACCACGTATGGTAATGGCTGTCAACTAGATGTACAGTAGCAATCATTATGATATGTATTACAAATATCAAATGGCTATGTTGTACATCTAAAAATAAAACAGTCGTCACTCTCTATTTGCAGAGGGGTGGTTCCAGGACCCCAGCCCTCCAGGATATTAAAATCCAATGCTCACACCCCTTATATAAATTGCCATAGTATTTGCATATAAACTATGTACAATCTCCAGTATATTGTAAATGATCTATAGATTATTTGTAACGTCTGAAGCAACATGGGCTTCCAAGGTGGCTCAGTGGTAAAGAATCTGCCTGCCAATGCAATGCATGAGAATTTGCAAGAAATCTCCTGGAGGAGGAAATGGCAACCTGCTCCAGTATTCTTGCTTGGAAAAATCCCATGGACAGAGGAACCTGGAGGGCTACAGTCCATGGGTCGCAAAGAATCAGACATGGCTTAGCAACTGAGCATGCAGGCACTAAAGCAACATAAATGCTATGTAAATAATTATAAATATAATGTAAATACTATTAAGTTGGCAGGGTGGCAAATTCGAGCTCTACTTTTTGGAACGATCTGGAAATTTTTTTCTGAATATTTTGCTCTGCAGTTGGTTTAAGCCTAGGATATGGAAAATGTGGATACAGAAGGCTGACTGTATAATGTTATATGTCAATTATACCTCAATTAGAAACAAAAACTTGTCTACCTCCTATGTGAAATTACATAATGCTAGAAAAGCTGGTACTGTATATTCTAGATTCCCATAATCCTCTGTAGGGATCTTTTCTGTAGAATTTTCTGTAGAATTTTCTGTAGAATTTATCCCACTGGATGGTAACATATCCGAATCTGCTGCTGGGAAAGCCTCAAACACAGAGACGTGGCCTTATTCATCTCTTTATAACCTGCATGTAGTATGTTCTTGGACCACTGAAAGTGCTTAGTAAGAGTTAAAGAATGGATGATGATCTATATATTTTTGGCCCCAGTTTTTTTATTATTATTATCTTTATCAAATTTCTGGTTATATTCATCTTGTGGTCAAACAAATCCTCCTAGCTTTGATCCTTTCTCCCCTTTTATATGGACACATTCCAAGTTGGGTGTTTCTTCTCATTTGGTGAGAATGGAATTCATATTTTAGACCTAAACACCAGACTCTGACTTCTTGTTGTTCAGTCGCTAAATCAGCTCTGACTCTGCAACCCCATGAACTATAGCACACCAGGCTTCCCTGTCCTTCACCAACTCCCAGAGTTTGCTCAAACGCATGTCCATTGAGTCGATGATGCCATCTGCCTTAGCTCCTACTAAGTTTCAGCTTCACTGGGGTGTCTCTCATTCTCCAACTTGATCAGAGAGTTCTGAGTCCTGATTTCATCGTTCTTCCTAATAACTATTACACTTGGCTTGGTGTCATCTGTATATCTGATTAGTAGACCTTCTGGGTTCTTGTCAAATCACTGATTAAAATGTTTACTAGGGCAGAACCAAACAGAGAGGATCATTAGTGGACTCATGGATCATGAATAGAAGTCTTTCTCCAGGTGCAAAAAGAACTATTCATCACATTTCAAGGTTCCGCCAGCCAGAAATCCACAGAACGGTGTCAAGAAATACATCATTATCTTAATCAACAGGGACATACAGAGATGCTCCCTCAGTTATCCATCAGAAGTCATGACATCCTGGTACCCCACAGTGCTTTATTGGTGCCACAGATTGTTTTTAAACTTGACATTTTATTTTAATGTGGGAGATTTCACATAAAGGTCTCCATTTTTGGCTTTTAAAAAAGCCCCCAAGGGCCTTTCCTGATGGTCCAGGGGTCAAGAATCCACCTGCAGGTGATGTGGGTTCCGTCCCCGGTTGGGGAACTGGGATCCCACATGCCACGGGGCAACTAAACTTGCATGCCCCAACTAGAGAGTAGTCTGAGCCGTGGTGAAAGATCCCACATGCCACAACTAAGACCTGACAGAGCTAAAAAAAAATAAATATGAAAAAAAAGAAAGCCCCCCAAACCCAACACCATGGGGCCCATGGCACCAAACTGCTGCCACCAACTAGAGCTCGATATTGCAAGAAAACGTCCTTCAGTCTGCCGTGGTCCACATCCAGACTCTTCATTTACCTGCCTGGCCCTCACCAGCATGGGACTTTACAAGCCCTGGCCCTTGGCATCCCTCCAATATGCCCAACCAAACGTCAAGTGCCTGGGAGAACACCAGATGCAGACTCCTGTGTGGGTACCTCCTTCAAGGCTCCGGCAGCAGAAGAGCAAAGAGCGAACATTCCCAGTCTTGAAAGCCCGCCAGGCTGCAGCGTCGACTCTGTCTTTCCTAACAGTTGATCATGAATGTTCTTTCTCATGGGCTTCCCAGGTGGCATTAGTGGTAAAGAATCCACCTGTCAGTGCAGGAGATCTAAGAGATTGGAGTTTGATACCTGGGTGGGGAAGATCCCCTGGGGGAGGGCATGGCAACCCACTCCAGTATTCTTGCCTGGAGAAGCCCACGGACAGAGGAGCCTGCTGGGCTACAGTCCACAGGGTCGCACAGAGTTGGACATGACTGAAGCAACTTAGCACACACACATGCACCCACATTCTTTCTCAAGAGAAGGTAAAATCTCCCCCTCACCCTCCCTTGTTTCTCCATTAGACTGGATCTTATCCTCCGGCGCCATGCTGGAAATCACGACCACCTCTTCCATTTGCCAGTGCCTCTATATATTCAGGACTCTGCCTTCTGTCTCCCCCTGGTGGAGTGAGTCTTGTCTTTTCCCATGTAAATAACCTCAGTTCCTTCATCATTTTTATGGGTAACGGTTTCTAGATCCTACTTATATGCCTGATCACTTCCTCTTAACCCTGTGAATGTGTAGAAGTCTTCAGAGGGAGGAATAACATCAAAAACCAAACAAGGAGCAGACCCTTAGAAACAAGTCAAAAGAGTATTTACCTGAAAAGCAAGCACCTCCTGCCAGGAATTATCACAGAGTCTCAAGGTTGGAAGGAACCTAGGCAATCACCCAGCCGTTTCTAAAATAAATGTGAAGATGTCACAGATGCTGAGAAAACCAGATGTGATTCACCTTCCTTGAGGTGATCAGAAGAAAGAGCGGATGGACTTGGACAACAAATGACCTCGTGATAACTGCCAGAACATTCCGAGGGCAGGGTCAACCTTCACCACGGCATCTAAGATTTCTTCTCTGCCCCGAAAAACAGGGATTTTTTTTTTCCCCAACTGTGCTAACTCTCACTTTCAATGCGACTGAAGGTGGAAAACCAATGCAAGACGCCTCTGTTCAAGATGAGGCTTCACCTGGGAACCAATTATCACCAGGAAGAGTGTTAGAGAATTAGGGAAACTAACCTCTTCTAATCCGCTGTCTAACAGAAACGTCTCAGCAGCCAATCAATAAGGGCTGCAGCGGAGGGGGCACCTGAGGTCCCTCTCTGAATCTTCACATAAGTAATTAAAGCTGGTTTAATGAGATTGCCCACGAGTTGGGTGTCGGAGAGCAGGAGGGGAAGACAGCAGCAGGAGCCAGAGCGAGCTGGTGGGTGTGAATCACCCTAGAACCTCCTCTGGCGAAACGGGATGAGGAGCGCAGGAAACAGGCCCCTGAATAAAACAGAAAGGCTGTGATTGCCTGCTGCAACTGACAGCCGAGGGAAGGAGAACTTGAAAAAGGATCCGCATTTTCTGAGATCTGCTCTCCCATCCCCCGCCCCCGGTTCCCACCTTTGCAGAAAACTCCTCAGCTCCGAAATTTCACCGACCCCTATGGAATGGTGGCAAGAGTCGAGATGTAGAAGCCTGACTGCACCCGAGTTGAAAGGCCAGTTCTGCCGGTTCTGTTTGGAGTCACTCTCTTCTATCATAAGCAAGTCCTTTCATCTTCTTAGGACTCAATCACCTCTTCTGTAAAATGGGATCATAACAATACATATCTCTGAAGGATTTCGTGAGGGGTAAGTGGGATCGTGCATTTATTTACGAAACTGAGTTACAGATGTAGAAAATAAACTTATGGTTACCAAGGGGTAAGGTGGGGGATAAATTGGAAGATTGGGATTGACACATCACACTACTATTTATAAAATATCAATAAGTAACTAATAAGGACCTACTGTACAGCACAGGGAATTCTGCTCAATACTCTGCAATGATCTATATGGGAAAACAATCTAAAAAAGAGTGGATACACACACACACACACACACACACACACATAATAGACTCACTTTGCTATACAATGCAAACTAACAACATTATAAATCAACTCTGTTGTTACTGTTGTTCAGTGGCCAAGTCATATCCAACTCTTTTGTGACCCCATGGACTGTAGCCTGCTAGGCTCCTTGTCCATGGGACTTCCTAGGCAAGAATCCTGGAGTGGGTTGCCATTTCCTTCTCCAGGGGATCTTCCTGACCCAGGGATCAAACCCATGTCTCCTGCATTGCAGGCAGATTCTTTACTGTTGAGTCACCAGAGAAGCCTGCTACTGAAGATAACATACTACTTTAAGGGACGGTTCATAAGAAGAGTTCCAGGTATTTTCACTACTGCTGAGCCAGCAATCAACTATATGTCAATAAAAATTTTACAAATCAAAATTAAAAAGTGCCAAGCACAGTGCCTGTCTCCAAGGGAGCATTTGCTCCATCACGTATGGTTATCAGCTATTGTTTCCCTCTTTATCTCAGGCTCCTCACCCAGGAAATAGGAATAACATCCCACACAAGGATAATGTTAGGTTGCTACAAGATACAGTATATGAAGGGCTTAACTAGACCCAGCAGGAAGCAGCCACAAAAAAACAGCAACTCCTATTCTTTCTCTAGGCTAAACACTGCAGATAGAACATCAGCAAAGAATTACTAGGTAGAAAACTGCTTTAGAGAGTGCAAACACTGCAAATTTTAGGGTGGCAGGCAGAGATCAGGGGAATGAACTTTCAATACGGTGTTCTGCTCCTTTCCTTTCAAAAATCTCCACTCAAGGGAAACACAGCCTTTGGAAACCAAGCCCCATCCAGTAGAATCGTGTCCCCCCGCCCCCAACCCACCCATTGGAAGCAGCGAGGCGGCCTCGGCCTTGACACCTCTCAGAGACAGAAAGCCTGGAAGGCACAGCAGCTGCAACCAGGGGTGCTGGCAGCCCCCAGGCAGAACCATCTGGCTCCATACACGTTCCACATCAATTACCTTTTGGCACTGAGCTAAACAAAAGAACTGAGAATCCTCCTGCATCTGAATAACAGCCTCCCTTTCTGCAGCATCCTTTCCTACCAAACAGAATCCATCTGCATATGCCGGGGCCACATGCATTCTGATCAGCTGGCCTGTGATTTAAGATCAGTTATTTCTCATCTCCATTCTGCATAATGAAGTCAGTCACATTTTATTGCCAAACGGCCCTGGTAATGCCTCTGTAACTGCCCATCAAGGGTGCTTTGGCTTTCGGGAATAAAGAACACATCTGAATTTCACCAGGATAAACTCATGACTGGGTCAATACATCGGATGGTTATCGTGGGTGCCTTGTACTTTATTTTTAGGCTCTGTTCCTACAAGGAAATAAATAACGTGAGTGTGTAAAAGACAGGGGTCTGAGGGAAAGGACGAGGAGCATTTGGGAACTGTTTCTTTGTAAGGTGGGGAACAGACAAAGCTGGCCTTCACTGCTGGTAGGGAAAAAAAAAAGGCAGTGGGAGGGGAACTCAAAAGAAGGAAAAATCACTTACTCCAGCACCAACTTTGCACTTTATAAGGCCTTTTTCACCCCATGAGTGACAGTCAATCCTCCAAGAGTTTTGAACAATGAGTCTCATTTTACACAAGGGAAAACTGAGGGCCAGCCAGTGGAAGGGGTTGTTTTCAAGTCCCCACGGGGATTCTGGAATTCAGATGTGAACCATGTTCCCAGTTCTCTCTCCTTCTAGACACAGGGGAAACTCACACTCCTACCCCTTTCAGAGGGAGGTGTGACCCATGACTTATTTTCAACCATACATCTTGAGCAAAGGGAAGAATATCACCATGGGTAGAAGCTTGGGCAGCCAGAGTGCAGCTCACGACTCTCTGCTGTGATCACACAAATATTCCAGATGGTGGCCACCTGGCAACATGGGAGTGAGAGGACCTGAAGCAGAGCTCCCGCCTAACCACGATGGACACGAGAAAAAGTGAGAAAGAATACCTTGCCTTTTCTTACCCCTGTGACCCTGGTGCTGATCGTTACTGCAGCACAACTGAGCCCATCCTGACTCTCAACTCCTATGCTAAGCTCTTCCCTCCACTGAGCAAAGCCAGAAATGGAGTTCAGTTTACCCACATCTAAGTTCTCAATTTTTCTCTGGTCCTCTTTCTTCTGTTAGGAGAGCTTCAATGTTTCATTTTTTTTTATCCCTACTTTGTAGACTATGAAATCAAATTTTGGAGAAATTACTTGCCTGATGGCACAGTGCGGATGAGTAGCCTGATGATGTCAGCTTTAGCAGCAGAGCTTCCCTCGGCATCCTCTCCTTTCACTCTCTGGTCCCCACCTCCCAGGAAATCCCTTAGTCCAGGGATTAGCAGCACAGGCGGTGAAGCTGGATTCAAACATGACTTCGGGCAAGTATCTAATCTTTCTGAGTGTTCATGTCGTCATCTATATAGAGTACTATAGTATCTACCCCATGGGGTTATTGCAAAATGTGTAAGTGCTCTACACCTGTGGTCCCCAACCGTTTTGGCACCAGGGACCTGTTTCATGGAAGACAATTTTTCCAGGGACCAGGAGGTAGGGATGGTTTGGGAATGACTCAAATGCATTACATTTATTGTGCACTATATTTCTATTACTATTATATCAGGTCCACCTCAGATCATCAGGCATTAGATCCCGGAGGTTGGGGACCCCTGCTCTACACCATTCATGGCAAGCATTAAGTGCCCAATGTATGCTCCCCCCCACTCTCCTTCGTTCAACAATACCATGCTACTTATAGAGGATACCAGCTTCCTTTGGGCACAGTTACTGCCAGCTCAGTTCTCCCACTGTGTCCACTCCCACCAGCCTGTTTTGCTGAGATGTCAGCAACTCTTCCCTAAACCTCAACAGTGCAGAAAGGGGGACCCCATTCACAATATGAATACTGAGGGTCCACGAGCAGATGGCTTCTGGCCTTGGGTCAAGGTTGCCCAAATTTTGTCCTCTGTGGCTCACTCAACTTTACAAACTATAATCACCTGTCTTAAAACTGTTATAATTACTTCAAGTCTCTAAGAACTTTTCCTTTTCCTTTTCCTTCCATTTTCATTCATTACTCAGGGAGTGCCTGCCAGGTGCCAGGTATGGTGCTAGGGAGCTGGAATACAAATGGTGATTCAGACATAAGCCCCCAGGATTCACGGTGAAGCAAAGGAGGCAGACCCATAGGAAAGCAAATCAAAAACACTTTGATCAGCACTTATGACAGAAGATGCATATGGGGTCCTGGAGACATAGTGCTTGATTCAACAAATATTTACTGAGCACCTATTCTGTATATGACATTTTGTTAAACACTGCAAACACAGTGGTGGAAAAGCCAGGAACCATTTCTTCCCAATATTCATAGGAAGGACTGAGGCTGAAGCTCCAATACTTTGGTCACCCGATGCAAAGAGCCGACTCATTGGAAAAGACTCTGATGCTGGGAAAGGCTGAAGGCAGGAGGAGAAGTAGATGATAGAGGATGAGATGGTTGGATGGCATCACCAATTCAAAGGACATGAGTTTGAGCAAACTTCAGGAAATAGTGAAGGACAGGGAAGTCTGCATCCTGCAGTCCACGGGGTCACAAAGAGTCAAACACAGCTGAGTAACTACACAACAACAAACTTCTTCCCACATGGAGTTTAGAATCTACTATATGCCCCAGCATCTCTTCTCCCCAAATCCTCCCTACAGCCCATCTAGGTGGCTTAGGCATGCCTGACTCTACCCTGAATCCAAGGATGGGTTTATAATCAAGACTTGGCTGGTGGGAGTTTGGTCACAGTTACTGGTTCATGAGTAGGCATATGATCCAACTGTCCATTGAGGGACAGCACCTAGATGGTTGCTGGAACTACTGAAGAAAGAGGTCATTTCAATCTGCTGGTATTCTTACATTGACAGGATGTAAAACCTGGAGCGACTAATATATCTTTATCAATATTTAGGGAGGACCAGGCTAAGGCTGAAACCAGCAGCCAGGAAAAGAGATGAGGAGAGAAGGTCTTTGTTGACCTCCTCTTAGCCAGTCATACTGAATGGTGCTGGATCTAGCCATATCTGAACACATTATTACATCTCGATTTTATAGTTAACTGAGCACTTTTTTACTTCAGCCAGTTTGAAGGGGTTCTGTCACTTGCAAACAAAGGAATTCTAATTCACTAGACAAAGAAAGAGGAAGTATAAGGTTCTGCGAAGGGAGAACAGCATTTCCCAGCCTAGGACTTTGCAGATCTTATATCAGGTAGAGACATGTGGAAAGAGAGGTTCGAGGGACAGGCAACTTATTGCTCCAGTGATTCCACTGGATGGGGCTCAAGCACCAAAGCCAGAGGTTACAAACTGGTCCACGGACCAAATCTGACCAGTGAACAGGATCTCTCACTTGTCTACATGCTTCTAGTTGTCCAAGCAAGACAAAGGCTTTGCCTGTTCTGTTCAGATATATCCTCAGCACAATGAGTATGCTCACATAATTAATGTTCAATAAGCACTTACTGAACTGCTAGGTAAATGGATACTGGAATTGTGTGATTTTCAATCAACATTCAGATTTCTAGCTCCTTTAAAATCTCAGGAAAAATACAGGAGAAAATTAAGCTAGGGCAGAGTTGCAGCTATTCCCTAAAGACAGAAGCAATTCCCCCCATTTTACCACGGTCCTCACCACTCTCTATTGTCTCATTCTGAACCTACTTCATTTCTATACATCATTGCTGGCATGTAAGCATTTGTGTTCTCTGATCTAAGCCACTATGAGAAATTTCCCAGTTAAGTCAACTCTAGTCCCTAAAGAGGGTGCAGCCAGAGAGTCTGGTTATCACTTGCCTGACTAGTAAGAGAATCTATGGGTCTTAGGAAGTCAAAAATGTCACAGCCTCATCCCATATCTTTCTTTGCTTCCAACATTTCCAAAATGGGGAACATGAATCCTTCAAAATTCAAAATAACCTAGCTCAGTTTTTTTTTAGTAAGACCACAGGCAGTTTTCTTTCTAAAAAGCTTTACAAATGCTAGGTTCATTATTATTACTGCATATTCCACTGGACCACTGTCTGCAAAGAACAATGGAGAAGGCAGACATGTAGTTGATTGAACAGAGCAAGGAAATCAAATGGCTTCTCATTAAATTATCTGAAGACCTTACAGAATTCTGAATGGTCCCACTTCTGTCATGCAGTGGGGGGCACCCACTGACCAAATCACAAACTAAAGTCTAAAAGGTACAGACCTATTGAGATCCCAGGAAACCCACCAGGCATGTTTTTTGTGGACACACTATCAGCAGCTAGGAGGCATTGCGGTTTGTGGCTCAGTGTTAAAGAATCTGCCTGTGATGCAGAAGACCTGGTTCGATCCCTAGGTCAGGAAAATCCCCTGGAGAAGGGCATGGCTCCCCACTCCAGTATTCTTGCCTGGAGAATCCCATGGACAGAGGAGCCTGGCAGGCTACAATCCATGGGGTCACAAAGAGTTGAATACAACTGAGCAATGAACACTTTCACTTTTTTTTCTGTCACTGACTAAGCTCTGAGCTTCTCAGCCCCAGTCTCCTCAGTTTCTGTAAATGACAATAAGAAAAGAAAAAACTTCTTCAGTTGAAGTGAAGTTTCAATAAGGATCATGAGGTTGCAATGTTAATGCAAACGGTGAGCAGAGCTTCTGGCACCCAGGAAATGCTGAGGATACATTAGCTATGCTATTCTAAAAATCAAATGGCATGAAAGTTTTCCCCGGATCAAGCAATAAACTCAGGCTCACTCATATGTAGACTGATCTATTTGACCTTCCATTAGCAGGTGTCTGCTAAGTCCCAGGATAAGGAAGTGATCTTGGTATTTAAACTCAACTTGGAGAAACACACACATGAACAACAGTTACCAGACCATTTTACAAGTTCATACAAAGGATGTTAAGAGCCTGGAGGATGAAATGACTCTGCCCGGGAGAGACTGAAGTTCTTAGAGAGGCAAATCTAAAGCAATAAAAAGTAGATTAGTGGTTGCCTGGGGTAGAGGGCAGGAATGGGGATTGATTACAAAGGGCATGAAAGATCTTTCTGGAGGATAAGGAAATGTTCTAAGTAGAACTGTGTGATGGTTGCACCAGCTATGTAAATTTGCTAAAATCCATTGAGTTGCACGCTTAAGTGAATTTTAGTAAACCATATCTCAAGAGAGTGTTTTGTTGTTGTTGGAGTATAATTGCTTTCATCTCTCAGTTGGGAAGATCCCCTGGAGAAGGGAATGACTACCCACTCCAGTGTTCTTGCCTGGAGAATTTCAGTGACAGAGAAGCCTGGCGGGCTACAGTGCATGGGTAGCAGAGAGTCAGACATGACCGAGTGACTATCAGTCACTCACTCATAACTGCTTGGCAGTGTTACGCCAGTTTCTGCTGTACAGCGAAGTGAATCAGCTGCATGTCCACGTATATCCCCTGCCTCTCGGACCTCCCTCCCACTCCCCCTCAATCCCACCCATGGAGGTCTCCACAGAGCACTGAGCTGAGAGTGTTTTTAAAAAGAAGTTCACAGAGGAAGTGTCATGTAAGCTCTTTAGCTACAGGATGGGTAGGAGTCACTATACAGAGAAGATTTGGTTTCCTCCCAGGTCCTGGCGCAGAAGCAAAGGCAAAGAGCCAGCAGAACTCAGCTGATCAGGGACCAGCAACAAGGCAGGTGGAAGGAGAGATGGGTGAACAGGCAGAATGAGGGATCCCATCGAGCGCTGAACTGTGGGACAGCGGGCTTCCCAGGACACAGCTGTATGCTCCCAGCCTCAGCAATGACCAGCCTCTCCTGTTTCACCTTCGATCTTTCTAGCTAACAGGGGACTCTGCCCTTAGCCAAAAAAAAAAAAAAAAAAAAAAATCCATGCTGACTGAAGCCAGAAATCCCCTTATAGGATAGGAGAACAGAGTCGAGTGTTTGATTTCGCTGCTGTTTCCCCAGTTGAAGCTTCCCCTTCACTGGTACTTAGGGGATCTGTAGCTTCTTGGTGGAAACGGCACAAGAGGTTTCTCAGCTTAATCCCCAGGTCTTGAGAGTCTGGGCTGCATTCGGCTTCTGTTTCGAGAGCGCCCTGGTGAAATGTGACAGCAGGCTTCGAGCTCTTTGTGCAGGGAGCAAGCAGGAGGAAATCAAGGCGCTCAGGAAGCTTTTCAAGATGAGAAAGCTGAGGCCAAAGCAGCAACTGATGTCAAGATTTCTACTCAGACCACAATTTCCTCTCTGGTGGCCCCACCTGCCACCTCCACAGATGGGGTAACAGTCTATGATCCCCACCCTCCTAACCTATGTTGGTTGGATCCCAGGTCCCAGCTGGGACAGTCACCTGATCTCATCAAAGGATGGAGAACCAAACTGATGAGTGTGCATTGCTCTGGGCGGGTCAGTGGACCTGCACCCATGAGAAATTGACATCTGCCCTGGAGAGGCTGATGGGAGTTCACCTCTCCCCACCCACCTATCCACCCATTCTGACAGCTGTCTAGTTTCTGAATCTAGTCCTCCATGAGGTTTGGGTTCAATTTATGACACCCCTGGGATTTAGTAGACACTCTGGATGCTTCCAGTAAATTCTTACATGTTGCATATACAAGTTAGAAATGGATTCCTCTCACTTGAAATCAGTGTCCAAACTGAGTAAGAAAGTGGTGGGCCCAAATAAAAATGCAAAACTGACACCAGATTCCTTCTCTCCTGCCAGACCAGGGATCTTGGTGTTCATTACCCAAGATGGCAGAGGTCAACTGCTCATCAGGTCTGGGTACCACATAGAATTCACACGATTCTTTCCAGAAGCAAGTCCACCTCAAGTAAGACCTGAGAAGGGACTGCATTTTATAAAAGAGGTAAAGGTTGTAGTGTGAAGTCACAAATAGAAAGACAAATCAGGAGAAGAAAGTAGGGGTTATCGTCGCCAGACTTTACCTACTGCGATAATTTTAGTTTTTGCAATGGGGTGATACAAGGAAACAGGTTGACACGGTAAAATGCAGGACAGTGTCTAGTATAAGTGCTAGTTACTATTTAATAAGAATGATTATCCTAAGGGTAATGGGAAGTATGGGACTTCCCAGGTGGCTTGGTGGTAAAGAATCCACCTGCCAAGCAGGAGACGCAGGTTCTAACCCTGGGTTGGGAAGATCCCCTGGAGACTAAAATGGCAACCACGCCAGTATTCTTGCCTGGGAAATTTCATGCACAGAGAACCCTGGTGGGCTACAGTACACGGTCTGCAAAGAGTCAGTCACAGCTTAGCAACTAAACAACAACAACAACAGGAAGTACTTGAAAGACTGTTAACAGAGGTAATACCACTTTTAGATTTTGCAAGGTCCCCTGGATTTGGGGTGGAGGATGAACTGATCAAGAGCTTCAGAGGATCAAGGAGGCAGATGGAAGGCTATTGTCATACTTACCATGTGAGAGGACAGTCTCTTTAACTAGAATGGTGTCTGTGTATAAAAAGGGAAGCTGATATATTAGAGACATGCTTAATGGGTAAAATTGACAGGACTTGGTGATAGACTATTTGGAATAAAAGCATGCACTTTAGAGAGGGCTCTCAGATTTTGAATTGAAGAACCAGAGAACTTGGTCATGTCATTTAACTGAGACAAACACTAGAAGAAAACTAAGTTGTGTGGGGAGGTGATAAGTTTCATCTCTGGGCACTTTGAATGTGAGATGAATGTGAAATAGCAAGTGAAGATGTCAAGTAAGCATCCAGATATTGATGTCTGAAGCTCAGAGGAGAAACCCAAAAAAGGAAACATTCTGAGTCACTGCTGTTGCAAAGTGGAAGCCAGGAGTATGAAGGAGATGTTCCAGAGGGGGTGTCCAGGGTCACGGTCCAGAGAAAGCCAATGAGATCTACTTAAGCATGATGGATACTGTAGCCTGGGGAGCCCTGCCACCACCCATGCCTCAAGCCCCAGTTCAATCAATAGTTACTTATTGAATAAACAAATCAATCAATCAATTCATGAGTGGGACTGAAAGCTGGAGCAGCATATGAGATCCTTCTGTGGAGTCAGTGAGAACCATGGCCTGGAACCAAGTCCTGTGGTTCTTTTTTGTTTCTCTCAGATTTACTGGTAAATAATTGGCATGCATCACTGTATATGTTTAAGGCATACAGCATGATGGTTTAATTTAGATACTGTGAAATGATTACCACAATAGGTTCAGCTAACATCCATCTTCTGAGATAGATACAATAAAAAGAAAAGAAAAAGAAACTTTCTCCTTGTGATGAGAACTCTCAGATTTAGTCTCTCTCCTATACATCATACAGCAGTGTCAACTAGTCATCATATAAGATACATCCCTGTACTTCCTTTAACTGAAGGTCTCTAGCTTTTGACCACTCTCCTCCAATCCCCCCTCCCCAATTTTGATAACCACAAGTCTGGTCTCTTTCTATGAGGTGTTCCAGTTGCTATTTTGTTAAAAAGATCTCTCTGTTTATTGGCTGTGGTGGGTTTTCATTGCTGCGCTTGGGCGTTCCCTAGTTGCAGTGAGCAGGGGCTATTCTTCCTTGCGGGGCTCTGGCTTCTCATTGTGGGGGCTTCTCCAGCTGCAGAACACCGACTTAAGGCGCGTGGCCTTCTGAAGTTGCATCACGTTGGCTCATGGGCTTGGCTGCTCCCTGGCATGTGGAATCTTCTTGGCGAGGGGATTGAACCTGGGTATCCTGAGGCCATAGGATTCGTAACCACTGGACCAAGCCAGATTACTGTTGTTTTTTAAGATTCTGCATTATAAGTGATATCATACAGTATTTGTCTTTCTCTAGCTGATGTCATTTAGCATAAGACCTTCAAATGCCATCATCCATGTTGCCTCAAATGGTAGGAATTCCTCATTTTTAAGGCTGAATAATATGCATATATCTATATCTACATACATATTCACCACATATTTATTCATTCATCCATCAACCACTTAGGTTGGCTCATGGCTTGGCTATTGTAAATAAAGTTGCTATGAACATGAGAGTGAAGATATCTTTTTGAATTCATGTTTTCATTCCCTTTGGATATATTCCCATAAGTGGAACTGGTGGATCATATAGTAGTCCTATTTTTTTTTTTTTTTTGGTGGGTTTTCCATAGTGACTGTACCTGTAAGCAATGTTTATTTCCTGAATTCTAGGCCCTCTCTCTCTCTCACACACACACACATACATACACACACACACACACACACACACACACACATACATACACACACACACATACACACACACACACACAAAGAGCCGTGTCTGACTCTTTGTGACCCAATGGACTATATAGCCCGTCAGTCTCCTCCATCCATGGGGATTCGCCAGGCAAGAGTACTGGAGTGGGTTGCCGCTCCCTTCTCCAGGGGCTTTTTCTGACCCAGGGATCGAACCCTGGTCACCGGCACTGCCGGCAGATTCTTTACCACTGAGCCATCAGGGAAGCCCATATATAACACACACACACACACACACACACACATACATATGTATGTATGTGCATATTAAGGTACATACAGATGCAGAAGTTGCAGGTAAATGAAACACACCTGAAGTCTCACTCTCAAAAAGAACAACAGAAAAAACCCCCAAACTTGATTATATTGTAGAAATCCATTCATTATCATTCTTCCATTACTGTCTTTCTCTTTGATAGATACCTTGGGTTTCAGGCACCAGAATTCTGGAAGTGCCAAGCACTGAGCATTCCAGCATGGACAGAGGGAAACAGAAAGGAATCAGGCAACTCTGCCTGGGAGAAGACATTTAATAACTTTGTTACATACAAACACAGAAAATAGCCTTGAGTATTGTACCTTCCAACTAACATCAGCTTTCTCTCTTAAGTCCAAAAGCTCTAAAAAAAAAAACCAAAAAAAAAAACAAAAAAACCCTGCCACGTCCTCAAAAGAAATTCCAGAGAAGAGTTAACATTCTGAAGTATGTCACCCCATGATGCCTTGGTTGAAATTCACGCAGCTTATGGATCTGTGCAACAGTAGTGAAAAAAAAAAAAAAGGAAGAAGCAAGAACAATAAAAACAAAGTCAGTGAACTCGATGTAGTGGAGTCAGAAAACCTAATTTTTAATGGTGGCTGCTATGGTCATCAAGCGAACGTGTTTCTATCGAAGAAGTTTATATTGCATTCTAGATGCTGCCACTCCAATGGGCCCTTCAGAGGAAAACTGACTGATGGCCTTGGCCTTCTTCCATAGCTGAGTGGACCAGGGTGAGACCTAGCCCGAGGGCAGCTATTCTATGTGGCAGCAGCTCTTAAATCTTAATGTACAAAAGAATCACCCAGAAATTTTGCTAAAATACAGTTTTTGAGGATGCATGCTCTGAGACTGGAATTCAGTAGGTCAGCGAGTAACCATGAATGTGTATTTCTATCAAGCTCCTCGTGATGCCGATGTTGCTGGTGCCCAGAACAAGCTGTAAGCGTTGTGCTTAACAGCTGTTATTTCTGCCATGGCAGGGATGCTCAGGTATCCAACATAACTAAAAGGGTGCCAGGCCACAGTAACTGCTCAATTAAACATTTGTTGACTAAACAGTCCTCTCATAAGGAGTTGCATTATTTAGACATAGCCAGTTAGCAGATAAGAGAAAGGCCAAAAACACAAATAAAGAAGCTGGTAGAAGCCATAACCAAAGGCATAGGCTTGCATGTAGCCATATATGAGTCAAACTTTAGAGAGAAAAGGGAAATTCATCAGCAGTGTCTAGGGTAATAAAAGCAAATCTTAGTATTCATTGACTCTCCTACAAATAGCAAATGCTGGAGAGGGTGTGAAGAAAAGGGAACCCTCCCACACTATTGGTGGGAAAGTAAATTGGTACAGCTACTATGAAGAACAGTATAGAGCTTCCTCAAAAAGCTAAAAATGATCTAGCGATTCCACTCCTGGGCATGCGCTATGCTCAGTCGCTCAGTGGTGTCCGACTCTTTGCGACCCCATGGACTGTAGCCTGCCAGGCTCCTCTGTCCATGGGGATTCTCCAGGCAAGAATACTGGAGTGGGTTGCCATGCCCTCCTCAGGGCATCTTCCCAACCCAGGGATTGAACCCAGGTCTCCCGCATTGCAACCAGATTCTTCACCGTCTGAGCCAGCAGGGAAGCCCAAGAATATAGGAGTGGATAGCCTATCCCTTCTCCAGGGGAACTTCCCAACCCAGGAGTTGAACAGGGGTCTCCTGCACTGCAGGTAAATTCTTTACCAGCTGAGCTACGTGAGAAGTCCAAATCAACTATATGTCAATAAACATTTTTTAATTAAAAGAAAACAATGATGAAAAAGGTGGGAAGAGGTGCAGATCTCATAATTACATGAAGCACAAGACTTTGATCCACACCCTTTGCCTTATAGATATTTAGCCCCTGGTTTCACTAATAGTGAGAAGGAACCAGCCCTTTTATTCAGGTCCCTTTTATAACAAAACTTCTCGGAAGACATTTACAGACTGAATTTAGTTCCTTTCCTCCCTTTCATTTTTCAACCCCCTCAAATATGGATTCTTTCCTTATCACTCCTCTACAATGATTGACAATCCACAGGGCACGTTTAGGGCCCCACCTTCTCACACCTCCCAGAAGCCTTCAGGCACAAGAGGCTATGCCATCATTTTGAACGCTATCCATTCTCAACACGGGTGACACCAGCTGTTCTAATCTCCCACCCAAATCATGTGGCCACTCTTTCTCCTAACCTGGTCCTCATATTCTTCCTACCACGTTGAATCTGCCAGGACTCAGGCCTGGACCACTTCTCACTCCACACCATCTGCCTAAATGATGTCCTAAGTCCCATGACCTGCAAAACCAATTATTGCCAATGACATCCCAAATTCACTGAAACTCTGACCTCAGGTTGACACATTCAAGTGTGTTCTCAACCACTCCATTTGTCTACTAGGCATCTCACACTTAACATATCCAAACAGAATTCTTTTTTTTTTTAATTGGAGGATAATTGCTTTACAATGTTGTTTTGATTTCTGCTGTACAATAGTGTGAATCAGCAGTAAGTATACATATACCCCCTCCATCTTGAGCTTCCCTTCCCATCTCCCCTGTCCCAATCCTCTAGGTCATCACAGAGTCCTGAGTTGAGCTTCTTTCATTGCTACATGAAGGCTTTCTCTAGTTGTGGAGAAGGGGGGCTTCTCTCCAGTTGTGGTGTGCAGGCTTCTCATTGCAATAGCTTCTTTGGTAGTGGAGCATGGGCGCTAGGCTGGTGGTCTCAGCAGTCGTGGCATACAGGCTTAGTTGCCCCCAGGCATGTGCGATCTTCCTGGACCAAGGATGGAAACTGTGTCTCCTACACTTGCAGGTAGATTCTTAACCACTGGACCACCAGGGAAGTCCTTGGATACATATTGCTGGATAGATCAAGCAAAACCATGAGGTAGCATACCATTTTATTACATTTTTATTCTCCAGGAGAGAAAGACTATTCTACTCATATTTGTATCATGAGCACCTGGTGTAAAGTTACTGGCCAATGAAGGTGTGTCCCACTGAATTGCTATTATTATTTGCCGACAGAAAGAGCAAAGCAAAAGTTGATGGCAGCTCCCCAGTCCACAGTTAATGCTCCTCCCCAGCTGTCTCCTGATGCTTTGACCTGATCATAAGGTTTGGAGATCTTAAAGTCAGCATGTTTGGGGTGAATCAATACATTTATGGCCTAGGGCAAAAGGGTTTTCTGCGGATTTTTTTTCTTGCACTGAACAAGTTTGTTTCTTACCTGTTTGTTTTATCTTTGGAAAGGCATCTGAAGTTCATCAATAAAGGCAATGTTCATTACTTGGAGGCTTAGCCAGCAAAAGAAAATAGCTGTCGATTATTGAATGTCCGTTTTCACCCAAAGATGTCAAACATTTAGATCTCATGTACAGCAATGGTTAAAGCTAAGCTATACAATGATGGGGACTGGATGCCCAAAGCTGGTCTGTAGGTGTGGGCAACCTAAGGATACTCACATGTGTCCAATAAGCTCACCCCCATGACACTCCAAGGCACATGTGAGAGTAACCCAGGTGGATTCAGTTTACACAGTCCATCTATGGTTCCCTGATCTGGTTCACAGTCTGGTGTGATTAGAAAGTGTGACAATAGACCATGTGTTTATTGAGCCCCTACTATGTGCCAGAACCAAGCAAGGCATCTTCTCAGCTCATTTAACCCCTACCTAGGAGGCACTGTTATCTCTTTTTAGAGATGTGGAAATGGAAGTTCAAGTAGGTTAACCTGCCCAAGATCACAAAATTGGCCAATGATGAATGGCTGTGGCACCTGTATTGAAGAATGGATTCAAAGAACAATGCAGCAACAACGAAGGATGCAGTACACTTGACACATGGGCATTTCAGAGGCTGTGAGGTCCCACAACGTATCAAATAGCCAAGCGCTTTCTTCTTGAGCCGGCACGGCCATATCTCAGCACACAGCACGGTGCTGCTGAAGGTGCTGTTTTGGACTCACATCTCGATTTGAGCTCTCCTGCTACTGACAAGCTATGTGCTGCCAAGAGATGTGCCTCTCTCCACCTCTGATCAGGCGATCATGTGTTCAGTGGTTGTCTGGCTGATAACAGACCCAGAATGAATGATATTTCCGCTATTCCTCCTTCCTGCTTCAAGGAAGGAAAGATCACTATGATGTTTAGCCTAAAAAGTGACACTAATAACTTCTCTTTCTTTCTTTTTTTTTTTTTAACATGTCAGGCACCTAGCTAACCCCTGGAGAGGTTAAATAGTTTATGCAATCTTAGTAATCTACCTGTAATGCAGGAGACCTGGGTTCTATCCCTGGGTCGGGAAGATCCCCTGGAGAAAGGAATGGCCACCCACTCCAGTATTCTTGCCTGGAGAATTCCATGGACAGAGGAGCCTGGCCGGCTACAGTCCATGGGGTCGCAAGGAGTTGGACATAACTAAGCAACTAACACCAAAAAAAAAACAACTTAGTAATAGGGCAGGACTCTGACTTGAACCCTAGCCTACTTTAAGCTGCAGCACAAGCTATCGAACTACCATGCTACACTGCCTCTCTCCCTACCCTCCAAGACAATAAATACTGAGAAAGCACACGCTTTTTTTGTTCATTCATGTTTTTCACAATAATATTCCCTAACCGGGCATTCTGTTTATGCATAATCACCAGGAAAATGTAAAGGTAGAAAGACCAGGAGACATCAGCTCAAGCTGTATAAAAATCAGCCAGCCTGATCTGTTATCACAATGGACAGGAAATTACTAGAAATTCAATATCATCTGTGGGGTTCTACTTTGGGTATTATGTTACTTTAAATAGTATCCTTAGAACACCAAACACATCCACAGACGTTAAGGACGTGAAATTTTCATGACATGATTGTATTTTCCTCGACAACTCCTCCTGCATCAAGAAGGAAAGGGCCCAGAAATGGAGAGAAGAGGCCAATAATTCTGTTACTTTTAAAACAGAATTGAGAAGCAGGTGCGCTGTGTGCTTCTCACTCCAAGTCAGGCTCTCCTCTCCTCGCTGTGTCTTCAGAGAAGCAGCAAAGCAGATCGATCTGGCTCAGAGGTGGTGCTCTTCACAGAAGCTATTCCAGGCATCTTGCAGGGCTACTGAATATTTGAAGGATTCAGGCTTCCACAGAGAGAATACAAAGAAGAATGAAACATGTCATGCTTTAAAGCAGTGGTTCTCAACCGTGGGCTATTTTGCACCCCAGAGGACATCTGACAATATCTGGGATCATTCTTGGTTGTCACAGCTGGGGGAAAGGATGTTCCTGGAAGCTCGTGGAGAGACGCAAATAAATATGCTGCAATGCACAGGATGGCCCTCACAAGGAAGAGTGATCTGGCTGAAATGTCAAGAGTCCCAAGTGGCTCAGTGGTAAAGAATCCACCTGTCAATGCAGGAGACACAGGTTCGATCCCTGGGTCGGGAAGATCCCCTACAGAAGGAAATGACAACCCACTCCAGTATTCTTACCTGGGAAATCCCATGGTCAGAGGAGGCTGGCAGGCCACAGTCCATGGGGCTGCATAACAGTCAGACACAAATTAGCAACTAAACAACTATAATGTCAACAATGCCCAAATCAAGAGATCCTGATTTAAGGAAGTGTCTCTGTTTTTTAATTAGAAAAAATATATATATATATATATAATTGGAAAAACAAGTTAACGTCAGCCTGTCAATGAAATGGTCTTTGTAAAACATACTCCTTTCGATTACTTCCTGAAGAGACTCCACGGCTCCCTGCCTCAGCCTTACAGGATGGTCTAAAGCCCTCAGCAGAGTATGTAAGAGTCTTCACCATCCTGACTGGCTACCTTCTCTGTCGCACGTCCTATCCCAATAAAAGCCAAATGAGCTGGGCTTCCTACCATCTCCCAGGATAGCCTTGAACCTGCACTACCCCCCATGTCTCTGCACACCACTTTCCTTCAGCCTGGGAATCCTTTCATCTCTTCTCCACCTCACAAAACTCGATTCATCCCTCAAGGCTTCATGACATCACCTTCTTCACCTTTCTGAAAACCCTTTTCACCAAAGCTCATGGACCAAGAGATCAGCATTACCTGGGGATTTACTAGAAAAGTAGAATCTCAGGCCCTCATCCCAGATCTAGTGAGTCAGAATCTGCCATTCAAAAAGACCCGGGGTGCTCTATTTATCCACTTAAGTGCAAGAGAACTATTGTAGGGAATGTGAGCTGTCAGCCACATCCTCTACTCTCCTCTGTCCATAGGAATTTCCAGGCAAGAATACTGGAGATTCCTCCCAGGAATCTTCCTGACACAGGGATTGAACCCGAGACTCTTGTGCCTCCTGCATTAGCACTGCACCATCTGGAAAGTCTGTCTATTTTATTTACCTTTGTATCACTGACATCAAAATACAAGGGACATGGAGAAGAAAACCAATGTATGACTCCTTAACAAATGAACAGCCTAACCGTACATTCCTCCTCCATCCCTGATGGATGGAAATCCTGTATCCTCCTGCAGACTGCTGAGCCCAGTGTAGGTCCAGGACTGGCCGCAGGCATCTGAGGACACCCTCAGCAACCCACCCAGCGGCTGTTGCTACTCTTCAGTCATGAAGTCGTGTCCGACTCTGAGATCCTATGGACTCCAGCACACCAGGCTTTTCTGTCCTTCACTATCTCCCAGAGTTTGAGCAAATGCATGTCCACTGAGTCGGTGATGCCATCGAACCATCTCATCCTCTGCTGTCCCCTTCTCCTCCTGCCTTCAATCTTTCCCAGCATCTGGGTCTTTTCCAATGAGTCAGCTCTTCACATTAGGTGGCTAGCTCTTCACTGCAGCTTCAGCAAAAGTCCTTCTAATGAATATTCAGGGTTGGCTTCCTGTAGGATGGACTGGTGTGATCTCTGTGTTGTCCAAGAGTCTTCTCCAACAGAATTGGAAAGCATCAATTCTTCGGCATTCGGCCTTCTTTATGGTCCAACTCTCACTTCACACACATGACTACTGGGGAAACCAAAGCTTTGGCTATATGGACCTTTATCAGCAAAGTGATGTCTCTCTTTTTTAATATGCTGTCTAGATTTGTCATGGCTTTCCTTCCAAGGAACAAGTGCAATACTTAGAATTAATAAGATGCAGAACCCACTCTGTAAAAGCTCACTGGGACTTACTGTGCACCAAGCCCTGTGCTTGGCAGTGGAGATACAATACTAAAGAAAACATACCTGAAGGGGACTCACACCAGTGTTTAGCTGAGTTATCAATCAGCACATGCATGTGAGAAACGAAGAGACCTCAGTCGAGGGAGGGAACCATTTGAAAGGATTAGCTGGAACCCTCTATGTCAATCAAGGTCAGAATAGTGCCTATCCCATCAGCAAGACCAGAAAACATCACAATTATGGAGTACTGGGTGGGAAACTCAGTCTACCGTCAATAGTGTGCACTAGTTAGTCCTCAGGTAAACCATGTTTTAAATATTCAACTACTCAAAGCATTTAGTAGAGACATGGAAGGCATAAAGACATAAATGACATTTCTAGCAAGGAAAACTACAATGTCTAAGATAAAAAATTACACTGGAGTGGATGAATGGAAGATTTTATATCAGTGAAGATAAGATTAGTGAACTTGAAGGCATAGGAATAGACAACCCAAAACGAAACACAGAGAGGGAAAAAGTAAAAGAAAAAATCATTAACCTGTGGGTCAACTTCAAGTAATCTATGTGTCATTTTACTTCCCAAAGTCAGGTGGACAGAAAAACACTTGGAAAAATAATGGCTGAAAGGTTTCCATATTTGAGGAAATTGTAGACCTCGAGAACTGGGGAATTCTGGAAATCCCAAGCAAAGGAATAAAGAGCCCTAGAAATGGAAGGAAGGAAGGAAAGAAGGAGGGAAGGGAAGGAGGGAGGGAGGGAGGGTAGGAGGGAGGGAGGGAAAAAAGAAAGAAAGAAACAAGGGAGGGGGAGGGAGGGAAGAAAGAAAGAAGCAAGCAAGGAAGGAAGGAAACACCTGGCCCCTAATTACTGGGGGCTAATATTCTGGAGAGGAGATCGCAATGAACAAGGCATCTTCGGTGGAGCTTCCCCGGGCTCTCTTCCCCCCCTTATCCCCATCTCCTGTTCCCTAGTCCCTGGCAAAGTCCAGAGGTGGACAGGGTCGAAATTCTCCAGACCAGGATACTGGAGTGGGTAGCCTTGCCCTTCTCCAGGGGATCTTCCCAACCCAGGGATCAACCCCAGGTCTCCCGCATAGAAAGCAGATTTTTTACCAGCTGAGCCACAAAGGAAGATGGTGATGGGCCTTATCTTCTTTCTTGACTAGTGCTTACTTCCCAAGCTGGATCTGAGATCTTCTCCATCAACAGCCCTCTTAGCCAAGACCTAGACCCCCTTTCTAGGCTCCTTAGAAGGCTAGATCGTGCTTTCCCAAGCCCCATCTTTTACCTGTTTCCTGATGCATTTAGACAGGTGGCTATCCCTCACTCATTCATGACTCACTCAGGATATTTATTTTGAGTCCTTCTTCCTGTCAAGTCCTGGGGACACAGAGGTGAGTAAAACAGATATAAAACCAAACCAAACCCTGTCCACCTTCTCTGGACTCTGCCAGGGACTGGGGAACAGGAGATGGGGATAAGGGAAGAAAGAGCGCCCAGGTAAGCTCCACCTAAGACAGCCCTAAGATGCCCTACCTGCCCAGGGACCCATTGCCAGGGCACTCAGACCTTCCCACCGCCCCTTCCAGTCTACCGTGGTGATCCCCATTTCTGCACATCCCCTGAATAAATGGGGTGGTGTTTTCTAGTGATTTGGCTTGTGTGATTCTTTAAGGAGCTATTGGGCATGAAAAGCACCCGGACAAAGCAGCCTCCTGTGACTGATAATACCTGTCTGGGTTCCTCTGTCTCAAGGAGATTCATTCTGTAATTTCTGGGGCCTCAGAGGGAATGTCTTCGTATTTCTCAATACAATAAACTACAGTCACTATTCATTGGCTCTAACAGCTCCACTATCAAAGAGTCCAATATTATTACCAGGCATTAAGTTTCCTACAATTATTTTGTTTTATTCTCTATTTTGGTGAGATAAGCCATGCAGAATGGGCAAGTTGGGGCATCATTTGCAATTTGTTTGTGAGCTCAACAGAGCTCCATCTCCAGCCTGGAGCCTTATCTAAACTTCCTGGGCTTTCTCACTGGACCCCTTGCTGTGCCTTCTATTTAGTAAGAATATTATAATAATGTTCTATCCCAGGGGTCAGCAAACTATGGCCTGCGGCAATTCTGGCTGCTTCTGCAAATATAATTTTCCTGAAAAAATGACCACATCTGTTTGTTTACGTATGGCTTGTGCTGCTTTCATGATAAAACAGCAGGGCTGACTAACTGCAACAGAGATCTCGGGCCGGTAAGCCTAAAATATTTACTATTCGGGCCGGTAAGCCTAAAATATTTACTATCAGACCTTTTTCAGGAAAAGATTGCCAATCCCCGTGCAACAGCTTAAGTTTCCAGTGCATAAGTCCTGTGCAAAAGTCCTTTACGTGGTTTGCATCTTTTAATCTAGGGGTCCCCAACCTCCAAGTGTGTGCGTGCTTGCATGCTAACTCACTTCAATTGTGTCTGATTCGTTGCAACTCTACAAAGTTGCAAAAACTATAGTCTGGTGGGCTACAGTCCCCCAGGCTCCTCGGTCCATGGGGTTCTCCAGGCAGGAATACTGGAGTGGGTTGCCATGCCCTCCTCCAGGGGATCTTCCTGACCCAGGGGTCAAATCTGCATCTTCTTTACCACTAGTAAAGTCGACTGTATTAACAGGCGACTTCTTTACCACTAGTGCCACCTGGGAAGCCCCGCCATGAACCAGCACTGGAATCAGATCAGTGGTGGCATTAGGTTAGAAATAAAGTACACAATAAATGTAATGCTCTTCAACCTTCCCGAAACCGGCCCCCCAACCCCTAGTTCGTGGAAAAATTGTCTTCCACGAAATTGGTTCCTAGTGCCAAAAAGGTTGAGCTTTAAGCCACATAAAAGCCCAGTTTACAGATGAGATTCTCAAGGCTGAGAAGTGATGGCCTCAGGGTCCCAGAAGTGCTAAATAGAAGAGACAGGGTCCAAGCCTTTGCTGCCTCAGCTGTGTCTGACTGACACATCCACATGCCTCTTGAGATCTGAACTTGCACTGACCCTCACCAGCTAAGGGACCCTGTCAAAGGAGGCAACTAAATCACTTTGTCTCACTTTGCACATTAGTTCAAGGAGGTCCCTGATAAAACCAAGTGGGCTATTTGGGGAGTTGGATGAGGTACAGTGCGTTAAAACATACTGAGTCTTGGTTTAACATTCTGGTTGCTTCCCAGGTGACACATGTCCATCTGCAGAGAGCAGGCTCTGTTCCCCGATGCTCTCCAGCTGGACGCAGTCTGATAAGCCTCCTCTACTCCTTCGCTTCTCAAAGTGTGGCCTGCAGACCACCTAGGAGCATGCCAGAAGTGCAGAATCTCGGACCCCATCCCAGACCTACTGATTCAGGATCTGCTGGCCCACAGGATCTTCGGTGACTTGGTGGGGATTTGAATGCTCTGTTTGAATCCACACCCTGCTGAAATCCTGATGGTAATGCTGTCAGCCTCAGCCAGTGTCACGGACTGGAGCATCTCCACAATGTCACTACACTGGCCAAATGGACTTCTGTCTGGGCTTCCTCTCTTTAATCCTTTCCAAAAAGGGTACCCCAGTCTGTCTCCCAAGATTATGTGGTTGGGCTGTGATGCCTTCCTGGGGGCTTGTGAGTCTCCTCTCCTAAGAATTTGCCCCTTCACACCTCTCCTATCTCTTCCATACCTGCTTTGGTGTGGTTCCTGACACTTAAATGACAACACACTCCTGGCATTGAGTATTATACTTCATCAGGCCAAGGTGAGATAGGCCCCCCGGACACTGGTAGAGATAAGCTGATGCTGTCTTCTTTTTCTTGACCTAGAGGGCTTATCCTCACCCTGGCTCATATTCCTGATATTCCAGTAGCCTCATGCCTGGGATGTGACACTCAGGAATTCCTCATGGGCAACGCAAAGGATATACGCCTTCACCTTAGGGTGGGCTGCCTCATCCATGAGGATCTGGAACGTGCCTCACAGAGCCCCAGCTTCCAGCACAAGGCCCAGCAAACAGCACACCCTCAATCATGCCCTGATGATTAATCAACCAACGTCCAGAATCTATGAATCCCAAAGCTGCATTTCTGACTGCAGGCCTGCCATCCTTCACCTCCTCCATCTCTCTCAAGCATATAAGAAAGAAAGGAGACTTCCTTGGCAGTCCAGTGCCTTAAGCACTCCCATGCTTCCAGTGCAGAGGGCACAGGTTCGATCCCTGGTCAGAGAAGATCTCACATGCTGCAAGGTGCAGCCAAATAAATAAATAAATAAATAATAAACTAGGAGACTTCCCTGGTGGTCCAGTGGTTGGGACTCTGCCTTCCAAAGCAGGGGACATGGGTTCAATTCCTGGTTGGGGAACTAGGATTCCACATGCTGCAGAGTAACTAAGCCTGAGTGCCGCAACTATTGCGCCCATGTGCCACAACTAAGACCCGACAGAGCTAAATAAATAAACATTAAAAATAATTTAATTAATTGATGTCTTCAAATTGTGGTGCTGGAGAAGACTCTTGAGAGCCCCTTGGACTGCAAGGAGATCAAACCAGTCCATCCTAAAGAAAATCATTAGAAGGAATATTCGTTGGAAGGACTGATGCTGAAGCTGAAGCTCCAATACTCTGGCCACCTGATGTGAAGAACTGACTCATTGGAAAAGACCCTGATGCTGGGAAAGAGTGAAGGGAGGAGGAGAAGGGGACGACAGAGGACAAGATGGTTGGATGGCATCACTGACTCAGCGGACATGATTTTGACCAAACTCAGGGAGAGAGTGAAGGACAGGGAAGCCTGGCATGCTGCAGTCCGTGGGGTCGCAGAGTCGGACATGACTTAGTGACTAACACTTTCACTTTCACGAGGTCCACGGACTGTAGCCTGCCAGGCTCCTCTGTCCATGAGGATTTTTCAGGCAAGAATATTGGAGTGGGTTGCCATTCCCTTCTCCAGGGGATCTTCCCAACACAGGGATGGAACCTGGGTCTCCTGCACTGCAGGCAGACTCTTTTTAATTAATTTATTTATTTTAATTGAAGGCTAAATTACTTTACAATATCGTGGTGGTTTTTGGCATCCATCAACATGAATCAGCCATGGGTGTACATGTGTCCCAGATTCTTTACCATCTGCGCCACCAGAGAAGCCTGGTGCATGCCTCATGGTGTGGCAAAAAAAAGTAAATAAGGTAAATAAATTAAAAATAAATTAAAAAAAAATGAATGGCCTGAGCAGTGAGTCAGCACTACAGCCAAGTGAAGCCAGAAAACACATCACCCTATGAACTTGACCTCATCCCTGCCCTGACATCTGGTACCTCAGCTTCCCAGGGAGTCAGCAGTGGCAAATGACACCAGGTCCAAGCAGCCCCAGCCAGGCTGAGCCCACACTGTTTGCCGACCTCCTAAAATCAGTCAGATGTTCCGTCGCAGATGCCAGCCGGTTTTCTCATCTCTCTCCCCACACCTATGATTCATCCTCCTCCTCCCCTCTTCTATCACAAACACACATCTGTTCCGACTTAGGATAACTAAAGGAAAATTAAATGAATCTGTTTTGTGTGCCTCCAAGGTTATTTATAGAAGACTTTAATACAGGCTGATACAAAAAGAAAGAAAGAAAGAGAGAAATAAAAATAAGTTATCTCCTCGGGAAGCCAAGCAAAGTTCAAGGAAGAGAAAAATAAGTCATGTCCTTCGGGCTGATGAAGCTGTACGCGTCTTTGGCTTATCACAGCCTTTCTTCCAGGTCCTGGGAAAATCAATGAGGCCTGTTGGATTTGGAGGGATCAATATTAAAAAGATGCTCTTTGCAATGCAGAACATGTGCGCGGTGTGTCTTTCCAGGGGCCGCGTGCTGACGGAACCATCGTAACCCAGCCCTGGGAGGAGTGTAAATATTGACTGTGGGGATAAGGGCATCACAGGTCCTTCTCCGCGCTGTCCCTTCAACTCAGCACACTCTGTGGTGCTGCGGTAGCCGGTGGCCCAGGCTTTGGGTCATTGATGAGCTTCAGTTTTCTTTAGTCCCTTCTTGTGAGGACATCTTTCAGAAATCAGAGATGAGGTTTTGTCTTTTATTAGATTATAACCTATAAAAATGTTGAATGACTATGTGGTACACCTGAAACTAGTACAATATTTTAAGTCAACTATAAATAAATACATTTAGGTGAAAACGCTATTAGGGACCAGCAGAGCCATGGGGACCTAGTATATTGTTTCCAAACAAGCACTTTCTGAAGTTCCATGTTAGTGAAAGGAAACACAGCATCACTGCTTTCTTTTTCTTATGGTGGGAGATACAAAACTAGCCAGAAGTGGTGTGTGTGTGACATTAAAGAACACGAAGAGATGGTTCCTGGACATGAAAGGAAGAGATGGTGCCTGGAATCCTACAAAGAGCCTTCATGTACAATACTGGATAATAAACAAGTATGTAAGTACCTCTTCTAGAAAGAGAGAAAGAAAGACAAAAATAAAGAGAAAGAAAGAAAGAGGTGGGGAGAAAGGAAGGAAGAAAAAAAAAGAAAAAGAGGTGAAAGAGAAAACTATAGGCTTCAGAGGAAATGACCAGAAGGGCTAGATCAACATTACTTTCATCTGCGCGAGTAGGTACCCTGTCCACCCCAGACACCTTTCACTCATTTCCCTCCCTCCCTGCATCCCCAGAACCATCCTCTGCTCACCAAACTTCCCTCCTGTCTGCTAGAACCAGTCCCCAGGTCCAGATTCTCCACCTCTCCCCTACGGTTTTGGTTTAACCCATGTCTGCCACCTTCCACACGGTTGCCAGCAGACCCTTTATGAAGACAGGCATCTTACTCTGTTTCTCTAAAGCTTGAAATTGAACACTTTTGGCAGTTCATTAGGAATCGATTTGATTTTACCTTTGTCGGGAGCTATCCCCAAACACACTTCCCCGATACCATCACTTAACGTGTCTTGTGTTTTCACAACTCCACAAAGTTGCTTAGTAAACAACAAGTTGTTAATGTGCACTTCCAGAGCTTTCCCTCTGTTCTCATTTCCTGATTTTCTTCAGCAGGTATAGATGGTTTTTTTTTTTCCCTGTGATCCCACAGGATCCCTCCACTTCAGTATTTAAATTATAATAGTATCATAGTATTAATGTTATATTTCATATGTATCTGTTTACTTGTTTCACTGTCTTCCCCACTGGAATACAACCTCTCTGAGGAGAGTGATTTTGTCATGCTTATGGCTCTAACCCCAGCACCCCTAGGAGTATTTCCCAGCACATAACAATCACTTAAAATATATTTGTTGAATGAATGAACATCTGAAAGAATGAATGAACATCTGAAAGTCTATCCCCCATCCAGGGGGGTAAGGGGATAGATTGTGAGTTCACTGAAGTCAGAATTTCTCATTCATTTCGTATTCTGGGTCCAGGGTCTGGCACAGGGTAGGAATGCAAAACTAATGTTTGGCTGAATTGAACTGGCTTGAAAAGCAGCTTTGCAAGGAGAACTTAGCAATGGGGTCCTCGGAACTGCTTCTCCATCTCTGTGTACAAAGCCAGATTAAAAGCTGAAAACTGAGACTGCCTTCCACACAAAGAGAAGTAGGTCTTCAGTGAGGCTCAAGGACAAAAGATCCCCAAGTCTCAACACCCCAAATTGGCAATTATGCTTCTCAGGCTTCACAATTCTATTTATGAACATAAATCCTCACCTTATCTCGAGGAAACATGCTGCAATGTCAACTCGATTTTTCAAAGACCTTTATAGTCGCCACAACTTTGATATATACATTTTATTGTGGCACCATTTGCACTGCTAAAGTTAAGGTTGAGTCAGCACTTCTAGAAGGAAATCCATGTTCTGGGGATTTATAACTCAGCCATAAACACTTAGCTTTGGCTCTGGTGATAAAGGAAACAAAATCTGCCCTGATGTGCAAAGATGTGTAAGTGAACCCAACGAGCTCAAGGAGAAACCAAGAATGTCCCTTTTTGGAACTCTAATTCTAAATCAATATCAAGGAGAAAATATCATTAATGAGGAATATAAGGTTCTTCCATTTCTAAAGAAGCAGAATCCAGTACATATACGTGCTCAATTATGTGGACATCCTAACTCCTAATTAGTTATAGCCCTTTCACCCCACACCCAGGTGGTCATCATATCCTAGTGGGTCTACCTGTGAATGAGCCAGAAATCTTGCTGGCATGAAGCCTGAGTTTGAGCCCCAAAGTACGTACTTCCTTGTTTTCTTTTTTTTGGTTGAGTGGCATGGGGGAATCTTAGTTCCCTGACCAGGGATCGAACCAGTGCCCCCTGCAGTAGAAGCACAGAGTCTTAACCACTGGACCACTTGGGAAGTCCTGAGTGCATTTCTAACAAGATCTCAGGTCTTGTAGATGCTGCTGCCCCAAGGACCAGCCTTAGTAAAGACCAGTATTAGACAGCCCCCAGTATGTCCTTAGGCTTCACAGGTGGCGCTAGTGGTAAAGAACCCACTTGTCAATGCAGGAGACCTTAAGAGACGTGAGTTCAATCCCTGGGTTGGGAAGTTATCCTGGAGGAGGGCATGACAACCCACTCTAGTATTCTTGCCCAGAGAATCCCATGGACAGAGGAGCCCCACAGGCAGGCTTACAGTCCGTAAGGCCACAAAGAATCGGACTCGACTAAAGCTACTTAACAATATGTCCCCACCTTTGCACCACCCCCTTCCTTAATGCAGACACTTCTCATTTCACATCTGGTCCATTTAACACCTGTCACTCTATCTACTTTTCTGCAGCCCCATCTGCCTTTATTTTATTTCATCCTTCCTTATGCCACCAAGGAAGTTTTAGAGGAAAAACCAAAATCGTATCACTTCCCAGCTTAAAACATTTTATCATTCCACATTACCTTCCCTACATTATTAGGCCAGAATTTCTTAGCCATCCCCAGCCACGCTCCCTATCTCCCCCACAGAGAGGGTGATTCATTCTTTTCCTGGTCCTACCACTTCCCACACTCTGCCATTAAATCTGTCAGAGTTTCTAATTATTGACCCATGTGTCTGTCAACCTTGACTGACTGTGACGTCTCAAAAGGCAGGAAGCACATTTTACTCAGCTCAGGGTCTGCCAGTCAATAGGAGTTCAATATGTGTTGGATGACAGGAGGAATTAATAAATTAGGGGGTTTATAATAAGAGCTATCATTTATTGGGCACTGCCTGTTTACCAGGCAGTGTGCAATAGGCTTAACATTTATTAAGCCATGGGCTTCCCTGGTGGCTCAGTGGTAAAGAATCCACCTGCCAATGTAGGAGATGCAGGTTTGATCCCTGGGTCAGGAAGATCCCCTGGAGGAGGGCACGGCAACCCACTCCAGTATTCTTGCCTGGGAAATCCCACGGACAGAGGAGCCTGGCGGGCTACAGTCCACGGGGTTGCAAAGAGTTGGACACAATTTAGACTAAACAATGGCAACAAAAGCTTGGAACAATGCTAAGAGTTAAATACAGTGCAGGCTACACTATGCAGGAGAAAGGTGAGGCTCAGAGAAGCTACATAACTGTCCCAAAGATGCACAGCTACTAAGTGGCAAAATTGAATCCAAACTCCATTTGATTAAAATTACAAAGTTCTTTCCCTTAATTGCCAAGCTATCATCAAAGACTGATGAAACAGTCAAGTGAAGACAGGAATGAAGTCATGAATGACTTCTGTTATTCATTGTGTTTTCCTTGGGGATCTGTGAAGCCAAGCAACCTTCTTCTCTCCCACAAGTCAACGAAAGTACCCTCCTTGGATGGCCAAGTGCTTATATATAAGAACAAAAAAAGGTGACTTGTGCCTCTGGTTTACTGCTCTGACCTCTGGCAGCTCAAAATAAGATTTGATTTTTAAAAATCAAATGCCTCTACCTGTTATTTCAGCTCCTTGACACCGAGATGAAGAACATGAAGATGCTTGACCGATATTCTGGACCCAAGGATGTTGAGAGAAGTGAATGCTTTACCTACACATATCACTAAGGTGTGAGAGGTCAGAAATACCACACATCATTCATTCACTCATCCATCCATCCTTTCACTCACTCATCTTTCCATTCATTTCATTTTATTCACTTATCTATTCTTTGACCCATCTTGATATTGATTTTTTCATTCACTCAATATTGATCAAACCTTAGTGTGTTTTAAGAACTATTTAATCTGAATATATGGTAGGGCTGGAAGGGAGCTGTCAAAGGAATTTTCCAACAAAATTACCTCTCAACTGATACTTGAAAGATACATAAAAATGATTCAGGCAGATAGGTGTAAGGATTAGAGTATGTTACACAATGGATAAGGAAGGGATGAGGGTAGTTCTTGACATAAGTAACATGTATGCAAGCTGTACATGGGGGGTGGGGGGAGCCCGGCATGGAAGGAGGTCTGGGACAGCTCAACAGAAATTAGAACACAGGGCACCAGGAGGAAGGGAGAACCACGAGACACAGAGATGTGGGGGCAAGAGTGCTCGGCCCTCTTTTTTGCTTCTAGTAATTAGAGGACGTCAGTAGCTCTGTGGATCTCAGGTGCCCTGAGAAAGGACTATGTGAAGTTGAAGGGGTTTGATAAAACCATATTCATACGTGCATCCATAGCCTTTGTTGTTTTTGTTGTTTAGTCGTTAAGTCGTGCCCAACTCTTTCACAACCCCATGGACTATAGCGGGCCAGGCTCCTCTGTCCGTAGAATTCTCCAGGCAAGAATACTGGAGTGGGTTGCCATTCCCTTTTCCAGGGAATCTTCCTGACCCAGGGATCAAACCTGTGTCTTCTGCATTGGCAGTTGGGTTCTTTACCATTAAGCCACCAGGGAAGCTAGTCCATACCCTTACAGATTAACAATTAGATGAAGAATCAGATGTGCATCCAACACTCATATATAGAAGTACAAATACACACCTATACACATGCATATCTATATCTATGTTTGTCTATGTGTCTACCAGTCATTTTTGTCTTTTTGTAAAGCAACTTCAGTTTTGACCCTAAGCCTTTATTATATATACAGAGTATAGCTGGGGAGGGTTGGATATCCCAGGTTCTTCCTGATGCCTTTCCCTGACCTAGAGGGTCAAAGCCACAGTGCTGGAAGTTTGAGCATAAGATGCTGATGACTCCAGTGATCTATCCAACCAGTGTGGCCGTTTTAGCACTGCCCTGCTGCCTCAGAGGTTCTCTGCTACTTCTACAGCATACTCAGCACCTGAAATATTTTTAAAGCTGCCCAGGACCTCAGTTGCCTAGAAGTTCCATATCGACATTTTCTTGTGGAGTCTTATGGTCTCGCCTGCATGCATCCAGGAGGTGTGATCTCCTCTTTTTGGCACCCAGAGATCTCTCTCTCTCTCACCGCTTGGCACTTATTCTCCACCTAGATGGGCTCAAGTGAGTGACTCTCTTTCTGGGATGGTATGGAGGAGGCCCACTCTCTCCCCTTAATGCCACTTCATATCCCAAATCCCTGCTTCAGCTTCTGAACAAAAAAGCCACAAAGAGAATGTGGATCAGGCAACACTGGTTTTCTTCCTATCAGATTCCCTCCCCTTTTAAGCAATGAGTACTGAGTTGAGTAGCTCATTTACTGGGGCAGGACCAAGAGAGAAAAGAAAGAAAAGGCAGGAGACTTGCAGAAAAAAAGAAACATAACTGAAAACCATATTACCATAAGTAAGTGCTGTGGAGATGAATATAGATCAAGCCACAGTGATAGAACCAGTAGATAGTAGACATATGCATAAGATAAGATAAAAACAATGTTAATATGCTTGTATTTCCCATCTTCTAATCCCTGCAGGCTAAACTCATTTTTCCCATTTTCCCAAATTCTAAGGAAGCTCCCGCCTGACAGTTTGAGGGGGAGTTTTGTAATGCAAAAAATGAGCAGCAGGAGGCAAAGGACAAGAAAAGGCTGAGGGCAGCAAGGACGGAAGAATATTGCCGGCTGGTTTAGCAAGAGAGGTGCTGAATCAGCTCTTCTGTGTGAGACTAGGAAATAGAAGGGGAAGGAAATGGACAGAAGAGAAAGGAAAGGAAAGCATGCTGCTGAGCATTTCCTACCACACCTTGGAGCTGGAGGTGGGATACTGCGCTGCCAGCTCCCATGAGTTGGTTAAGTTTCTGCAGATGCTGAGAGCTGCACTCAGGTGACTGTCTATGGCCCTGGGACCTCATGGAGCCACAGTGAACATCCGAGGGTAGAAACTGAGAAATGTGACTGAAACAGGAGAAAATGGTGCAGGGCACAGTCTTTAAAAGAATGACATAGCCATAGGACATGACAAAAAGTGGTTAGCACCATCTAGGCCCAAGATAGCATAATATTTGACTTGCAGTGGACCCTGGACCTCATCACATGTTCACTGTAACATATCAGCTAATTGACCACACTCAAAGGCACCATGACAGTTCTGAGCTGAACATCAAAGACCAAAAAGTGGGCAGTGGCCCAGTTCCTGGAAATACCTACCCTAAAGCATCTGCCTGCAGTGAGGGAGACCCAGGTTCGATCCCTGGGTCAGGAAGATCCCTGGAGAAGGAAATGGCAACCCACTCCAGTATCCTTGCCTGGAGAATCCCACGGATGGAGGAGCCTGGTAGGCTACAGTTCATGGGGGTTGCAAAGAGTCGGACACGACTGAGCGATTTCACTTTCACTTTCTCTGAAATAGCTGGAATAATCCTCACACTCATTAGCCTATGAAATAACTCAGTCCATAAAAACCAACCACCCCATATTTCAAGGCCACTCTCACCCTTCTGAAATGGCCCACACTGTCTGCAGAGTGTTTCCCTCTGAACACATCCACTTCTTACCTATCACTATGTCTCTCTGAATTCTTTCTGTGATGAGTCATCAAGAACCTGAGCTTCATTAAGTCTTGAAACCAGTGTGTGATATTAGTTAAAAGACCCATGGGTTCAAGTTCCAATCTGAGTTACAGGAGTTCCTGTTTAGGGACAGAGATGGACTTCAACTCAGGTTTTTCACCAGGAGCCAGAAGGGGAGGAGGCAAAATAACTACTCGCCACGGAAGAATGAATGCATATGGGCTCACAAAAGCAAAGGTACTCTCCGAACACCACAGAGGCACACACCCAGCTCATTCACTAAAGGGATGAACCTTGGGGTCCCTGTGCTGTCTTCTAAGGAGAATGGATCAGATTTCAACAGTAGGGTATCATAAGGTCTTCCCAGATGGCCCAGTGGTGAAGAACCTGCTTGCTAAGCAGAAAATGCAGGTTCGATCCCTGGGTCAAAAAGATCCCCTGGAAAAGGAAATGGCAACCCACTCCAGTATTCTTACATGGAGAATCCCATGGACAGAGGAGCCTAGCAGGCTACAGTCCATGGGGTTGCAAAAAAGTCAGACATGACTTAGTGACTAAACAACAAGAAGCAGGTGTCATTCAGGTAATAAGAGTAGGCAGAACAGAACATCCAGAGTTTCACAGAGTGCATCTTCAGTCTTCCTAAATCTGCCCTTCCTCTGGTAAGAGCTACATCCCAGTGTTGCTGTCTTACGTTAGTCCACACACCTAACTCACTTGGCACATAAGAGGATCTAAATCCACCCTATCTCTCTCCCTTTATGGACCCCCTAAAAGCTTAAGAATATACATTTTCATGAGTTCGAATAAATGAAGTTGGAAAAAATAAAAACAAAATGCAGAAAAAACAACAGAGCCTCATCTTTTAAATCCTAATATAAACTCTAATAAAGTTGTGAAGTGAAATTGGCATAGAAACCAATTTCTGCAAATCTTCCTGCTGATAAGTTATTCATTCATTTATTCACTCATTTCACTTTGATCAACCACCAGAATTATACCATAGGGTGAAGGATGCTGGCTCTAGAGCCAGACACACACAGAATTTGAATAACTATTAGCTGTTTTCATTGATAATAAAAGTAATAAACACTACCATGCTCCAAGCCCTATGTGAGGGAGGGGATTATAAAGATAAACACTCTGTATCTATCTCAGAATTGCTCAACATCCAGCCAGGGATGGAGATCGGTAAAGAAACTGTTAGAAATGTTTTCAGCTATATGTAATAGAACTTGTAGTTAATTGTGGCTAAAACCATGAGGACATTCCTAATTTATTTAACAAGAAGATTGAAAGTAGGTGGCCCCATGGTTGGTCTGGTAGCTCTGTGATCTCCCAATTTGAGGTGTATCTTTGCACTCCTGGCTTATTATTCCTATGCATATTTCTGTGTGACCATCACAAGGCTGCCCCCAAAGGAGGTACCATGTTTGCCGACAAAAAAGAAGAAAGAAGAAGAGAGTTTTCAGGTGGAACCTTCTCCCAGGCTTGCTTTAACCATCAAGAAGCAAAACATCTTTCCAGAAGGCATGCAACACACTTGTCCTAAGATCTCATTAGACAGAACTGGGTCACAGGTCTTTCCCCTGTAGGTTCAGGGGAGGCTGAAAAGCTTGCGCTTTTCAGTTTCTAGAAGATGAGGTGAGGATGTCTATTGGGTTGGCCAACTAACAATGTGCCTCTCTCAGAAACTCCCAGCATGCCAGGACCACTGAAACGAAGGGGGCACATTTAAACTAGGAATAGAGGAGAAATGGACCGATTCTCCTCTGAGATTTGGGGAACACCTTAGAGACGAGGCAACGCTGGAGAAACACCTGGAGGAAACGTGTGGTGATGGCCAGCTGGAGTTGGAAGGGCTTCCTGGGACAGAGAACAGAGATGAGAAAGAGTAAGAAATTTAAAAATTGTGCAACTGGAGTTGCTAGAGGGAAACACTGCTGGGAGTGGAAAGACTGACACAGTCCAATAGAACAGGGTCCCACTGGCCTGAGCTTGTCACACAGGACTTTTCAAAATGAGGGGCCGCTTTAGGAGACTAGGAGATGATTTTAGGAGAGGAATACACTGAAGAGCACTGAGTCTTATAAGAAGGATGTTCCCCTCATTGACATCTTGTTTTCACATCCGGGAGAAAGTCTTGGTTTGGGGTCGCTGCATCTGTAACATCTAACTCTTGTTCACATCCCTCTGTAAGACACACAGAACACAAGCCTCCGGCAGGGAATCTTGTCAACAGTCCCCAGCTAGGATCTAACAACTCTGTCCAGTTTTGTTTGCATGATATTTATTCTCTTGGTTACCTTCTCTGGTTGGCAACTGACACTGCATTTGAATGACACCAGGCATTTCTTTGATTTCGATCTATGCAAATTTGCTTTCAAAAGGGAGTTAATTTAGAGGAAAAACTTGAGTAACTCATGGCACGGGTTCTATACCATAGGACAGATTCATGATTACTATCCACAGGGATATTTTTCTATTGGAAAACCATGAAGATGGTGGGCAAGATGGGGAAGTTTGAAAAATCTCACCCCAGCTCCCAGGGAGCCATGCATATTAGTGCAGAAAGGGATGACCAGATCTGTTTTACAAAGACTTGCCGTGATGAGTATATGAGTTCATACATGCAAATAGCTTAGAATTGTGCCTGGCACATAAATATTAACTATTGGAGTCCTACCAGGACTACTAATATCATCATCAGCTGAGAGGCAAAATGAGTTCAAAGATGGATGACTGGACACAGAAAATGAATCAAGAGGTTATTAGTTTGATAGAAACTAAACAAAATCTGGGGTTTCCCAGGTGGCTCAGTGATAAAGAACCCACCTGCCAAAGCAGGAGACACTGGTTAGATCCCTAGGTCAGGAAGATCCCCTGGAGGAGGAAATGGTAACCCACTCCAGTATTCTTGCTTGGGAAATCCTATGGACGATGGAGCCTGGTGGGCTACAGTCCATGGGGTCGCAAAAGAGATACGACCTAGCGACTTAACAACAAAAACAAAATCTGGGGACCGTGGGGATGATGAGAGAGGCTGGAGATATTTAGGAAGAAGAATTGGCAGTTCTTGGTGCGACAGAAGCCAGGGTGAATGCCCTCTTTCTCTCTGCTGAGGCTGGAGGCTGCCTGAGACCCAGGCTCACTGTGGCACACTGCCTGGTCTCCCTGCAGACTCAGATAAACATCAGGGACACAAGATGAAACTCCCCAAGAACATTCTGTCTCCAATGTGGTGCCTCATCATTTTCAGAGTATCAGCTGTCACACACAGCGAGAGTTCTGCTGAAATAAGAAAGCAGGGAGGAAAAGGGAAAGAACCTGAACATAAGCCAGAAAAAGATCCAAAATCTTGGTCTGAAGAACATATCATTGGCCATGGAGTCCTATTAACAAGATAGCCTCTCCAGAAACACACCTCATACCTTCCCCAGGCAGGAGGAAGAGGGACGGAAGAAGCCTGGGCTTCCCTGGTGGCTCAGTGGTAAAGAATCTGCCTGCAATGCAGGAGAGTCAGGAGAAGCAGGTTTTATCCCTGGGTCGGGAAGATGCCCTGGAGGAGGACATGGCAACCCGTTCAAGTATTCCTGTCTGGGAAATCCCATGGACAGAGAAGCCTGGCAGGCTACTGTCCATGGGATTGCAGAGTCAGAAACGACTGAGCAGACACACACAGGCACACTTCTCCAGCAATCCGCTCCCACCCAGCCCTGCCCATCAACACCACAATCCCCATCTAATTCAGTCCTCATCAGAGTCCTGCAAAGAAAACAGAGCAGAGAGGAATTACATAGATTGCCAGCATAACTGCTGTCACACAACAACCAAAAGATGACTCTGGGATGTGAATCATGTTTGACCAGCCTATGTTTTTCCCAAACTGTATCTATGGGTCAATATTTAAGGAAACCCAAAGAGTGAACTCAAAATTCTCAAGTGAGGCTTCAACAGTATGTGAACAAGGAACTTCCAGATATTCAAGCTGGATTTAGAAAATGTAGAGGAAACAGAGATCAAATTGCCAATATCCACTGGATCATCGAAAAAGCAAGAGCTCCAGAAAAACATCTACTTCTGCTTTATTGACTATGCCAAAGGCTTTGACTGTGTAGATCACAACAAACTGTGGAAAATTCTTAAAGAGATGGGAATACCTGACCACCTTATCTGCCTCCTGAGAAATCTGTATGCAGGTTAAGAAGCAACAGTTAGAACCAGACATGGAACAGTGGACTGGTTCCAAACTGAGAAAGGAGTACATCAAGACTGTATATTGTCACCCTGCTTATTTAACTTATATGCAGAGTACATCATGTGAAACGCCAGGCTGGATGAAGCACAAACTAGAATCAAGACTGCCAGGAGAAATATCAATAGTCTCAAATATACAGTTGACACCGCCCTTATGGCAGAAAGCAAAGAGGAACTAAAGATACTTTTGATGAAAGTGAGAGGAGAATGAAAAAGCTGGCTTAAAACTCAACATTCAAAAACTAAGATCATGACATCCAGTCCCATCACTTCATGGGAAATAGATGGGGAAACAGTGAGAGATTTTATTTTCTTGCAGTCCCAAAATCACTGCAGATGGTGACTGCAGCCATGAAATTAAAAGACGCTTGCTCCTTGGAAGAAAAGCTAGGAGAAACCTAGACAGCATATTAAAAAGCAGAGACATTACTTTGCCAACAAAGGTCCATCTAGTCAAAGCTATGGTTTTTTCCAGTAGTCATGTATGGATGTGAGAGTTGGACCATAAAGAAAACTGAGCACCGAAGAATTGATGCTTCTGAACTGTGGAGTTGGAGAAGACTCTTGAGAGTCCCTTGGACTGCAAGAAGATCAAACCAATCAATCCTAAAGGAAATCAGTCCTGAATATTCACTAGAAGTTCTGATACTAAAGCTGAAACTCCAACACTTTGGCCACCTGATGAAAGAACTGACTCACTGGGAAAGACCCTGATGCTGCAAAAGACTGAAGGCAGCAGTAGGGAGGATGACAGAGGATGAGATGGTTGGATGGCATCACCGACTTGATGGACAGGAGTTTGAGCAAGCTCCGGGAGATGGTGATGGACAGAGAAGCCTGGCATGCTGCAGGCCATGGGGTCGCAAAGAATTGGACATGAAACTGAGTGACTGAACTGAACTGAAAGAGTGAGCAAAATGAGGGCGTGAAGGCTAATAGAACCCTGGAGCACTATTTTTAACTTAACTATGTTGACTCACCCAGGACTCTTCTCACTTCACTTCTCTCTAACCTAGTCTCAGCTTCTTTTAATATTTACATAGATAGCTGGGTGGCAGATTGAATAAGCAAAAGGGCCCTGGAATCAGATGACACTAGCTTCAATCCCAGGAGAATCTCTAAGCAGGGACTGAGATTCTGTTGGTCAGGGATGGGGCTAAGAGGAATGGGGGGGAGGAGATGGGGGCAGGGGCTGAGCTTAGCCCATCATTTCCTATTCCCTGAAATGAGTCACTGTGTCACTCCCCAGGGCTGTTGATGTTATATCTACTCCATCTCCCTTCCTTCCCCTTCCCTTTATCTCAGCCATTGCTATGGATGGAATGTTTGCCTGCATGCAGACACTTCAGTCATGTCTAACTCCAGGCAACCCTATGGACTGTAGCCCGCCAGGCTTCTCTGTCCATGGAATTCTCCAGGCAAGAATGCTGGAGTGGGTTGCCCCTCCTCCAGGGGATCTTTCTGAACTAGGGATTGAATCCATGTCTCTTGTATTTCCTGTATTGGCAGACAGGTTCTTTACCATTAGCACCACCTGGGAAGCCCAATGGAATGTTTGTATCCCTTCAAATTCATATGTTAAATCCTCATCCCCAGTATGATGGTGTTTGGAGGTGGGGTGTTTGGCAGGTGATTAGGCTGAGGGTGGGGCCCTCATGAATAGCATTAGTGCCTTTACAAGTAGAGAAGCACCAGAGATGATCTCTCTCTCTGTCTCTCCCTCTCTCTGTCTTAAGAGGAGGCAGCAAGAAGGTGGTTGTGAGCAAACCAAAAAGAGAGCTCTCACTAGACGTTGAATCAGCCAGCACCTTGATCTTGGACTCCTCAGCCTCCAGAGCTGTGAGAAATAAATTTCTGTTGCTTAAGCCACCCTGTCTATGATAGCCTGTTTGTAGCAGCCTGAACTGACTGAAATAGCCACTATCTCAGCTGTGGTTTTCATCCTTCTCTAGTCCACTGCGAGCTCATCAGTCTCCTGTCACTGGTCCCTTGACCACCCTAGTCTCTGCCCATGCTCTACAAATTCATCAGAATGATCTTTCTAAAACACAACTCGATCATGTCACTGCCCATGATTGAAGTTCTCAATCATTCCCCACTGCCCTCATATACCATGTGCAAACCTAAATTATCTGATCCTTGTCTAACAGCCAAGCTTAATATCTGGCCACTGCCCAACTATTCTTCCTCCCAGTCATATTTGAGCCCATATCACCCTGTTCCCTCAGGTCCTGCTGACTTTCTTTGTATACAGTGTCCCCACTGCCCGGCACACACACACACACATGCCCTGTTTCCTTCAATTCCAATCTCCCAATTCCTCCTCCAATCGCACTTCCTTGCCATTACTGATTCTCTTCTCTGTCTCCCATCCTAGAGTCCAGGAGATTCATTTGCTCCTTTCTACAGCCCTACTGTCCAGTACCTGGCAGGCAGTAGGTACTCAACAGACGCTCACTGAATAAATGTATGACTATGAAACACAATGAAAGCCACACCAGAGGAAAACAAGATGGTATGGGAGAAACATTTCTACAACTTTGCTCCTGTTGTAAGGAGCCCATCCATGACAGGACGTCACAAATGTTACAAAGAACCCAAAGACCCCCAGGAATATGTCCTCCTAGGAACTCTCATTCTGCTTTTTTTTTAATTGCTTTATTTTAATTGGAGGGTAATTACTTTACAATATTGTGATGGCTTTTGCCATATATCAGCATGAATCGTCCATAGGTACACACCATCCTGACGATGGTGTGTACCCTCCATCCTGAACCCCCCTCCCCAACCCCATCCCTCCAGGCCATCACAGAGCATCGGCCCTGGGTGCCGTGCTCCATGCATCCAACTTGCACTGGTCAAGTTGCTTTTTGTTCAACTGGTCTCCCCCATATTGATATTTATTGACTAGTGACTTCTTTGTTTAGAGCTGGAACAACTTCATTTGCATATTATACTGTTTTATTTCAGCCTAAATCAGGTTTCAAGTAAGAAATGACTCCTGTGAAACTAGGAGTCCCCTCTCCATTAGGACGTTCTCGAGGCGAGAGCGCAGGGTTGCCCTGAGTTCATCTGAGAGGCCGTGAGAAAAAGATGTAAAAGTTTCCTAGCACCCTTTCATAGGCGCTCGGTAGTTGTTTAATGAGCAGATTGTTAATAAGCTAATGGGAGAATGTGCAAATTGACTTAGCTGCTGTGATGCTTGACTTAAGTACAGTAATTGGAAAGTATTTTGCCAAAAAAATGTCTCGAGGCATCAACCCAAGAATGTCCATCCTTGCCAGTATATTCCCTACAGAGAACCTGATGACATCTCAAGGAAAGCATCCAGAATGGTAAAGAAACTGTGACCTAGGTAGAGAAAGGAATGAACTGTGGTTATTTAGGGCAGAAAAATAAATATTTGAGATGTTGCTATTCCCTTCAAAAGGGCTACATGGAATGGAACTTGGGCTCACCTGACAGGCTTCAGAAGGTAGAACAAGAACTCATGCAGGTGAAAACTGCCCTAGTTTAAAAACCTGGAAGAAATGCCTTGCCATTCAAACAACTCCCTAGAGGCTACTCTGGTGAGTGATGGTGAGATACTCCCTGGATATCACTGAATTTGTTCAGAGATGGGATGTCTATACCTTAGGAATTTTATGAGGGGCATAGAGGATGTCTACCCCTTTTGCCTACCAAATACTCATCACCCCATTTGTTAAGTGTACCCACAATTTTCATTTAGGGAATTACCCTTTCATTCTCAGTGGCCAGGGCTCCAGGAGTAGGTATGGGATAATTCAAAATACAACATCATCATGGCCACAGTGATTGGCCAATGAATTTGCCTGTTACCCAAGGCTGACCAATGAGACCCCTCCCTGGGACTTTGTCTGGAGGGTTTGCTAACTGGAAAGGATGCCAGCCTGAACCCAAGAATGTCCATCTTTGCCACTACATTCCCTACAAAGCAGAAACAGTGAGCTTTTAAAAAGTTGAATAAGAACAAATATTTCCCCTACTTTAAAATCACCAATGGCTTTTCCTTACACTTAAAACTTAAACTCCTTCTCATGGCCACAATCCCTGAAGCATCTGCCTCTCTCACTTGTGCTCACATGACTTTTGCCTTTGGTCACTAAGTCCCAGCCATAATAGCATCCTTTTAACTCTTCAAATACAACATGGTCATCTCTGCCTCAAAGTCTTTGCCAGTGCTGTTCCTTCTGCCTACAACACTCTTCCCTGCATCAGAACACAGTGGGCCTCCTCTCACTGCACATGAGCCTTCTTACAGATCACCAGCTCAAAGAGATGCTCTGTGATCATTCTCTGCACTCTCATTCTCTGTCTCTGTATCCAGCTTTATGGCCTCCATTACACCATTCACTGTAATTATACACACATTTTCATTTGTCGACTGTAAGTCCCCTGCACACAAACTTTCAAGTTAGGAACTTTCAAAGATGTGAACGTAAGTTTGCATGTCCAATCACGTTCAGTTAGTCCTATTTGAGGAGGCATCATTAATTTTTGAGGCCCAGGACTCAAAAGGTAGATTAGAACACAAAGGTTGCAGAAGCCATTCAAAATGCAAACTAGTGCGGCCATGTCATCTGTAATGAGAAAAAAAGAGCTACTATCCAGACATCATTGGATCATTTTTTTTTTTTCAAGAGGGTAGATAGAATTGAATCCAGCAAGGAACCAGAACCTGTGCCATCAACATCAGGTGAGAGTGAAATTGCAGCTTGCCCTCCGTCTCCTATTGCTGACGATCTTTCCGCTCCACCATCTCCCACCTCCTCTCCCTCCTCCAGTCAGCAACTCTTCCTGCCTGTTCACTTGATGTCAACAAGTGAACATGCCCCTGCATGTCAGTTGCATTGCACCATTACACTTTTCAAGGTGCTACACTGTAAGATTTAAAATGTTTTCTTCATTTTTTGTGTGTTTGTTTTTCATGTATTACTTGTGTGAAAAGCATTATAAACCTATTACAGTACAGTACTACATGGCTGATTGTGTTAGTTGGGTACCTAGGCTAACTTTGTTGAATTTATGAACAAATTGGCCTTACTGACATGCTCTCAGAATGGGACTTGTTTGTATGTACGGAACTTACTGTATTTATTTATATCTTTCCCCGTACGGAGATAAAGTCCATGAGATCAAAGACTTTACCGTCTCATTCACTGCTGTACCCCCAACACCTAAAACATGCCTAGTGCAAATGAGCCACTAGTATTTGATGAATGAAAGAATGAATGGATTTAGTCCAACTGAGAATAGGGACAACATTTTTAAAATAATAAAAAAGGAAAGTAACTTTGGAAAATAGACAAGATTCCTAGCCACATCTTTGAACACATGGATCAAACCAAGGTTACCTTTATCTGTACTTGTCAGTTAAGCACGCAAATAAATTCTTTTTTCTTTTTAGCTTAAGCTGGTCTGAATGGGTTTCTGTCACTTGCCACCGAAGAACTCTGACTTACACCCAGGGGGTACATATAGCTAGTGGTAGAAGCTGATCATCCAATCACTCTCTTCTGTTTCAACTCATATATTCCCAAAACAGATTCGGACAAGTTTTGAGCACAATGGTTTAGACCTGTTTCATCTGTCACCTGCTGATAATTGAACATGGCTTGGATCCATGCCTTCTACCTGGATGTAAGATGAGACACGAAGGGGCTTACACAGAAAGGTGAAAAGAAGTGTGGTGGGGCCAGACGTTTATTAGATGTGGCAGAATCAGACCCTGTATTCTTTGCGTGTCTGGGGCCAATCTCACTCCTATAGAGGCCATTGGCCCCCAGATCCTGCATCCCCTTAAAAGAGAAACCCCATCTCAGAAACCCCAGTTTAGATCCAGAAGAGAAGCAGTTAATCAGCTCTAGTACCACACTGTATGTCAGCATTAGCACCCACTTCCTAACAGTCAGCCTGACACTTGTTTCTTGGTTCGAGTTTCTGAATGTTCCTGGCTGGTTCCCTAAGCCTGAGTTACTGCCTTGGAAGTCTTCTTAGTGATGATAATAATAGTAAACACTTGCCTTTAGTTTACTATGCTCTGTTCTGAGTACTTTTCTTGTTCTTAATTCTTTTAACCTTCCCAACAATCCAATAAGATAGGTATTGTTAGCAGTCCCATTTCTCGGGAGCAGGGAAAATTTAAATGACTTCCCCATCATCACACAGCCAGTAGGTGGTGGGATCAGGATATGAAGTCAGGCAGTCTGGCTCCAGAGCCTGTGTTATTAATTTTTACACTGTAGCAATTTAGTTAGATTGTAAACACCTGTGGCAGATTAGATTCCAAAAGGATGACACTTTTCTGACATTGTCACTCTGACATCCCTCTCACAGCAGAGTGGGGCATGTGTTTCCTCCCCTTAAACCTAGAGTATGTGATACCATATGACTCTGAGGCTTGATAATAAAAAACACTATGCACTTCTGCCTTGCTCTCATGGGACACTTAGTCTTAATCCCTAGTACCATGTTGGCTTTGGGAGCCTAAACTGCCCACATGGAGATACCACAGGGAGCTATCACTGGTAGGTGTTCTGCCTGACATCCCAGCTCTGGGCCCAGGTGTAACAGCATCATCACTAGACATGTAACTGGAGATGCCTCCAGATGGTTCCTGCTGTGAGTCACTGAGTTATTCCCATCCCTGAGTCTTCTGAAATGAGGACCCAGACATCAAGAAGCAGAGACAAGCCCACCAAATTCCTGATTCACAGGACATGTGAGCCTAATAAAATAGTCATTGGACATCCCTAGGTTTTGTCATGGTTTGTCACATAGCAATAGTATTCAGGACATCACCTGCAACCAAAACCTTGTATATACTGTCCCTTAGAGCACTGCCTCTGAACAGTATCTAGCTCAGTCCCTAATATCCAATGACAGGTTCATCATATTCTGCTAGCCTGATATGTCACCCCATCATTCCTTGTTGGACTTCTGGATTGCCAACAGCCACTCTCAATTATCTCTCTTGTCTCTAGCCAGATCTTCATGACACCAAGTGTTACCAGCTAGACTGAACTTACTCCTACTTCCTGACCCCTCCAAGCTTGTCCAGACATCTGTTTTCTGTCTCATTCCTCTCATTCAGGCCCATCCATGTTCACGTGACTCAGTCATGGTTTAGAAATGAAAATAATCCAGTTTCTCCATTCGAGAGACGTAAAAATAGAGGCCCAGCAAAATAATGGGGACTGATCAAGATGGCAAAGTAGGAAGATGGGGAGCTCACCACCTCACATGAACAGATCAGATAAAATCTACAATGTGGAACAATTCTCACTGAAAACGAACTGTAAACTAGCAGAACGACTCCTCTATAACCAAGGCTGCAAGAAAAATCCACACGGAATCCAGTGAGAAGGGAAGAGAAGCGATCAGGTCAGGGGAGGGCACTCCAAGGAAAAGGGAGGTGATTGGGTCCCTCCCTCCTGGGTCTAGCTGGGGGGAGATGGGGGCTCTGGGCTGGTTGGAAGACCACGGAGGCTAACAGGAAGGCTGTGGGAAGCCTGGACTCTACCGTGAGAAGCGTGTGCACTCATGTGCCCCAAGCAGAGCCGAGAAGGCAAACTGAACCTCACAACTGGTTGGATCGTTCCCCACAACTGCCTGGACCCACACCCCAGCCAGAACCAAGGAAAACCTTCAGCCCCACAACTGTGCAACTCTGGATCTGGGATGACCAACCAGGAAAGAGACTCGAGTATGGGACACAGAGGTGACCTGGTCCTGGGGCAGAGCCTGGGCGGGACATGGACTTACTCACACAGCACATCAGAAGCAGCCCAGTTCTCTGAGGGCAGCTGCTCCTCCATAGCTCATGCCCTGATACACATTGGGGGGGGCAAGCTGGGCCCCACCTGCCCTGCAGTGCGGCTCCACAACCCGTAGGAGAGGCAGAAGCTGTGGGGGCTGACTGGCCGTGAGGGGCAAAGAGAATCTGGACTCTGGGCTACGTCTGAGCAGAGCAAAGGATGCAACGGAGTCAGCTCAGACCTCTGTCTGCTGCTGACACAGGCTGAGAGCTGGCATAGCTCCGCACCCCCAGCTTCCTTTGATGCTCCCTCTCTCTGGAACAAGGATCCCCGTGCTGGGACAGGAGAAAATACACACTTAAGGGGAACAGAGTCACCTTGGGCGCAACCCTCAGATCTTGTGCTCCAGCAACTTGGGATAAGACCCCACCCTGATAAGGTGGTAACAGCCACTCCGCAGATGGGAGACCGGGTCTCACACCCAACTCCAGTTCTAGCCTCTCCATCTCCAACCTCACCCCACCGGAAGTGAGAGCAGCCAGCAAACCCTGGGGAAAGACATGACTTGTGTCCACATCAAATCCAGCTTTCCCACAGAAAGCACTGGGAATACAGTATGTATGGGGACGCTTTCACACAAGAACACCCCCTCAAGACTGCACTAGGTAACTCTTTCACCTAAACTCACATGTGCTCAGTCGTGTCTGACTCTTTGTGACCCCATGGACTGTGGCCTGCCAGGCTCCTCTGTGAATGAAATTCTCCAGGCAAGAATACTGGAGCAGGTTGCCACTTTCTAATTAGAGTTAAGCAAAATGAAAAGGTATTGGAATTGGTCTCAATTCAAAGAACAAGAGAAAATTCCTGGAAAAGTAAATAATGAAACAGAAATAAATAATTTATCAAATAAAGAATTCAAAACATTCATAATAAGAATGTTACCTGAATTAGGGAAAAGAATAGAGGAGTAAAGTGAATTTTTTAACAAGGAACTAGAAAATATAAAAATGCCCCAGAAATGAAGAATTCAATAACCGAGATAAAAATAAAACACCAGAAGGAGTGAATAGCAGACTAAGTGATACAGAAGAACACAAAAGTGATCTGGAAGATAGAATAATGGAAATCACCCAATCAGAATAGCAAAAAGAAAAACAAATTTTAAAAAATGAGAACAGACTAAGAGATCTCTGGAATAATAACAAGCATGCCAACATTCACATTATAGGAGTCCCAGAAGGAGAAGAGAAGGGGATCAAAATGATTTGAGGAAATTAGGGCTGAAAAATTCCCAAACCTGAAGAAGGAAACAGATATTCATGTACAGGAAGGACACAGAATCACAAAAAGATGAAACCAAACAGACCCACATAAGACACATCATAATTAAAACAGCAGAAGACAGGAAAGTCTAAAGACAGTAAGAGAAAAACAAAGAGTTTTTCTCTCTCCTCCTTCATATGCAAGGGAATCCCCTGAAACGCTATCAGCTGATATTTTTGCAGAAACTTTACAGTCCAGAAGGGAGTAGCATGATATATTTAAAGTGCTGAAAGGATAAAACCTGTAACTTAGGATACCTGGTCCAACAAGAATATAGTTTAGAGTTGAAGGAGAGATAAAGAACTTCCCAGACAAGCAAAAACTAAAATAATTCAGCAATATTAAATCTATCCTAAAATAACTGTTAAAGGGTTTTTTCTAAGTGGAAAAGAAGTAAAAATCCATAGGAAGGGGAAAATCCCACTAGGAAGGACAAGTAAGTAATAACCAACCATTTAAATAAGGCAATAGGAAGACTAAAATAAAAAAATTATAATAGCAATTATAAATACAATAAACAGTTAAGGGATAACTTGAAGATATAAAATATAACATTAAAAAATGTGAAGGAGATGAGTAAAAATGTAGAGATTTTAGAATGTGTTTGAATTTAAACTGCTGTCAGTTTAAAATAAGATGATATAGGTCAACATACATGAACTCCAATGGTAACCACAAATCAATAATCTACAGTAGACAAAGAAAAGAAAAACAGACAAGCATCTACAAAAGAAAATAATCAAAATGCAAGGGAAGAAAAAAAAAATGCAAGGGAAGAAATGAAAAGAAGAAATGAACAGAGAAGAACTACAAAAATAACAGGAAAACAAGTAATAAAATGAGAGTAAGTACATACTTATCAATAACTATTTTAAATATCAATGGACTAAATGCTCCAATCAAAAGACATAGAGTGGCAGATTGTATAAAATAATCCTAAAATCCATAACCACAAAAGACCCTGAATTGACAGAGCAATTTTAAGTAAAAAGAACAAAGCTAGAGATATCATTCTCTCAGACTTGACTATATTACAAAGCTACAGTAATCAAAATAGATAGTACTGGCACAAAAACAGACATATAGACCAATGGAACAGAACAGAAAGATGATAAATAAACCCATACACTTATGGTCAATTAATCTATGACAAAAGAAGCAAGGATATATAATGGAAAAAAAGTCTCCTCAAAAATGGTACTTGGAAAACTGAACAGCTACATGTAAAACATAATGAGATTAGAACATTTCTTCACAGCATATACAAAAACAAACTCAAAATGGATTTAAGACCTAAATATAAGACCTAAAACTATAAAACTCCTCTAAGAGAATATAGGTAGAACATTCTTTGACACAAATCACAGCAATACTTTTTGTATTTGTTCTCCTAAAGCAAAAGAAATAAAAACAAAATGTGGAACCTAGTTTAAAAGATTTTGCACAGCAAAAGAAATCATCAACAAAAGAAAAAGACAACCTATAGAATAGAAGAAAATATTTGCAAATGATATGACTGAAAAGAGGTTAATATCCAAAATATGTAAACAGATCATACAACTCAATATTAAAAAAAAAAATCAAAAAAATGGGCAGAATATCTGAATAAACATTTTTCCAAAGAAGACATACAGGCAGATAATAGGTACATGAAAAGATGCTCAACACCACCAATTATTAGAGAAAAGTGAATCGAAATGAGATACCACCTCACGCCTGTCAGAATGGCTATCACTGAAAAGAATACAAATAACAAATGTTGGCAAGGACATCAAAAATGAAAACCTTATACATTGTTCATAGGAATATAAAAGGGTGCAGCAACTAGGGAAAACATTATGGAAGCTGCTCAAAAGAATATAAATGGAACTACTCATATGATCCAGAAATTCCTCTCCTGAGTTTACATATGGAAAAAACAAAACCACTGATTAAAAAAGATACACGTACTCCAGTGGCCAAAGCAGCACTACTTACAGTAGCCGAGACATGGCAACAACCTAAATGCCCATCAACAGACAGAGGAATAAAGAAGATGCTGTTATATATACAGTGGAATATTACTCAGCCATAATAAAGAATGAAATTCTGCCATTTGCAGCAGGGTGGATAAACCTACAGGATATTAATGAAATAAGTCAGATATATAAAGATAAACACTATATATCATTTATATGTGGAATCTAAAAAAAATAATAAAACATATCAATCCATATAGCAAAACAGAAATGAACTGACACAGAAAACAAACTAGTGGTTACCAGTGGGGAGAGGAAAGTGCGAGAAGTAAGACAGGTATGGGATTAAGAGATACAAACTACTATGTACAAAAGGGATGGACAACAGGATATATTAAATATTATACAGCACAGGGAATTATAGCCATTATTTTGTAATAACTTTTAATGGAGCATTATCTTTAAAATGTTGAATTACTATGTTGTGCAGCTGAAACTAATATGATATATCTCAATAAAATAAACACTCCTGGGACTTCCCTGGTGGTCCAGTGGCTAAGACTCAACAGTTTCAATGCAGAGGATCTGGGTTGGATCCCTGGTCAGGGAACTAGATCCTACATGCAGCAACCAAGATCCAGTACAGCCAAGTAAATAAATAAAAACATTTAAAAATAAAACACTCCTATATGATATAAAGGAAAGTTCTTAAGAGATATGATCCTAAGAGTTCTCATCACAAGGAGAATTTGTTTTCTTTATTGTATCCATATGAGATGATGGATGTTAATTAAACCTATTGTGATAAACATCTCACAATATATGTAAATCAAACCACCACGCTGTGTACCTTCAACTTACACATTGATGTATGCCAATTATTTCTCAATAAAAATGAAATGCAAATGCCCTTAAAAGAACAGTAGCAATTGACATTTATGAAATCCCTAATGTACATTACTGAATTTAACCCTCATAATTTAACTTATGTAATTAATAACATTGTTGATTCCATTACACAGAGGGCTCAGAGACAGTAAGTCATTTTCAGTCACGCAGTTGTGTTAAGCTGCGTTGGTGTCCCCTGAGAGGTAAATCTTGGAAGGTAGAAAACAAGATAAATCACGGATTCCAAGATGGAAAAAGCACTGAGTTTTTCTCCAGGCAGAGAAAGAATCCACTTGATATTCCAATAAGTCTGGTCCAGATTGCCTCTACTTTAGAAATATACCTTTTATCCTAAATATATCTAGGAAAAAAATGGTCCTTCCTCCTGAGTTGCTATGCTGGGTGTGACCAATACAGAGGGTTTCTGTTGGCCAGAACCCTCCAGCTTTTATTTTTCTTTCTGTGTCACATTCCAGGGCCCTTCTAGTATGATATCCACCTTTGATGAGTGTACAGTGGCTTCTCATGTTCTTCTAGAATGGCTTTTGAAAGAACACACTTTTAGCATCAAACAAAGATATATAAACACAGGTCCCACTGGTCAACAATAGTAGTAGTTGTGTGACCTGGGCCAAATGGTGAGCTAGGTAAGTTTCCATGCTGTCATCAGCAGAGAAGGATAATAAGACCCATGTCATGGGGCTGCTGTGAGTGCTAAGTGAGATCATGTAGACAGCCTAGCACACAATACCTTTCACCCCAAAAATGACCATTACAGTTGTTATTATACATGGAAATGGAATGGGTCACTATCAAACAGAAATAAGCAGACTCTTAACTATATTCTATGAAAACCACCAAATGATCTCAAACTACAGTATTAATAATCCCTAAAATCCCATAAGCATTTCCTAGGTAGCTCAGTGATAAAAATCCCCCTGCAATGCAGGAGACACAGGTTCAACCCTGGGTCAGGAAGACTCCCTGGAGAAGGAAATGGCAACCCAGTCCAGTATTCTTGTCTAGGTAATCCCACTGACAGGAGCCTGGCAGGTTATAGCCCATGGAGTCACAAAGAGTCAGACACGACTGAGCAACTAAACAACAGCAAAAAAAAAAATCCCACAAAGAAGCAAGCAGGCCAACTCCCAGATTCCCAAGTGTTTACCACACAATTCCAGCCCCTTGTTGCTAAGAAACACTTTAAGAAACACATCGTTCCCTGCCATCTCAAGACACTGATGACTACATTTCAATCTTCTCTGGTCAGTCTAGTGATTGGAAGACCCAGCGTCTGACCTAGGGGCTGGAGGTGGGAGCCCTGACCTTCTTAATTTCTGGTCTAAAATAAAAAAGGAAAATTTAGGCAAATGATATCAGAGTTCCACCCTTCTGGCAGACAGGAAAGTCCATAAAAGCCAGTGAGAAAAGATTCAATTGTAATCTGACTAATGCATCTCCAGAAGGGTTGCTATCCGCTGCAGAGCACTCCCCATTAAAGAAATCGATTTAGCATTCGACTTCTCCTGTGGCACATATTGAAGTGGGATCTGACAAGGATGGAAAACAGATTTGTGTTAAATACTGCCAATAAAGCCGGTAGCTCAAGGTTAGAGCAGTCAACAGAAATCCACTGCTGTGGATACCCAGAGACCCTCATCTATCAGCCAGATAAGCCATATGTCTGGTTCAGGAAAGGGGACAGTTAACAAAATCGGGTTGGGGGGCATAGTAGCCGAAGATGCTGGTTTTGCATTAGGTCCTCAAAGCCTGAGCTTCCAGGTCTGCAAGGATCTTGCTGGTTGGTTTTTCTTGGTTGCAGAGGAAAGCTCTTATTTCCGCTTGCATAGCATCCATTCAACTCCTTTACTATCAATAGCATCCACTTTATCTCAGGGAACAGCCCCTCTTCTACTTCTAAGTCTGTGAGATTTGGGTGGGATTTAGCCCCACTCTAGCTCTAAGAGTAGGCAGGCATGTTAACTCACCTTGTCCAATCAGAGCTAAACAACATCTTGACCCCAGTGAATGCTTCCAGGATGCACGCTTGACCCACAAAGATCAGTCAGGGCCAGAGTGACTTGGTCTTGAAATTTATTGTTTAAAAAAAGTTCAAATAAGTCTTCTTTCCACTAAAGTGGGTGTGAAGATAGAAGAAAAACCTAAAGCTTATGGAAAATCATCTTATTATCTTAAAAGAACAGAATCAGCCCAGAGAAAGACAGAGATAAAGAAATGGAGAGACATAATCCAAAATCTGATTAGGTCACTGGAGCTCCAAGAATCAAGCTGTGTGTGTGAGTGAGTCGCTCAGTCATGTCTGACTCTTTGCAACCCCATGGACTGTAGCCCGCCAGGCTCCTCTGTCCATGAAATTCTCCAGGTGAGAAGACTGGAGTGAGCCATCATTCCCTTCTCCAGGGGATCTTCCCAGATCAGGGATCGAACCCAGGTCTCCTGCATAGCAGGCAGATTCTTTACTGTCTGAGCCACGGAAGCACCTGAAGACCATTCCCTGGATTTTCCAAGCCCAAGATCTGTATGTTGAATTTTTCTTGGTTTTAAGCCAATTCGATTTAAGTTTTCATCACTGCAAGTAAGAAAGACCTCATGACTCCAAGGTCACTGCATGTCCAAGATAAGGCAGATTTGCTTGGACAGCATCAGCTCCCTGGGGAGCCCAGCTGAAGGCCACACTCAGCAATCAGTCACATCCTCAAATCAGATTCAATTTTTCAATATATTAAGAACATACAGGCACACTGTGGAAGACTGAACATGATTCCTGGGAAAGCAGGTGTGTGTGTGTGTGTGTGTGTGCATGTGTGCACATGCACACACGTGTGTCTGTGTGTGTGTGTGTGTGTGCTCAGCTGTGCCCAACTCTTTGTGACCCCATAGCCTGTAGCCTGCCAGGCTTCTCTGTCCATGGGATGTTCTAGGCAAGAATACTGGAGTGCTTTGCCACTTCCATCTCCTGGGGATCTTCCTGACACAGGGATCAAACCCACATCTCTGGCATCTCCTGCATTGGCCAGTGAGTTCTTTACCACTGGGCTACCCGGGAAGCTGGGAAAGCAGATACAATGTCCCAAACCAAGAGAACAGATGCTGGTGACCCTCACATACCCTCTCAAACTCCCCACCACTTCCATGCAGTCCATTCAGACTTCCAGCAGTCACAGCCTCCATCTTCCTGTGAAAGATGTCCCAGGCTTCAGAATTCTGCTTTGCCCATGCCCATGACAAATCGGAAGTGCCCGGGAATTGAGCAGCCCTTCCTTCACCATTCACTCACTCTTTGGTAAGGCTGATTCAGGGGCATTTTTGTCATGCGAACCATATTTAAAGTCTTCATAGACTTCGTTACAGTATTGCTTCTGCTTTATGTTTTAGTTTTTTGGTTGTGTGGCATGTGGGATCTTAGTTCCCCAACCAAGGATCAAACCCATACCCCTTGCATTGGAAGGAGAAGTCTTAGCCACCGGACCCCCAGGGAAGTCCCGATTTGGAGGCATTTTTAAACCTCATGTACAGGATTGAGTTTTAGGCCCCCGTTAGCAGGTTTATTAATGCACCCCAATCAGTTGCCTCCTCTTCCTCATTACCTCCCAAACCACTTAGTGGTGGCCCCACAACTCCTAAATCACCTCCGTGAGTTCCATCACTGTCTCAGTGCGGCTTCTGCCTTGAGAGTAGAAATGTCATCAAATCTCCCATCAGTCACCTTTGTTATTGCCCTAAAGGAAATTCTACCCCCAAAAGCCTTTTTCTCTTGAGCTGCCCAATCTTTTACAAACTCTCTTTTGTGAGCGCTAGAAACTCATCTCCCACCTCAACCTGCATATCCCATGATGCAAAACAAAATCCTGGAAGCTCTCACACTCTTCCCAGCCACCCCCAAAATGTATCAATATATTCATGCAGGAAAAAAAAAAATTTCTTCTAGAAGGGAATGTTGTGGCCACCCAAACAGGATGCATAAATACCAGGGCAGAGTGGCAGCAAGCACTTGGCTGCTGCCAAAGCGGAAGTCAGAAGTTTAGAAGCCTAGCTTGCTGCTTCCCCAGGGTCTGGTCTGCGCCCCGCTCCCACCTCACCTCTCACCTCTCTCCACCTTCCCATCAGCATTTTATGTGGATCCAGACATACTGCATCAACTACTTGTGATTTCCCTAAAATAGGCCTTGCTGCCTCTTTCCTTCTGTCTTGTTAAATGCTGTTCCATCTGCCTGGAATATCATGTCTCCTCAGAGGTTCCTAAGAACCTGATCGCTAGTCACTCCACTCAGACTCAACTGTTCTAGGACCTTCTCACCCTAAAGAGACAAATCTTGGAATGAACAAGTCTTCATCAGAAAACTGAGCTTCCTTCAGAGCAGATGATCAAGATGGGTCTGATGATAACTTGGCCACGTGTTAGAGACAGGACTGCAGATTTGAATAACAAAGTGGTTCCCGATGTTCTGGGCAAACAGAGCGATTATTTCAGAAGTTTTCCAGATCTTGTTAAGGGATACATAAATATAGCAACCGACTATTAAAACATACAGCAGAAAACACACTCCTCAAGTTTCCTCCATTCCTTCTGATAACTTTAAACAAGGAAAGTCTAATGATCATTAATCATGTCTTTAACACCTAATATTTACTAATCTCTCATTTTTAAAAGGCACAGCATTAGTAATATTGTTTTCCTCTCTTATTATGTTTATAATTCCCTTCTACTTCAGGTGAGTGATACCTTCGGTTTCTTTTTTATTTATATGAATGATGTAAAATCTTCATTTAAATGCAGAGTCAAAATAATTAGAGATATTAAGTAAATGTTCCCAGATGACGCTAGTGATAAAGAACGTGCCTGCCAATGCAGGAGGAGTAGGAGACTCGGGGGTGATCCTTGGATCCAGAAGATCCCCTGGAGGAGGGCATGGCAACCCACTCCAGTATTCTTGCCTGGAGAATCCCAAGAACAGAGGGGCCTGGTGGGCTACAGTCCATTGGATCGCAAAGAGTCAGAGACAGCTGAAACAAATTAGCACACTGCATGCACACAAGTAAATGTTAGATATGTGCACAGGTAAATGCACAGATATTTACACATATATGGTTAATACATCTCTATAAAAAAAAGAATATTATACATATAATTTCCTATATTAACTGCAGGTTGTGCTTGGATATGAAAAAAATCTGTGAAGTTGGCACCCAAATAAGTCAAGTTTAAGGAAAAAACCTAGAAGGAGCTGGAGCAGCTGGCTTTAAGATGCCCTCCTTCCATGATACCATGAAGGGTTTAGTGGGAACAACCCAAGGGCAGATGTACTTTCAAATTCTCCAAAGAAGCATCAATTTGTAAAATGGGCTGAAGCTTGTCTTCTGAGCTTCATAAAGGGCTTCAGAAACCAGCTAATTTGAAAAGTCCAATTCTCCCTCCTCCTAGAGTGTCTAAGCGGAATTTCCATATTCCTGGATTATTTCAGAGTTGAAAAGCTACTGTTTTAGCTACATGTGGCTCCTCTGAAGTTCAAGACCAAGGAAGTTCCCATCCAGCCAAATCCCAGCTGTGAGGCAGGACAAAGGCTCCACTGTCTTTGATAAACAAATGAAGCTAAACATTAAAAGGTGCTCTCTGATCCTCTCTTAAACAGGCAGCGCCAAAGCAAGCCAGCCAGACGTTCCTAAGCAGCTTCTGATGTCCAGGTTGAAAAGTAATGAGTGGTTAAGCTTGTCATTTTTACTTGGAAATGTGGTTTAGAGATACGCAAGATGGGGCTTTTCTCTTCTTGTCTTTCTGATCACTCCTTCTCCCTCAACCAAACTCATTCAAATACATTTATCAAGCAGGCTTTTCTGAGCCCTGCACTGTTCTAAACACCAGGGATAAACAAGGGGCTACCAAATACCTGTGCTCCAGAGGGCCTAGAAAGGCAAGACAGACAGCAAACACATATGAACATCAACAAATGAAAAGATTTCAGAGGAGGTAAGGCTATCTAAAATATAAAATTTTGCTGTTTAGTTGCTCAGCCATGTTCAACTCTTTTGCCAGTCCACAGTCAGTAGCCCCCTAGGCTCTCTGGCCAGGTAAGAATACTGGAGAGGGTTACCATTTCCTTCTCCAGGGGATTTTTCAGACCCAGAGATCAAACCTGAGTCTCCTGCGCTGGCGGGCAGATTCTTAACCACTTGAGCCACCAGAAGTGAAGTGAAGTGTTAGTCGTTCAGTCCTGTCTGACTCTCTGCGATCCCAAGGACTGTAGCCCGCCAGGCTCCTCTGCCCATGGGATTCTCCAAGCAAGAATACTGGAGTGGGTAGCCATTCCCTTCTCCAGGGGATCTTCCCGACCCAAGAATTGAACCTGAGTCTCTGGCATTGCTGGCAGAGTCTTTACCATCTGAACCACCAGGGAAGCCCCAAAGAGAAATCATCAAAATATGTCCTAGCGGGTGTGTGTGTGCGTACATGGTGGGTGATCAGCTTGGTGATCGATGATAATCTCTATAATATTTCGTTCTGAAACTTGAATAATGAAAGGACCCACCCTTAAAAGACATGAGGGAAGAGCACTCCTGGTAAAGAGAAACAGAGGTACAACAACCTTGCATTGAGAGTCTTTCAATTTTTCTTCCAACTTCCTCAAGTATTGACCCTCCTTCATTCCCTCCACTTCTTTTCACATGACCTAAACATGGCTCTCAATAGTTTTGATTCTCAGTTCCATCACTAACTAAGCAGGTAACTAATCTCTCTTTTCCCATCCATAAAAATTAATCTCAGTTTTCCCATTCATAAAATGGTAACAATAACACTTAAAGGATTGCTGTGAAAATACGACGGTGGATCTAAAATGCTCATTTGAGGGACTCCCCTGGTAGTCCAGTGGTTAAGAATCCACCTTACAAAGCAGGGGATGGGGCTTTGCTCCCTGGTTGGGGAACGGAGATCCAGCATGCCTCGGGGAAACTAGGGCCACACACCTCAGTGAAGATCCTGTGTGCCACAGCTAAGATTTGATGCAGGCTGCTGTTGTTCAGTTGCTATGTCGTGTCTGACTCTTTGCGACCCCATGAACTGCACACCAATTTCCCCTGTCCTTCACCATCACCTGGAGTTAGTTCAAACTCATGTCCATTGAGTTGGTGATGCCATCCAACCCTCTCATCTTCTGTCACCCGCTTCTCTTCAAGCCTCAGTCTTTCCCAGCATCAGGGTCTTCTCAAATGAGTCAGCCCTTGGCATGCAAATAGCCGATAAAAAATAAAATAAATTATATCAATATTTAAAAAATTAAATAAAATGCTCAGTTGACTTCCTGGGTAAACACTCAACAACAGTTACTCATCACTCTAGTTTCTTTCCATGGCTTTCCTTGAACAAGCTCCAGAACACACTGAAGTTCACACAAACTAAAGGACTAGTTTTTTGCAAATACGGACCTGAATTTGGATTCTGAGTCTCTTCTTATTTGAATGAATTTGGAACTGAGGATTGTGTAGTAGAAGCTGATGTAAATTTTATTTGAACTTTTTCAGTTCCTGGTATTTCCTGTTACCCTTTCAATATCTAGAACATTCTATGCTCCCTGTCTTTTCCTGTAGGGTTGGCTTTTTTTTTTTTTTTTCCGTAGCAGGGATCCAAGGAGAATGTTTGGCCTTTAAGGTTCAAAACATTCCTTTGAAGCTCAAGGCAAGGACTATAGTCTTGAGAAAAAAGGCTTTCTGAGTTTCAAGAGCCTATGTCCTTTGAGTTTCAAAAAACCAAAATCCCATGCTAAACAACAGACATAGAAGAATATGCTCATTGATCTGTAAGAATGAGGTTTCCTTCTGCCACAAAAAAAATTCCACAGGCTGGGGAGAAGTAGCAGAGGAGAAACACAAGGGTTAGAATATGGTCAGGGTACCTACAGAAGCCAAGTCCATTGGAATATAAGAGGAAGAAACTTGAGATATGAGGGAATAGCGGAAACTCTTCTCTCCCAGGTGGAGGCCAGGAAAGTGAAAATGAAACCATGCAGGACCCCATGGGGCTCCTGAACATAGAAGCCTTTCTGTGTCCCCTTCCCTGAATTTCAAAAGGCAGGTTCAAACAGCCACCTAATCCGGGAAGGGAACAGCAGAAGAGACAAGAAAGAGCAGTCAAGAAACAAGAGTGCAGCCCTGGGCAGTTATTCAGTACCCTTGGGGTAGGTAGCCTTGTTCAAACTACCGCACAATTGCACTCATCCCACACCTAGCAAGTAATGCTCACGATTCTCCAAGCTAGCCTTCAACAGTTCATGAACTGAGAATTTCCAGATGTTCAAGCTAGATTTAGAAAAGGCAGAGGAACAAGAAATCAAATTGCCAACATCCGCTGGATCATAGAAAAACCAAGAGAATTCCAGAAGAACATCTACTTCTCCTTCATTGGCTATGCTAAAGTCTTTGACTGTGTGGATCACAACAAACTGTGGAAAATTCTGAAGACATGGGAATACCTGACCACCTTACCTGCCTCCTGAGAAATCTGTATGCCAGTCAAGAAGCAAATTAGAACTAGACATGGAAAAACGGACTGGTTTCAAATTGGGAAAGGAGTATGTCAAGGCTGTATATATCACCTTGCTTATTTAACTTATATGCAGAGAACATCATGTGAAATGCTGGAGTAGATGAAGCACAAGCTGGAATCAAGATTTCCAGAAGAAATATCAATAACCTCAGATATGTAGATGGACTGCCCTTATAGCAGAAAGCTAAGAACCAAAGAGCCTCTTAATGAAAGTGAAAGAGGAGAGTGAAAAAGGTAGCTTAAAGCTCAACATTCAGAAAACTAAGATCATGGCATCTGGTCCCATCACTTCAGGGCAAATAGATGGGGAAACAGTGGAAACAGTGACAGATTTTATTTTCTTGGGCTCCAAAATCACTGCAGATGGTGACTGCAGCCATGAAAGTAAAAGACACTTGCTCCTTGGAAGAAAAGCTATGACCAACCTAGACAGCATATTAAAAAACAGAGACATTACTTTGCTGACAAAGGTCTGTCTAGTCAAAGCTATGGTTTTTCCAGTGGTCATGTTTGGATGTGAGAGTTGGACTATAAAGAAAGCTGAGCACCAAAGAATTGATGCTTTTGAACTGTAGTGTTGGAGAAGACTCTTGAGAGTCCCTCAGACAGCAAGAAGATCAAGCCAGTCAATTCTAAAAGAAATAAACCCCGCATATTCATTGGAAGGACTGATGCTAAAGCTGAAGCTCCAATACTTTGGACACCTGATGGGAAGAACTGACTCACCGGAAAAGACCCTGATGCCGGGAAAGATTGAAGGCAAGAGGAGAAGGGGACGACAGAGGATGAGATGGTTGGATGGCATCACTGACTCGATGGACATGAGTTTGGGCAAGCTCTGGGAGCTGGTGATGGACAGGGAACCTGGCATGCTGCAGTCCATGGGGCTGCAAAGAGTTGGACACAAGTGAGACAGAACTGACTCGGAGCAGGGTCCCGTTTTCCCCTTATGGGATATACATAACAGGATCTTTGAGCTCTTCTGAAAAACTATAACTCCCAACAAATGGAAGGTGTTAACTTGGTAAAGCACTCTTCATTCCAGAGAGGTCAAAGTTCACCCATCATCACTAGATGATCTTTGGGCTGAAGCAATGTGGGCCCTGCACGCACCTTGATGCTTATCAGCATCCAGCCCTGGCTATAAGACTTCTCACAGCCTCCCCTGGGTTGAGACACACAGTTCTGAGGGCATTAACCTGCTGTGACCCACTTGGCCTGGCCAAGCAATAAAGCTACTGTTTTCAGAAAAAGTGAAAGTGTCAGTCACTCCGTCACATCTGACTCTTTTTGACTCCATGGACTATAGCCCACCAGGCTCCTCTGTCCATGGAATTCTCCAGGCAAGAATAAATGGAGTGGGTAGCCATTCACTTCTCCAGGTGATCATCTCAATCCAGGGATCAAACTCACGTCTCCTGTATTGCAGGCAGATTCTTTACCATCTGAGCCACAAGGGAAGCCCCCACCCAAAACTCTTGTCTCTAAGATTTATTTCAGTGTCAGCTTACAGAGGCTGGATTCAGCATCAAACAGGATTCAAGCATTCTCCAAGCAGCCTCCTGAAGGTCAGCACTGGCCTGGTGTCATGGATAAGGGCAAGAAGCTAGGGTTCCTGGATCTGGAGGCTCTGTGGGGATAAAAGCCAAAGCCTGTGCCTGCCTTCCACCATCCAAGTGAGCATTAGGCATCACCAAGTTAAAGACTCTTCTCCTGGACATCTGGTAAGGATAGCAGCCAGCATCCTGAATAAAAAGAAACCTTCCTATACCCCAAGACTTGGCTTAGCACCATCTGAATCACCTCACGTAGACAAATCCTCTTTACAACGGCTCAGAGTAGTCGTAAGCCCTCAAGATGGAATGGCGGCTCTAAAAATCAAGATGAATCAGCCTCGGCATTGATACTTCAGTGGGAATGAAAGGACCCCTGGTGAGTTTCCCCTGGAGCCAGAAGGACACTAAAACATGTCTTCATTATACAGTTGCAATCAAAAGAGATTTGCTGGAAAGACAGCCCACCATCAATAAACTAATGGTCTAGAGAAAAAGCAGCCGAAAACTGCCTGATGTGAAGTTGGCATAGCTCTCTGCCTTTCCCTCTTCATTCACCTTTTCTCCTAAAACTGAAATGAAATTTCAGGAACATAAGCTTCTGCAACCTAGAGTTAGATGGTTTCCCAAGCTCATTCCTTTCAGTATCTGGACTCCACGCTTCAGAAATTTTTCATGGGACGCTAACAACTAACTGGGAGAAGGCTATGGCAACCCACTCCAGTATCCTTGCTGGGAGAATCCCATGGACAGAGCAACCTGGTGGGCTACAGTCCAAGGAGTTGCAAAGAGTTGGACATGACTGAAGCAACTTAGCACATAGCACAAAATAACTAACTTGACAAAAAAGGGATGGAGGAAAGTTTCTCAAAGGTGTATTCAGTTAAGGGACAGGCCTGAGTCCTGGGCTGCCATCTGAGCCCCGAAGCAGATGAAACACAAGCCACTGCCATGACTGGATTTACAAGGACTCTGTGTATATTCACATCAATGACAGCGAGGGACGGAAAGTGACTGCCTCTGTTTCCCCAAGGAGACTTGGGTTTGCGAAACAACCTGAAGATACTAAAAGCAAAACATTAATACAGGAGTAGGGAGGTGGGAGTCCAAACTGTTGGGTGTAAGATAGGCTCAAGGATGGATCGTACATCACAGGGAATATAGCCAATATTTTGCCATACTGTACATGAAAAGTAACCTTTTAAAATGTTTTAAACAAAAAAAAAATTAATAAATAAAATGTTTTAAACAAATAAAAAAATGGTATAAAATAAAAATGTTTGACCAACTAAAAATAAAAAGTAAAACTAAAATTCCACCAATGGCAAAAATAAATAAAAGCAAATCATTGAGAAGAAAAAGGTTAATTGGCTGACTCTGCTCAAAAAGTAGAACTTTCCATTACGACCGCTCCTAAAAACCACTGTTGGAGAGACCAGATTCAGACTCTGAATCTAAGTAAGTTTTCTTATAAATGTTCATAAAATACAGCACAGTCAATGTGACTTGTACTGAACATGAACAAGCCCTCTGGGTCACTGGGTTTGCTGAGGTCTGAGAATTCAGTTGTTCTAGAACTCCAAGGTTCTAGAGTTCCAGGAAGCATGTACTGCTCCTGTCCAGATGTTGGCACCCCAGTCCCACTCCCCAGGCCAGCCCCACCCAGCCGAAGGGAGCTTGGCAGAATGAAGGCAGCCCAACAACTGCACTTCTAGCAATGTATCCTAAGGCCATAACCATGCATCTGTGTGGAGGTTTAACTACAAGGATGCTCATCCCAGAATCAATTAAAATAATGAATAATAATTAGTGAAAACTGTAAATAACTTAAATACATGACAACGAGGTAAGGATTAACTACATTACGAGATACCTCTGGGATATTACATTGTCCTTAAATGTTCTGTTTTGAAGAATATTTAATAAGGTGCAGAACTGCTTAGTGTATAACCTTCTTAAAATTATATTACTGTGAGTATCTACAAGGTTTGCAAATATTCACATGTATAAAGAAGTTCACCAGAATAAAAGAGCGACTCTCTTAATGATGGTATCATGGATGTATTTAAGCTTATTATGTGTGAGGATTCAGGCCAACTGCAACGTTTGAGGGCATGGGTCTCCAAGACTGCTCTCACTTCTGATATCAACTACAAATGTGCGGGGTTGCTGGGCTTCAGTTTTCCCCAGGTCATGCACAATTTAAATTTTATTTGCGAGAAACTGATTGTATTTTCATTATAGTATCTAGTTCTTTTGTTTATTTGTGATTTCAAAAGGGGAGAGAAAATACTCAGACACACAGTGGCTAACTAACAATGTTTCTTTTATTCCTTGTTCTGGAGCTAATTACTCTAAAATGGTTTGGTAATGTCAATTACTGTATGTAAATTGTTACTATTCTTTTAAATAAATTGAGTTACTCAGGAAATTTTAAAAAACAAACAAGCAAAAAACAATCAAAGAAAACAAAAACAAACAAACCTATCACCAGCCTAACGTTGGGCAATTGACTAGAAAAACCTCACACTTACTGAAAGCTGGAATGCCAGTGGTTACAGATGATACAGGGAAAGGATACTATTAAGATCAGCCAATCAGAAGAGAGGCCAGGGGCAGAGTCCAGGAAAAGCGCCAAAAGGGAACCTTCCATTGCTTACTCTCCACAGAATAAGGATGCACTACTCTGGGGGCATCCATGTGCAACAACCCTCATCACACACTACCAACCAAGAACATTCCCTTAGCCTCAATGCCCAGTTTTTTGGTGGTTCCATTAGGCAACTCATCTGTCTCCCATCTCCACTGGGCATGACCCAAAGCCCCCATCCCACATCACACTGTTGGTCTTTCTGGCATGGCTCATGTTCATGTATGACGATCCCTCACCCTAAATCATACTGTTATACCATCCTGTGTGACCCAAGAGCCCAAGCAAACACATTCCATTATAGCAACTTTGTCAACAAAGGTCCGTCTAGTCAAGGCTATGGTTTTTCCAGTAGTCATGTATGGATCTGAGAGTTGGACTATAAAGAAAGCTGAGTGCCAAAGAATTGATGCTTTTGAACTGTGGTGTTGGAGAAGACTCTTGAGAGTCCCTTGGACTGCAAGGAGATTCAACCAGTCCATCCTAAAGATTAGTCCTAGGTGTTCATTGGAAGGACTGATGTTAAAGCTGAAACTCCAATCCTTTGGCCACCTGATGTGAAGAGCTGACTTATTTGAAAAGACCCTGATGCTGGGAAAGATTGAGGGAAGGAGGAGAAGCGGATGACAGAGGATGAGATGGTTGGATGGCATCACTGACACAATGTACATTGGTTTGGGTGGACTCCGGGAGTTGGTGATGTACAGGGAGGCCTGGCGTGCTGCAGTTCATGGGGTCGCAAAGAGTCAGACACAATTGAGCAACTGAACTGAACTGAGGAGTCAAAAAAAATTAAGACTAGGCTTCCTAGGCAAGGTCAAATTCTTCACTATGCACTATGAGAAATAATAAAGCTATTTAAGCAATAATATTAAGAAGTATTCCTGCATTAGGTAACTGGTGTATTTGAAATCTGATCCTGGACACCCAGAGATAACAAAGAGCTAGTTTGAGCCCATCCTTACCACCTGGACACTCTCTAAATGGGTCTCACCTTTCTTTGGTTACACTTTAAAATCTTCAATGGGGCTCTGACCCTTTGCCATTTTGTTGTTGCCATTTTTATTCTATTACAATCTCAATAATGCCAAAGGTATTAAACAGCCATCACTGCTCTCCTATATTGATTCCTGACAGTGTTCCAAGATGGAAATACATTTTTAGCATAAGCAATTAAATATTTTCACCTAAAAATCTGTTCCGTATGTGCTAGTTTAGCCCTATTTTGCAGATAAGAAACTGGAGAATGAACAGGTGAAGTTCCGCATTCAAAAATCTCACTGCTAAGAGACAGATTAGATTCAAACTCAAATCTGTCTCATTCCAAGTGCCCTTGACTTTGCTGTTGCACTCACAGTCCCTGCCCTGGGAATCACCATTCTCTGGTTCACGGTCCCCTTCTCTGGCTAGTCCTTCACCAACCCAGGATGACCACCTAGGAAGCCAGGCGGCCATCCACCTGAGGCCAAAGATGAAGCTTCTACCAGCCACAAGTCCTCTGAAAAGAGCCCCATGCCCATAACAAAGCCCAGGAGACTTCTGTCTGGGTGCTGGGTACCAAAAAGGATCTCTTCCTCCACTTCACCCAAAAAACCACTTCACCTAGACTCAGATCACCCCCCAAAATTCAATTCCGTCTTGGGTGTCTATCCATTCATCCATCTATTCTTTGCTCTCAGTCTCTGACACCTAAAGACTAAGAAAACAAAACAATACTAATGTGTCGAAGGGCAATGTCATCATAATTGTACATGTCTAATAAACACTGAACAAATCTCAAATACATTCTCATAATGTTCTATATCCTGAGGGAGTTCTTTTTCAGTTTACTTTTTTTTAACTTCGACTCTCTAAAGAGTCAAGTTTCGGTTAAGTGCCTTACTCCAAAATGTGTATTAATTTGTACTGACAGATGAAAGGATATGAAAACACACAAAAAGAAGTGGAAAGTCTTGGTCATGAAGTGAAAAGTGAAAGTCGTTCAGTCGTGTCCGACTCTTTGCGACCCCATGGAATATACAGCCCATGGAATTCTCCAGGCCAGAATACTGGAGTGGGTAGCCTTTTTCTTCTCCAGGGCATCTTCCCAACCCAGGTATTGAACTCAGGTCTCCCACATCGCAGGCAGACTCTTTACCACCTGAGCCAGGGAAGCCCCATGAAGTGGAAGGCTTTAGACAAATTTGGCTGCCAGGGGCTTTCGTGAAATGAACTGGTCCTCACCCCTGTCCCCTGACTTGGGCACCTCTGTGCATTTCCTGCTTGTTTTCAATCATTGCCCCAAAGGCGTTTTCCAGTCGCTGCTTGGCACCTGCTCTAGAAGCCAGCTGGTTCTTCTCACTTACCTTCTTGACGGGCAAGCCATCTGTACCGAAATCAGAGCCGAAGGAGACGAACTGCCCTCATTCCGCAGGACTTCGGGCAGAACTAGAGGAGACCACCCATCAAATACAGACACCGCCTCCTCCCTCAAAACCACCGAGCTAGCCCAAAGTCTATAAAAATCCATTCTTGCAATCCTAACTCGAATCATGCTCTTTGTTTAAGAGACATCCAAGCAGAGCAAACCTCCGTATCGGGACGTCTCTATTCATTCCACACGCCGGTTCCTATTTTCACTCTATTATTTCATCTATTAATTTAGCAACCCAAGTGCTCTGTGAGTTATTTAGCAATTACTGGGGGACGCAAAGGAAGGGGAGGAGGTTGACAAACACCCATTAGCTCCGGGCCCACTAATGGCCCCATAATGCTGCCTCGCACTTAGCCAGATGAAAGCAGCTATACATTTTAAGGAATTTGAAAGGGTGTCACCAACCTTAATTAATTCTCACCGCTCTGGGAGGAAAGGATTTACTCCCATTTGGGACTCAGGGAACAGCGCCCAGAGATGGTTGCATGTCAAAAGAAATAAACCTTAAATCAAATGTACCTTCTAGTCTACTGAAGTGGGTTTTCAGTCCATTCGTGTCTGAAGCCCTTAGCTCATTAAACAAATATTTACCAAGTGTTAGCCACGTAATAGGGGGGTGGGGGGGGGTGGGGCAGGGTACTAGGCTGTAGGGGTGGAAAACATGATCCCTGGCCACATGAAACTGAGTCTCAAGAAGCAAATATATTTCATTAACTGGTTAATTACCCAAGCATCCCTCTGAACTTGACTGAAGGCAGAAGGAGAAGGGGACGACAGAGGATGAGGTGGTTGGGTGGCATCACTGACTCGATGGACATAAGTTTGAGCAAGCTCTAGGAATTGGTGATGGACAGGGAAGCCTGGCGTGCCGCAGTCCTGGGGTGGCAAAGAGTCGGACATGACTGAGCAACTGAACTGGATTGAACTGATCCCTCTGAGCTATACACAGAAAAGTCACCTGATGCTAAGAGAGGAGCCGGGTGTAAACCAGAGTCTCAGGGAAGACAGACCTGGGTTTGAGTAATCACAGGGCTTCCCAGGTGGCATTAATAGTAAAGAATCCGCTTGCTGATGCAGGAGATGCAAGGGACACGGGTTCGATCCCTTGGTCAAGAAGATCCCCTGGAGGAGGAAATGACAACCTGCTCCACTATTCTTACCTGGAAAACTCCATGGACAAAGGAGCCTAGTGGGTTACAGTCCATGGGGCTGCAGAGAGTCAGACATGACCAGGCAGGCAAAAAGGACCCACTAGTAGCCACATGACTTTAGACTGCTTTTCAACCTTTTTTAGACTCAGTTTCCACATCTACCAAGTAATGTTCACATCAAAATTCTGTTCAAAGGATTAAGTCAGTCAGTGCATGGTGCCTGCCCCAAAGTAAGTGCTGAATCAAAGTGAGGGGGTATAGTTATGATTATTATTCTCCAACAACCACCAAAAGTGAGGATTCATTGCTCATTCAAAGACACACCTGTTAACCTGGAAGAAGTTTCTGAAATCTTTGAGAACTAATTGGACCTCTTGTGGTTCGGTTGCTAAGTCATGTCCAACTCTTTTCCGATCCTATGAACTGTAGCCCGCCAGGCTCCTCTGTCCATGGGATTTCCCAGGCAAGAATACTGGAGTGGGCTGCCATTTCCTTCTACAGGGGATCTTGCTTACCCAGGGATCGAACCAGCGTCTCCTGCATTGCAGGCGGATTCTTTACCAATGAGCCACCAGGGAAGGTCTACTAAGTGCCACTGTACTTAAGAGTTAACCCCAGGGAATTCAGCTTAGACGCTTGAGGCAGCAAGTCACCCATCCTCCTAGGATAGGATCCTTGCCTGAGGTTCTTCTGAAAGTAATAGCCAGGAAACAGCAGCAGTGCTCTTTCTAAGCAGAGGATGGCTGATTCGGGGTGCCCTTTCTGAAGCCACCACTAGGGGCCCCAAGATAATGCGAGAGTAGAGTCCTCACCACTTAGCCAGAAGGGAGGGCGGTCTCAGCCTGTGGCCCAATAGTCACCATTTTTATCAAGGGCTTGAATAAAGGCTGATAAAAATCTGCATGTGATACAAAGTTGGGACTTTAGCACGTAGGCAATATGTTACATAACGGAATCAGGTTCCCAGAAGACCTCCACCAGCTGGTGTGAAGACTGAATTACACAGCGTGAAATGTATCAGAGATCAATGCAAGGTCCTGCCCTTTGGGTCCAACAACCATCTGGACTAGCTCTGAATGGAGAAGCAGGTGTGAAAGCACCTGGTTGGTATTCATTCCCTATAAGCTCAACACGAGTCAGCAGTGTGATGTGGTTCTCAAATGGCAGTCAGATCATTTTTGGTTGCATCACTCGAAGTCAGGGTCTAGAGAAAGGGAGGTGATATTTATATTGCACTCTGCTTTGCATTATAGGATTGAGTATTGTCCTCCTACATATTGGGCATCCTTGGTGGCTCAAGGGTAAAGAATCCGTCTGCCAATGCAGGAGATGTGCATTCGATCCCTGGGTCGCAAGATCCCCCGGAGAAGGAAATAGCAACCCACTCCAGTATTCTTACCTGGAGAATCCCAAGAACAGAGAAGTCTGGCAGGCTACAGTCCATGGAGTCGCAAAAGAGTCAGACATGACTTAGCAACTAAGCAACAGCTCTTAGATATTAGCACTCTTGAGCATGCCTAGAATAAATGTAACCAGGGAGGCAATGGAGACATCAAATCACATCCTTTGTGGCTGAAGAAACTAAGAATGATTAACAAACAGAGGAAAAGACTAGGAGTTGCACAATCATTATTTTCAAATTTTTAAGAAGCTATAAAAACAGCAACATATTTGGGCCAGGTGATGGTCTGAACACTCGACATGCAACAACTCTTTCCATCCTCATCACAACTCCATGTGACCCCCAACTGAAAAAGGAAATTGAGAGTGACATGGGTTAGGCGAATATGTGCCCAAGATCATACATCTGCTGAGCAGTGGAGCTTGGCTATGAGTTAAGTTGTTCTGAGTCCGATTCAGCACATTAACCAAGATGCAACATGTTCTACGGAAGATACCCCTCTGGGAGATGCATCAGAGAATAAGGCTGATACGTGGGATGCCTATGTGCCTGGTCACTTGCCAAAAAGATCCTGACCATACTGGCCCTGTCTTGGCCGTCATCACATCTGCAGTGCCCAGAACATAGTCATATCTAATAAACATGTGAGGAAGAAATGAGTGAATTAATGAACAAAGACAAGCTGCAGGCTTGCATAAGGAAATCTCGCTATTCTCGATAGCAAGAATCATCACTACTGGATCCCAGGGCTGTCGTAACAAAGCTTCACAAACTGAGTGGCTCAAAACAACAGGAATTTATTCTCTCGCAGTTCTGGAAGCTAGGAGTCTGAAACCGAGGTGTCAGCTGGGCTCCGTTCCCTCTGCAGGCTCTGGGGAAGCATCTGTCCTGACTTTCTGGTTTCTGGCAATCGCTGCTAATCCTTGGGGTTCCTTTACTTATAGCTGCATTTCTCCAATTTCTGTCTCTAGCCCTGTGGTTCTTCCAGGAGTCATGTACGGATGTGAGAGCAGGGCCATAAAGAAGGCTGAGCGCCAAAGAATTGATGCTTTCAAACTGTGGTGTTGGAGAAGACTCTGGAGAGTCCCGTAGACAACAAGGAGATGAAAACGAGTAGAGCCTAAAAGAAATCACCCTGGATATTCATTGGAAGGACTGATGCTGAAGCTCCAGTACTTTGGCCACCTGATGTGAAAAGTCAACTCACTGGAAAAGACCCTGATGCTTTTCCAATGAGTCAGAAAAGCAAGAAAGATAGAAGGAGAAGGGGGCAACAGAGGATGAGATGGTTGGGTGGCATCACTGATTCAATGGACATGAGTTTGAGCAAACTCTGGGAAATAGTGAAGGACAGGGAAGCCTGGTATGCTGCGGTCCATGGGTCTGCAAACAGCTGGACACAACTTAGTGCCTGGGCAACAGCAAGCACCCTGTGGCATTCTCCCTTCTGGCTCCATGTCCCTAGAGCTCTTCTTATAAGAATCCAGCCTTCGGTTTAAGGCTCGTGCGTGTGCCCAGTCATATCTGACTCTTGGTGACCCCATGGACTGTAGCCCACCAGGCTCCTCTGTCCATGGAATTTCCCAGGCAAGGATACTAGAGTGGGTTGTCATTTCCTTCTCCATGAGATCTTCCCAACCCAGGGATCAAACCTGTGTCTCCTACACTGGCAGGAGGATTCTTTACCACTGAGCTACCTGGGAAGCCCAGATATGACCTCATGTTGACTAACTGCATGTGCAGAAATCCTGTTTCATGATGGGACCACATTTACAGGTGTGGGGTGGACATGAATTTGTGGGAACACTAGCGCAATCTTTGAATAAGATGAGCAATTTTTACTAGGCACGAGATGGCTCCATAATAGGAAAGATTAGGCAAAAGTTTTCAAATTTAATCAGGGACTCAGGCAGTAAAATTAAAAGTTCTATCTAGAATATCATCCTTTCATTCAATAAACATTTACTAATCCCAAGTGTCTACCTAACACAGAGTCATATGCATGGATTAGCTCAACATGAATAAGGCACCGTGGATCCCTTGATGGGTCTCAAAGCCTGGTGGGGGAGACAGCACACAAAAGCACAACCAAAATATAATATAGGGAAGTTTGCTCTGAAGACCTATGAAAGCACGGAAGTTAAAGTAATTATTTCAGCCTGAGAAGACGATAGTGAACTAAAGTGGCCATTCTCCAGGCAGAAAATATATGGCCAAAAAAAAAAAGGAAATGTGCCTCTAGCTCAAGTTCCATCTTTCTTTCCTCCTTCTAGTAAAAACAGTGAAATTTCTTCTGGGAAACCACCCCTTCTCCATTCTTATCACTACTGACTGAGAAGACTAATCTCAACCAAGACTCCTGGAGTTTCAGGCCAGTCAGTATATCCCATGTTTTTGTCTAATCAGAGCCAATAAGAGACAAGGAGACAAGGAGACAGTGGCTGAGGATGAAGGAAAGAGAGGTTTGGGTTCCACTCATTGGGTGCTTTAAGAATATGAGATTTGCAGCCGCTGGAACCATCCTGCAACCTAAAGCAGAGAATCTAGAAGTTGCCAAGTAAAACAGCAGATCTTGGGAATGGAGCCATTCACAAGAAGCACAGCCAAAGGCTGGTCCTGTTAGCATTATTTATGCCCCAAATCGAACCATACCTGAAGCTAGACCTATCCATGGACCCTTTATTACAGGAGTCAACAGATATATGTCATCTTGCTTAAGTCCTTGTGACACCTACACCTAAATTACTCTCCATTGAAACAGCAGTCCCAGATGCAAAAATGATATGTCAGAAGTTACAGAGGCCAAAATAGTAGGTTTTTTTCTAGAAATGGTTGTGAACTTAGTGTGGTTGATAAGTGAGCAAGGAGATGCTGGAGGTCTCATCAGAAGGGACTTTAGGTCAAGTGGGGTTTGGGTTTCATTGGGGAAATTCTACACCCCTTCCAATTCTGAAATTCTTAAGTTTCTGAGTCTGCGTTTCAGAAACTTTTGCAGGAGAAAAGGAACTTCAGCCCATGAGTAGCAGCCTTTCCTGAGATACAGCCTCAGATCTGAATGTGCCTGTTATTTGGGCATTTTATCTGTATACATCAATCTACAGGGAGGCAGGGAGTCTGGGGTAAGAATTACTGCCCAGGGCCCCTGGAGCTCATGACCCTGGGTATGCTGACCACACATGTGACAGTAACCTTCACAAATTGCATGTGCTACACCCCCATGGCTAAGTCTCCCCCATCCTCAGGTTCCTGCAACCCAATCATACTTAGGGATGCTGGAAATTTCCACTTCTGGGCTCCCGAGCAATCACAAGGGTAGGCAACAGAGCTGAAGCCAGCAGTCACATCTTAACATTCACACAGTCCCTAACCCTCATACCAGGCTTAGCAGCTGCAAGTCACCCAGGGATCACCAGAAATTTATTCCAGCCACTCCACACAGATACATCTGTCTGTGTCTGGGGAAGAGATGGGGCTTGGAGTCAGCACTCAGGAGGCAGATGGGACTGGGCACAAGAAGACTGCCTGGCATTCTCATCAGTGCCATGAATAATCCACACAGACGGAGCAGGGTCCTCTCCCTCCTCAAAAGACACCAAGGGGAAAAGAAGCAAGGCTCCCATCTACCTGGGTATCTAAGAATCAATGACAAGGACAAGGGGACAGATTCAGGTAAAAGTAACACTGCGAGAGTCTGCTTATATGGACTTGTTTCGGTTACCTGAGAAACTGACCAAAATGTAGGTTTCATGACAGCAGTGAACTTGTCTTTTTATGATGAACACTATATCCCATTTACTGAGTGATGATAAAGCAATAGAACTGCAGGGGGTGTCACAGTGTTCAAGTGGTAGTCTAAGTGTGTGTGTGAGAGAGAGAGAGAATGTGCTTTATCCTTTCAATAATCCCAGGAAGTGGGCACAATCATTGACCCCTTGAACAAGGGAGTAAGCTGAGACAGAGGCTGAACAACTTGTACAAGGTCATACAACTCGGGTTTCAAGCCAATATCTGAATCCAAAACAAAATTGGCTTCAGGGTCCACGCTCTCATGATTCCTGTGCTTATACTCCTTTCCAACTGCTTAGAATGTTCATTCAACAAGTACTAATAGACTATTGATGACAGTCCAGGTACATTTCTAGCTTCTGGGGATTCAGCTATGAATAAAAAGAAGTCAGGAGTTCATTAAACATTTGCTGGCTGGATGGATAGATGGATGTAGAATGGATGGCTAGAAAGATGAATGAATTGATGGATGAATGAGCTGATGGATGGGTGAAGAACATGGTGGAAATTAGAAATATGGAAAGGATCCGTTGACTATTACAGGTGAGCCATCAATAAAAGAGACCATGGATCTCTCTTCATGTGTTTTTTTCCTGCTTTTGACAGTAATTTGTCAGCAGAATGGCATCATGTAGGCTCTAGGACCAGAAGCCTGGCTCCATTCCTCTACCATCTGCGTCAATTGGAGCAAATCACTTAACCCCCAGACCTGTTTCCTCACTTATAAAATGAGAATAACCCCAGCTACACACACAGTTGCTGTGGTTTAAATGTTATTTGCTATTGTTTGGAGCCCAATGCAAATGTTATCTCTTTCTCTGTAGCTTTCAAGTCAATTCAATGTTTAGGAAATGTGTCCTTTTTGCAAACATTGTGCTGGGGGTAAGGATATGACAATAAATTAGACAAATATGGTCTCTTTTTATTTGAAGAAATTTTAGTTCAGCAGGGAAAACAGGAGAAAAACATAGCAGATGAGCATTAAGAAAAGGACCCTGTGGGGTGCTAGGGGATTGTTCAATCAGGATAGAATTAGTCTCTCTTTGATGCTCCCATATTATTTCACTTGGTTTGGCTACTAGCATACACATTATCTCACCTGTCAGTCAAGGCTCTTAGAGAGAAGTCTACACAACCCTTAAAGAGGAATCAATTGTACCAAATGCATGTATGGATGGATGATGAACAGATGGAGGGATAAATAGATGAATGGAAGGAAGACAGGGAAAATGGATAGATGGATTGATGAATGGAAGGAAGGAAGGAAGTATTGACATATGAATGGATGCATGGATGGATGGATAAATGGATGGAGGGAAGGAAAGAAGGAAGGAAGGGAAAGGAAGGGAAGGAAGGAGGGAGGAAGGAAAGCAGGAGGGAAACACTGAAGTATGGATGCATTGATGGATGGATGGATGAAAGAAAGGAAGAAAAGACAGATGTATGTATGTATGGAAGCATGGATGGACAGATGGGCAGAAGGAAGCTGAAGCAATAGCCCACAATCACAGAACAGTCAGGACTTCACAAAAGCCAAGTCCACGGGCAAAGCACAGTCTACTCTGAGCCGATGTCCACATATTTGAAACTTGAATGGAACAAGAGGCTCAGATGCAAACCTGAAGCAAAGCCAGAAACTTCAAATGATGGTGCAGGGAAGATGAAAAACAGGGTTCAGAAGTAGGAGATGATGTTGACATAAAGAATACTTTAGATAGCGGGATCCAGCAGGACATGCGTAGAACATCACAAAAATGGCCACAAATATCTCCCACCCTTACAGAGGCTCCCCTTCCCAATATGACTTTGCAGCTCCTCTCATCAAGAGGTGGAATTTTTCATCTGTGCCTTGAATCTGACCTTGCCCATGTGGTCAGTGGGACTTTAGCAAATGTGATACTAGCAGAAGCAGAAAAGCACTTGAACACTGGAATTCACTCTCTCACTATTTTGGGAGCCCCGTGATCACTATGAACCGCCAGGCTCACTAAACTTGCTGGATAAGGAGAGACACGTGGCTGAGTCATTCATGCCCATCACCCTGGCTGACACAAAGCCAATCATCAGGCATGGATGGGACTATCCTAAAGAGGCAGTATCTGGTGGGTTGCCGTTTGACTGCAGACATCAGGTGGCGTTGACCCATAAGTAGAAGAACCACTCCTACCAGGCACAGAATCAGAGGAAATAATAAAATAATGACCCTTTCAAGCCACTAAGTTCGGGATGATGCGCTATGCTCTGAAAGCTCACTGAAACACAGGGAACCGTGAGTAGCTATGGCCACCCTGGGACACTCCACGAATGTGTGGATGAAGTTGCTTGTTTCTATTTGCTGATCCTGGGAGCCAAGGGATAATTTCAGCAAAAGCTCTTCTCATCGGCTCGGGTACATGAGCTGACCACTCTCTGGAATTCAAGAGGCAGCTGGTATGCACGTGTTTATTCCATCTCTTAAAATCCGTGTATTTGTTTCTTTATTTATTTACTTGGCTGCCCTGGGTCTTTGTTGCTGCACACGGGCTTTCTCTAGTTGTGGCAAAGGGTGGGGTGGGGGGCTACTCTTCACTGCGGGGTGCGGGCTTCTCATCGCAGTGGTTTCTCTTGTTGCAGAGCATGGGTTCCAAGGCACCTGGGCCCAGCAGTTGCCGCGTAGGGGCTTAACTGCCCTGTGGCATGTGGGATCTTTCCAGATCAGGGATTGGACCGGTGTCCCCTGCATTAGCAGGTGGATTCTTAACCACTGGACCACCAGGGAAGTCCCTCCACCACTTTTCAACTGTTGAATAATTTATTCAGCAAACATTAATGGAGAGCCCATAAGAGTAAAGCTCTGCAAAGAAAGGGAGGCAAGATAGACATGGGTCATGTCCCGACACGACTATGCAATCTTATTGAGGTCTGGGAACCAATTTTTTGCAGAGAGTTTTAAACCGACAGGGGGTATGATGACAATTGTCTGGCCTGATCCTGGACCCTTAGCCAAAAAAAATCCATCTATACCCTGCTTGCCAGCACCCAGGAAGAAGGAAGGATAGTTGTCCTCATTTCTTCACAGAATGGTTAACACGACAGTCTCCACTGTATGAGTCTGGATTCAGGACTCAGTATTTGTGTTCATTAATTTCCTGGTGCTTCATTTTTCTTATTTGAAAAACAGAGCTGGTAATAGTCACTAGTTGTAGGGTTGTTGCAAGGATTAAATAAGGTACACTTGGAGAACCTGGTCCTAGGCACAACACATGCTGTTTTTAAAATTTTATTTTATTGGAGTGTAGTTGCTTTACGATGTTGTGTTGATTTCTGCTGTTCAGTACAGTGATTCAGTTATACACACACATACATTCTTTTACATGTTCTTTTCTGGTACAGTTTATCATAGGACATTGAATAAAATCCCCTGTATTATACAGGAGGGTCTTGCTGTTTATCCATTCTCTATACAGTAGTTCACTCCTGCTAGTCCCAAACTCTCAACCCACCCTTCCCACACCCCCCAACCACCGTGGCAACCAGAAGTCTGTTCTCTGTGTCTGTGAGTCTGTTTCACGGATAAGTTCATTTATGTCATATTTTAGGTTCCACATAAATGTCATTATTCTTTATTATCCTTCTTCCCTGTCATCCTATTCTCACTCTTCACTCTATGAAGCTCCTGACATGTGGCTCAGACTTTTTCACTCCCAAATGGATTTCCTTCCCCAATTTAGATGCTGGGAACCCTCTTTGAGGCAGCCATGAAACTTTCCTTCTGCAGTCCACTGCTGTGGGAACGTAACTGATAGATAGTTCTGCTTTCAGGATAGTCCATTGGTCTGGCCAGATTTCTTTTAGAACTGTGTCAGTAACAAGTTCTACCCAACCTTCTTTCTTTTCCCTCTGCAGGTGACAGACCCACACTGCAGTCTAAAAATTCCCCCTGTCATCTCCATCTGCCTCGCCTTTTTCCTTCACACACTCCTCTAAAACGCTCTTACGTCTCATCTTCTACAGGCATCCGCTTCTGCTTCTTGCACGAGCATTCATGCTAAGTCATTTCAGTCATGTCTAATTCTTTGCAACCCTATGGACGGCAGCCTGCCAGGTTCCTCTGTCCATGAGATTCTCCAGGCAAGAACACTGGAGTGGGGGGCCATTCTCTTCTCCAGGGGATCTTCCCGACTCAGGGATTGAGCCTGCATCTCTTACATCTCCTGCACTGGCAGGCGGGTTCTTTACCCACTGAGCTACCTGGGAAGCCCCTTCTGCTCCCTGGGAGGATCCAAAGTGACCCAGACTTTGACCCGATATCCTACCCAAGCTCTCGGATTTCCTCCGTTTAATGCTACCACAGGCAACAGCCTCCCAAACAACTGGAGTTCAAGACCTAGAGCATCCAGGAGAGATGTGCAAGAGTTAGAAGCATCAGTCCACTTCACAGCCACATCTTATCACCTCTACCTTAAAATGCAGCTGAAACCTGACCACTTCCCCCACTACCATCTCGGGGCAGAGGCCATCCTCCTGTCTGTGTGCTGGCAGTAGGATCCTGGAGGCTTCCTGTCTCTGCACTAGACTCTCTCCAGTCTGCTCTGTTAGAAAGAAGTGATGGGAGCAACATGAACAGACCACTATATATAAAACAGACAACCAACACGGCCCTACTGTTCAGCACACGGAACTATATGCAATATTTTGTAATAACCTATACTGGGAAACAGTCTGAAAAAGTATATATATTTAGACACCGTTGTTGTTTAGTTGCTCAGTCGTGTCTGACTCTTTGCGACCTCATTGGCAGCCCACCAGACTTCTCAGTCCATGGGATTTCCTAGGCAAGAATACTGGAGTGGGTTGCCATTCCCTCCTCCAGGGATCTTCCTGACCCAGGGATCAAGCCTGTGGCTCCTGCATTGCAGGCAGATTCTTTACCACTGAACCACCAGGGAAGCCCACATTATATATGGGCTTTGTATATATATATATATATATATATATATATATAAATATATATATATATATATATGGGCTTTACAATGTATATGATATTACACACACACACACACACACACACACACATATATATATATATACACACACACACATGGGTTTCCCTGGTGGCTCAGTGATAAAGAATCTGCCTGCAATGCAGGAGATCTGGGTTCGATCCCTGGGTCAGGAAGATTCCTGGAGAAGGGAATGGCAACCCATTCCAGTATCCTTGCCTGGGAAATGCCATGGACCGAGAAGCCTGGTGGGCTACAGTCCATAGATCAGACATGACTGAGCGCCTGACACACACATAAACATATATAAACATATTCAATATGTTTAAATAAATGTATAAAAGTGAATCACTGTACTGTACACCTAAGACTAACACAACATTGTAAATCAAGTATATTTCAATTTTTTAAATTAAAAACCAAAACTCTGTGTTCCTATTCAAGTGGAGTCGGATGATGGATCGCCTCTGCTTAATGTCTTCTGACAGATCCCACAACTCAGATCAAAGGTTAGAGTCCTCAGCATGTTCAGAAAGGCCCTCCCTGACCTGCTCCAGCCCAGCCACTTGCTCATTTGACTGTATTTACAGTTCTCCTCTGATGTTTCCACCTCAGGGTTTCACCACTTGCTGCTCCTCTCTCTGTAAGCTTCCTTCTGAAGACACCGTTTGCTTCAATCCCCTCTCTTGACTCAAATGCCACCTTCTTAGGGAGACCCTCGCTCTCCACACTGCCTGAAATTCCACATTCCCCTGCCTACCTTCTTGCACCATTTCCCCCACAACATTCCTCATGATGTAACACGGTTTATAACTGAATTATCCTATCTTGGGTATGGTGGATCTCTCCCTACTGTAAATTCCAATGACTGCAGGTAACTTTGTCTGTGGACTGTTATATTCACAACACCTACTATGGTATTTGGCACATAAGGGAAGGAGGGAGGAAGGGACAGATGGATGAATGAAAAGATAAATGAAGGGAGAGCCAGAGATGGATGAATTGAAGGAGAGATGAATGGAGGGAGAGATGGAGGAATGAAGGGAGGGAGGGGGGGGAGGGATGGTGAACGAATAGATTCAGGGAGGGATGAAGGGATGGAGGGAGGGAAGGAGAGAGGTAGAGAGGTAGAGGAGGACTCCAGGGAGGGATGGAGGCACGGGTGGAAGGACTGAGGGGCAGAGGAAAGGAGAGGAGAACAGAAGGGAAAGCGAGAAGGAAGTACAGCCAGGTGCTGGAAGTGCCACAAGGTTCATCAGAGAAAAGCTAACTGCCACCAGCAAGGACATAACTGATGCCCATGGAGACTGAGCCCATGTATTTACCCTGAAAAATCTTCCACTCTGATCTCATGTCATTCATCCTTCCAGGCCCTGATGTGAGTGGGATAGCAGATTGGATGGCCTGGGACTTCCACCTGTTAATATCCCAAAGATGGAGATGAACAAGGCAAGAAGATCTGAAGCTTTAGAGTAAGACAGACCAAGATCTGAATCCGGATCCTGTGCAGTCATGGCCAAGTTACTAAACCTCTCTGAGCCTTATCTTCTTCCTCTCTAAAACTAAGATAACAATACATTTATATCAAGATAACAACAGAGATATTCTAAGAATTAAATGACACATATAAAAAGCTTGAATAATTCCTGATGGCTCAGATGGTAAAGAATCTGCCTTCAAAGCAGGAGACCTGAGTTCGATCCCTAGCTTGGGAAGATCCCTTGGAAGAAGGCCTGGCAACCCGCTCCAGTATTCTTGCCTGGAGAATCCCATGAACCTCTAGAGGAGCCTGGCAGGGGGGTTGGGGGGGAGGCCTATAGTCCTCGGGTCACAGAGTCAGACACGACTGAAGAGAATTAGCATGTGTGCACTCTTAGAGTCGCTATGAGGATGACACAAGCTGACTGTGGGCTCTGAACAGGTAACAGCTCAGTAAATAAGCACAGTATTGCTGCTTCTGTTGTTAAAGATGATAAGCTCTGCAGACCTGAGATCTGCACCCAACATCCTGCAGACACTCTGGAATCAGCCACTCAACTCCTGAGCCCTCCCTTGTAACTACCGGATTGGCCAAAATGTTTGTTCAGGTTTGTCCATAAGATGCTATGGAAAAACCCGAACAACTTCTTGGCCAACCGAGACTCACAGTCAAATAACTTGCCCAAAGCCCCAGAGTTTACAAGTGGCAGCCCTAAGATTAAACCCACAGGTGAGGGAGGTCAGCCTTCAGCATCTTCACTCCCCAAATCCCCCAGGCCATTCTGACCATCCCTACACACAGGGGAAAGTTGTCACAATCCACCAACTTGTTCAGAGACCAATATTACTTCACAGTCCAGACTCTCTTCTGCTCAAGGGGAATCTGTGAACTTGTACCATCCGTGCTGTTTCTCCATGGAGAACCAATCACCAGCCTGGCCCCTGGTGCTGGGACTCAATACAAGCCCCGCCTGCTCCCCAGGAGCAGATGGCTGTCTCTAAAGCCATCTTTCACTGAGCTCCTTCCTGGTACCCTAGGAGCTTTCCATAATTACTGCTATTATTCTTACATTCAATGAGTTCATGAAATCAGAATGCCAAAGGTACAGTGGAAACACACACACGGAGAAATATACAAGCACAAATGAAGACACACACAGACACGAGCACTCAGATGCCACAGGGATTCTGAGAGGCTGAGACACAAAGAAGTTTCAGGAGCGGGCATCATTCTACCGGTGGGTCTGTCTACACAGAGATCTTTTCATTTTGTTTTCTCTTCCAGGCAGATGCAGTGTTTATTAACCACCTTACCCGCAATGTACCTGCAAGGAACGTAGCAGGGGGGGTAGGCGATGACCACGGTTGACAAGGGCAATCCCTGCTTCTCTTGATTCCTAACCAGTTTTTAAAGTGGACAATACTACAGCACTTACTCCTTAAAGAAATGACTTACAAAGAGTTTTAGCTCCGGATGAAATGCTCAGGTTTTCTTCTGTTGGTTCGAATTCTGAACCTTTTCAAAGTGAGGGCTCACCAACTGGTTTCTGTTGATGAAGTCTTTTCCTCTCCAACCTAAGCAGGGGTTGCAGTTCTTTTTCTTTTGAGACGACCCAGCAGGCTGTCGCTCTGTGTCAAGGTGCTGCTGGGCGTCTGCTACAGGCTGACAGAGGGACATCTGTTGTCAGGGCCACGGCCTCCTACAGAGGGGAGGGGTGAGGCGAAGACAGGAGCCGGTTGAGATGCCTGCTGTTCCATCCGGATTTAGTATCTTACAATGAATCTTCAATTTGTAAGGAAAAAAAAAATCTGCCTCTTGGCATAGAAGCCATTGCGGCCACCCAAGTTCTAAGTCTGTTCCATTCTCTTTTTCAGGATTCCCAAGAAAGTGGTCCTCGCATTCTCCATCCTGGGAGCACCCATACCTCGTCCAAGTTGGAGGCAGAGGCAACAGGAGCAACAAGACAAACACGTGATTGTAGATTCCGACCTAGCTGATTCCTGTGAATCCGATACAAACCATCCAAGGATCTTTACTCTTTTATTTTTCTGACATCTCGCAAGAACACAGGCTTCCCAGGTAGCTCAGTGGGAAAGAATCCACCTGCCAATGCAAGGAGACTCAGGAGACACGGGTTCGATCCCTGAGTGGGCAAGAGCCCCTAGAGGAGGGTATGTCAACCCACCTCAGTGTTCTCACCTGGAAAATCCCATGGACAGAGGAGCCTGATGGGTTACCATCCATGGAGTTGCCAAAGAGTCAGACATGCCTGAGCAACAGAACGCGCATACCAAAGAACACGCCGAAGGAGATACATAGAAACCTAAATCTACATACCTACCTGTCTATCTATCTACTTTTCTGTGTGTGCATTTTGAAAAAGCAAAAGTGTTAGTGACTCAGTCATGTCTGACCCTTTGCTATATTTTACAGCTGAGTAAACTGAGTCCCAAAAGATACTCACCAAGCTCCTGTTGCAGGTCATGCTCTGCAAGGTTTAAGCAACTTGCTTGGATGTGGGTGAGTGGAGATCCACTCAGCTCTCCTAACCTCACTCCCAATAGTCTTAAGCAAGATCCTGCTGATTTGCTAATTCTCAGTCATGACTAGAAACGATTTCAGCATTCACTCAATCTAGATTTACTGAGCATCTAATATCTGCCAGGGCCTGTGGCTAGTGTAAGAGATACTGGCTGAGTCCTAGGGATTAAAAACCCCATAGAAAATGCATCAGTAGGCCTGTGTGCATTGAGTAGTGTGTGTGTGTGTGTGTGTGTGTGTGTGTGTGTGTGTGTGCGTGCATGCGTGCACACATAACTGCTAAAGGAAAAGATGGATGATACACAAATCTAAAGCAGAGAGACTGCACTGCAACAGGATGTGTCCAGTTACATGAAAGAAGTCAGTCCGCAGAGACTTTCCTGCTGGTCCAGTGGATAACACTCCATGCTTCCAATGCAGGGGGCCCGGGTTCAATCCCTTGTTGAGAAACTAGATCCTATATGCTGCAGCAAAGATCAAGGATTGTCAGTCTGCAACTAAGACCCAGTGCAGCCAAATAAATAAATGATATTTTTTTAAAGGAGTCAATATTACTAGCAAAAGATCCTAAAGCCACACAGAGGGTACTATAGGGTCAGCAGACTGCAGAGAGTATCCAGTCTAGCGGGTGACTTAATTTCTTCCCTTCCAGCTCCACCAATTCAACAACACAGGACAAATGACAGCTTGGCTCCTCCATCAATAAGGTTGTTAATGGCCCCATCACCCTCGTTCACCCTAACCCTGTCCCGTGATTATCCTCTGTGAATCTTCCTTAAGCCTTTGTGGATTTTCCTGAAGCACTCCAGGGCTCTATAACCTGGGCCCCAGAATCCAGGCTGGACATAAAGTTTAGGGTTTGACAAGTCGTCTTTACTCTTGGTGGAAGGCAGGATTTGAAGGATGGATTTTATTTTAAAGTTTGTTTTAACTCTATCAGAGAAAAGACAGCCTGAGTTGGATATGTTACTTGCAGCTCTGTGGTCGGGCAAGAATAGCTCCACTCCCTCTCTATGTGAAATGGATAAGTGAGCCTTCTAAGGAGCCAAGAATCCCTAAATATTCATAAAGTAGGAATATACGGCTCAGAGAAACCAATGAGATGGATGTTCTGACCATTAAAATTCCTCTGCAAGATCCCAGTGCATGGAAGAGTAAACCTTACTGCCTCCTCTGCAATAAACGTTATCTTTAATATAGAAGAATAAGCCCTCTAAGCACAAGGCAAGTCTCTAGCCCTTGAGAGAGATCTGTGAATTACTTGGAAGTACAAGCGAGCTCACGTCAATGGATGACACATAAGAAGTTTCAGATCATTAGGCTCTGTTATGGACTGAATCACGTCCCCTCAAAATTTATATGTTGAAGCTCTAGCCTCAATACTTCGTAATGTGACTGAATTTGAAGTTAGGACCTTTGGGGAGATGATTCCATTGAAATGAGGTCATCAGGTAGACCCAGATTCAATGTGACAGGTGTTTTTATAAGAAGAGATTAGGACACTCAGAGAGAGATGGGGGGGAGGGGGTGTCCTGCACAGAGCGATGACCATGTGAAAAGGAAGCAAGAAGGTTGCCCTCTGCAAGCCAAGGAGTTGTTGTTGTGTTCATCGCTCAGTTGTATCCAACTCTTTGTGACCCCAAGGGTTGTAGCTCACCAGGCTTCTCTGTCCATGAAATTCTTCAGGCAAGAACACTGGAATGGGTTCCCTTCTCCCGGGGATCCTCCCAGCCCAGGGATCGAACTCGGGTCTCCTGCATTGCAAGCAGATTCTTTACCACATGAGCCACCAGGAAAGCCCGCAAGCCAAGGAGAGGCCTCCAAGTAAAGTCAACCCTGCTGACACCTTAATCTTGGACTTCTAGACTCAAGAAGCATGAGAAAATAAATACCTACTGTCTAAGCCCCCCAGTCTATGGTATTCTGTTACGGCAACTGGAGCAGACTAACACATGAGTCCAAACATTGGACATCTTGCATAAAATGAGGACGCACTGGAGAAAAATTTTATGCACAAAGTTTCTATGTTCAGGTGACTTTAAAGGAAAGAGATTTTTAAACCTCTATCTAGCTTAAATCTATCTTTCCAAATGCACCCTATGGCACTTGTCTGTAAAATCAAAGCAATGTTTAATTTTAGTGGATGGCTTGATCTTTTAAAGTAGGGTAGAATATTTTAAAAATACATATCCAACTGGTCAAAATTACAAGACTTTTAGAGGATCGTATAAGAGAATACCTCCATGCTATCTTAGTAGACAGAGAAACTTCAATAAAAACCAAGATGTTCAACTTATAAAAATAAACAATAAGAACTTTTGATTAAATTAAAATTAATAAGTTCTGTTTCTCATAAAACATCATTAAGAAAGAGAAAAGTCAAGACACATGGTGAAAAATACACTTCAAACACATAAAACAAACAAAGGATTCACATCCAGGATATGGTATAATAAGAAAACAGGCTACATAAGAGAAAAATGAGCAAGATACAACAAAAAAGAAAAATATCTAAATAACCAAAACCATAGTGCCCAATTCCACTAGAATTAGGGAAATGTCTAACAAAAGTTCAATAAACTACCACTACACATTTTTGGCAAAAAGGAAAAATTCAAACAATATCAAGAATAAGCAATATGAAGTAACAGGAACTCTCATACACTGCTGCTGAGAGTAAAAATTGACAGAATCACTTTAAAAAGTAGTTTAACATTATTGTCTGAAGTTGAGGATACAAATACCCAACGAACCAGAAATTCTGCTTTCAGAGAAGTACTCTAGAGAAACTCCTGCATACACATACCAAGTAATGTTTCAAAAACATTCATAGCTATTGTGATACTGTGATATAATAAGAAATAAATATGTCCTTATTCTCCACTCCTGGCCAGAGCTCCATAACCTTTGTAATTTGGGGGTATGTATAGGGAGGTTGCTTGCTTGTTTCATTATTGTTTGTTGTTGTTGTTGTTAATTCTACCTGGACAAGATTTATATCATGGGATATTATCAAAACATAGTGCTCAAGAAATGGTGGGCATTCGTGAGGGCAGGTATTCATAACAGAAGCCAGGCAGTTCAGCTTTTTTTTTTTTTTTTGCAGGTTGATGAAATGTTATCAGAGAAAAAACAACGTAGCTGCTTAGAGGAAAGCATGTGTAAGGCACATCAGAAAGACTGATCACGAAACTGATTTTGTCCTGACCCTGTACTTACAAGGCAAATTTTCTACCTCTCTGAGCCCTTGGTTTTCTCCGCTATAAAATGGACATCATTATAATAGCTACTGTACAGTACAGTCATGAAAATCAAACAAGATAAGGGACATGAACTAGCTTGACAGAGTATGTGTGTAGAAATGCTCAGTCGCTTCAGTCCTGTCTGACTCTTCTGCAGCCCCATGGACTGTAGCCCGCCAGGTTCCCCGTCCATGGGATTCTGCAGGCGAGAACACTGGAGTGGGTTTGCCATGCCCTCCTCCAGGGGATCTTCCCGACCCAGGAGCCCACCAAACCTGCCTTTCTTACAGCGTCTGCACTAGTGGCTCCTTGACTACTAGCGCCACCTAGGAAGCCCGGAGAGAGTGCGCCCTTATCTAATTTCTCTTGTTCGCCACTATTCTTCTTAGAAGTTCGTGAAGAATTCCATTGTATCTGTACTATCTGTCTCAACAAACAAATTTTGTTAAAACTGCCAGTCCATTAGAAATACACATAGAGATGGAATTCATGTGTGATTTTAGAACAAGTGTCTTTTTTCTCCAAAATTCCAAGCAATACCGAAAAACACATTTTTTTTTAAAGTTCAAAAAGTCAAGGAATTCTGACCGACCTATGGGGCGAAATGCTGGAATAATCCCCAAATTGCAGGAAATGACTGTGTTTCAGAGAAAAGAGTGGTTGACACCTTCCAAACTTAAAATGAACAAGTACAAAAACATGTAAGTCCCCAGGGATATTCTCAAGTTGAAAAGCTGGGGAGTTACATTCAGAGCTACTGGATAAATAAAGAAAAGATACACACACACAGCATTCAGAGGTCTACAGAGGTGGGGGAGAATTTTAAAAATTATATGAAAGCACAATGTAAAATGTATAACTATCCTGAAAATCCATGCAAAATGAATGACTTCTTGGGAAAATATCATTTCCTGAAACTGACTCAAGAAGAGGTGGGAAACTCGAATAGACTAATAATTATCGAAGAAATTGGAAATGCTGTCAAAAAACTACTCAAAACGAGGAATTGGTGAAAGCAATTTGGAAGTAGCTATTAAAATTAAAAACACACACACTTCTCAACTCAGAAATCCCACTCCTGGGAGTCTGTCAAGTAGAAATGAAAGGACCAGTACACAGGAGGTATGTTAGGGTTGTTAATGCAGAATTATTTGTAGAAGAAAAAAGCAGGGCAGAAAGGGAATGACCGACATGGAAAATTGTAGTCATAGAAAAAGTGAGTTAGATTTTTATCAGCCGATTTGGGGCAATCTACAGAATGTATCAGGGGCTTCCATATTGGCTCAGATGGTAAAGAATCTGCCTGTAATTCAGGAGATCCGGGTTCAATCAGTACAGATCAATACTGAATATACTGATAGAAGAAACAGCAAGACACAGAGAAGCACATTTAAGTGTATTCTGATTTTGCAAAACAATCATCAAAGCAATGCCCTGTGTGTGTGTTTGCATATACATATATTTGTATATTTTATAAACACAGAGAAAGTTCTGGAAATGTACACAGCAGGCTGTAAATATTGGTTATAGAATGAGGGTCAGGGAATCAGTTGCTAAGGAAAGTGGAGGAAAATTTAAAAACAAAAGCAAATGAAGAAGAAACAAAATATTACATGTAAATTAAGGATTCCATAACAAAATGTTTTCATGCTATGACTCTTCGGATGTAGCATTAGATATATGTATGCATGTGTGTTTAAGTTGTGTGTATTCATCAGTGCAAAAAGTGAAAATAAAAAAACAAAAACATGAGTAAATGAAAAAGATACTGACACAAGCTTTTCAGAGGCTTCCCAAACCTTTAAGATACAATAAAAAGACCCAAAATTTAAAAGGAAGGAAGCTTCTTAATCTTGGCTCATTCTGTGATTCCTGATAGCAAAGCTGTACAATCAAGATACACAGACCAATGGAAAACGACAGCCTAGCCTAACTGGGCTCCCCGGGGGCGCTAGTGGCAAAGAACTTGCCTGCCAATGCAGGAAACAGGAGATGCAGGTTTGACCCCTGGGTTGGGACGATCCCCTGGAGGGGGCAATGGCAACCCACTCCAGTACTCCTGCCTGGGAAATCCCATGGACAGAGGAGCCTGGCGGGCTACAGTCCAGGGGATGCAGAGAGTCAGACATGACTGAAGTGACTTAGCATGCACGCAAAGCCCCACTGGTGGGCAGAAGAGCAGACTCTGGGGCCATCCTCTCCAGAAGTGAATGGAACATTGCGGCCATGGAGGATTCATTCAAACAATGAGGAGACTTCTGGCTTTAGTTCCAGGATGTAATGAAAGTGATGGGACCTTGGAGGTCATCACACCCATCCGTCCAAGAAGAAGTTGAACAAGTAAAAGAATCAATGACTTCTCTTGGATCTATCAGAGAAGTGAAGTCATAAGGCAAACCTCCTTGTAATGTACAGGTGAGTTAACAGAGTTATGGTCAAGATCTGCTTGTCTGGAGCAATGGTCAGAACACTTACATGGTGATTTTGACAAATTTCGGGAGGCCACATATGGACTCGTGTGAGAGTGAGATATTCCTGGGGACTCCAGTCTTAGGAACTCTCTGATTCTTTGACACCAACTGGGTGTCCAAAAATTCAACTTAACAGTGACACTAACTACCCAGTTAGTGCATCATCCACAGGTTCATGGGCTTAGTCCGACAAGACAGTTGCACATAAGACGCGGCCACAAATGGGGTGCTCAAGCTACCTACACTTTTGCCAGCCAAATACAAATTTGATGGTTCCTATGACTGTCTTCTTAGATTCTACAACTTGCTAGAACAAGTCACAGAACTCAGGAAAACACTTTATTTACCTTTCTCTGTTGACTACCAGGGACAGAACCATTATTACATTATTATGACTGCCTTCTCAGATTCTATAACTTGCTACAACAAGTCACAGAACTCAGGAAAACACTTTTGTTTACCTTTTATCAGTTGATTACAAAGGACAGGACCTCCCTGGTGGTACAGTGGATAGGAATTCACCTGCCAATGTAGGGGACATGGGTTTGATCCCTGGTCCAGGAAGATTCCAAGGAGCAGCTAAAGCCTGTGTGCCACGACTACCGAGGCCTTGTTCTAGGGCCAGGGCTCCACACCAAGAGAAGCCACTGCAAGTAAGAAGACGTCGCCCTGCAACAAAGAGTGGCCCCCACTTGTTGCAAAAAGAGAAAGACTGCACACAGCAACAAAGACCCAGCACAATCAAAAATAAATAAATAAACTTTATAAAGGATACAGCTCAGAAACAGCCAAGTGAAATGGATGTGCAGGGCAAGGTATGGAGGTGAAGTTTCCATGCCCAGTTCGGGGGTGACACCCTCCCAGTACCTCAATGCATCCATTAACCCAAAAGCTCTCTGAACACCATGTATGTTGAAGGGTGTTTTGGAGGCTTCATTAATTACACAGCCATGATTGACCCCTGGTAACTGAACTCAATCTCCAGCCCTGCTTCCCTCTCCCAAGGTTGGAGGGTGGGGCTAAAAGTTCCTATAATCATGATCTGGTCTTTCTGGTGACCAATCTCCAATATGAGGCTCTCTCGGGGGCCCCTGCCAGGAATTATCTCATTAGCACACAAAAGAGAGTAAACGCCAAGGATTTTCGGAGCTCTGTGCCAGGACCTGGGAACAAAGAATACATATTTCTTTTTTAGTATACCACAGAGGATATAATACTACTGGAAACCCCAAGAGCACCTTACAGCGAGGAACTGAGAAAAATCAGTTTGTGGTTCAAATAGGGGGGAAGAAGTGGACCTAACCACAGCAGAATGTGTCCAATGTGTGTGTGTGTATATATACTTCCAATCACTCAGTTGTGTCCAGCTATTTGCAACCCTGTAGACTGTAGCCCACCAGGCTCCTCTGTGCATGGGGATTCTCCAGGCAAGAATACTGGAGTGGGTTTCCATGCCCTCCTTCAGGGGATCTTGCCAACCCAGGGATTGAACCCAGGTCTCCCGCATTGCATGTGGATTCTGTACTAGCTGAGCTATCAGGGAAGCCCACCTTAGTAACTGCTACCCAATATATCATGTCCAACTTTCAACAAAAAATTACAAGGCATGTGAAAAGACAGAATGAAAGAATTGACGAGCTCTAGGGTTTCTATTCATACCATTCACTACATTACAGCGTAAGAGCAAAAGTATTTGATTATTTATATGGTCAATGGAAAAGCATTTCATAAATTCCAGCCTTTATTTTGTTATGGAAAGTCTCAGAAAAGTCTTTCCCAACTCAAGAAAGTATATCTACCGAAAGTCTATTAAAAATGTCAACATTAAAAAAAAATTTTGCGGGAATTCCCTGGCAGTCCAGGGGTTAGGGCTTCACGTTTCCACTGCAAGGAGCACAGATTTAATCCCTGGTCATGGAACTAAAATCTTGAGGTCAGGCAGGTGTCAGTGAAAAATGTTGCCTGCCATATCAGCAAACAAAGGATGCTGGAGCTATCAAGATGCTACAAGCATCACTGTAACGTGGTGAGCCCTGAGGGAACTCAGGTTGTGCCCAACGTCAAGTCCGCAGCCACCGCACCCACCCCCAATGGTGCAACCTGAGGGGACTCAGGATGGGAAAGAACAGGGTACTGGCCCAAGATAGCTAAAGTGGGCATCAAAGGAATAACTTCAATGAGCCCAGACTCCTGCATCTTCCCACATATAGAAAAGTACTGAATTCCTTAATCTGAGATATCGGGTTTATCTTTCGATGTTTTGACTACCTGATTTTTTTGTTGCAAAAACTCCTATATAAACCAGCTCCTCCCTTGCCTCTTCAGAGCTGCCCCTCAGAGCTATCTCAGGGGCTACTCCCAGGATGAACTTTTCAGCGAGTGAAGTGAAAGTCACTCAGTCATACCTGACTCTTTGTGGACCCCAAGGACTATATAGTCCATGGAATTTTCCAGGCCAGAATACTGGAGTGGGGAGCCATTCCCTTCAGGGGAATCTTCCCAACCCAGGGATCAAACCCAGGTCTCCTGCATTGCAGGCAGATTCTTTACCTTCTGAGCCACCAGGGAAGCCCAAGAATACTGGAGTGTTATTGACATAAAATTAGATAGATTAGCAAAACAGAAGAAAGTCCAGAAATACAATCATGACTTGAAGAAAAGTTTGTGAGCCATGAAGGTGACATTTAAAATCAGAGGAAGCTCATAGAACTGACTTCAAAACTGGGGTTGGCATAACTGACTATACATTTCAAAAAATTTTACTGATATTTATCCTTCACATTACACACAAATTAAACTGCAGATGAAACTTCCCTGGAGGTCCAATGGTTAAGATTTCAAGCTTCTTAAAAAAAAAAAAGACTCCGAGCTTCTTTTGCAGTGAAAAGGAAAAAAGAGGGAGGAGTTTTTCTTTTCTTTCCTGAGAACAGAAAAGGTAACAGTGAGCAAGTCTGACCACTTCCAGTTTTCACTTTAACTGCTCCTAACCTGAAATCCATAACTAAGTTTGCTTTTGGGCTCCCACCTCTGTTTGGGCTACATTTTGCACCTATTATGCTTTGCCTCGATGCTAATTATACCCTGTATCTGGTGTCCACCTTTACAGCACTCTCCTTGCAGACCACCCCAGCTAGTTTTTCTCTTTGGGCATTACAGAAAGAAAGCCTCAGTACAATACATTAAAGACAATGGACCACCAACTACCCTGCTACAGGACTGCCAGACTCAATTACTGGGTTACCTGACGCCAGCCTGTGACTGTTTTTGAAAACAATGCAAGAGGAAGAATACAAGATCCTTACACCTTTGCTCCTCATCACCGACCCCTGACTTCAAGCCTTCATCTTATATAAGCCCCTAGACCCCTGGTGGCTCAGAGGGTAAAGAATTGGCCTGCAATGCGGGAGACCCAGGTTCAATCCCTGGGTCGGGAAGATCCTCTGAAGAAGGGAATGGCTACCCACTCCAGTAATCTTGCCTGGAGAATCCCATGGACAGAGGAGCCTGGCAGGCTACAGTCCATGGGGTCACAGAGTCAGACACAACTGAGCCACTAACATTTTCACTTTTCATACTCCTCATGGAAGGGGCAACATGGTTCTTAAGATAGAAGCCTACTGTGTTCTCCCTCGCTGCCAGCTGAGGATTAAAGCCACCTTTCTATTTCCTCCAAACTCTGTCTCCGTATTTTTTATTCTGCTTTGGTGGGCAGAGAAAGCCAAGATTTTGGCAGCAACACTTTCAATACAGGGGGTCTGGGTTTGATCTCTGGCCAGGTAGCTATGAGCCCACATGCCACGTGATGTGGCTGGAACAAAAAAGAAACTGCAGATGCATTAAAGACTAGAGCATTAAAAACTAGATTAGAAGAAAATAAAGTATAATACTTTTATAATCCTGGGATGGAAAAATATTAAGCCGTAAAAAAGAGAAAAATTAAAGGAAAAAAAATGATTGATCTGACCTTGTGATAAATTCAAAACATCTGTTAGACCAAAGACTCTGTAAAGAAAGTTGCAAGGTCAGATTCTAGGAGAAATTATTGCCATCATATATGACAGAGACAGGACATTGAAATCCATAATATTTGAGAGCTCTTACAACAGATTTTTTTAAAGAAAAAACAAAGACTACCCATCTTTTTTTAATGGGGGAAAAGATACATAAATTCATAAAAGAAGAAATATAAATAGTAGATAAATATTTGAAGAGATGTTCAAGTTTACTTGTAATAAGGGAAATGGACTTGACCCTCAAGCCATTGGAATGGAGGCTGTTTAATAGTACCAACAAGAAATGCAATTTGTTTCTGTACTCAGGCCCCAGCACTGGCTGGGTTCCCAGTCTTTCTGCAATCTTTTTACTCAATGTGATCTTTAATCCCACAAGCTACCCCGTATCTTTCCACTCTCATTGCCCTTATGTTTTCTAGGTACATCTTCTGTTACTTAGAACCTTAGCTGACAGAGACTTTAAGGAATATTTTGCAGTTCAAACAGCCACTTTTTCTACTTCTATTACTCCTGTTGTAATAAAGTATCATGAATTGGATGCCTTAAAACAACAGAAATGATCATCTCACAGTTCTGGAGGCTATAAGTCTAAATCAAGATGCCACGGGAGGGCCTAACTCCCTCTGAACCCTGTAGGGGAGGAGTTTTTCTTTGCCCATTCCTAGCTTCTGGTGGCCCCTGGAGTTCCTGGACTTGTGGCAGTATGACTTCAATCTCTATCTTCATCTCCCCCTGGCTGCCTTCTCCCTTTGTGCTCTCTAGGTCTTCCTTCTCTTCATGTAAGGACACCAAGTCACAAGAGATTAAGGACACACCCTACTTTGCAATAACCTCATCTTAACTAATTATATCTGCAAGGATCTTATTTCCAAACGTTGCATTCAGAGGTACTAGGGAATAGGACTTCAACAAATATTTTGGAGGGGGGACACCAAACAAATATTTTGGCGGGGGGACACAAACAAATATTTTGAAGGGGGGACTCCATATCTCTGCAATAAAGAGAATAAAGTATAATACACACAGACTTGGATGGCTCTCAAAAACATACCATTAGACCATAAAGGTCACATAGGCATGGTTCCAGTGATAGGATATTCTCAAAAAGATTGAACTTTGTGATAGAGAACAGATCCATCAGTGGTAGGAGTTGGGAGAGAATGGGACAAGAAATATTTTGGGGGAGGGGTGACAGAACTATTCAGAATCCTGACTCTGCTGGTGGTCACATAAATGTTTACATGTGTCAAAATTCATGGGATCATATACTAAAAAAGGTGACTTTTACTGCATGATAATTTAAGAAATAAAAATTTTAAAAGCCACAAGTTAGAGTGCTGTTAGACCTTCAGACTGTACTCCCAGAGCAAAAGGCTGATGCTTTGAGGATCATCCAAATATTTAGACTAAAATCATACCCTGTATTCTTTCTGCCTCATAAAATCAGCCCCAAGCAGAACTAAATGATTCTGACATATTCCCAGCTTTACATGTATAGCCCTTGATTTGATAGTTTTCCCTCCATTGAGAACTGTAATGCAATATTGTTTACTCATCACATAACCTCACAAATTGATGATTATAGAGTCAATCCTACAAAAACCATAGAAGTTTTTTTTAAATAAAGAAAAGGAACAGTGGAAACTGAGCTATTGTGATATAATTAATACAGCTCAGATGCAGAATCTGTTGCTATAGACAAATTTGTAATGATCTGAGCACTCCACTTCTATCAGAATTATAGTCTTTAGTCTTGCCCAATGATGGTGTTATTTTGTTCTTCCCACAGCAAAATACCTGCCACATAACACATAATGTGAATTTCTTCTTGATTTAGTCCCTATTGATACATAGACTTATGTCCGGAGCAATGTATGACTTTTATGGATGGTGCTGGGCTGTGCTGTGTTCACTTACTCATGTCCGACTCTTTGCAACCCCATGGACTGTAGCCCACCAGGCTCCTTTGTCCATGGGATTCTCCAGGCAAGAACACTGGAGTGGGTTGCCATGCTCTCCTCCAGGGGATCTTCCCGACCCAGGGGTCAAACTCATGTCTCCTGCACCGGCAGGCAAGTTCTTTAACCCTTAGCCACCTGGGAAGCCCAAGAACACTGGAGTGGGCAGCCTATCCCTTCTCTAGGGGAATTTCTGACCCAGGAATTGTATCGGGATCTCCTGCCTTGCAGGCAGATTCTTTTACCAGCTGAGCTATCAGGGAAGCCCTTTATGGATGGCATGGAGGCCTATTCTTGGTTTTCACATTGTGGCATCTGAACAATTTCAGCCCATCATGCACCAAAGTGCACTGAACCCCAAAATGAGCCAGTACATTAACATGGACATCATCATCATCACCATCACCACCTCCAGCAGCAGCAGCACCTTGAAGAACTGGCATTTATTTATTTCTTACTCTCACTCTATACCCACGGGCTAGCTCGCTGGCTGGTTGCTGAGTCCCATGTCTCCTCTTTCCAGGAACCAGTCTTCTGGTCACTCTGGCCAAAAACCTGGGGCAGAGTCTGAACATCTCAGGTGGGGCCGTGGGGGGCTTGCCATTGGAGGAGACTGGCAGCAAAGGCGAACGGCTAAGAATGGTCTCTGGATTCACACCATCTAAATTTGAATCTCTGCTCCATCACTTACTATCTCTATGACCCTGGAAAATAAACCTCTCTGTGTCTCACGTCCTCATCTGTATAATGAGGGTAAATAACAATAACTACTTCATAGAGTTGTAATGTTACAGAGAACCGATGCTCAACAAATTACTGTGTTCTCTGTCTGATACATTCCTAAAAGTGATGGGAGACCACTTAGGACTTGAATTAAGGAGTAACAACATCTGCCTTCATTGCTTTCAAAACAGAACTCATTCTAGCTTTGCTATGGAAAATGAATGGAAGAGGGGTACAACGGATAACAGGTGGACGAGTTTGCTATCCTTCCTTAGATGTTTGCCGTCCTTCCTTAGATGTTGGGGTGGTTAGGCAGTGGAGGCACCTAGCATGGATTTCAAGTTTCTATGAAGAAATTTCATTAATCAAAAGAGTTACCAAAATGTTGAGCTGAGGATTTGTGAATCATCCAGACAGGAGCACCCAGCATACATGTGTCATGACAGTTAGGGAAAGGTGTAGTCTGTGGATGTCAATGTGGGACAGGTCAACATACAGATTCAGGGGAGCAGAAAGAGGTTTGGTGGAGTAAGAAGTCAAGGCCACCAAATACTTCAGAAAGAGTTGGTGGGGTAAGAAGTCAAGGCCAGAAGTACGTAAGGACTTTCTGAGGAAAGGATTCAGAAAAGAGATGGACAAAGAGGATTCAAAGAAAAAAAAGTGAAACTAAAGGGATTGTTTCTGTTGTTGAGTTGCTAAGTTGTGTCCGATTCTTTGTGACCCCATGGACTGTAGCCTGCCAGGCTCCTCTGTCCATTTGGATTTGGAGTTCCCAGGCAAGAATACTGGAGTGGGTTGCCATTTTCTCCTCCAGCAGATCTTCCTGACCCAGGGGTCAAACTCACGTGTCCTGCACTGGCAAGCAAGTTCTTTACCCCTGAGCCACGTGGGAAGCCCAAAACTAAAGGGAAGTAAGAGCTTATTTGTCATGAGAGGCCCTGCTGGTTTTCTCATCTCACCTTAGCAGCACTGATTCAAACCCCAGCTCCATCATCTACTCACCCGACTGAGGATGAGTCCCTTACGTCACCATCCTCATCTATAAAATCAGGTAACAGAGAACTCACTTCACACTACTGTCATGGACCATTCACAAGTGAGTGCATAAAATGTATAGACGAAAACACGCAGCCCATGGTCCCTAACTGCCCACCATTGCTACTGTATCATCAAGGCCAGATCTTTTAATAACCTTTCTGAAGTGTCAGTAGGTATTTTTTATAAGAGATGGTATGTCACCATCAAAACCAAACTGAATGGTACCTTTTGGAAGCAGTATCAACATATGATAAGATTCTTGGTTACTGACTGGTCTAGAATGAGTGTTTCAAGCATGCTAGCTCCTGATCTGCCTGTCCACACCCCAGAGCTCTCCCACTCAAGCCCACTCCCTTCTATGGAAGCAGTAGAGACTGTCCACCCAAGTCCTCTCACTGCACCCCACGAACTATGCTCCAAAGCTCTCCTTCAGAGGAAACTGAGCTTCAACTACCTCTGGGTCACTGGGATATGGGGAGGTGGGACGGGGATATGGCAGTTTCAAGAGTAATCACAAAAAATAACAGTGATGGGAATTACGGAGTACATGCAACAAGGACAACGGAAGCTGGCTGTCAGTGGCAGAGAAGTGGGAGGCTGGTTCCCCATTCAGCCCAGTCTACAATATCACAGGAGCATCCATGCTCACAGAGAACAGAACAATGGGAAACAGTCACTTGCAACTTGCCCTTAGGCATGGAATCAAGAAGAGTGAGCAAGTAATAAACACGAAATAAAAGGGGCATAGCACCCAACCTGCCGGGCACCTGTGTGGAAAAGCGAGCATATATTATAAATCCCCAATGCAACCAGGTGCTAGTAGGCATGGGGCAGGAAAGGGGAACGTGTGCCATTATTTACGAAAGCCACAATCCTCCGCCATGCTTCTGTTTCCTTGGAAAAATATTCCTTGAAGGATTTCTCTAAGTTCCCATTCTTTAGGAGCCCGAGGACTATCAGCTGTTCAAATCTAGGAGTTAAATGGGAAATTATTAGGTAAAAGGTCCAAGCTGAGCCCAAAGACTTTGTAATGGGCCAACAGACTCAGCATCTCCTTTTGCAGGAAAAGAGGATTTCCACATCAAACACTATGCCTTCTTCATCCTCACCTACCATCAATTCTTGTTCCATCCTTAATAGAAAAACAGGAAAGTCCCAAATGACCCACTAGCCCATCCTTAATAGAAAAACAGGAAAGTCCCAAATGACCCGCTAGTAAAGTCCCAAACAGGCCTAGTTCTTTCCTGCCTTGGTGCCTCTATATGAAATTTCTTTTTCTTTCTTCACTTTGAAATCCTTCTGCATGCAGCAGGCATACAGCCTCTGAATACTCAGGAGACCCCAGGTCTCTGCAGGGGGTGTTGAACCAAGAATAACAGCTGTAATTGTTTTTGGCGGAGGTGCTGGGAGCAGAAAAATTGAAATAGCCAAGAAAATAAGAATTTTGTTTTCTTTTTCATGAATCCTAGAGAAAGTTAGTTGAGCTAGAATTTAAATGTAATAAAGTGACAAAAATAGGAGAAATCCACTTATACTCAGGGCTAAGAATTTCTAGAAAGGTTTCATATGGGAGGTGATATTTGAATATCATCTCAAAGGCTGAGTAGGATTTCTCAAGGCAGTCAAGATGTGAGGGTTTTTTTTTCAACTGATATAGAATTTTCAAACTTCTGAGGCCATAAGGAGAATTTTTTAAAATATATACATAGATGCTCCTGACAAGACACACTCCTGGAACAAAGTAACTCAAAAAGATTGAAAATAAAATAAAAGGGCAAAATGTCAGCTAAATAGAAAAAAAGAAAATGGAATGAGTAATTTGAATATCAGAGGGAAAAACAGAATTCAAGATAAGAGACATCATAAGGGACAGAGGAAGAAATTTTATCAATAAAAGATGATCAGGTAATAAGCTACAAAAGTCATGGAAAGTTATGCATCAAACAAAAGGACTTCAACATAAATATACGAAAATCATTTGGCATTCCAAGGAAAGACTACACATTTCCTGCTCTGATTTTCATAGATCAAAAGAAAAATATAGAAAGGATTTCAAGTGAACAAGTCTGGGTAAGCAGAGATATGTTCATATAAACGCTTACATGTATGTATGTATGATTTGGACTCTTCTCCAAACTATTTTCTATTAGTTGTTGTTCAGTCGCCCAGCCATGTCCAACTTTTTGTGACCCCATGGACTGCAGCATGCCAGGCCTCCTTGTCCCTCACCATCTCCTGGAGTTTGCCCAAGTTCACGTCGATGGCCTTGGTGATGCCATCTAGCCCAAGCATCCTCTGATGCCCTCTTCTCCTTCTACCCTGAATTTTTCCCAGCATCATGGACTTTTCCAATGAGTCAGCTGTTTGCATCAAGTGGCCAAAATAATGGACTTTCAGCTTCAGCATTAGTCCTTCCAATGAGTACTCAGGGTTGATTTCCCTTAAGATTGACTGGTTTGATTTCCTTGCTGTCCAAGGGACTTTCAGGAATCTTCTCCAGCACCACAGTTCAAAGGCATTAATTCTTGGTGCTCTGCCTTCTTTATGGTCCAGCTCTCATAATCCTTAGTTTAATAAAAACTATAGTATTTATACACATATTTAATATGTTGTGGAGAAGGAAATGGCAATCCACTCCAGTATTCTTGCCTGATAATCCCACGGACAGAGGAGCCTGGTGGGCTACGATCTATGGGGTTGCAAGAGTCAGACACGACTTAGCGACTAAACAACCAAACCACCATGTATGTAAATAGACTTCCCAGGTGGCGCTAGTAGTAAAGAATCCACCTGCCAATGCAGGAGACGTGGGTTCAATCCCTGGGTAGGGAAGATTCCCTGGAGGAGGAAATAGCAACCCACTCCAGTATTCTTGCCTGGAAAATCCCATGGACAGAGGAGCCTGGTGGGCTACAGTCCATGGGGTCACAGAGAGTCAGACACAAATGAGCGACCATGCCGTAAAGCACCAAGGATGCATGTAAGTGCAGTTGACCCTTGAGCAATGTGAGGGCTTGGGACACTGATCTTCCCCACGGTAAAAATCTGCATATAAATTTACCATTGGCCCTGTATATCCAAGTTTCCACATCCATACATTCAACTAACCACAGATCGTGTAGTAATGTAGAATGCACTTACTGAAAACAATCCACGTGTAAGTGGGCCTGCATTGTTCACACCCATGCTTTTCAAGGGTCAACGGCATGCAGGTCTGAACTTTACACATACACTTTGTACCCAGAAGACATACATCCTTTAAAAATAAACTTACCAAAACTTCTAATGTTTTTCTCAGGCCATAAACAAAATCTCAAATTCAAACAAAGCCAAAACTATTAAAGGTGCATAGGGGAATTAGTGTGGTACATTTAGAAATTGTTAACAAATAGACAAAGACTAAAAGTAAATAACATCATCACCATTTTGATACTGAACACTGTTTAAATAACATCATCACCAAACTATCTGTTTTGATACTGAACACTGTTTTCAGAATAACTCTTGGGTTAAACAGAAATCCTAAACTGAAACTACAGCCTGCTTAGAAGAATGGATAAAGAAGTTGTACATATATGTGGTGGAATATTACTCAGTCATGAAAAGGAATGAATCTGTGTCAACTGAACCAAGGTGGATGAACCGAGAGTCTGTTACACTGAGTGAAGTCAATCAAGAAGACAAAAACAAATATTAGCAATATGTGTTTATTAGTTATTATATTATAGTTTGTTAAATATTATATTATAGTTTATTAGTTAATATATTAATATTAATATATATTAACACATATATATGGAATTAAAAAGTGGTACTGATGAACCTATTTGTAGGGCAGGAATAGAGACACAGATGTAGAGAAAAGACTTGTGGACACAGTGGGGGAAGGAGAAGCTGGGCCACATGGAGACAGCAGCACTGAAACACATACATCACCACGTGTAAAACAGCTAGAGGGGAGCTGCTGTGGAACAGAGGGCGCTCGGCCTGGGCTCTGTGATGACTCAGAGCGGTGGGATGGGATGGGATGGGATGGGATGGGATGGGATGGGATGGAAGGGAGGCTCAAGAAGGAGGGGCTATATGTATACACATGGCTGATTCCCACTGGTGTACAGCAGAAACCAACGCGACATTATAAAGCATTTATTCTCCAATTAAAGATTTTAAAATGTAAAAAGAAGTGAACAGCTAGAATGCTTTGTATCTGAATGATGGGATATTGCAGCACTGAGGAAAATCTGTAACAGTCAATGCTTGTGTTAGAAAAGAAACAAGACTGGAAATAAATGAACTAAACACTCAACCCGGAAAGCTGGAAAAGATAAACAAAAATGATAATAAACGGAGACGCAAACACAGAGAACAGACTTATGGACAAGGATGGCGGGGGAGGGGGAGAGGGTAAGATAAATGGAGGGAGTAGCATGGATGCATATACACTAACATATGCAAATAGGTATCCAATGGGAATTTGCTGTCTGACTCAAGGAAGTCAAATTGGGGCTTTGTAATAACCTAGAGGGGTGGGAATGGGTGGGAGGTGGGAGGAAGATTCACGGGGGAGAGGATATATGTACAGCTATGGTTTATTCATGCTGATGCATGACAGAAAGCAAACCAATATTGTAAACCAATCATCAATCAATTAAAATAAATATTTTTAAAAAACTAAAGAGCAAAAAGAAATAATGAATAAACATAAAAGTAGGTAAATAAATGAAACAGAAAACTAAAGAAAAATAGGAGACTGCAGTAACAAAACTAAAAGTCAACTTTGTAAAAAGAGCAATAAAAGAGACAAACTTCTAGCAAGACAGATCAAGGAAGACAGCACAGAGAACAACTTCAAGAATAATCAAGTGTATATAACTAAAAATGTAAAGGATATTACTCGCTCGCTCTCTCTATATATATAAACCATATATAAACTTATATCCATAAATCTGAAAATTCAGACTAAATCTTTTATTTGTTGTTGTTGTCTAGGTGCTAAGTCATGTCCAATACTTTTGAGACCCATGGACTGTAGTCCACCAGGCTCCTCTGTCCGTGGGATTCTCCAGGCAAGAATACCGGAGTGGGTTGCCATTTCCTCCTCTAGAGGGATCTTTCTGACCCAGGATCACACTCACACCTCCTGCATTGCAGGCAGATTCTTACTGCTAAGCCACCAAGGAAGTCCATTTTATTACTAAGGATGGTTAGCTTACCAAAATAAATTCAAAAGCCTTTTCAAAACAGCAAAGATAAATTTTTAAAAATTAAAAGTCAGCAAAATTACACTCCCAAATCACCAGACCTAGATAGTTTTATGGATGAGTCCTACCAGCATTGTCATAGCAAATAACCTGTACTTTATTGGGACAATTTTAGAACGTTGAAAAAGACAGAAAGCTTTGCAAGCCATTCTCAAAGACAAACATAAAACTGATAAAGAAACCAAACTGTATTTCACCAGAAACAAAAAGAACAAACCAATTTAATACATAAATATAAACGCCAAAAATTAAAACAAAGATCAGTAGTTTTAACCTATCCTTGTCTTCACCAGTAATATAACAGGATCAAGTAAGAGATTTCTCAGGAATACTATGATAAACCATCATTAGGAGCTGAAATTAAATACTTTCATGAAATAAAGAAGAAACTCTATCTGACCATCTTGAAACACACCAATAACTTTGATAAATATCTATTTAAATTCCCAAGAAAAATTCACAGCAAGCTAGAAATAGAAGATTTGATTTTACTTGATAAAGGATATCCAGCAGAAATCTTTCAGAAATGCCACACTTAGGAGTGAAACAATATAGGCATTCCAATTAAAATGAAGGATTACATTCAAAAGTTTATTACCACTGTTATTATTCAAAATTCTTTGGGATAGTATAGACATTGCACTTAGTGAAAAAGGGAAAGAAAAAAAAACCTCAGAGAAGTTAAAATTATCAAGAAAACCACAAATTGTCCTCTTTTGCATGTGTTTTAATATCTGACCTAAGGGGAAAAAAATCTGCTAAAATCAACTTAATTTTTTAAGTTAATAAGAACATTATAAACTGCCAGCAAAAAATCAATAGCTCTCCTCAACACCAATAAGAATTTACAATGGGAAGAGATCTGAATTATAATGATAACAGTACGGAATACCTAATTATACACATTGTTGTTGTTTAGTTGTTCAGTCATGTCCAATTCCTTGCGACCCCATGGACAGACTGCAGCATACAAGGCTTCCATAACAACAACAGAAAAAACAACTATGTGGTGAAAAAACATTACATGATCTCACCGAAGTACATTAAAATAATCAAAAGTTTAAGTATTAATCTTCTATTTATTTTATTGAATATCTATCATTTCAAAGCAATCCCATGAAAAAAAAAATGTGAGTGCAAATGAAACTTAATAAACAGCTTGTAAAATTTATCTAGAGAAGCAAATAGAGAATATGCCAAGATAAAAATCTGGTGTTAAGAGGCGGCTGGAATAGGCAAAGGTATTTGCCATTCTGGGCATTCATATCAGCACATATGATAAGCTGTAGTAATTAAAGGAATATGGTTCTGGGAGAGAGATGAATGAGTGGAACAGAACGGACAACATGGAAACAGATGGAAACTTTGACTATGATGTAAGAAACTCACTATCCAGAGAGTGACATTAGCAAGATGGGGGGTTCGGAGGTCCCGCAACAAAAACAGTGATTTAACAAATGTTGTCATTTGTTTGTTGTTAAATGTCGCTCACTAAGTCGTGTTCAAATACTTCACAAGTGCATGGGCTGTAGCCCACCAGGCTCCTCAGTCCATGGGATTTACCAGGCAAGAATACCGGAGTGGGTCACCATGCACATCCTCTTCCAGGGGATCTTCCCGACCCAGGGATCGAACCCGCATTTCCTGCACTAGCAGGCAGATTCTTTACCACTTGAACCACTAGGAAAGCCCAATTTAACAAGTACCCATCAACAAAAAACATTCTGGAAGAGCTCTGGAGTATAATTAAGAAATGGGAGCAACCGAGTCAAGAAGCGCCAAAAGAGGATGACTGTGCAGAGAAGTGTAGAAGCATTTCACTTGGATTATTTCATCCCCTGGCTGGCACAGCGTAGTATCAAAAGGGATCTCCTTGGACACAACTCCACCCCATGGGGGAAAGGAGAGCGGGGAGACTCCAGCGACCTCCTCTGCTACCGAGGATTGCAGCAGCCCTTGCCACACTTCAGATGCCTGCGCCTTCCCTGCAGAGAGCCCTGAAATCGTGGCCAACAGCCACACTGACCCCAGCTAGTAGAGCTGCCTGCAGTCCACAGCTCTGGGAGCCGGAGCCCCAGTTACCACCACTCACCCCAGAACTGAAGCTATTCCACCGGAACAAGCAGCACCATACGTTCTATCCAGTCCACGCCCATGTGTCAGGCACAGGTGAAGGTCTCTCCCCACAGGAGCCAATCCATAAAGTCTGGAAGGAATAAGTGCTCATTCAAATGCACAAACATAAAAGCAAGGCTACAAGGTACATGAAAAGTCAAGGAACGTGATACACCAATAGAACACAAAAGATTTCCAGCTGCTGTTCAGTTCTTCAGTCACGTCTGACTCTCTGCCACCCCATGAACCTAGCAGGCCAGGCTTCCCTGTCCTTCACTATCTCCCGGAGTTGGCTCAAACTCATGTCCATTGAGTCGATGATGCCATCCGGTAACCATCGCATCCAATAACTGACCCCCAAAAAACAGCGATCTATGAACAAAGAGGGGCTTCCCAGGTGGCACTAGTGTTAAAGAATCTGCCTACCAGTGCAGGAGACGCAAGAGACGTGGGTTCAATCTCTGGGTCAGGAAGATCCCTGGAATAGGAAATGGAAACCCACTCTATTATTTTTGCCTGGAAAATTCCATGGGCAGTGTAGTCTGTCGGGCTACAGTCCATGGGGTTGCAAAGAGTCGAACATGACTGAGCGACTACTGAGCACATGAACAAAGAATTTAGAATAATTATTCTAAAGATGCTCAGCAAGCTACAAGAGAACACAGATAAGTCAATGCAATCAGAAAAATACAAGAAGTTCAAAAAAGAGTTAGAAATCACATACACACACAAAAGAACCAAAGAGAAATTCTGGAGCCCAAGAAAACATTTAAATTTTTAAACATGTAAATCCCTGTGAGCCAAAAGATACTGGAAACTTCATTAAGTATTTGCAAACGGATGACAAATGGGGAAATGTGACTTAAATGGCAAATAACAGGAGGTGTTAATACCAAAATGGTAGGCACTGTTGGTGTGTTAACCCAAAACTCCTTATCAATGTCTTTTGACTCTTCCTGTCTTCACTCCAGCCATTATAAACTTCCTTGCAGATTCAAGGAAAGCTGTAGCTTCTGATAAAAAGGACAGATGTCACTGGCACTAATATTTTGTGATCAAGAAGAAAGAAACAACCACACACAAAAAAAGAAAAAACAAAAATCCAAGAGACCCCACTGCTGACAAGACTGAGCTACAGAGCAAAAGCCAACAGTCTCCAAGCTCCAGAATCTCCAGGCTTCTTGGTGCATAAGAACACTCAGCCCCTATCCCTTAAAGTTATTGTTAATCCAGCTCCCTGTTCCTTGCAGGGGACATTTTCAACAACCATCAGTAACATAAAAGGAGCATAATAGGAATCACTAAGATAAAAACAACCCAACAGAAAAACAGGCAAAGGCCAGAACTGGTCATTTAAAGGCAAAGAGAAACAAATGTGCATTAAATTCAAAAGACTAAACTCATAACAAAGGACAAAGTAAACAGTGAGATGGCATTTTTCAGCCTAGAGAGAAATATAGTATCCAATTTTGCCAGAGCACAGGGAATCGCTATCATTATTACATGCTATTCCTTGGCACAGCCACTTTGAGAGTCAATTTTTCAGCATCATTTCATTAAAATTTTAACTAGGCTTTCTTTTTGACCCTTGCCCCAACATTTCCACTTCTTAGACTCCATCTTACAGAAAAAAAATGTTGTGTGTGTGCCCAAAGGTACATGTTTAAAAAAGATCACTGTTGGACTGTTTATAATATCCAAAAAAATGGAAATACTATGTGAGCATCATTAAAGGAAACGCTAAATGAACAATCTCATTCAGCAACTAAACAGTGTGAGGATGACTATATGTATTGCTGCAGGAGAATGGTCGAGATATATTGTTTAAAAAAGAAAACTTCAGATCTACTGGCACTCAGCAAATCATTCCTGAACCAATAAATATGGATGTCTAGTTGAATGAACAAATGATCCTAACTTTTTTTAATACGCCACAAAACTGTAAATATACCTTTGCAAGAGAACAGAAAGCAGTCTAGGAGGATGGACGCCATGGCATTAGAAAGGAACACATATAGGGAGAATAATTAATGATGGGCCAGAGTGGAGATGAGGCTTCTTGCTGCAGATATGCTCAGGGATATCAACATAAAACTTAAATTGGAGGGAAATACTGTTTCAACAATCTAGTATACAAACTTCAGGAAGCTAGACCAACTTGAGAGAAGACATTCAAAACCCATTAGAATGAAATTCAAGCAGTGTCACAGCCGATCACCTTGCATCAAGCAATCCCCATTCTTCAAACGATAATGCAGTCCAAGACTTGCATGATAATCAAAGAATCCTGCACACAATGCCGCAGGCTGCTACTGCATTAGTAACAGGACTCGTAATAGCCGTGACTGAAAGACTGAAGTTGATTACAGTTGTTACAGGTAGAGGATCATTTGACAAATCCCCCCACCATGTTTATTTCCAGACTCTCTGCCAGAGGAGCTGAGCTCACTCTGGTAGCTCATCTCAAAAGATAACCTCCTACCCCTCCTTCCCCCAGAAAAGCATGTCTCCTGGTATTCATACCCGGATGTAGCTTCCTTTACTCAAATCTGGGCTCACCCTGGGATTTAGTTTTGACAAGTAGAATACCATGGAAGTGATGCAGGTCTAAGATTAGGTCAGAGAAATTTTGAATTTTCTCAGAACACTTCTTCTTAGGATTGTTCCCTGTTAGAAATTAGCATTTTAACAATCCTGCAGATGTATTCTTGGGCTTCCCAGGTAGCTCAGGGATAAAGAATCCTCATGCCAGTGCAGGAGACATAGGTTCAATCCCTGGGTTGGGAAGATCCCCTGGAGGAGGAAATGGCAACCCACTCCAGTATTCTTGCCTGGATAATCCCATGGACAGAGGAGCCTGGCGGGCTACAGTCCACGGTGTTACAAAGAGTTAAGACAAGACTGAGGATTAAACAACAACTACAAGAAATTAACTGTCCTGGAAATGGACTACTTTCTTGAGACAATCATAAAAATTCCTAGCCTTATGGAAAGGAGATCTGGCAGAGAGCTGCCAGCTGACAGTCAGTACCAACTGTCAACAGAGTAAGTGACCCCAGACAAATCTTCAGAAGCCACCATGTAAGCAGATAGGTTAGGGGGTCCCTGGAAAAAGAGAACCAGGAATGGCTTTCTTGACATAAGAGAACCCATTTTGTTCTAAGCCATTTTGTGATCTAAGCTTGGCCACGATGCTTGCCCTTGAATAAATCTCAGTAATTATTGATCTGAAGGGAACAAAGAAATGAAAGAACAGGGAAATGGCAGTCAAACAATCGTGCAGTGATAAGGCAGGGTCCCTGTTTCTCTTGAAGGGGATACACATAATAATACACCGTTGAGTTCTGCAGGACCTAAGGCACCGCCCCAAGTGAAGGATGCAATGATGCTATTGACCCTCCTGATTTTTATCAAATAAAGCTTGGGTTCTGTCGACCTTTGCCCCAATTCTATGCTGAATTCTCTTCTGCTCAAAATCCCTTCATGAATATACACGTGCATATTCAGTTCAACTCTTTGCAACTCTATGGACTGAAGCCCATTAGGCTCCTCTGTTTATGGGATTTCCCAAACAAGAATACTGGAGTGGGTTGCCGTTTCCTTCTCCAAGGGATCTTCCCAGCCCAGGGATTGAGCCCGCATCTCCTGCACCTGCTGCATTGGTAGGCAGGTTCTTTAGCACTGAGCCACCAGGGAAACCATGAATATGAACGTACTCTTCCCTTAAAACTTCCCTAAGTTTACCGGTGATAACACACTGCTTGGGGAAAGATCTCTGGAGTCCTCCTTACTTGCTGCAAGAAATAAATCCTTCCTTCCTGCAATCTTCGGCGTGGTTGTGTCTACTGGCTTGACACCCACCAAGAGGCAAATCCAGTTTTCTGGTATCAACTATTTTAGAGGAGCTGCTTCAATAGACCAAAATGAAAACTGCCCAGCTAAGGAAAATCAATCCAGAGAAGCCTGAGATATAATGATAAGTTGTTGTTTTAATCCACTAAATTTGGGGGTACCGAGGACAACCATTCACTTTCCAAGAAGACAACGGTCCTGTAAGAGGAGGGAATAAAAGTTCTGCTGGGGAAGTGCAGAGAGGCCTCCATCCTTCTCAAGACTTAGCCAATGGCTGATAGTCACGACTCCTGCTGCTCATCTCTTCATATGCTAATTTCAGGAAATCCACTACCTCATAGATAGATACTATTCTGAGAGATTTTTTAATTGAATTAATTTATTTATTTTTGGCTGCATCATTTCACATGCAGGATTTTAGTTCCCCAACCAGAGGTTGAACCTATGCTCCCTGCAGTGGAAGCAGGGTGTCTTAACCACTAGACAACTTGGGAAGTAGCTGGTAGATACTATGATCAGCACCATTTTTTTTTTCTTTTTTTTTTTTTTAATTTTAGTGGTTTTTGTCATACATTGTAATGAATTAGCCATGGATTTACATGTATTCCCCATCCCGGTCCCCCCTCCCACCTCCCTCTCCACTCCATCCCTCTGGGTCTTCCCAGTGCACCAGGCCTGAGCACTTGTCTCATGCATCCAACCTGGGCTGGTGATCTGTTTCACCCTAGATATACATGTTTCGATGCTGTTCTCTTGAAACATCCTGCCCTCGCCTTCTCCCACAGAGTCCACAAGTCTGTTCTATACATCTGAGTCTCTTTTTCTTTTTTTGCATATAAGGTTATCGTTACCATCTTTCTAAATTCCATATATATGTGTTAGTATACTGTAATGGTCTTTATCTTTCTGGCTTACTTCGCTCTGTATAATGGGCTCCAGTTTCACCCATCCCAATGTTCATTGCAGCACTGTTTATAATAGCCAGGTCATGGAAGCAACCTAGATGCCCATCAGCAGACGAATGGATGAGGAAGCTGTGGTACATATACACCATGGAATATTACTCAGCCATTAAAAAGAATTCATTTGAATCAGCACCATTTTCTAGATGAAGAAACGAAGGCTTTAGAGTCAGAACAACTTGTTCCAGGTAGCACAGCTGGTAAATAGTGGAGCTAGTACATTCAAAAGTACTTATTTTCTCAGGAAATACTGATAGAACACCTATGCATGCATGAGTGCTAAGTTGGTCCAGTTGTACCTGACTCTTTGTGACCCCAAGGACTACAGCCCACCACGCTCCTCTGTCCATGGGATTTCCCAGGCAAGAATACTGGAGTGGACGGTCATGTCCTCCTCTAGGGGATCTTCCCAACCCAGGGACTGAACCCAGGTCTCTACGTCTCTGGCATTGACAGGCAGGTTCTTAACCATTAGTGCCTGGGCAGCCTAAGAACACCTATATGATAAGGTATATTTACAAAATGGCACGAAGCCCCTTGAGTTCAAAATAGTCACTGGTCCCTGAAGATTCTGATTCCTAGGATTCTGGTGGTAGAATCATATTTCATTGACTTCCTAATAAGAGGTTTAATAAAGCAAAGACGCAAAGAAGGTTTTCAGGACTCAATTCAATCAATTTACTAGGTATCCAAAATGTGCCCATCCAGGTCCTAGATTCTTGGAATAAAAAGATGAAAAAGACACAGTTTCTGCCTTCAAAAATATCTCAGCTCATACTAGGGTAAGCGCGAGAAGGAAAAAAGAAAACCTACAGTACACTATGATACATAGAGATACCAAGTCGTCCGAAGTGTTTTTAAAGTAGAGAAGAAACAGCCCACATTGTTTCAGTATATCCATTATCCAAACTTATTTTAACATAAACTCAGCTCTTCGGGTGTGAAATTGTTAGATTTCTACATCAATACCGCAAGTATTTCACTCAGCCTAAAAGAAGTGCTTCACAGCGCCATATGTAATCCTCAAACTTAAGCCAAAGACTCAAGACTCCTGGAGGTGACCTTTTCTTCAACAAAACCCAACCTCATCTGAGCCACTTCCCTGCCCACTAGAAAAGGGCATGGTCTGAAGCTGAACTTGCCATATGACAAAGATTCCAAAATGTCAAGGAGCCACTGACTTCCGTATTTGTGCCAACGCATCACAAATATGGTTTCTTGTAGTGGTGGGGCTGGGCTCGGCCCCAAAGTGCCAGATGGTCCTGAGTACTCAGAATAAAACCATCTGTAGAACAATTCCTTCTACGGCCGTTACAATTTGTACTGATTATAAGCCTCCATCAGAATGTGTTTAGAACTCTTATCTATGGATAATCCTGAGCCTCTTCATTACAGCTCTGGGTTTAAGACTATACTTTCAGCTGGAAGAATAGGAGAAACATATTGCATGAATATTCTGCTTATCATCCACTGAGGTAGGTCCTAATGTGCCACCTTCATGGGAAACTCACAGACGAGAGGACAATTTAGACCCACTTGTGAAAGCTAATGATACAAGATGCTACATGGGAGTAGCACTGGTTTCGAATTAAATGCGAAGGAATAAAATGTTAGAAGAAGTAAACAGTGGGTTTTGTTTGGCAAACGGTTAGACTCTTCTGTCTAGGATAAAAAATATTTGGCCACGGGTGGCCTATGGATTGGGAGCAGCACCACAAGCTCACCCATGTGTAATATTTACATGGGTACTGCCTGTAACAATAAAAACTCTGCACTGTTTATCTGATCCAGGACATTAGGATGCATAATATCTAAAATAAGAGGATATTCCCTAGGTGATGAAATCCTTTTCTGAATCAATTCTGGCCCCAGTAGGTTGATACATTATTTCCTCACCGTGGTCAAAGCATTAAGGTACTCATAAAATGAGTTAATGACCCATTTAAAAATGCCCTTTATGGAAAAAAATCACTTTTCTATTCCAGGAAGCTGACATTACATTATCTTTATCATTACAATGTGATAGCATCTGAGGACTATTTACACGAAGGCACTGGCTAGGCTAGAAGTTACATGATGACCAACAATGTATTCGATATTGGGAGTAAAATAAAACATGAAAGCTATTTAATGTAACCTATGAAAACACTCTCTAGTGGAACAGTTGAGATGTCATGATCACTTGATAGAACCATACCATGTAGGGAGACTTCTGGGTCATAGTTGCTTCTCAAAATGGCAAGAGGAATCCTAAGCCAGTTGGAAATTTCTATTGTAATAACCAAACCTTTCAGTCCAACATCTGCACCAGGGGGCTCCTCATAAAGATTTTTAGTGTATTTAAGGAATTCTGGACAAGAGTCTTTCCTTAATTGTCTCCATTACACCCCTCATATTCCAGTGAGTTATCAGGATGAAAGGGATGATCAAGACATCTTATGTTGTTGTAAAAAAATAGCAACCAAAAAGGACATTCTGGTTTCCATTGATCAACACACCATAGGCAGTATAACTCAACCATTTCATTACGGACTGAAGCAATGTCTTATATGACAAATATTTCATAAGAAAACTATTTCAGGTTTAGCTTCTTCTCTTCCTACACTTTCTCCTTTTAATTAATAGTGTTTGCCTTTTCCTTGTAAAGGACTAGACCTGCCCCAAAATTCAGTCCAGGATCCTCAAGGCACATAAAGCTCAAAGTGCTGCTTGACTTTTGTGATCATTTCTTTATCAATAAATTAGGGGACAGGACAAGGACAGAAAACCTTGTCTAGGACTTCCTATGGTTGGCATTCTAAATCCTCGCTCTGCCAACTTATCACAGACAAACCAGTAGAGTGATGGGCACTGACCACAATGGTTGTTCTTCGAGGCCGTTGTATTTTAATAAACATTAGAATAGAGCAAAATACCTTCTTCCCAGAAAAAACATCATGTAAGTAACCATGGAAGGATCTCTCGGATGTCAGAGATCATCGAATCAATAATTTTGTGCATGGGCCTAGAGACTATCATACTGAGTGAAGTAAGTCAGACAGAGAAGAAGTATCACATGACATCCCTTTTATGTGGAATCCGAAAAGAAATGATACAAATGAGCTTACTTAAAAAACACAAAGAGACTCACCAACTTGGAGAATGAACTTATGGTTGCTGGGGGGAAGGATGGGGAAAAGGGATAGATAGGGAGTTTGGGATGGACATGTACAAACTGCTATATTTTAAATGGATAATCAACAAGGACCTCCTGGAGAGCACAGAGAACTCTGCTCAAAGTTATGTGGCAGCCCAAATGGAAGGAGATTTGGGGGGAGAATGGATACAGGTACATGTGTGGTTAAGTCCCCACGCTGCTCACCTGAAACCATCACAACATTGTTAATCAGCTGTATTCCAATACAAAACAAAAACTTTTTAAAAATTAAGTTAAACATAATAATAATAATAACTGTGCATTTGCATCTGTATGGGGGTGGCAGATGGGAAATGAGTGGGAGGTGTTTTCATTTTGCTAAAAACCCCTCATAACTGCTGGGTAACTACTACTAATTGTCCTCAGGTACAAAATTCTGGAAAAATCTATTTAAAAGTAGAGGAAGAGGGGGGTCTAAAAGGGAATGTTATTTTTTTATCCGCTTGTCTCTCATGAGAAGGCCATGGTAGAAGGACAAAGAGTCTTGCTTTCTGAGATTTCCTTTCTAGTCTGTATGATGTCTTGATCCACCCAGATATTTCCAAACAGATACATAAATAATATATTCCATTAAGTCATTATCTTTGTTCCAAGAAGTTAATCTTTAAAGATCCGTTTTGAAAGGATCAATATGGAAGAGGATATTCACAGACTGCTGGATTTACATGTGTCAGATACTTTAATTTCCCAAGGCTCTTTGTGCAGGGTTGGTTCCTGTCTGGTAGCCAGTCACTAGGTTACTTGACAACCTCAAAGTGAGGATGTACCTAAACCTGCCAGACCCCCTTAACCAATGGTCAAATTTCACAGTGCCAAGGCCAATCTGGTTCCACTTTATTTATGTAGAGCAGTGACACCTAGTGGCATGGAAGGGAAATCACATCCGAATTCTCTGGTGGTACCTCCCCATCCCTCAAGGGATTCTTCATTTCTTGTTGGGATTAGTGGGGGGAAAGTGACCCCAAAAGAGCTTAGGTATTTTATTGGTTGAGCACTTGTCTGATTTTTAAGATATCCAGTGACTTATGATTCAGGATCAGCTCAGCTGCCGGGATCTATTCCAGCTTCTCTGGGAAAATGCGAATCCAGTATAGTGCTCAGAAATGGGAGGCTCCATAAAGACACAGAAGGTACAGTGTTCTACAGAAGGACCATGAGCAAATAGGGCATCACAGCTCTTCAACAGCCAGCCAAGAGTACTGGACGATTATCCAAAGATTCTGGAGTGAACGGCACGCTGAGGACATTTTACCAGTACACAGAGAGACGGAAGCACGCACTGCAATATGAATCACCATCACGGACTCACTGGTTTTCTGCCATTAGATTGTGAGTTCCCTGAGAGCTGAAACTATTATCTTCTCCTTTTGTTAAAACAAGCTACATGTGTCTGACAAATAGCAGGTAACAGTAAATGTTGAATGAATGAGAAGAGCGATAAAGAGAATGAATCAGTCAGAGAAGTACTTCTGGGAAGACTGCATAAGATAAGCCTGCAGTATATGTCCACTAAAGCTGAGACAGCTTTCAGCAAACTTGATGCAGTTAAGTCATAGTACCAGCAGTTGATATGCACTGAATACTTATACACTATTTGAATGTATTCTCCTCTTGGCATTCCCATTTAGCAGCTGGGAATCCAAACACCCTTCATTTCATCTAGGGAACTGCAGAGTTGGGATTCCAACCAGGCAACTGGCTGCAGCAACCGTGTTCTTCCCCATGACGCTATGCAGCCTCTCTTCAACAAAAGTGATTCTTTAAGTTCTAAAAGAAGCGTTTCACTTAAAACAAGACTTCTTAAAGTGTGAGATCCATTATTGCACTGAAAATATCATATACATAGGTTATTTCTGCAATGAATCTGTTATATCAAAGGAATCAAGCCTTACATACACCATGCAATGAATGGGCTATCATGCTTGTGTGTGCGCAGCAACTCAATCGTGTCCGACTCTTTGTGACCCCATGAACTATAGCCCACCAGGCTCCTCTGTCCCTGGGATTCCCCAGATAAGAATACTGGAGTGGGTTGCCATTTCCTACTCCAGGAGATCTTCCTGACCCAGGGATACAAACCTGTGTCTGCTGCATTGGCAGGCAGATGCTTTATCACTGTGCTACCTGGGAAGTCTGGAAATCCTGCTTGGAACATACACACACCCCCGTCAGATGGAGCCCTCCCCTACCCAAAAGCATTTGTTTTTTTTTAATAACTTAAGCATATTTTACAAAAGATAAACTCTTCCCTTCCTTTGCTCTCCCCTGCCTCAGACATTTTTAAGAACACGGTTACGTCATTTCTTAAGAGTTCCTGGAAAATGTCTAGAAACTGAACTTCATAGATTTCTTCCTTATTGAAAAACTCCTTCTCCTGAGGCCACAGGGAACCCCAGCTTGTCTACTTAAGGCACTGTTCATTCAGAGTGAAAGGAAAGCAGGATATGGGTATATTTCATATTCAGAGTTCATATATGTCTCATTTGCACATGAATGAACTGTGTGGCATCCAATGAGTTTTCTGATTTGCTAACATCCTGCAGTGAAAAGATCTTAGTTGGCCTCAGTTCCCCAAATAAGGTCAGCTGTTCAAGAAGGAAATACAGTATCTCCCAAGTTCCAGCTGTAATCCTCCATGAACTGAAGATTAGAAAATCCGTCAAGATTGGCATCAACTCATGCTGAGCAGAGAAGATCTGAGGTCCCCAAGAGGGGCCATGAGCACATAACCACATAGCAACTCCACTCTAAATTCTCTCTCTCATTATTATTGTACCCAGTGTTACTGAAAAAATAGCTCTCAGATACATTTGGGGGTGCACTTAGAGACCAAATCAATAGTCTCGAAGTCACCTTAACTATAAATTGCACAGCCTTTCTTTCATCTGAATTCTTGCTACCTTGGGTTTTCTGTTCCTCGAACCCTTTATTCAAGAATTATGCAAGGTTATATTCTAGGTCTATTGTAATTTAGCATTTATAGTCCACGGTGCCTTTGGGACTAGATTACCTCCCTGCGTGATATTGTTTTTCATTTCTATGCTGACAAATACACCATTTCAACTGTCACTTAAGCAACCAGTTCAAGCTCTACTGTTATTTTAGCTCCATATTGTCAACCAGGTGGATTTATAAATGTGTTACCTGAAGGAAACGTTCCCCCAAATAGCAGAAGTGGAGACTTTATTTATTTATAATTATTTGTTAGATTTGTAAAAATGTTCCTGTTGCCGGAAAGCCTCTGGCTAAATACAAATTAAAACACTTTTGAATGTAGCAAAAAACAGCCGTGGCATCATTTTAATTACCCATTGGGGGATGGCAGGCAACAAAGATGTATTTATTTATTTCTTCCCTTGTTTAATGTGACTGCCTGCTTAGGGATATAACTTCCTGTCTGCGTGTCTGCCACACGGACTGCATTGCCAGCATCCATTTACCTCTCCTTAATAGCATCCTGTTTTTTTGTTCGCCTGTTTATTTTGGTGGGGGGTGGCAGTAGCAGGGAGGAACAGATTATTCTCTCTTATTTTGTAGGTTTGGGAGGAAAGGAATTCAGGATGACTCTCTCCCAGAAGAGGAGACTAGATCTTCCTTCCTCCTAGCCTGAACATAGTTGTGGCTTTTGCTGCCCAGGCGCCAGAATATCCTTCCATCCATTTCCATTTCTTCAAGTCTTCTTTTTCATTTCTCCTGATGTTTTCCCACTAAGTTCTCTTCTGCTTACATGAGCCAGCATCAATTTTTATTACTTGCAATCAAGAAACCCGACTTACACAGAAGGTTAAAACAAAAAGGAAAATAGCATGGACCACGCTCTAGAGTAAGAGACAGGGTATAGATTTATTTCAAATCATATCAGTCTTGGGCCAGTTAGGAAACCACATTGTTCTTTAAAGAGAACAGTCGTTGACGCAAGGTTTTAACCTTCATAAAGATCGGATTTTGACTTCTGATTCTGCACAGGCTGGACTTGACCAAGTGCCTTTAAACCTCTCCAAACCTCAGTTTCTTCATCCATCAAATGGGGTCACTCTAATGGCTACATGAGAAAATGTGCATTAAAGCACTTCGCTTCTGAGATGGCAATAAATAATGCTCAGTAAGTGTTGGCTCATTTGATTGTTTTCATCATCTGTCAACTGAGGAATAATAATATCCACACTCACTTGCAGAGTTATTTTCAGGATGGAATGTGTGAGACAATACTTTGAAATATATAAAGTCTGCAAATATGAATCCAGAAAAAAAATAAGACAAGCTGCCCCCTGGCCCACACACAGAATGGAACTGGCTCATATAGCAAAGCAATGCTGGCCCGGCGATCCCTCCAGGAAGAAATGCTTAGCAAGTAGCTGGAAGTTTTCACGCTCCAGCGAAGGTGGGCAAAGGGGAATTTGCCCTGGGGACAAAGAGACGTATTTTAGGAAAACCTTTTTTTTTTTCTCCCATTGAGTCTTCCTATCCATAAACATGGACTATTGTTACATTTATTTCATTCTTTTTTATCTTCATTCGTGAGAGTTTTGTAGTTTTCCTACATACAAGTTTTGTGCTTATTTTGTCATATTTATACCTAAGTATTTCTTATTTTGGATGTTATGGAAATGGTACTTTTTTTTTAATTCATTTTTTAATTGGAATATAATTGCATTACAATGCTGCATTAGTTTCTGCTGTACACCAACGTGAATCAGCTGTCTGTGCCCACACGTCCCCTCCGTCTTGAGCCTCCCTCCCACCCCCACCCCCATCCCAGCCCTCTAGGTCATCACAGAGCAGCAAGCTGATATACAGCAGCTTCCCACTAACTATCCATCTGACACGTGGTAATGTGTGTGTGTCAGAGACACTTTCTCAATTCGTCCCACCCTCTCATCCTCCTCCTGTGTGCACAAGTCCATTCTCTACATCTGCGTCTCTATTCTCGCCTTGCAAATAGATTCATCAGCACCATTTTTCTAGATTCCAGATACACAGAAAGCGTCTCTTTTTAAAATTAGTTGATGATGGTACATTTTCGACATTCAAACATAAATAATAATTTCATGAAAACCAACATGCCCATCACTCAGCTTAAGAAATAAAACCTTGCTAATGGTGAAGAAATGGTTCGTGCAGCTTTTCCAATCACATTCCTTACCCCATCCCCTGATTTTCCTACATATGCATTCATCCCTGAGGGCTTCCTCAGTGACTCAATGGTAAAAAATCCCCCTGTCAAGCAGGAGATGCAGGTTCAATTCCTGGGTTAGGAAGATCCCCTGGAGCAGGAAACGGCAACCCACTCCAGTGTTCTTGACTGGGAAATCTCACAGAGAGAGGAGCCTGGTGGGCTACAGTCCATGGGGTCGCAAAAGAATCAGACATGACTCAGAGACTAAACGAAAGTCCCTAGACTATATGTAACTATACACACATATAATTATTTTTGCAAGTATTAAAATTATAATATAAGTAGTGGTGATATACTATCTGGATTTTTAGGAAACTTGCTTTTTTTTCCCTCTCAAAACATTTTTTTGTTTCAAATTTTATTGCATTTGATTTACAATGCTGTTAATTTCTGCAAAGTGATTCAGTTATATACACATATATTCTTTTTCATATTCTTTTCCATTGTGGTTTATCACAGGATATTCAACATAATTCCCTGTGCTATCCAGTAGGACCTTGTTTATCCATTGTATACATACAATAGTCTGCATCCACTAATCCCAAACTCCCAAGCCTTCCCACTCCCACACTCCCCACCCTTGGCAACTACATGCCTGTTCTCCTCAACATCATGTTTTTGAGACTCAATCTTTGTTGTGTCTGGTTTTGTTCAGTGCTGGATTGTATGATTTCATAGGAATGTATCATAATGATGGTGATGCACATTTATCATTTCCTGTTCCAACATCCTCTCATCCATCTCCTTTGTGCTTCAATTCCAAAGTCTCTCTAGTCTAGTAGTTCTCAAACTTCAGAGCCCACTGGCATCATCTGGAGGGCTTCTTAAAACAAAGGCTTCTGGGCCCCTGCCCCAGATTCAGTAAGTCTGAGATGAAACTCAAGAATTTGTACACAAGCCCCTGTGTCCCTGTCCTTTGAAGAAAAGGGCTTTTGGTTTAATCTCCAGACCTCCCTTAAGTTTCAAAAGGCTGACTCAAGAGTTAAAGATTGGGAATGTGAAAATGTAGAAACAAAGAATAGCTGTTGGCCTGGACAACTAGTAACAAGTTAGACTATTAACGTTACACATGGCAGAATCACAGAACTCACCAGCCCCTGAAAGATGTAGACAAAGACCAGAGACATATTCCTAAATTGATTTTATAGGAAGCAGACCCCCTCCAGATGAAAACTGCTGAGTGCAAGAACACAGACCTCAGACTGTTCAAAACCATAAAATTGATGATGATTGAAACTTTGACCTTGATCCAACCGATCAGAGAACTGTGCGTGAACTGATCATGCACCCTGTAGACACCACCACACTGTCTTTAAAACTTCATCCCCGAAAGCTAATGGGGAAGGTGTGCCTTTAGAGCACCAGCTGCCCATTCTCCTTGCTTGGCGCTGAGCAATAAATGCTCCACTCCCCTTCACCACAACCCAGTGTTAGTAGACTGGCTTTACCACACACAAGCAAGACAACCCAAATTTGGTGAAAGTGAAAGTCACTCAGTCATGTCTGACTCTTTGCAACCCCATGGACTATATAGTCTGTGGAATTCTCCAGGCCAGCATACTATAGTGGGTAGCCATTTCCTTCTCCAGGGGATCTTCCCAACCCAAGGATCAAACCCAGGTCTCCAACACTGCAGGAGGATTCTTTACCAGCTGGGCCACAAGGGAAGCCCCAAAAGTGCACTTTTAACAAGTTCCCAGGGGTGGCAGACATTGCTGGCCCAAGGACCACACTTTGAGAACCATTCCTCTGGGTTATATTTAACAGGAGAAGTGGTAGGTCACAGAATACAAACACCTTCAGCTTATATATAGAATATATTCCCATTCTCCAAATTCTCATGGGCCCTGGAAAAATACCTTTGCCATTTTTTTTCAAAGTTGCCAATTAGTATTTCCCACCAGGCAGAAAGCTTCTCATACTGTATTAGTTTCATCAGACCTAGCACACAGCACACTCCAAAAAGCTGGTTACGAATGGATGAATACTTGGAAAGCCTCCAAGTTCACCCAGAGCATCTTTACCCTGGAGGTAGAGAAAACCCCAGTGTGTGAGGCTAGAATATCTTCCGTGACAGGGACATGCTTGGTGACTCTATTAATTTCCTTGGATTTCAAATTCTGCATTTTCATCCAATAATCCTCTGTATATAACCCAAATGAAACTCATGCTGGCTGAGTCTCAGTTGTTCTTCAGGGTTTATATTACATGAGCCCTCACGCCGTGGGGGTGAGGGGGTCTGTCCTCAGGGTAGAGGTAGAAGCCCTCATGGACTGAGTCTCCACTACATGCCAAGCACTTGATCTTGTTTAATTTCCATAGAAGTCTATGTTGCAGGCATCATTATCTCCAACATGTATAGTCACAGTGATAATAATAATAACATCAGGTAAAGTTATGGAGTGTATCCTGTGTATAAAGCACTCTTCGAAGCTCCTTGTATGAATCAACTCATTTAATCCTCACCACAGTCCACAGTGTGATGAGCAATGGTTTAGAGCAATTAAATAATTTGATCCCAGGTGCATCCCTAGTCAATGAAATCCTAATCTGTTTGACTCCAAGATCACCGTTTCTTCCTATTTTACCATTGGCATCAGCCAATTCACTTGTTCACACATGAATGGAATCCCAAGTTTGGGGAGATGCAATCTCAGCTTTCTTTCTTTCTATCAATTCAGTTGAAATTAGTCCCAAGGATCCCAAGCCATTAAGGGGAAACACACAAAGAGTTATTTGAACAACCTTCTTTTTTTCCCCCAAAGGAAACTAGCTAGTTTCAGTGGACCAAGATTCCAACTGGACAGCTGTTAAGGATGGCAGAAAATAAACATGAAATTTAATTTGAAAATATATTTACCAGTACCCCTCTGTCAATCAGATGTCCACCTTGCATTTGCAAGCATCTAACAGCTGTGAACTTCAACTGAAGAAAGGTTTTCTGCTACCAGTCAAAATTATTGTATCACAGACCATTCACATTCAGAAGCTGCTGCCTTTCCTGTATCTTATTTTTTTGTTTTGGAAAACACTGAGAGAGTCTTTGCTACAGATTGTGCTATCAGACAAGATGAATGATCATCAAAATACAGTCAGCAAAATTTTTAAAATATGGATAAAGAAAAGATATTAATATCCTTTCTAAAGTAATCAGTACTTTTTGTTTGACAAAGAAATTGCCCACTGTTTATGGTTTATGCAAATAATATATGTTAATGTCAAAGCTGCAAAGTATATAGCTTTGCATATAAGTGTTTGTGGAAAATACATGCCAATACATTTTAAACCTTTCCTCATATAAATACAGCAATTTCATAAATATACAGTACCTTGTTTTTAAAAACATTTATTATAATTTTATGCAATGCAAATCACATTAGAATAAATTATTTTTTGCTAAAAGGGCAAAGTCAGCAAAATTACAGGGAAATATAAAGTCCCCACTGTTATGTGGTCTTCAATTACCCCAAAATGAGCACAATACCAAGGTGAACAGAAGTGGTGAGAGACACAGACAACCCAATCAAAAACTGGGCAGAAGACCTTGATGGACGTTTCGCCAAAGAAGGCATGCAAATGGTCGGTAGATTCATGAAAAGATGCTCAACGTCACTACTTATTAGAGAAATGCAAATCAAAACTACAATGAGGTATCACCTCACACCTGACAGAATGGCCATTACTAAAAAAACCTACAAATAACAAATACTGGAGAGGGTGTAGAGAAAAGAGAACTCCCCTACACTGTGGATGGGAATGTACGTTTGTGCAGCCACTAATGGAAAACAGTATGAATGATTCTCAGAAAACCATGGCACCCCACTCCAGTACTCTTGCCTGGAAAATCCCATGGACGGAAGAGCCTGGTGCGCTGCAGTCCATGGGGTCCCTAAGAGTCGGGCACAGCTGAGCGACTTCACTTTCACTTTTCACTTTCATGCATTGGAGAAGGAAATGGCAGCCCACTCCAGTGTTCTTGCCTGGAGAATCCCAGGGATGGGGGAGCCTGGTGGGCTGCCGTCTATGGGGTCACACAGAGTTGGACACGACTGAAGCAACTTAGCAGCAGCAGCAGAAAACTAAAAATAGAATTACCATATGACCCACTAATCCCACACTTGGGTATATACCCAGAACTATAATTCAATATAATATATGCACCCCTATGTTCATAACAGCCAAAACATTCACAATAGTCAAAACATGAAAACAACCTAAATGTCCACCTACAGATAAATCTATAAAGAAGATGTGGCATGTATATACAGTGGAATACGACTCAGCCATTACAAAGAATGAAATAATGCCATGTGCAACAACATAGGTGCAACTGGACATTATCAAGTGAAGTAAGTCAGAAAGGGAAAGATAAATACCATATAATATCATTTATATGTGGAATCTAAAGAAAGAAAAGAAAGAAAGTGAAGTCACTCAGTTGTGTCCAACTCTTTGCGACCCCATGGACTGTAGCCTACCAGGTTCCTCTATCCTTGGGATTTTCCAGGCAAGAGTACTGGAGTGGGTTGCCATTTCCTTCTCCAGGAGACCTTTCCAGCTTGGGTTGAACCTGGGTCTCCCACATTGTAGGCAGACGCTTTACCGTCTGGCCACCAGGGAAGCTTGTGGAATCTAAAATAAGGTATAAAAGAACCTACCTAAAAAACAGAAACAGACTCATGGAGAGGACAGACTGTGGTTGCCAAAGCTGCGGGGGGAGCGATGGATGGGAGCCTGGGGCGTTAGCTGCAAACCACTCATTACAGAACGGGTGAGCAGCAAGGTCCCACTGTGCAGCACAGGGAACTATATCCGATCTCCTGCGACAGACCATAATGGAAAAGAATGTGTGTGTGTGTGTCTGTGTGTCTGTGTGTGTCTGTGTGTGTCTGTGTGTATATGTGTATGTATGTGTGCGTGTCTGTGTGTATGTGTATGTGTGTGTATATATCTGTGTATGTGTCTGTGTGTCCGTGTGTGTATGTGTGTGTCTGTGTGTATATGCGTATGTGTGTGTGTGTCTGTGTGTATATGCGTATGTGTGTGTGTGTCTGTGTGTGTGTCTGTGTATGTGTGTGTGTGTGTGTGTGTCTGTGTGTGTGTGTGTGTGTGTGTCTGTGTGTGTGTATCTGTGTGTGTGTCTGTGTGTCTGTGTGTATCTATGTGTGTGTGTGTCTGTGTGTATTTGTGTGTGTTTGAGTGTGTCAGTGTGTGTGTCTACATGTATGTCTCTGGGTGTGTCTGTGTGTGTCTGTGTGTGTCTGTGTATACTCTTGGCCAGCGAGCCTCTCAGTCAACCGAGGGATTCTCTGTGTTCACGGCATTAGTCTTGCCTTTGCTGCTCGATGTATTTGAGAACCAACATGCTTTATTATGGGCTTCCCAGGTAGCGCTACTGGTAAAGAACCTGCCTGCCAATGCAGGTTAGATGTAAGAGATGTGGATTCAATCCCTGGGTCGGGAAGATCCCCTGGAGGAGGGTATGGTCACCCACTCCAATATTCCTTTCTGGAGAATCCCTTAGACAGAGGAGGCTGGCAGACTACAGTCCATATGGTTTCACAGAGTCAGACATGACTGAAGTGACTCAGCATGCATTCATGTGCTTTATTATGGATTGACGATGAAGACTTTCAACCAAGATAATTCCTGAAGATGTGAGAATCAACTCTAGTCATTGCAGATGGAGCAAGAACAGGCCCTGAGCGAGACCATTCTAACAGGGCTCCAAAGAAAGACCTAAGAGAAAAAGATGTACATGATTGCAGAGTCACTAAGATGAATCCTAACCATTTCTTCATTCATGGATCCACACATGTATTCATTCAGCAGGGAATTAACTGTGCCCCTAATATGTGCCAGATTTGATCCTATCCTTGGAGATGTTGCAATGTAGATGTCAGAAAAGGCCCATGCCCTTGTGGAATTTATAGTCTGATGCTTAGATAAGTGAGCAAATGAGGACATGTGATTATTTCAAAGAGTGATGAGTGAACGTCCCTATCATGGAAGACACTCTTGGTGGGGTGATGCGGGGACACTTCTCTGAGGAGGTGACATCTGAAGGAAAATCAAAATGAAGAGATGCAGCCAAACATAGGATGATCAGGGGAAGGTACTCAAGGTCTAGCCAGAGCCAAGGCCAGAAGAAGGATGAGCAAGGTCAGAGAGGCCGACACAGAGAGGGGACAAGAGGCAGGGAGGCAGGACACGGGCTGGAGAAATGACCAGGGGCCGTGTTTGGTGGAGTCCTGGAGGCCATATACAGGCCTCAGAGTTAATCCTAAGTGCATGGGAAGCCACTGAACGCTTACCCAGGGCACTGACACTTTCTGAAATGTCACTGTGTGAAGAATGACTTGAAAACCAGGAAGTGGGGAACCTGGATAGAAGGCCATTGCTGTCTGCAGGATGAGAGATGGAGGTGGGCCGGACCAGTGAATCAGCAGTGGGCTGTAGACATGTGGACCAATGCAGGATATATGCGAGAGATAAAAAGACAGAGCTTGCTGATGGATTGAAGGTAGAAGGTGAAACAGAAGAAGGAATCAAGACTGACTCAATGAGTTTTTTATATCAGCAGGTCAGAAGACAGGGGTTGGGCATTTACTGAGAAAGGATTAAAAATAAAAATGGAAAAAGAAAAGAAACAAAGAAAAAACTAACAGAGAAAGATATAGGTATGAGGGAAAGCAAGACATTTATCTGTCTTCCCCTTTACCCTTCCACAAAGGTCCCATGACTGCCCTCATCTGACACGCCTTGGTCTTTATTCAGAACTCAGGCCAAAGGAGAGGGATATTATTTACTTCCTGCCCACCCACCCTGCCCTGCAGACCCCCACAGGCACCCTCAAGGGCATGACATGCTCCCATCAACTTTACACTTTCATTCCTATGATCCACCTTCAAGAAGAGAAAACTGGTGTTCAGAGAGGTTAATTACTTATCCAAGTTCACAAAGCTAACCAATGATACAGCTTCTCTGAATCCACAGCTTCTGAAGACAATACTTGGTTGAAAAGCCAGCTCTACCAGTGGCAAGTTCTGAGGGTTGCAATGAGTTTCCTCATCCGTTAAATGGAGGTTAATAACTTCACAGCAAAGTACTTGCAGATGAAATGAGATGAAAGTCACCAGTCAACCTGGCACGTCGTAGGGCAGATTTCCTCTTGAAAGTGGTGCTTGCAGATTAATTTTAAAACTTTAAAGTTACCCAATACAGGGGAGAAATCAAAATAGACTACACGCATCTTCAGAGATCTTTGTTCTAAAAACTTTAGTTGTTTAAATCTGATTCCTTCAGTAAAAGAGTTCCACCCAGATAGAAACAAAAAGTCTGCTTTTTGATGAAGAGTATATTTTATGTTTTGGTTTTTTTTTTTTTTTTTTGCAATGACAATTAATAGTAAGTTTCAGAGAAAAATCTTCAAAGGGATTTGAGGAACTGCAGTTTATTTCATAACTGTCAGTTCATGTTTTGGATGCCCAGACTCCACTTGAATGATGTCTGTGTCTGTCTTAGACGCTCGTGGGGTAGAATCAGGGCATGGATGACCATCACTCCCTGATTATTGCTTGAATAAAGGAGACACAAGCTCTGAGACTGTTGTGAGGCTGACCCCACACTTACATGATCAGAAGAAAGCCAGTCTGTAGGGCTGTGTGGTTCTATGGGTGGCTTAAAGAGAGAGGCTGAGAGGGCAGCTACCTTGGATCTCAGTGGCTTTCTAACTCTTAGTTCTGGTCCCTCATTCCTGCTGAGTTTCCAATTTTGGATTCTAGCCTCCCAAGAGGTCTGGCTCTATTTCTTATTAAGTTCCACGGTACATCTTTGAATCCTTATAAATCTCCCTTTCATTTTTCCTTAGCCTGATATGAATGATCTCCTGTTACCTGCAAATAAAGGCATCACAAGAGATGCAGATTTCACTAAGGTGGGAGCTGAAATCGTGGATCATCACTGTCTCGAAGGGTGCATATTCCGGAAGGCTTGAAAAGGGCAAGCGTGACTATGCTTTATAAAGAGACAAATGGCTGAGAGAAATTATATAGCATGGAAGGTACTGAAATCACTAACACAATCACCCCACTCCACAACAGTGGCTTACCCATCCCTCCAACTTGCCTATTCAACTACTTCCCTCATGACCCCCTTTGGCTTTATCAAGACACTTGGTCACTGGTTCTTCTACTATCTTCCCTTTCTTTTTGTGCCAACCCCCATACTTTCATCTCTCTCTCTAGTTCCACAATCCAGGGTCTTATTTCTGCAATTTTCTTGGTAATATTCTTACTACCCTGTCCCTTCTCATTTCCCTACATTCACCGAGACAAAAATCCCAGCCCCAAATGAACCACAGTCTCCCCTTTTCCATGTATCATAGTCTGAACAGTGTTCCTCCAAAAATTGATGTTGAAATCTTAAACCCCAGCATTTCAGAATGTGACTATACTTGGAGAAGTGTCTTTAGAGAGATAGATAAAGTGAGACCCTGGAGGTAGGTCTAATCCAATATGACTGGTGCCCTTAAAAGAAGAGAAGCTAAGACACAGACACGCAAGAAAGGAAGACTATATGAAAATAGAGAAAAGATTCATCTATAAGCCAAGGAGAGAGACACTCAGACAAAACCACCCTGCCAACACCTTGACCTTGGACTTCTAGTCTTCAGGACTATTAGAACTAAATGTCTGTTATTTCAGCCACCTCACCTAAGGGACTTTGTTATGACAGGCATAGAAAACTGATACATGATCCAAGTCCCTGAGCATCTGAGAGGTGCTGGAGAAAACCACACAACTGGGCAGAATGCATTCACTATCAACTTATGATCATCGTCAACCCTCACTGGACCCTCGCCCTGGGAATTCTGCTACAGTTCTGAGTAACTTGTGTTTCCACTCTCCTTAATGTATATTTCTACTTTTTTTCAGATCTCCAAATATCCCCCACTACACTTTCTATCCCTCTTCATGTCGACATTCATTCCTACTGCACACTCCAAAAAGAGTCATCAGGAGCAAGTGCATTCAACCTCCTACCTGTGTACCTACAGTCTCACCTACACCCTGCTTCACTCAAGCTCCAGATCCCATGGCACACCCTACCCCTTCCTTCTTAGAATCTTCTCTGCTTTCATCATTCTAACTCAACCAGCTTCTCTCCATCAGTATTTATCAATAAAAAGTGCTCAAGGCTCTTCCAGGTTATATCAGTCTCCCCGACTATAAAGTGAACATAATTACAGCTCCCTTAAATAGCTGTTGTGAGTGCTATGTGCAAATATCCAGCATATGCCTGGAACACCATAGAAACATATGATCCTGCTTACATTTCCATCAGAATGGCAATGTCTCTGTGTCTCTATCAAACACACACTGTCTCTCTCTCTCTATATATATATATATAGAGAGAGAGAGATTTATATTATATATTTACATACACACACACACACATACATACACACACACACACACACACACACACATTTGGGGCTTCCCAGGTAGAGTTAGTGGTAAAGAACCCACCTACCAATGCAGGAGACTTAAGAGATGCAGGTTTAAAAAAAAAAAAAGAGATGCAGGTTTGATCCCTAGGTCAGGAAGATCCCCTGGAGAGGGGAATGGCAACCCACTCCAGTGTTCTTGCATGGAGAATCCCATGGACAGAGGAGCCTGGTGGGCTACAGTCCATGGGGTCACAAAGAGTCGGACATGACTGAAGAGACTTAGTATGCACACATTCATGCATATATATGCATATATATATATTATTATAATATATGAAACCTGTATGTCATAGATTTTGTATATAATGTAGAAGAAATCCCAGTAGGTATTTAAAGTTTAAAAATAATTATTTTTGTCTCTAAACTCTGACACTCTGATGCAGACTGTGCTTGATGAGACCCCTAGGGAATAAAACACATTTTGTGTTATCTGGAGAGGGCAGAACGAGTTGTTTAGCATAAAACCAGTGAGGTTGCTGGGACTACTTCTAGTGATGTACATGCAGAAGATGACACTATAAAGAGAAGGCTTCCTTGGTTAAAGAAAAGGACAGGCCCTTTTCCAGATGACAGAGAGGGAGCATGAGGACCAAGGACGTGAGAAGTGCCTCCCTGGGACAGTCAGGCTGGGGAGGATACACTCTGGAGTGTAAGTGGGAGCAAAGATCTCCATTATAGTTGCTGCTCTGGGATGGAACCACCAGTCCTGCAGCCTGGATATCATCACCACGGAAACATTTGAACCCCCCCCCACCCCGGCATCACCATCAAGAGAACCAAAATCACCCACACATACAATTGTCATTGTAGATGCTAATCCTCAGCATCAGAAAAGAAGGACCATATGCCCTTTGTCATCCATCATTACTGCTCTGACCTGGGTCCCTTCACTCCGAGTCCAGTGTGCCCTGATGCCCGAGGGGGAGGAGAAATCACTGGTGCTTGCTGGGCAGCTACTGGAGAAGCTGTGTGGCCAGAGGTGTGTTCAAGAATCTGGTGGTCACCACAGTGGGCACAAGTTCTACAAATGTTCTTTGGAGTCAGAGCTACGTCTCAGGACAACACCAGGCTGATGGTGGTGATGCAGTCATTCAGCATATTGGCAGGCTCCTCATCCACGATGGGCATGTGTGCAGAGCTGCAGAAGGTGGGCCTGTGTCAGGGTCCCCATCACTGTCAAGCTGGCAGTGTCCCACATCTGCCTGTGGATAGCACATGGGAAGGCTGGATTTGCTCACAAAGTATGCAGGCCAGGCCTGGGCTCTCCTTGGAAGGGTCCTGAGTCTGTCTGAGCTAGGCCACCTCATCAACAGGCCTCTCTGCTATTGTCTGCCATGAAGGGATGTGTGGCTTATCCAGGGCCCTCCCAGCCCCAAACTCAGTGAGTTTCACTCTCCACTCAGCCCTGTTTCTCCCAGGGCTGCCAAGCCACCACCAGGCCACCCACACTCTGTTACCAGGAACAGTGCTAGCTCACTCCACCCTTGTTCCTTCCCAAAGGGACTGCAAGGTACTCTAGTCGAGGCTTCTATTGTTTTCTAGACTGTGTATAAATCTGATTATTTTCTAATTTAAACAAAAACTGAGCAAACAGGCTTCCCTGGTGGCTCAGTGGTAAAGGATCGACCCACCAACACAGGAGACATGGGTTTGATCGTTGGTCCACATGTCATGGAACAGCTAAGCCCATGGAACTAAGCTAAGTACCACAACTGTTGAGCCTGTGCGCCAGAGCCTGGGAATGGCAACTACTGAGCTCACCTGCCAAAGCTACTGAAGCCCAAGTGCTTCCCAACAAAAGAAACACTGCAATGAGCAGCCCATGTACTGCAACTAAAAAAAAGCCCATGCAACATCAAAGATCCAGCACAGCCAAAAATAAGTAAATAAATAAAATTATTTTAAAAAATTGAAAAAGCAAAAATATGTAAAGAAATAAATAGTAGCCTTAAAGGAGATATCCTGAAAGTCTTATTAATCCAATATATAATAAACCATCTCAAAGGGTTAAAGGAAAATTTAGATCGGGAAGAGTTGTGTAATGAGATTCACACTTCATTCCTGTTTCCTTTCACCTGTGGCCCTTCTTCCTTTAGGATAGGTAACAGTCATTGTCCAGAGGTGGCTAATCAGAGAGAAGCATGGAGGAGTTCTCCTGCTTTTGCCTTTGAAAAGTTTAGACCTTTGAATTATGGAAACATAAGCCCTAAGGGAAATCAGGAAGCAGAAAGTCCAACGTGTAAGCACATCCTGTGAAGAGAAAGAATTCCCTGGGCTGAAAGAATCAAGGCCACAAATAGGACCTCTGGTGCAAATTTCTAGGAATCTTTTCTTGACAAAGCAGGGATAGGACTAAATGTCAAGAAGAAACTGGGATCTGAATTGCAAATCTTCTTGAGAAGGCAACTTGTTGTTAGGAACGTTAAAGCAAGAACCTATGGGGACACCACCAGCCCCCCTCCCCTCCCCCGGCTCCCCCAGGTGGAGAACAAGTACAGAGGAACAGGCACGCTGTGGTGGGGACTGGAGGGATTTCTCTAGCCCAGTGGTCCGTAGCAGGGGACGACTTGGCCCCTCAGTGAACACTTGGCAACGTCTGGAGATATATTTGGTGTCGTAAGTGGGATGGAGGTATTGCAACTGGCATCTAATAGATAGAGGCCAGAGATGACTAATGACTCAGCAATGCACAGGCCAGCCCCCCCAACAAAGAACCATCTAAACTGAGATGTCAGTGGCAGAATTCTTAAGGAGGATGAGCTGCATAATTTGCAGGGCCCAGTGAAAACTAAAATATAGATCCAACCGTGTTCGAAAATGTTAAAGTGGTGATGGCAGAGCATTAAACCAGTCTTTCTATGAATATGGACCTGAGAAAGTATACAGGCTGCATAACCATAAAGCTATCCCTGCTGCTGAGAAGTTTATACAGACAGCCCTTTCATCATCAAAGGGCCAAGAGGCCACGCCCCTCGAAGGTCTGGGAATGGCTGGGCTTCCCAGGGACAGTCCTCTGACCTACAGAAGCTCCAAAGAAGAGAGGGGACCGGGTATCATGTACCTGGAATGCAGGGGAAGACAAAAAACAATACAAGTAGATTTAGGAAGCCAGACTAGGAAGCATGAGATTCATCCAATTAAGGGAAGAAATATCAAATATGCAAAGCTCCCCAACTGTGACTGCAGAAGAAATGAAAGTATGTTTCCAAAAGCAATTATAAAGAAAGAAATCATATTTAAATGATTGATTGATTTAATCACATAAAAATAAAAATCACCTATAAGCTAGCAAGTAGCCTTCAAAAGGAAATGACAGTCAAGGAAAAACCACTTCTAGCTGATCAGGCAGATGCAGAACCAAGAGTAGTACTATGTAAAGAGTTCTTATAAATCAATAAAAGGAAAAAGCATTAGAAAAAATAGGCTGTCAGTTCAGTTCAGTCGCTCAGTAGTGTCTGACTCTTTGCAACCCCATGAATCTCAGCACGCCAGGCCTCCCTGTCCATCACCAACTCCCGGAAGTTACTCAAACTCATGTCCATCGAGTCAGTGATGCCATCCAGCCATCTCATCCTCTGTCGTCCCCTTCTCCTCCTGCCCCCAATCCCTCCCAGCATCAGGGTCTTTTCCAATGAGTCAACTCTTCTCATGAGGTGGCCAACATATTGGAGTTTCAGCCTCAGCATCAGTCCTTCCAATGAACACCCAGGACTGATCTTTAGGATGGACTGGTTGTACCTCCTTGCAGTCCAAGGGACTCTCAAGAGTCTTCTCCAATACCACAGTTCAGAAGCATCAATTTTTCGGTGCTCAGCTTTCTTCACAGTCCAACTCTCACATCCATATATGACTACTGGAAAAACCATAGCCTTGACTAGACGGACCTTTGTTAGCAAAGGAATGTCTCTGCTTTTTTAATATGCTATCTAGGTTGGCCATAACTTTCCTTAGGCTATCAACCCCTCCCCAAATTGTAAATGTCATAATCAGAAATGTAATAATAGATTTAGTACCACTAAAAAATTTAAAGGTACAAAACTGAATAACAAAACATTTTTTATCTATCATTTTGAAGAAAGAACAAAAATAATTATAACTCTGGGTTTGGTAGAAGAAAAAGACAGTAGAATACTTTTCACACTCTGCTGTTAAGTTTATATATTGATATTATATATTGATAGGAGTTTTCTGGATGGGAAAAAGACAATATGCATCAAGACGCTAAAATGATAAACTCTTTCCTTTGGTAATTTCATCCACGTGCCTTAGTCCTGAGGAAATCTTGAGGCAAGTGAATTAAAAAATCAGTTAAAAAAGAGGTTTCCTAACTTGTCTAAATTCTTTCAGCTGCTAAGCAGCAAAACAGGTATTTGAACCCAGAGCGGCCTTCTCCAGAGGAAGGTACATCAAAAATAAGCAGGTAAGAGATGACACAGGTCGATAAGCAACTCTCAGTGAGTCAAACTCAGGGACTGGACCATCCCTCTCTCTGCATACAAGGTCAGAATCATCACGTGGGATGCGAGAATGGCACACTTCTAGGGATCTAAACATTCAGCAAGAAGAGGAAGATAACTCAAATCCTTCTCACACAGTGGGCATTTCCCCAGGACGCCAGGTCAGGATCAGACTTTGTGAGGAATATTGAATCCCTTGACCTGTCTGTTCTACAAACAGCCAATCTATGGCATGAATGAAAAACAGCTCTCCCATTAGTAAGAGGCTTCAAGTTATGAACGAGAAATCACATTCTTTCAGAGCACCCCCGGAGCATGTGTCCAGTGGAGCTGAAATGACACCTGGGACCACAGCTCTGTGAGTGATGACTGGATCCCATGGATGAATGACCATAGAATCACCAGCATAAAACAGATGGGCCATGCATTTTCACAGGCAGAAGTAACTCTGGTGATGCCATTAGAATTAAGAAGGAATGGACACAAAACTTTCGTGATCTTTTAGCGCATTTCATTTCTGGAAATATGCCTCTCTACAGATCACACATACATCACCAGAAACCACCCAGGTTTCAGTGGGACCATGACCCCCTGTGGTTTGCAATACTGCCCTGGGAAACTCTTGAATGTCATATAAAAGCGAAAGCCCAGACTCCAGTGGGCAAATGGAGGAAAACCTTTTGTGTTGAGAACACACTGTTCACGTGTGTGCATATGTGTGTGGTATGTTTTCTGGTTCTTCCCAACTCTACAGGATTGTAGGCTCTAGAAAGTGAAAGTGTTAGCTGCTCAGTCATATCTGGGTATCTGATTCTTTGGGACCCAGTGGTCCAAGGCATTCTCCGGACAAGAATACTGGAGTGGGTTGCCATTCCCATCTCCAGGGGATCTTTTCAACCCAGGGGTTGAACCCGGGTCTCCTGCATTTGGGGCAGATTCTTTACTGTCTGAGCCAGCAGGGAAGACCTGAAGCCCCCACCAATGGATCAACTTTACCATGTTTCTTAAGCCAAATTCTCCTGGGAAGATAATGGTCCTAATCAACAGCTAGGGCCTGGGTGACCCTGGGCCAGTCTTCTCCGACTTCTCCTCTCTGCCTCAGTCCTCCGGCCTCTTATGCAGGCCATGCTGAGTCTGGAGTCCTGTAGGGATCCCCTGTCTATGCGCCTGTCCCATTCACACCCTCATAGTTCTCTGAAGTGACCCATGATGAAGGTAAGTCTGACTTCCATCCTCTAATCTGCCCCCTCTTCACACCCCCGATGCCAGCACAGTCCTGTCTTCCAGGACCACCACTCCTGAGAACATCTCTGGATGAGAAAGACAAAGACAGAAAGCGGGAGTGAAAATAGAAAGAAATCAAGACTTAACAATCAGACGCCAAATCAGAAGCTTTTACAGCATCGTGTGGAGGCTAAACGCAGACACTCAACAAGCTTCTTTTCCCTCTTGCCTGTATTTTCTAACTTTCTTATTTCTTTATTGAAGATCTTTAGAGCAGCGCTGTTTATTATCTATTTCTTGATACAGAACTGACATCTCTCATAGGAAATAAGCATGTTCTCTCCTTGGCCAAACTAAATCACATGTAAGCCAAAAAAGATGCTTGCCACCTAGATACTTTGGACTGGTAGAACATTTACCCTGCAGGTTCTGTGACACTTTATAAACATGAAGTCATATGTCCCAGCCAACACTGCTGGATCCGTGTTTCCCTGGTGAAGAAACGTTGGCCAGGAAAAGTCAACTTATGTCCCCAAGATGGCAGTGAGTACCAAGGCAAGGATCTTTATGACTCCCAAGTTCCAGGCATCAGCTAGGCAATACACATTAATTCCAGCCTTTCTGTACCAGTCTCACCAGAGAAAAGTATTGATAACATCAGAAATGCATAATTATAAACCACAATAAGCAAGACTGGAGCTCTATCTCCAGCAGCAGAGGAAAAGCCAAATAAATGATGGTTCATCCATATATAATAAATTACTATTGTAGGCAATAAAAATGAATATGCATAAATACATTTATGTATTTACAATATGTCCTCCATATGTTGATAAATAAAGAGAAAATAGGGTATAGAACAGATTATAAAATGTGTTCCTATTGTCATTAAAAGAAAAACAAAAGACAAATATACATAGTCCAGGTTTTTATTTTTATTTATTTGGCTGCACCAGGTCTTAGTAGAAGCATGCAGGATCTTCGATCTTCATTGAGACATGCAAGATCTTTAGTTGTGGCCTGCAAACTCAGTTGTGGCATGTGGGACCTATTTCCCCAACCAGGGATGGAACCTGGGCCCCTGCATTGGAAACGCATAGTCCTAGCCACTGGACCACCAGGGAAGTTCCAGTCCAGGCTTTTAACTGCTATCTGATACTGCCCTCCCTCTGGGTACAGACCATCCTGTGAGCCCATGCCTTAGTGCATGGATGAGAAAACCATAGTCCATGGACCATATCCACCCTCCTGCCTGTCACTGCAAATAAAGTTTTATTTATTTATATACTCTCTATGGCTCCTTTCACGCTATAACAGCAGAGCTGATCAGTTGTAGCAGACACTGCTTGACAGCAAACCCTAAAATATTTACTATCTGGCACTTTACAGAAAAAAAAATGCCAACTCTTGTACTAGTTTATCCAGGGATATGGGAGGTATGGATATTCTGAAATTATAGCACCTGAATTCCATCTAAGTGCTGGTCTTCCTATGAGAATTTTTCAAGCATCCCTCACTCTCTTCTCTCAACAACCCTATGTGATAAGTACTGCTATTAACTTCACTTTGTGTAATAAGGCAGAACAAATATGACTCCATATCAGATCTGTTTGTTTCATTGTAACCTTTGTGTTTTTACTGCTTTTACAAGTTAAGAATGTCACCTATAGCCTGAAACATACAAGACAAGCCATTCTCAAGGCTCTGGCCTTTAAAGGTGTAATACTTATCCATTCACAAATAAAAAGTTGCAGAATAGAGAATAATATGTTTATTGTTGGAGGTTTGTAGAAACCTTATGACTGGACCTACTTGGACGACTGCAAGATCAAAGGATTCCAATAGCAAGAAGTCTGAAGCAACCAACCATGCCCCTCCTTTTAATATAAAACAAGCCTGAATTATAACTGGAGAAGAGGTTCTTTAGAATTCTACTCCACCATTTTCTTAGTCTGTTGGCTTTCTGAATAAGGTCACTCTTCCTTGCCCCTTCATCTCATCTCTTGATTTATTGGCCTGTCATCCAGCCAACAGTAAGTATGACCCTAAACTCAGGAACAATTGCAGATGAGGAAACTGGACTTTGTGGAGGTTAAGTAACTCGATCAAAATCACACTGCTGGTAAAAGAAGAAGCTAAGATTCAATAGTTTTCGCAGGCAAGGACAGGCTGACTCCAAAATTAGCTTAAGAGAGATTCATCCTCTTGCTTCTCCTCCTTGCCTTTTTGTTCCAGCCTCTGGCTTCATAAATAGAGCCACTGTCTAACTTTATTTCCACCTGAAGTCCTGTAATTCTGTCATTATCTCTAACTTTGGATGTAAATGATTTATAATATTAATCAGCTTGGACATCAGTAGGAACGTTATGGCACAGCCAGAGCAAACCACAAGTCTGGGTTGATGTCAGAGGTACAGAGAGCAATGGTATTGATCACCGCAGGAGCAGTCAGCTATCAATGGAAGCTTCTGGAGGGGGTGGGATGAGGGTCACCATCTGAGCCTTGATTCTGGAGTATTTTAAAAGATAATACAGTGGGGAAAAGGTAGTCCAGAGAGAAGGCATAGGGCATGCTAAGAGCAGAGCTGTAAATGGTCTCATGGAATGCTTCCCAACATTAAAGGCACCAAGGCCTGCAAGGCAGTGGGGAAAAGAAAAGGGAAGGATAGAAGATCATAAGTATATATTTAGCCTTTTGGTAGAGTCATGAACAAGCATTTACACAGTGGTATGTATATTACTGTATAATAAATTCCTTTCATTTTAATTTCTCCTTTATATTACAATTAGGTCATACTGATTTTTTAATTATGCATGTGGATGGGTTACAATATCTATGAATTTCATTTCAGGGGGTCTTACAAATTATTTTTTATAGAAATGGAACATTGAGTTTCAAATGGATGTTAAAACCAACAGCCTAGTAAACTCAGGGAGGAGTGGGAGTTCCATGAGGCTGGAGCTGGGTGGAGAGGTGGAAATACGAGCTCTAAAGGGATGCGCTGAATGAGACAGGAAGGAAGATTATGGGAAAATCCTTAAGCACAGAGGCCATTTTACCTTGAAGCCAACGAGGCCGAAGCTTCGGTTAAGTCTGCAGATGCTCAGGACCAGTCCAAGACTGGGAGAAACCCTACAACATGTTCAGATGGTCATTCTCTTTTTAATTTGAAACATATTTTAGTTTCCATTTTGCTCAAAGGGGGGCCTTCCCCAAAATTGCATATGGAGGGCCCCCAAAACTCTAGACAGCCTTGCTTGGATGGCATTCAAGCTTCAACAATGAGGAACAGGGACTTCCCTGGTGGTCTAGTGGATAAGGCTCCATGCTTTCAATGCAGGGGATGCAGGTTTGATCCCTCCTTGGGAAACTAAGATTCCACATATTGTGCAGTGTGGCCAAAAAAGATAAAATAAATAGGTAAACATATTAAAAATAAATAAAGGAGCTCTTTTTAAAAATGGGGAACACAGAGGTGTGTTTAAATAAAGTGACACATTCCATGGTGCAGAAAAATCACTGGGCACTCTTCCCTCAAGAAGATAAATATTCTTATCTCTCATTTCACATTCCAGACCAGTAAAACAGGCAAGGTGGTTCAGATTTGCCTTTTAACTATCCACATATGGACTCAGATACATCAATGAATGGTCATCATGATCTCTCTGCCATCATGCTCCATTTACCAAGTCCTGCACATCTGACTGTCCTAGGCACATTTTTCTTAGTAGAACAAACAAACTACTCCTGGACTGGAGGTATGAAGACCAGTCTTTGCACCATTCCTAGCAGGTGCACACATCTATATTTCTCATGCATGTGTGCGTGCTAAGTTGCTTCAGTCGTGTCCGACTCTTTGCAACTCTATGGACTGTGTGGCCCACAAGGCTCCTCTCTCCATGGTCAATTGGAGTCTCTAGGCAAGACCTGGAGTGGGTTGCCATGCTTTCCTCCAGGGGATCTCCACAACCCAGGGACTGAACCTGTGTCTTCTGCGACTCCTGCATTGCAGGTGGATTCTTTACCGCTGAGCCACCAGGGAAGCCCATGTTTCTTGTACCTTTCTGAATGTATGGCTCCATTACCTGGGTAAAGAAACAACTACACCAGTGCTCATTGCAAATTACAAACCATTCGCTGCACTCCTGCTACACCCCAGATTTTGCGGTGGATGCCAGAAAGATGGTTAACAGGGTGGTTCCTGTGTAGCTTCTGGCATCTTTGCATACCATGTACTAGTTAAAGGAAATTGTGCATGATGTGAAATGATTTCAGATTTATCTTTACCATAAAACAGAAGTGGTGACACTGAGAATCTTCTGTTTCTGTCTGTCCCACAAGTTTTTCTCTTTAATTTTCCCCTGTATCACATAATTATTTTATGAAGTAGAGCTTTCAGAGGATAAGATACAGTTCTTAAGTGTTTAGCTTGGTGGGTTTGGACAACTGTGTTCTTCCAAATACACTCCACTGGGAACAAGACACAGAACACTTTCATCACCCCAGGCAGTCTGCTAGAACCAACTGCTTCTTATTTCTATGACTATGAATAAGTATTTTCATACATGTATCTTTCATGCCTGGCTTCCTCTGCTCAATATCATGTTTTTTGAGCCACATTCATGTTGTCATGTATATCAGTTGCTTGCCTTGCCATTGTTGTTGAGTGGGATATATTCCATTTTCTCTGCATATCCACAATTTATCTATCCTTTTCCCCAATGATCGACATCTAGCTTATATCCAGAGTTAGGCTATCATGAATATAGCTGCTGTGAGAATGGCTGGGCAAAATTTTTTGTGGCCACACCATTATATTTCTCTGGGTAAATATCCAAGAGGGGAATTTCTGGGTCACTGGGTAAATTGATGCTTAACTTTATAAGAAATTAACAAACAGCCCTCTAAAATGGTTGTAACATCTAATACTTTCCCCAGCAAGCGATGTAATGTTCCAGCAGCTGCTCCAGTTCCTAACACATGTTTTGTCAACTTAGGTTTCTGTTTTGTTTGTTTTTGCTATTCTAGTGGTCATAAAATGGTAATTCATTGTGGTTGGAATTTGTATTCCTTGTTGAGTAACAATATTGAACACCCTTTCCATCTACTTATTGGCTATCTGTACATCTTTTACAGTGTATGTTCAAGCCTTTTCCACATATTAAGGTGTCTGTGTATCTGCATTGTAAAAAGGGTTGGCATTCTTTATACACTGTGTACATGAATTCTTTGTCAGACAGCCATACAGTAAATATTGTTTATCCAGTCTGTGGGATGAACCATAAATGCAACCATATCTACCACCAGGAATTTCAGTGATATGAACCAATAAAATCCAGCTTTTTAAAGGTCAACTAAATTGAGTCCAACTAAAGGATTCTGTCCTTTGTAACGGGGAGTTCTGATCAGAGACACTGAGAAGTGCCTACCCTCAAGGAGCAGGCACGAGGATTAAATGAGACTGAAGATGACAACACACAGAAAGTGTTTAACACAGCCTCCAGCACATAATAAACTGCTTTTGTTGTTTTCACTAACACAAAACAAACAAACAAACAAAAAGCAGCCCTTTCTATTATCAAGAAAACAGTATTTCTATAGGAGGAGAGACGCCAGAAGAAACCATGAGAATCCATGGGATAATCTTATAATCGAATATGAAAAGGCGTATCAAATCAACTTTCCAGCAAAAGGCTGGAAGATTATTAGGCAACAGAAAGACTTGGAAAGGACGATGGCTGAGGGGATATAGTTTATAGGCAAACAAAAGGGGAGGTCAATAGGATGAAAAAAGCCCAGCAGGATCCAAATACCTGCAGTATTCAGGCAAGGCTGCAGTGTGTAATGCAGGCTAGGACATGACGGGAGATGAGGTTAGGGATGCAGGTGAGGTCAGATTACTACGGTCTTTGCCACACAGTGTTTATTCTACACACCTAGTTTCTCAAAGTGCATCCTGAGAGCAGTATTATGAACACCAACATTATCTGGAAGCTTACTATTATTGATCAAATCAAAAACTGAAATTTTAAAACATTCCATGTGATTCATATTCAAATGAAGTCTAAAAGCACTGTTATAAACAATGAGAGTTATCTGAAGATTTGGCCAGGAGAATAATTTGATGAGATGTACAGGTTAGGAAGGGGTTTCCCTTGTAGCTCAGTCGGTAAAGAATCTGCCTGCAATGCAGGAAACCCAGATTCAATCCCTAGGTAGTGAAGATTCCGTGGAGAAGGAAATGGCAACCCACTCCAGTATTTTTGCCTGGAAATCTCATGGACAGAGGAGCCTGGCAGGCTATAGTCCATGGGGTCGCAAGAGTTGGACACGACTTAGCAACTAAACCACCACCACAGGCTTGGAACTTGGAGGCACCATGGAGAATGGTTTGAAAGGGGCTAGATCACAGACAAGATCATTTAAGGGTCCATTGTGGTTAGAGCTTAGCAGATCTTAGGAGTTAGTGCTATTTTTGGTTAAAACACTTTCAGGACTCAACTTATATTTCCAGCATCCTTCCAGTACTGTTTTCTAAGAACTTTCCAGAGACTCTGACTAATATTCCTGTGAACCTGTGTTTGTTGCTCAGTCGTGTCAAACTTTTTGCGATTTCATGGACTATAGCCCATCCATGGAATTCTCCAGGCAAGAATGCTGGAGTGGGTTGCCATTTCCTTCTCTGAGGGATCTTCCCAGCCCAGGGATCAAACCCGGGTCTCCTGCATTGCAGGCAGATTCTTTACCATCTGAGCCATCAGGAAAGCCCTCCTAAACCCTAGTAGCAATCATCATCATTATAATATTCAGGGTTATTTGACAAATGATGAATTATGCCAGACACTACAAAGGGAACCCTCTGCATATTACTTCTAATTCTCATAGCAACCTTGAAATACTGGCAACTGTAATAGACATGCATTTGTCTTCCTTTCCTGCATTCACTTTCCAGTTAAGACCCGGTAAGACTCCATATTTTCAGACAAGTGGTTCTACAGTGACTGACACCACCCTTCAGTTCAGTTCAGTTCAGTCGCTCAGTTGTGTCCGACTCGTTGTGAACCCATAAACCACAGCATGCCAGGCCTCCCTCTCCATCACCAACTCCCAGAGTTTACCCAAACTTACGTCCATTGAGTCAGTGATGTCATCCAACCATCTCATCCTCTGTCATCCCCTTCTCCTCCTGCCCTCAATCTTTCCCAGCAACAGGGTCTTTTCAAATGAGTCAGCTCTCCGCATCAAGTGGCCAAAGTATTGGAGTTTCAGCTTCAAAATCAGACCTTCCAATGAACACCCAGGACTGATCTCCTTTAGGATGGACTGGTTGGATCTCCTTGCAGTCCAAGGGACTCTCAAGAGTCTTCTCCAACCCCACAGTTCAAAAGCATCAATTCTTTGGTGCTCAGCTTTCTTTATAGTCCAACTCTAACATCCACACATGGCTACTGGAAAAACCATAGCCTTGACTAGACGGACGTTTGTTGACAAAGTAACGTCTCTGCTTTTTAATATGCTGTCTAGGTTGATCATAACTTTCCTTCCAAGGAGTAAGTGCCTTTTAATTTCATGGCTGCAATCACCATCTGCAGTGATTTTGGAGCCCCCAAAAATAAAGTCTGACACTGTTTCCACTGTTTCCCCATCTATCTGCCATAAAGTAATGGGACTGGATGCCATGATCTTAGTTTTCTGAATGTTGAGCTTTAAGCCAACTTTTTCACTCTCCTCTTTCACTTTCATCAATAGGCTCTTTAGTTCTTCCTCACTGTCTGCCATAAGGGTGGTGTTATCTGCATACCTGAGGTTACCAATATTTCTCCCGGCAGTCTTGATTCCAGCTTGTGCTTCTTCCTGCCCAGCGTTTCTCATGATGTACTCTGCATATAACTTAAATAAACAGGGTGACAATATACAGCCTTCAGGCACTCCTTTCCTGATTTGGAACCAGTCTGTTGTTCCATGTCTGGTTCTAACTGTTGCTTCCTGACTTGCATACAGATTTCTCAAGAGACAGGTCAGGTGGTCTGGTTTCCCATCTCTTTCAGAATTTTCCACAGTTTATTGTGATCCACACAGTCAAATGCTTTGGCATAGTCAATAAAGCAGAAATAGATTTTTTTCTGGAACTCTCTTGCTTTTTCAATGGTCCAACGAATGTTGCCAATTTGATCTCTGGTTCCTCTGCCTTTTCTAAAGCCAGCTTGAACATCTGGAAGTTCACGTATTGCTGAAGCCTGGCTGGGAGAATTTTGAGCATTACTTTACTAGCATGTGAGATGAGTGCAACTGTGTGGTAGTTTGAACATTCTTTGGCTTTGCCTTTCTTTGGGATTGGAATGAAAACTGACCTCTTCCAGTCCTGTGGCCACTGCTGAGTTTTCCAAATTTGCTGGCATACTGACTGCAGCACTTTCACAGCATCATCTTTTAGGAGACACCACCCTTAGCTCCATCTTAACAGTCAGTGGACTGGCTTCCCTGATAGCTCAGCTGGTAAAGAAACTGCCTGCAATGCAGGAGACCCCAGTTTGATTCCTGGGTCTGGAAGATCTGCTGGACAAGGGATAGGCTACTCACTCTAGCATCCTTAGGCTTTCCTTGTAGCTCAGCTATTAAAGAATCCTCCTGCAATGTGGAAGACCTGGGTTCGATCCCTGGGTTGGGAAGTTCCCCTGGATAAGGGTAAGGCTACCCACTCCAGTAATCTGGCCTGGAGAATTCCATGAACTGTATAGTCCATGGGGGTCGCAAAGAGTCGGACATAACTGAGCGACTTTCACTTTCAACAGCCGGTGGTAATTGGTTCTGGGAAGGTCATGTGATCTAGTGAAAGCCAATAAGAAGCAAGAAAATGTCTGGGGTCCTTGTCAAGGAGTTCCTACTGGAGTTGCCCAAGGAGATGCTCAGCCTGTCTATGAAAACTGTCATGGGAAGGTGAGAAGCTGTGACATCTGGAACAATGGAAGTTATTTATACTACCAAGAGGGAAGACACTCTGAGGTTAAGACTACCACTGAAGAAGTTCACAATCTGGAAAAAAGGTCCGTAAAGCTTGACAAAGCAAAACGTTCTCCTGAGGGTCTTTTTCGACATTCTTCTCTCGTGTTGCTTGCATCTGTGCTTGTTTTCTTTTTTTAATTTCTCCTTTTAATCTATTTACATCATTTAGTAGTTTTTCTACGGCTCTCTCACTGTGTTCTACTTTTTCACATATACTCTTTAATTCATCTTGTAAAGAGGTATACATTTCATTTATCTTCTGTACCTCCTTTAAAGATCCATCTTCTTTAAAAAATTCAGAGCTGTGTGTTTTTACTGCTCGACTGAAACCAGCCGATGCACAGGAACCAGATGAAGTTTTATAACCCAGTTGTTCGGACATGCCCAGATTGGCCACCACTAAAGGTATCCTATGAAAAAGTCCTTTCTGAGGTTTATATAAGGCGTGCTCCAGCCGATGAGTAGAGCAGCTTTCTGTTATTATACTTGGTGTTAGTAACAGAAAAACAAGTTCCCGGCTTGAAAGATGCTGCTGTAAGTTTCTGTGAAGCAGTCTCTCTCTAAATGTCATGATCTGGTCTGAATGACGTCGGAATTTGTACCAACCAACCACATCCTTCTTGACATTTGATAATATTTTCTTCAGTGCCTGCTCATTTACTTCACCGGAAGAATTATAAAAGCTAAAAAGCTGATAGCATGAAATGTATTTCTGAATGTCGTGTCCGAGTCGGTGTTCAGGTGCTGGAAGGCGAGCGCGCCGAGCACAAATCCAGAGAGCATCGCCGACGTGCTCTCGCCCTCCATGCTTCCGTCGCCGCCATGTGTTATCTCCTTGAAAAATAGGCGCATTTCTGGAAGTAACTGTACTACCGCCCACCCTCTCGGTGGGGTAGACAACCTAACCCTAATGGTGGAATACACAGACTTTCCTGAAGCTAGTCCAGCTCGTGGTGCCCTGCCGGTGACCAAGCGGAAAGCCTCAGACACGGATGATGGCTGGCAGTTCAAGAAGTCACGGCTAGGAGAGATACAGACCAGACCCTCTAAAACAGACAGCAATAGTAGTAACCAAGAAAAAGCATCCACAGTGAGCAGCCCAGAAACAGATGAAGAGTTTGAGAGAATGAAGGGTTCTGGTGAATATCCAGAGTCTCCTACCTTCTGATTCTTTTGGGCCAAAAGGAGATTTTTGATCAGCTGAAGGGGAAAGCCGGATGTGGGGTTTTTTTGTTTTTTTAACTGTGTTCAGCTCTGCAGTAATACATAGGGAAGTTCTAGTGCGCTTATTTTATAAAATACTTTAAATTGAATCAGTCCAGAATTTTGAGTACAGAACAAGCCTGGTAATGCAGTGTATTTGGATCAGCACTTGTTCAGTTAGGTGAAAAAGCCCATTAAGTGGGACTCAAATGATACATATAAATATGAATGGTGTCTATCACAGAGATTTCATTTTAACATAAAGCAGAAGCACATATTCATTTCTCAAACTTTTGTCGGGCCAGGAACATTTTTATGACTATACTGGAGTTCCTGGGCTTCCCTGGTGGCTCAGATGGTAAAGAATCTGCCTGCAGTGCAAGAGACCTGGGTTCAGTCCCTGGGTTGGGATGACCCCCTGAAGAAGGGAAGAATACCCATTCCAGTATTCTTGCCTGGAGAATGCCACAGACAGAGAAGCCTGGCATTCTACAGTCCATGGGGCCACAAAGAGTCGAACACACCCGAACAGCTAACACTACTGGAGTTCCTATGTGAATCACACCCATCACTTAGGTAAGCCCCAGTTTTAGTTTCTTTAAAGACGTTTGCAAAGCAGCCTAAGTACAAAAGGCTACTAGGGTTTTTTCATTTCCCACTCCCAATCTTATTTGTCTTAACCACACCTAATTTGACTTTTTTTAAAGTTAGTTGCCTTCAATCAGGTCTTCTCAAAGCACTTTACTTGGTTTTCATTGCAATAGTAATGTCTTTTTAATGCTTATATTCATCAATACAGAAACAGAACTGACAAAGATCTGGGAACAAAATAACTGATTATTGGTAATACAGAACTCAACAGTTGTGGGCTTCTATGTGGTTTTTAAGGAGGATATAAAGCCCCTGTTCAGTGAGTTGGTTAAGTGAAGGTTAAGAGCACTTTCATGGTTTGGTTTTTGCATGTCTTTTCCATAACAGAATTTCCCATGAAGACACATCACATGAAGCCTTCATGTTTTACTCTCTGGGTGAAATGCTGAACCCACACATTGCTCTTCCATCAGTGACTTCCTAAGTGATGGTTTTTTTAATATTAGCTATGAATTTGCTGTCATCTTTTATTTATGTGTTAACAGACATTAGTTACTGTGGGGCGCTTATGGAGCCCACATAGTACCTGGGATGATGTGTACGAATATGAGTTGCTGTTGGGATTGCTTCACTGATTACTTAAGCAGCACAGGACAGGAGAGGAAATAGGGTTCTGTCTGAGCCCTAATTTTAAAATAAGCTTGATGTCCCAACCTTCAGGGAATGAGGAGAAAAAGAATGTTTGTAAGACATTTTTTTCTCATTCTATGTCTTTTGGGGATTTGTTTGTATTACTGGAGTAAGAGATGTAGAACAGATTGCGTATGGATCGGCTTACTTAGAGGACACTACTAGTTTATGATAGACTAGTCCAGAGCTGAGTGTTGGGTCCTGTGACAGACTGCACCACTGGCCATCCCCATGTGACATCTGCAGAGAGAAGACGCCTGGTCCCAATCAGGCTTACTTACCTGCTTGTTAGGAAATCTTCCTTAACAATTTCAAATCCACACCCTGTCCTGTGGGATTTGTACATTACACAAGCATCCCACTGCCCTGCACCCATACTCTACAATCCTGTTCACAACAAAAAATCTGGGAATAAAGTCAAGTTCCAGTACAAGTCAGCCCTGCCGTGTTTGACATCACACTGTCAGTAGTGTGTTGTATGAACTGTTTGGGGGGCCAGATTTAAGTGAAGACTCCACGGTAACAATTTTTTAAATGTATGTGTACGTTAAATGTAACAAGTGTTAACATTTTAAAATATATGTGTATGTAAATGTGACAAGTATTAACATTTTATTTTATTTTTAAGTATTAACTTTTTAAATAATCTGATTTACCTAATGAGCATTCTGATGAAGAGGAAGCCTCACTCCTGAAACACTTTTTACTCATGATCCCAAATTACTATAAGAATTAAAAACTTATTATAGTTTGACAAGATTTAGCCTGTTTTTCTACTCAGTGGTTATTAAATCTTATAGTTTGAGCCAGTATTAGCACCACACAACCACTTATTGCAAAATGTTTATTGGTAATAACTTTATATAATTTACTCCCTATATTTGATGTTACAAACTTTAGGGTCTTTGAGATAGGCAGGATCCTTGTATGTAACTGGCATAAACCCTGTGAAAAAAGAATGAAAGTTCTTCACAAAAGACAATGAGCAAAATTTTGTTTAGCATAATTCAGTTTTTCAGATGCTCTTACCCAATATTTGAGCTCTCTTAATTGCTTTTGTGATTTCTTTTTGTTTCTTCCCACAAAGACCTATAAAAGAAAATACTTTCTTATTCATAAAAAAAAATGCCAACATTCAAAATGCCTGACAGTTATGTCACAGAAGGGCTGGAAAACTGTATAGAGCCTGAGACTAAGTACCTTGGGCTTTGTGGGCCACGAGATCTCTGTCATCATTAATTCTGCTCTTGTAGCTCAGACATTGTGGAAACTAAGCTATTTAGCAAGTGGCAGATCCGGTCTGGCCTGTAGGCAATAGGCCCCTGGTTTAAATGAGGGCCTGAGGATGACTACAGTGTATTCCAGAACAGCAAAGCCCGAGTTCTCTCTGTTGTCACCCTATAGTTAACTGAGTATAAGAAGATATGCAAAATAATTACCCTTTCAGGCTCAGAAGAGACTTTCTCAAAGTATCCATAGTTTTTGGTCTAATAGTAATTTGTGGCAATATTTGAAAATGCCCGTTTTTTTAAATAACAGAAGTAGGCTTATCTACATTTAAATTGCTGTAATAGAAAACAAAATACCTGTTATGTGCCTTCCATAAATGCATCCAGTAAATGGAGAAATAAACTGGGATAAAAGCTGGTTTGAGTTATATTTGGAAAGGAAAAAAATTTTATGTTAATATGCTTGTATTCAACCTTGTGTACATTTCAAAACACAAACCTTATGTCACCTTCAAGCTATAAAAGGCTTATTAATAAATTTTAGACAAACTTCAAAAATAAAAAAAAAAAAAAAAAAAAAAAAAAAAAAAAAAAAGACTACCACTGAAGACCACAACTACAGAAAATCACAAAAAATATAGCTAGATTCCCTGATGAGAAAATGAAGCTCATGCTGATCAAGGCACACCTAGGATGAGTTACCTCTGAAATCTTCTGTTAAATAAACCTATTCTTTGTTGTTATTTAGGCCAGCAGTTCTAACAACTGTCACCAACAGTTACTCAACGAACAAAGTGCCATCATTTTCATTTTCCAACTAAGACGCTGAAAATTAAAGCAGCTAAATTATCTGTTTGATCACATAGCAGATATTTAAAATCAAATTTGTCTCACCCAAAAGCCCATGCTCTTTCAACTAAGTTGTGATCCTTCTCAAACTTAACAATTTTTGAATCAACATTAAAAAACATAAATGAGGAATAAGATTTAATTGAAAACTATATAATGCATAATTTATACAACCAAGCGGGAAAAAGTCACAGCTTGAGAAAGTAAAGTATTTTTCCATCTGTCACTCATGTAATTATTTAATTTTAACTTGCTAGGTCATTTGGGGAATGTCTGCTGAAAGCCTATATTACATGTGGGCACTGTATTAGAAATACAAAAATGAATGAGAATTATCCTAAATGTGCATTCACCAAACAACAAAACCTCAATAAATAAATAAATAAATAAAGACAGTTTTTTTTAAGGAGAAACAGACAAATCTGCGGTTAGAGTTGGCCACATTAACACTCCAATCTCAGCAAATGATAGAACTACTAGACCGAAAATCAGCAAAGAAATGGAACTTCTGAACAGAATTAGCCAATGGGTCCAGTGAACACATACAAAACATTCCATCCAACAAAGCAGAATGCATATATACTCTGACATATATATATATATATATATATATATATCACTAGATATATAGATTTATTTAATGAGAAAGTATATTCTTCTAAGGCAGATCATAGTCTGACATAAAATAAATCTCAACGAATTTTAAAGAACTGAAATCATACAAAGAATTTTCTTTGACCACAATGGAACCAAACTAAAAAATGATAATAGAGAGATAACAGGCAAACTCTCTAAACATTTGGGAAATACACAACATGCTTCTAAATAATTTATGAGTCTAAAAGAAAGCCTCAAAGGAAATAAGAATTATATATAACTAAATGAAGATATATCAAAATATTTGGGATGCAGCTAATGCAGAGCAGAAATCTATAGTATTAAATGTTTACTCTAGAAAAATGGGAAAATAAAAAATCAAAAGGCTAACCTTATACCTCAGGAAACTAGAAAAAGAGCAGAATAAACCTAAAGCAAGCAGAAGAAAGCTATGATAAAGGTAAGAGCAAAAATCAACAAAACTAAAATAAGAAAACAATGGAGAAATCAATGAAACAAAAAACTGTTTCTCTGGGGGGGAAAAAATCAATAAAATTGGTAAAGCACAAGAAAAACTGACAAAAATAAAAACAGAGAAGATTACAAGTCAACAGTATCACAAATGAAACTGGGAATACCACTATAGATCTTAGAAACATTAAAAAGATAATAAGGAACAACCACATACAACAGTACATTCATAAATTTAACAATTTAGAAGAAATAGACAATTCTTCAAAAATCACAAACTACTAAAATCAATGAAGACGAAACAGAAAGTGTGAATAGTCCTATAACTTTTAAAGACATTGAATACATAATTTTATCACTACCAGAAGAGGAGATCTCCAGACGCAGGTGCTTTTACTGGAGAATTCTAACAAACATTTCAAGAATAAAATGCTGACTGTATATAATCTCTTTTCAAAAATAGAAGAGGAAGAGCCGCTTTTCAAATCACTTCATGAAGCCGGGATTCTCTTTTATAAAAAAGATAAAGACAATACCAAATAGAAAAACATAGATCAATATTTCTCATGAATTTAGATGCAAAAACACTTTAAAAATATTAACTAATTTGACAACATATAAAAAGAATTATACACCATGACCAAGTGGAATTTAAGGTTTCTCCAGTGACTCAGACGGTAAAGCATCTGCCTGCAATGTGGGAGACCTGGGTTCGATCCCTGGGTCAAGAAGATCGTCTGGAGAAGGAAATGGCAACCCACTCCAGTACCCTTGCCTGGAAAATCTCCTGGACAGAGGAGCCTGGTAGGCCACAGTCCATGGGGTGGCAAAGAGTCGGACATGACTGAGCGACTTCACTCACTCATTCAAGTGGAATTTACTTCAGGTGTGCAAGGTCAATTCAAAAATCAATCAGAAAGAAAAACCAATCAGTATAATTCATCATAACAAACTAACGATGAAAAAGTAAATGTACCAAAATCATTTGACAAAATGAAACGCAGCTGGCTCAGCAGTAAAGAATCTGCCTGCCAATGCAGAAGATGCAGGTTCGATCCCTGGGTAAGCAAGATCCCCTGGAGAAGGATGTGGCAACCCACTCCAGTATTCTTTCTGGGAAATCCCATGGACAGAGGAGCCTGGTGGGATATGGTCCATGGGCTTGAAAGTGAAAAAGTTAAAAAGTAAAAGTGCTAATTGCTCAGTCATGTCCGACTCTTTGTGACCCCACAGACTGTAGCCCATCAGGTTCCTCTGTCCATGGAATTCTCCAGGCAAGAAAACTGGAGTGGGTTGCCATTCCGTCCTCCAGGGCATCTTCCCAACTCAGAGGTGGCAAGAGTTGGATACAACTTAGCAGCTAAAACAACACCACCACCATTCATGATAAAAACTGTCAGCAGGTTAGAAATTGAGGGGGACTAGATCAACTTGCTAAAGATCATCTATAAAAAACCATAGCTAACATCATAAGCGCTGAGAGACATACATGCTTTTTCACTATTATCAGAAACAAGGCAACATGTCCACTCTCAACACTCTCATATGACACAGAACCAGAAGGTTCAGCCACTGTGGCATGGCAAGAAAATAAAAGTAAAAGCTAACCAAATTAGGGAAAATAAAACCACCCCTTTTTGCAGACATGACTGTCAACCTAGAAAATCCCAAGCCATCTACCTCCAAAACCCTTCCAGAACTAATAAACGTGTTCCTCAAGGTTGCAAGATACAAAATCAACACACAAAAATCAACTGAATGTTCATACTAACCATGAATGTGTATAAACCAAAATTTAAAATATAGTATCATTCACAACTTCTCCAAAGAAAATAAAACACTGAATTATAAATTTAAGAAGACATGCACAGGTTCTGCATGCCAAAAATTACAAAATACTAATAAAAGTAATCAAAGAACATCTAAATAAATGAAGAGGCATATCACGTTCAGGAATTGGAAGATTCTACATAGTAAATATGTCAAGTACCACCTAGTTGATTTGTATATTTAATGAATTCCTGTCAAAATCCACACAAGGTTTTTGTAGAAGTAGACAAATACACTTGAAAATTTACTTGGCAAAACACAAGCACTGAAATATTTAAAACAATCTCAAAAATAAAAATATGGGAGAAGGAATCACTCACTTTAAGGTTTACTATAGTAATCAGGACAGTGTGTACTAGTAAAAGGTGAGACACACAGGTCAATGAACATAACAGATAACTCAGAAATAGATGCAAAAAGAAACATGACCAATTGATTTTTGTCTAAAGTACAAAAGCAGTTCAAAGAAGGAAAGGAAGCCTTTTCAACAAATGATGTTGGAGCAATCAGTTTGTACAGGCAAAAACCTGAACATGGACCAAAACCTGAAACCTTAGAGGAAAGTTAACTCAAAGTGGATCATGGACTTAAGTGTAAAATTGTAACACTTTTAGAATAAAGACAGGAAAAAAATCTTTGAGGCTTAGACAAAGAATTCCTTTGAGATCTAGGTTAGATAAAGGATTTTTTAGACACCAAAAACCCGATTCATAAAAGTAAATTCTGATAAACTTCACCTCATCAAAATTACAACTTTTACTCTGCAGAAGACCCTAGCAAGAAGATAAAAAGACAGTCTACAGACTAGAAGAAAATATATGCAAATCACTTATCTGACAAAGGTCTAAATATCTAGAATTTATAAAGAACTTTCAAAACTCAGCATTAAAAGTCAAGCAATTCATAGTTAGAAAATATGCGCAAGGCATGAACTGGAATTTCATTTCATTATAGCAAATAAGCACATGAAAAGACAATCGACATCATTAACCATTACAGAAATGCAAATCAAAGCCACAATGAGGTGTTACCACACACCCATCTTAAAAATAGAGATGACTCAAATGTTGGCGAACATGCAGAGACACTGGATCACTCATACATCACTGCTAGGAATGTAAAATGGTACCACTCTGGACAACAGTTTGACAGTTTCTTATAATACTAACCATGTGACTATCATATGATTCAGCAATTGCACTCCTGGGCAGTGAGGCCAGAGAAACAGAAACTTACATTCACAGCAAAACCTGCACATGAATGTTCACAGCAGCTTTATGTCTAACTGTAAACAGCCCAGAAGTCTTTAAACAGATGAACAGTCAAACAAATTGAGTTACAGCCATACCATGGAATACTGCTGAGCAATAAAAAGGAATTATAAATATATGCAACAACTTGGAAGAATCTCCAGGAAATTACATGAAGTGAAAACAAGCCAACCTCAAAAGGTTACATGCAGCATGCTTCCATTTATATAACATTCCTGAAATGACAAAGTTCTAGAAGTGGAGAAGAGAATAGTAGCTGGCAGGGCATTGTGGGGAGTGGTGCTGGAGGAAACCGGGTGTGTCTATAACAGGGCAACATGAGGGAACTCTTGTGTTGCTAGGAACTCTGCTATCTTTTGGCTGTGGACTCACAAATCTGTACATGAAATTAAGCTGCGCACAACTAAACATTTATGCACCTATGAATACACGCACACACATGAATGAGTTCAAGTGGAACAGTAAATCTAAGATCAGTAGATTTCATCAATGTCAGTATCTTGGATGGGATATTGTATTACAGTCCCTGGTGGTTCAGATGGCAAAGTATATCTGCCTGCAATGCAGGAAGATCCCCTGGAGAAGGAAATGGCAATCCACTCCAGTATCCTTGCCTGGGAAGTCCTATGGATAGAGGAGACTGGCGGGCTACAGTCCATGGGGTCACAAAGAGTCAGGCAACTAACACTTTCACTGGCAACATGTTACCAAGCTTCCATTCAGGAAAACCGCATTAAGTGTCAGGTGTGATCTCTCCCTATTATTTCTTACTATTGTCTGTGAATTCATGATCATCTCAGAATAAAAAGTTTCCTTTTTTTTTTTTAATGAGTGATCAGTCTCCACTCACTCATTGTGCAGGAGGTGGTGATCAAAACCATCCCCAAGAAAAAGAAATGCAAAAAGGCAAAACAGTTGTCTGAGGAGGCTTTACAAATAGCTGAGAAAAGAAGAGAAGCAAAAGGCAAAGGAGAAAAGAAAAGATATATCCATCTGAATGCAGAGTTCCAAAGAATAGCAAGGAGAGACAAAGAAGCCTTCCTCAGTGAACAATATGAAGAAATGGAGGAAAACAATAGATTGGGAAAGACTAGAGATCTCTTCAAGAAAATTAGAAATGCCAAAGGAACCCTTCATGCAAAGATGGGCACAATAAAGGACAGAAACGGTACGGACCTAAGAGAAGCAGAAGATATTAAGAAGACGTGGCAAGAATACACAGAAGAACTATACAAAATAGATCTTCATGACCCAGATAATCAATGGTGTAATTACTCACCTAGAGCCAGACATCTTGGAGTGTGAAGTCAAGTGTGCCTTAAGAAGCATCACTACAAACAAAGCTAGTGGAGATGATGGAATTCCAGCTGAGCTATTTCAAATCCTAAAAGATGATGCTGTTAAATGCTGCACTCAATATATCAGCAAATTTGGAAAACTCAGCAGTGGCCACAGGACTGGAAATGGTCAATTTCCATCCCAATCCCAAAGAAGGTCAATGCAAAAGAATCTTTAAACTACTGCACAATTGCACTCATTTCACATGCTAGCAAAGTAATGCTCAAAGTTCTCCAAACTAGGCTTCAACAGTACATGAACGGAGAATTTCCAGATGTTCTAGCTGGATTTAGAAAAGGCAAAGGAACCAGAGATTAAATTGCCAACATTCGTTGGATCACAGAAAAAGCAAGAGAATTCCAGAAAAACAACTACTTCTGCTTTATTGACTATGCTAAAACTTTTGACTGTGTGGATCACAACAAAGTTTGGAAAATTCTTAAAGAGATAGAAATACCAGACCAACTTACCTGCCTCCTGAGAAACCTGTATGCAGGTCAAGAAGTAACAGAACTGGACATGGAACAGACTGGTTCCAAATTGGGAAAGGAGTACATCAAGGATGTATGTTGTCACCCTACTTATTTAACTTATATGCAGAGTACATCATGCGAAATGCCAGGCTAGATGAAGCACAGGCTAGAATCAAGACTTCAGGGAGAAACACCAATAACCTGATATGCAGATGACACCAAACTTATGGGAGAAAGTGAAGAGGAGCTAAAGAGCCTCTTGATGAAGATGAAAGAGGAGAATGCAAAAGCTGGCTTAAAACTCAACGTTCAAAAAATGAAGATCATGGCATTGGGTCTGATCACTTCATGACAAATAGATGGGGAAACAGTGGGAACAGAGGCTGACTTTTTTTTCCTGGGCTCCAAAATCACTGCAGATGGTGACTGCAGCCACAAAATTAAAAGACGCTTGCTCCTTGGAAGAAAAGCTATGACAAACCTAGCTAGTGTATTAAAAAGCAGAGACATTATTTGATGACAAAGGTCTGTCTGGTCAAAGCTATGGTGTTTTCAGTAGTCATGTATGGATGTTAGAGTTGGATGATAAAGCTGAGTGCTGAAGAATTGATGCTTTTGAATTGTGCTTGAGAAGACTCTTAAGAGTCCCTTGCACTGCGAGGAGATCCAACCAGTCCATCCTAAAGGAAATCAGTCCTGAATATTCATCAGAAGAACTGATGCTGAAGCTGAAGCCCCAACACTTTGGCCACCTCATGCAAATAGCCGACTCATTAGAAATAAGACCCTGATGCCGGGGAAGACTGAAGGCAGGAGGAGAAGGGGATGACAGAGGATGAGATGGTTGGATGGCATCAATGACTCAATGGACCTGAGTTTGAGCAAGCTCCAGAAGTTGGCGAAGGACAGGGAAGCCTGGTGTTCTGCAGTTCGTGGGGTCACAAAGATTCAGACACGACTGAGCGAATAAACAATAGTCTCCACTCAACAGAAGCTCATGGTCTTAGAAAAGGACAAACATTTAAAGAAATAGCTCAACTTGAGTGTGATAACTTTCAAGCGTGTGCGATCAATGCAGGGACGAAGTGGATGTGACTCTGATAGGTGAGCTGACACTTTATGACATGTGTAGACATGTGGGGGAAACAGAACTGGAAGGATAGAACTAATGTCCTATCTCCACTGTGGACACGCACTCACACACACAGAAGAACTGACCAGAGAAGCATCATAAAGGGCGGATTTTGTCCAGATAATGAATCTAGCAAAGGGTGCCACTGACTTGTCAATACTTTTTAAAAAAGTAAGACGATATGCACTGCAGATATAAGGACACCAAAATAAATGTCCACAGACAAACTTCCTTCTGGAAAGTATTGGTAGCAAGATATAATTTGAGGCAAATTGAACAGCATGCCATAAGGGCCCTCTCAGGATAGGAAGCCCCAAATCAGTAATCAGTAAGTAGCATCACAAAAGGAGCCTAATTCAGTCGTACCACTTTGCCACCCAGCCACCAAACAGACAGAGGCACCAGAATTTAACAGAGAAGTTGCTGACTGGACTGCCTCAGTCCCCAAAGGACCTCTGCATCCTACCTGAGGCTGTGGTCTCTTTGACTTTCTGATGCCAACTTCAATCATCCTCTTCTCCAGCTTGAAAAAACACTATAATAACAATAACAGTAACTAATAATTATTAAGTGCTAGTAGCAAGCATTGGGCTTCCCAGGTGGCGCTAGTGGTAAAGAACCCACCGCCAACACAGGAGATGAAAGAGACTGGGGTTCGATCTCTGGGTCGGGAAGATTCCTTAGAGGAGGGCATGGCAACCCACTCCAGTATCCTTGCCTGGAGAATCCCATGGACAGAGGAGCCTGGCGGGCTACAGTCCATAGGATCACAAAGAGTCGAACATGACTCAAGTGACTTAGCATGCGGTAGCAAGCATTAGTCAATGAATGAAACTCATTTAATGCATTATTTCACTTCATTATTCATGTTACGTGATCAAAGATAAGCATCCCAGAGGACATAAGGGCAAACAGAAGAAAACCCTGGGAAAATGTTGTGAAACTTTGGGACAAATAACAAGCTGGAACATGACTGTCCACATTCGAGGATACATTTAAAAGAGGATGAACACCACCTCCACCACCACAAGAAGCTTGTGAAAAGAACGTGGAACTTTGAAGGAGGATTTAAACATAACATACAACAAGCAGAGGAGGATCATATTTTCAAGAAAAACTGCTTGGGAAATTTTAGATACCATCTGCTTTTCGCTCTCAAGGAAATCACAGAAAACACAGACCTCATAAAATAAGAAGAAATAATAAGGCAATTTACTGCAGGAAAAAATAAAAGAGAATGCTGATAGAGTTAGGGAATTAATTCCAGAAAAGAAATAATGGTTTGCAGAATTAAAACATTAAAGGGGCTAAAGAGCTGCATTGACAATACAGGAAACTTCAGCTCCTTGTTGAGCAAAACAAATTGAAGAAGCTCTTTCTGAATGCACAAGAAAAAGGAAAGGAGATAAAACTAATTAGAAATGACTTTCATAGTGATTCCTATAGATATGTTGATGACAGTGATGCAAAATACAGACTCAAAATCCTGACAGAGAACACAGGACCGATGGGGTAGAAACTGTCTGACCACAGCCAGAAAGATACAGTTGGTCCTCACTTCATACTGATGAGACAGACATTTTTTATAAGCTACATTCTATAGACAAGGAAGTGGCAACCCACTCCAGTACGCTTGCCTGGAGAATCCCATGGACAGAGGACACGGTTCATAGGGTCTCAAAGAGTCAAACACTGAGCGATTGAGCATGCACAGATGAGGAAACTGAAGCCTTAATAACCTAGGGACCTGCTTCGGATTATGAGGCTTAGGAACAGAGCTGCAATTCACACCCAGAGGCTAGTCCGCCTCTAGAGAAGGGACAGGGGAACAGACAGAGGGAGACAGAGGAAGAAGAGAAACTGGATGCACAAACAGAAGAAATTAAAAAACTACAAAATGGAAGAGCTTGTTTTTTAATCATAGGAAAAAAGTGAAAATACAGCTTCATCTGGACACACCTCGATACCGCACAAGTTGGTTCCAGGACCCCCACTATTGATACACAACAAAGCAAATAAGATTTTGCTTTGTGAACTTTCTGGATCCCTCTCCTACCCACCTAATCTTTCTCCAGCCAGGGATATGGAAGCTGCAGATGACGACAGCCAACTGTATGCAGTTTTGATGAAACACTTGTAACCAGGAGACTGTATATGCAAGTAAACTGAAACTCCCTTGTTAAAGCAACAGAAAAGAAATTCTCTTGACTGAAATTGACCAAGGAAATGAAGGCCTTGTTTACCTTTCAAGAAAGAAAAAAATAAAGTCTATAAGAGTACTTGATAAGGAATGAATTAAATATATAGAAATAAAAACCTCCCCTGTGGGTAAGGCATGTCATAAAAGAACCAAACTCATGAATTGAGTGCTGAAAACATCTGCACGTAAAATTCCCCAGACCTCCAGCATAACACAATACCTGGAAAACCCTGAGTATCTGAGAAACGCTGGCTCCATCACGCCTAATGATGATACAAGGGAGGAACACTCAGTGAAGTCAAGAACAGGGAAAGGAAATTGTCTCAAGTTTTATTTTAGCATCATTCTGGGAATTTTTGGCAACGTGAAAGTATAAGACAAAGCAACAGATAAATTTTGGAAAGGAAGAAGTAACTATAATATTATCATTGGATCATATATACCACTTAAAAATCCAGATTCCACTAAACTTATTATAATTGTTCAGTTGGGGGTCCACAATACATATCATTAAGTTCTTATAGATTAAATTATGTACTTAACTTAAAATTCACTAGCTTCTCCATATGGCAATAATATCCAATTAAAAGGCGAAAGATTTATATGATCTGAAGAGAAACCAGAGTATAATAATATCCAGTTAGAAAGCATAATACCTGATCACCACATTCAGAAGAGCAACAAAAATGTAAAACAGCTTGAAATAACTTTATAGAAAAACACACACAACTCAGGTGAAAAATATTTATCCTTTGATGGAAAACATAAAGTGAACAGAATACACTGTTATACAAGCCAGGTTCTTAGATAAGACAACTCAATCCTGCATCGATTGGTGTTAAGTCCTTAAACATTAATCTACACATTTAATACCACTGACTAAAATCCACAGTGATTTTACTTGGAACTTGATAACATGATTCGAAAAATTATCAGCAAGCAAAAGAAGATCAGAAGAGTCCAAAAAACACTGCAAAAGAATAAGGGGGAAAGATGCAGTCTTAGCAAACAAAATATACAATAACAACAGCAACAAAATTATTTCTCAGACCATAACAGAGGTGGAATGAAATTTAAAAAAACAAAAAAAGAAAGAAAAGAAAATGACCCAAATATATGTGCTAAGTGCACCCTAAAGATATTTCAGATAGGTAGAAAAAGAATAATATTTTTAATAAATCAATCTGGATAGAAGACAAGGTAACTTATAAATGAAGAAACAATTAAAAATTGAATTATAAAAATAAACAGAAGAAAAGTTAAATAAAAATGTGTGTTTTCCTCCCCCGCTCTGTTTTTTCTCCATAGCACTCACTGGATTCTAAAATCTTCTATCAGTTCTGTATTATTTTGTTTACTATCTAGAATGGGGGTTCCCAGGTGGCGCTAGTGTCAAAGACCTGCCACTGCAGGAGACATAACAATTCCTAAGTTGGGAAGATCCCCCTGGAGGAGGGCATGGCAACCCACTCCAGTATTCTTGCCTGGAGAATCCCATGGACAGAGGGGCCTGGCAGGCTAAACCCGTGGGGTTGCAAAGAGTCAGACACGACTGAAAAGAGCTGGATACAGCTGAAGCGACTTAGCACGCACACAAGCATGCACCCAAGATGGCAAGATTTTTAACTATTAATCCCCAATGCCTTGGAAAGCTTCTAGTATATAGTAACTGAGTAAAAAATACATGCTAACTAAATAACAACGAATATTAGATTATGAAAAGTATATGATGTAAAAGAAACACACATAAAATATAAGACAAGTTAAATTTTGTCTTCATCAAAAAGGCAAATAAAATTATATGACAGAAGGGTAAAATATCTGCAACCCTAAAAGCTGACTCAGTTCAGTTCAGTTCAGTCACTCAGTTGTGTCCGACTCTTTGAGACCCCATGAATCGCAGCACGCCAGGCCTCCCTGTCCATCACCAACTCCCAGAGTTTACTCAAACTCATGTCCATCAAGTCGGTGATGCCATCCAGCCATCTCATCCTTTGTGGTCCCCTTCTCCTCCTGCCCCCAATCCTTCCCAGCATCAGGGTCTTTTCCAATGAGTCAGCTCTTCGCATCAGGTGGCCAAAGTACTGGAGTTTCAAAAGCTGACTAACTATGATTAAATGACTACCTTTCATAAAACAGTAAGAATGAAAAGGGACAAAGATGATATCCAAAAGAAAACATGCTAATGACCAATAAACATTTAAAATGTGTCACGTCATAAACACAAAAGAAATCATATAAAAAGTGAAATGTAATTTGTTTCTCCTTTGACTGGCAAGGAGTGATCATACTCTGGAGAAACTCTTGTGCCAGGAAGCAAAAATAAATTTTGGTATGACTTTTCTGGAGAGTAATGAAAATGTGTCAATTTTATATGAGCATGCCCATTTAGCAGCAATTCCATTTCAAAGAAATTGTCCTACAGAAAGGCCTGCACAAATACGGTATCCAGACAGATAGGAACATGGGCTTTTGATGCATTGCTATCATAATAATAAAATCACAACAACTTAAATGCCTCTGATATCAAATTAGGCTACATCAACACAATGGAATAAGGTGTGTTTTGTTACATACACTGGTCAGTCAGAACTACATGAATATTATCTGTTCCAAGCTGGGCAAAAGACAGGAAGTTACTGAGCAGTATGGTCATCCTGTCTGCATGTCTATACAACAGTGGTTCTCAACTTGTGGTTCCCCAGGCCAGCATTGTCAGCATCACCTGAGAGTTCGCCTGAAATTTCAGCACTCGGGCCTTATCCCACACCTACTGAATCATAAACTTATGCATAAACATAATGCACACTAAACACTGAGAACCAACAGCAAATTTTGAAAGACAGAGACCAAACTGTATAGAAAAACTGCCTTAGGGTATAGTTTCAAGGGAGATTTCATTTTTCCTCTTTATGTATGTTGATATTCCAATGATGCATATTGCACTTAAAATAAGGAAAATTATTTCTATCAGAGAGAGAAAGAAGGGAAGAGAGAAAGAGAGTGGGAAAAAGATTAAGAGAGAGATGCATGACTAACCAATAGAAAAATGGACAAGAGACTTAAATAGGTGGTGACATTCCCACAAAAAGGGCAAAAACTTTCTAACAAAGGTATGTTTTACACACTCAATTTGACTAGAATTAAAAGAAATCTGCATTAAAATGTAGCAGTTGTTTCCATTTATCTGATAAATATCATTAAGAAAAATAATAAGCTGAATGAATTCATAGCTATAGTGGACTCAGAGGTTTTGGGCAAATGAGAAAGTATGGGGAATTTATAGCAAAAAGTGTACAACTGGTCATATATTGGACCCAGTAATCCAACTAGGGATTTCTCCTAGTTAAATATTTGAGAATATTTTTTCAATAACAATAAAATATTGAAAGCATTCTAAATATTCTACTATATAAAATTGATTAAGAGAACCATGTTATACAGTGCTATTATAACAATTATTTCATCAAAAAGGATGGCATGACTATAGATATATGGATATAGAAATATAATAATATGTAGACTATCCAGAAAAAATATACCTGTCAACATTAAGAATTTAATATGTTAGGAGGTACTTTAAGAACTTTGTAATGGAATAATTCACTCAATCCTAACAACCATATGAGAAAGTAAAACCACCACTTTACAGATGAAGAAATGCATTTGGAGAGTTGGAATAACCTGCCTAAGACCACCAAGATATGAGTAGTGAGGCCAGCTTGTGCTGTCAGCATCCACGTATAATGCATGTAATATGATTTGTGTTGTTGGTGATGATTCACGGAGAAAAGTCTGAAAGGTTAGCCACTAAAACAAGAACAATGGTTATCTCTGGGTTACAGAATCAAAGGTAATTAAAATTTTGTTTCCTTCCAGTTTATCTTTTGTCTCTGAAGATTATATAAGACCTGTGATAAATATTTAACTGGGGACTCTTTTTTGGTATATTAACAGAAAAGAATGAGTAAGATCTCACTATGAGAGCAAGTCCTACAAAATCCAGCCAGCAAAGAAAGAACCTTTGAAAGGCACAGAGTTTTAAAAAGAAATGGTACTTTAAAGTAACAATGAGGTTCTGAATGTGGGTGGCATGGAAACCACTTATAACACCATCATCTCACTTCAAGACTGCAACTACCAAAAAAAAAAAAAAGTAAAGCTCAGGAAAATTATGGTTCCAGCCTGCTCTGTGAAAATTAAAATGGCAACGTATCCTCATTGAGGAGACTCCAACAACTGGGGTATTCAAATTGCACAGGACCTCTCTGTTCCATATATACCACCAGTCAGATTATTCCAGAAAGCCTTTATTTGCTCATTCAAGAGGTCACATATGTTAATACCTGTGCTAGGGAATCAACACTCTCAACTCAATGTCCAGGGAAATGGTGAAGGAGTAAGACAGGAGAGCATTCCTGATGCATACAGGTCTCTGCATGAGACTATGTCATACACAATCACAGCTCCAAGAGAGGACTGGAGGCAAACATCTGAACGATAGGGATGCTTCAGAACCTTACATGGCTCAACGCTTCCCAAATGCCAGCAGTCAATGATCAGATTTCTCCAATCAAGTCCCCTTTTTTGTGGGTGAAGTTGTCCTTGTAGATTATATGATTGCTCAAAGTTTTCACCGCCTCTCCTGTGGAAGGCTTATTTTTCTCCACCCCACTGACATCGGCTTCCCTGGTAGCTCAGACCGTAAAGAATCTGCCTACAAGGTGGGACAATGGAGTTTGATCCCTGGGTTGGGAAGATCCCCTGGAGAAGGGACTCCAGTATTCTTGACTAGAGAATTTCATGGACAGAGGAGCCTGGTGGGCTACAGTCCGTGGGGTCGCAAAGAGTGGACAAGACTGAGCAACTAACACCACTGATGTCAAAACTGTCTGTGTGACTTTCTTTGACCAATAAAATAAAAATGGAAGTTTCACATAAACACTTCTAATCAGAAACTTAAGAGTCACCATGTACCTACAGTATTCAGCTGCTATGTTCTCTTTTCTCTCTGGCATAAAACTGTTGATACAGCAGCTCTCTTAGCCTGAATTCTAGAGCAAATAAGTTATGTAGCATAATTATAGGAGGCCCAAAATGGACATGAAGTGTGAGAAATAAATCTTGGTGGTTGTTAAGCCAGGGACTTTGGGGCACTTTGTTACTGCAGCATATCTCAGTATAAACTGACTCATACATTATCATATCCATGCTTCCATACTTCGAGATGCACTCAACACCAAGACTCACTTCTTCTAGGAGCTCTGTGACCACTGTCTGCATTGTTAGAGATAAAAAAAGCTGGCCTATGTGCATCTTCCGTGTTGGAATTGAAAGAGTTTTGAACTCTCCTTTGAATTTGATGGTTTATATCACTAGTCCCACTCTGGCACAGAATGGCAGGCTGATGTCCTTGTCCCTTCCACCTGGCTCAAGCTCACCATGCAATTATATCAAAAACCTCTCCTTTCTCCCAGGATGTCACACACCCTCTGTCACTCCTGTGATGACAGGATATGAGAAGCAATGGACAGCTTCCCCAGCAGAGAATGAAGTGGCCTTCAGACAGCAGCCAAAAGATGACAAACAGGAAATCCCTTGTTCCAGCCAATATCCTCGAGGGCCTGTGGTTTATCCCGCCTTGCATAAAGACATTTACAGTTTGAGTAACACTGTTTTCTAGGAGTCTAGGATTCTGGTTGTTATTCGTGGTTCTACCCACTGACAACAAAGTATAGTTGTCACTGGCAATAAAATGCAAGCATCTGCTTTCTGAATGGTTTTTGAGCAGTACTTTTGGACCTCTGCAAACCTACCACTGACTATTACAGGGGAAGACTTGGAAGAAAATGAAAATATAGGGAGCACTGGGAATGGTCAAGAAGCACCAGTAACAACAACAGGAAAAACAATAATAACATTAGTATGAAATATAACACCTAATAACAGCTTGCGTTTGATGGCACATAAGTGTTCCAAGGTCCCCACTTGTGTTAGTTCTTTTGCCATTCCTAACTTACCTGAAAATAAGGTACAATTTATTATGCATACTTTAAAGATGACAAAATTAGGAGATTAAAAAGGTAACTTGCAAAGAATCATATCATAATTCAATGAAATATTTTAAATTTGAACGTGGGTCTCTCAGCATCAGAGTCTGAGAACCAGTTCATCATATTATATTGCCTGAGATTAGGGATACAAATAAATACCAATACTTGGGCATTCTTCCTTATCTAGAATCTTCTTTCAAGAAAAGTAACAAAGATGAAGGAGAAAAATTTGCTATGTAGATGGCTTTGCTTTGAGTCCAAACAATGTACTTTTTCACTGTATGATCCTGAATAACCCATTTCATCACTCCTAAAAGATGTTACCTCATTTACAGAATGAGGAAAATGATTCTCATTTTATAATATTGCAATGAAAATAAAAAGTGGTAATGAATGGGAACAACTATAAACTCCAAAATGCTAGTCATTTATAATACATAGTTCATTTTTGCAATGCCATAATTGGTTGTTCAGTGGCAGCAATGAACTGATATTGACCAGCACTATTAAACCAAAGGCAGGACATCTGAGTATAGTATCAAATTCAGAACATCCAGTGTCTTCTAAACTGGAGTAGCTTGTAAGAGACCAACATTCCCACCAAGAATGATGATTAAAAAAATCAATAACATATCAAAAGTCATTTGCTTGAAAGCATCACAGTTTCTGTGGAAGCCAAAGTTTAAAATCCAGACCCCAGTGAAAACAAAAGCTCACTGAGGTGAGCCCAACTTTCTGAATGCTGATGTTGACAGAACATCTGTCAGTTCTTGCCACAAGTTAGGAAGCAGAAAGGATAAGTAGGTATAAGTGTTACAAGGGATAGAAACCAAAAAAGATACAGGCAATTGTACAGGGCTCTGGTCAAAATAAGCTGGAGTTGAGGGCTGCCAAGTTAGCCAGAACTTGAGGAGCAGAGATCAGAGACAGAAGGAAAGAACAGAGATTTGAGATCCATATTCAGTATCAGTTTTCTTCCTGAGGCATTTATCTATAAATGTCACAGAACAGAAGGTTAAGAAGCCAAACTAACAAAGATAAAGAGAAAAGGGGGGTTTCGACAGTCTCACAGTGCTAGAGAGACAAAAATTAGATTTGAAGACCTGCCAAGCAGACCAGTTCTATGAAATCTGATAAACTCTAACTTGGGACCCTAGGACTGAGGTTGAACAAAAGGTAGATGGGGCCTTATAAAGAATTCAATCCAACTTCAAGTCAGCTCTAACCATGATGGTATGAGATGATCTGTCCCCTGCTGCCTGCTAAAGAAAAAGGTGAATCTTCTCTGAAGAGCAGGAACACCATCCAGAAATTCTACAATTTGACATCTATAATAGCTAACATTTAACTGAAATCACCAGGTACATCAAAAAGTAGTATCCATGAGAAATAACTAAGCAATAAAAAGGAACCCACTAGTGACTTAGTTATTGGAGTTATAAGACTCAGTTTGTTTTTTGTTGTTTTTTTTTAAGACTCAGATTTTGACGTGTGGTCAGAATTCCCAATAAAATAGATGAGACATTAGACAAGTTGACCAAATAACTGAAATATATTTTAAAAAGTAAAATGGAAATTCTAGAGCTGAAAACTACACTAACTGAAATTTAGAACACAGAGGGCAGGTTAATGGCAGATGGGATATAAACAAAGAGAGCTGAAAGACACATGAGTAGAAATACTCAAAATAAAGCACAAAAGGTAAAAAAAAGATGACAAGCACATAAAAGAAAATGAAAGATATATCTATCTATATCTATATCTACATGCTCAGTCATGTCCAACTCTTTGCTACCCCATGGACTGGAGCCTGCCAGGTTCTGCTGTCCATGGGATTTTCCAGGCAACCTGGAGTGGGTGGCTGTTTCCTCCTCCAGGGGATCTTCTCAACCCAGGGACTGAACCTACATTTCCCATGGCTTCTGCATTGGCAGGTGGATTCTTTACCACTGAGCCACCTGGGAAGCCTACAGAAAGGATTATCATGTGCCGTATTCGAGATCTAAAAGAGCAAAATAGAGAGAAAAGGCTCAGATCAATATTTGAATAGTTAATAACTCAGAATTTTCTAAAACTGCTGAATAGCACTGAAGCCATTAAAGAAGTGATACAAAGGACACCAAAAAGAAAACTACACCCACATATCTCATATATAATGATCACAAATGAAAGAAACAGAAAATCTTAAAGCATGCAGTTGAGGGTATATCTTCAAAGGAGCAAAGTTTAGACGAGCAATTGATTTTTCAGTAAAACAGTGAAAGTCAAACACAGTAGAATGCCACCTTGAAAGTAGAGAAACAACCATCAACCTAAAATTTTATACTTCTTCACTAAAGAACTAAGTGAAATAAATGAAATGGATTAATTGAATAAAGGTAAAATAAAAATATTTCCAAACAGACAACGCTTCAGAGAACTTATCACCAACAAACCTTCACCAAGGAAATACTATAAGGAATTATTCAGGAAGAAGGAAAATCATTTCACACAGAAACAAGAAATGCAGAAAGGAATTTTAAAGTTTAAATATGAGAATTAACTTATTGAAACATGTACAAAAAGTATAGAGTTTTGTAGTATATGTCATATGATTCACTTGCTCAATTGTGTCGAACCCCTTCCATGGGATTTTTCAGGCAAGAGTACTGGAGTGGGGTTGCCATTTCCCCCTCCAGGAGATCTTCCCGACCCAAGGATGGAACCTGTGTATCCTGCATTGCAGAAGGATTCTTTCCTGCTGAGCCAAAATTAAAATACATGACAACAATAACATAAAAGGCTAGAGGGATAGAAGAAGTTAAAGTATTCCATAATCCTAGCATTATTTGTGAACTGATTAATATTAGGCTATTAACAATTCAAAGCTTCGTGTTTAACCCCTAGGGAATCCATAAACTAACAGAAGGGGCAAAACGTGATATTTTTGTAAAATGTTGAACTAACCAAAAAGTAATCAAACACAGAAAAAGAAAGAAATATAAAACACTGGGAAGATTAAAATTAAACATTTATGTAAAAACAGCATCTCAGTAATTAAGTTAAATATAAACAGTTTAAATGCACTTTTTGAAGGTATCATGCTGAACTAAAATAAAAAACTATACACCGATTTTATGAGAGGTGGTTTAGTCGCTAAGTTGTGTCCTGACTCTGGTGACCCCATGAACTGTAGCACACCACTGTAGCCTCCTCTGTCCATGGGATGCTCCAGGCAAGAATACTGGAGTGGATTGCCATTTCCTTCTCCAGGGGATCTTTCCAACCAAGGAATCAAATCCAGGTCTCCTGCACTGCAGGCAGATTCTTTACCCACTGAGCTATGAAGTCCATAATTTTATGAGACATATCTTTAATATAAGAACATAAAGGCTGACTGTAAAGGGCTGGAAAAACTTAACATCTTGCAAACACTAAATCTTGATGTAGCTATAGTTATCAAAGGCAAGGTAGACTTTAAAGCAAGAGATGTAACTAAAGATAAAGAAGTGTATCTCATACAAATAAAATGACCAATCCTCCTGGAAGACATAAACATTTTAAATTAGTCTGCAACAAATAGCATAACACCAAATATATAAAGCAAAAAATATATACCTAAAAGAAGAAATAAGCAAACACATAAATACAGTAGAAGACTTTAACAAACTCTTTCAGTAACTAACAGTAAATAGGAAAACAAGCAAAGCAAAACACCAGAAAAAAGTTTTAAATCTTAACATGACTAACACTAGTTACCTAAATGAAATATACAGAATGCTTCATTTAACAATGACATAATAAAACAAAAAATTTTCAAATGCATATGTTTATTAAAATTTATCATGTTCTGGATCATAAAGTAAGTCCAAGCAAATATAATTTGAGTATAACATTTGACTACATTAGAATTCAGCAAAAATCAATAATTAAATAAAATGTAGGAAATTAGAAATGTTTAAGGACTAAGCAATATATCTGTAAATAACCATGGTGAAAGAACTTATTAACATAGAAATTAGAAAATAGTTTCCTCTGAATCTTAATGAAAATAAAATTGGTAGAACACAACTAATGCTGTAATTGAAGGGAAATTTATAACCTTAAATGTACCTACTAGAGAAGAAGAAAAGCTGAAAACAATAATCTATAATTTAGTTCAAAAAATTAAATAAAGAGCCAAGTAAACTAAAACAGAAGAAACTAAACAATAAAGGCAAATTTAATACTAAAATAGAGAAAATCAAAGAAGGTAGTTCTTCAAAAACAATAAAATATGAAAGTTCATAAACACCTAACAGACAGTCAAGAAAAAAGAGAAACAGCATAAATTACAATATCAAGAGCAAAAGGAACATCAAGTCTCAAAAAAATATTAACAAAACAAATTCAATAGTACATTAAAAGGATCATACAACAAGATTAAGTGGGATTTATCCTACATATGCAAGGATGGCTCAATATCTGCAAATCAATCAGTGTGATACACTCAGTGTGAAGAATAAAAGTCATAAGATCATCTCTATAAACCCAGAAAACGTTTTTGGCAAAAGTTAGAATACAAATTTGTGATTAAAACTCTCCAGAAAGTGGGTATAGAGGGAATATACATAACATAATAAAAGATATATATGGTAGGCCCACAGCTAACATCATATTCAAAGATGAAAAATTGAAAGCATTTCCTCTAAGATCAGGAACAAGACAAGAATGCTCACTCTCACCACTTTTATTCAACATAATATTGAAGGCTCTTGACATAGAAAATAAAATATTTAAAAGGAATCCAAATTGGAAAGGAAGAAGTACAACTCTCACTGTTTGCACATGGCAGGATATTATACATAGGAAATCCTAAAAGATGCCTCCAAAAAACTACTAGAACTCATCAGTCAATTCAGTCAAGTTGCAGAATGCAAAATTAATATACAGAAATCTGTTACATTCCTATACATTAACAACAAACTCTCAAAAAGAGAAATGAAGAAAGAAATCCTGTTTACCATAACATGAAAAGAATAATATAACTAGAATAAATCTTAACTAAGGAGGTAAAAGATCTGTAGTGGGAAAACTATAAGATGATGAAAAAAGAAATCAAGGACAACACAAAGAGATGGTAAGATAAACTGTGTCCATGGACTGGAAGAATATTGTTAAAATAAGCATACTACCCAAAACAATCTATGAAATGCAATGCAATCCCTACCAAAATGTCAATGGCATTTTTCACAGAACTAGAACAAATAGTTCTAAAATTTGTTTGAAAACACAAAAGATTCCAAGTAGCCAAAACCATCTTGAGAAACAGCAAAGCTGGAGGTATCACACTCCTTAACTCCAGGTTATACTGAAAAGGTACAGTAATCAAAACAGTATGATTCTGGCACAAGAACAAACATAGATCAATGGAACAGAGAGACCAGAAATAAACACATGCACTTATGATTGACTAATCTATGACAATGGAGGCAAGAATACACAATGGGGAAAAGACAGTCTCTTCAACAAGTGGTGCTAAGAAAACTGGACAGTTTCACATAGATGAAATTAGAACATTTTTTGACACCATATATAAAAACACACTCAAAATGAAGACTTAACCATAAGACTAGAAACCATAAAACTTCTAGAAGGAAACATAGAGCATTCTTTGACATAGTTTACAGTAATATGCTTTGAATCAGTCTCCTAAGGCAAAAGAAGTAAAAGCAAAATAAATGAGTGGGACCTAATTAAACTCAAAAGATTTTGCACAGCAAAGGAAACCATCATTAAAACAAAAAGACAAGCTGTTGAATGGAAGAAAATATTTGCAAATAATGTGACCAATGAGGGGTTACTATCCAAAATATATAAATAGTTCATACAACTCAATATCAAACAAATAACTTATTCTTAAAAAATGGGTAGAAGACCAGAACAGACATTTTTCCAAAAAGATATACAGAAGACCAACAGTCACATGAAAAGATGCTAAACATCAATCACTAATAATCAGAGATATGCAAATCAAAACTGCAATGAGATGTCACCTTACAGCTGTCAAAATGGTTACCATCAAAAATTCTACAAATAACAAATGCTGGCAAGGATGTGGTAAGAAGGGAACCCCTGTACACTGTTGGGAGGAAATGTAAACTGGTGCAGCCTCTATGAAAACAGTATGGAGGTTCTTCAAATAACTAAAAATAGAACTACCATAGGATCTAGCAATTCCACTCCTATATATATATATATGTCTGAACAAAACAAAACCACTGGTTTGAAAACAGACATAAACCCCCAATGTTCCTAGCAACATTATTCATAAGACATCAAGATATGGAAATGATTTAGCTCAGTTCAGTTCAGTCACTCAGTCGTGTCTGACTCTTTGCGACCCCATGAATCACAGCATGCCAGGCCTCCCTGTCCATCACCAGCTCCCGGAGTTTACTCGAACTCATGCCCATTGAGTTGGTGATGCCATCCAGCCATCTCATCCTCTGTCGTCCCCTTCTCCTCCTGCCCCCAATCCCTCCCAGCATCAGGGTCTTTTCCAATGAGTCAACTCTTGGCATGAGGTGGCCAAAGTACTGGAGTTTCAGCTTCAGCATCAGTCCTTCCAATGAACACCCAGGACTGATCTCCTTTAGGATGGACTGGTTGGATCTCCTTGCAGTCCAAGGGACTCTATTTAAGTGTCTACTAACAGATGAGTGGGTAAAGAAGATGCAGTGTGTATATATATAATTCCATATATACACAGATATATATAATTCCATTTCCATATATACATATATAAATATATATAATTTCATATATATATGTGTATATATATATCCATATCCACATATATTATCCCAGGCAAGAATAATGGAGTGGGTTGCCATTTCCTCCTCCAGGGGATCTTCCTGACCCAGGGACTGAACCCAGATCTCCTGCATTGCAGGCAGATTCTTAATCATCTGAGCCACCAGGGAAGTCATATATATTATACATATATATATATATATATATATATATATATATGTAATTCTATAATAATATATATATTATACATATAATTTCATATATACATGTGGAGAGGGAAAGAAAGTATGAAAAGATGGGATAGAGGATTAAGAAGTAAAATAAATTATCTACCCGGATATATTGTACAGCACAGGGAATATAGCCAGTATTTTATAATAACTTTAAATGAAATTTAATCTATAAAACTTCTGAATCACTACGTGTACAACTGAAACTAACATAATACTGTAAGTCAATTATACCCCAATCAAAAAGCAAAAAACAGCAACAGCATTAAAGATCCTACAGACATTTAAAAGATATTGTGAGAATATTAAGAACAATTTTTGCCAACACATTGGAGAATTCAGATTAATGAAAACACTCCGAGAACAACAAAAATTTGAAAACAAGTCTGTGGCATTACTCAAAAAGTTCTCAGGCAAAATTGGGGGCTTCCCACATGGCACTAGTGGTAAAGAATCTGCCTGCCAAAGCAGGAGATGTAACAGAGGTGGCCAGATACCTGGGTCAGGAAGATCCCCTAGAGAAGGGCATGGCAACTCACTCCAGTATTCTTGCCTGGAGAATCCCATGGACAGAGGAGCCTAGCCCGCTACAGTCCATAGGGTCAGAGTCTGACACGACTGCAGCCACTTAGCACGCATGCAGCTAAAATTAGAAACCAAACAGGCCTGTAGGGAAAGTTCTCATACCCAGCCACACATTGACAATTACTTCAAACAGGAAGAGACTTATGCATACACGCATGCAACATCCATCTCCTACAAGATGCTGCCTACTTTCCTATCCAGCGGGAAGAAAACCCTCTGTCCAAAGACAGCCCAGCCAATCAGAGGCTGTGGCAGCCCAACCAATGAAAAGACTCTATACTTTGAACTTTCAGCTTCCTCCAATAGACTCTTTGGTTACTGCAGCCCTTCCCAATGCCCTCCTTTTCCCTATAAATTAAAGTTCCCCTACCCTGATCTCTTGGTTTGCCTAGATCTGCCTTAGTTCATTGGAGAAGGCAATGGCAACCCACTCCAGTGTTCTTGCCTGGAGAATCCCAGGGACGGGGGAGCCTGGGCTGCCGTCTATGGGGTTGCACAGAGTCGGACACGACTGAAGCGACTCGGCAGCAGCAGCAGCAGCCTTAGTTCATATATATTGAATTGCATTTCCTCTGGCTAGTCCCAAATAAACTTGGTTTTGATAGTAAAGTGAAAGTATTAGTTGCTCAGTTGTGTCTGATTCTTGCGACTTCATGGACTGTAGCCCGCCATGCTCTGCTGTCTATGAGGATTCTCCAGGCAAGAGTTGGTTGCCAGTAAAATAACTGGCTATTATATTACTAATGTTCACAGATTCAAGAAGAAATGGTAAAGCTGAATAGTTCTATAACAATTAGGAAGTTAAATAGAAATTAAAACTTCCAAATATAGAAATCTCCAGGTCCTAATAATTCATCAATGAATTCTTACAACCATCTATATAATTAATGTATTACACAAAACCTTACTGAAAATAAGAAAAGTCAAAAAAAAACAAAAAACATCAGGAGTACATACCAACTTGTTAGGCTAGCATTACCTTAAACAAATATCAAAATCTAGCATTACAAGTACAAGAAAGGAACATTACAAAGCAATCAAACAGACATGGATGTAAATATCTAAATAAAAATTATCAAATGTATCCAACTAATTAACATAATAGTATACCTCAATATGTTTTTAAAAAATCAATGCAACTCACCATATTAACAGAAAAAAAGGAAAATCATAACAGATGTATGGAAACCTTTTCCTGAGATACAATACCCACTCATGATTATTTATAAGCAAAATCCTGATATATTTCCTTTATCTAATAAAGAGCAACTTAAAAACCCTACAGCAATTATCATAATTAAATCTGAGATGTTGAAAGTTTCCTCCCTGAAATAAAAAACAAGAACTTGCCATCCCCACTGTAATCCAACAATATGTAGGAGATAAAGTACCATAAGACAAGAAAATGAAATAAAATGGTCTTATTCACAGTTCACTGGTTCACATACATTAGAAATCCAGAAGAATATACAAATTACAAGAAATGAAAGACTTTGGACAACATCCAAAAAATCTACTGTATCTCTATATATTAGTAACAAATGATTAGAAAATGAAAAACTTTATTAAACATACCATTTGCAGTATCAGCAAATACTTAGGACCAAACCTAGCAAAAGATGTGCACAACCTGTACAGTGAAAATTAGAGAACATTATTGAGATAAATGAAGACATCTGAAGAGATGGGAGAATATACCACATTCATGGGTTGAAAGAGTAATTAAAGTTGCCAATTGCCCCACAAATCAGGCCATAGGTTTGATGCAACTCCAATCAAAATCAAATACATTACTTTTGTGGGAACTGATGCAATGATTCTAATATATGTATATATGGAAATGCAGTACATGTGTGCTCAATTGCTCAATTGTCTCTGACTCTTAGTGATGCTATGGACTGTAGCCCGCCAGGCTATATATATATATATGTATACATACACACACACATACATAGATACATAAAACACACACATATATATACATACACCACAAATGATAGATGGATAGAAAGAATAAATAGATTATTCATAGACACTGCCTTATGATGACATATTTCTGAGAACCTGGTTATAATCACATCCAACTTGGACTTTTCAGTTTTGCAAGCCAATAAATTCCCTCTTTTGCTTGAGGCAGTAAGTTGGGTTTCTGTTACATGCAGCCAAGAACCCTAACTGTTAAAATTTTCAAGGCCACTTCCAGCTCTAATTCCATGACTTGGACAATGCATTCCAAACTTTTCCAAATAAGCCTCCTTTATGGCCTAAGACTTCCCTGGTGGTTCAGATGGTAAAGCATCTGTCTACAATGCGGGAGACCTGGGTTCGATCTCTGGGTCGGGAAGATTCCCTGGAGAAGGAAATGGCAACCCACTCCAGTACTCTTGCCTAGAAAGTCCCATGGATGGAAGAGCCTGGTGTTTATGGGGTCTCAAAGAGTCGGACACGACTGAGGGACTTCACTTTCACTTGATGGCCTAAGGAGAATGAACAGTAGATTCAGGAGTCAACCCTTTCATTCACAAACTTGATGGTTCTTTGAAGTCTCAAATATTATTTTTTTAACAAAGAAAATCATGCAAATTTTCAAACCTATTCCATATTTTGTCTTAATATTAAAATACTTCCTCCATATCATGTTGTAAAATCAACACTCCAAGAAGATGCACCATATTATTTTGAAATTATCCATGTAACCCATACAGTACCAGGTACTCTGAGGGGTGGCATATCCCAGGCTTAAAAGAATAGACATAGGGAAGGACTTCAGAGTCAAATTCCTGAAGGGTCAGGCAGGTAAGACAACGGGGTACAGAAGAGAGTGAATACAAGCCAGCCAAGGTGGGACACCCAGCTTCACTCACTGTGGCTACCAAGGAACATCTTTCCAATCCTCACACAGGCCAAACACATCTGCAAGATGAATAAAGTCTGGGCACAATCCCTTCCCCACCTCTGATTTTGAACGCATGTTGTTCTATTTTTCCAACTAAGACTCAGGCAATACTTAGATCGTTGCTAACATCTGTTCTCCAAACACCCAATATTTTTCTTCTTATAAAAGATATTTCTTTCAAACAGAGATAAGGCATAGAAGCTTTGGCATATATTTATTTAGTGAAACTACATTATACTCTCTGAAAATCAGATGGCTTTACCTATGCGAATTCTAGAAGGAAAATTACCCTATTCCAATAGGCACCTTCATATTTTATGTGACATTTTTAACAGCCTCGAAGTTTCAACCTCAACCAGCAATGTTTGAATTGCTTTTAATTCAGCAAGCATGGAGAAGAGAATAATCTGGCAACTCCTTCTTGATACATGTCAGAGGCGGGATCTTCCCAGGAGAATGTGGCATTCATAAAAGTAATTTTTCCCATTCATTCTGCCGAGCGCATCCTCGTACAGGAGTCACGTGGCTGTCACTCTTGAGACAGAAACCAGCCTCTGAAATTACAGGGTGTTTTTTTTTTTTCTTTTTGTATAATTTCATGTAATCAAGAATTTGATCTGAACTATTGAAGGAAAAAATTAAATTAAAAACTGACACTCGTGACCTTTACAATTATGTATTGTGGCTCGTGTACAACATGCATTCAAAGGTGACTGTTTGCCTGATTTATTTGTAATAGAATGTCCTTTATGGGGGACAAGATCTCATTGTTCAAGGAGTCCATTGTTAAAGTCAGGAAGAAGGTTTAATTGGTACATACTGAAAAAGTAAAGAATTATCTATCCTGTCGCCTGGAGGTTCTCCAGTATTTCAGCTACAAATCATTTCAGAATAATAACAATGGTGATAATGATAAAGATCTAAGTAGATTGAGCACTTACCATCTGCAGAACATTGTATTAACTGCTTCACACACACTTTTTATTTAATCCTCTCAATGCCTTAGGGCAGGTATGGATAGTAGCCCTCTGATCCAGGAGGAGACTGAGTGAGGCTCAGCGGACAGACTCGAAGCTGCCAGAAATTTCAGAGCATGGGTTCAAGTCCATGTCTGACGCCTGAGAATATGTTCATGACCACTCAACCATCAGACTAGGAAGCTGGAGGGCCCTTCAGAAATCAACTGCCCAATGCTCAAAACTCTGCACATTAATAATACCAACTTCCTGATCTTTCCCCCCAAGTCTTGCCATTTTCCTGTCTACCCTCCCTCAGCTATCACTGCCTCCCATTTAGCTGCCCAAGCCAGAAAACCTAAAGACATTACTGACTCATATTCTTTCTCCCTCCCTCCCTGCCCCAATTCAATGCAGCTCCAAGACTTGCTGACTCTACCTGTTTAATAGCAACTGTTAAACCAATTCACTTCTCTCACATCTCTACCACCAGCAGTTTTATCCAAGCCACCAACATTTCTCCAAATAATGCAACAACATTCACCATCCACTCTGATCTGTATTCAATATGTTCTTAGTATGGCTGACATCTTGTAGAAATGCAAACACCACACCTCCTGCTTAGAATCATTTGATGGTTTCCTAGCATTCTCAGAATAAGGACCACAAACCATACTCGGCATCACTAGCCCTGGGCCCTGCCTGCAGGAACGCCATCCCTCCCCACTTGCCTCACCCACTTCCCCTCTTCCTGTCTGTGCTCCAGAAGTCATACCAGAGTCCTGGGTTTCTCAAAGCTCTGTGCTCTCCCTCTGATCACAGCTGTCGTGCATGCTGTTCCCTCTGCCCAGAAATCTCTTCCCTTCCTCTTTACCTGGTTGATTTCTCCATGTCCCTCAAGTTCAACTCATTATCATTTTCCCAGAGAAGCTGACAGAGGGAAGGTTGGACCAGATCAAAGCCCTCTCACAGAACAATGGACCTCTCTGGTGAAACACACTCACCATAATTACAATGTTATATTTGTATGTGTGACCACATAATGCCTGGCCCACTTACTGGACTCATTAGAAACAAATTCTTGCTGAATTTCTGAATTAACAAGCAGTCAGAGGCAGCTTGGTGAAATGGTTGCCATCCATGTGTCAAGTTCAGGGACTGGAGGACGCTGTGACTCTACTTACCAGCTGTGTGACCTTAAACAAAACACCTGAACTCTCTGACTCTGCATTTTCTCAAATACAAAATGAGGATGGTGTCCAACACCTACCCCTTCCCCTGACTCAAGGTGGTTGAGTCTCTGCCTCAAGATCAAATGAAGCAGAGAGATGGAGATATTAGCTCATCGATCCCGCCGTGAGGTAAGGACACAACAAGCATTTGTTTGAAGCTTACATATAATAATTTTGGATTCATTCCCAAGAAATCAGCTCAGTTCAGTTCAGTCGCTGAGTCGTGCCCGATTCTTTGTGACCCCATGAACTGCAACATGCTAGGCGTCCTTGTCTATCACCAACTCCCGGAGCTTGCTCAAACTCCTGTCCATCAAGTTGGTGATGCCATCTAACCATCTCATCCTCTGTCATCCCCTTCTCCTCCTGCCTTCAGCTTTCCCAGCATCAAGGTCTTTTCCAACGAGTCAGTTCTTCGCATCAGATGGCCAAAGTATTGGAGTTTCAGCTTCAGCATCAGTCCTTCCAATGAATATTCAGGACTGATTTTCTTTAGGATGGATTGGTTTGATCTCCTTGCAGTCCAAGAGAGTCTCAAGAGTCTTCTCCAACACCACAGTTCAAAAGCATCAATTCCTCAGCACTTGGCTTTCTTTATCATCCAACTCTCATATCCATCCATGACTACTAGAAAAACCGTAGCTTCGACTAGATGGATTTTTATTGGCAAAGTAATGTCTCTCCTTTTTAATACACTATCTAGGTTGGTCATAGCTTTTCTCCCAAGTAGCAAGTGTATTTTAATTTCGTGGCTGCAGTCACCACCTGCAGAGATTTTGGAGCCCCCCAAAATAATATCTGTCATTGTTTCCATTGTTTCCCCATCTATTTGCCATGAAGTGATGGGACCAGATGCCATGATCTTAGTTTTCTGAATGTTGAGTTTTAAGCCAACTTTTTCACTCTCCTCTTTCACTTTCATCAAGAGGCTCTTTAGTTCTTCTTCGCTTTCTGCCATAGGGATGGTGTCATCTGTGTATTGGAGGTTATTGATATTTTTCCAGCGACCCTGACTCTGCTTGGATGTGCCTGTGAAGCTTGTGCTTCACCCAGCCCAGCGTTTCGTATGATGTCCTCTGTACAGAAGGTAAATAAGCAGAGTGACAATATACAGCCTTAAGGCAGTCCTTTCCTGATCTGGAACCAGTCTGTTGTTCCATTTCTGGTTCTAATTATTGCTTCCTGACCTGCATACAGATATCTCAGGAGGCAGGTAAGGTGGCCAGGTATTCCCATCTCTTTAAGAATTTTCCGGTTTGTTGTGATCCACACAGTCAAAGGCTTTGGCATGGTCAATAAAGCAGAAGTAGATGTTTTTCTGGAACTCTCTTGCTTTTTCGATGATCCAACAGATGTTGGAAATTTGATCTATGATTCCTCTGCTTTTTCTAAATCCAGCTTGAATATCTGGAAGTTCACAGTCCACATACTGCTGAAGCCTAGCTTGGAGATTTTTGAGCATTACTTTACAGGTGTATGAGATGAGTGCAATTGTACAGTAGTTTGAACATTATTTGGCATTGCCTTTCTTTGGGATTGGAATGAAAACTGACCTTTTCCAGTCCTGTGGCCACTGTTGAGTTTTCCAACTAAAGAGCCTCTTGATGAAAGTGGAAGAGGAGAGTGAAAAAAGAGCAAATTATAGGTGGTCAAGAAGTACAAACTTCCAGGACTTCCCTGGCAGTTCAATGGTAAAGAATCCTCGCTTCCAGTGCAGGGGGCAAGGGTTCAATTCCTGTTCAGGGAACTAAGATCCCATGTGCTGCACAGTGTGGCCAAAAAATATGAATAAATTTGTGCTTTTATACAAACTTCCAGTTAAAAGACAAAGAAGCATTAGGGATATAACATACAGTAGGATGACAATAGCTAACACCGCTCTACAGGGCTTCCCTGGTGGCTCAGTGGTAAAGAATCCCCCTGCCAATGCAAGAGATGCAGCTTTGATCTCTGGGTTGGGAAGATCCCCTGGAGAAGGAAATGGCAACCCACTCCAGTACTCTTGCCTGGGAAATCCCATGGACAGAGGAGCCTGGTGGACTACAGACCATGAGGTCTCAAAGAGGTAGCATATGACTTAATGACTAAACTGCAAGAATGGTGTATTTAAAAGTTGTTAAGAGAGTAGATCCCAGGTGTTCTCAGCCCAAGAGAAAATAAACAAAGAACTTTTTTCAATATCTATATGAGTCAGTGGATGTTAATTAAACTTACTATGATCATCATTTCATGATGTATGTAAACCAAATAATTACACTGTACACCTTAAATTAACACAGTGCTGTATGTCAATTATAGTTTAATAAAACTGGGGGGAAAAAAGCAACTTGCTCAGCCATACACACAATATAATAGCATTTCTGTTTAAACAGCCATGAAACAGGGCTAGAGAGTACAATACCTATGGAGAAAAAAAGACTAGACTAATATAATCCAAATACATTACTGGGATGGAGTCTGAGAGAAGGCTGGCAACAGAGATCAAAGTAAGGAGACTGGCTTATTTTTCTGAAAAGGATAACATACCAATATGTATGTATTAAGTAAATGAAATGTAAATCACTCCAGCCAACCCACTAACCTATGAGCCTTGTGTCTTTCTAGTTATCACTACACCTATAATGAAGCCTACATTAGCAAAAACACACAATAGATACATGTTAAATGAGTAAAAAAAGTTACTGAAGGATAGTTGGTGTACAGTGATATAAGTTACAGGTGTACAATATAGTTTCACAATTTTTAAAGGTTATACTCCATGTATAGTTATTATAAAATATTGGCTATAGTCCACGTTTTACAACATATCCTTATGACTTATTTTATAGATATTAGTTTCTACCTCTTAATCCCCTCCCTCTATATTATCCATCCCTCTTCCCTCTCCCCACTGGTAACCACTAGTTACTTCTCTGTATCTGTGAGTCTGTTTCTTTTTTTATATTCACTCATTTGTTGTATTTTTTAGGTTCCATGTATTAAGTGATATCATACAGTATTCGTCTTCCTCTGTCTGACTCACTTCAGTTAGCGTAATACCATCCAAGTCCATCCATGTTGCAAATGGCAAAATTTCATTATTTTCATGGCTAGCAGTATTTCATAGTATGTCTTCTTTATCCATTCATCTGCTGATGGACACTCAGGTTTCTTCCATATCTTGGCAATTATTAAAAAATATATTTTAAAGAATAAATAAGAAATATATAATGATACAAAAAGTGTCTTAAAGGTGTTCAACAAACTTAGTCATCCAAGAAGTTCAAAATCTCTGATATCTATATAAGTTCTGAAAATGGATAGTGATGTTGGCTGTACAACATTGTGAATGGACTTAATGCCTTTGAACGAGACTTTTAAAAATGGCAAATTTGATGTTAGGTATATTTTACTAACAACAAAAAAGTTCACACATATCTTTCTTCTGAGTGTAGGGGGGGAAAAGTCATCTCCTGTCTGAATTACCACAAATTCTTTTATTAATCATATTTTTCACTCTCACCTCGCCCTACCCTTCAACATAATAAATTTCCCTCTGAAAGTAGTTGCAGCTTCAGAATGGCTACAACGTCTGGAAATCAGGAAACTGTCATCATGCCACAGGCAGAAAAAAATCCTAGAATTGACTTGATTGCCAAAGCTCTGGTGGAAAGCAGCAATGTGATTTTCAGTGACAACCACCGACAACGGAGTTGATGCTAAAACCTAGGGCAGTCAAGCCAAATCTCTGTGGTTCTAATTGCAAAAACTAGAAATGTGGGCAATCCACAGTAGCTTTAAGAAACGGAACCATTCTGGAAAGTCTTAGAAGGTTTGGAAGAGAAGTCACAAGCTATAAATAAAAGCCGCGGTGAGTTAAAGAGATAATTAGATTGGTGGAAAGAAACACAGTGGAAAATTGAAAAACAATCCTTTCACCAACAATGACATCTTCAGATGTATTTGCAGCCTACAAAATATGAAGAAGGAAAAAAAAAAAAGAACAGGATTCCTCTGATATAAGAAATTGGCTAAATAGCTCCCAATCTTCCTCTTTTTTTTTTTTTTTTTGCAAAGAAAGCAGTAAGATGAGGGGTGGATTACGTTTTCTTTGTGTTAAGTGGAGAAAGAAAATGCTGATGACAATGAAAGCATCTAACAAGAGACCCAATACCATTGAAACAGACAAGCTATTACCACAAGAGAACTAAAATCTATGAAAAGTATTTTTAAACTGCTAAGCCAATAAGACTGGCAGTTTGATTTCATAAACTCATGTTTGCAAAAATATATGGATCAATTTTATTTTCACCTATTTGGATCTTCTAATTTAATAAAATCTCATTGATTTTAAATGAAGTTAGAACATTAACAAAAAACTAGCTGATATTTGATTTGCTTGCACTTGATTATCCAACATTTTTATTCAAGAACAATGAACTAGCCAAGCATTGACAAGGCTCATCCTTCCTTAACTAATCTAGCACTTTCTTAATCAATCTGGCTTTGAAATAATCCTGGGATTATTTCATATGTGGCATGATGACACATATACATATGTACATATACACACATGATACATGTGTAAACAGATACACAGGGTATGCCATATAAACTGATGGAGTGTAATATATTCTTCTTATAAACTGAATCCCAAACTAGACTATTCAGTTGTGACAGTGGAGAAAAACCTAAGTGTGAGCTGGAGAGAACTGGTGTGAAACACACAGAAAGGACGAGAGGCACAGAGAGAGCCCCTGGGAAGGGAACTGGGTACCACTGAGACCAAGGGTCTAGTTCCAGGATGCTGGACCAACAGACACCAGCAAAAGACAGGGGGGTTTCTGTCTGGTGGTTGAGTTTGGTTCTGCTTTTCTGTATAGTGAGGTCTTTTTGGAGTAAGAAGCAGGAGGGAAGGAGACCACTAATTGAAGATGAAAAGAACTTTTTTCAGCCTCATTACCCACCAAAAAAAAAAAGCCATCAAAAATACATAAAAGAAGAAAAAGAGTTGTACATAATCTTTACACATCCTTTCTTAGACAATAAAGGAAAACAGTAACACTAACTTTTTAAATTGAAAGTATGATGCAGGTGGTCCAAACTTTGGGCTGTGGGGTGCCATCCAGAGAATTGCTGGTGAGAAGGCTTCAGCAATGAGAAATGGATATGTGTACAGGAATCTAAAAAAAACTCTTAAAGCAACCGTGAGAGGAAAAGACTGCTTGAAACATCTACCACTTCCAGAAAGGAACAATACCAGCTCACAACAGTTCCGGTCATCCTCCTGCCTCCCCCACCCCACCGGGGCCCTTGCCAACCCTGGAGAAGGCAGAAACTGACCAAAATGATGAGCAAGGAGCTAGAGGTTGGCCAGCCCTCCTTTCATGATAGTCAGCTGCCTTGCATGTAGCAAGCCCCAGAAACAAGTCCAAGATGTCAGCAATTGCACTGGATTGGATACTTTAGTTACTGATGTGCATGCAGCTCATTTATGCAACTTACATAGGCTGTGTGCATACATGCTAAGTCGCTTCAGTCATGTCTGACTCTTCGACCCCGTGAACTGTAGCCTGCCAGGCTCCTTTAACCATGGGATTCTCCAGGCAAGAATACTAGGATGGGTTACCATGTTCTCCTCCAAGGGATCTTCCCAACCCAGGTATCGAAAATGCGTCTCTTATGTCTCCTGCATTTGGCAGGCAGGTTCTTTACCACTAGCGCCACCTCGGATTTCCACAGGGGCTGTAGGACCTTCAATTACTGAATAGGTACCCGAAAGTCAGTAGGACCTTCTAGAATTTTCATCCAGAGGCGGCCACAGAACTAGCCCCACTGACTGAAAGTGAAAGTGAAAGTCATTCAGTCATGTCCAACTCTTTGTGACCCCATGGACTATACAGTCCATGGAATTCTCCAGGCCAGAATACTGGAGTGGGTAGCCTTTTCCTTCTTCAGGGGATCTTCTCAATCCAGGGATCAAACCCAGATTTCCCACACTTTAAGCAGATTCTTTACTAGCTGAGCCACAAGAGAGGCCCAGGAATACTGGAGTGGGCAGCCTATCCCTTCTCCAGCAGATCCTCCCAACCCAGGAATCGAACCGGGGTCTCTGGCATTGTAGGTGGATTCTTTACCAATTGAGCTATCAGGGAAGCTTCCACTGACTAAATCTAAAGAAACAAAACAGTGCACAAATAAAGCCATTTTTAAGATGACACCACACAGATCATGCTCATTTAACATAGTGGTGAAATGTTTGAAGGTGCACAGTAATTGCTAAAAATGATTGCGTCCAATTACTGAAATTAAAAATACTCTAGAAGGAATCAATAGCAGAATATCTGAAGCAGAAGAACAAATCAGTGAGCTGGAAGATAAAGTGGTGGAAATCACTTCTGAAGAGCAAAATAAAGTAAAAAGAATAAATAGAGCTGAGGACAGTCTCAGAGACCTCTGGGACCATATCAAACACACCAACATTCAAATTATAGAGGTCCCAGAAGTAGAAGAGAAAATGAAAGGGTATGAGAAAAAATTTTGAAGAGATTATAGTTGAAAATTTCCCCAAAATGGAAAAGGAAATAGTCAATCAAGTCCAAGAGGCACAAAGAGCCCCATACAGGATAAATGCAAGGAGAAATATGCCAAGACACATACTAATCAAACTAACAAAAGTGAACACAAAGAAAAAATATTAAAAGCAGCAAGGGAGAAGCAACAAGTAACATACAAGGGAAACCCCATACACTTAACAGCTGATGTTTCAGCAGAAACTCTGCAGGCCAGAAGGGAATGGCAGGATATATTTAAAGTACTGAAAGGGAAAAAAATCTACAACCAAGATTACTATACCTGGCAAGGATCTCATTCAAAATTGATGGAGAAATAAAAAGCTTTTCAGACAAGCAAAAGTTAAGAGAATTCAGTACCACCAAACCAGCTTTAGAACAAATGTTAAATGGACTTATACAGTCAAGAAATGCAACAGAAGAAAAAAGATACAAAATCAACCCCAAACAATTAGAAAATGGCAATAGGAACATATATATCAATAATTACTTTAATGTAAATGGATTAAATGCTACAACCAAAAGACACAGACTGGTTGAATGGATACAAAAACAAGACCCATATACATGCTGTCTACAAGAAACCCACTTCAGACCTCAAGACACATATAGACTGAAAATGAGAGGATGGAAAAATATACTCCATGCAAATGGGAAGCAAAACAAAGCTAGAGTATCAATCCTCATATCAGACAAAATAGACCTTAAAGAAGATTACAAAAGATAAGGATGGACATTACATAATGATCAAGGGATCAGTCCAAGAGAAAGACATAACAATTGTAAATATCTATGCACCCAACATATGAGCACCTCAATACATAAGGCAAACACTAAAAGACATAAAACGAGAAATTGAAAGTAACACAATAATAGTGGGAGACTTTAACATCCCACTCACACCAAAAGACAGATCATCAAAACAGAAAATTAATATGAAAATACAAGTCTTAAATGATACATTAGATGAGATGGATCTCATTGATATCGTCAGGACATTCCACCCAAATGCAGAAGAATACACCTTCTTCTCAAGTGCACATGGAACACTGTCCAGGACAGACCGCATCTTGGGTCACAAATCAAACCTCAGTAAATTTAAGAAAACTGAAATTTCATCAGGCATCCTCTCCAACCACAATGCTATGAGACTAAATATCAATTACAAGAAAAAAAAACTGTAAGAAACACAAACACATGGAGATTAAACAACACGTTTCTAAATAACAGGATACTGAAGAATCAAAAGGGAAGTCAAAAAATTTCTAGAAACAAATGACAATGAAAACACAATGACTCAAAACTTATGGAATGCAGCAAAAGCAGTTCTAATAGGGAAATTTATAACAATACAATCCTGCCTCAAGAAACAAGAAAAACATTGAATAGATAACTTAACTTTACACCTAAAACAACTGGAAAAAGAGGGGAAAAAAAAACAAAACAAAAATAGTAGTAGGAAAGAAATCAAAGATCCGAGTAGAAATAAATGGGAAAAAAAAATGGAAGAAACAAGTAAAGATTAATAAAACTAAAAGTTGGTTCTTTGAAAAGATAAACAAAATTGACAAACCCTTAGCCAGACTCATCAAGAAAACAAGAAGAATCAAATCAACAAAATTAGAAACTAAAAAGGAGAGATTACAACAGACAATGCAGAAATACAAAGGATTATAAGAGACTATCAGAGAAGGCAATGGCACCCCACTCCAGTACTCTTGTCTGGAAAATCCCATGGACGGAGGAGCCTGGTAAGCTGCAGTCCATGGGGTCGCAAAGAGTTGGACACGACTGAATGACTTCACTTTCACTTTTCACTTTCGTGCATTGAAAAAGGAAATAGCAACCCACTCCAGTGTTCTTGTCTGGAGAATCCCAGGGACGGCGGAGCCTGGTGGGCTGCTGTCTATGGGGTCGCACAGAGTCGGACACGACTGAAGCGACTTAGCAACAGCAGCAGCATAAGAGGGTATTGTGAACAACTACATGGCAATAAAATAGATAACCTGGAAGAAATGGCCAGATTCTAAGAAAAATTCAATCTTCCAAGACTGAACCAGGAAGAAATAGAAATTATGAACAACCCAATTACAAGTCCTGAAATTGAAGCTGTGATCAAAAATCTCCCAAAAAACAAAAGCCCAGGACCAGATAGCTTCACAGAAGAATTCTATCAAACATTTAGAGAAGAGCTAATGCCTACCCTTCTAAAACTCTTTAAAAAAAATTGCAGAGGAAGGAACACTTCCAAACTCATTATACAAGGCCACGATCACCCTGATACCAAAACCAGACAAAAGCAATACAAAAAAAGAAAACTACAGGCCAATATCACTGATGAACATAGATGCAAAAGTCCTCAACAAAATTTTAGAAAACAGAATTCAGCAACACATCAAAAAGCTCACACACGATGATCAAGTTGGGTTTATTCCAAGGATGAAAGGATTCTTCAATATACAGAAATCAATCAGTGTGATACACCATATTAACAAATTGAAAGATAAAAACCATATGATAATCTCAATAGATGCAGAAAAAGCCTTTGACAAAATTCAGCACCTATTTATGACTAAAACTCTTCAAAAAATGGGCAAAGAAGGAACCCAACTCAGCATAGCAAATATATGATAAGCACACAGCAAACATTATTCTCAATGGTGAAAAACTGAAAGCATTCTCCCTAAGATCAGGAACAAGCCAAGAGTGTCTGCTTTCACCACTATTATTCAACATAGTTCTAGAAGTCCTTGCTACAGCAATCAGAGAAGAAAAAGAAATAAAAGGAATCCAGATCAGAAAAGAAGAAGTAAAGCTCTCAGTGTTTGCAGATGATATGATACTGTGCATAGAAAACCCTAAAAATAGTATCAGAAAATTACTAGAGCTAATCAGTGAATTTAGCAAAGTTGCAGGATACAAAATCAATACACAGAAATCACTTGCATTTCTATATACTAACAATGAAAAATCAAAAAGAGCAATTAAGGAATCAATTCCATTCACCACTGTAAGAAAAAGAATTAAATATCTAGGAATAAACTTACCTAAGGAGTTGAAAGAACTGTACACAGAAAATTATAAGACACTAATGAAGGAAATCAAAGATGACAAAAACAGATGGAGAGATATTCCATGTTCCTGGGTAGGAAGAATCAATATTGTGAAAATGACTATACTACTAAATGCAATCTACAGATTTAATGCAATCCTTATCAAATTACCAATGGCATTTTTCACAGAACTAGAACAAAAAATTTCACAATTCATATGAACACACAAAAGACCCCAAATAGCCAAAGCAGTCTTGACAAAGAAGAATGAAGCTGGAGAAATCAACCTTCCTGACTTCAGGTTATACTACAAAGCTACAGTCATCAAGACAGTATGGTACTGGAACAAAAACAGAAATATAGACCAATGGAATAAGATTGAAAGCCCAGAAATAAACCCATGCGCTTATGGGTACCTTATTTTTGACAAAGGAGGCAAGAATATACAATGGGGCAAAGACAGCCTCTTCAATAAATGGTGCTCGGAAAACTGGACAGCAACATGTAAAAGAATGAAATTAGAACACTTCCTAACACCATACACAAAGATAAACTCAAAACGGATTAAAGACCTAAATGTAAGACCAGAAACTATAAAACTCTTAGAGGAAAACATAGGCAGAACACTCAATGACATAAATCAAAGCAAGATCCTCTATGACCCACCTCCTAGAGTAATGAAAATAAAAACAAAAGTAAACAAGTGGGACTTGATTAAACTTAAAAGCTTTTGCACAGCAAAGGAAACTATAAGCAAGGTGAAAAGATGACCCTCAGAATGGGAAAAAATAATAGCAAATGAAACAACTGACAAAGGATTAATTTCCAAAACATCCAAGTAGCTCATACAACTCAATATCAGAAAAACAAACAACCCAATCAAAAAGTGGGAAGAAGACCTAAACAGACATTTCTCCAAAGAAGACATAGAGATGGCTAACAAACACATGAAAAGATGCTCAACATCACTCATTATTAGAGAAATGCACACCAAAACTACAATGAAATATCACCTCACACCAGTCAGAATTGCCCTCATCAAAAAGTCTACAAATAATAAACGCTGGAAAGGGTATGGAGAAAAGAGAACACTATTGCACTTTTGGTGGGACTGTAAATTGATACAGCCACTATGGAAGACAGTATAGAGATTCCTTAAAAAACTAGGAATACACCCTGAGGAAACCAAAATTGAAAGAGACACATGTATCCCATTGTTCACTGCAGCACTATTTACAATAGCTAGAACATGGAAGCAACCTAGATGTCCATCAACAGATGAATGGATAAACAAGCTGTGGTCAATATACACAATGGAATATTACTCAGCCATAAAAAGGAGCACATTTGAATCAGTTCTAATGAGGTGGATGAACCTAGAACCTATTATACAGAGTAAAGTGACTCAGAAAGAGAAAGATAAATACCATATTCTAACACATATATATGGAATCTAGAGAAATGGTACTGAAGAATTTATTTACAGGGCAACAGTGGAGAAACAGACATAGAGAACAGACTGACGGACACAGGGAGAGGGGAGGAGAGGGTGAGATGTATGGAGAGAGAATAACATGGAAACTCACATGACCATATGTAAAACAGACAGCCAACGGGAATTTGCTGCATGTCTCAGGAAACTCCAACAGGGGCTCTGTGTCAACCTAGAGGAGAGAGATGGGGTGGGGGGTGGGAGGGAGGTTCAAAAGGGAGGGGATATATGTATCCCTATGTCTGATTCATGTTGAGCTTTGACAGAAAACAGCAAAATAATGTAAAGCAATTATCCTTAAATAAAAAATAAATAATTTTTTTAAAAAATGATTGTGTTTATTAGACATTTACTAAATGCCAAAGACTGGGGTCAATGCTTTCCAGGCAACATCCCATTTGACCTTCACAACAACTCTCTGAGTGAGGGTGGGGTTGGGAGAGTAACCGTCATCATCCCTATTTTACAGAAAACTTGTCCAAAGTCATGTTAATCAGTGGCAGATCCAGAGCTTCTAGCAACTGTGCCAATTCTCCGCTTTTCTGGTCTTAAAGTCATCTTAAAGATGACTACATACTACAATAAAAATAATCATTCTCATTTATTTAGGGTTTACCCTGTGATTAAAGTGGATTAGCTCAAATTTCTATACACAGGAGCCCCCTATGAATGTACATGCCTTATTGATGCTAAAACCAAGGTGAAGAGAGTAGGTGACCCAAGCTTATCTACTCTGGGATTGCTAAACTGGGATTTGAACACAGACAGCTTCCCAGGTGGTGTCAGAGGTATAAGAACCCACCTGCCAATGCAGGAGACACAGGTCCAATCCCTGGGGGAAGATCCCTTGGAAGAGGCCCTAACAACCCACACCAGTATTCTTGTCGGAGAATTCCATGAACAGAGGAGCCTGGCTGGCTATGATCCATGAAGTCCCAAAGAATTGGACATGACTGAAGCAACTAAGCAGGCACAGATGCAGCTGGGTTCCAAACACCAGGCTCTGAAGTACTGTGATCTACCTCCTCTCTAAAAGGTGAAGGTATATTTTACAGTTTTGCAAACTATAAAATGCTCCCTGAATGTCAAAAGGGACCGTGATCACTATTATTACAGCCTGGCCATACGGGAAGAGCAGTTTTTGGACTGATCTTCAGTAACGGGGTTTCCCAGGTGGCTCAGCCCTAAAGACCCTGCCTGCCAATGCAGGAGCCACGGGAGAAGAGGGTTTGATCCCTGGGTGAGGAAGATCCCCTGGAGGAGGACATGGCAACCCAATCCAGTATTCTTGCTGGGAGAATCCCATGGACAGAGGAGCGTGGTGGGCTACGGTCCATCGGTTTGCCAAGAGTCGGACATGACTGAGCATCTGAGCAGGCACACACAATAACAGGGAGGGCACATCAGACAAAGGCAAGAGCAAAGGCCCAGAGGCAGGAGTGAACGTGGCAGGTTCCAGAAGCAGCGAGGCCAGGGCTGCTCTCACAGCGGAACTCATTCACGGGGGCAGGCAGGAGAGTGAATCAAACAGCGAAGAAACAATAAATCCATGAAACAACTGTTCACACTCGTAGGCTTGCTTGCCTCCCAGGACACCCTCATCACTCACGTAAAGATGAAATGGAGCAATAACCAACCCGGGGACCTCGGGAGGAAAGGAGTGAAAACGGACCCCTCCTTTGGCGACACCCGAGCTATAAATCTGCAGCCGCCAAGATGCTGCGCCAGCTCCCCGCACAGGCACTGTACATCTTCCTCTGAGCCATCAGGGAGACTTCTCTCTTGTAAGCTGCGGTGGGTGCTGCTGTCATTATTATTGTTCTCTGTCTGCCTTCATGCGGTAAATTGGAAATGAGTGAACTTGGTAGAAAAAGAGTGTGTACTCATCTCTGAGGACCAATCTGGATTTGAATGCCCCTGCTCTGAGAAGCTCAAGGAAGGCAGATCTTGCTCAGAATATCTGAAAAAATGGTCTCTAGCACAGGACATAGTTTTTATCTCTTGTGAGGGATAGTTTTAAGGTCAGATGGTTTGGATTCCTCAGGGTCCAGCACAGTCTATGCCTGTCAATAGTGCTGACTTTTTGCAACCCCATGGGTAGAGTCACTGGAATTCTCTAGGCCAGAATACTGGAGTGGGTAGCCTATCCCTTCTCCAGTGGATCTTCCCAACCCAAGAATCAAACCAGGGTCTCCTGCATTGCAGGCATTTTCTTTACCAACTGAGCTATCAGGGAAGCCCAAGCAACAAGTAAGTATTAGCTTAATGTGGACTGTTTGGGTGGTTGATTGCTTGATGAATGAATAAGTAAATTAATTAATGAAATGATCTGTATCAAGGAAAGAATATAGACTTTAAGATCAGGCCCCATAGCCATGGATCTTACTCAATAACCAACATCCTGTTTGACTCGGATCAAGTCACTTAAGCTCTCTGAGCTTGTTAACAGATTTGTAAAAGGGAATAATGTTAGCTCCCGTGATGGATTTGTGTTCTCTGCCTTGTTTTGTTTCTTTCCAGCCTCCACTTATTTAACTTCCTGTAAAATAAGTTTGGTGACCCATCCCTCTCCCATCCTTGGTACTCTGGTCATTTGGATGGACCCATTAATAACTCTACCCACAGCCAACAGGAGTGAATGTATAACCGTAGGCTAGGCCAACCAGTGGGTTCCATTCCCATCGAGAAAGTCACTGTCTCAGGGGAAGGACCAGGACTCAAGCCAGGCTAATCACAGCTGTATTAGCAGGGTTCTCCAGAGAAAGAAAAACAATAGGGGGAAAATATAAAGAAAGAGAGAGACAGACATACATTTATACAGACACAGATGGTGCCACGCTATGCACAGTCACTCAGTCCTGTCTGACTCTCTGCAACCACATGGACTGTAGCCCACCAGGCTCCTTTATCCATGGTATTTCCAGGCAAGAACACTGGAGTGGGCTGCCATTTCCTACTCCAGGGGATCTTCCCAATTCAGGAATCCAACCCAAGTCTCCTGCCTCTCCTGCATTGGCAGGCAGATTCTTTACCACTGTGTCACCTGGGAAGCCCAGACACAGTACAGACAGAGAACATGATAGAAATGGAGGTGGATACAGAGATGGAACCAAAGACAGAGAAGGAGACAGAGATCGATGAAACTGATCTGATGAAGCCCACCCACATTACGGTGGGTAATCTGCTTCACTCAAAATCTACTGATTTAAATGCAGGATGGGTATGTACACACTGCTGTATTTAAAATGGATAACTAACAAGGACCTACTGTATAGCACACGAAACTCGACTCTATATTGCCAGTCTGGATGGGTGGGGGGCTTTGGGGAAGAAGGGATATATGTATGTGTATGGCTGAGTCCTTTTGCTGTTCACTTGAAACTATCACAACACTGTTAATCAGCCATCAGTTCAATTCAGTCGCTCAGTCGTGTCTGACTCTTTGCGATCCCATGAGCCACAGCACACCAGGCCTCCCTGCCCATCACCAACTCCCGGAGCTTGCTCAAACTCACGTCCATTGAGTCGGTGATGCCATCCAACCATCTCATCCTCTGTTGTCCCCTTTTCCTCCCGCCTTCGATCTTTCCCAACATCAGGGTCTTTTCTAATGAGTCAGCCCTTCATATCAGGTGGCCAAAATATTGGAGCTTCAGCATCAGTCCTTCCAATGAATATTCAGGACTGATTTCCTTTAGGATGGACTGTTTTAATCTCCTTGCAATCCAAGGGACTCTCAAGAGTCTTCTCCAACACAGTTCAAAAGTATCAATTCTTAAGTGCTCAGCTTTCTTTATAGTCCAGCTCTCACATCCATATGTGACTACTGGAAAAACCATAGCTTTGACTCTATGGACCTTTAATCAGCCATAACCCAATACAAAATAAAAAGTTTTTTAAAAACATTAATCAGATCTTTAAGTATTTCTCATTCCTGCTGTACTTGAGTCAAAAACGATGTAAGAGCAGAAAACTCAGGGCAGGAGGTCCAAGGCTCAAAGGGAGGGCAGGAGACAAGACACTGGGTTTCAAGCTCAGGAAACCAGTCACCAGCCATGCAGACCAGACGGGCTCAGGATTGACTGTCCCAAGCCATGTGGCCAAAGTCCCTGGGGAACTTATGGTGATGCCAAGAAGAAAATCTCTCACATAGATGACTGTGCAGCCATCTAACTAGTCTCTCTTTCCACCTTTGGACCCATACAGTCTGCCCTCAACACAAGAGCAAGAGTAATGACATGAAAACATGAAGTTAATCATGTTTCTCCACTTGAAACTCGCTGGTGTATTCCCACCTCACTCAGAATAAAAGTCAGAGTCTCTCCACTGATCTTCCATCCCCTACGCGATCTGCCTCCGTGATGAAATCCATCAAGCCCTCTTCCTCCTCGGGGCCTTTGCACCTGCTGATTCCTCTTCCTGGAATGTTCTTCCCCCAAGTATCTGCCAGGCTTCTTCTATCACCTCCACTGTTCTCCACAGTACTGTCACCTTATCTTCACAGTATTTCATTTAATGATGTATACAACGGATCCACTATACACGGTTGTGCTTTCTGCTGTATCCCTACTGCCTGGAGCAGTGCCTGACACAGAAGGCAAACAATATAAATATTTGCTGGGGAAAGAAATCACTGATTACTGAATCCTGGCACAGCTATGGAGGTGTGATGGGTATTGGCAGGTTTTGCATAACAGATTCAAGAAACAAACAAGACAAAGTGGGGACAGGTAATGCTAATGTATCAGGTGTGCCTGTTGCCATGTGAGTTCAGCCTGCCAGTGTGGAGACCAAGGGGCTTGTGTCAACAGAGAACTCTGCCCCACACTGCAAGGGCGCATCAGAGACACATAAGGCTTTGCAGAGAGGAAGGGTGCAGGATGACCCTGATCCAGAGGGACACAAATTAAAGTAAAGAGAACATGAACTTCCCCGGTGGTACAGTGGTTAAGAACCCGCCTGGCAATGTAGGGGGCACGGGTTCGATCCCTGGTCTGGGAAGATCCCACATGCCAACTGGGCCCTGGTCCTAGAGCCAGTGGTCCAAAACAATGAGAAGCCCATGCACCGTGATGACCAGTATCCCTGCTGGACGCAACTAGAGAAAGCCCACGTGGAGCAATGGAGTTCATGTGCGTGCGTGGTCAGTTACTCGGCCATCTCCAACTCTTTTCAACCCCATAGACTGTAGCCTGTCAGGCTCCTCTGTCCATGGGATTCTCCAGGCAAGCATATTGGAGTAGGTTGCCATTTCCTCCTCCAGGCAATCTTCTCGACCCAGGGATCAAACCCGAGTCTCCGGCATCTCTTGCATTGGTAGGTGGATTCTTAACCACCCCGCCATCTGGGAAGACCTGAGGTGCGTGTACCATTAGAATTATGGTTTTCTCCAGATATATGCCCCAGAGTGGCACTGCTGGATCATATGGTACCATGAACTCATCTTTCATCTCTCTAATAAGCATAATGCTAGGACTATGCCAGGAATTCTAGATAAATGGCCTCTGCCATCAAGGAATATGAACTGGGGTGCTTAGTTGTTCAGTTGTGGCCAACTCTTTGCAGCCTCACAGACTTGGCCCACCAGGCTCCTCTGTCCATGGAATTTTCCAGGTGAAAATCCTAGAGTGGTTGCCACTTCCTACTCCAGGGGATCTTTCCAACCCAGGGATCGAACCTGTGTTTCTTACATCTCCTGCACTGGCAAGCAGATTATTTACCACTAGTGCCACCTAGGAAGCCCCATGAACTGGTAGAGAGATGGAACAAAAAGTAAGTGAATCCATTATCAGGTCAGAGAAGAGCGTGGCAGATGAAGAGAGGGCAAGTAATTTGGTTTATGGATCTTGCAGAGGGCTTATGCAAAGGGAGAGTTATCACATCTGGGTTTTGAAGGATAAGTAGGAGTTTGCCACTGGAAAAAAACAAAGAAGCGCATTCCATACAAAACAAAAGGAAGAGAATATGCAAAGGCAAAAGCTATAAATGAGCATAAAATATCTGCAGATAAGTCCAAAAATTCAATGGCAAGTGACTATGGGGTGGGTGCATGTATGCACGCTGCTCAGTTATATACGACTCTCTGTGATCCCACGGGCTGTAGCCTACTAGGCTCCTACATCCATGGGATTTCCCAGGCGAGAATATTGGAGTGGTGTGCCATTTCCTCCTCTAGGGGATCTTCCTGACCCAGGCATCAAACCCATGTCTCCAGTGGCTGTTGCATTGGCAGGCAGATTCTTTACCACTAAGCCACAAGGGTACATGTGGTGAAAAGGGGTGGCTTTTTGGATACAGCTGAAGATGGGGTGCCTAAGACTGCAAAGGCTTTATGTGCCATGCTGCGGACTTTAGGGTTGATTTTGCACCTAACGAATAGCCAGAGGAGGTCAGCAAGGAGGCAGGTAAAATGATTGAACTGGTGTAAAAAGCACTTTCCCCACTGAACCATCTAACAAGCCGTGATGTTTTTTAATGACAAAATCGGTGTCCTTTCAGCCACATAACACTCTGCAGTCATGTGCTGCCTTCTTTTGTGGGAGGGCAAGAACCAGGCAACAGCTACTCATCCTGTAGACACAGGCCAGCCACACTCATTGTCCAGATCCATTCTCTAGAATCTTCGGTATTCACGTCCCATGAACTGGGGCCCATAGCAAAACCATCCCCCAGTATATCAAACAGACAGGGTGGCCAAGGTCTTCCCAGAATAACAGAATAAAATGCGCTTCTGCTTCTGGAACCCTTGATGAATCAATCTGCCAGTTCGCAAACGACACATAAACGTGGTGGGTGCAACAGCAGTTTAGCCACCAAGGTCCCTGCATAAATAACATCCTATTTCATCAGCGCTAAAAGAGAGATCTCTGGGATGTGTTGTCTTGCAGAAGAAAAATAATAAAGACACCAGATTTTTAAGCTATGAGCCAGGGCATTATGCAGCAAAGGTTTCTGTGTCCCTGGAAAGTCAGTGCTGCCCAGGAGAGGGATGGTGGGTGAAAAGTACATTGTGATATGCAAACAGACTCTGCTGTCAGCCAGCTGGCCCATCAGGAAGATGAATGCAAAACTACACAACAAATAGATCAAGTAAGTATTGTGTGTGCATGGAAGAAGCAGTCCTCTGTAATAATAGTAAATGCTTACGCAGTGCCCGCTGTATGTCAGACACCATTCTTGGCACTTAACACGTATTACATCATTTACTTCTCATAATGAGGTATGAAGGTATCAGTCATCTTCACTTTACCAATGAGGAATCAGAGACACAGAGAGGTTAAGCCACTTGTCCAAGGTCACACAGCTTACAAGCAACAGAGCTAGAAGCAAAACTCAGTCTGGAAACTTGCCTTCAGGGTGCACAGTCAAAACCAACATGGCCACAGCAAGGGAAGAGACTGTTTCTTGCAAGTGGGAGACCTGAGTTTGAGTCCCTTCAATGCTCTACCTCTGTCTTTGGGAGAGTTGCTTAATCTTTTGAACCTTGATTTTCCCAACTGGGAAATGAAAATCCTTGTAGTGCTTATCCTCGAAGGTCTTGAACCACCTGAATGAGAGCCCGGCACCAGGGGACAGCCAGTGGATGTTAGCTAACATCCAAGCTGAGAAGTTATCCAAAGGGCTCTCCCTGTGGCTGCTTATTCTAATTTATGAGTTCACCCAATGAGCATGAATCACTTCCCAAAGAAACTCCTTTAACCTGTTCACCTTGCCCTCCAATCACCCTGGATCAAATCTTCTTCTTATCTATGTAATGGCCATAACTATTACTAGTCCACAGTGTCAAAACCTTCAGATCCTGGTATGCTCCTTGAAAAGTGGCTCCTTTCTCTAGGGATCCCATGAAAAACACCCTACAAGACTGATATTTGGAATGACAGCGCTGCCAGCGATAGAGCCAATCACAACAGGTTTTGAGTCATTTTCTTCGTCACCAAGACTCTCTGAGATTCATCAAAGACTTATTAGCAGGGCTGGTTTAAAAGACTGGACCACTCAACTTTGAAGTCATCACAAAACTTTTACTTTGCAGACAGCCAGTATTTCCTAGACATTTTCAGTATATCAACTTGCACACATCTCTACATTTATAAATTATTTCATATTTACAAATTCAGCAATATGTATCAGGTTTTTATTAAGCACCTGCTACCATGCTAGGTCCTCGAGCTGAGAGAATTAATAAGATATGGTCCCTGTCTTCAAGGAGCTTTTAATCTCTTAGGGAGACAAATTCACAACTAAAGTCAATACCACGTTGTAAGTGTTCCTTGAAAGTGAAAGTGTTAGTCGTTCAGTCATGTCCAATTCTTTGAGATCCCATGGACTGTAACTCACCAGGCTCCACTGTCCGTGGGATTTCCCAGGCAACAATACTGGAATAAGTTGCCATTTCCTTCTCCAGGGAATCTTCCCAACCCAGGGATTGAAGCAGAGCCTCCTGCATTGCAGGCAGACTCTTTACCATCTGAGGCACCAGGGAAGTGTTCTAGGGTATTATAAACAAAACGCTGTGGGGCTGGACCAGAAGTAGCATTTCAATCTGCCTTGGGGAGGGGCCAGGTCATAGCCACAAGATATAAAAGATCACCAAAGCTCAGTGGTATAAGTCATGAAGATATTGAAGCTGAGGAGCCTGGAAGTCAGCTTGGACCAAACAGAGACATTTTTGAACATTTGCAGAGATGCTGTCTGGGAACAGAACTGGGGAAATGTGGGCAGATGTGGAAACTGACAGTTCTCTGTGTGACATTTAATTGCCCTACACCATATGCAAGTAGCTGCAGAACGTGTAAACTTTTGGTGTATGGTGTGCATAGACGTATTATGGTGGGTTAATCCAGTCTCTTCTTCTTCCGATGGAGGAGAGTCTCAATTCTTACTCCTTCTGGCCCCAGAACATTTCACAAGAGTCCCTTTGATATCTTGTACGTATCAGATCTACCTGCCTTGAGGAGTTCAGCACAGCATCTCTGCCCTGGTCTGTCGACCGCTTACCCTGCCACTGCCCTTTCTGTGTCCTCTGACGTCACAGCCTCCTTTGAATCCTAGGCTTACATTAGACTTGTAACATTACAGGTGTGAAACTGAAAATGTCAAAATTTTCTCACTCTCTCTCCAAAAGAATGGTGAGATGGTTAGAAACGCTGAATTCCTCAGACTGAAATGTCTCTCACTTTTCAAACACTCCTTCTAGAATTCCAAAGACACCGGGGCCTCCTTGGACTCTGCTGACTTTCACAGCTTACATTTCCATGTTTCAGTTGAAAGGTTGAGCTTTTGGATAAAAGTCTGCAGGAAGACAAAGCAACTAGTACTTACTCAAACTCTATTATGTGTCTGAAACACGCTAAATATTTTCTGCCTGTTAAAACCCTACAAAGTAAGTATGAGGATTGAAGCAACAGAACTGACAAGTGAGGATCACAGAGGCTCAGTAATTCACCGAGGATCACACAGCTCACATGCAGAATTCAAACCAAAACAGTTGACTCCAAAGCATAAGTAAGTCTTTTCCAACATAACCTCTGGTAAAATGATACCTAAAATGGTATAGCAGTGATGTACTCAGAGTAACGCATATATGACATCAAGCACATAATCTTTTCTTCAAGGTCTTGTTGTTCAGTCATTAAGTCGTGTCCGACTCTTTGCGACTCCATGAACTGCAGCACGCCAGGCTTCCCTGTCCTTCACTGTCTCCTGGAGTTTGTTCAAACTCATGTTCATTGAGTCGGTGAGGCCATCCAACCATCTCATCCTTTTGCCTTCAATCTTTCCCAGCATCAGGGTCTTCTCCAATGAGCTGGCTCTTCACATCAGTGGCTTAGGCGCCTAAGCTCATCTTGTCTGTGATAAGAAAAAACCCAAGTAGCACCTTGCAGCATTTGTCATGACAAGAATCCTCCAGATCGGGGATCAGTGAGCTTCAGCCCCTGTACCATATCGAGCGTACTGCCACGTTTTGTCAGCAGAGTTTCATTTCATGCTACAACAGCAGAACTGAGTGCTTGTAAGAGACTGCACAGTCTGCAAAGCCTAGAAAACTTACTATCTGTCCCTTTACAGAAAAAGCTTATCAACCCCCAGACTAGAAACATCATTCTCTCTTCCACTATATGCTATTTGAAGCCAGATGATAACAAAGGAGGAGGAGAGGGAGCAGAATGATGGAAAACCATCATTAAAAATGCACTAAATAATGTGATGGTTAATTTCATGTGCCAACTCAACTGGACAAAGGGAAGGGCCCAGACAGTTGGTAAAGCATTATTTCTGGGTGTATCTAGGACGGTGTTTCTGGAACAGACCAAATCAGTAGCTTGAGTAAAGAATATCCACCCTCATCAAAGTGGAAAGGCATCATCCAGCCAGTTGACAGCCTGAAGAGACCAAAAAGAATAGTAAGTGAAAATGTTAGTCGCTCAGTTGCCTCTGAGTCTTTGTGACCCCAGGTAAAGCAGGCCACCAGCTCCTCTGTCCATGGCATTCCCCAGACAAGAATACTGGAGTGGTTGTCATTCCCATCTCCAGGGGATCTTTCCAACCTAGGGATCAAACCCTGGTCTCCCACACTGCAGGCAGATTCTTCACCGTCTGGGCCACCAGGGAAGCTACATGAAGGTTAGAGAAAGGGTGAGTTCTCTCTTCTTGAGCTGGGACACCCATCTCCTGCCCTCAGACATCAGAGCGCCTGGTTCCAGGGTCTTCAGACTCAGACTGAATAACAGCCCCTGCTTTCTTGGTTGTCCGCCTTGCAAATGGCAGATGCTGGGACTGCCTGGTCTCCATAAACATGTGTGAACTAAAAATCAGTAAACAAAGGATGATGCAGCCATCAAGCCATCACATTATAGTGCCCCGACAGTGAGCCCTGGGGGAACTCAGGATGGAGGCAGGGTTTGCACCCCCCTCTAGCAGTCAGAAACTGCAGTCACCCCTGACAGTGCACCTAAGGAGACTCAGGATGAAAAGCATAGGATACTGACCCCAGAGAGCTGAAGTGTGTATCAAAGGAATGATTTCAATGAGCCCAGCCTTTGCACCTTCCCTAACATAGAAAAGCACTAAACTCCTTAACTTGAGAGTTCTGGTTTTCTTTGATTAACAGTAATCTTTTGATGTTTCAACTTGATCTTTGCTCCAAAATCTCCTATATATGGTGCCCCTACTCCCTTGCCTCTTTAGAAGCAGTCTGTCAAAGCAATTGAGATGCTGTGTCCCAGGCTTAAGTCCCTAGTTTTGTCCAACAAATAAAACATAACTCTCAACTTTGAGGTCATGCATTTTTTTTTCAGTTGACATAAATGAGAGCCAGTTCTTAAAATAAATCTCCCCTTACATGCATCTATAAAGGCCCTATTGGTTCTGTGCATCTCATGCAAAACTGCAGCGGCTCAGACAGTAAAGAATCTGTCCACAATGTAGGAGACCCAGGTCTGTTTATCGGGAAAGCCTAATCAAGCACCTAATACAAGTGACTTATCGTAAGTGCTCAATATGACTGCTGCTGTCTTTCAAGCTGGGATCCAGCAAGAGAAGGACTCATTTACTCACTCAACAAATATTTACTGAGCACCTACTATGTACCGGACGCTGGAGCGGGGACTGGGGAGATAATGGTAAACATAAACTGCACATTCTAGTGAGATACATACCTCATAATTTCCACCTCCAAGAATTTACAACTGCATGAGCTATATAAATTTTAAATAACACACTGTACAGAGGCTAATAAGAGTCTGAGACACTGGGCTTCCCTGGAAGGAAGGAGGAAGAAGCAACCAGACTTTTTTCCCCCAGAAGATGAGGAAAGCTTTTGGGGGTAACATCTGAACCAGATGCTAAAGAATAGCTGGCTAAGCAGAGAAGAGGAAAGGCGTGCCAAACGAGAAGAGAATGTGCAAAGGCCCCGTCGTAGGAAATCACCAAGCATGTTAAACCAACAGCAAGGAACCATCCTGGGGCTGCAGCAGAAGCAAATGAACGGGGTGAGCAGAGAAAGAAGCTACAACATCATGGGCTGCCTGGTAGGTTCTGCGGACAGGCTCCACAAATTCAATCTTAACTATCCATCCTGGTTCAAATCCTGGCTGTGGGCTCACAGTTGGTGACTTCCATACTCAGCTCTCAAAAATCACCATGGGGGCCAATCTGAAAACGCATTCAAAGCACTTAGAACTCTCCCTGATATATCAAAAGCACTGAATTTTCCCACTTCTATTGTTAATAGCATCTTGTGGGGCTGACTCCAAAGGTCCTGCAAACCAAGCTTCATAAATTGCAACATTCCACCTCCACTGATCTTCAACTAATGGAGAGGAAAGTATCAGGAAACAGTGGCAAGATGAAAGGGATCAACAGGCTACAGTGTAAAGGTGTGTTCCACTTAAAGAAAACAGGCAGAGCTCAAATCCAAACACCACCATCCACACTATGTGGCCTGAGAGAGGTTCCCTAACCTCTCTGATTATGTCTCTGGTCTCTTGATTCATAAAGTAGGGATGATAACAGAACCAACTCCCTCTGTACTTGTGAGGACTGCAAGAGGTGATCGGGGAAAGCACACAGCACAATGTAGCGATGCAGGGAGCAATCCATAAATGTTATCCACTTACTATCTTCCAGCCATCATTACGCAAGTGAAACGAGTATACATTGTCTTTCTCACACTCTAGGAAGCCCTGATGGCGAGCAAGGGCTTTTACTCATCTCTTGGCAAAACAACTTTAGATTCCAGACATCTCTAGGAAGAAAGAACAATCTTTACGAGGTGGGAGGCAATGATGAATCCTGAAATTCCTAAGTTCCATTTTAATAGTCAATGCTGTCTCATCACCTTTACTGGAAACTCCACTATGTAAACAGTCAAATAATACTACCTTGTCTGTGTTCTACTTTTAGAAGTGGGGCAAAAAAAAAAAAAAAAAGTATAGACTGACAACAAAAATATGGCAATGGAACTAGAGAGAGAAGTAGAGGCAAGACAGAGTCTGCACTGAAAGGACTGGGGAGAGGCTAACAAGTCCGTCTGTAACTGCATTGGAGTCTTCTCCCTGCCCCCCTACCGTTGTCAATAACCTTGTAAATATTAGGTTTGTCCCCAGGCTAGTGAGGAATTACCCACAGATGGCCCCTTTCGTGATCTTGGAGTGGAATCAATTAGAATGTTGTTTGCTTGTTGGAAGAATATAATGCAGCCTGTACTTCAAGCATCAACAGTTAAAAACGTGCTGATTTAAAAATCAATCTGAAAGTCAAGGTTCCCTTTTCAAATCCTTTCCATAGGAGGGCAGTGGTGGCGGAACACAGGGACAAAGCTTTGATTGGTACCACCTGCTGAATGCCTGCATCTCAAGGAGACTGCTACAGATTTCAGAGCATCACAAATGGAAAATGATTGTGAGGGGGGAACAATAGGTAAAACGCCAAGATCACCAGCCACTAAGGGGCCCTGCCATGAGCCAGAAGATGCCTGGTCATCCCTGCATTAAATAGCAAAAAGTCGCTTCACCAAGCATTAGAGTCAGTGCTGAAGGCTGCAGGGATAACCACCGAGTAATCTGAAAGATGGAAACAGACATGACAAGGATCAAACTGGCATGACACGTGCATGCACAGAATAAATGCAGGTGTGCACACACAAAGGGCTTTCCTGGTAGCTCTGCAGCAGAGAATCCGTCTGTGATGCAGGAGCCACTGGAGACACAGGTTCAAATCCCTGGGTCTAGAAGATCCCCTAGAGCAGGGCATGGCAACCCACTCCAATATTCTTGCCTGGAGAATCCCATGGACAGAGGAACCTGGCGGGCTACTGTCCGTAGGGTTGCAAAGAGTTGGATATGATTGAAGTTGGATATGACCTAGCTCATGCTCACACACACACACACACACACACACACACAAACTCATGCAGAGATACACAGGCACATGGACACACACACAGATCTTATGCCAGATGCAGGTAAAATGGAAATGAACCTTGAAGTGAAATGATTCTGCCAGGACTCGCTTTGTTCCTGAGAGTTATGACCTGCTTGGGAAGAGCTCGTGCTCTGATCCTTGCTGGTTTTTGCTGTCAGTCCGCACTGATGTCCGGTGAGAAGATATGCCCCTTTTGTGTGCTGACCCAACAGAGATTTCAACCTGGGATCACACATTCAAATGGCTATCGGAGCCCGAAAGAGCACACTGGTAAATGAAATGGGCCAGAGATCAACCATAGGGACTGGTGGGGACTGTGGCAAAAATAAAGAGCACCTAACTATCTAGAGGGGTTGCCACCACTCAACACCAGCAGACCATGACTGGGTAAGAATGTGCGCCACATGTTTTCCACCGTTCACTATTTTTTAAGACAGAAACCTGAATTTTTAATGTGAAAACTCCAATTTTAAAATAGTAGCCATGGATTCAAAATAGTCTTAAAACCCTAAGAGCTAAACAAAGCAAATCCCTCACCGGGATGACAGGCCGGGTTCCACTTCACATCCAGTCTGCAAAATGTCTAATGGGCTCCCTCCAGCAACATTCTGGCTTGTCAACACCTGGTCTGCTCGTGCCCAGTGGGACCCCCTGCCCTGAATTCCTATCACCCAGGAGCTGGGCTTCTGATCACTGTGTTTGTTCAAGAAACAAGAGAAACAGAGAGAGAGGTAACAGAGCTACCCTCCTAGGGCCCTGGGATCAGTCTGATTTCCCCAGGAGACACACTCCTCTTTCAAGTAAATAGCAGTGCTGTGATGACTGTCAAAGCATAAATGACACTGAAAGGGTATGATCCACAGGAAAATTATATGTGTGTGTGTGTGTATCTATTTATATTTATATATACATATGATATGTATGTGTAAATCTATTGATAGATCTATTGATATGTTGTTTTGTCCACTAATCGTTGGAACTCTTTTGTGACCCCATGGACTGTAACCCTCCAGGCTTCTCTGTCCATGGGATTTCCCAGGCAAGAATGCTGAAGTGGGTGGCCATTCCCTTCTCCACAGGATCTTCCTAACCCAGGGATCGAACCCACATCTCCTGCATTGGCAGGTGGGTTCTTTATCACTGAGCCACCAGGGAAACCCGTGTGTGTGTGTGTGTGTACAGTTTGATTTCATCCCTGTTGACTGAAATGTGCATGGGCAAAAAAGACAGAAAAACCAAAAGCTTAGAGTTTTAGAAAAAGTGTAGGCTTTTGGACAGGAAGCGAGTTTGGGGGAGAATGGATACATGTGTAGGTAGCGCTGAGTCCCTTTGCTGTTCCCCTGAAACTATCACAACATTGTTAATTGGCTCTACCCCAACACAAAATAAAAAGGCATAGAGATGGCTAATGAAAAGATGCTCAATATCACGTATTATTGGAGAAGTACAAATCAAAAATACAATGAGATATCACCTCACACTGTTCAGAATGGCCATCGTCAAGAAATCCACAAACAATAAATGCTGGAGAGGATGTGGAGAAAAGGAAAGCTTCTTGCAATGTTGGTGGGAATGTAAATTGATACAGCCACTATGGAAGACAGTATGGAGACTCCTTTAAAAACTAGGAATAAAACCACCATGCATGCGTGCTAAGTAGCTTCAGTTTGCAACCCCATGGACCGAAGCCCTCCAGGCTCCTCTGTCTATGGAATTTCCCAGGCAAGCATACTGGAGTGGGTTGCCATTTCCTTTTCCAAAACTACCATATGAGCCAGCGATCCCACTACTAGGCACATACTCTGAGGAAACCAAAACTGGAGAAAACACATGTACCCCAATGTTCGTGCAGCACTATTTACAATAACTAGGACATGGAAGCAACCTAGATGTCCATCGATGGATGAATGGATAAAGAAGCTGTGGCATGCATACACAATGGAATATTACTCAGCCACAAAAAATGTGTGCATTTGAGTCAGTTCTAAAGACGTGAATGAACTCAGAGCCTGTTACACAGAATAAAGTAAGTCAGAAAAAGAAAAACAAATATCGTATATTAAAGCACATATATGGAATCTAGAAAGATGATACTGATGAATCTATTTGCATGTAGGGAAGCAATGGAGACACAGACGTAGAGAACAGACTTATGGACATGAGCAGGGGGAGGAAGGAGAAGGTGGATGAACAGAGAGAGTAGCATGGAAACATATACACTACCATACGTAAAATAGATAGTCAATGGGAATTTGCTATTCCCTTTAGGAACTCCAGCTGGGGCTCTGTAACAGCCCAGAAGGCTGGGAAGGGGTAGGAGGTGGAAGGGAGGGTCCAGAGGGAGGGGACACATGTATACTATGGCTGATTCATGTTGATGTTTGGCAGAAACCAACACAATATTGTAAAGCAATTATCCTTCAATTAAAAATAAATTAATTTAAAAGAAAAAGCACAGGCTTCTGAAATCTAGTTCTGCATCCGACTCCACCTCCCATATGTGACATGGACCTGGTCCCTTCATCACCTGTGCCTCTGCTTCCTCCCTTGTAAAGTGGGAAGGTTGGGCCTTAAGCTTTAAATTTCTGATCTCTACTGTGAGGTCCACGGTGACACAGATGTGACTCTATTTGTCCACATACTCACATGGTGAAGGTACAGATCTGCTCAGGCACCGTAAGAAACTAAAAAGACCAGCCAACAAGAATCTGAGTGGGAGGTTCATCGCTTACTAGCAGCCCTAGGTGTGTGACTTAACCTCTCTGAGTTCCTGTCTTCACTGAGAAGCGTTTATTGAGCATTTGCAACGTGCCAGGCACAGACACATAGTCTGTGTGTGAAGTACTCAGACACACAGTAGGTGCTTTGAGGAAAGCAGCGGTCATCGTTTCACCACCAGCATGCAGTAATCCAGAGATAAACCTCTTAGCCTGTGACCCAAAATGCCCTGGCCCACAGGTGTGTGTGGTTTGGCCCACGCTATGGGTTTTGTTTCTTTTTGTTGAAACTGAATTAAAATTTAAGTTCAAGAGAGTAGACAGACAGGCTTTCCTGATGGCTCAGAGGGCAAAGGATCCACCTGCAGTGCCGGAGACAAAAGAGACACAGGTTCAATCCCTGGATCTGGAAGATCCCCTGGAAGAAGACATGGCAACCCACTCCAGTATTCTTGCCTGGAGAATCCCCATGGACAGAGGAGCCTGGCAGGCTACAGTCCATGGGGTCACAGAATCGGACATGACTGAGCGACTTAGCACAGCACATAATACTATACAGAAACGTTTCTTGGTGTTTTTCTTAAACTAGAAGCACTGGCAATGAGCACCCTGAGCACCACCCCCTGGGTGGGAATGGACGGAGTTGAGTGGTGGCCGCCCCCCGGAGGGTGGTTCACGCTCTGGTCCCCAGCATCCCCACCAGGCTCCCTTCACTCATTCTGACACCTACTCGGTCCCACTGTGCATTTGCTTTGTGGGCTCTGGACTCATCCAACAAGAAAGGAGGACAGTCATCGAGAATGCACAGCTAATGTTAAAGCAGAATAAGACTACGCACTTCACCAAGGCATTGCATTACCTGTAAGGATACATATTTGCCTGGCGTTAGGAGAAGGTGAAGTGACCTGAACCACTCAGAGACAGTGTGCTATGGGAATTTAAAACCAGCAATGAAAATAAAAGTAACGGAGTGAGCTATTTTTTCCTCCTTTGCCATTCATGGAACTTCTTAGGGTTGATTTACAAACTTTTATTTGGAAAACTTTCTCCTTTTTTCTGTCATTTCATATTTTTTCCTTCCTCCGGGAAGTTACATGATGGAGAAGTCCATAATAGGCAGGATTTGGAGTTAGGAGGCTCTGCCCCAGACTGACTTGGCTGCCTGGTGAAATTGATGCCTCCCCATCCCTCTGCAGAGCCTTACCTTCCTTAACTTTAAAAAGGGATGACAAGACCCATAAGAGATGCTGCAAGGACAAAGGAGGTGATGCACACAGAAGCTCATCATGGTGTCCCTGTTCACAATGAGTGAGTCTGCTTTTATGTATTATCTTTTGTGTCATCTTTGCACCCCAAATGTAAGCTCTATGAAGTCAGGAGGTTCATTTTCTTAGTCACTGGATTCCCAATGCCTGGCACATAACAGGCATTCAATAACTATTTCTTGATGAAAAACATGATGTGTGTGTACATAGATAACTGATAGGTGGAAGGATAAATATATGATACAGAGAAAACAGTGAAAGTGTTACTTGCTCAGTCGTGTGCGATTCTTTGTGACTCCATGGACTGCAGCCCACCAGGCTCCTCAGTCCATGGAACTCTCCAGGCAAGAATACCGGAGTGGGTAGCCATTCCCTTCTCCAGGGGATCTTCCTGACCTTGAACCTGGGTCTCCTGCACTGCAGGCAGACTGTATAATCTCTGAGCCACTGGAGAATCCCCATGATACGGAGAAAAAAAATGGGTTAAATGATGAGTAAGAAAGATAAACAGAACTGTCACCACTCCTACCGTCTATATCTCGCCTCTCCGGACACTGATCCAAAGTTTGGCCACACTCTGTCAAGCTTTTTTATCCACAATTACTAAAATCTTTGCACACGTTATGCCCCTGGGTGGACACACTCATGACAATTCATTCCACACTGAAAGGTCACTTGTACGTGACCTCGACTGTCGGGACACTAATGTGATGATGTGACTCCGGATACCAGGAGTGATAGCAGGCACCGTCTTCCTACCTCATCCTCACAACCCTGACATTCATCCAGCTCACAGTGCAAGAGACGTGAAGCTCTGACTGATTCACTGAACTCCCCAAGACCACACAGCCATGAAGCAGTGATGCCTATCTCTGCACCCTGTCATTTGATTCAAGTTCAGAGATACACCCACAACCCTGAGAGAATAGTCCAGATAAGCCTGGGAGGGTCTTTGCATTATCCTGGGATTCTTGACTTGCTACTCAACGCATGTGTTCTTCTGGTCCCATTCTCTAAGCCCAGCAGCTGAATAACACATCAATCTGTTACCCAGTCTGATAACTTTTAGCCACCTTTTCTCACGACAAGAGAGTGTGCCTGGGGCCAGTCAGCCATGGATTAGCCTTGTCCAACTCCCCACTCCCACCATGGTGCACTCAGCAAAGTAACAGGCTTTGTCTGAGTTGGTCACTGATCAGTCTAGAACGGATACTAGACTTCAAGAAGATACATCCACAAGTTGGCCCACAATTACCAGGAGGCTTGCTATAGAGAGTTCCATCCACTAGGGGGCAACGGTACCTGGTTAAGCCAATGAGGATGCGGCCTCTGGACAAGCGGAGCAAACTTACCGAGTTGCAGAGAAGCCAAGAGCCAAGGCAGGATCTAAATGGGACCTGAAAACTGTCACAGCCCTTCAAGTTAAGATGTCCCAGTCCTGAATCCTACTCACGGAAGACCTCACTATCAAAGCAACAACAGCCTCTCTTTGGATCTGACTTAGAATCCGACCCGTGTGCGGTAGGGCTTCCCTGGTGGCTCAGTGGTAAAGAATCCGCCTGCCAGCGCAGGGGCTGCAGGAGACACGAGTTCAATCCCTGGGTTGGGAAGATCCCCTGGAGAAGGAAATGGCACCCCACTCCAGTATTCTTGCCTGGAGAATCTCACGGACAGAGGAGCCTGGCAGGCTATACAGTCCATGAGGTTGCAAGAGTCGGACACAACTTAGTGACTAAACCCCATCACCATGTGCTCTGATTCCAGCTCTGAACCCCATCTGCGTTGGCCCTTATTTCAGAGACCTTCAGGAAATCAGCACTTTCAGTTCCAGCTCAACCTAACAATATCAAAGGCAACCAGCTCCTCACGAATGGGTCTTAACAACCAGAGTCCCTTAGAAATGCCTTCTGGGTAGCATTTCTGGATTTTCCCCAACGCCTTGGCACACTACACAGGAACATCTTTCAGAAAAAATGATTCTGCCAACTCGTCGCGACCCCAAAGACAATACAGTCCGTGGAATTCTCCGGGCCAGGATACTGGAGTGGGTAGCCTACCACTTCTCCAGGGGATCTTCCCAACCCAGGGATTGAACCCAGGTCTCCTGCATTGCAGGCGGATTCTTTACCAGCTGAGCCACAGGGAAGCCATTAGAATAAATCGTGGAACAGAATTTCACACTAGGACTCATCTCCTTCACACACACACACACACACGCGCGCGCGCGCGTCTGCTTCCAAGGATTAAAACGTAACTTTTAATAAGATGATGGTGGCTTCTGGAAGCCCAGTGCCTCTGGCCTTGTCCTCTGCTATTTCACAGGCTGTTTCTTATGGTCCCGCCCTATCAGGCTCCAACAGCCAAGAGCTCCACAGACACGGCTGTGCTACCCATCACTGCTATTTATTTCTTCTCCCTCTTCCATCTCTTCCCCTTAAGCTATTTCTCTTCTTTTCTGTCTCAGCTTTTTTTTTCCGGGTAAAGGAGAGAACTGGCAGGATCAGAAGGTGGCCTTTTGCAAGGTTACTGTTACCTCAAATAATTCCGCGGCAAGTTCATGAACACACAGCGCTGCACGGAAATATTTTCTGATCTCTGGTTCTTCAGTCGGAAAGTGATTTTACCAAGATCTATGTTCACGGCCACGGAAGCTGCCCATATGGCAGGGTGCAAAAAAGAACTTGCTACATCTTGCGTTCACCACTCGTGGTTACTTTATTCTCCCTGCATGTTCCGATCCATCCAGCTAGCACTGATTTGAGTCCCATGTTCCTGGTATCAATGTGCCATCCCTTCCTAGGGGCCGTCCACACTTGATGGCCCATAGAAGGAAGCCAATGATATGCGCCAAGTTGGCAAAGGCGACTGTGATATTTTCAAACACAGGCTGGCACAAGCAAGAGTGATGACAGGATCGCCTCTTGGGGAAAACACACACACAAAGGATGCGGTTCGAATCTCGGCTTGGATACAGAGCCGTGTATGGGTCTTAGCCTGATGTGCCTCTGTTTCCTCACCTGTAAAACGGGGTTATAGTATGGATTTTAAAGGAAATGACTTCAGTGAAAGTGCCTGTCCCAAGTAGGGACAAGTCCACCCTTTTTCACCCTCCCCTTCTCTGGCAGCTCTGCGAATCAACTCTGGCCCAGATCAACTGCTGGGCTCAGGGTCTGATTGCTCACAGGCACCTCCCTTCGATGTCCCAACACATCCCCAAGAGAATTCATCATCTTCCCACACACACCTGCTCATCCTTCTGTGTTCCCTGCATCCTTTCCATCCCTGCATCACTGCCTGGGACCACCTTCCACCCAAGCCTGTAGTCAGCCTGGAATCCATGCCCTCCTTCACAAGTCCTTTAGAATCTGCCTCCTATTTCCTGACTTTATCCATTTCTCTCCATCCCTGCTTGTCTCTCTAATGCGATCCAGGCCATTACCTAGACGAGCTTTCTAACTGCTCTTCCTGTATCCTTCCTTGGCCTATCTCATCCATCTCCAAGCCCACCCAGCTAGAGTGATTTCTCCAAACATTCAAAACTGAACAAGTCACTCCTTTGCTTAGAAATCTTCAGTAGCTCATCACTGCCTTCAACATAAAATACAGTCTGTTTACCGCCCCAGTTTAGGAAGCCCTTCACTGTCTGACCTTCTCCCTCCCCTCCGCAGCCCTACTTCTGGACCCTTCGAGGCACAGAGGAGGCATTTACGAAATGTTTATGGAGTGAATAAGTAAATTCTGCCCTTCTAAGATCTCGACAAAGTGAATTTTTTTCTGTCTCCTGAATGCACCCTTCAGAACTCTAAATATGTTCCTTCCCTCTGCCTGCAAGACCCCAAGTTCCTCTCCCAACCACACCCCCTCATCTGGCTAACTTCTCATCCTTCCCATATTTGACCTAGACCTTGTCTGTCCTGTCCGTGCCTGTATCCCAGCGCCCATCACAGTGCCTGGTACTTGACAGATATTTGATAAACGCATGAAACATGTGACGCTCAATTAGAGATGCCAGCAAAATATCTGTTCTGGACCCCTGAGGGCCTGGCTGGGTTTACATCTGCCGAGTCCATTCTCAAAACTGGCTTAAGCCTGTAAGAAGGAGACCTGGGAGGGGGTTATCAGATGGCATTTCCTATTGCCTGAGCTGTCTTCCACCCTGCAGAAGCAGCTGAGCAGAAAGCAAAACAGCCTTGGAGATCACAAGTGCTGTAATGTCCCCAAGGGCAAGTTTCTCCTTTAAATCTGAAGTTTCCTCCCATAACTCCTGGGCCTCGGATGACCTTGCCTGACATCGGAGCAGCCTTCTTAGGAGGTAGCCTGGCTACCTGAGCTTGCCATTGCTCTAAGATGGATAAGGTGTGGCTGCCAGGGGGGTAAGGGTGTGGGAAGTGATGAGAAGCAGGTAGAGGAGACCAGCTCCTCAATTTTCCCCATCCCCTCTGCATCTTGGGCACCTGGGTGTCTATTCCTGTCCCCACCATGCATTCCACGACCCTATGTTTGTGAAAATGCAGAACAAACCCTGCATTTCACCGTCGGCTCTTCCCAGGCTTTTGCTTGAGTTAAATCCCTTGGCTGAAACCTACAGATGCCACGCCCACAGCATCCTCACACTCCGGCTCATCTTGCAAGTGGCAGCATCTCTACAGCCAATCAGACGTGCTCCTTCTTGTCTTGCTCTTTGTGGAATACTCCCTGGCCTCCACCCCTCGCCTGCACCCCCTCTCTAATCAGATCTTCCAAAAGAGGACAGTGATCATGAGTGTGGACTCCGGAGTCAGACCGACCCGGGTTCCCATCCTGCCTCTTCCAATGAGCTGGGCAAGTCAGTCAACCTCTCTGAGCCCCGCTCTCCTTGACTATAAAATGAGAAAGAGAATAGTTACCTCATTGTTACATATGGTAATGTACATGCTTCAGTGTTATTCTCTTAAATCATCCCACCCTCTCCTTCTCCCACTGAGTCCAGAAGTCTGGTCTTTACCTCGGTGTCTCCTTTGCTGCCCTGCACGTAGGATTGTTGGTACCATCCTTCTAGGTTCCATATACATGAGTTAATATACAGTATGTGTCTTTCTCTTTCTGACTACTTCACTCTGTATAATAGGCTCTGGGTATGCCAAAGCCATTACAATATTGTAAAGTAATGATCCTCCAATTAAAATAAATAAATAAATAACTTTTAAAGGTATATGGATAATAGCTACCTCGGAGGACTGCTGTGTGGATTAAATTAATATACGTAAAGCGTGAGTAGCTGGCACATGGCAACCACTCAGTAAACAGTCTAATTAGGTAATAACGATGGCGCCAGCGCAGCACAGTGGTGATGCCAGAACAGAGGCAGAGGGTAGGCATTTAAGAAATACCTACTGAATGAATAAGTAAACTCTGCCCTTTATTTAAAATACCGGAGAGCAATCTCCCCAGAGCTGGCTCCCTTCAGCCTTTTAGCTCAGTCTCCCTGTCAAGCAGATATGGATAAACCGCTCCACGCAACACAGGCAGCTCTCACAGTGGGAACCACCCCAGCCCTGGTTGGGGTCGTGGAGACCCCGACTTCTTCCTGGATGATCCACCACTCAGTTCAGATCCAGGCTGCACTGTCCAGGTCTGAGGTATCCAGTATGGTAGTATGGGACCTTTTAACTATTTTTCCATAGCCCCCAAAACAAACTGCAATGCATCCTTTGCTCCACAAACAAAAACTAACACAATTTATCTTAACTAACACAATTTACATTTGCATTTTCCTTGTGAGTAATAACGTTTAGTATCTTTTCAGATGATCATTTGCCATCCGTATGTCTGTTTTTGGTAAAGTTTTCTTCAAATTTAAGGATATTCCCTGGCAGTCCAGTGGTTAGGACCCTGTGCTCTCACTGCCGAGGACCTGAGTTCAATCCCTAAGATCCCACAAGCTGTGCATCAAGGTAAAAAAAAAAAAAAAAGATTAAATTTAAATTCATTAAGCTAAATTAAAAGCCTCAATCACATTCACTAGACACATTGCAAGGGCTCCACAGGCACAGGTGACTGGTGATCACTAGTTTGAATGCACGGAGAACATCGCTATCGCGGCAGAAGGTTCTGCTGAGCGAGGCAGGTGCGGGGCCATCTCAGTTAGATGGTGACTATGGAACAATGCATGGTGATGACCTGCTGAGCAAGATGGGACTGCAGGAAATTCTCCAGAGAGAGCCTGAGCAGGCCCTGCTTTCCCCAGGACCCGAACTTCACCTGGGCTCTGACCTGCCTCTCTCTGACTCTGGTGTCTAGTCTGGAGAACACTCTGCATGCATCCAATCACTCTGGCAAGCCATAAACCCCCTGCCCTCTCTGGCTCGGCTTCCTGTCCCAGGCCCCATATATGGGAGGTTCCGGAGTTCGTCCACTTTTGTCTCTGAGTCAGCACCACCTCTGCAAGCCGCTTCCATAGACTACCCTAAGCCCTCTCTTCAGGGAAGGGCCACTATGATGGGCTGAATTGTGCCCCATGCACACAAAAGGGGCTTCCCAGGTGGCACTAGGGGTAAAGAACCCACCTGCCAATGCAGGAGACATGTAAGAAACTCGGGTTCCATCCCTGGGTCAGGAAGATGCCCTGGAAGACAGCATGGCAACCTCCAGTATTCTTGCCTGGAGAATCCCATGGACAGAGGAGCCTGGTGGGATACAGTCCATGGGGTTGCAAAGAGACAGAAGAGACTCAGCTTCTGCTGAAACAACTTAGCACACAAGCACGCATGCTACAAAAGTTCTCATCAGGCTGAAGCTCTGGCCCCTCGTTACCAGAATATAACTGTACTGGGATACAGGGACTTTAAAGAAATAATGAAGCTAAAATGGGGTGATTAGGGTGGGTCCCAATCCAATATGACTGAAGTCCTTCTAAGAAGGAAAGATTAGGACACAGACAGACCCAGGAACACAGAGGTCAAGGGACAATCATGTGAGGCCCAAGAGAGAAGGTGACCATCTGCAAGCTAAAGGAGACAGACTTCAGGAGAAACCAATCCTGTCGGTACCTTGATCTTGGGCTTCCAACCTCCAGTACTATGAAAAAAATATGTGTCTGCCCTTGAAGCCCCCATGGTATGCGACATTTCATTAGGGCGGCCCAAGCTGACAAACACAGTTGCCTAGCATGGAGTACAAGTCTCTTTCATTTACATCACCCTAGGTGGCTTTCTGAATCGCAGCCTGAGCTTTCCTATTTATAAAAGGGAAACGCCCATCTGCTATTTCCGATGGTTTCCGTTCCCCCAGCTGATCACTCTTTTGCTCCGTGTGTGTTTCCTCTACTAAGGAAGCCTTTCCCTCCCTCTCCTCTTCTGCCACCAAATCTTTGCCTCCAGATCTCAGGTGACCAGTCACTCCCGAACTTTCCATCAAAGGCCTGTTCTAAGCGTGTGGTCCCCGTTGTCAGCTCAGGCGTGGCCTTCACTTCGCCTAACACCTGTTCTCGGTGTCTGTGTGGGTAGTTCATTAACATCGACTAGGACAACTAGTCTGTAACCTATAAGACAAGGGCCATGTTTTCCTGCTCATCTTAGCATCCTCAGACCTTATACTGTGCCTAGAATGTGGCAGACACTGTTGAATGAACAAATAAAAGGGCTACTGGGAAAATCAAATTAGATAGTCCATACAAAGGGCTTAACACAGTGCCCGGTGCAAGGTAAGCTTTTCCCAAATACCTTAGCTGCTGCATCTTAGTGAATTCTTCAGTGAACAATGCTCTGATCATCTGCTAGTTAACTCTGTGACCTTATTTAGCCCCTGGTTTCCTCTTCTTAAGCATCGTCTCTGAACCACGCTGACCTTTACTGGCACCTTTGTTTATACCAAAGGCCCCTCTTCCTCTCTGCTACAACTATTTGGAGCCAGGCAACAAACTATTATCATTCAAACCACTCACTTTATCTGCCTTCATACAGCATGAAAACCACTGTACAGGTGGCTGAAGCCCTCCCAGCTAAGGTGGGAGGGATGGAGGATGAGCAAATGGATGATCCTTTCTGAAGTTCAGATAAAAGAGTAAAGCCAGGCCCAAGGATGGTCCAGACCCTCTTAAGGATCCTGGTAGTTACGCCCACATGGAAAGAAGAACTTTGAGAGAAGCAGGCTTGACCCAAGGACAGAGGAAGAGATGAGACTGGGCGCTCTCGAAGAATTCTGATGATGGGTAAGATCTACCAGGCAATAGCAGTCTGACACAGGTATTGATGGCAAATGCGATCTAATAGCATCCACCAGCATTCATCCAGTGGCTCAGACAGTAAAGAATCTGTCTGCAATGCAGGAGACCCGGGTTCGATCCCTGGGTCGGGAAGATCCCTTGGAGAAGGGAATAGCTACCCACTCCAGTATTCTTGCCTGGAGAATTTCAAGGACAGAGGAGCCTGGTGGGCTACAGTCCATGAGGTCCCACAGAGTTGGACATGACTGAGCAATTACACTTTCATTTTCACTTTCACGATCTGTGAGGCAGAGACCATGGTTAACATCTGTAATTAGAAATATTACAAAGAGGATCAATGATCAAATCAATACTGGTATAGGATTGGAATGATATAATGATTTGACCAAAGACATTGTTGAAAAGGGTGAGAAAGAGTAGGGAAGTGCCTGCTCTGTTCAGAATTTCTTATTCCATGCTCACTTGGGATGGATAGAGTTGGGGAAGATGGGTGGAGGATTCTCCAAGGAGGACTGTATTGCAATGCAGTGGCCAAAAAGTTCATTTGGGGTTTTTCCACCATGGAAAAATCCGAATGAAATCTTTGGCCAACCCATATGTCTCCTAATCCATCTGGGGCCCGGAGAATCTTTTCCTGACATCATGTTAAGGCTGCAAGTTATTCTGGGGACTCAGGAGAGAGGCAGGGGAGACAGAGTGCAAGGATTATAGGTGGCTTAGATTATCTCTGCGGAACAGACCCTACCTTCAAGGTCCCCACTGGGAGCATATATATTAAACTTTTATTCTGAATTTTCAGTGTTCTCAACAGCATGATAGGGGCTGGAAACGCAACAAGACAGGTTCAGTCCTTGACCCCCCATGGTTTTGTTTCTCTTTGTTCTCCACCTGAATAGATACCCACACTCAGACAGTCTCCATCTTAGTGTCTAGGAGGAAAGGCAGAGCAGTCTGAGATGCCCTCTAAATCAGGCACATCAGGAAATGTGAAGAAGGAATCCCATAACATAGGACAAAAGTGTAATAGTTGAATATAAAAACAAATCCAAAAGGATGTCCCACCTGCTGTATAACACGGGGATCTCAGCCCCGTGCTCTGTGATGACCTAGAGGGGCGGGATGGGGGTAGATGGGAAGGAGGGGACATAAGTATACTTATGTATGCTTAGCCAAGCTGTAAAGCATTTATCCTGCAATTAAAACTAAATTTAAAAAGAGGATGATCCACATCATATGTCATCAAGGAAATGTGAATTAAAGAAACAGACAGACCACTACACACCTATCAGGATGGCCCACATCTGGAACACTGACAGTACCAAATGCTTGCAAGCATGTGGAGCTACAAAAAAAGTTTCATTCACAGCTAGTGGGAATGCAAAGTGCTACAGTCCCTTTGGAAGATGGTTTGGCAGTTTCCTACAAAGTTAAACATCCTCTTGGCATAGGATCCAGCAACAGTGCTCCTTGGCATTTGTTTACCCAGTGGAGTTGAAAATGAATGATCACACAAAAACCTTCACACGGATATTCAAAGCAGCCTTCCTCACAACTGCCAAAACTTGGCTGTAACCAAGATGCCCTTCAGTAGGTGAATAAACTGCGGTACCTCCAGACAACGGAATATTATTCAGCGCACAAAAGAAATGAGCTATCAAGCCATGAAAAGATATGGAGGAAATTTAAACACATATTATTAAGTGGAAGGGGCCAATATGGAAAGACTATATATTGTTTGACATTCTAGAAAAGGCAAAACTATGAAGGCAGTCAAAAGAAGATAAAAAAAAAGAAAAGAAAAGATTAGTTCAATAAAGTAAGGATAATGAGCTAGAAAAATCATTAGATTTTTACCTTATTCATCATCCCAGAACAAATTCCAAGTGGATTTATGATTAAATGTAAAAACTGAAGCCAGGTTTTCAGTATATATTTGTTGGCATATAATTGGGATAATCTCTAGTAATCTCTGCTCAAATTTTAAATATTAACACCTTTTGATACAGCTTTTTAATTCTAGAAATTTATTCTATAGAAATAAAATATATGTATAAAGATAAATATGGATAATATTGCATTGGAATGTCAAAAATTATATACACATATGGAATAACAAATAAGGAATGGAATACCAGGCATTCTAAAAGGGGTGCTATCACAACCAAGGAGGTGAAAATTGGTTCCTGAGGAGAGAAACCATTTTTATGTATAAAGCACAAATATGCATAAGGCATATAAACAGGTATACAGTATATATGTGGTATTGAAATTTCATGAGGTGGGTGATGATCAAGGGGTAAAAAGTCTTAGGTGGCTAATGATGGAAAAAAGACTGAAAAAAACTATCTGTACAATTTGTTACTATGCAACTGTTGAAAAAAGAATGAGGTAGATGTATGTATATTGACAACAAAGGATGCCCAAGATGCATGATGCTTTAAATATATATATAATATAGTGTAATATACAAAGTATAACATATTTGATACTTATATATGTATAATTATGTGTATACTTTCTATGTTACATATAAAGTATTGATGGTGTTTATCTTTGGGGCAAAAGTTACAAGAAATGTTCAATTCTGGACTTCCATGGTGGTACAGTGGATGGCAATCCACCTGCCACTGCAGGGGACACAGGTTCAATCCCTGATCCAGGAAGACTCCACATGCCTCAGAGCAACTCAGCCCGTGGACCACAGCGGCTGAAGGCCGAGCGCCCAGAGCCTGTGCTCCACGACAGAAGAGGCCACTGCAACGAAAAGCAGCCTCCACTCACCACAACTCAGAGAAAGCCCATGCACAGCTATGAAGACCCAGTGCAGTCAAAAAATAAAAATAATAAATTTTTAAAAAGAAAAAAAAAAAAGAAGAAGAAGATCAGGGGTTGCCAAGGGTTGAGGCCAGAGAGATGACTAGGCAGTGGCCAGAGGAGTTGGGGGGCAGTGAAAATATATTATACAATATTATAATGTCTGATGCGTGTCATTGGAAATTTGTCCAAACCCATAGAGTGTACACACCATGAATAAGAGCCTATGGACTTTGGTAATTATGATGTGCCACTGCAGGCGACACAAAGGTACCATTACACTGTGGTTGTAACAAAGGCACCACTCTGGGGGATGCTGAAAACAGGGGAGGCAGTGCGTGTGTGGGGAAGGGGAGGATGGGAAGTCTATGTACCTCCTCAATTTTGCTGTGAATATAAAGTTGCTCTTAAAAAGTCTGCTTTTTAAAAGATGCACAAAATGGCAATCAATATATTTTAAAGTATAAATGGCAAATTAATCAAAGTAAAACTTCAAAGTATAAAAAAAATTGTGTGTCTTAATTTAACTTTTTTTTTATTGAAGTACAGCCAGTTAACCATGTTGTGATAGTTTCAGGCGCACAGCAGAGGGATTCTGCCATACACATACACATATCCATTCTCCCCCAAACTCCCCTCCCATCTAGGCTGCCACCTGACATTAAGCAGAGCTTCCTGTGCTATGCAAGAGGTCCTTGATGGTTATCCATTTTAAATATAGCAGTCTGTACATGGTGATTCCAAACTCCCTGACTATCCCTTCTCCCTATCCTTCCCTACCCCCTGCCCTGGCAACCATAAGTTTGTTCTCTAAGTCTGTGAGTCTTTTTCTGTTTTGTAAATAAGTTCATTTGTATTACTTCTTTTTTAGATCCCAAATGCAAGGGAATAAACCTTTAAAGTATAAAATGAAATACATTTTTATACAGAGTAGGACTCTCCTACTATTCTTCCGGGAAAAGAAACTCTTATGATGTCCTGCTTCAATGGCTTGAACTGGGAGTACTTCATTCTAGTTTTCAAGACCTGATTGGCAAGGCTTATGTACCTTCCCAGGTGGCTGCTCACTGGTAAAGAATCTGCCTGTCAACGCAGAAGACACGGGAGATGCAGGTTCAAGCCCTGGATCAGGAAGATTCCCTGGAGGAGAGAATTGCAACCCACTCCAGTATTCTTGCCTGGGAAGTCCCATAGACAGAGAAGCCCAACAGGCTACAGTCCATGGGGTCACAGAAGAATCAGACATGACTTAGCGACTAAATAACACAACAATGTAGCTCATATCGGTCATCCAACGAACTGAAAACCTACTATGTATCAGGCCCTGAGATCATCTCAAGGCCCTTCAGAGCAGGGGGCAAGTTCAAGGGAGGATATAAGATCCTAAACCAACAAAACAAGTAATATTTTGCTCTCAGAGTTAAAACAATCATCTTCATTGCTCTATTACTATATACCAGATATTGTATCAAGTGTTTACCATAGCAACAGCTGGCCTTTATAACACCTACTATGTGCAGCTCTCTCTTCTATGCACTTTACATATACTCACTCATTAAATCCTTGATAATTCTATGATGTACATGTGCTATTATCATCTTATCTTATGAATGATAAAACAACAGCACAAACAGTTTAAGTGAGTTTTGTCAAAGTCCCTCAACCAGAAGGTGGCAGAAAGAAAGGTGCAAATCCAGGCAGTCAGGCCCCAGAGCCTAGGATGAAGGTAGGTATCATAACTGTATCTCATTGAAGGGTAAAGAACATAAGGCTCAAGGTAGTTAAACATCTTGCCCAAGGTCACAAGCCCATCAGTGTTTGATATTTGAACCCAGGTTTCAAATGAAGTTGGAGAAGTCACACTTCCCATCTTCAAACATACAACAAAGCTACAGTAGTCAAAACAGTGTGGTATTGGAATTAATTTAATCTAACAGGGCCACTTAGTATAGCCGTGTGGGGTTGAACAGGGCATAAATCTAGAAAGCATCATTTACATTGGGTTACAGGTGAAATGTCCTCCTAGAGCTGTGCAGGGCACAAGCAGTTCAATCTCACATGACAACCCTGAATATATAGGAAATTGATTTTAATAAACTATAAACACAGGTAGAGGTTTGCTGAACTAACATAGGAAACACATGGCTAGGTAGCTACCCTCAGGTTATTCTTGATCTTATTAAATAGATTAGACATACTTTCAGGACAACAGTTGAAGGAGCTATTCTAATGAATTTTTTGCTCCACTTCTTTCGATGAAACATGAAGTTTCACAGACTTTCACCATCAGGTGCAGAAAAGATAGCATCAAAGCAGTTTCGCTTCTTTGTGGTGCTACATTGTTAGGTCCTTTTTTATTTTTTTAAACAGTGTTTTCCACTCCAATGTAATTCTTTATCTTTCCTTATCTTTCTGCACCAGCACCAGTGATATCTGTTTCACTAAGCATCATCTTTATTAACAAAACTGCTTCACTACAGAAAGAGATCGTAGGTTTTGAGAGGCCGCAGGTCTCTCTGCCTCCACAGGAAGGTTTGTGGTCAATACTGAATCTGAAGACCTGAGGTCTTCTTTGGGGTGAAATGAGAGAAGGCGAAGGGGTACAACTGATTGCTATGTGACTCATCCCTTACAGGCTCCATCTCCGTCTCTCATCATGCCCTTGCTCTCAATTATTCCTGCCGCTGTCTTACTCTCATTCAGACTCAGCTTCAACTAGAGAGCTGGAGCACCCTTTCTATCTGTAGGTTTGTCCAGCATCTTCCCCTCCAACTGTAAAACCATCATCATCCACAACCAGAGTGATTTTACTAAATCAGGGTTCCAACCACACTTTTGTGTCACTTCTCTGCTTAAAATTTTTCCAAGATCCTGTGGCTCCTGCAGTAAGGGTTACAGACTCCAGTGTCTTTCCAGAGCAAAGAGGTAACATAAAGGAAAGAAACAGGCGGGCATTTGGGGGGGAATGGATATATGTATTTGTATGGCTGAATCCCTTCGCTGTTCATCTGAAACCATCACAACATTGTTTGTTAATCAGCTATACTCCAACACAAAATAAAAAGTTAAAAAAAGAGAAAGAAACAAGTAGGCGTGTGTGTGTGTGTGCGTGTATCTATAATGCCACCCAGAGCTGTATTCCTTTCACACTGACATACTTTGTTTGCATATTAAAGATAAAAGAATATTCTCCACTTCCACAAAGAAATATGTTTTCTCTCTCTCTTTTCTTGAAAGAGACAGACCTCTCTGTCTAGCTTTTGTTTTCGTGCTTTTTAATAGAGACATAAGGAAAAGAAATATTTTTTACTTTCCTCTTTCTTCTCAGACAAACAACAGTGCAAGTGTGATGATAAAAGAAAACTGATATTCAGCTTCAATGTGGGGGATACCGTTTGGGAGGGCAGGACTGATGCATCGTGGAGGGTCTGTGCCCCGGCGGAAAAGAGCAGCCTTGACTGGATGGTCAGCCCAAGGTGGACCCAGCGTTGCTGAATTTTCTGAATTTTCCAAGAGAAGCTAGAAGTCTGGAGATCTGTGTATGAATCTCCTAATTAAAACTGGGAAATGGGATTTATTTTTTAAAATCTCCATCCAGGCTGAACAAAGCAGAGCGGCAGGTCAAGTATAACCTGTGACTTTGATTTTATAACTTCTGACCCAGAATACAAAGGTGTCCTCACCTTGTCACATGGCACAATCTCACTCCCCATCCATGGCTGCCGTGGATTTCCTAAAGGAAATCAGTCCTAAAGGAAATCAGTCCTGAATGCTCACTGCAAGGACTGATGCTGAAGCTGAAACTGCAAAACTTTGGCCACCTGATGCAAAGAACTGACTCCTTGGAAAAGACCCTGATGCTGGGAAATATTAAAGGCAGGAGGAGAAGGGGACGACAGAGGATGAGATGGTTGGATGGCAACACTGACTCGATGGACATGAGTTTGAGCAAGTTCCGGGAGTTGGTGGTGGACAGGGAAGACTGGCATGCTGCAGTCCATGGCATCGCAAAGAGTCAGACTGAGCAACTGAACTGAACTGACTGAATGGGTTCCATGCTTTACCCACCTCTGCATCTTCGCATATGCACTTTCTTCTTATTCCTTTTCTACCTGGGAAAACCCCATTTTCTCCAAAGCAGGGATATCACCTCTTCAGTGAAGTCTTCCCTGACTCTCCTGGCACAGTTCATCACTGCCTCCCTAGGGCTCCTTTAGTACTCTGAACATTATGTCGTGTACATACTTTCACATTGTTTATATTAATTTCTTTCTTTCTCAATAGCATGCTAACTTCTTAGAGGCAAAAATTATGTCTTACCAATCTCTCTGGTTCTGCTAGCAATGGGGCTTGCTGTAGAGTAAATCTGCATGAATATTGGTTGTATAGATGGGTGGCAGGCTTGATGACTGACTGGCTGGCTGGCTGGGAGGATGGAATGCATGGATGGGTGGTGGATGGATGACTGTCTGAGTGGGTGGGTGAGTGGGTAGATGGATGAGTGGGTGGCTGGGTGGCTGAATGGAGGGATGAATGGAGTATAAATGAAGGCTCCTCACCAAAACCTTAGGAACAGCTGTCAAGGATTAGTCCAGACATTGGCTTTATTTTAAGTCCCTCAAATTTACCAAGCTCATTCCTTTACCAGGGACTTTGAACTTGTTCTTTCCCTAGCTCTTTCCAAGACAAGCTCCTTCTTATGATTCAGGCTTCAATTCAGATGAAACCTCCTTTGAAAAGCCTTTCTCAATCACCCCAATCATAAGAACCACAACAGAGTCAATAATTATTACACTCTTGTGCTTGTTAGTAATTCTCACTGAATAAAATTTGCTTTGCCTGTATTTTTGTTTACCTGTGTTTTTTATGTCTCCCATCCACCTTCTTTAGAAGGCTTCATGAAGACATTGCCACTGATTTATGTCCACCATTGTAACTGGAACATTGTAGATGCTGAATAATATGAATAAAATGATTACTAAGGGAGGAAATCAATTGAATGAGTAGAACCCACTTCTTTGGTGCTTTTAACTGGCCTTTGTGGCAAAATAAAATAAAACAAAACATGAAGCAACACTGGGAATAAGAAATCTCTTGTCCTTATTAAGATTTCCTCCAGGAAGCCATATATTATAGCTGTTGAGAGTCTGGGGTTTAGAACCTGATGACAGATTTAAGATTGAGACAAGGACTTGTCTCTTATCACCACTAAGTGACCTTGGGAAAACCACTTAACTCATTAAACCTCAGTTTCCTCATCTGTCAAACAGACATAATAATAACAACACAAACTCATAAAGTGCTTCTGAGGATTAAATAAGATCACCGGGCAGGAAAGGCACAGAACACAAAGCTGCCTAACTAAACACCCAATGGAAAGGCAGCATCACTGCAGGGAGAAGGGGCTGTGAGGCCACGCTGCCCACTGAGCACTAATGTCATGAGACCTGGCCTCTAAAACTAAGATATCAACACTTGACTCCTTCCCAAAGCACTTTACTTACTGGGGCTTTGCAAACCTCCACATTTCCGTGAAAGCCCGTTGATCTGGACAAATGCCTTGAGTCACCCTCTGTGCTATTTATGAGATTCAGGGTCCCCCAGCTCCTGACCGCTGCAGCCGAGGAGGTAAGGTTTCCAAACCCAGTGCCAGGCTGATCAGAAGCAACCCATGCCAGGACAACACTTGTTTCCAGGCTGACTTCCTCTTAGCAGTGCCATCCTCCTGGGGAAATGTCTCCCGAGCCCCACTGCCTTGGAGGTCAGGCCATCATATAAGTGAATCTTCTCTGCAAGCCTGGCATATGTCAACATGGTATTTTGCTAAGAAAACTCATAAAGAGGATTGCCGGCTGCAATACGACACTCACTCTATAATACCGTCAGTCTAATTGTTTCCAGAAGCAAACAATTAAACGGTTTATGAGAAAAACTCTATCTGTAATTGTGTGGCCCCCTCACAGCTGCTTCCTAAGTAAGGCAGTTGGAGCGGAGTTGGTGCAGATATGAAAGTACAGTATGTATTTAGCAATATGGCACCTAAATGCATCATAGAAGACCTATCGGGGAAATAAACAGCGTTCAAGTGTATTTTTGGAAGACAAATACTCGATACTTCATTTAATGTATGGTTTGCAGTTAGTGGTTAATCTCAGACAATGAAGAGAGAGCCTTGTTTCACGTGGCTATTGAGGAAATGCAGAATTGATTGTGAGATGATTGAGGATTCTGAAAGAGCCCAATTCCCAAGCCAGCAATGCCCTTTGTTGCTTTTTTCCTCCTTCTTTTAAATTTGCCTATAATCCATTCAGACAAATCCTTTTATCACGTTGATTTCCTCTCCTCATTATAACCAATGTGATTAATTGCTAAACTTTTCTCTCATTCTTGCCCATCTCTAAGATCTCATTTTTCATGTGCAGAATGGCCTTTCTTGTCCAAGTACACATATCTGCACCCCCCTCAAAGCATCTCTATTTTACGTCTCCAGGTTATTAATAATAGTGTTCAATTGGCCCATTCGGCTAGTCATTTGCAAATGTGAAATATATCTAGAGCGGGCTGAGTGATGCTGAAGAAGAGCCCAACACCTTGATTTGATAATTAGTCTGCATAATTAGTGACTGTGACCCTCAGAGTCTTTCATGAAAGTCCTCTTTTCACGATATATTTATTCACAGAGTAAAAGAAACTGGGATGGCCCTTCCTAGTCCAATCTCCACTTGTATTTCCCAAAGCTGGTCTGAACTGCTCCCTGGCTTGGAAACTTCCAAACAACCCCAGATTAAATCTTAGGATAAAAAAGAAAATAAAAGGAAATGGAAGCAGTAGAGCAGATTTTAAACTTACACGAGCCGCAGAAACACAGTGGGAAAGCCATTTTTTTTAACAATCGAATGCATAACAACTTGGGGACTTCCTTTCAACCACCAATGGCAGCAGACCTGTCTTTTCTCCCAGCAAACAGTCTAATCCTCATTCCCCACAAATACTACCACTGCGTGTAAGCCAAACAGCAGTGGAAAACATGAAAGGCAATTAGATTGAAATCTAGTCCTGCCTACTCCCAACCAGTTCATTTTTTTTTTTTTTCCCCACTAAGAGGCTCTCCAATCTAGTAACAAATATGATTCCTGTTTAGCACAGTGTGAAGCAGGAATGAAACACAGGTCTGTTTGCACTATTCAGCGAACTGATGACATTTCAAACTCCTGAAAGGGGACTCTACAGGCAGATTCCTAACAAAAACCCAAAGTGCGTTGTAATTATTTCTATGTCATTCCTACATAATCTGTGTCGCTCCGGCGCTCCCAGAGCTTAATTCCTGTAACATTCTCTGACATTCTATGAGTCAGATTACAAGGATCCTCAGCTCGGTATCTGCCACCTTCTGCATTTTCCCAGTGATGGCCACAATGAACGAACACTTCCATGACTGGAGAGTACAGAGGGGGAAATGAATGAAGCCAGGCACACGTGCCCGTTCACGCACATGCACCCACCAGCATCCGAACACACTTTCAGGGAAAAGCCCTCTTCTCACGTGGGCAGAGATGGCGATGAGCCATTTCAAACCAAGCTCTGGCCAGGACCCACGTGACACCCTCCTGTAAGGTCCTGAATCTTGGCATGTGCAGACACAAGGGGGACAGTGCAGCTTTAAGCATCTTTCATCAATTTTCTGTGTATCACAGGCACATCAAGTGGCAGCCTCTTGGCTCCTCTTCAGCGGCCTTCCCACCACACAACAGGGACTCCCTGCAAATTAACATTCCACTCCTCCCGCCTGCCCTGCCCTCAAGTTTTCAAACATAACAACAGTCTCAATGAAATAATGAGAGAGGTTCATTCGAATGCTGCGGAGGGAACTGCTTTATTGCTAAGGCAGCAAAGAGAACTAATTGAATCCACTGGAAAGAAAGAATTTAGAAGCAAAGAGGAGAAAAGGAGAATGAAGTAATAGGTTGGAATGATGAACACACACACACACAAAGAGGCAGGCAGGTGAGTGACAACCGAAATACTCAGAGAAGAGAAACTCCGCATGTGTGAATGCAAAGAGCTTCCAAGATGGCAACACCGCCAAGGGCTGGGCTCACGAGTACTGAGAAAGTTCCTCAAGCACTGAACACTCTGAGCTGTCCAAGAGCTACACCGTATTAGCTGGAGCAAGTAACAGTCTACATCCAGACACAAAGGTAACATCAAGTCCCAAGAGCATGTAGGGGGCTAAAAAACACTGCAAAGTGTTTGAGCCTGCTGCAAAGCCTGTGACACGTGATTCATGGAAAAGGGAAGTCAATCCAGGTGGGCTCACCACCTCTGACGCCTGGATAACAAGGTGATGCTATGTGACGTCCACAGTCATCAAGGACTATGAGGCCTCCGTGTGGGTGCTCAGTCGCCCAATCGTGTCCAACTATGCGACCCCATGGACTATAGCCCATCGGGTTCCTCTGAACTGGAGTGGGTTGCCATTTCCTACTCCAGCGATCTTCCTGACTCAGATACCGAACCTGTCTCTTGCATCTCTTGCACTGGCTGGCAGATTCTTTGCCATTAGTGCACCGGGGAAGTCCTTGAGGCTTCTATCTCTGTCACTAGAAGGCTCACTCTGGGAGCCCTGAGCAGAAGTGTGAGGAGTCTGACTTCCCTGAGGTCACCATGCTGTGAGGAAGCCCAAATGATGGCATTGTAGTCAACCATCCCAGCTGAGCCCAGCCTTTGTGACATACCAGCCCAGGCCCCAGATAAATGAATTGAGAAGTCTTCAGAGGATTCCAGCACCACGCTATTCAGGTTCGCCCAGCTAAGGCCCCAGGCACTATGAAGCAGAGACACACCAACCTTGGGCATGGTTTATTCCTTCCCCACAAAATCCATGAGCCTAATAAACTGCTTCCTGTTGCACAATACAAAATTCTGTGAGTTAGTTACATTGCAACAGCAAACCAGAATAGCATGTGTTTATTCTCTCGGCTTCTTCGGAAAATAACCCATTTCTACGTTATTAGCCTTAATGTCAGGAACTGGAAAATGGAACTAATAATGTCTAAAGTTTTTTGAAGAGCCACTAAAATATCATAATAATAACAGCAGTAATAATAATAATAATAATAAATTATCAACATTTGTTTAGAGCTCCCTGTGTTTCTAGACACATGTTACAGAATTTAATTCTTTTAACAAACTCATGTAATACAAAGTTGTTATTAACCCTTTTATAAATGGGAAACTGAGACAGAGAGAACAGCAGTCTATTGAAACTCACACATTAAGAGACAGAATATGAATTCAAAACCAAAGCAGGCTTCTTCCAGCTTCTTAATCACTTTAAAAATCTGCTTATAGATAAGACAAGCATGAAGATAGTGCCTGACACATATTTAAACTTGAGTGATGCTTTATTGGTGTAATTATCATTGTTGTTGCTGTCATTGTTATTTAAGAATCTGATCATTAATAGACACAGACTCAGGAAATACCAAGATGGGTTTTCGTGCTTCCTCGTGTTAGCATATACAGGTGACTTTGGCAGTGGTTTGTCCACTGTCTATAATCTGCGCCCCCACCCAGAAAATGGGAAGAACTATTCATATTGTACATTTCATACACCAAAAAAATTTCAATTTCATGCTGTACTGAACCTTACAAATGCCCCCCTTTAATCCTGTTTTTATTCTAAACCAATATAAAAACTTTAACATTTCCTAATGGAGTGTACATTTATTCATTCCTACCAACTTAATGGCAATTCTTGAGAAGTCAGGCAATAGACAGTTAAGATAAGCTTGATGCTTTGGTTCCAAAAGTTCAATCAGTTAACCTAGGACAGCAATCACTTCCCCAGAATGAATAATGATGTGGAATAATATTTGGATGGAGATAAACCCTTTTTGCATAGAAAATTGCATTATCATGGGCAGTATCTCAGCTGGATATGTAGGTTTACCAATAAGGATATTGCTTCATGCATTTTTATCATGGAGCTTTTTGATTCTGAGATTTCCAGAGGATTCTGCCTTGAGAGAGGAATCCTTAATGTCTGTATAATGTGTGATGCTCTCTGAGCTGTAGATGTGAGGGTGGGAAGGCAGGAGCCGGGCTCTGCAGCTTGTGAAAAGCTGCCACCACACTCTCCCAGGGGTTCTTCATTCCACTTAGCAAGAGGGAAAAGCAAGCAAGGCACAGCGAGACAGAGTTCTTTAAAGAAACGGCATTGAAAATAACCATCATGTCAATTTCAGCTAATGGGGCACAGTATGGGCTCATTTTAAAGCGAGGAGGAGTGTCATGCAACCATTAAGAAGGAAATGCTTATGCCATATGTAAGCACACCCACCCAAGCAGAGCCAGGAGTTCTCTGGGGAGAGCTCAACACATCTCTCCCACAGACTTGGAACTTGACCTCCCACTGACCAGAACCCAGACCATCATTAAGGAAGCATAATTACAAATGAAATTAGTGACAAAGCAGCCAAGGTTTTTTCCACTGGAGCTTCGAAGACTCCTACTGGCAAGAGAGAGAAAGAGACTTAGTTCCTGAATTTCACTAACTTCCCTTTCACAGGTGCAACCGCTAGAACATTAAGATGCATACACCTGCTTGCCAGCTGACACATTTATCTGTGAGCATCCTTTCAAACTCGGGAGGAAGCAAGCTATGAAAAACCCTCTTTCCTTCCACCACTCCTGGCTATTACTGAGCTGGCTCAAGCAAGATTCCAACTACGAATTATCTACAAAGCTGGTGCCCCACTGAGAAGATACCCATGCCTGGGCATCGGAAGGGAGTTGGAGAGCTCCACAAGACTCTTAGTGCTGGCTGGAAGACAAGTGTAGTGGCCGAGAACATAGATACTGGTGTCAGGAAGACCCAAGCTTGAGTCCTAGACCTGCCACTCATCTCTTGTCTGTGTGCCTCAGTTCTCTGTAAAAGAGCAGTAAAAATGACATCTACCTGAGTAATGAGAACTCTATGAGGAAATGCAATACTCCTGGGCCAACGAGGTACTTGTTACTTTTGTATTTGGAAGTATAAATGCTCTGGACCCCAGGTTTAGGGGCTTATCCTTCCCCATGTCCTGCATGGAGACATGCAGACATGTTAAATATCTTGGCCTCTTGGCCTGTTGCTGTTTAGTCGCTCAGGCATGTCTGACTCTTTTGTGACCCTAAGGACTGTAGCCTGCCAGGCTCCTCTGTTCATGTGATTTCCTCGGCAAGAATTCTAGAGTGGGTTGCCATTTCTTTCTCCAGAGGCTCTTCCCAACCCAGGGATCAAATCCATGGCTCCTGCATCGGCCACTCTTTACCAATGAGCCGCCAGGGAAGCCCCCATCTTGACCTGTAGAAGGCAGCAAAAGCTCAACTTTGCAATAGGTGCTGTCCACAAGCATGGTGCTGAAACAGATTTCTAGTTTTACCTTCAGAACCAGCACTCAAGGCTGTCTCTGACTATCAAGTTCACAAGCCTCTAACTGGCCAGAAATCAATGGAAGAGGACTTACACTAGTGTCAAGGATAATGCCCAGGTGTTTTTCCATGCCAGAGATATGCTTCTCTCCCTCCTTTCAGATTATTTAATAAGTATTAGTCACTCAGTGGTGGCTGACTCTTTTTGATTTCATAGACTGCAGCCTGCCAAGCTCCTCTGTCCATGGAACTCTCCAGGCAAGAATACTGGAGTGGGTAGCCATTCCCTTCTCCAGGATATCCTCCCAACCAAGGGATCAAACCCAGGTCTCCTGCATTGCAGGTGGATTCTTCACCACCTGAGCCAACAGAGAAACCCAATGGTTAATACCAACTTTTGATTCACAGCTTGATCCCCTCCTCACTTTCTAAACACCTCATGCTCTGATCACTTGTAACTCTTCTTTCCTCTTCAAACACCTCACATTACTCATAACTCCATGCCTTCTGTGCCCATGGACTGCTTTACTCAGGCCGCTCTCATCCCATTCTCTGCCTAGCAAATTTCCTTCAAGGTCCAGATGACAATTTCTACATGTCATTTTCTGAACCTCCTCAGCCACATAAACCTATAGCACTTTACATCAAATTATTGCACTGGTAACACCATTTTGTGTTCATTTAATCACTTGAAAAAACAAAAGGTATTGTCACAAAAAGTAGGCACTGGGGATTCAATGATGAGCAAGGAACAGGCACTGCCCTTAGGAAGCTCACTGTCTAATTAGAGCAGACTTAGAGTAAGCTTAGAATCAACAGGTTAAATCCATGAAACAGTGAAGTGTATAGAACAAGCACATCTGATGCATGACAAGAGGAATGAAGAAGACTTTTCAGTGGAAGTGAAATCTCCTTAAGATCTAGAGGATGGCTTAACTGGATGAAAAGGAAAGGAAAAGCCAGTATACAGTGGAGATTCATGTCTCAAACTTTGTCAAATATAGTATCTGACAAGTTGTCCAATGATCCTATAGACACCAGACTAAGATGAAACAATAGTTAAGTCAGAGCTTCTTCTTACTGAAATCACATAGATCATTGCACATCAAATTTTAATGGTATACAAATAACTATGTACTATATAGTCTCTTTATATAAAATTCTAGACAGTTCAGTTCAGTTCAGTTCAGTCACTCAGTCATGTCCAACTCTTTGCGACCCCATGAACTGCAGCACACCAGGCCTCCCTGTCCATCACCAGCTCCCTGAGTTTACCCAAACCCATGTTCATTGAGTTGGTGATGCCATCTAACCATCTCATCCTCTGCCGTCCCCTTCTCCTCCTGCCTTCAATCTTTCCCAATATCAGGGTCTTTTCAAATGAGTCAGCTCTTCGCATCAGGTGGCCAAGATATTGGAGTTTCAGCTTCAACATCAGTCCTTCCAATGAACATCCAGGACTGATCTCCTTTAGGATGGACTGGTTGGATCTCCTTGCAGTCCAAGGGACTCTCAAGAGTCTTCTCCAACACCATAGTTCAAAAGCATCAATTTTTCTGCACTCAGCTCTCTTTATAGTCCAACTCTCACATCCATACATGACTACTGGGAAAGCCATAGCCTTGACTAGACAGACAAGGCAAACATAAAACTGACAAAAATTATATTTCTTAGGAGGGGACAGCAAAGGAAACTTTCGGGGTGACAGAAATGTTCTATACCTTGATGGTACACATGACTGTATATACTCATCAAAACACAACAGTTTAACACTTTTATTTTGTGAATGGTATTGACTGTAAAGTATGCTTCAATAAAATTGATTTTTAAGGGCATAATAAAATATTTAATGTGTATAAAAATATAGGACATGGCCCAGGATTCTGCATCTTTAATAAGCATCTCTAGCAAATTGGATACGGTCTAAGAACAACCCTTTCAGAATGCTGATGGAGTGATCATCTACTCAGAGTCATATTCGGGAAGGTCTCTGGTTGTGCAACACGTGACCAAGTGCTTTTGACCTTGTTCAAAATGTTATCAACAACATATCTGTGGCCAATACTGTCAGTTGCCCTTTAGTCTTTCTTCCACTTTTAGTAACAGAATTCTCGTTTTTATTTGGGTACCTAGCTCCCTAGCCAAAAGACTATTTCCCAGCCTCTCTTGCAACCAGACATGGCCATGTGATTATGTCCTGGCCAATGAGAAGTGTTCTTCAAGATTTCCAGGAAGACTCCTATAAAAGGACGAAATGTGTCCTGTATTTTCTCTTCTCTATTCCTCCCACTTAGAATATGAATACAATGGCTAGAGTCGCAGCAGCTGTCTTGAACTCTGAGGCAGCATATTAAAGACAGAGAAGCACCTGTTAAAAGGAGCCAGAGTCCCTGATGGCCTTGGAGAATTTATAGACGATGCTACAACAAGCTCAACTCTGGGACTTCTTTTATGTTGAAGAGAGAAACAAACTTCTGTCTTATTTTAAGTCACTGTTATTTGGGACATTTCTACTATATGCACCTGAACCTCTTCTGTCTCATATGTGCCATTTATTAATTTTGTATTTCACACCAAGCTTGTTTCATTGCCCAGTGTGCTGGATGACAGAATCAAATTTCAGGCAAATCCCTACACCCACTAAAAATACAACTATAAAAAATATCTGGGGTGTGAAGAAAAAGGAAAAGGAACCCTCCTACACTGTTGGTCCAAATGTAAATTGGAAAGAACTACGGAAATTCCTTAAAAAGCTAAAAACAGAGTTACCATATGATCTTGCAACCCAATTCCTGGGCATATTTCTGAAGAAAATTCTAATTTGAACAGATACATTCACCCCAATGTTCACAGCAGCACAATATAGAACAGTCAAGACATGGAAGCAACCTAAATGTCTATTGACAGAGGAATGGATAAAGACATGGCATATATGATGGAATATTACTCAGCCATAAAAAAGAAATAATGCCATTTGCAGCAACATGGATGGACACAGAGATTATCATACTAAGCAAAGTCAGGCAGAGGAACACAAATATCATATGATATCACTTATGCTTAGTTGATCAGTCATGTCTGACTCTTTGTGATCCCATGGACTGTAGACCGCCAGGCTTCTCTGTTCATGGGCTTTCCCAGGCAAGAATACTGCAGTGGGGAGCTATTCCCTCCTCCAGGGAATCTTCCCAACCCAGGAATCAAACTCCCACATAGCAGGCAGATTCTTTACCCTCTGAGCCACCATATCACTTACAGATAAAATCTTCAAAAAATGATACAAATGAACTTATTGACAAAACAGAAACAGACTCACAGACATGGAAAACAATCTTGCGGTTACCAAAGGGAAAAGGAGGGAGAAGGATAAATTAGGAGCTTGAGATTAACATGTACACACTTCTATATATAAAACAGATAAAATAACCAGGACATACTGTATAGCACAGAACTATATTCAGTATCTTATAATAACCTACAATGGAAAAGAACCTGAAAAAGAATATGTGTGTGTGTATGTAACTGAGTCATTTTGCTCCATACCTAAACCTAACACCACACTGTTAATCAACTATACTTAAATTAGAAAAAATGGTTAAATAAAGATATCTGGTCAAAATTGGAACAAATGGAAATGTCTACTGGGAATCCTATTTGACCACGGGCTCATTTTTAGTCAACTTTGTGATGCAGATAATTTTTAAAAAATAAATTCAATGTCAAATTACATTAGTGGATTAAAGGAGGCAGAGTATAAAGAACAGAGAAGATGAGGCTTCTAACAGGCATTTTAGACAGTAGATGGAATATTGAATTTATTTCTGAAACATTTCTTTTGAAGAAGAATGTTGACAAAACTGAGGGGATCCAGAATGGAATAGAGAGGATGGTCAAAGGCCTAGAAAATGTCAACTAGACATTTAGACTAGAGTTTATACTATCTAAGCTGGAGAAGGGAATAATGGAATGGAGTGACACAGATGATGGGAAAAATCTGCACAGCCACCAACTTCTAGACTCATCCCGAGTAGCTAGAGAAGGAGGTAGAACAGCATGTGTGAGTCAAAGGAAATCAGTATAAGACCCATCAAACAAACAAAAAAAGATTAACTGCCTTACAAAATATTGACTTCTCTGATATGCTGATTGATTAATTGATTTACTCTTCACCTTGTGCCCAAAATAAATATCTAACATTTTAAAATGATTATGTGATAACACTCTTCTGAGCGCTTTATATGTATAATTCATTTGATTCACACAACACTCTTAAGTAGTTACTATTATTATCCCTATTTTTATGGATGAGCAAACTGAGAAAGAAAAGTTCAATAACTCACCCAAGGTCACACAGACAAGAGGATGGATTCAACAGCCAAGATTCAAAGGCACGTGCACTGGCCCTGGAAGCCCACGTGTTTATCATCAGACAGTTCCATTGCTTCTTTCTCGCTGAAACATGCAAGGCTTCCTATGACTGTCCTGTTACTGGAGCAGACCATACTAGTTAACTGGCTGGAATGTTAAGGTGACAACTGGGTATTGTGGACCCCCTGATACGTTCAATGACTTGGGATTTGGGGAAGCCCAGTGGGATTCTGTAGAACCGTGGGCATGCAAGGTGTGTAACATGGAAAGTTTGATGTGAATGTAAACCTAACCGGAAGGTAGTTCAAGACAAGCATCAGAAATCAGAGGCACACATGTGTCACAAATATCATGGCTAGAGATACAGAATCTGAAATCCCTCTTTGGATATGTGACCAACGAAGTCATGAAGCACTCACATTTGAGAAGGTAGAAAGCAGAGAACGAGGGAGGAAGATGCTAAGGCTTAATCCATGAACCATGCCCTGCACACAGAGACAGGAAAAAGATGCCAACAGCAGCTAAGCATGGAAATAGCCTCATGCTCCAGAAGATAATACAAAAGTCTTCAAAAGGCTGGGAAGTGAGATCTCGGTTGCTTTTGTTTGCCTGGAATCCATCCCCCCTTACTCTTCCAACAGCTCCCCCACATTTTCCTCTGGGAACCATCCCTCTCCGTCACCTTCTCCTGGTGTGGTTGACCCCATTCCCTGGGGAATCCAAAGCTACCAGTTTCAAGCCTGGTCAAAAAGAAGAGTCTTTGCCCTGATTCCCCACAGTTGGTTGATAGTAAATGTAAGACCCACATGGGTCCAGTGACAATCAACACTGAAACATTTGGTGGAGTTATTAGGAAAGATATGTTCCCTTTACTACCCAGGGGACCTAAGCCAGTAAGATGAACCCATAGAGCTACCAGGAACATCCTTGCTGCTCTGCAGAGAGCTTGTCCTTAAACAAATGAACATGAAAGAAAGTAAAACCAGAGGACTCAGTGGGATGGAGAGGGGGGCACTGTACATTAGATTCTGCTATCTGAATATTTACCTACATTCTCCGGATTTTTTTTGGTTATGTGAGCAAATAAGTTCTCCTTTGCAGTTGGTTTCTGTCATTTTCCACTGAAAGTGACGGCCAGTATATCATCTATGTTTCAGAGACCTCTTTCTTTACATACCCATGCCTCTCTCTGCCATGCTGTGCTGTGCTAAGATGCTTCAGTCATGTGTGACTCTTTGTAACCCTATGGACCACAGCCCACCAAGCTCCTCTGTGCATGGGATTCTCCAGGCAAGAATACTGGAGTGGGTTGCCATGCCCTCCTCCAGGAATCCATGCCTCTCCATTACATCAGAAGCCCCTTGAGAGCAATAAATGTGCTTCCTCACATGGCAGCACCAAGCCCAGGGCCAGGCACATCCTTGGCAAGAACAAACCTCACTGAATGATTCTGAACCAATTAGATGAAATAATACTGGCAAGAGGGTGCTATAAGCCACAGAGCATTGTTTTTAACTGTTATTTCAAAGAAAGGTGATATAACAGCCTCTCTATATTTTTTAAGCTTACTGAATCTGAAGTTCAATCCAGTTCATTAAGAAGTGGTGCCCTCAAAGTATCTGTTCAGCTACATATAATCCTACCCATCTTGGCTCACTGCCTTCCACCCCCCACTTTTTTCTGGAATGCAACCTTTAAGGAAATGGAGAGCTGGTACTTAAAATCAAATTTTGGCAAGGTACATGCTTTCTTTTATACAAAAACAAAACAAAAAAGACTGAGGAGTACATCATTTAAAGTAATAAAAAAAAACAATTTATGATCCATCTCTGATGTTCAAATGCAAAATGGGATGGAAAAATGTCTTTGTATAATGAATTCTGCAACATTTGCTAAAGTCCTGCAAGAGAAGGAAAGAAGACAAATGATTCAAAAATAGAAATCTCAATTCAAATACTTTTCACAAAAGGCAACTACACACACACACACACACACACACACGCACGCACAAACTGTATAGTATAATCAGAAATGTAATAGTGACAGACTCGAGACAGAAACTAAAAATCCATGATAGGCTCAATAATGAGAAACTCTCACCATATCTTTCAACCCTATTTACTCAAATACTCTCTCTTTCCCTGGATCTGAGCAAATAAGAGATTAAAAAGTAAATAATGAGACGGAAGGAAACCCCATCCACTATAGCAATTAAGAATGCAGGTTTGGCTATTATACATAAAACAGACCAACAACAAGTTCCTACAGTATAGCACAGGAATGACATTCAATATCCTGTTATAAACCATAGTGGAAAAGAATACAAAAAAGGATGCACATGTGTGTATAACTGAGTCACTTCACTGTACAACAGAAATTAACACAACACTGTAAATCAATTTTACTTTAAAAGAAAAATGTGGGTTTGGGAGAGCAAGGAATATGAGTCCCTGGTTCTGGCACCGTGACCTCAGACCAGTCACCCCACCCCTCCGAGCCAGACTCCTCATCTACACAAGGGGTAACATAGTAGCGCCCTCACAGGTTGGTGGGTTAGAGTGAGAAAATGGCATGGACAGTGCTTGGAGTGAAGTCAAAGTCACTCAGTCGTATCCAACTCCTTGCGACCCCATGGACTATACAGTCCATGGAATTCTCCAGGCCAGAATACTAGAGTGGGTAGCCCTTCCCTTCTCCAGGGCATCATCCAAACCCAGGAATCATACCCAGGTCTCCCGTATTGCAGGCAGATTCTTTACCAACTGAGCTATGTGCCTACCACAAAGGAATTACCATTCTTTAAATCATCCTTTCATTGTGCATGGCTTAAATCAGCCACCATGACATCAACAAGCCTCCTTTACAGGAAGGGAGCCACACCCAGAATACCTGGCTGCCAACTGTGGCCCTGTTCCTAACTATGTATCCCACCTTAACCAAGTTAAATTCACCCTCTTGCAAAAGAGTCACTCAGAACATAATATATTTGAGGCTCATTCCATCTAAGAGGCTGGACCTGTTCAGAGCAGGCAGGTATTTATCTTATGGGAACAGGAAGAAATGTGTCGTTGGCTTAGAAGGAGCCCTGAGCACTAGTTACACGGTCTCTCCTGACTCTCATCTCTTCCTTTCTGAAGGAAGAAGTGCTGATACTTTAGTCACCTTAACCACAGGCAGATGCCAATGCACCTTTGCTTCCCTGTAATCAAAAGGTCTGTGAACTCACACTTGAAATCTCAAAGAAAGCTTAAGTGGAAAAGATGTCTTTCAATGAACAACATCATAATCCTCCCCACGTCCTGCCATCCCAAATAGAGACCTCCAGGGAGTTGTGGGCCAAAAAGCACTTTTTCAGGAAAAATCAGCTTAAGACATCACCCATCCAATTCACTTTGACAATAATGAGCAACGACACTGTTCCTTAGAAAACAGAAACGGGAATGGCAGATCATCACTACGACAGCCAACTAACTACTGGTGAGGCTTTTGAGTCGTTTTTATTGTTTGTTTTGTTTTTTAAGCGTGTCATTCACCAAAAAGGAGACAGGGAAAGTAAGCAAGTTAAAAACAGCTCCCTATCTTATTGGAAGCTTGAAGTAGTTAGCAGACAATTCTGAGTCTTCATTCATTTGTTCACTTATTCAATAAATACTTCAGTATGAGGTTCTGTTCTGGATGCTGAGGATAGGGCAATAAACAAAACAGGTGAGAGACTTGCTCTCAATGTATATGCTAGCGGAAGGACACCAACCAAAATTAATTAAGTAATAACACCTATCTTTTCCTATCAGTGTTTTCATTTTCTCTGGCTAAATACCTAGGAGTGGTATCTATTAAATTGCTGGATCATACAGTAGTTCTATTTGTAATTTTTTGAAGAACCTCCATGGAAACAACATGAGTCCATCAACAGATGAATGGATAAAGATGACGTGGTGTGTGTGTGTGTGTGTGTGTGTGTGTGTGTGTGTGTGTGTACACTCAGCCGTAAAAAAAGGAATGAATTTTTGCCATTTGCAGCAACATAAATGGACATGGAGGATACTGTGCTTAAGGAAATGTCAGAGAAAGATAAACACTGTATGTTTTCAATTATATATGGAATCTAAAAATAAAAACAAACAAGTATAACAAAAGAGAAACAGACTCACAAATACTGAGAGCAAACTAGTCGTTACAGAAGGGAGAAGGGTGGGGGGACGGGCATCACAGATGAAAGGGATCAAGAGGTACAAACCACTAGGTATAAAATAATTTACAAAGATGTAATGGACAGCACAGGGAATCTAGTCAACATTATATGGAGCATCATCTACAAAATCTTCAGTCCCTATACTGCACAGTTGAGACTAATATAATTTTGTAAATCAACTATACTACAATGAAAATAACAATAATCAGGTAAACAAACAAGATAATCTCATGCTCTGACAAGTACCGCAGTGGGAATAAAGTGAGCGGTATGACAGAAAGTGACCTGGGCTGGAAGGAGCAGGGCTACAGCCAAGGCAGGCAGGTAGGTTGTGCTCTGAGCACTTCTAGAAGATACTATTCATACTGCGACTGAGCAACAAGGGAGAGAGAGCCAAGAAAAGTCAAGGGCAAAAGCCACTGATGTCAGGCTTTCTCGAAGGGAGTGCTATTGGCATTTGTGTGGGATTGTTTCCCTTGTGTGGGTCTGTCCTGAGCAATGCAGGACATTTAGCATCCCCTGACCCCACCCAGTATCTTTTTTTTTTTAGTTAAATTAAAAATTTTTGCTTCTCCAGTGGGTGCAGTGATCAAGAATCCATCTGCCAATGCAGGAGACAAAAGAAATGCGGGTTCGACCCCTGGGTCAGGAAGATCCTCTGGAGAAGGAAATGGCAACCCATTCCAGTATTCTTGCTTGGAAAATTCCATGTTCAGAGGAGCCTGGAGGGTTATAGTCCATGGGGTCACAAGGAGTCAGACACGACTGAGCATGCACACACACACACACACACACAAATACACATTGACAAGCTGATTTACAGGGTTGTGTTAGTTTCAGATGTACAGAAAGTGATTCATGTGTGTATACATATATACACATATACATATGTGTATACATGTACATATCATATGTATATACATATATGTGTGTATATATATCTGAATCTGTGCATATATATATTCTTTTCAGATTCTTTTCTCTTATAAATTATTATAAAATACTGAGTAGAATTCCCTGTTTCCTGTGCTATACAGTAGATCCCTGATGCACAGGAAATTCTTAAAAAAAAAAAAAAAAAACCAGCAAAAGCACCTGGGCCTCCTGAGAACTCATTGTAACTTTTTTTTAATTGTAGCATAGTTGCTTTACAATGTTGTATAAAAGAGTTAACTAATGAGAACCAACTGTATACACTGGGAACCTACTCAATGCTCTATAGTGACCTAAATGCGAAGGAAATCCAGAACAGAGGGGACTCTATGTAAACACACAGCTGACTCACTTTACTGTATACGACCCACCCAATATCTATAGGGTCCCTGTGTAGACTGGGGTAGCAGAAAATGTCCCCACTCCTTTCCCCAAAGGAAGGGCCATCACTCCCCTTGTTGAGAACCACTGATACAGGAGACAACAAAGGCCAGGGTCCCGAGTTAGAAAGAAGCCTGGGCTGTGTAATGAGCAGGGAGAAGGCCTGGCATATAATGAGTGATGGGGAAAGAGGCGAGAGTTGACTTTATAGCCACAGATGCTTAGCTGTGGCAGACTGAGTTTGCTTGCTGTCAGCTGGGGAGATTTCATGTAGGAGAAAGAGGATGAGCTGAGCGCAGAAGTTACCCACACACTTTCTGAACCACATCAGAAAAGGGGACATGATTCTATGGGCAATTAGATGACATTTTGCTGCCCCAGTGCTGTAATTAGCAAAGCTGGGAGGAGCAGAGGAAGTTGGGCAAACTACCATAGTTCATTAATCCTAAAATGTGTATTTTTAATTCACATTTTAACCTATCTGAGATTAAAATGTGTGTCACAGTCATCATCACATATTGTCACTTCCTGAGCCTGTGTGTCAAAACCAACAGCAGCCTGCAAAAGAAATACTGGGCACAAGGATGGAGTGCTCTTTAAGAAAGGCTGTCAGGGCAACCGCCTGGGTGAATTAAGAACTATACCACAAGGAACATGCAAGAGAAAGACATTGCAAACTGAGGATGGCTTAGACGGGTCAAACTTTGAATAGGAAATGTTAAGGGGTCCATGGACCAATTTATTTCATGTATTTTTTTACTGATGCATGAATGCAGGAGACTGATGGATGATAAATGTTCAAGCATAAGGATGCTCTTTCCAATAAATACAAAATTTTAAAAATTCTAAATGTAAAAGTACTACTGTGATGGTTTAATTTGCAATGCACTATTCCTAGTGATCCTAAGAGTAACAGTGTACATGATAGATTAAAGGAAATCTGAGAACCTTTATTGAACATCCAGTGGGTGCCAGGAATTTTATATGTGCTATACAACACGCCATCTCACAGCAACCATCTCAAATCCACACAATGAATTTCACTTCACAGACACTAACAAGCCACTTCCTGTGGCTTGGTTTCTCTTCTCACTTCAAATGAACCACACCCAATATTTAAGGGACCAAGGTCACTCTGCGGGGACAAGAAGACCAAGAGTGATCACATCTTCAAAGACAGGTTCTAATATCGTTTTGTTTTTTTGTTTTGTTTTGTTTTTTGTTTGTTTGTTTTTGTTTTTCATTTATTTTTATTAGTTGGAGGCTAATTACTTTACAATGTTGTAGTGGGTTTTGTCACACATTGACATGAATCTGCCATGGAGTTACATGTATTCCCCATCCCGATCCCCCCTCCCACCTCCCTCTCTACCCAATCCCTCTGGGTCTTCCCAGTGCACCAGGCCCGAGCACTTGTCTCATGCATCCAACCTGGGCTGGTGATCTGTTTCACCATAGATAATATACATGTTTCGATGCTGTTCCCTCGAAACATCCCACCCTCGCCTTCTCCCACAAAGTCCAAAAGTCTGTTCTGTACATCTGTGTCTCTTTTTCTGTTTTGCATATAGGGTTATCATTACCATCTTTCTAAATTCCATATATATGCATTAGTATGCTCTAATGTTCTTTATCTTTCTGGCTTACTTCGCTCTGTATAATGGGCTCCAGTTTCATCCATCTCATTAGAACTGATTCAAATGAATTCTTTTTAATGGCTGAATAATATTCCATGGTGTATATGTACCACAGCTTCCTTATCCATTCGTCTGCTGATGGGCATCTAGGTTGCTTCCATGTCCTGGCTATTATAAACAGTGCTGCGATGAACATTGGGGTGCATGTGTCTCTTTCAGATCAGGTTTCCTCAGTGTGTATGCCCAGAAGTGGGATTGCTGGGTCATATGGCAGTTCTATTTCCAGTTTTTAAAGAAATCTCCACACTGTTCTCCATAGCAGCTGTACTAGTTTGCATTCCCACCAACAGTGTAAGAGGGTTCCCTTTTCTCCACACCCTCTCCAGCATTTATTGCTTGTAGACTTTTGGATAGCAGCCATCCTGACTGGCGTGTAATGGTACCTCATTGTGGTTTTGATTTGCATTTCTCTGATAATGAGTGATGTTGAGCATCTTTTCATGTGTTTGTTAGCCATCTGTATGTCTTCTTTGGAGAAATGTCTGTTTAGTTCTTTGGCCCATTTTTTGATTGGGTCATTTATTTTTCTGGAATTGAGCTTCAGGAGTTGCTTGTATATTTTTGGGATTAATCCTTTGCTGCTTCATTTGCCATTATTTTCTCCCAATCTGAGGGCTGTCTTTTCACCTTGCTTATAGTTTCCTTTGTTGTGCAAAAGCTTTTAAGTTTCTTTAGGTCAAATGGCTATACTACCCAAAGCAATCTATAGATTCAATGCAATCCCTATCAAGCTCCCAACAGTATTTTTCACAGAACTAGAACAAATAATTTCACAATTTGTATGGAAATACAAAAAACCTCAAATAGCCAAAGCAATCTTAAGAAAGAAGAATGGAACTGGAGGAATCAACCTGCCTGACTTCAGACTATACTACAAAGCCACAGTCATCAAGACAGTATGGTACTGGCACAAAGACAGAAATATAGATCAATGGAACAGAATAGAAAGCCCAGAGATAAATCCATGAACCTATGGACACCTTATCTTTGACAAAGAAGGCAAGGATATACAATGGAAAAAAGACAATCTCTTTAACAAGTGGTGCTGGGAAAACTGGTCAACCAGTTGTAAAAGAATGAAACTAGAACACTTTCTAACACCATACACAAAAATAAACTCAAAATGGATTAAAGATCTAAATGTAAGACCAGAAACTATCAAACTCCTAGAGGAGAACATAGGCAAAACAGTCTCAGACATGAATCACAGCAGGATCCTCTATGACCCACCTCCCAGAATATTGGAAATAAAAGCAAAAATAAACAAATGGGACCTAATGAAACTAACATCATTTTGGATTGTCACTCCAGCCAGCCTTCTCACTCCGCCTTTGTGATGGTTCATGTTAAGCATCAACTTGGTTGGGCGAAGGGATGCCCAGATAGCCAGTACAACATGACTTCTGGATGTGTCTGAGTGTATTTCCAAAAAGAACACTAGTATTTGAATCAGTAGACTGAGCAAAGAGAAGCCACTCTCACCGGGGTGGGAGGGTACCATCCATTCTTTTGAGGGCCTTAAAAGAACAGAAAGATGGAGGAAATGGACTTCCCTGGTGGTCCAGTGGTTGGGAGTTCGCCTGCCAGTGCAGGGGACATGGGTTCAGTCCCCGGTCTGGGAGGATTGCACATGCCGCGGGGCAACTAAGCCTGAGTGCCACAACAACTGAGCCTGCACTCTAGAGCCCAGGGACCACAACTACTGAAGCCCACGCACCTAGAGCCTGGGCTCCACAACAAGAGAAACCATGCAATGAGAAGTCCAGCACCACAACTAAGAGCAGCCCCTGCTCATCGCAAGGGAAGAAGATGCGCACAAGAATGAAGACCCAGTGCAGCCAAAAATAAACAATTAAAAAAAAACCCAACAACTCCACTTTAAAGAAAAATCGATGGAGGGCAAATCTGCTCTAGGCTTGAGCTGGGATGCCCACCTTCTCCTGCTCTCAGACGCTGACACTCCTGCTTCTTGGGCCTTCAGACTCAGAATGAATGACACACCGCCAGCCTTCTTGGTTCTCCGACTTGGAGGTGGCAGGTCATGAGACTTCGTGACCTCTGTAACCACATGAACCAATTCCTATAATAAATTAACATCTTCCTCTAAATGATGTAGCGATACAGATATAGGTACAGATAGATTACTCCAGCCCAACTCCAGACATAGTTAGGTATAGGTAGAGGTATGCATCAAAGAATTGATGCTTTTGAAGTGTGGTGCTGGAGAAGACTCCTGAGAATCCCTTGGACACCAAGGAGATCAAATCAGTCAATCCTAAAGGAAATCAGCAGGGGGCCAGTGGTGCAATGGATAACACGCCTGACTATGGATCAGAAGATTCTAAGGAAATCAGCCCTGAATATTCACTGGAAGGACTAATGCTGAAGCTGAAACTCCAATACTGTGGCCACCTGATGCGAAGAGCTGACTCATTGGAAAAGACTCTGATGCTGGGAAAGATCGAAGGCAAAAGAAGAGGGTGGAAGTCGATGAGATGATTAGATAGCAACACCAACTCAATGGACATGGGTTTGAGCAATCTCCAGGAGATAGTGGAGGACAGAGTTGCCTGGCATGTTGCAGGCCATGGGGTCACAAAGAGTCGAACACAACTTAGTGACTGAACAACAACAAACATGTATATGTACAGGCATAGTTAGAGAGAGAGAGAAATCGAATACTATTGGTTCTGTCTCTCTGGAAAACCCTAATACAGCCTTGGAAAATATCCTTTGATCTCTGCTCAGACACCACGGGGAAGTGGTATCTCAGAGGCCACTCTGAGGCAGGAAGGGATGCAACCTGCACTAGGACAGATAGAGAATGTTTCCTAAGAATCATTGCAAACTTGAATGGAACGTAATGATTAACAATTAAAAAAAAAAATTCAACTGTTACATAAAGATCTCAGACAAAGAATTTGACCCATTAAAGCCTCTCTGCCTAGGTTTTATTCTTCAATCTCTGGTCATTAGTATCCCAACTTTCCTTTGGGGAACAGCCCTCCCTCCTCGTGGTCTGTGTTGTTTGGGGCAGGATGCCTCCAGCCCAGCTTGAGGGATGGCAGGACGCTTGGTCTGTGCCATCAAGTTCACAGTGACTGGTTCAGAGATGGATATGTCACCCAATCAGAGCCAATGAGAATCACCCTTGGAACCTCTGCTGAATCTTCTTGAGAAAGCCACATTCCCTCTCCTCCACTATGGGCGGGCCATCTGAAAGTAAGCCTGGAACTATTGGCAGTCACCCCTCGCAGGAGGTCTGTCTGAGAATGAAGCCAGCGCAGGGCAGAGCAAAGAAGTAGGGACAGACAGAGCCAGGATGGTTTTGAATCCCTGGATCCAGCTTCGCCTGAAACCACTAAGGATGTTAGATTTTTCACTTAGTTAAACAAATTAATTCCTTTCTTGGGGAAGGGTGCTATCACTTGCAAAATACAGAGCCCTGACTTACAAACATATAGGCATCCCCCATTTTCAAAAGTTTGCTTTACACCACCTTGCTTTTACAAAAGACAGATATACCGGTATCACAAAGAGTTGGACACAACTTAGCAACTGAATAACAACAGAAGTTATCTATTTATGCTAACTGAAAGAAATTCTAAGAGGATATTTCACTGTTATGAAAAAAAGGTAAAAAGCAAAAATACCACCCAGGGTTTGTTTTACTGCAAGTTCAGCCATTATAGAGGCAGAACTCATCCCCTGCCGTGAGGGGGCACCACCAACTGCCTTCCCCAGGAACCACACTCAGCATCTCTGCCTCAAACCGCCATGGCTCTGAACTGTGTCCATGAGCACATGTGCTTTACCTTAATTGATTCTGTGCATCAACAAGCACAATGTGTCCTAAGGTAACTTGCTTCTTCACTTTGCACCACTTCAGTTTACAAAAAGGGTTCATGCTCTGCTTTCAGATAGTGGGGGAATCCTGCTCACTACTAGATCCTGTAGGGCTGGTGGCTTCAAGGTTCAAGCAGGTGGACTGTGTCGGCCTCTTACCTGAGCTTAGGATGAGACTTCTTCCACAAGCGTGTAAGCGACTAGCGGCCATGCCCTTCAATGCATGGACACGAGTGTGTCTGTGCACTGAACAACATGTGTGGAGGACGTTCACTGCAATATCCTAGGAAATCAGTCACACTGCCAAGGGGTTTCTAGATCAAAGCCTGATTCAGAGTTCACAAAGCAAATTCCACAGTAGACAGGACTCCTGGTAAGGTCAGCACCCCATAGCCTGGCATGAATGTCCCAGGGAGAATCATGTAAGAAATAGAAGAAAACTCTATTGGGCCAATGAAGCTACTCGTCCCTTCATCATTCCCATAATAAAGCCTGATATCCCCTCCATCAGGTGCCCCTTTGGCTTCTAGCACACTCATTCTCTCTCTCCCCCAAAGGCTTTGGTTGGGATATGTTTGTGTCACATGGGAAGGGTCACCTGAATTCACTAGCTCACCTGTCCAGATCACACAGGGCTGCTCATTACACTAGCTGCAGCCTCCTAGTGGAATCAGAAAGGCCTGGGGTTGTTGGCTTGCTTGTGGCTCCAGCACCGTGTAAATTCCTTGAGGAGGAGAAACTGTATCTCCTTGGGCTCCATTGTACTCCAGCATCTCAAACAATGCCTGGAACACAGCATGCAATCAATATGGATAAATGGTTGATGGTAGACAGGCTTGAGGTGGGAGTTAGGACCTGGTTCCTGGTCCTAAACCTGCCAAGTCTACACGCCCACTCATGTCACACTCCTCTGGGGCCCTGGGCCCTCATTCCAACAAATGAGGAGGTGGGCCTCTTAGATCTGAGATCAAAGCCAGGAGTCCTACACAGCTGGGTGTGTTTGCCCCATCGTGCAATTTTACACTTTGGTAACAATCTAAAAAGCCAGGAGATTTCATATGAAAATTCAGATTTGTGGTTTTTCTTTCAGCATGGAGGCTCTGGCAACACGGAGTCCACAGTGTACATGGCAGTGAAGGGCCAGCGAGAGTGAGGGTTGAGCCACTGGTTGGATGGAGCCTGGAAGCTGCCCCTTTCACAGTCCCCATGTGGTCCCTGCACCAAGGCCAAAGGTCAGCTACTCATGATCACATGACTCTGTGTTCTTTTAGTAAATAAATGTAAAGATAGACCAAGAGAGCCATGTTTTAAAAAGTGTTTATAGAGAAAGCACGTTCCTTTGTAGGAGCAAATTGAACCCTCATATAATAATCATACATCCTCATATAATAACAATAATAATATATCCATCACCCACGCAGCATCACTAGAGACGCCAAGTACCATTCTAAGCACATTACATTCATTTAACCCATTCAAGGCTTCCTGACATCTCAGTTGGTAAAGAATCCGCCCACAATGTGGTAGACCTGGGTTCAATCCCTGGGTTGGGAAGATCCCCTGGAGAAGGGAAAGGCTTTCCACTCCAGTATTCGGGCCTGGAGAACCCCATGGACTGTATAGTCCATAGGGTTGCAAAGAGTGACTTTCACTTTCAAGCACATTCATTTAACCCATTTAGCCCTTATAGCAACTTTACGCTGCTATGAATATGCGATAGATATGTGACTATCCAAAGTTTCAGAAGGAAGAAACAAGCTCAGAAAGGCTCAGCAATCTGTCTAAGATCACACAGTTAGGGAGCGGCCTCTAAGCCTGACCTGGCAGCCTTCACACCCATCATAAGACACTGCCACATGCTTTTAAGCTGAAAGGACCAAGCCTAACTGAGACCAGACATTTGTACTCACCTGTTAACCAACTCAGTCTCCTCTGCTTCCCCACAATTTTTCAGAAAGGGAAACTGAGACTGACAGGAAGTTATTTTTTCCCAATTTTCCCAAAAATTCATACACACACACACAAAAAAAAATGGAGACAGGACAGAGGCCACAATCCAAGCCAACCAACTTCCAGCTTTGCTCTTTTTTTTTCTAATACCAGGAAGTTTAGTCCTAGAGCCTAGACTGGAGATAAATTATCATGTAGCTTCTTCAGGAACCAAGAGAACGGAGTCCTTTTAGAAAGTCTCACTCACTACCTCGTTGCTACATTACCAGGCTTGAGGCTCAAGGACCTGAAGAAACAAGTCCAAGTTCAGGAGGTGTCCAGTGTCACCTTGCGCATGGGAGTCTCCCGGCGGACAGATGGCTCCCAGTGAGCTCCCTGCATCATGCACTAAGATGCTTGAGAAAAGAGAATGTGTAACAAACTCAGCTATTTGAGCCCAGGCTCAAGATGTAAAGAGCCAAGATTACTCAGAGGTACAATAACCAAAGACACTAGAGAGTATATCATATCACCAATTTATTGGCACTTCTAAAATAATAAGTTGCGTGTGCATCCATCTTGATAACCTCTAAAATCCATCATTCACTGTTTCCAATTCCCCGTATCCTGGAGGAAGAGGAAGTCTAGGCTCTAGAAATCCCCTCCATGGGATGGATCTCAGAGACTATCTTATTGGGAAGGCATCTTTCATCTATAAATCTACAAGGTAAATACAGAAGTCCTTAGCTCAGTATCAGCTTAGTATCAGAATGTAACATTTTTACTACTGCTACAGATGCTGGCAACAACGTTGTCCTTACATGACTACTGTATTATGCAGCCAAGGCTTTCCTGGTAGAAAGTCTTACCAGCTCTACCCTGCAAATCAGCATAACTATCCAGTACAATAGTTACGATTGTTACTCTGCTGTAATTGATGAGGAAACAGACAGCCTGAAGGATCAGATGACACGTCCCAAGTCCCACAGCTAGGAAGCATCAGGAGTAAGATCCACAAGTAAATTCCATGGCCCCCAGTAATCCGCACAACCCTGCCTCCTTCCAGAAATCTAATTCATGCAGTGGGATGCTTATTCATGCAGTGGGATGCTTTGGGGATTGTTATTCCATCAGCCAAGACTGCATGAGCCTACTGCCAAAACCCATTTCCTAATGCCTCTTCAGGGTGTCAAGAGCCCCATGGGGTCACCCGGGCTCTACCCATCCACTATGCCACTCAGAATGCCAGGTGAAGGTCAATGGGTACCAGTGTGAATAGCCAAGAGGAAAAAAAGCTTGTTTTTCTCCACTGCTTGTTAGCACGAAAATAATCATTCATTTCCTACTGTTTGGGTGGCAGGGTTACAAGGATCAGCCCAAGAGATGGCATATCAATGCAGTTCACCAAATGAGTCATCAGAATGAGGATATCCATTTATTTGAGCAGACATGTGTTGACAGAATTCATCCAATGTAAAAAGGTAGCTGATGTAAACTGCCTCCAGAAAGCACCACCTGTTCAGCAATCTCTCCTGATGTTAATCCACTGTCCAGGGTTTGAGGAGGTGGGGGGCAGGGAAGGCAGTGAGAGAAAGGAAAGGAGAGGGAAAAGCTACAATATTTGCTTTAGAATATTTGTTTTAAAGACGTAAGTTTCAAAAGTGGAAAGCCTGATCCAGTTGCCTTGACTGCCACTTATTCCCTGGATCCCAAAAGAGGGCAGGCCATCTCTAGCAGGCCTTGTGGGGTTTGCAGTGTTCCTACCCCAATCTTGGATCAGGAGAGGCCAAGTGGAAATGCAGCAGTAAGATGGAACTGCTCCTTTGCAAACATCATGAAAAGTTTTATCCTTCCAAAATAGACTCTAACCAAATGGCTTGCTCACTGCGGGACAGCAAAGTGACAAAGGCAAACCTCCTAACAGCCTCCAAGCAAGCCTTCAGGTTTCCATGTAATGTAAGAAAGCATCTTTATTTTCCCCAGAAGCTTACACTTGCCTAACCCACAGTCTGTGCTGGGGTGGGAGTGCATTAAAGGGTTAACTCAGCAGATTTGCAGGCCTCAAATCCTGCACGCTCCAAAGAAAAGCCTGACCCTTCCCCACACCCTGGGAGGTAAACTCTGAAGCCTTGGAATAAATACCCCACCTGAGAAGGGTTTCTATAACTGAGACATTGGAACGTGCCAGTTTATTGCTAACACTGTGATTTACAGTGAACAGCTGTTTCTGTTTGCCTGGGGCCCTGGGCCATGCCAAATCAGCTGGACCTTTGGAGGGGCGGATCTTGGAGGCTGAGTAGCTAAGGTCTTCACACGGGCACTCCAGGCCTAGGTGACTGGTCCCCAGCACAATTCCTGGACAGCAAGCCTCGGTGAGAGTCCCCGGTTGGCACCACTTAGCACATCTGTCACTGTTGCTGGGAGAATTCCTGCTGTCTGTGCGGCTCCACTAGGAGGACACACAGGGAAGCCTGGGTCTGGTTTCTCCTGGACTCTGCTCTCTGTGTCTTTGTCCTTTGCTGATTTTAACATGCATTCTTTCAGGACTGTAAGAATAATAGCTTTTCTGAGTTCTGTGAATCCTGCTTGCAAATCACCAAACAGGAAAGTGGTTTTGGAGATCCCCCCCCCCACCTCTGCCCCAACTCAGGAAGGAAAGGAGAAGAGGAGGGAGGGAGGAAGGAGAAGGGGAAGAAGAAAGGAAAGAAGGAAGGGAAGGGGAAGAAGAAGGGAGAGGCAGGAAAGGAGTAAAATGAAACAAGAAGAAAACAAGCCAAGGAACTGTTCTCATGTCAAATCTCTTACTGTTTGGGCTCCAAGTAACAACAGGAAAGAAAATACCATGTATACAAGTGCCTCAAAAGACAACGAAAACAGATAAAAATCAGAGGCTGCCAGCGCAACACCCAGGGCATCATTGAAGACTTCAGCATGCAGTCATCCATCGAGCTTGCTTTGTCTAACTGTTTCCCCAGTATAATGACTAACCTCCGCCTTTGAGAAATCCTAACCATTCCCTTTTGATGAAAACACTCCACTTCAGAAATAAAACTTTCAGAAGTGATCTGGGAGAGACTAAAACAGATTATAGCATTGAATAATGCTTTTTTTGTGTTCAGACAAGAGAATCAAATGGATTGCTGCCTATTTCTGTGCCGCCAAGGCAACTGCACATCCACATCGAAGGCTCTGGCAAAGCCGAGGGGGTACGCTCCACGCCTGGACCCGATGCTGGAAATTCAGGCATCCATTCATACTCCTAACCCTTCTCAATTCATTGAAAACCACTTCAAGCAAAAATCATTTGAAAGAAATTACCTCTGTGTATTACACCATGACCAGTGAAAAATGTCCCACCCGAGACTCGATGGTCCCGAAGCAATAAAGTTTTTGCTGAAGTGCAAGATGTAATAACTCAGGGAAAAGATGTCCCCATGACAACAAGGAGGAGAAGGAAATGAGTGAGAATCTGAGGCTTCAAGTCTCTCACAATACAAGACACCAGTACTTTGTACTTGAAAATCTGTCTTTGGGATTGAAATTGAGAAAAGTAACTTCCTCTCTATCACTTTCCTGCCTGCCCAGGTGGTAAAACTACACTTCATCTAAAGAGGATGAGAATCCAGGCACCAGGACAGAACTTGCATTTATTCTACGTTTTCTGCATCTCTCGAATCAAAATGATGCAGGTGAGTTGTGGATCTGATGGCAAGACCAGTATTTCAGAGGGTTCAATATGCAAACATGTGAAAGTTGTGGGCAGTAGAGAAAGCCACAGGCTTTCACACCATGAGATGTCTGGGACATTTTCCAAACACTGTGCCCCATTTCTTTATTTTTAAGTTTATATTATTTTTATTTTATCATAATAATTTTTTAAAGGAGGGAAAGGCATGGTCCTAGAAATAAAAACAGTAATAGTTTCGGAGTTGACACACCTTCAATTATACTTGCTCTCTTTTGTAATCCATATAATCTGAAGGAGAACTGGCAATTAATGAGTCAAAGTTTCATGCAATAGCTTGCTTTTTTAAAAGCCTATAGTATTCAATACTTCCAGGTGGTATCCCACCCAAGTACCAACCAGGCCTCACTCTTCTTAATTTCCAAGATCAGACAAGATCAGGCATGTTCAGCGTAGTATGGCTGGAGAGAGCAATGATTTGCTTTTAGAACAGGTGCACTTTTTCCCTGGTGGCTCAGTGATAAAGAATCTGCCTGCAATTCAGGAGATGTGGGTTTGATCCCTGGATCAGAAAGATACCCTGGAGAAGGAAATGGCAACCCACTCCACTATTCTTGCCTGGGAAACCCCATGGACAGAGGAGGCTGGTGGGCTATAGTCCACTGGGTCGCAAAGAGTCGGACATGACTGAGGAACTAAACCACTACTACTGTAGCTGATTTACAGTATCATGTTAGTTTCAGGTATATAGCAAAGTTATTCAGTTTTATATACATATAGATATAGATATGTATCAGTTCAGTTCAGTCTCTCAGTCATGTCCAGCTCTTTGCAACCCCGTGGACTGCAACACACCAGGCTTCCCTGTCCATCACCAACTCCCGGAGCTTGCTCAAACTCATGTCCATCGAGTCGGTGATGCCATCCAACCATCTCATCCTCTGTTGTCCCCTTCTCCTCCTGCCCTCAACCTTTCCCAGCATCAGGGTCTTCTCAAATGAGTCAGTTCTTCACATCAGGTGGCAAAAGTATTGGAGTTTCAGCTTCAACATCAACCCTTCCAATGAACACCCAGGACTGATTTCCTTTAGGATGGACTGGTTGGATCTCCTTGCAGTCCAAGGGACTCTCAAGAGTTTTCTCCAACACCACAGTTCAAAAGCATCCATTCTTCAGTGCTCAGCTCTCTTTATAGTCCAACTCTCACATCCACACATGACTACTGGAAAAACCACAGCCTTGACTAGATGGACCTTTGTTGGCAAAGTAATGTCTCTGCTTTTTAATATGCTGTCTAGGCTGGTCATAATTTTCTTGCCAAGGAGTAAGTATCTTTTAATTTTATGGCTGCAGTCACCATCTGCAGTGATTTTGGAGCCCAAAAAAATAAAGTCTGCCACTGTTTCCACTGTTTTTCCATCTATTTGCCATGAAGTGATGGGACCGGATGACATGACATCACACATATATATATACATATATGTGTGTGTGTGTGTGTGTGTGTGTGTGTGTGTGTATTCTTTACCAGGTTATTTTCCACTATAGGTTATTATAAGATGTTGAATATAGTTCCCTGTGCTATACAGTATATTCTTGTTGTTAATCTATTTTATTAATAGTGATATGTATCTATTAATCCCATACTCCTAATTCATCCCTCCTCCCCCACTTTCCCTTTCATAACCATAAATCTTTTTTTCCTCCCATGTCTGTGAGTCCACTTTTGTTTTATAAATAAGTTCATTTGTATTTTTCCCAGATTCCACATATATGTGACATCATATTAATATATTTATCTTTCTCTGTGTTTCATTTCTTTTTTTAGGAGAATATCCCAGGAGAAAATTCCTCATTTCCCTACTGAATTCTCCCAGCTTGGCTCCTTGGTCATGCCCCATCTCTCCAGTTCTGGGGATTTTCATGATCTCCCAAAATCCACAGTACTGTTAGCTATCATTGCTGAGAAACAGGAGACACCAACACTGAAGATTCTTCTGGAATCGTGATTTGTATAGCCACTTTCCCACGGAGTCTCTGAGTCCTTATTTCTAAGGGGTTGTTGCTGTGGGCCTCCCAGTCCTGCACACCCCAGAGACCTTCTATTTTATAAGCTTTATTCAGATACAGTTAACACACAAAACTGCACACAGTCAACATATGCATCTTAATGAGGTTTTGTGTTTTTCTGGCCAGACCATGTGGTATGTAGGTATCTTAGTCCCCCAACCAGGGATGGAACCCATGCCCCCTGCAGGGGAAGCTAGCCGTCTTAACCACTGGGCCACCAGGGAAGTCCCTGCCCCAGCGACCTTCTCAGTTCCCACGGACACCTTGTAAACAGGAGGCCTCTTTTCCCAGAACATCACAAAAACAAGCAGCAGCTTTCAATTAACCAGCCTCTACCAATGGGCAGCATCGGGGTAGGGACTTGATATAATTTTGGCTCAGACAGTAAAACGTCTGCCTACAATGCAGGAGACCCAGATTCGATCCCTGGATCGGGAAGATCCCCTGGAGAAGGAAATGGCAACCCACTCCAGTATTCTCACCTGGAAAATCCCATGGACGGAGGAACCTGGTAGGCTACAGTCCATGGGGTCGCAAAGAGTCAGACACGACTGAACCCAATCAACAGTCTGATGGCAAAAGTATTATACTTTACACTTTGTAAGATCAAAAAATATAGTTCAGAGAAGCCAAGCAACCAGCCCAAGTTCCCACAGCTGGGACTGGGCAACCCTGAGATTTAAGCCTGGGTCAGAATGATGCCAAAACCTGACTATAAATCTACTGGGAGGGTGGGGGGAAGAAGAGGGTGGGGGGAAGAAGAGGGTGGGGTGTATGTAAAGAGTAACATGGAAACACATTTTAAAGAAAAATCTGCTGAAAACCCAATCGGAATAAAAGAGTAGTTAAATTCAGGTGATAAATGGTGTAAAATGTGTCACACACATTCCCACGGTCTTCACATGAAGCCAAACCTCCTGCCTTTAAGCTCACCCCAGTATTTCCACCCGGTCCATAACACTGAAGTCATAAATACTGACTTTATCACTTTAAAGTATGTGCCTCGGTGTCTGGGTATGCACATGTGCTTCTTGTCAGTTTCAGTTTTCCATAAAACACTTGAGTGATCAGCAACCCCAGAAGCGAATCATAATTCTAGTCCTGAGGTGTACCACCTGGCATAATTCAGCTTGGAAAAGGTTCCCTCTAAATGGACTAAGTCTGACTGAATGACGCAGGTTCTCCCTGGGTGTGCTTAGGGTGGTAGTGGACGGGCATTCGGGGGAATGGGGTTAATTCTTTCCAAGTGTCTACTTGAACCCCAATAGATTTCCACCACCATGGAAGGACTTAGCTCAAAATTCCCAGGGGAAGAAAGGATGGGGGTGGGATAGAGTGGGAAGTTGGGGTGAGGAGGTACAGACTGGATAAACAACAAGGTCCCACTGTATAGCACAAGCAACTATGCTCCATATTCTATGATGAACCCTAACGGAAAAGAATATGAAAGGAATATACATATATGTATAACTGAATCACTCTGCTGTATGGTAGAAATTAACACACATTATAAATCAACTAGCTTCAATAAAATAAACTTTAAAAAAAATTCTCAATCAGAAACAGCACAGCATCAATATTAGACAGTCGAGGTGTTTTGTTTTTCTGATAAACATTTTTGTAAAATATCTTAGAGACTTGCTAATCTCTACTTTTTCCCATTATCTATTTTGATTGAAGTAATACACTCGCAGGATGGTGCACAGTGTCAAGGATTTACACTAAACACTTCTCTGCAGCCTGTTTTTTCCTCATCAACCAGAGATCCTGGAGACTGTTCCATGTCTGTATGCACAGCCCTATCTCATTCTCTCCAACAACTACATTGTATCCCTTCTGCGGATAAGCCATAACTTAGCCAACCAGTGTCCAACTGTGTACATTTAGGTGGTTTTCAATCTATTGTGATTAAAAATAAAACAACTTGTACATGCCTTTTTCCTGGAGGACTGTTCCTCCGAATGGAACACAGAGGAGTGTTGTTCTCAACAAGGGCATATACCTGTTCTTACAGAGATGCTATGATCCAACACAAAAGTAAGGACAACAAAGAAATATATCTAGACCAAGGAAGAGCAGGAACTTGTGCAAAGAAGTCTGTCCCGAAGGTTGCATGACACGTGGTTACTGCATCTATATTCTTTCTGAGAGAATCAGAGGGCCCACGGCCAAGGACGATGGGAAGGTCTACAGAATCTAAAGAGCACTCTGCAATGTTTAAAATACACACTTCTTTTTGGAGGCACACAAGAGAAATATACATACTAAACCTCACCTGCAGAGCATGCTGCACGGGACATTAACATATACAATTTAGACACAATAGCAATCTTCAGTCATAGAGCAGACCTTGATCACTGCCAAAAACATTTCTCCCCTCACTGTTGAATGCTCTGGGAATTTCATCTGTGATTGAGATTCTAAGTGAACTCAAAGAATTTCATTTTTACGGGTGATGGCAGGAAGAACCAGGCATCCCCAGACACAGCTGGTGAGAATGTAAATATTTATATAAGCTTCCTGGAGGGAAATTCAGCAATGTGTACAGAAAGCTTTAAAATCATGCTCACTTGCTCACCTTTTGACCCAGTAATTATATGCCCATGGATGCCCTGGAACTAGCCCTCAGAAAGTGTGTGTGTGTATGTGTGTTTTCTGTACCATTTGCTCACTGCAATGCTGTAGGACCAGGGAAACACTGGAAGCAAGGTGAATGGAATGTCTGCCTGTAGGTCATCAGTTAAATACATTATGATACACTCATACTATACAATGAACACTACACAGCCAACAAAATTCACACAGTAAAGGGGTAGTTTGCAAATCGTGGGTCACTAATCCCTAATGAGACACGAAACCAGTTTTTGTGGGCCATGGACAGCTTTTTAAAAAAATATGTATTTATTTGGTTGTGTTGGGTCTTAGTTGTGGCACACAGGCTCAGCAACTGCAGCACACAGGCTTAGGTGCCCCAGGGCGTATGGAATCTTAGTTCCCTGACCAAGGATTGAACTCACGTCCCCTACATTGCAAGGCAGATTCTTAACCACTGGACCACCAGGGAAGTCCTCCCATGGACTGCTTTTTAAATAGAAGAATATCAGAGTGCACCATACAAAGTGTAGTTATGGTTTTATGAATTTTTTGAAATGCACGTGTGTTTATTCTAGGTCATTATATGAAATGTATCTCTTATTGCAGGCAACCCAGGGATTGAACCCAGTTCTCCTGCCTTGCAGGAGGATTCTTTACCAGCTGAGCCAGCAGGGAAGCCTACTGCAGGATACAGTAAAAACAAAATTGAAAACCACTGTAGTAACAGAATTTTCTAGCATGAAAATATGTCAACATTCTATATTTAAGTGGGGGAAAAATAAGTTAAAAATTATAGAGGATAATCCCAAATATGACAAAATACCAGCCATCAAATATATATGCATATATGTGCAGAGAAAATAAATTTCCTCTGGATAGTAGTATTATGGGTGAAGGGAACTTTTCTCTGATTCCCTACATGCTTTTGATATTTTCCAAATTTCCTATAATGAACAATTATTATGTTAATATGCAGGAAAAAACAGGCTATTTTCAAGTGAGGTTTTGGTGAGTAAGTTAAGTGTTTTAAGATGTTCCTAAAAATGAGTCAATGGTAACAAATGAAGGAGGTCACCTGGCAACCATTCCATCCTGTGACATCCTCCTATAAAAAATCCTTTCAGAAATGCTGCATGCCAATGCATTGGAGCAAGCAGCAATGGTCCTATGAGAAGGTTCACAGGAAAAATAAAATGATAGTAGTTTAAAAATCAAAGCATTCTGTATCAAAGTATACACATAAGTTGTTTCTTTTTTTTAAAAAAAAAGGAAGTAAGGAAGGAAAGGAGGGGAAAGGGGAGATAATAGAAAGGAAGAATGAGAAGGAAAGAAAGTATCAAAAATACCTGGTATCTTAAAAAAGAGACAGAAAGAGATAGAAAAAGGTTATCTTTAATATATAGTCAGAAAAAATTGGACAGAACTTTCACTTTATAACTAGAGGTTTCAGCCACCAAATATCCTTCTGAGGTTAATAAATTTTAAAATGTCCAAGAACTCAATAAACCCTTTGTTTCAATTCATAATGAGGCAATGAAGTGGCCAATGACCTGACCTCTCTTCGAACCAGATGAGGAATTTGATAGTCAGTGCTAATTCAGGTTCAGGTGATGACTTCACTCTTGGGAAAACCTAGTTACCTGTAAAAACAAGTGTGAGGAAGGGACTTTAGTATGGAAGCATAATCATTAGTGATGCTATTTAAAATCTCCTGCTTCACCTCAGTGGTACCCCTGTCAGGCATGTGGCTGATAACATTGCCAAATATGGAACAAGGAAAAGGCAGCTTTCCTGTACGAATTCCATTTCTTCATTTTACAAATCTTTCTCAAGTAGAGAGGGGACCCTGAACTCATAATGATTCTCTTCTGTTGGGAGAAACAATGGCAGCTCTGGGATTTCTATTTAAGTAGGTGATGTAGAGGTTTACTCTGCTTGGAAGAGAATCCTTGCTGACGGAAATGACTGGCGAAAAGACTTAAAGTCACCCTTCCACATATAAGTGATATTCTACCATATTCGGTTTTCTCTTTCTGATTTATAGGTGGAATCTAGAAAAATGGTCGAGGTGAACTTGTTTGCCAAGCAGAAATAGAGACATAGTTGTAGAGAACAAGCTTATGGACACCAAGGCAGAATGGGGAGGTGGGATGAGTCGGGAGATTTAGACTGACATACACTACTGCATATAAAAGAGATAACCAGTGAGAACCTGCGGTATAGCACAGGGAACTCTAGTCAGGGCTCTGTGGTGACCTGAATGGCAAGGAAATCCTAAAAAGAGGGGATATATGTATACACATAACTGATTCATTTTGCTAGACAGCAGGAACTAACACATCACTGTTAAGCCACTAAAATAAAAAATATTTTAAAGCCACCCTTCCTATTGCCACTCAGAAGAGATGTGAGTAACAAGTTATGAAGAACAATGTGCTAACTCTGGAAGAGTGAAATCACTTGTAGGTTGAAGGGAAAAAAAGCATTTCAACCTCACTAATTCTATTTTGGGAACAAGAAGTACAAAATTGTTTGACAGATGGACAAACCCATCCTTTTGGATGCTACTGTGAAAATTTGGAGCCAAACTCAAGTTGATTACATATGATTTTCAAAGAGTGCATTGGTCAACTTGAAACCACTCTTTTCCAATCTTGTGATTTACTTGTGTTTTCCCAGCAATTTGCAAAGCACCAGAGAGAGCAGACAGTTATAAAGTAATTATCCAATATTAGACAAATACAGCTGCCTGATTTTTTAGTGGAATCCAGTAAGGATTTGAGAAAAGAAACATAGATGTTCAAGGAGAACAACAGGTATTTAAAAAAAAAAAAAAAAAACCAAAGGTACCTGGATTCATTTGTCTATACTGACAGATAACAGATTTCTCATTTTAAAAAATGTCCACATTATCCACTTTGCTTTATTGTATTTATTTTCCAGAGCTTTGCATATGTATCTCATTTAATCCTTATAACTAACCTATAAAGTACATACTATTAATATCCCCATTTTACAGATGAGGAAACTGACTTGCAAAGCAGTTCAGTAATTCATTCAAGGTCACACAGCTCATACTCACAGCCAAGCTATTGGCTCCAAAGCACACTTTACCCGACTGCTCCATATTTCCAAGGCAGTCTAAACACCTGGCACCTTAATTCTTTCTCCCCAAAACCACTTTAAATCACTTGTTAAAATACTGTGACCTTTCCCAAGTCACTGTATATCCACATGCCCTTGCTGGGTATTGTCTGAAAGACCAAGGTAATTTCCCAGAAGGCCAGCTTCATTCCTCATGAGCTGAAAAGCAAAGCAAAATGAACCAAAAGAAAAGGAACACAAGGCGTTCGTTGGGCATTCTGTGAACTGGACATAAACAAACTGGTTTTAATAAAGGGCTGGCAAGTGAGAACATATATCGTCACCTGGTACCTTGGTAGACCAGATAACCCTCCTCGTAGAGTCTCAGAGATATGAAGATGTACTTTATGTCCTGGTTTTTGTACCCTCCAAAAACTGATAGAGATCTGCAGGTTTTAATAAAAACAATTTGCATTGTAGGGTGTACAAGGTAGCAGGCTAATTTTAGGATGGAGTTAGTTGGTTAGCTTTATGCTATGAAAAATCTGGTTATGTCAGCCTACTCCCAGGACAAATTTCCCAGACAGTTATCTAATAAACTTGAATTTCCCAAATAAGCTACACACTGCCAAAACAAATGCTGACAACAAATGCCCTTTTCTAAGCATGGAAGAAAACTGGGTGCATTAAGGCAATCTGGTCAGACAAGAACAAGAAGACATATAAGGGTTCCCCAAAAGGCCTTCCTCCCAGCCTGACGTTTCTTGTCAAGAGAAGGAAAACTTTCACTGTAAATATGCATTTGAATCATAAAACAAATCCACCCGGTACTTTTGCAGAGAATGAGAGAAAAACAAAAGAGGCTCCAGGATAAATGTCTAAGTAAAAATTATAAAATGTTTTTAACCCCTCTCACCTCTCTTCACAATGCCCTCCCTCCTTTTCTTCCACTCGCCTCTTGCACTGAGCTGTATGTACACTTTACACAGAATGTCAGCTGTAATTCAACAGCGTCACTGTGAATGCGGAGGAGGCAGTGGCCAAAAACAGCCTCTCCAGGGTTGTCTGCAGAAAAAGACACTGACTGGCTTTGATTTTCAAGGCAGCGGTCAACTGCACACGGTCATCCCACATGTAAGCACAGAAATTTGTTCCTGAGTCAGGTGAGATGGGAATGCTAATTCATTTGGATGAGATTTGTGAAAAATATTCCTTTCAGTGAAAGAAGGGTATATCTCACTGCTATGCAGACATGTGCTACTGGGGTGGGGGTGGGTGCAAAAAAAGACTAAGGCTAGCCCAAATAAGGTAGTTAGCCCAAATAAGGTAGTTCTTCAAGGCAATCCTCAATTCAGAATATAAGAGTGCCTCAGGGATCACCAGTTAGACTGTGGTTACAATTCCCAAGCCCCAGTCTGTAGTAATCCACACTGAAGTCACATTCAAAGACAAGAATAGCATCATTTCACCATCAGATGTGTATCATTCACATCTTCTCTCTCCCCCAATCCTCTGCACACTGCTCCTCATGCCCAAAACATTTCCCTCACCATTGGCCCTTAGCTTAAATGGCTAACCCCTACAGGTCCCTTACTTCTCAGCTTAAGAGTCATTTCCCTTGTTTTACCTTCAAATGTGCCTGGCAGATAGCAGTGATGAACAGAATTTTTAGAATAAATAAAGAGGACACATTTGTGGCCAGTGGGTGTAAAGAAAATACACTAGATTCTTCTGGAAGGAATTTTCTCCTTAATGAAAGGCAGGAGCTGTCTGGAGAAATAGCCTTTTTTGACACTTTTCCTCCCTCCCATCTTTGCAAACTCTCAGGTGAGAATACCTAAAGCTGTAGCCATCTTCAGATCACACGGTAACAACCCATAGTTCAAAATCCAACAGGCTAACATGGCAGCGTGGAAGGACATAAGCAGCCTGAACCCTTTATAGCCTGGTGAACTGCTGACTCTATCCTGGGACCGTTCCCCTGGATTTTTTATTAAGTGAAATCTAAATATCCTAAGTCACTGTTCATTAGAATTTTTCTCACTTATAGACAGAAGCACCCAGACTGACACATTCTGCACTTATTAACCTAAATTGTGACTGGCATTTGCTTGTCTGTCTTCCCACCTAGACTATGAGGTCCAGAAGGATGAAAGTGTCTCACTGTTTACCACTTCCCTGGCATCTACAGCACCTGGCAAAGAACCACTGCCTTAAACATTCGTTAAACGAGAGACTCATTTTCCTCACACCCGCCTCCCCTGTTCCCAAGAACTAACACTCAATGCTGACCCATTTCTATCTTTCTGAACCTTTAGAGATATCTTTGATGTTGGATCTGGCATCTCTTAGCTCTCAGAATGCTATGACACATCTTAAAAAGTCAACTTTTCTTCAAGCTTTAGAGTAAGTCAAACGGATATTTTTCAGACTTCAATTTAGAAAATGTCTTAGTGACATTCAACATAGTAGATCATGCCTTCCTTTTTAAAACCCTTAGTGCCATAAAACTGTATTTGCCTTCTTTTTATTGACGCAACATTGACTTACAGACTGGAAGAAAATATTTGCAAATGGTAAAATGGACAAGAGGTTAATATCCAAAATAGACAAGTAGCTTATACAGTTCAATATATATATATTAAAAAAAAAAAAACCAAATGAGCAGAAGACCTGAATAGACATTTTTCCAAAGAAGACATATGAATGGCTAACAAGCACATGAAAAGACACTCCATGTCACTAATTATTACAGAAATGCAAATCACACCAATAATGAGATATCACCTCATACCTGTCAGACGGCTATCATGAAAAAGTCTACAAATGTTGGCAAGGACATGGAGAAAAGGAAACACTTGTACACTGTCGGTTGGAATGTGAATCGGTGCAGCTACCACAGAAGACGGTATGAAAGTTCCTCCAAACATTAAAAATAAAACTACTGTATGATCCAACCATTCTGCTCCTGAGGATATATACAAAAACCACAAAAGCAGTAATTCAAAACATACACCCCAATGTTCACAGCAGTACTATTTACAATTGCCAAGATACAGATGCATCTGCTTTGCTATTGTTCTCTTACACTTTTCTTTCTTTTACAAGTTCATCTTTCTTTATTCTGTACCAAATGTCTAAGCCTTCCTTTCTAGCCACCATATGCTTACACAATCTTCACTGATCATGGTTTCAACTTCCACCTTTATGTTGACAACCCCCAAAGTTATATCTCCTAGCCCTGCCCTCTCCTCTGAACTCAAGCTACATATGTCTAACTCCAGTTTGGTATCTATGTATAGATGTCTCATAAGAGACCAACTCCCCAAACCTCTAATAGGTTACAGCTCTTAGTAAATGTTCAAACTGCACTTCCTTTGTTACAGTCTTTTACAGTACTGGATACTTCTTGCAGTACTGGATACTGTTCTTTCATAGCACTCATCCTGCTCATAATTTAAACTTTTTTAATATTTATTTATTTGGCTGTGCTGAGTCTTAGTTGCAGCACACAGGATCTTCAATCTTCACTGCAGCCTGTGGGACCTTTAGTTGTGGCATGCAAACTCTGACTTGTGTTGCAGCATGTGGTATCTAGTTCCCTAACCAGGAATCGAACCCAGACCCCCCTCACTGGGAGTCACTGAAATAACAGGAAGTCCCTTCTCATTTTAATTTTATTTACCTTGATTGATTTATACCTTTCTTCTCCACTTGGGAAGACAAGTGCCCAAGCCCAAGAAATCGACTGCTTTTACTTACCTTCGTGTCTCCAGCCCTAAGAACAGTACCTGGCATGCTGAGAGGCAATCAACACGGAATGAGAAATGCCCAGAACCATTTCTGGAAAGCACATAGATTAAAAGGGGAGATAGTGGAGTCAAACAAGTTAAAATCCTGGGCCCACAGAAAGACAAGGTGTGCCACCTTAGACATGTCATTTAGAATCTCTCTTCTTTAAATTTCAATTTCCTCATCAGTAAAATATGGGCAATAATAAGGATTCATAAGACGATCTCCATAAAACACCTAGAACAATGCCTGGAATGCAGAAGGCAGGCGTATCCATTACAATGAAGTTTATCCAAGAACAATTAAAACCCAATATAGCATGGCTGAAGCAATACAAACGGTATCTCTCTCTTGTCCAGAGGTTTCCATCAGGCTCCTTCAGTCCTCCTGCTTCTTCATCTTCAAGATGATGCTCTCTCCACGTGGGGCCAAATTTCTGCTCAACTTCAACTCTTAAATTTGCATTCTCATCCACAGCAAAGAGGATCCTTGTAAGGACCTTCTTCTGAAGTCATACCCAGGATCTGCTCTCAAATCCCACTGGCACGAACTAACCTTGTCAGCCACATCAAGCACAAGGATGGCCAGGAAATGAGGGTTTTATTTCAGATTGTCACGTGCCCAGCAAAAATTGAGAAACGAACAGCAGTCTCTTTTATAGCTAGACAGTGAAAGGAAAATTCTTACACAGAAATTGAGCATTTTATGTCAAGGAGCGCCTCCATAAAAGATCATGTGGATGAATGAGATTGTGGAAGCACCCTCCATGGAAACACATCTGGTGGCAATAACGGACACATAAACGCATTTGTTGGATTTTAATAAAAACCACCACCACCATCCCATATGTGAACTTTCTAAATCCCTGGGCCCCAGACTCCAGTGGAAGTATTCAGTTCTGGTCTTACCCAGAAAGAATCTTTCAGAGGTTCATCCCACTGTCACTCATATGCCTGTCTTGAGATTTGCTCTCTGAGTGATGCACAATGCTAACAGGTGCCCAGCTGGGCTTCTCAGGGGGCACTGGGGCAGTCTTTTACCCACAGAACCACCCCCCCCCACCTTCCCAGGGCAGGTCACCAACAGGATGGTGGCTTTGCTTACCTGCCACACCAAGGGCTCCCCCACCTGTCACTAACCACCGCCTTGAAAATCTCATCTTGCTTTACAGCTAAAACAATCCTGTCACTCCACTTAAATTCACTTGGGAAAAGTTTAAAAAAGGAATCTTTGCCCTCCCTGCGAATCCTCAAGACTGAAAAGGAAAAAAATGATTCTGCCACATTTGAAAGAGAAAAAGGAAGTATTTACTTTTTCCCCCTTTCACGCAGAAGGGAAAGGAGCATTGACTATTATTTTGATAATGGAAACTAAACTCTAAATAAGATCATCCAAGAAGGACAACCATATTCAAACTGCCGATTTTCTTTCATCTCATGGAAATGGTACATGGAATCACTGTCCTTACTATTAAAAGCTTTGTATCAAGATGTCTGTGGCACAAAGGGGGCTGAGTTTTACTAAATCTGTAACATTGCTTGGGGATGACATGGAGGTCTCTCCCAAGAACTTAGAAATAAGATCACCACTTGTCAGCTTGTCAAAATATATCAAAGCGTATCAAAATTTAAAAAGTGCATCCTCCTTCTATTTTGTCTACAGATGCACACATTCAAGAGCAGAAGGGTATCCTCCACAGCCTTGTTTGTAAAAGGAAAGGGTGGAAGTGACAGAGATGTTCACAAAGAGTGGAGAGGCTAATTATATATCAACATGTAACCTTACTGAGAACACACAATGTCAAGATTACAAAACACCAAACTCAATCTCTGTAGAGTGTCGTGGAAGGGTGTTCACAATCCGGTGAGATTGCCAGTGCAAATGCAGGCTCTGAAGCCAAAAGGTCTGACTTAGTCATTTCCTCGCTCTGTGACGACAAGTTACTCAAGATCTCTAAGCCAAAGGATGTTCATCTGAAAAATGGGAATAATAAGAGGACCATCTCACAGGATTCCGTAAGGATGAAATACAGCACTTAGCCTAGTAGATGGTGACCTGCCATGGGGTAACTGTTAACTCACTACAGATGTGTGGCAGTCCCAGCCGTATCAAGGACATGTCATCAGTGTCAGCAGACTGTATCAGTTTCCACATCTACCTCTATACTGTGTGAATCACCCAAAAGAAGTAAACTAAGTCATCAGTAAGCAATGGTGACCATCTGGGAATGAAGCTGGCATTGCAGAAAGCAAGATGTGAGCGCTGGGTAAAAGAAAAGTCTTTGGCTTTATTTTATGTGTTAGTGTTTTTTCTCTTCTAAAAACCAGTTCATGTTACTGTTATCATAAAGTTTTTTTTTTCAAGACAGGCCTCTAAGAATTAAACTTTAATTGCATCTCTTCATGGATGCAAGCAGAGATATGCAAAGATACGCAGGTAGAGGTTTCTCAGTCTCAGGACCTGATGTAACGGGACCGATGTAACATATCTAAAGAAAGGATGTGACTACCTATGGGCTGGAAGTGGGGATGGCACTGAGTCCTAGAGGTTTAGGAAGAAGAGAGATGCAGAAGTAGCAGGATACCCAAGCAGCTCACAGGGGAGAGGAAGCCCGTAGACTTGTGTTTGCAAATGTGTCCTCCAGGCTCTTCACTTCACTGGATTGAACTGTGTCCCTCAGCCCAGATTCATGTGTTGAAATCCTAACCCCTAAAACTCCAGAATATGAGCCTACTTGGAAATAGGTCTTTCTTTAAAAATATACATATATATTTATTTGGTTGTATTGGGTCTTAGCTGCATCATGCGGGACTTTCGCTGCAGCGAATGGACTCTTCAGTTAGCACACGGACTCTCTAGTTAGGGTGTGAAGGCTTAGACGCCCTGAAGCATGTGGGATCTCAGTTCCCTGACCAGGGATGGAAGCCAAGTCCCCTGCATTGCACGGCAGATTCTTAAGCAAGGGACTACCAGGGGAGTCCCAGAGATAGCCTCTTTCGAGAGATAATTAAGGCAAAACGGGGTAATTACGGTGAATCCTAATTCAATATATCTAATGTCCTTATAAGAAAAGGAAATCTGGACACAGACACACGGAGGGAAGACCATGTGAAAACACAGGGAAGAGGCGATAACCATCTACAAGCAGAGAGAGGCCTGAGAAGAAACCAACCCTGCCGACACCTTGATCTTGGATTTCTAGGCTCCAGCACCATGAGAAAACCCGTTTCTGTTGTTTAAGCCCCTCAGTGTATGGTATTTCCCTACTGCAGACCTGGCAAATTAATACACTCTGCTAGTGATTCTTTTTCCATACATGAATATTACATGTTCTACATGCAAATCCGTCCATCTCCCCCTTTATGGATGCTGGGTTGTCATTTTCTTTTTTAAATCTTGATTTAAAAGGATCCTGCCAGCCCCACATGACGAAGATATATCCACACCGCTTTCTAATCATTTTTGTCATCGCTACCATTGCTACTGTTGTCCTGTGGTACCTCTTTTGTGTCATCCTTTATCTGAAATATATTTCTGTAACTTGGGTGTGGTCAGGCCCTAACTTTGGGGAGGCCCATTGTCTATATTACTTTTGTGTTCATAAAACTGCTATAACTATTATCTAAGTGGATTTTGGACACAGGAAAACATTCATGATACACATTTAGGTGAAAAGAGGAAATAATATTTAAAAAACACACTTTGAAAGTAAAATGATTCATATATACTTTGTAAGTACTGTAACATGTATGAAAAAGAGACACCAAGTTACTAGCCACAGTTATCTCTGGGTGACAGGTTTTTTCTGCTTTCGGTACTTTCTAATTGACTTTACCAAAATAATATTAATTTAAGTGAAACCCTACTGTGTCTCAGATTGCCTTTTCTTAAAAGGACACTAGTCATATTGGATTAGGGTTCACCCTAATGACCCCAATTTGCCTTAATTACCTCTTGAAAAGACCCTATCTCCAAACAGGGTCATATTCTGAGGTCTTAAGGGTTTCAACATATGGATTGGGGGGAGGGGGAGCAACTATGACCATAATATAGAATGTGATAGTGAGACCCTGGGATTCAGACCAACCCATGATTGGATCAGGGTGACCTTGGGCAAGTTATTTCATTTCCCCTACCTTAGCTTTCTCATGCATAAAATGGGTATAAGAACAGGTGGCCAGAGGGTGGTCTGTTGTTTGGGAAGAGAGGGATCTTGGAATAACACCCGTTCGGTCAATGGCACTGTGACGTCCCTTCCGACTTCAAAGAAGGGCAAAGCTCCAGGAACAGCAGGTGTCTCTCATCAGGAGAGGAAAGTTCATAGGCCTGGTCCATAAGGTGTGGACAGTGGAACAAGACATAAAGCTGGAATTGAGACAGCAGCATTGGCATATATATACTACCATGTGCAAAATAGATAACTAGTGGGAAGCTGCTATATAACACAGGGAGCCCAGCCTGGTGCTCCGTGAAGACCTAGAGGGATGGGGTAGGAGCAGGAGGGTGGGGGGAGAGGTTCAAGATGAAGAGAATATATACATACACAATAACGACTGATTCAAGTTGTTGTACCGCAGAAACCATCACAACATTGTAAAGGAATATTCCTCGAATTAAACACTAAATTTAAAAAAATAAAATAAATAAATGAAATAAAATATTTCCCTTTAAAAAAGAAATATTAATAAAGCTGGGCTTAAGGAGGAGCAAGGATTGGGAAGGTCTTCTCCTCCACACCAGCCACCTTGCACTTTTATAAAGACTAGGAGTATTCATGTCACAGAGATTTATAACAAGGGGTGATGTGATCACTAAAACTCCAGCCTAAGTACTGTTCATGAAAACACTTTCCCAAAGGCAGCTATGAAGCTGGTGGCAGGGGGGACTTTCTTCATCAGGAACAAGAACGTGACCACAATGTCCCTGAGCAAAACAGCCTCTGCCACCAGCCCCTCCCAGAAGAGACATCCGGCAACCAGGGCAGCAGGTGGGAAACATCCCTGAGCAAAATGCAGGCAAACGATGCCTTCCCTCGCTCACGCAGCTTTGAAATAGCCAAGGCCGAAGGATTTTTTTCCCTCTTCCCTTTCTTTTTAAAAAAATACAAAACCCAGGGCAAATCTCATACCTCTGCTGTGCCAAGGAAGGGGGAGCTGAGTCACTGGATGTCTGAAGCTGCCAGCTCACAGCAGGGCCTGGAAAATCAATAACTCTCTCTGAAGTTATCCCAAGTGCTGAGACCTTTAACCAAACTCCAGTAGGCAGACACTATCAACAGTCTTTCACGGTATCAGGAGATGAGGGTTTATTTTCCCAAACAGCCTTGAAACGCGACAACGGGAGCTGTTGTCTAAGACGCAGACATGCGGGATTCAACTGCGGAAGTGGCTTCCGACTCTGTCTGCCGACAGGAATAAGAGACAGCTGGACTGTGGATGGAACACTCTCAGCATCACAGCCTTCTGGCCACAAGAGCACGCCCTAAATGCCTATGTTGGCATCCTGATCACATCGCTAATGACGTGTGTATCTTAGGGTATCGTTCTTCACATCTCTGTGCCTTAGTGCTGACCTAATATCAGGTACCCTAGCTCAACAGGGACTGCTGTGAGAATTAAATAAGACAGACGTGCAGGCCCCGGGGTTTTCTTTTAATCCTATAAGCACTCCAAGGAAGTTAACAGTTGTTATTAAAGAATGCGTAATATGCAAAATTACAACTGCCAGAAAGGAGAAGTCACAAAGGTTCACGTCCTACCTAATCTATTCATCTTGAAATTCTGCCTTTTTCCAAACTAAGAATTTTGAAGAGGTCTTCAGACTCAAATCGCAAGGAATCTGGACTCTTCCAGAGCTGAGAACCTGGACCCTCTGAAAACAAGGGTTCAAACACACTCTGTTAGGTGGAAAGGCTAACAGAGGCTGAATGTACTTATGGCTTTTCCTAATTCATCCATCTCTTTTACCTCCAGCAGCGTGTGTTAGTCACTGTTGTGTCCGACTCTTTGCAACCCCATGGACTATGGTCTGCCAGGCTCCTCTGTCCATGGGATTCTCCAGGCAAGAACCAGCAGGCAAACCCTTACAGAGAAGTGTTCTGTGGCTTTCTTTGCTGAGTGGGGGATGTGAATAAGGAAAGAGCTAGACTTCCATCCCACAGATGATAAAAGGACGGACCCTAGAGGAAAACATTACTTTGCGCTAACAAAAAACCCCAGACAATACACAAGGTACCTATTTTTAAACAAAACACCAAGACACTAGATTTGACCCCAAAAGTTTTTCCCTAAAATGTAGGTTTATTTTCATAAAAAGTCTTATAAAAGCATAAAAAAAAATTAAATCGCACTTTATTCTCCAACATCAGCATTACCTTAACTGCAAAGAGGAAAAATGACACAGAATCAGGGTTGTTCTAGAAATTCTGGGCTGTCTAGCTGTTACATGAAGGCTGATGAAATGCCAAATCATTTCTCCCTCTCGACTTGAAGGGAATCTGGGCAGGAAGACTTCATGTGATGAAACGATTTCACTTGCTATTTGAAGAATTTTCTTGTAAGATATACAATCCCTTTAAATTTTCCCAGGCAGCTGCTAGGGGTTGCTAAGGAAATGATGGAAATAGAAAATATTCTAAATAAATAATTAGTGATTTCTGAGGAGCAGGTTCTTGAGATATTTTTTCCAGGCTGTCATACATCACAGGTATGAACACTCGACAAGCGTCCTGTCTTGCCTTCCCTCCCTCTCTCTCCTCCCCTTCCTTCCTTTCTTTCCATGTTAAAGAAGTAAACATAGATAACTAATAAGGATCCCCTGTATAACCTAGGGAATCCTACTCAACACTCTATAATGGCCTATACAGAAAACGAATCTAAAATAGAGTCGAGATATGTATATGTATAACTGCTTCACTTTGCCGTTCACCTGAAACTAACAAAAACACTGCAAATCAACTATATTCCAATAAAAATTATTTTAAAAAAGAGCAGTGGAATCTTCAAGCAGTGAGCCACAGAAGGAGCTTTGGAGTCACGCTGTGCCCACCTTGGTAGAAAGACACAGACCGAGGACCCAGGACCCCCATCCCCACACAAGTCAGTGGAACGCTCGCTGGATCTGTTTTATTCTGTTGTGCTTCGGCAAAAGATTATGTCTGAACAGAAGAAGCTTGAGACAGACATCTGTTGTTTTGGCACCAGCATCCATTTCCTTTCCTTGATAACCGCATCCTGGATCTGCTTTGGGAAAATGCCCGCATCTCATCCTCCGTGCCCCCAGGAGAAGCAGCCCCACTCTGTTCCAGAGGGGCATGTACCTCAAGCCTCACACCGGCTCTGGCAACAAGGGCTGGTTGCAGGATGTCTGTGTGCGACTCCATAAGAGGCACTAAGGCATCAGCGGACACTTCTGGGACAAAGATGGTGCATCTACTGCATTTAGGGTGAGAAGACTGGGCTGGCACCCAGTGCCATCCACAAGGGGACAGATTTTCAGAAAGCAACCAGCCACCTCAGAGGCAGTGAAACCCAAAAATGAGACATCTGCTGGGACTCCTCTGGCAGTTAAGACTCCGAGCTTCCACTGCAGGGAGCATGGGTTTGATTCCTGGTCAGGGAACTAAGATCTCACATGCCGCACAGCAGGGCCAAGAAATTTTTTTTAATTCAAAAATGACTGATTTGCTGACATTGCTTAAGCCTGACTTGGGCCATTCCAGGGCTTCCCTGGTGGCTCAGATGATAAAGAATCTGCCTGCAATGCTGGAGACCAAGGTTCAATCCCTGGGTTGGGAAGATCCCCTGGAGAAGGGAATGGCTACCCATTCCAGTATTCTAGCCTGGAGAATTCCATGGACAGAGAAGCCTGGCAGGATACAGTGCACGGGGTCACAAATAGTTGGACACAACTAAGCTACTAACAGTTTCACTCTTACCTTTTTAGGCCATTCCCACTCAGGACTTCTCAAACATATAAACCATAAAATTCCTTTTTGGTTCATGCTTGGTTCAGATACTATGTGGAATTTCTGCATATTATAACCAAGAGAATCCTAACCAACAGAGTTCCACAGCTACACTTCTAACCACTGGGAAAGATTTTCTTTAAACATGCTCTAACATATTATGATGGGGACAATTTCTTCCTCCTGATGGAGGAAAGGAAAAGAGACTAGCAGCACACATAACCCCAAGAAATCTAGAAGCATCAATGTCAAGAGTTGAAAGTAAACTAAAAGAAGACTCTCACACAGCAATTCATACGTGAATAAGAACCAGTGAGCACTGAAAAAAACTCCTATTTTATTCTAAATAAGAAAATCGGTGGTTCCGGGTAAGGTTACGGGGTTTTTGTTGGCTGAGATCACCATGCAATTTTCAGAGTCTAAATGGGTAGTAATCTATTTAATACCTGGCATATACATTATTATAATAATTTCTAACATTAAATGTCTTAAATATTTATGGAAACATGGTATGCTCATTTTGTTTGTCCATATTCAGATATTCATAGCTAATAAGGAAAGAAAAATGCCACCTGGCAATATACTCTTTGTATCCAAAAACAAATCTTAAAAATTGGCTAAGAAGTGGGTAGAGAAAAAAGATAGCCAACTGTGTTTGAGTTTGTTTGTTTTAAACATTCTCTAAACATCTGTTTTGCCTGTTTATTGTTTACTGAATGTGAGCCTTTTATAAAGTCTCTCATTTAGCAGGGGCAAAATACGTGGGATTAGCCCACATTGGAAGCAACCTGAATTCACTCAAACTCAGGAAAAGCCTTGCTTTGAGATCAGTCTGTGTCACATGACCACCACCTAGTGGCGACGTACTTAAATAGCAGGAATAGCTGACAGTTCCATCAACATCTTTTAAATGGACCTCAGCACTGTCCTGGCCATTTTTTTTTTTTTTTTTTTTTTTGGTCATGCTCATTTTGATCAGAACGAGATCTTCCCTCCAGGATGGCAGAATTAAGAACCAGAAAATTAAGAAACCAGACTCAATGGACATGAGTTTGAGCAAACCCCAGGAGATAGTGAAGGACAGGGAAGCCTGGTGTACTGCAATCCATGGGGTCGTGAAGTCGCACACGACTTAGCGACTAAACAACAACAAGAAAACAGAAATCCGGGCAGGATCAAAATAACCATGGAATTAAGAAAATATTAAAGGTGACACTGTTTTATCAGCACTTTCTAATGACTGGATCTCATACCACTAGGAGTGCACAAAGTCAGTCCAGGTGAAAAGTGAAAGTGAAATTCGCTCAGTCGTGTCTGACTCTCTGTGACCCTATGGACTATACAGTCCATGGAATTCTCCAGGCCAGAAGAGCAGAGTGGGTAGCCATTCCCTTCTCCAGGGTATCTTCCCAACTCAGGGACTGAACCCAGGTCTCCCATATTGCAGGTGGAGTCTTGACCAGCTGAGGCACCAGGGAAGCTCAAGAATACTCGAGTCGGTAGCCTGTGCCTTCGCCAGGGGATCTTCCCAACCCAGGAACTGAACCAGGGTCTCCTGCGTTGCAGGTTCTTTATCAGTTGAGCTACCAGGGAAGCCCTGATAAGCCCAGGTAGCACAAGAAAAGGTCATATTGAGGAGAGACAGTTGAGCAGAGGCCCAAATGAAGAGCAGATGCAAAGTATGCAGTTATCTAAGGAAAAAGCATTACAAGTGGAGGAGGCAACAAGTGCAAAGGCTCCATGACAGGCCACGTTTGGCTTCTTGCAGCACATACAAGGCAAGGAGATTAGTATGATTCAGGCAAAGAAGGAAAGACAAGAAGGCTCCTGACTGTGGGTAAAGACGTGGGCAGGGATCAGGTTCTTTAGGGCTTTATAAATCATGATCAGGACTTAGAACTTTCTTTTAGGTTGATAAAAAGCCATTGGAAAATGTGGAGTAGGAAAGTGATGTGATCTGCTTTATGTCCTAAAAGTATCACTCACTCTAGTCAATGTGAAGAGCAGACTACAGAGGTCAAGCGCATTAGCAGAGGGACTTCCCTGGTGGTCCAGTGGTTAAGAACCCACCTTGCAATGCAGGAGAAACAGGTTAAATCCCTGGTCGGGAAACTAAGATCCTACATGCTGAGGGTCAAATAAGTCCAAAAGGCATAATACTGACGCCCACACGCCCCAGAGCCCGTGCTCTGCAACAAAAGAAACCGCCACAATAATAAGCCCACACACCCCAACTAGAGAGTAGCCCCTGCTCGTCACAACTAGAGAAATCCTGTGCACAGCAATGAAAGGCCCATGAGCCAAAAATACATAATTAATTAATTTTAAAAAAAGAGTGTTACCAATACAGCATATTGACACATACATATGGAATTTAGAAGGATGGTGATGACGACCCTATGTGCACGACAGCAAAGGAGACACAGATATAAAGAACAGACTTTTAGACTCTGTGGGAGAAGGCAAGGGTGGGATTATTTAAGAGAATAGCATTGAAACCTGTATATTACCTATACACATCTATATTATGTGAAATAGATGACCAGTCCAAGTTCGATGCATGAAACAGGGCACTCAAAGCCCGTGCACTGGGACGACCCAGAGGGATGAGATGGGGAGGGAGGTGGGCGGGGGGTTTGGGACGGGGGACATATGTACACTCGTGGCTGATTCATGTCAATGTACGGCAAAAACCTCCACAATACTGTAAAGTAATCAGCCTCCAATTAAAATTAATTAATTTAAAAAACAAGAAAAGAGTGTTAGTAGAAACAAGGCTAGAAGTCTACTGGGCAAGAGATGTGTGTGGTACCAGGCAGATCAATAGATATGTTGATAGATAGGTATACAGCTACCTAGGTATACAAACACAGATGTGTGTACGTACATATATCTTCATCTGATCAAACACATTTATCATAATAACATAGTCTTTCCAAATATAGAAGAAAATTATTATTTTTAATATAAAAAATCAATTTTTATGGCATAAAAAACCTTAAGACTGATGTTTAGAAAATATTAAATTCTTAATAGAATTGGAAAATCAGGTAAATTTCATGTGTCCTTCTAAAATATCCCGAGACCTCCTAAAATAGTTCCATGTTCCATGCAAAAAGCATTGCATTTGTGCTAAGTTGCTTCAGTTGTGTCTGACTCTGCAATTCTGTGGACTGCAGCCTTCTAGGCGCCTCTATTATGGGATTCTCCAGGCAAGAATCCTGGAGTGGGTTGCCATTTCCTCCTCCAGGGGATCCTCCCAACCCAGGGATCGAACACATGTCTCTTACATCTCCTGCATTGGCAGGGGATGGGGGCGGGGGTTCAGGGGTGGAGGTTCTTTACCACTAGTGCCACCTAGGAAGCTCAGGAAAAAGCCTTATGCCCACTCAATGTATTTCATTCTTCCAACTGGATTCCCTTCTGGATGGAAGATAATAAAAAGAGGTCAAGTATGACCACATCCTTGTGTTAGTTACTTTAGCGGACACTTCAGCAGATGACCCCAGACTCATTCTCCCCTCCTTCTTGGACACAGAAACATTCATATCGTTCCTAGAATCCCCTGCAGTTCAATGTGGTCCTGTAGTGGAATTCTCACCAAGAGAAAGAGCAGAAGTCATGAGTGTCACTTCCTCCACTTGCTTAAGAGGAAATTACTTCCTGCACTTTGCCCTCTTTGCCGGACTGTTCGCTGGAAGGTAAATGGGGTAGAGTTTCAGCTCTGAACCTAGGAGAAAAATCCTTTAAGGCAGGAGTTCTCAGTCAACCAAAGGCAATTTTGCTCCCCAGGGACACCTGGCAATGTTTGGAGGTATTTTTGGCTGTTCAGATGGTGGGGGGTAGGGGTGAGGAGTTAACTACTGGCAACTGGGAAGGGCAGCAGTCAGAGGGGTTGCGAAACATCCTACAACGCATAGAGCAACCCTCCACCACAAAGACATTCCTGATCCCAAAGATCCACAGTGCTAAAAGCTGAACAGGTTTACTACAAAGCAACCTTCTTCAAACTTTGTGCAAAAAAATTCCCCAAGTGTCTTCTTAAAATGTAAATTCTGGGGCTTCTCTGATGGTCCAATGAATAAGAATCTACCTTGTGATGCAAGGGACAAGGGTTCGATCCCTGATCCAGGAAGATCCCACATGCCTTGGAGGAATTAAGCCCAAGCAAAACAACTACTGAGACCCAGCTCTAGAGCCTGAGAGCCACAACTACGGAGCCCACGCACTACAGCTACTGAAGCCCATGTGCCTGGAGGACCAAGCTCTGCAAGCCCATGTGCCTGGAGGACCCAAGCCACAGCAGTGAGACGCCTGAGCACCACAACAAAGAACACCCACCCACTCACCGCACCTAGAGAAAGCTTCGGGCAGTAATGAAGACCCAGCACGGCCAAAAACAGATAATTAAAATCTTTTTAAAAACTGCAAATTCCGCTTCAGGAAGTTTGGGGTGGAATCTGGGGTTCTGCATTTCCAACAAGCTCCCCAGGGGATGGCAGAGCAACAAGATGGGAAGAATGGAACTTAAGTCTCTGATTGGTCTTCCTGAGCACAGCCACCCCAGCAGTCCAGAGTGGAGTACCCGGGGGGAGCTGCGACTCAAACGTACACGCCCACCCACCTGAACTCAGTTTTCAGCGTGTGTTCCTCCTGAGAGGCTGGTCTCAGGCAGCCCTGATTGCTACAAACTTTGAATGTTGACATTTCAATTTGAATATTGAATATTCAATTTGAATACTGAATTTCAGAGAAAAATCATCTATCTTATGTAAAGCCACTGTAGGTTGGAGTCTCTCTGTTACAACAGTTCCCTTTTTCTCCTAACTAGTACAGTGCATGTATGCATGTTCGGTCGCATCTGACTCTTTGTGACCCCTCAGACTGTAGCCTGCCAGGCTCCTCTGTCCACAGAACTCTCCAGGCCAGAATACTGAAGGGAGTTGCCATTTCCTTCTCCAGGGGATGTTCCTCACCCAGGGACAGAACCTGCGTCTCCTGCACTGGCAGGCAGATTCATTATCACTGCACCACCTGGGAAGCCCAACTAATAGAGTGACCATCTGCAAATAGCCCATGGTGACATCTATGCTGCTGTCTGGCAAGACACCTCAACAGCCCAAGAGGTGATATTTTCAAAAAAAAAGAGGAAAAGGGAAGAGAAGAAAAGAAATAAGAGGTGGCTTCTAGAGAGCTCTGGGAAGAGTGTTTTGCCGCTGTAACAAATGACCCCAAACTAACTCGTGGCACACGCTGGAAGTCGGACGTCTGAAATGGGTCTCCATGGGCGACAAAGTGTCAAGAGGGCTGTATTCCTTCTGGACCTTCCAAGGAAGAATCCATTTCCTGGCCTTTGTTGTAGCTTCTGAAGGCGGCCTGAATTCCTTGGCTCCTGGCCCCTTCTATCTTCAAAACGAGCAACAGAGGGCTGAGTCCCTTCTGTGCTGCCTTCCCTCTGAATCTCTCTCTTCTGCCCCCTCTTCCATTTGAAAGGACTCCTGTGATTACATGGGGGCTCATCCAGATAATCTGGGATAATCACCCACCTCAAGGTTAGCTGTTGAGCAATCATAATTCCATCTGCAACCTTAATTCTTCTTTGTCGTGTGATGCAGCATGATCACAGGTTTGGGAGATAAGGATGTAGTTATTGGGAGGATGTGTTATCGTGCCTTCCACAGCTTAGAAAGTAGGCCAGTCAGGCAGGCAGAAGGTGGGACGTTACTATGCCCACCTGGTAAATGCAGAGAGGGTACACAGGAAAAGGCGGTGACCAACTATTTGAGAGCAAAAGGAGAGAATCTTCTGGTCACTCCCAAAGCTCATCCACTGCACGGCACTCCTCAAAAGCACATGTGCCCTATGGCTTTTTATGTTCTTTCAGTGAGAAAGAAAGATGCCTCAGTGGTCATGAGTCAGGGAAAAGAATTATGCAGACAGAGGTTCTCCAGGAATTCTCTGGATCTTTATGCAGTCTGCCCTCACAATGTTTGATATCCATGGTATATAATAGTTCCTGTAAATTAAACTTCTTAATCTAACTTGATGATAACAGTGACTGTCCTGTATTTCAGGTACTCCCTGGAGTGCAACATTCCAGAAAACCAATTACCTGGGGGAGTTCATGGAAACGTGTGTGGATTAACAACAACTACAGGATGTAGACAAAGCAGATGCCAGCACGTCACCAGGATTCTGCCCTTGCAAAATCACTTGGGGCTTATTAGAAACTTATGTTCCCATTTCAGAGATGAGAAAACAAAGGCTCAACAGCTAAATACTCTCTAGGCACCCAAAGCAAGGTAGACACAGCACTCAGACTCCAATCTTTAATTTCTGATTTTAGGTTCTGCTTTCTTTCCTAAATATCACAGAGCTCCAAACAGCACGCGGCCCTAGGATAAAGGCACTCAGACTGAGGAAATGACTCACATTTCCTCAGCTCCAAACCTCCAACCCTTTGCTGAGGCCTTAACCTGGAGGCAGAAGGGTGGATTTACACCTATCGTGTGTAACAAATCGAACACAGCCTCAACTTAACTGTTCGATGATTAAGTGGCAATTATGGCATTTTGATCATGCATTTAGAGAAAGATAATACCAACTACTCTTGGAGCATAACAGCCTATGAGAAATAATCCAGGCTCTCCTAAAACTTCGGCACCTATAGCAACAAAGGCCAGGAACCAAAGGCCACCTGTTAACAATGGAAAGGGGCCTGGCTTGGGAAGGCCTGCAGTGTGACCCCGTGACTGTTACCTGCCCTACTGAAGTCTCATTCTCTTGATTTTGTAACACTGGGATAAGACGGTACCTACTTCATGAAACCGCTGTGAAGGATAAATCAGGTAACGTGGTGTGCCGGCGGGACCTTTTGGGGAGACTGTCTAGCCCACACAGCTTGTTTGAGTGGGTTTTTCTTTCTTGTACCCAAAATAGTCTTGCAAAAATAGTACGTGAGAGAACTGAGAACAATTCTTAGCCAGAGTTCCCAAGGAGTGTGAGTGTGTGATTTCTTTGCAGAAGCCTGGAGTTTTGTAAGAAAATGGCACAGAGAAGGTACCCCTTTCATTCAATAAACTGTCACTGATTCAGAATTAGTGATGAATAAGCCACCATCATGAAGTGCCTACCTGTGCCAAGTACTGCTTCTGGCTCAGAACCCTGGCGAAATCAGGTGGGACAAGACCCTGATCCCATGCACTTGATCTTCTTGGCGGGACAGCGAAGTCATTAGGAGGATTTGGGAGAGTAATACATACTCTGAAGAAAACAAAACAGTAGAACAAGCTCAGAAGTGGAAAAGGGTCTTTAAATTAGGTAGTGAGGAGAGGTCTTTGGGGGAATCTGAAATGTGAGCCAAGATCTAAAGGACAGATAACCAGACACCTGCATTGCAGTAGTGGGATTTGCCGGGGGCGGGGGCCACGGGGCGGAGAATTCCCAGAAGAGGAAAGAGAGAATTAAAATGTCCTGGAGCTTCCCTGGGGGCTCAGTAGTAAAGAATCCGCCTGCCAATGCGGGAGACACAGGTTCGATCCCTGATCCGTGAAGATCACACATGCCAAGGAGCAAGTAAGCCCAGGTGCCACAACTACTGAGCCAGTGCTCTAGAGCCTCGAGCCTCAACTCCTGAAGCCTCTGGGCCCTGGAGCCGGTGCTCCGAAACAAGAGACGCCACCGCCATGGGAAGCCCATGCACTCAACTAGAGAGTCGCCCCTGCTTGCCACAGCTAAAAACAGTCCTCAAAGCATCGAAGACTCAGCACAATCAAAATAATTACATTAAAAAAATTTTTTTAGTAAAATAAAATGTCCTGAAGTGAGAATGAGCTTGGTCCCAGAAGAGAAAAGGAGACACTTCCATGGTCCGTTTTGGGGGCAAAACTCCACAATCAGCCTGTCCAGTAGGCAGGCCAGGCACACGTGGGAAACCAAAAGCTTCCAGCACAGAAATACTGGCATTTACCATTCACTCCCAGGAAGCTGGAAGACCACCCTTCCAGGGGAAAACAGTTTGGGGACAAATGAAAAGAAATGCTGTATGTTTGGAGCCAGACGCCTAGGTCTGAATCCCAACTCCATATCGTGACCAAGTTCCATGACCTGTCTGTGCCTCAGTTTCCTGACCTGTACAACGTGGGTGATCACACTAGCTGTCTCACCAGGTTCTTGGAATGGTTGAAACCACTGCTTGCGGCAGAGCCTGGCACCCACCATATGTGTCCACCACTGAGATTCTTACGGTATTGCTACTATGATTCTTTCAGGTCCAAATCTTACATCGTCACCTCCTCATTTCATTAAATAACCATCACTTGTCTGTGATTCATTTTTTGGTGTTACTTTGTAACAACAGGAGTGCACCTAAATTTACTCATTTACACCAATTCAACAGTTAATCTACACTAGGAATGATTCTTGCTGTTGTTTACTCACTTAAATTGTATCCAATTTTTGCAATCCCACCAATCTCCTGTGTCCATGGGACTTCCCAGACAAGTATACTGGAGTGAGTTGCCATTTCCTTCTCCAGGGGATCTTCCCGACCTAGGGAATGAACCCATGTCTCTTTTTTTTTTTAACTTATTTATTTTTTATTGAAGGATAATTGCTTTACAGAATTGTGCTGTTTTCTGTTAGACCTCAACAAGAGAAACCGTGTGTTTTGCATGGGCAGCTGGATTCTTTACCACTGAGCCACCAGTGAAGCTCCTTCAGTCTGAGATATAAAGCAGTCAGCACCAGCCCTCCATGAGGAATTCCAACACTGTTTATGAACCTGAACAGTAGTAGTTGTCTTACCATCCTCCCCTCAGTTAAATAAAATGTAGAAAGTAAGGGAATCTTGTATTTGAAGTACAACATGTTGACTATGTTCATAGAAGCAATATCTTCAAACCACACTCAAACATACCTGACCTAAATGTAGTAGCAAAGATAGCCAATAACAAGTGGGTAGGGAAGGAAAAAGAAGAAATGCTATCCCAGAGAAAGAGGACTCCTAGTGACTGTTTTCTTCTCTGACACCCCTCACTAAAGTATTAAAATTTTGTTCTTGCAAGTCCTTTGCAAGTTTTGCTAAATTTATTCCTGGTTATTTTGTCTCTTTGCTTGGTTCTATAAATAGGATATTTTCTCTCATTATATTTTCAAAATGCTTGGCATGGGCATATAGGAAAATGATAGATTTTGCATAGTAATTTCCTTACCAGTCACCTTAAGAATTCCATTATTATTTCTAATAGTTTCATGCGAGAGAGTGGGGATTGCTTATCTTAGGTCTTCCAAAAAGAGATGAAATTACTAGCAACCGGTGATAATTCTATCTTCCCCATTCTTATTCTCTTTCACCTCACTGGATTAATTTATTCCTGAGCAATGGTAAACAGCAATGAGGATAATGGGCATTCTGGTCTTGTTCTGGATTTAACGGGGATATTTCTAGTGTTACACCATGAAATATGATGCTGGCTTTGGGTTATGATCTGATTTTATCACCAAATGTTCTAAAAATCAGGAATAAATGCTTAGCTTTACCAGACTTTTTAGCATCCATAAAATAAATAAGATTTTTCTCTAAGTGAAAAGTATGAAGAATAAATCACACAATTTATTAGGTTTCCCAAGATCAAACCATCCTTCCATTCCTAGAATAAATGGCACTTTGTCAAGACTTTACCTTGTAATGTAATCACTTAATTGTCCATTTCTCCACTGGAGTTCTTTCAGATCACTGGCTATGACTGATTTATGTCTGACACATAGTTGACATTTAATACATGTTTAATGAATAAATAACTGAACTAACAAGTACACTCAACCTCCCCGAACTAACCACTTGTACCTCTTTCTGACTTAAAAAAGTGGGAGAGATCATATACCGTTCCCAGAGTGGATCTTCAGATGTTTAATGTATATGTGGTGTTAAGTGGTCCCTAATTCTTTTATCAACAGAACCCTTGAATCTCTCATTCTTTATGGGGAAACTCTTCCCTATGGTTGCAATGGGAATAAGCCGCCTTCCCTGCTCCCATCACCACCCCAAGCCAAAGGGGTGGCTGCATCCTCCGGGCCTGATGAGAGCACCACACAGGTTGTTTAGGAATGGACACATGAGCCAATCTGGGTCAACAGCATCTCCAGCAATTTCTTACAGAAGTCATTAAGAAAAAAAGTTTTCCAAAAGAATTGATAAACCAAACAATGCTTGTCTAGCATTGCTGCTTACCATCCTGCTTAAAGTGCAGCGAGATGAGCTGAGAATGGGGCCAGGCAGAGCAAACACAGCAAAGACCAGACAGAAACAGAGACCCGGATTCAACTTCTCCTGAAGCCATGACCCCTTAGACTTTCCAAGTAATAAACCAATAATTACCTTTCTCGATTTACAATAGCTTAAACTCAATTTCTATCACTTATAGCCCAAAAAATAAGGCCTAATGCTTTGTTTTCCTGCATATATGCTTTATACATTCTTAAATAAAGGTTGAAAGAAAAAAGTGTTTTTAAAGAAAGGCAATCCTAACTAGCATGTGTTAAAAATCAACTGCCTGCTTTTAATTAATGGCAAGATAGGCAGAAGGGCTCCCTCAGTGAATTATAATTTCAGATTGAAATTCCCAAGACAGTTATAGAAGAGCTTGTTAAACCGCAGAAACCAATAGAATCAAGAGATTCTTTAACAGGGTGGTGGTTCCATCAGTTCCAGAGATATCATTCATTATGCAAAACCAAAACCTTTAAAACTTTCTACCGTGCAACCCTAGCAATCCCTCATTCACCTGAAGTCTCACAGCTTCTCTCCTGACTCAATTTAAAAGTAAAAATGACTGGCATGATTTACAAAAATAAAAATAAATAAATCATGTCGTGATGGCTAGAGAACTCCCTAGTGAAAACTGCCAAATCTCAAGTCAGGGAGTTCTGTGGGGTCTGCCCGAACCATTCTTCATTCTCAAAAGCTTTCAATTCTGCTGAAAAACTGAAGACAAGCATGGCCTTGGCATCCTAAACTCCTCTGTACCTATCGGGGCAAGTGGCATCAATTTCTATCACAGGCTATAGAAAATGTCAGCGGGCCAACCCAGAGAGCCTCACCAGCTCCCTGTCCCATCCCCGTGATGGAGAATTTTGGCTTCACTTGCCTCCTGAAATCAGACTTTTCTCCTTCAGCTCGAGTTACAGCAGACTAAATTCTGGAATCTGGTTTTGATTATTCTCTGGAGAGCTACTTAAGAGATGCTTCAGGGTTGGAAATCCCTCATTCGGACATAATCTTGAAATAAAAGGCTATGTTCAAATGAAAAATGCATTACAGCATCTCTTTAGGGCCTTCTGTACTGATGGGAAGGATAAAAGGAAGCAATGGAAGGAAAATGAAGAAGAAAAGCAAAAAGAAGGAAAACGGGAGAGAGAAAAGAAGGGGAAAAGGAAATAAATTATGTCATAAACTGTGTGGGGCACTTTGAATGTCATTTCCTTTCTTTCTCACATCATCCCTTGGAAGGAAATACTATTGAGCCCATTCTGCAAATGAAGAAATTGAGGCTTGGTGACAGTAATTCATCCAAGGTCTTACAGTGAGGATGCTATATGACAGGTTCAGAGATACAAATACATATTCTAAAGTGCATCACTTCTAGCTGACTAACTTCTTTCCTCTGAAGAGTACAAGACAGAAGTTTGTTCTAGAACCAAAATATGTTAGTGACTGAACAGACCTTATGGGGATTATAAAGTCTCATCATGTATGGGCTTCTCTGGTGGCTCAGGGGTAAAGAATCCACCTGCCAATGCAGGAAACACAGGAGAGGTGGGTTCAGTCCCTGGGTCGGGAAGATCCTCTGGAGAAGGAAACGGAAACCTACTCTGGAATTCCTTCCTGGGAAATCCTATGAACAGAAGAGCCTGGTGGGCTACAATCCATGGGGGTCACAAAGAGTCGGATGCAACTGAGCATGCATGCATCATGTAAATAACAGAGGAAGAAGGAAGAAAGGAGAAGGAGGAAGAAAGGAGGGAAGAAAGGAAGAAGCTATTAAGAAAACTGACATCCAATAAAATTAGTGTGTGGCGAAAAAAAACCTAGAACCCAATTTTTCTGACTCAGTTCACAGGACCAGAATAGATTTTCCAGAATCTATCAGGTGCAACTGATCTATATGGATCAAATACAGGCACTCCTGATTAAGCAGTGAACAACTTGAGAATTTTCCCGCCCTCAAGAAAATGTTTGCTGGGGACAAAAGGGAAATTTATTTGTAATTGTCTTTTTCTGCTTCATGCTCCTGTTTATATCCAGCTTCCTTTGTTGTTGTTGCTATAATATATCTGAGAAACTTCCCTCATGCTGTTAGAAAATTGGTTAAAGGGGAAAACACCTAAATCGAAAGAGCGCACTTAAGCCACAATTCTGGCAACTGCAGAGGGTACAGGCAACCGCAGAGGGTACTGGTATGCCAGTTACTTTCAGAAATGAGTTTAAACCAAAGGTCACTAACCAGTAGCCAGCTGGCTGTAACCAGCCCACAGATGTGTTTTGCTTGTCCCGCAGTGCTGGCCCACATGGCACTTTTAAGAAATCTGAATCTGTTGCCAACGTTAAAAACCAGGCCACTTCACATCAAAACCCGGATTTCCAGTTTCTCTTCCCAAGTGGAAGACAGGGTTCCCCTGATGCCACATTTGCACACAGAAAGGGCGTGGCTGGAACAGAGCAGCGGCTGCCCTTTTGGACAGAGTGTCTGTGGCCCAGTTTCTCCCCACCTAGTCTATTTCACTCGAATGTATTACCCACATGAGCCCTGAAGGCATCTGATGAGTGACCCTTGGTTTAAAAGGTTAAGCAGATATAGATTGCAAAGCCCATCATTATTAGTCTTTTCCCAAAAACATCCCCAATAAAAGCCTCCAGTCAATGTTATGGCAGCTATATGAAGGGATATTCATTTTTTTAGAATATATATTCACTTTTAGCATTCCACTTATTCCTCCCAACAACCTTGCAAGGGAGGAATTACTCTCAGAAAAACTGAAGCTGAGTGATATTTAAGTCAGTTATCCAACCCAGATCATTCAACTAGTAAGTTGCAAAGCCGAGTTTTGAACCCAGTTTTGCCCACCTGCAAACACTGTAGATTTCTTTGAAAAGTCGTGAGGTTTGTTTCTACCTCAGGGCCTTTGCACTTGCTGTTCCCTCTGCTTGGCAACCTCTCCACTCAGGTCTTCACATGGGAGAATCTTACTCATTCACGATACTTATACCACCTCTAGAGAGGCTTTCCCTCATCACTGATAATACGTATACACACACACATGAAGTACTTTCTATGCCCCTGCTACTCAAAGAGAGGTCCAGAAACCAGCAGAATCAGTATCACTTCAGAAATTTGAAATTCACACTCTCCGGTCCTTCCCCTAACCTATCGAATCAGAGCCTGCATGTTAACAATGCCCCCAGGTGACCTGTGTGCATTTAAAGTTTAAACAGTGCTGCTCTACAGGAGCACTGCCCAATGGAAATAAAAATAACAGGAGTCACATATGTAATTTCAAATTTTCCAGTAACCACATTAAAAGAGTAAGCAGAAAGACCTGTTTGTTCGCTGTCTCCCCTTTCCCCACTCCCACCCCCACTAAAATGTCAGTTCCAGGAGAAGAGGTGCTTCATCTGTCTTGTTCACCGTTGTATCCCCAACACCTAAAACAGTACTGGAAACAGGGTAGGTATCATTAAATGTTTGCTGAATGAAAGAAGGAAGGAAGGAAAAGATTTTGCTAGCACTCTACGTATCAGCCTTTGGACAACTGCGGCTTCAAATCTCAGCTCAACCCCTGAACGGCTGAGCAACCTTGAGCAAGTTGTTTTCCCCTTTGAGAGCCAACTGTAAAGGAGAAAGGCTCCTCTTTTGCTCACAGCCTCATCATGCCACCTAGATGTGATTACACATCTATAAAGCGTGAACTGCCATGATAACACATGTTCAATATACGCCAGTGCCTTACACGGCCCTCCTTCCTTCTCTCTCTAGACACCTCATCTGAACGATGCTGAGGATTACACTCCTCTCGGTAACACAAGCGAAACTACTGACCCTGCTTCCCCGGGCTGTTTCCCTCCAGCCAACAGGACGTGTGTCACAACTGCCGGCAGTGAAAACATCTTGACCTCATGGAGGGTCACTTCCCATTGCCCTACAGCTGAGAGGCTTCCAAAGCCAAGAAGTCACGTTCCCTGGATGGTCTGTAAGCCACAGACAGACCACGACTCGCTCATCTCTGTCACTTTGAGGAGTTCTGCCGTGGCAGCAGCCACTTGGCTTGCCACAAGGCCCCACGCCTTAGAGGACTGTAAGGTGTCTGCCCAGACAGCATGTATCAGCTCATATGGAAAAGCATATGGTGGCTTTGCCTTTTACTTTGGGCGGGGGCGGGTGTTTATCTACCCCCATTTATTAATCACTGGCCTGTGTCAATCCACCAAGTGAGGCTTGCTGTTCCATAGCTTTAAAACACACATCCTAATCCATCAGCCTATCTTGCCCTGCAAATCTGATGCACACATTCTAATCTCAAACGTGTTTTTAAATCACAGTAGATCCACAGCATAGGCGAAAGCAAAACCCGGATTTAGACATAACCGGAGTGACACAGAGGAAATAAAACCCAGGCTGCTTAGTTAAATGCGAGGAAACTCTCGCCAGCTCTGCCGAGAGCAGCCCCAGTTTCTTCTTGCTCTCCCTCTCGCTGACATCACAACCACCAGAATCACTTGAATCAGTAGGCTATTGGGAAGCACGTTGAAAAGAAGAGGAGAACAAATAATGGGAAGAGGGGATCAAAACCTTTAATTAACCTGTGAATCTCCAACCAGGCAAACAGTAGAGTAAGATTTCAGATAAAATGCATAGCATACTATAACCATTTAACAGGGAGATACTAAAACCATTTAGGTAGAGATGCTACCATTTAAAAGACTGGAACCAGGGAACCAGGAAGAAGGGTTTCTGTTACTGGTTTGAATCAATGCCACTGCTTCCCTTCTATGACATGGTGAGGATGCCATCCCCTCTTCCTACATGGGAGGAAGAGAGAGAGAGTGAGTGTGAGTGTGTGTGTGTGTACTCAGTTGTGTCCACCTCTTTGCAACCCCATAGATTGTGTAGCCTGCCTGGCTCCTCTGTCCATGGAATTTTGCAGGCAAGAATACTGGAGTGAGCTGTCATTTCCTCCTCCAAGAGATCTTCCCAACCCAGGGACCGAACCCACATCTCCCACATTGCCAGGTGGGTTCTTTACCACTGAGCCACCTGGAAGCCTGTGAAGAGAGGAGGGAGCTAAAGAGATGGAGTCAACAGAAATCCCTAAAATGCCCTCAAAGCACTGCTGAATCTGTTAAGGCTGGAGAGCTATCCTAGGATCCAAAAGGTTTCTGGGAGTCTTCTCAATATCCAGAGTTGGGTGGAAAATGACTCCTTGACATTAGATAGATTCCCCTGCAGTAACTCCAATCAGCATCACTAAGTGTAATAAGGACTTACCCTGGGTCTGATGCTGGGGCAGCAGATGGAAGATACAGAGATATCACATGATCCTCTTAAGTGAGAATCGAGTGAACCTAGTTCCATTTGCATCTCTTAGTCCTATGGGATGCTAAGTCCCAAAGACCACCCGTGATGGCTGAGGGTACCACATGTTGGAATAAGATCTTCAACAGCCATGTCCTATGAGCAAGGCAATTTACACACTTCCTTTTCCCAGCTGCAGTGTAAAAGAACGTGGCATCTGTCAGCATCATCTATCTTTTCATTCAGAGAATGCTCCCAACCCTACAATGGGACCTCCTGATATGCAGTCCACATTACACCCTTCATCAACTTTATTTTAAGTCATCTGAATAAAACACCTCCTTCTCCATTTCCAGCTGCCACAGAGCAACCCAAACACATGTTGGAAAGATTTGATCTTTATGCCTCCCTCTCCCCCAAAGGGCATTTGACACTTCTCATACGATATACAGCTTTAAAATTAGAATTGGAAAAAGCCATGGTTACCCCCCTTAGAGCCACAGTTACCCCACAGCAGAAACCTGAACATTCCTACAACCAAAAATTAAACAACTGAAACCTTCCCAGGGGTTTGATAACCCCATTTTTTTTAAATTTTGCTGTTGTTGCATTAATCATCCTAACACCTTTTTAATTATAATTGCAAACTGGAAGCCATGGCTTGTGATGTTATAAATACTGATTCTCCAGTTAAATTAGGCATTTGCTGTTTTATGTTTTGATAGAAAGGGACTGTTTGAAGCCTCCTAAAATATTGCAATTAGTTCTCTCTGTTGAAACAGACAAGACATGAACAGACACATTTGCTGTTTCAGTTTAATGTGCTGGAATGTTTATGCCTAAGTGTACTTCTCTCAAGCTGAAAGCATAGGCATATTTTTAAAAGGGGAAGAAATTAATCACAATACACACATTTATTATATATTTCCAAAGTTAACTTATTTCTTAAACTTCCCCAGCCTGTAATCTAAACTTAAAAAGCACGTCTCTTCTACAAGAAGGCGACCTGTCAGGAAACAATCCTTATTTTACCTATTGGTCCTGTTAAGATGATAACATCACTTTAGCTGACAAAGCCTGTGTTTCTGGTTGACAATTGCAATTAATTACTGAGATGCAACCGAGATGCAGCCAGCCATCCAGATCTGTTTTCCAGAGTGATTAAAAAAAAAAAAAAAAAGGAAAGAGGGAAGGGCAGGGGAGAACGCTGGTCGATTAATTTATTTTACCTGCACTTAACTTACTACTTCTCCCTTTCCCTCGCTGCTGGCAGACGGTGGAAAAAGAGGGAGATGAACAAACTCACGAGACACAAGCTCCAATCTGTTGCAATGAGGCACGGGTTAGAAAGGGCGCAGGTGCAGGGTATGAAAACTCCTAGGGCATCAACTGTCATGTAGACACAGATGCTCCTGATGCAATATCAACCCAGGGTTCAAGCAGCCCAAGAGGGACGGAAAGTTCTGGAGGTGGGGGCATCCTGAGTCTTTTACGAGAAAGCCCAGACTCGCCAGCATCATCTTTTTAACTGTTCCCGGTTCATTCTGCTCTAAACTGAAAATACTGAAGTTGGATTCCAGCCACGCAAATGCGTTTGAGGGCGATCTTGAGAAATTCCAGGAAATCCCAAAGCCCTTTAGTCAATCCAGCTTGTCCAGCTCCATTCCTCGGGGTCCCCAACACAGACGCGCCCCGCCCCGCAAGAGCCTGGGTTAGGAAACACCCCGCGGACACCAGGGCTGGGGATTCCCAGACTTGGAACTAGGCAGATTCCGAAAACAGCTCCCTGGACGAGGAGCCTGAGGCAGGCAGAGCAGAGGGACCCCTCTCTCCTCGCCCTGGAATAAAGTGATCCCTGGCGAGCCTCCAGCCCTCTCCGCGTTCCCCCAGAGCTGCCCCGCCAGGGCGCGCAGAGCCCTCGCGGGGCTCAGGGCTCTCGGAACGCTGCCCGGATCCCCAAGGCCAGGGGGAGCGGCTGTCTCCCGCGTGGGTCTGCCCCCACGCGCCCATCCCATCCGCCGAGCCCGGGGTCCTACCTGTACCACTCCAGCCCCTTCTCGTAGTTCCTGTCGAAGAAGTGCGGCTCTACGCCCACCGCCCGCACGTCCGGGTGCACTCGGATTGCCTCCAGCAGCGCGCGGGTCCCTCCTTTCTTGACCCCGATGATCAGTGCCTGGGGCAGCTTCTTCTCGCCGTAGTCGGGGGTGCTGACGGCGCTGCTGCTCCCGTTGGCCGCCCTCCGGCCTGCGAGCTCCTCGTCCGTGGTGCTGGACTCCGGCGCTTCCCTCTCCAGCAGCGCGCTCTGCGCCGTGCCCATCTCGCCGGGGGTCAGCGGGGTCCGGAGCCAGGCGTCCCGGGCGCCCCCGCTGCCGCTCGCCAGCCCCCAGCCGTCGGCCCCGGGGGCGGCGGGCTGCCAGGGGGTCTCGGGCGGCTCCCCGCGGCTCGCGTTGTCCGGCGGCGGCGGCGGCGGCGCGGGCGGCTGCGAGGGGGCGCCGAGGCGCACGGGGGGAGGCGGCAGCGAGGGTGGCGGGGGCTCGGCGGCGCCCGGCGGCTCCTGCAGCGCCAAGGGGAATTGCAGGGAGCCCGAGCCGCCCAGGAGACTGTAGCACAGGTAGGTGACGGACAGGGACAAGGTGCACATGAAAAGCAGCTTGCGCGCCGGCGGGCCCTTAGCCGAGACGCCGGGCGGCGGCGGCGCCGCGAGAGATGGAGGCGGAGGCGGAGGCGGAGGAGGTGCGGGCCACGGGGCCATCGCGGCTCCCGGCTCGCGGCGGCGGCGGCGGCGGCCCCCGGCGCTGCCCGGACATGGTTTCAGCCGCCGCCCCCGCCGCCGCCGCCGCCGCCGCCGCCGCTGCCCAGCCGCCCCGGCTGCATGAAGCGACGCCGCTGCGCCCCCGGCCCTGGCCGCTGTCCCGCTGCGCCGGGAGGGAGCCCGACCGCATGGCCCCCCCTCCCCGCTCTCCCCGCGGCGTCCGGGGGGCCCCCCACCACCCCCCTCAGCCTCTGGCAAGGGGACCGAGGGGGGCGCGCGGACCCGCCGGCTGCACCTGCTCCGTCTGCAGCGCCCCCGCTTCCCCGGCTCCGCCGCGGCTCCCGCTCCAGCTTCTGCCGCCGCCGCCGCGCGCTGTGGCAGCCCCGAGTTCCTTCCCCGCTGCTAACTTTCTGCCGGGAGAGCGGAGAGACGCGGAGGGGGCCGGGTGCGCGCCCCGCGCCGCCGAGGGAAGGGGGAGTGCGCCTCGCGCGCGCCTGCGGAGGGGGGCGCGGGCGCGGGGGCGTGCGCTCGGGCTGGGGCACCCCGGGAAGCGGAGATCGCGCCCCCCACCCCGCGCCCCGCACGCACTCGCTTGAGGTGTTCCCCGCCCCGCCCCGCGTGCTTCCCCTCCCCTGGGAGCCCGGGACGCCCGGTTCTCCATTCCTCTCCCTGTACTTTTGAGGGACGTAGAGCCGGATGCCCGCCGCCGGTGCTACTCACCGGCGAGCTGCGGGGCCCGAGGGCAGCGACCTCTCGCTGCCCCTTTTCCCCTGGGACTCCAAGTCAGCTCCGCCCATCCCCCGACCCGCCCTTCTCGCCCCCTGGATATCCTCCTACCCTTTGGTCCAGGAGTGGTTTCCTCTCCATAACAGCTGTCTCATTCCAACTTCCATCTTTCCTTCCTCCCTATCTTATCTTGAAGCTCCTGACGGATGGAGCGTTGACACAAACCCCCAGCTCTCTCTACCCCCAGAGCTTTCGCCTGCGTCCCCGCCACCGGGTGACTGCGCATTCTGCTCCAAAAGATGAGGCTGTTCCCTCATCCACACCCTTAACCACAGGTACACCTGCGCCCCTTGGAGGCGTTGCCACTAACGGAGTTAGATTTCCCTGGACTGAAATAGATTGCGACCATCATCGCTCTAAACACCTTATAAGCAGAGGCAAGTTGGATTGCAGGGTATCTGTGCATCGCTTCATTGTATTTTTTAAGTATATTCTTTTCAGCGAAATTTCCACCCCTCACGTCCCTCTCCTGGGGAGGTAATGGTAAACATCAACAGGCTTTGGAAGATTCAAAACTAGACTTGCTTCTCGGAGGTGGGGGAAATCAGTCTGCAAAGGGAAGATGGGACAGAGTCATTAACGGAGCAGCTCTAGAGAACTCTGCGTCCTGGGGACAGGGTTTGGCCCTGCACACACCCGCGAACAGTATCTCCCACGGGGCCAGCTCTCGGGATCCCATTCACCCTGCCAGCCACAGCTGGGTGCCGGCCAGATCTGTCTGTCTTCACCTGGCGGCTGATCTGGTTGACATCTCCGGTTTTTGTTTGATCACATAATAGAAACAACAGTTGAGAGAAAAATGTATATAGTGTCTAAATATTAACTAGATACCTAGTACCAGAGAGGGGAAGAAAATGTTAATCAAATAAGATGAGGAACGCGGACTTTTCCCTGAGTGAACAAAAGCTCACTGCTGCTCTCAGCTGGACACGAGTTTCCTTCACTACAGCTTTAGTTCAGATAAAGATTATTCCTTTATAATATATATATTTTTATGGTACACGTGAGACCTCTGAAATGCAGAGTCTGGTGTCCTATAAATCATTCCGTGTAACTACTGATGCTTTTTTCAAACACCACAGGACTGTATTACTGTAATGTTAATGGGAAGAAGCCAGCTAGAGGTAGGAAAAACCACAGGCTTGATTCATCCCTCTTCCCACTCCAAGGCCCCCGTGGCAGCAAATATTGCTGCTGCTGGGCCTCCATCTCCCTTCCAAGGCCCAGATACCAACCTTGAAAGGGATGCTCAGCATGTGGTCCAGGGCCACCCTGTAACACACATTCCCAAACTTTTCCATCCGCCCTCAGCAATGCAAATGAACCTGCTAGGCATCTACTTTTACTCAACATGTGCTTTCTCATTCGGAAAGGTTTTGATAAAACGATGTTAAAATTTAACTCAGAGGTATCACACCGGTGACCAACAAAGCCGAAGTGGCCAGCACACTGATGTGAAGGAATTTCAACTAGCTGCAATATTTAAGCATAAAGGGCCTTCCACCCCACAAAATCTGGACATGTGGTTTCTGTTGAAATAGCAGATCCAGCAGTTTTGGGCCCCTCAGCCAGAGCTGAGAATCCCCCTATAGGTGGGGCATGTATGCCCTCTTCTTCATGAGGCACCCAGATTGCCACCCTACATTTATGTTACTTGCCTGGATGATGCTAATGAAGAAATTTCCTGGGATCCCTTTTCCCTCTTGTCCCCACATTGTCACATTTTAATGAAAGACTCTTGAAAGAAGAGAGCCCCACTAGTAAGACAACAGGTCCCCCAGTGGATGGGAGGAGCTGATTTGGGGGACAGCGGAGGTTTGTAGGTTCCTCACTTAGGCAGCTGTCTTTTTTTTTTTTTTTTTTTTTCTAGTCTTGATCCAGCTTTTCTGGGAGTGAGTTCTTGAAAAACCTGTGATAAAAAGCAGAAGCTATCTACATAGGGAGAACTCAGCCTGCATTCAGCAATTCCCAGTGGATCTGGAGACCAGATAGAATTTTTTTTTTTTTTTTTTTTTTTGCTGTTTCCACTGCCAACACCCATGCTCATTCAGGCCTATCCAAGTGTTTGCAATATTCCTCCAACTGCTCTCCAGGCCTCCTGTGAGCCTCAGGAGCCTGTTTCTATCCATCTTAGGCAACAGTGTTTCTGAGACAGAGCTCTGCCGATGCTCTGTGACTCAGAACCCCTCCCCTCCCTCCCAGACTAATAAGTTCCAACCTCTTACTCTTAATCTTTGCACTCAGAGTGCCCTTCCACCTTTTACATATCTCACATTCATTGCCAAACCAAACAGCACCTACCATTCAGACATGCGCACTGAATCCTTGTTTCATCTCTATGTGATCGGACAATAGAGTTAAAGCTGTCATTTGCTAGCTAAGTGACTCTCGGACAGGTCATTTCACCTCCATGAGCCCCATTTTCTGCATATATATAAATTATGGACAATTAGACTCACTCCAAATGGTTTTTATAGAGAATCAAAATGACTTATAGAACACATGCAAAAATACCTGGCTCCCAGCCTGACATGTGGTAATTACCAATAATCATTTGGATTTAAATATTGGCTCATCCATGTCAGGCTTCTTTTCCTATTAAAACCTTATTCTTGAAAAATGTGTGTACCTTTTCTTTTTTTATTTTTATTTTAAATTAGCAGCATAGTTGATTAACAATGTTGTGTTAGTTTCAGATGTACAGCAAAGTGATTCAGTTATACATGTACATGTATCTATAGGCATCCCTGGTAGCTCAGACGGTAAAGAGTCTGCCCACAATGCAGGAGACCCGGGTTCAATCCCTGGGCCGGGACAATCCCCTGGAGAAGGAAATGGCAACTCACTCCAGTATTCTTGCCTGGGAAATCCTATGGATGGAGGAGCCAACAAGACTATATATAGTCCATATGGTCGCAAAGAGTCGACTTCACTTTATTCTTTTTCAAAATGTTTCCCATTTAGGTTATTACAAAGTATTAAGCAGAGTTCCCTGTGCTATATAGTGAGTCCTTGTTGGTTATCTATTTTAATAAACTCCCAATCTATCACCCCTCACCCTTCCCCTCAGTAACCATAAATTTGTTTTCTAAGTTTGTGAGTCTGTCTGTTTTGTAAATAAGTTCATTTATATCATTTTTTTAGATTCTGCATATAAGCAGTATCATATGATATTTGTCTTTCTCTGTCTGACTTAACTTCATTTAGAATGACAATATCTAGATCCACCCATGTTGCTGTAAATGGCATTATTTCATTCTCTTTCATGGCTGAGTGATATTTGATTGTATATATGTACCACGTTTTCTTTATCCATTCATCTCTTGGACATTTAGGTGGCTTCCTTGTCTTGAGCTTCCCTGGTAAAGAATCAGGTAAAGAATCAGCTCAGCTGGTAAAGACTCCGCCTGCAATGTGGGAGGCCTGACTTTGATCCCTGGGTTGGGAAGATCCCCTGGGGAAGGGAAAGGCTACCCACTCCAGTATTCTCGCTGGAGCATTCTATGGACTGTTTAGTCCATGGGGCCACAAAGAGTCCAACATGACCGAGCGACTTTCAGTTGTCTTGGCTCTTGTAAACATCGCAGCAGAAAACACTGGTGTGCGCATATCCTTTACACGTTTTTCTCCGAATGCACACCCTTCCTTCAAATTCAGCCAAATGTGTGAGCTGAAGTTCACTTTCTTAAGCTGCTCAGCTGCATTGGGAATGCCAAGTCCAGTGCTTTTGATAGTCTTTTTGGGCTTTTATAAGCAATAGAAACTAACTCTGGCCAACTTTGGTTTGGTTTTTTTTTTTAAATAAAAGAAAAATTAAAGAAATTAACCAGAAGGATATATAACTCACTGAGGGAATTTTTAAAACATCAACAACAAACAAAATGCAACAGTCAGCTCTGAAAAGACAATAAATGGAGTGGATAAGAGTGTGGTTGCCATCACTTCCATTTATCAAATATTGGTTCTCTGTGGGCCCTGGGAGGGGTGTGTTTTCTCAGCCTCTTGAAGTCAGGTGTGACTGTGTGCCACGCTGGCTAATGAAACAAGAGGAAGTGAGACAGCCTCTTCGGGGAGAAGCTTTGGCAGCCAGTGGGAGATTTCCGGGTGGGAGTGATTTTCCTGCCTGGCAACTGTGCAGGGTGGGGCTTGAGCCCCTCTTCACCACCACCTGCTCAGTCCTCCACACTGAGCAAAGACAGGGAAGACCCAGCCCCTGACCACGTGTTCCTCAGTCACTACGTCATGTCCTGCTCTCTGCAGTCCCATCGACTGCAGCACTCCTGCTTCCCTTTGTCCTGCAGTATCTCCCGGAGCTTGCTCACATTCCTGACTATTAAATCGGTGATGCGATCTCACCATCTCATCCTCTGCCACCCCCCTCATCCTTTTGCCTTCAGTCTTTCCCAGCATCAGGGTCTTTTCCAATGAGTCAGCTCTTTGCATCACATGGTCAGAGTATTGGAGCTTCAGCATCAGTCCTTCCATTGAGTATTCAGGGTTGATTTTCTGTAGGATTGACTGGCTTGATCTCCTTGCAGTCCAAGGGACTCTCAAGAGTCTTCTCTAGCACCACAATTCAAAAGCGTCAGTTCTTCAGCACTCAGCCTTTTTTATTGTCCAACTCTCGCATCCATATGTGACTACTGGAAAAACCATAGCATGATGACTTGTAGCATGAATGAAATATAAACCTCGCCTGTTTTCAGCTCCTGGGACTTGGGAGTTAGTTGTGAATACAATACAGCCTGGACTATCTGACTGATGAAAACATACATATTATGAATATTCTCTGCTGTTGACCAAAACGACTTCCACAAGCCAATATTAAAATTCCCTTTCACAGAGGATGAATGACACAGAGGTGGATGAGTGACAGATTAGCCTACACTGTCCAGCAGTATAAACGGAAGCTTTGCCTCATATACAGAAAATATATTTCCCCATTTTGCCTTTTACCTGTCAACAAAAAGTATACCTGTAGAAATCCAGAGGTAAAGCTCCAGCCAAAAGCAACATAGTGCCAAAAAGGAGTGTTATAATCTTGTAAAAAAAAAAAGCAAAAGATTAAAAAATCATAATAATGGCTACAGACTTATAGGACCTTGCATTGAAAAGGATCTCCCATGGGAAATCAGGAACTACTTAGAGCTGAAAGTGTTACATGACAAAATCTGGTGGATGGAACTCAGCAATACTTATAAGAAAGATTATATCTTCAATATACTTATCCAAAAAGAAGAAAGATTAAAAGGAAATGAGCTACGTGTTCCACTCAAGAAGCTAGAAGAAGAGCAAGAGGGTCGAGTAAGGAAGAACCGAAATGATAAATTTATTGCTGCAGTTTGAATTGTGTTGCCCCCAAAGTTATATGTTGTAGCCCTAACCCTCAATGTGGCTATATCCAGAGACAAGGCCTTTAGAAAGTCAGGTTAAAACATGGTTATACTGGTGGAACCCTAACTGGATAGGATTGTGTGGCTTCCCAGGTGGCGCTGGTGGTAAAGAACCCATTTGCCAGTGCAGGAGAATTAAGAGATGCAGGTTCGATCCCAGGGTCGGGAGGATCCCCTGGAGGAGGGCATGGCAACGGGCTCCACTATCCTTGCCTGGAGAATCCCATAGACAGAAGAGCCTGGCAGATTACAGTCCATGGGGTTGCAAAGAGTCAGACACGACTGCAGCGACTTAGCATGCATGCGTGTGGCCTCGTAAGAAGTCAAACAATACCTCTCAGTTTGTTCACACATGTAAACTCCCCACCATCTGAGGACAAAAGGAGAAGGAGACCTTATGCAAGCCAGGAAGAGAGTCCTCACTAGAACCTGACCATGCTGGCACCCAGATCTCAGACTTCTAGCCCCCAGAACTGTAAGAAAATACATTTCTGTTAAGTTACCTGCTCTGTGGTACTTCATTGTGTTAACCCAAGCTAAGAGTTTATGGTTTGTAGATAGGTCCTTGTACCAATTCCAATGTGTGTTAAGTTTTTCTGAGGGGGAGGGGCATGGGGGTAGTCCCCACATCAACAGGAAATTCTTGTGACACCAGCTGGGTGCCCTGTAACTCAACTAATTCTGACACCATCTTCCTGGAGATGCCATCAGATTCCACAGGTGAAGGGCTTAGCCCCACGAGACCTACCCCACTGCAGATGCCAATCACAATTCAGGTTGTTGCCAGTGCTTATGACCCACTGGCTATAAGTCAGAGGTTCCCAAATACCCCTCCTCAGGTTCGATTAATTTGCTAGAAGCATTAGTCGCTCAGTCTTGTCTGACTCTTTGTGACCCCATGGACTGTAGGCCACCAGGCTCCTCGTCCATGGGATTCTCCAGGCAAGAATACTGGAGTGGGGTTGCCATTCCCTTCTCCAGGGAATCTTCCCAACCTAGGGATCAAACCCAGGTCTCCTGAATTGCAGGCAGATGCTTTACCATCTGAGCTACCAGGGAAGCCTAATTTGCTAGAAAGGCTCACAGAACTCAGGCAAACATTTTACTGACTAGGTTACCAGTTTATTAGATACAGTCCTACAATCAGGAACAGCCAAGTGAAGAGTTGCTTAGACCAGGGGCAAGAGCACCGAGCTTCCCTCCTCTCTGAGGGTTCCATTCTTCCCAGGTTCACCAACCTGGAAGCTCTCCAGACCAGCCTTTTTGAGTTTTTATGGAGGCTTATGGACTGAGGAGCCTGGAAGGCCACAGTCCATGGGGTCACAAAGAGTTGGACACGGCTTAGCACCTAAGCAGCCGCAGTGCTTTACAGTCTGGACTGATTAAGTCATTGGCCATTGGCGATTGCTTCAACCTCCAGTTCCTCTCCCTCCTACCCTCAGGAGGCTGGAAGGGTTGGGAGGGTGCGGCAGGGACTGAAAGTTCCAACGCTGTGTGCACATGGTTTGTTCCCCTGGTAACCAGGCTCCATCCTTCAGCTACCTAAGGCCTTTCCAAAAGTCACCACACTAACACAACAAATGATAACTTTATTGTTTGATATTGTCATGAAAATTCCAAGGATTTTAGGAGCTCTGTGTCTGGAACCAGGATGGGAATTAAATACATTTTTTTAAAGATTTTTTTGATGTGGACCTTTTTAAAAAATCTTTATTTGAATTTGTTACAGTACTGCTTCCGTTTTATGTTTTGCTTTTTTGACCGAAAGGTATGTGGGTTCTTATCTCCCTGACCAAGGTTTGAGCCTGAACCACCTGCATTGGAAGGTGAGGTATCAACCACTGAACCGCCAGGGAAGTCCCTTATATTTATTTCTTTTATGGCTCACAGTATCTCAGTCCATCCCATGGTTTTGTAACAAGGATCCCTTCTAGCTAAACAGTCATAAAGGTCAAAAAATACGGACACATTACTAGAATCCCACTCTGTCATTAGTAACTGTCATCAAATGGTGTGAAAAATCCTCCCAAGACCAGCCCACTCAGGCTTCCAAGCTTCCTTTCAATCTTATCACATTCCATCACTTTCCAAAAGCACAAATGGTGTTGGCAATATATGGCTTCAGCCTTTCAGGTATCTGGTATCATCAGGCTAAGAGACAATAGCATCTCTTGCCCTCAGCCATTGGAGGTGTTAATGTAATACTAGATTTCCTTCATTATATAACCTACCCACTCACTCTTTCAATCAGCTACTTTTTTCTTTCCTTTTATTTTTCCATTTTTACCCAAACTTTTCCACCTTTGGAATGGACTGTAGTTTCAGCCACTGTGCTTGTCTGGATTGAAGGCAGCAATACTGGTCTAGCAAGTGCCTCTCTTTCAATTCCACTTCTGTTCGGATAAGTGATAGTTATACAGGCACAGGGCTAGCAGACTGTCTTTCTCCCCAGACAGTATAGCTACGTGCCTATACACTAAGTCGCTTCAGTCATGTCTGACTCTTTGCAACCTGCCAGGCTCCTCTGTCCATGGGATTCTCCAGGCAAGAAAACTGGAGTGGGTTGCCATGCCCCCCTGCAGGGGATCTTCCCAACTCAGGGATGGACCCCTCATCTCTTATGTCCCCTGCATTGGCAGGTTGGTTCTTTGCCACTAGCGCCACCTGGGAAGCCCTAGTATAACTACACTTACTATTCATTTCAATTTTGCTGGGTTGGGTGAAGGCACAGCCTGCCTTGTCATGGCCTTAGAAATTCTGTCTGACATAAGGTTAAAAACCTAGTTACAGTTCTTTGCTTAGGAATCATCACTACTTCTCACCCCTGTTATTGCAGCCCTGGTCCTCTGACCACTGCATTCAAGTAAGCAGCGGGGAAAGTTCAGATGACATAGGGAAGAAAATGAGAAGTATAGCCATAATGACCAGCGTGCTCCCTGGAGTCATACTGAGGGAGCAGATAGATGGGCCCCTGGGCTAGACAGCTGATGTTTGCCAAGTGGAGTAAAATGGATGTTTTGTTCTCACCCAGACACACCTAGGACACTCCTAGGATTAGCTTTAGTGGTAGAAGCTGAGCTTTGCTAAAGTAAAGAGATAAGATGACGGCTCCTGAGGTCAAGGAAGACGTCCCTGTCTGTCTATGCACAGGAGGGTGCCTCAGAGATCAAAAGGGCAGGGTTACCACCCCATAATAAGTGTGGACATACATCCACAGGCCTCTGCAGTGGGATTCATCTTAGCAGAATGTTGTGCATGTATCATGGGAAGGGTCGAAGGAAAAGTCACGTGTGAAGAAACAAACAAGATAATTGGCCAAAGATAAGCAAAGACCCAGAAGGACTATCCTGTATCAGTGATTGGTGAGTGAGTGAAAGTTGCTCAGTCGTGTCCGACTCTTTGCAACCCCACAGACAGTAGCCCACCAAGCTCCTCCCATCCATGGAATTCTTCAGGCAAGAATGCCGGAGTGGGTTGTCATTTCCTTCTCCAGGAGATCAAACCCAGGTCTCCTGCATTGTAGGCAGATTCTTTACCATCTGAGCCACCAGGGGAGCCCATATAAGTGATTTAAATCATATCTCATCCGTTTACTGCACTTCCCCATTCCGGAGGCCTGCACTCCTCTCCAGGTGTGTATTTCTGCTTAGCTTCAGACTTGCTGCGCTCCTCCTCGCTAGAGAGGATGCCCATACCCTTTCTCTCTGGGCATGTATTTCTGCCTTGCAATGAATTGTTTCTCTGTGTTCTCTCCCGCACTTTGTGTTGTATCTCTCCAAGATCAATACCAGCATCCTTCCCCAACCCCTCATCCCCAGATCCAGCCGAATAACCAAGAACTCCATCCAGTGGGACATGCTTGTAGCCCCACGCATGTTCATGTTGAGTCTGAGCACACTTTTGTGAAGGTGTTTGTTTTTATAAGTTTTCTATTGGTCTTCCCTGGTGGCTCATGGTAAAGAATCTACCTGCAATGCAGGAGACCCAGATTCAATCCCTGGGTCGGGAAGATCCCCCGGAGAAGGGAATGGCAACCCACTCCAGTATTCTTCCCTGGAGAAGCCTAAGGACAGAGGAGCTGGGCAGGGGTTGCAAGGAGTCAGACAATACTGAGCAGCCAACACTTTCACTTTCATTGCCTAGTTGCTATTTCTTACTGATTAAAATGATAAATCATTTTAATAAATAATTTTAATCATTTAATGATAAAAGCCTCTAATGTAGTAAGGATATCAGATTTTTCATCTTTCATATATTTTCAATTATTAAATTATCAGTTTGCCTTTATCAGTAAATTGCTTTTTAGTGTTTTTAATTATGTAAGTTTTTCATTTTTATGTGCACAATCTCTCTGTTATTTCCTCTGTAGTTTCTACCTTTGGTGGAAAACCATGTCCCCAACATATGTAAATGTACATTTTCTTCTAGTACATTTTTTGGTTTATTTTCTACATTTAAATGTTTAAACCACCTGAAATTTGTTGAAGTCTTACATGAGGATCTAACTTTATTTTTTTCTTCACCTTCCTAGCACTAGCTATTTCCCAACAATTTGAAATGCCAATGTCACATAATAAACCCAGAATGTTGGCATTTTCCCATCCAGAAATGTAGAAAGCAAATCTCCATTCAATGTTCTATCTTATTGGACATCTGTAACTTTATCAACATAAACACTACACAAATTTTTGGGTGAGTGTTTTGACAGCTAATTCTGCTTTGTTCAATTTTACAGTTTCTTGCTCTCTTTTTGGTTCATTCATTTACTCATTCTTTCAGTTGTCATTTTGAAGAGACTAACAGTCTGGGTCCTGGATTAGACATGAAGGATAAAATAGTGAAGCAGAACGCAGTGTCCCTGTCCTCATGAAGGCAGAAACAATTACACAAGCAAGTTTAATAAAGTCAGGCATTTAAAAGAGAAAAAAAACACAGGATATGATGGAACACATTGTTGGAGATTCCTAATTTGTATATGGGCTTCCTTGGTGGCTCAGTAGTAAAGATCGATCTGGAATGCAGGAGATGCGGGTTCAACGCCTGGGTCAGGAAGATCCCCTGGAGAAGGAGATGGCAACTCACTCCAGTATTCTTGCCTAGGAAATCCCACGGAGACAGAGAAGCCTGGTGGGCTACAGTCCATGGGGTCACAAAAGAGTCGGACACAACTTAGCCACTAAACAACAACAACTAGTATATAGGCAACAGGGAAGACTTCAAAGAGGAAATGACATTTAAGTCCAACTATAGAGGGAAAATTGAATTAAGCCAGGTAAAACAAGTTTATTTTTAGCATATGCAACACCTCACCCACTTCATTCATTATACATACACTTAGCAAACTAAATTGAAGGTAACTTCCCTAAGAGAAAGGAAGTTTTTTCCCTTATCTGCCAAAAACCTACAGCAAACAATATAATGAGACATGACAAAACATTAGAGCTGAACCTTTAACGACAGGACTAAGACAAGTATGCCTGACATCACAGATCCTATTCAACCTTAAACTGGGGTTCCAAGTGAATGCAGTAAGACAGGAAAGAATAATAAAAATCACAAGAGGTGGGAAACCAGAAACAAATGATCATTATTTGCATACTATGTGTTCGTTAGCAAAAGAAAATATATGAAAATCTACAAACAGAAGAGTTTGGCAAGATTGCTGAATAAAATTCAAAATACGAGTTATTGCATTCTGATATATAATCTGGATACAATTAGAAAATAAAATTTTAAGAGAAGATAGCTTCCCTGATAGCTCATCTGCTAAAGAATCTGCCTGGAATGCAGGAGACCCCAGTTTGATTCCTGGGTCAGGAAGATCCCTGGGGAAGGGAGAGGCTACCCACTCCAGCATTCTTGGGCTTTCCCGGTGGCTCAGATGGTAAAGAATCTGCTCGCAATGCTGGAGACTTGGATTCAATCCCCGGGTTGGAAAGATCCCCTGAAGAAGGGAAAGTCTACCCGCTCCAGTATTCTTGCCTGAAGAATCCCATGGACAGAGGAGCCTGGCAAGCTACAGTCCATGGGGTTGCAAAGAGTTGGACATGACTGAGCGACTTTCACTCACTCACTATTCAGAATCACAATAAAAATCCATTAAGTTTTTAGAAATAAACTTAATAAAAGGCAAGCAAGTCCTTTATAGAGGAAAATTATACAGCTATTTAGAAAGGCACTGTGTTAGTCTCCTATATGCATGCTCAGTCCCTTAGTCCTGTTTCTTCTGTATAGCAAAGTGAATCAGCTAGATATATACATATATCCCATCTTTTTTGGATTTTCTTCCTGTTTTGATCACCACAGAGCACTGAATAGTTACCTGTCCTATCTACAGGTTTTCATTAGTTATCTATTTATACAGAGTATCAATAGTGTATATATGTCAAATCTCAATCTTCCAGTTTATCCCATCCACCTTGCTTTCCCCCTTGTCACCCATACATTTGTTCTCTATGTCTGTGTCTCTATTTCTGCTTTGCATATAAGATCATAAGATTTTTTAATTAAACAGAAAAATTAAAATAAGTTTCTTAGTCTGAAAATTATTTCATTTATTCAGGTACTATGATATAAAGTCTTTCCATATTCTGATAAGAAAGCTAAACTGACAACTTTATGGACTAATCAAGCAGCTTAGGTTTGTTGATATTAAACTAAGATGAATTCTCAAGTAGGAATATTGCAAGTATAAACACATGTGACTTTATAATCTGATCTCCATCATAAGTGACAGGTTTGAGCCTGTGTATTTTCCTGCCCTTCCGTGTACAAAGAAAAGAAGTTCCTAGCTGTGAAGTAATTTTTAAAACACAGTATGTCTTTACCTGTGTGAAAGGTAAATATTTACATGTGCATGAATGTTGAAATGTGCAAAATGCATTTTCCATAATTATGAGAAGCCATAAAACGTGACTCATGTAGGAGAAAGTAATGACTGTTGCCAGTGAACTCATTTCCGATGGACTCACTGCGTTTTTAAAAACCTTTTTATTTTACAATAATTTCAGAATTACAGATGGGCATCAGGATAGCACCAAGTTCCCTCACACCCTTCATGCAGTTTCCCCTAAGGCTGACAACTTACATGAAACAGGGTTCATGTGTCAAAACAGAGAAGCTGTTTTGCATATAAGGTTATCGTTACCATCTTTCTAAAGTGGAGGTGGGAGGGGGAAAACAGAGAAGCTAATTTTGTTACAACACTACCAACTAAACCGCATATTTCATTTGTATTTCACTATTTTTCCACTAATATTCTTTTCCTGTTCCAGTAGCCAATTGTGTTGCATTTTATTGACATATCCTCTTCATCTCTTCTGGTCTGTGTATTGAAGGAGGTCATTGAGAGGTTGTGACCACTGGTGACCCTGGAGCTGGACTCCGGCAATTGGAGGCTCCTCACTCCCATCCCTGTCCTTGGAATATATGTTCTGCTCACTGTTCCCACAGTTGGAGACTTTTTCAAGGATGCAGCCTCGAGAGAGTAATGTGTTGTTGAGGCCGTCTGGAGGGTATACATGACTAAGCCCCATTAGGGTCTCTAAATAAACCTTTAAGATTCTAGAGGGCAGATGTAAAGATTTACTCCCATTGTGGCCACTCCAGACAGTGCTTGTAAATTTCCTTGCTTAATACACCAGCCACCCACCAATCTGGAGTGGCTGCCTCTTTCTCTCCTCTCTCCTTGCCCTCTGTGTATGGGATTAGTTTCAAATTTCACCCCAGGGGAGGCTGTGAGCCAACACCGAAGAAATTTCTCAATCTTCTCTTGTCTTTCATGACCTTAACACTTTTGAAGAACACCAGATGGGTACTGGGCTTCCCAGGTGGCACTAGTGGTAAAGAACCCACCTGCCAATGCAGGAGACGTAAGAGATGAGTGTTTGATCCCTGGGTCAGAAAGACCCCCTGGAGGAGGGCATGGCACCCCACTCCAGTATTCTTGCCTGGAGAATGCCTTGGGCAGAGGAGCCTGGTGGGCTACAGTCTACAGGGTCACAATGAGTCATACATGACTGAAGTGACTTAGCACGCACACACACATGGATGTTATGTAGAATGCCCCTCAATTTGGGATTTTTTTTTCTCATGATCAGTTTGGGATTATGGCTTTGGAAGAAGAAGACTACGAAAGTAAAGCACTCTCCTGATCACACCCCATCAAGGGCACGGGACAGCACCATGATTTCCTGGTGATAGTTACCTTGAAAACGAGATTCACAAGGTGTCTGCCAGATTCTCTGCTGTGAAGTCATTTTCTTTCTCTTTCTAAACTCTGTTTTAGAAGTGAGTGACTAAGTCCAGGCCATACTCAAAAGAAGAGCCATTAAGTTTCACTTCCTGGAGGGAGGACTATCAAAGATTATGCAAACGTATGTTAAAACCAGTACAATAATTAATAATTATTTGGGGGGAGATATTTGAGGTTATGCAAATATCCTTTTTCACTTTAAAGTTCCATCCACTAATTTTAGCATTCAGCAGTGGCTGTTACCTGCAGCAGTTATTACTGTGGTGGTTATAATAGTAATTTTTCTATTTCTCTCATTTTTTTTAACCTTTATTAATTGGAATTTTCATCTATGAAGACTTATCCTTTTTCTTCCATTTATTTGTTTATTCAGTTGCTTATGTACATCAGGATGAACTCATGGTCATTTATTTTATTCTTTGATCTACACAATCAGTATAATCCTGTATAACTGTAATTTATTTTGTTGTTGAAAATATTCCAACTTTGTTCACTGGGAGTTCTTTCATGCTGATTTTCTGTGTCCTTTGTACTTGCTCTCACATTTGTTTATTGTTGTTGTTTGACATTTCCTTACTTCTTTCTGACCACCTCAAGATGCTCCAGGCTCATCTGTCTGTCTATGTATGTACCTGTGTATGCATTTATGTATCTATCTCTATTTGTAAACATTTATATTTATAAATATGTATATATATTTATGTAAGTAAATGTATATGTTTTCAAAGAGATATGTATGAATATAATTTATATATATACACACACACACATATGTGTACATGCTCAGTCACTTCAGTCATGTCTGACTCTTTGTTACCCCATGGACTGTAGCCCGCCAGGCTCCTCTGTCCATGGGATTCTCCAGGCAAGAATAGTGGAATAGGTTACCATTTCCTTCTCCAGGATATCTTCCTGACCCAGGGATCAAAACTGCATCTCCTACACTGCAGGCGGATTCTTTACTGCTGAGCCACGAAGGAAGCCCATTTATATACATATATATATATATATATATATATATGTATGTATATACACATATGTATATATATATTTTACAAATAGAGATAAATATATATTTATATATGTTTTTTACAAGTTCAGTTCAGTTCAGTTAGTCGCTCAGTCATCCAACTCTTTGTGACCCCATGAACCACAGCACGCCAGGCCTCCCTGTCCATCACCAACTGTTGGAGTCTACCCAAACCCTTGTCCATTGAGTCAGTGATGCCATCCAACTATCTCATCCTCTGTCGTCCCGTTCTCCTCCTGCCTTCAATCTTTCCCAGCATCAGGGTCTTTTCCAATGAGTCAGCTCTTCTCATCAGGGGGCCAAAGTATTGGAGTTTCAGCTTCAGCATCAGTCCTTCCAATGAACACCCAGGACTGATCTCCTTTAGGATGGACTGGTTGGATCTCCTTGCAGTCCAAGGGACTCTCAAGAGTCGTCTCCAACACCACAGTTCAAAAGCATCAATTCTTCGGCGCTCAGCTTTCTTCACAGTCCAGCTCTCACATCCCATACATGAGCACTGGAAAAATCATAGCCTTGACTAGACGGACCTTTGTTGACAAAGTAATGGCTCTGCTTTTAAATACACTGTCTAGGTTGGTCATAACTTTCCTTCCAAGGAGTAAGCGTCTTTTAATTTCATGGCTGCAATCACCATCTGCAGTGATTTTGGAGCCCAGAAAAATAAAGTCAGCCACTGTTTCCACTGTTTCCCCATCTATTTGCTGTGAAGTGATGGGACTGGATGCATGATCTTAGTTTTCTGAATGTTGAGCTTTAAGCCAACCTTTTCACTCTCTTCGTTCACTTTCATCAAGAGGCTCTTTAGTTCTTCACTTTCTGCCATAAGGGTGGTGCCATCTGCATATCTGAGGTTATTTTTACAAATAGAGATATATAAATACATGTCATAGATATATATTTTAAATATATATCTATTTTACAAACCTATTTGTAAAATGAAGTGAAAGTTAAAGTCGCTCAGTCATGTCTGACTCTTTGCAACCCCATGGACATGGAATTTCTCAAGGACAGAATACTGGAGTGGGTGGCCTGTCCCTTCTCCAGGGGATCTTCCCAACCCAGGGATCAAACCCAGGTCTCCTACATTGTAGGCGGATTCTTTACCAGCTGAGCCACAAGGGAAGCCCAAGAATACTGGAGTGGGTAGCCTATCCCTTCTGCAGGTGATCTTCCCAACCCAGGAATTGAACCGGGGTCTCCTGTATTGCAGGCAGATTCTTTACCAGCAAAGCCAGGAACAATACCCCCTTACTCAAGAAAGCATCAGCCTTTTTGCTTTATTAAGGCTTTCAATTGATTGAAGAAGGCCTGACTTAGGGAGGGCAATCTGCTTCATTCATTCTACTGATTCACATGTTAGTCTCATCCAGAAACACCCCTATGGGAATACCCAGAATAATGTTTGAGAAAATATCTGGGCACCCTGTGGCCAGTCCGATTGGACCATAAAATTAACCATCACATCGCTAATGTAAAATAAATTATCCAGCTTTTACTCTCAGCTCCTCTCAACCTCTCTGTCAACCAATTCCTCATATAAACTTTGAAATTTTGGACTTATCATTGCCAAATCAATATTTTAACAATATATCTTCCTTGCTATTACATGTGTTTCCCATCTATGTCTATATAGTCACATATTCTCAATGCATACTATGTTGAACTTCAATTATTCATTCCAGTCCTTTTATATTCCGTATACTTGAGGTATTTCAACTTGACTCTTGGTTTTCTGGAATATATTGTTCCACAGGGTTTGAACTTCTAACTGGGGGCCAGAACCTGGCAGAGTGCCCAATTAAATATAGCCTGCTTTTATATAAAAGACAATGACTGGTTGTTGCTCTGGACACAAAGGATACTCCAGCCATGATTAGATCCAAACAAGTAAACAAACCCAGTACATTTTTCATAAGAATATAGAAATGTACCAAAATGCAATTCATTCAGCCCACCAGTAAATAACACAATTATAACACATCTTCATGTTCTATTGTTTTCTGATTTTGTAATTACAAAATGAAATATGAATACATGGTAGTGAATTTAGCAAAAAATAAATCCAAGAAGGCAGATGTAATTGGAAGCTTCTCTATTAACAAATACTGAACTTACAAATTCTCATAGATACCATGAAAGCTACTTTTCAAAGTCAAAATTTGTCAAGTCTACCACTGGCTGATGATGTGATCCTGTTTACCCTGATCCTTATGGGACCTCTCAGCCTACACTGTACTTCCCATGTTTCGACTTGGTGTGGAGATAGTTTTCAAGTATTATTGAAACCATCGTATCCAATAAATAGAAAAGCAGCAGCTGGGATATTGAAAAAGTTGCTAAGAAAGGGCACATGATTAGAAAAGAATAGAAGAGATTTCTGGAAATAAAAAGCAAGAGAGGAAGAAGGTGGTATGTGTGTATGACATGAATTGAGATTGTGAGTGATTTTGTGAGAATGAATTGTGCAAGATAAGAAGAGAACTGTGACTATGAAATCCAGTGTATTCATCAATAAGAGTGAAGTTAAGTCAGAAAGAGAAAAGCAAATATTGTATATTAACACTTCATGGGAAATAAACGGGGAAACAGTGGAAACAGTGGCTGACTTTATTTGGGGGGGCTCCAAAATCACTGCAGATGGTGACTGCAGCCATGAAATTAAAAGATGCTTACTCCTTGGAAGGAAAGTTATGACCAACCTAGACAGCATATTAAAAAGCAGAGCCATTACTTTGTCAACAAAGGTCCGTCTAGTCAAGGCTATGGTTTTTCCAGTGCTCATGTATGGATGTGAGAGTTGGACTATAAAGGAAGCTGAGCGTGGAAGAATTGATGCTTTTGAACTGTGGTGTTGGAGACGACTCTTGAGAGTCCCTTGGACTGCAAGGAGATCCAACCAGTCCATCCTAAAGGAGATCAGTCCTGGGTGTTCATTGGAAGGACTGATGCTGAAGCTGAAACTCCAATACTTTGGCCCCCTGATGAGAAGAGCTGACTCATTGGAAAAGACCCTGATGCTGGGAGGGATTGGGGGCAGGAGAAGAGGACGACAGAGGATGAGATGGTTGGATGGCATCACCGACTCGATGGACATGAGTTTGAGTAAACTCTGGGAGTTGGTGATGGACACAGAGGCCTGGCATGCTGCAATTCATGGGGTCACAAATAGTCGGACACAACTGAGCAACTGAACTGAACTGAACAGAACACTATGTATGGAACCCAGAAAAATGTACATATGAACCTCTTTACAGGACAGGAATAGAGACTCAGATATAGAGAATGGATATGTGGACACAGTGAGGGAAGGAAAGAATGGGTTGAATAGAGAAAGTAACATTAATGTACATACACTACCATGTGTAAAACAGTTAGCTAGTGGAAAGCTGCTATATAGCACAGGGAACCCAGCCAGGTGCTCTGTGATGACCTATAGGGGTGGGATTATGGTGGGGGGAATGGGTGGGAGGCTCAAGAGGGAGGGTATATATGTGTGTGTGTGTGTGTGTGTGTGTGTGCGTGTGTGTGGGCGTGCGTGCACGCTCAGTCATGTCCAACTCTTTGCGACCCCACAGTCTGTAGCCAACCAAGCTCCTCTGTCTATGGGATTCTCCAGGCAAGACTACTAGAATGGGTTGCCATTTCCTCCTCTAGGTGATCTTCCTGACCCTGGGATCGAACCTGCATCTCTTGTATTTTCTGCATTGGCAGGCAGATTCTTTTACCAACTGTGCCACAGGAAGGCATATATGTGTGTGCGTGTGTGTGTGTGTGTGTGTGTGTGTATTTATGGCTGATTCACGTTGTATGGCAGAAACCAACATAACATTGTAAAGCAATTATCCTCCAATTAAAAAAAATTTAAGAGCGAACAAAGCTATTTGACTGAGTGAAAGAAAGAAGTCAGCTATCCATCCGCCTAGTGTTCATTGTTGACAAGACTTGATATGGAGAGTTGAAGGGCTAAGTAAGTCTTCACAGGCCTTTCCTGACTCTTTTGTGTCACAGAGTATTCCCACCAGGGCTGAAAGCATATCTGAATCAAGACACCATCAACGCGAGTGGCAAACTGGCACATGTGGACTTCAAATTGCTAAAGAATAATGTATGACACCTGCAAAGATTATGCAGGAAGAGACAAATACCTGCCTTAACAGATTTCCAAGGAAGACAAAATTTATCTATTTGGGGAAAATAAATCTGTTGGAAAATATATGTGTAAGAGGGAGAAGAATATGCCTGCTTTTCAAGCTTCAAAGAAATTGATTCACGTTCCTGTTAAGCAGAAACGCAGTGGGGATCACAAGTTTAAATCTGTCTTAGTTACTTTGGAGTTGAAAACATATGGGCTTACAATATCCTTTCAGAACCTAATCTATCCTGGAGTATAGACTTGCTTTAAGTAACAATTGTTAACAGTTTGATTGCCACTAGTCTCTCTTTTTTATACACAAATAAAAATAGGATTCTACAAAAAGTGGTATTACTTATCAAATTCATTTTCTCACAAAGATTTAGAAGACCTTTTAAAAATGCTTTGTTTGTTTATTTTTGGCTATGCTGGGTCTTTGCCACTGAACAGACTTTCCTCTAGTTGGGCTGAGCTGGGGATACTCTCTAGCTGTGGTGTGCTGACTTCTGTTGTGGAGCAAGGGCTCTAAAGTGCAAGGGCCTTACATGTAAATCCATGGCTAATTCATTTCAATGTATAACAAAAACTACTGTAATGATGTAAGGTAATTAGCCTCCAACTAATAAAAAAAATTAAAAAAATTTAAAAATTTAAAAAAATAAATAAATAAAAAGATCACTCCAGAGGCTACAAAGAAAAAAAAAAATAATAAATAAAGTGCAAGGGCTTCATTCGTTGCAGCTTTTGGGCTCAGTAACTGTGGCTCCTGGGCTGTGAGCATAGGCTCAATTGTTGTGGCACTCAGGCTTAGTTGCCCTGAGGCCTGTGGGTCATAAAACATTTAAATCCTTACTTATTTTGGTACTCAGTTTTCCCCAGATCTGTCCAGTGGGATCCTCTTTAAGTAGAATCATGTGCCCTTTTGATAAATCCCTGTAAATTTGTTTTTTTTTTTTTTTTTTTCCCAGTACTTGTTTACCTCTTGGCACAATAAGATTTTCCAAGTTCTTGGATGTTCTAGTCCTGTAATTAGTACTTCCTCCAAGGATTCTTGGTCGTCTTTGGTGGGGACTGGAAACTAAGATCTGGGCTCTGGGTTTATTTGTTATCACTGAGATGTCATTGCTTTTAGGTCTTTTCAGTTGTCAGAGCTATGAAATTTTTATATTTATTTGTACATAATAAATCATGAGATGATACTGATACTCCCTCAAATTCCAATCTAATCCTACCAAGTTCTTCCTGGCTTTTTCATCCACCCCATTGAGAACCCTGGCTCCCCAAACATCAACATACTTACTCTTTTGCACAATCTGGCATCACACAAAACAGAGTTTCAGAATTGCCACAACCATGTACTATGGAAAACATACCTAATAATAAAATGTTTGAGATTAATTTGTAGTTTTTTGTTTCTTAGATCAATGGTCTGTAGTAAAAGTGCCTGCTAAGTAGCTTCAGTCACGTCCAACTCTTTGCAACCCTACAGACTGTAGCCTACCAGCCTTCTTTGTCCATGTTCTCAAGGTAAGAATACTGGAGTGGGTTGCCATGCCTTCCTCCAGGGGATCTTCCCAACCCAAGCATTGAGCCTGAGTCTCTTATATCTTCTGCAGCTTCTTATAAATAAATTTGATTTTTATTTTCTACCTAGAAACCCAAAGGACTTTTTCTTTGTCTCTGAATTTTAATCATTTTACTAGGATTGGCTTAGAATTGATTGTTCCAAGTCAGTTTTTCCAAGACCACTGTGGTACCATTCAAAATGAATATTTAGGTTTTCAAATTTTTCCAGAAAGTTTTCTTGAATTACTAGTTCTATTCAGTTATTTTGTTCTTGGACAAGAAAATGGCAACCCACTTTAGTATTCTTGCCTGGAAAAAAAAAATCCCAATTTTTTCCTACCCCACTCCCAAACCCCAGAATCTCCAATTGTGTACAGCTTGGAACTTCTTGGCCTATCTTCCATTTCAACTATTTGGTGATTTACTGCCTCTTTTCAATATTTTTATTAAATTTCACATTTAAATGCATTCTTGCAAGACACCTTCAATTTTAATCTTCATTTCTTGAGATAATTTTTTCCCTTAAGTTTGGTCAAATTTCTCTTTATTTCTTTCTATGCCATGTCCATTTCTCTTCTTAGTATTTGGGTTTCTAAGTCTAGGTGTTTTTTTAAAACTTTTCAAATGCTTGTTTAAAATAATTAAATATGGAGTGTTATGCTATAGTTTTTCTCCATGTGTTTGGAAGAGAGGAGAAAATTTTTATTAACTGAGATGTTAACATTTTATTAACTGAGATGTCATGATTCACTTTTTCTGTTTCCTTCTTACAGTTTAATGAAAACATTTTTCTGTGCCTAGGTATTTCATGGACAGAATTCCAAGTTTTAGAGAACCTACTTCTGTCAGCATAAATAATGAAGCGCAGTTTCTTTAACCAATAATGTTACTGGGAAATAAGAAATAGATTTTGCTTCTTTTTCATATATGCAAGATCCTTGCTCTTCCTTTCTAGTTTCTTTACTTCATTGGTCCTTCATTGCCACATCTTCAAGGAGTATGACCTCTCTTCCAAATTTCTGATTCTCCCATAGAAGCAGTGCTTTCATGGCTGACATCTCCAGAGCCTTTCATTTTCTTTTTTTTTTTAATTTATTTTTTAAAATTTATTTTTAAACTTTTCATTTTGTATTGGAGTATAGCTGATTAATAAACAATGTTCAGGTGAACAGTGAAGAGACTCCGCTATACATATACATGTATCCATTCTACCCAGAGCCTTTCACTTTCAAGCTCCTTGCTTATAGCCAGTGCTCAGAACCACCAAGTCTGAGACCTGTATTTAGTATTTTAGCATTTAGTACTGAACTTATTTTGGAGGATGATTTTATCTGTGTTTCATATGATTCCCCCATGACTCTCTCCTCCTTTTCATCAAGTCTCTTAAACCTTCTAGTTTTCCATTCTCCTAAAGACTTTCAGTAGTGGTGGAACTGGGTTGGAATTTGATGGGTTTTTTTATGAACATACAGATAATTTAAAGGTTATGGTAGCCTTTGTCTTCTTGTAATGCCAAAGTCTTGGTTATATGTAGTTCGGTCTGTTCTTCTTCCTGATTATACTTATTAGAGGGAGCTGACTGATGACTGTGGAGAAATTTGGATTCAGAGAGCTATAATTATCTTGCAGACCCTGAAAGCTCTCCCTATGATTTTACAAGTACCTATTTTCATGTGCTTTTCCTTTACATAATATTATCAGCATTATTCTTCTCAATATGATGATTGAGGAGGGTATTCCATTGTCAATTTCATTTTAAATTAATTAATTCTGATGTCTTTGCCTACTGGTCATCTGTATTTATTTCTAAGTAAATTGTTTATTTCTATCCTTTGCCTGTTTATTAATTGGGTTTATGGAGCTCCTTCTTCAGTATTAATATTAATCATGTGTCTATTTTGTGTGTTGATAATATTTTCTTCTGACTCATCTTTCAACTATGTTTATATAACTGTTACTAAATGGAGTAGTATATAACGTAGTTTTGAGACCTTGCACATGAATGCAAATGTTTCTTTTTCTTTTTGTTTTCACTCGTGAATGGGAGCTTGTTTGACTATAGAATGCTTATCTCACATAATTTTGCCCCTCATCTTGATCTGAAGACATAGTTTCATTCCATTCCAAAATTGCAGATGAATGGTTTAATGCAACATGACCCTTTTTTCCTCTTTCTTCCTAGATACCTAGAAATTTTTATTTATTCCTTAAATTTAAAAACTTTCTCAATATGTGTTATGGTAATATTTTTTCTTATTGAAAGTGTTAGCTGCTCAGTCATGACGACTCTTTGTGACCCCATGGACAGTAGCCTGCTAGGCTCCTCTGTCCATGAAATTTTCCAGGAAAGAATACTGGAGTGGGTAGTCATTCCTTTCTCCAGGGGATCTTGCCAGCCTAGGGATCAAACCTGGGTCTCCTGAATTGCAGGCAGATTCTTCACTATCTGAGTCACCAGGGAAGCCCTTTTCTTTATTACTTTTGCCTAGTATAGGATGTGCACTTGTGATGATTGGGGCTCTTTTTTACTTCAAGAAAGTTTTTCTTTCATATCTTTAAATATTATTTTCCCCATTTTCTCTGTTCTCTCCATCAGATACGGCAGCCGTTCTTACACTAGGAATCTCTTCCATTTCTGGAATCTTCTCACTCATTTTATCTCTTTTGCCTCATGTCCTTCTTTCAGAGAGAATTTTCCAAGAATGGTTTCAACATTATTGATTTCATTCCCAGGAGCAGAAATTCTATTTTTTATTGTTTCTAAGCTTCATTTAATCTTGAGGGAAATTCATCCTTTTCAAAATATTTCCTTTGTCTATTTCTATTTATCATACTTCAACCTCCCTTTTCATCTTAATCTCTCCATTTATTGTATAATTTTTTGTTTCTTGGTTGATAGAAGCAAACAATTTCCTGAAATTTTATTTAGAATACAGACACAACTGATAGTTTGCAGGGTGTGTACTCTTTTAAAGACCCTTCCTCTGACCCTTGATCTTAACATTTCTGTCCTCCTGCTGTATAATCTTGAAAAAAGTAAGGCTAAGCTAAATGGCTGAGATATATGTTGTTCATATTTCTACTTCTGCTTATTCATCAAGGAACAAGAAATTTATAGCTTTTCCTCTTTGCCACGTGTATAAATTTCCTCCTTAGTTCCCCCGAGTGCCCATCACGTTGCAATGTGATCTATTCCTTCTTTTTTTGTTCTGATGTTGGAGAGTTATTTGACGTGCAGCCTTTGGCCAACTTTTTAGTTTAATATAGCCAACTATCATTAAACATTCTAGTTGAAAAAGCCAATTATTCTTAAATATTCTGGTGTTCTAAAGAGGGATATTTTAGTGCTACTCCCTCATTGTCCTCTACAGTATTTAGAATTTATTCCTGAATAGACTCTTTCTGCATTTATGACTAAAAATCTACAGTCTTTACCATGGCCACTCCACAGCTCATTTCTTTGCAAATGCAGATTTTATATCACAACGGATGATGTGTAAAGGCGTTCAAAGGCTCTGAATACTCTAGTCAACAGTTTCCATATAAGGCTCTGATGGAAGAAAGTCCAAGTTTTTGAGATTTCTTGAAATAGTTTTCCACTAATGGTTCTATCATTATACCTATGGGCTTGAAAGGTTTGACTCCTGGGTAGTCTTCCTGTTTTGCAGCAGGTCATTGTATAATATTCCTAATTCCCAGTGCTACTGAAATTCTCCATCTCCTCTTGAGTTTTACATCTGTCTGGAATGGCTAATCAGAAGTCATTGTATTTCTACCATCATAACTCAGAATGAAGTAGGTTGTGATTATGTCACTCTGCTGTATAAAATCCTTCAAGGGTTTCCAACTATATGTAGTGTAAGGCATAAAAGCCTCTCAGAATAACATGTGAATTCTTTACAATATGGCACCAGACTATCTCTTCAACTTCATTTTTATTCACCTGCTTCCATGTATCTTGAATTCTCAGCAATCTAGATTATTAATCCTTTTTTCTAAATATGCCAGGTAATTCCAAATCTTTTCATTTCTGATCATATACTATTTCCTCTGCCTGAAATGCCTTGCCTCTCTTGGATCAGTGGAAAATTCCCATTTATCCTTTGGAGTGGAACAGAAATGGCTCTCTTCTTTAAAAAAAAAAAAAAGCTTTTATTTTATATTGAAATATAATCAATTAACAATGCTGTGATAGTTTCAGGTAAACAGCAAAAGGACTCAGCCATACATATACATGTATGCATACTCCCCCAAACTCCCCTCCCATTCAGGCTGCCACATAACACTGAGCAGAGTTCCATGTGCAATACAGTAGGTCCTTGTTGGTTATCCATTTTAACTATAGCAGTGTGTACATGTGGGTCCCAAACTTCCTAACTACCCTTTCCCTCATCCTTCCTACTGTCCCCGCTCCACACTGTTCTCTAAGTCTATGAGTCTGTTTCTGTTTTGTAAGAAAGCTCATTTGTATCATTTCTTTTTAGATTGCACATCTAAAGGGAAAACATCTCTTCTTTGCTGTGCACCCAGATGCTCAAAGCAAGATGAATTGTACCATTCTCTGTGGCCCCATTGCTGTGGTCTGAATGTTGTGTCCCCTTAAAATTCATATGTTAAATCCCCACACCCAATGTGATGATACTCAGAAGCTCTCTCTGCCTTTTGGAGGTGATTTGGTCACGAGTGCAGAGCTCTCATTAATGGAGTTGTTGTTGTTCAGTCACCCAGCCGTGTCCAACTCTTTGCAGCCCCATGGCCTGCAGCACATCAGGCCTCTCTATCTGTCACCATCTCCCAAAGTTTGCCCAAGTTCATGTCCATTGCATCAGTGATGCCATCCAGCCATCTCATCCTCTGACGCCCTCTTCTCCTTCTGGCTCAATCTTTCCAAGAGCCGGCTTAAAACTATTAAAAAAAACTAAGATCATGGCATTCGGCCCCATTTCTTCATGCAAATAGAGGGGGGAAATGTGGAAGTAGTGACAGATTTTCTCTTCTTGGGCTCCAAAATCACTGTGAATGGTGACTGCAGCCATGAAATCAGGTGATTGCTTCTTGGCAGGAAAGCTATGACAAACCTAGATAGTGTGTCGAAAAGCAGACGTTGCTTTGCCAACAAAGGTCCATATAGTCAAAGCTACAGTCTTCCCAGTGGTTATGTACGGTTGTAAGGGCTGGATCGTAAATAAGGCTGAGTGCTGAAGAATTGATGCCTTCAAACTGTGGTGCTGGAGAAGACTCCTGAGAGTCCCTTGGATAGCAGGGAGATCAAACCAGTCAATATTAAGGGAAATCAATTCTGAATATTTGTTGGAAGGGCTGATGCTGTAGCTGAAACTCCAGGATTTTGGTCATTAATGGAGTAGTACTTTTATAAAAGAGGCCCAAGGGACCTCCCTAGCCTGTCTCAGGGAAATTATTTTCTAATAGAAGATTTCATTTGTTCTTCTTTTTATTGCTTCTGTTCTCTGTCTCCAGAATCCCAATAAAAGAAATAGCAGACATCCATGCAGCTTTACATTTCTTTCATTGTTGTTGTTCAGTTGTTAAGTTGTGTCTGACTTCACAGCCTCATAGGCTGCAGCGTGCCAGCTCTGTCCTCCGCAGTTTGCCCTGGAGTTTGTTCAAATTCATGTCCGTTAGTTTGGCATAAACCATCTCATCCTCTGCTGCTTCCTTCTCCTTTTGCCTTCAATCTTTCCCAGTGTCAGGGTCTTTTCTAATGAGTCGGCTCATCGCATCAGGTGGCCAACGTACTGGTGATTTAGCTTCAGCAACAGTCCTTCCAATGAATATTCATGGCTGATTTCCATTAGGATTACATTTCTTTCGTACATTACATACATATTTCTTGCATGTATTCCATTATTTTGCTTTGGCTCAGGTCTGAGAGGTTCCACTGACTTTATCATCAGATCATCGACATGGTTGTTAAACATAGTCATTCTCTTCTTCAACACGTTTTTAGTGCCAAACATATTTTTAATTACCAGGTACTCATTTTTGTTCTGATTGCTCCTTTTTCACAGCAGCAGTCTGTTATGACTTATGTGTGTGCCATCTTTCCAGTCTCACTGGAGTCCTTTGTTAATGTTTTTAAATTGTTGTTTCCGGCATGATCTTTATTTCCTAAAAGCACAATTATTTTATTTGTGAATTTTAACATTTCTCATGCATGCGACTTCTTTTCCTCTCGTGTTTGTTGACCCTTGGTTGTTCATTTGTGTTTATGAAGAAAGATCTGGCTACTAAGTAATGAGCATTTCATTTGAATTTGTATAGATCTGTTCCCCTGAAAACATCTTCCTTGATGATTCTGTACTAGTAAGTGGCGTGTGAGAACTGTAAAACCCTATTTAAGAGTTGTCGACAAGGAATCAGTATGCCGTGGATAGCAAATCAGAAAAAGGAGGACTTGACCTTAGCAGTGGGTTATTTTGCTATATTTTTGTTGAGAAAGGTTGCCTTGCCTTTCTTTTTACACTGGGTAGCTAATGTGTTCTAGAGTTTTCTAGAACTCTGCTTTGCTTCCCATTCATGATCTTATACTCAAATAAGGAGGCATATCCACATGAGTAAGACACTTTCTTTAGAGTGCACAGCTTGGGTTTTTAAGTGGGGGCCACAAGTTATCTGCTATATATATTTGGGAAGAGGTCAGAGAAAAGAGATGGCATGCAGCTAGACCAGACTTACTAGCTTCAGTCCTTTATACCAAATATATTCAACATTTATTTATTTAATAGTATGACCAGAGTGAAAAAAAAAAAAAACACGGTTAGAAATTCTACCCATCTCTGTCCCCACGAACCTTTGCAATGTGACTTTGGAACTCCCCCTGGCATGAACTAGGGTCAATTTCTCCACCCCATTGAATCTGGGTTTGGCCACGTGACTTGCTTTGTTCAATGGGACTGTTAAAAAAGTGACCTGAAAGAGAGACTTGAAAATCTCTTGAACACTGGGGCTTATTCTCTCTTGCTGCTCTTGTAAAGAAGATAGATGAAAGGCCAGACAGTTAAAAATACATTCTTTTACATATGAATTCTGAGATATCAAAAGCAACAGCCCTGGGAAGAAGCCCAAGAGGCTATAAGAAGAGGCATGTGGCCCATTTGCCTTTATGACTCTGATCAATGGCCTGTTGGATATTAAGCATGTGAAAAAAAAGACTTCCCTTGATTATCCAACCAGCAGCCAATCCACAGCTGACCATGGATGCTTGAAAGAGTCCAGCAGAGATGAGCTGAGCTCACACAGAGAACAACTGCCTAGCTGATCCAAATCATGAACTGAATAAAGAGTTTTTATAGGTTTCTTGTTTGTTGTTTTTTCACTAAAACTCCTTTAAAAAAGTGGGGAACTCTTAATGGTAAACTCAACAACTGAGAAACAGGATGATGGTTCAATGGTAGGTAAGCATTATTATTTAAAGCCCTTAAGTTTTGGAGTAGATTGTTATACAGCAAAAGCTAACTGATACAAGCGCCAAATTGTTTTAGTATTCCAGGTACTATGCATACAAAATAAAGTAGATAAGGCCTCTGCCCTCAGATGGTGATAAACAAGTAAAGGAGGAAGACAGTTTCAAAGAATAATATACATTGTGAAGGAACGGAAACAAGATGTTGTGACAGAGTGACTGTCTAGGGTTGGAATCTAATATAGATTTTGTGATCAGAGAAGAATTCTTTGAAAAACTGAAGTGTGGGTAAAGATTTGAGTAGTAAGGAGGAGCCAACTATGAGAAGGCCTAGAGATATTTGTTCCAGACAAAGAAAAAGCACTTATAAAGGCACTGAGGTGGTGACATACTTCACATATTAAAGGGACATAAAGTTCAACAAGGCTATAATAAAGTGAGCAAAGGAGAGACTGGCTGAAAGTCTGTGAAGTCAGGGAAACAGACCACGCAGGAGGACTTGGACTATAATTAATATACTATTTACCTTAATGCTTGTGCCATATCTCATCCCTGTGTTTTATATTTGTGGACTAGGAGCTTGGAGCTTTTGTTCTTGTTCAATTGCTAAGTTGTGTCCAACTCTTTGAGACCCCATGAACTTGAGCACGCCAGGCTTCTCTGTCCTTCACTGTCTCCCTGAGTTTGCTCAAACTCATGTCCATTGAGTCAGTGAGATGCCATCCAACCATCTCATCCTCATTGTCCCCTTCTCCTCTTGCCCTCAATCTTTCCCAGCATCAGGGTCTTTTTCAGTAAGTTGGCTCTTTGCATCAAGTGGCCAAAGTATTGGAGCTTCAGCATCAGTCCTTCCAATGAATATTCAGCGTTGATTTCCTTTAGGATTGACTGGCTTGATCTCCTTGCAGACCAAGGGACTCTCAAGGGTCTTCTCCAGCACCACAGTTCAAAAGCATCAATTCTTCGGTGCTCAGCCTTCTTTATGGTCCAACTCTCACAGACTACTGGACAAACCACAGCTTTGACTATATGGACCTTTGTCAGCAAATGATGTATCTGATTTTCAATACACTGCCTAGGTTTGTCATAGCTTTTCTTCCGAGGAGCAAGCGTCTTTTAATTTCGTGGCTGCAGTCACTGTCCACAGTGGTTTTGGAGCCCAAGAAAATGAAATCTGTCACTGTTTTCACTTTTCCCCCATCTATTTGCCATAAAGTGATGGGACTGGATACCTATGATCTTCGTTGTTTGAATGTTGAGTTTTAAGCTAGCTTTTTCACTCTCCTCTTTCACCTTCATCACTGGAGCTTTTAAAAAAAGACTCCTATGAGAATGATGCCTCTTCCCTCCAGTATTTTGGGCTACAACTTCCCATGATCCATTTTCATCAATCAGATCCATCTGCTTTTCATCTTCTAGGATTTCTCCAAAATGTCCTCCAGCTGCCTACCTTTCTAGTTTTCTAACATTATTATGCATTAATTCTTTTTAAAAATGTATACTTGGTTTACAATATTCTGTTAGTTCCAAGTGTACAGAAAAAAGCAATTCAGCTTTATATATATATTCAGTTTAGTTCAGTTCAGTTCAGTTGCTCAGTCATGTCCGACTCTTTGCGACCCCATGAATTGCAGCACGCCAGGACTCCGTGTCCATCATCAACTCCCGGAGTTTACTCAAACTCATGTCCATCGAGCCGGTGATGCCATCCAGCCATCTCATCCTCTGTCATCCTCTTCTCCTCCTGCCCCCAATCCCTCCCAGCATCAGGGTCTTTTCCAGTGAGTCAACTGTTCACATGAGGTGGCCCAAGTATTGGAGTTTCAGCTTTAGCATCAGTCCTTCCAATGAATACCCAGAACTGATCTCCTTTAGGATGGACTGGTTGGATCTCCTTGCAGTCCAAGGGACTCTCAAGAGTCTTCTCCAACACCACAGTTCCAAAGTATCCATTCTTTGGCACTCAGCTTTCTTCACAGTCCAACTCTCACATCCATACATGACCACTGGAAAAACCATAGCCTTGACTAGATGGACCTTTGTTGGCAAAGTAATGTCTCTGCTTTTTAATATGCTGTCTAGGTTGGTCATAACTTTCCTTATATACTCAATTTTCAGATTCTTTTCCATTATAGATTATTATGAGGTATTGAATATACTTCCCTGTGCTATAGTGCAAGTCCTTATTGTTTGAATCAATGCTTTCTGAAACACAGAATTGTTGGTCTTTTGTTTTTACATATTTAAGGATCTTGGTATATGTCAGTCCTCAAGTCAGTCTTTAATTGAAATTCTTTTATCTCATTTAAAAATTTGTAGCTTTTTAAGCTTATCTTAATCTTTTTTTGCTATTCTTTTCATCTTTGTTTCTTCTCCTTTCAGCTTGTCTTTAGAGTGGCTGGTAAGATGTGAGGCCTCAATAGTGTATTTGCTCACTACCCAAAAAGTATTTATTTGGCATCTTTTACCTGCAAAGAAAATTGAAGTCCTTCTCTCCAACTAGTTGGCCTTGAGGGCACCTGCCTTGCTTGATTCCAGCTGCCTAACAATAGCTCATCAAAAAAATCTCATGCTGAGACACTGAGGAAACCCAAGGGTTAATTCCTCCCTGCACCTTAAGTTTCACTGGACACTTCAGGTGTTTCATTTCCTAGGGGGGGTGTTGCTTTTGATACATCAGAATTCATATGCTAAAAAAAATGTATTTTAACTCCCTGGTTTCCTTCCTATCTATCCATCCATCCATCTATCCATCCATCCATCCTTCCACCTATCTTCTTCTATCTATTACCTATCTTCTGTCTATGTATCACCATTGATTTTGAGATGCCATAAGTCAGTTGAGGATGGCACATAGGATGTCCTACCTGGAAGGGATGGGTCACATTATACTGTTGAGAGCAGAAGATCCTTTGCTCTTATAAACCAAGAATTTGGCCTTCGTCGGGTCTTTTGTAGAACTCCAAAGTACAAAAATGGTTGCCCATTCTGCTGTTGACTTATGGGAACTATATTCCTTTATTAAACTCAAAATCAAGAGGTCAAACCATCTTGAAAGAGAGAAAAGGAGGTTTCTTCTCTGCTGTGGGGCCACTCTATGTTCCCCGTCCTTTACCCGGGACACCCTTGTCCCTGCTCCTCTCCTCCATGTCTCTTACTTATCCTAACTCTTACCCTTCTGATCTAAGCTTTAAGCTGTTTATTCAGGGAGCCTTTCTTTCCTATTTTTCTAATTTTCCCTAACCCCCCCCCCCACCCCTAAAAGTATAGAGGATGCTGCTGCGGCCCTGCCTAGGTCCCCTCACTGGTAGGGTGTGTACCCCCCAGTTGCTGTGCATATTCGTTGCTAAAATGGAGCTGCCTTGTCTGGGAAGTTACTCCTGAAAGGCGACAGTCAGTGGCCAAAGGCTGTATCAAAGGCTGGCTGCCTGGCCTCAAAGTGGACCAACATTTCCAGGGTATTGGGCTAATGTTGGTCTCCAGCTGAGACCTCAACTTTACTTCGTTTTCTTCTGTTTTGTCCTGCTTCCTTTACACCCCCTCTGCAGAGAGCACTCGTCCAATAATTCATTTCTACCAGGGTCATCTCAGTCCCCGCTTCTAGGAATTCTGACTTTAGCCACTTGCAAGCATGCGGGCTTCTCTAATGGCTCGGCAGTAAAGAATCTGCCTGCAATTCAGAAGACACGGGAGACTTGGGTTTGATCCCTGGGTGGGAAAGATCCCCTGAAGGAGGACGTGGAAACCTACTCCAGTACTCTTGCCTGGAGAATCCCATGGATGGGGGATACTGGGCTACAGTCTATGGGGTCCCAAAGAGTTGGACATGTGCTGAGTTGCTCAGCCGTGTCCAACTCTTTGGGGCCCCATAGACTGTAGCCCACCAGGCTCCTCTGTCCATGGGCTTCTCCAGGCAGTAGAGTGGTTGCCATGCCCTCCTCCAGGGGATCTTCCCAATCCAGGGCTCAAACCCGTGTCTCCTGCATCTCCTGCATTGGCAGGTGGATTCTTTGCCACTGAGCCACCTGGGTATGTGTCATTTAGGAAGCTTTATTTAAGAGGTTTATCTATTTACATAACTGAAAACAACTTTTCTTTCTGACCCTTGCACATCTAACCATGGTGGAGAGTCACGTGGGCAGACATAAATGTGAATGGCATCCCCGGAACTAGTCACACAGTAGCTCCCATAGCCTACAGCGCTTAAAAGCTTCTCATCTGGGAAGTGGAGGTGGGGACAAAAGAAAGGAGAGACCTTGCACACAAAGAATTCACCCTGGAGGCAGTGCTGGCATTTCAGAAGCAAAGCTGTTTGTCTGACCTGATAAAAAGTGCTATTTTTTAGAGGCTTTAGTAAAATCATTTAATCTAAAATTCAATATAAATGCTACTCCGTGTTAATCTTTGAGAACCAACAAGTCGATCCCAGATCTGTTCTTTCCCAGAAATGAAACTAATTTGGTTAAAGACAGGGTTTGGGGGGGTTTATTTACCAGAAAGTTCAAAGTTCAAAGACATGATTAAGTATCTTTTCCCTAGTGTAACCCCTTGGGAGCCACAGCAACAGCAGAAACTAATAAAACATGATGAATTCATGTTTGAAGAGCCTATGGAGACATTGACTAATGGCATGAGACCTACAGAATGGGTTAGAAATGAGTTCATATGCAAATATTATTAAACACCGGTCCCCTGTTGCTTACATGTTCTGTACTTAAAATTTAAGACTATTTGAAAATGACTCTGAGAGGCAACAATTGTGAATTCGTACATGAGGTAGTTTGGGGGGGAGCACAAACTGAACTCACACATGGAATTGGATGCTGAAATTGGTAGATGGTGAATGAACCAGCTGACCACTGAGCATTGACCTGGCGTATGTGTGGAAACTCACGAAGTGATTTCAAATCTTTACAACTGTTACTGTTCCTAATGGAAGTGCAGAGGTAGAGGAAACAAATGGTGAGTGTGGATTTGAGCAGGGGGTCCCCAACCTCCAGGCCACAGACTGGCACCTCTGCTCAGATGAGTGACAGCATTAGATTAGAAATAAAGTGCACAATAAATGTGATACACTTGAATCATCCCAAAACCATCCCCTGCCACCCCTGGTTCATGGATAAAATTGTCTTCCATGAAATCGGTCTCTGAGGTCAAAAAGGTTGGGGAATGCTGATTGAGGACATTCAAGACCTAATATGGTTTTTCCAGTAGTCATGTACGGATGTGAGAGTTTGAACTATAAAGAAAGCTGAGCACCGAAGAATTGATGCTTTTGAACTGTGGTGTTGGAGAAGACTCTTGAGAGTCCCTTGGACTGCAAGGAGATCCAACCAGTCAATCATAAAGGAAATTGGTCCTGAATATTCATTGGAAGGGCTGATGCTGAAGCTGAAGCTCCAATACTTTGGCCACCTGATGCAAAGAACTGACTCATTTGAAAAGACCCTGATGCTGGGAAAGATTGAAGGCAGGAAGAGAAGGGGATGACAGAGGATGAGATGGTTGGATGGCATCACTGACTTGATGGACATGGCTTTGAGCAAGCTCTGGGAGTTGGTGATGGACAGGGAGGCCTGGCGTGCTGCGGTCCATGGGGTCGCAAAGAGTCAGACACAACTGAGCAACTGAACTGAACTGAACTGAACTGAAGACCAGAAGTCTTGCAGCTGTCAAGTTATTATCATAGTGCATCCCTGTCAGTCACCACGATGGCTGCTTTAGAAACTGATTTTCCAAATGTACAATTAAGGAAACAAAGGGACTAGCATTCTGTCTTAAGGAAGTCCAGATGGAGCTTGGACATCTGTTGAATCAGAATTTGAAGAGGGCCAAAGTGGCTGTTTTCCCTCTGATTTCCCCCAACTTCCCTACCTGCAGTTCAAGAAGCCATCTCTTTTCAGTCTCAAGCAGGTCCATCTTACTCAATCCCTTCACAGTGTGTGTTTGCTTTTCCTTCTGCATCTTTCTTTGTATTGAAGGCATCATCATCGTCTTAGTTGCTGAAGTTTCATACCTAGGCCTCTGGCTCCTATATGTTTATTTCTTATTCAGCTATATTATCCTTAAGGCTGCTGCATCCATAGTCTGTTAGCTGTGATTCCTTGACCTCCTCTTGGGATGTGACCATCACCTTCATACTACCTGAGTCATTTGCAGGCCTGGCCACACCTTGGATCTTTGTATTGCTCTGAGTCTCTCCTCTCCAAAGAGCATCATTATGGGGACCCACTGGGAGAATCCTCTACTTTGATATATTTCCCCCTACACCAGCATGTGCTGATTTTTTCTTACCACTTGAAGCATGTAAGAATAACTGTTTTGACTCTTTTATCTTGTTTTAAGGAAAATAACACCAAGATCTGTGTGTTTTCTCCCAGAAAGCATAGATATATACAAGGATAGAGATTTTCTCAAGGAAAAGAAATATGTGTTTGCAAATCTGTTCCTTCAAGACCTATGTATTTAAAAATCATTCTGCCTTTTAAAAAAAAAAAGATTTTTAATGCAGACCATTACTTAATTTGTTATAATGTTGCTTCTGTTTTACATTTTGGTTTTTTTGACCATGAAGCATGTGGAATCTTAGCTCCCTGACCAGGGGTTAAACCTGCACACCCTGCATTGGAAGGCAAAGTCTTAACCCCTGAACCACCAGGGAAATTCCTAAAAATAATTCTTGTTAGACTTTTATATTCCTATAAAAATGTATAGAGAATCTTATCCCTCTGTATTCCAAATAGGATTCAAAAAGTTTGTGTTTGACCAGTACATAAAAGAGGAGGGGACCCTATTTCTCTACTGCCCATGAACAAAGGCTCACCTATAAGCTAAAGCAATCATGCTGAAATCTGTTCCACTGCTAAATGAACCATAGTAGTTCTGGGGCCCAGGGCTGTCCTGATTATAACCAGAAGACAGGAATAGTGTAGGTAAGATCCAAACTCCAGGACACAGTGGAGGACAGGGAAGCCTGGCATGGGGCAGTCCATGGGGTCGCAAAGAGTTGGACGACTTAATGACTGAACAACAACAATATTACCTGAATAATACCTAGCATTGGGTTTGATAGATAAACCCTTGAACCAGTTTTGTCCTTTTAACATCTTATCATGTTTATTTCCAGCTTCCCAGGTGGCTCAGTGGTAAAGAATCCACCTGCCAATGCAGGAGACCCAGGTTCAATCCCTGGGTCGAAAAGATCCCCTGGAGGAGGAAATGGCAACCCACTCCAGTATTCTTGCTGGGAAATCCCATGGACAGAGGAGCCTGGCAGGCTCCAGTCTGTGGGGTCACAGAGTCAGACACAAATGAGTACACACACACGCGAATGTTTATTTCATTTCCAACAAATGGAGTAAAAGCATGCTATTGGCTGGCGAGAATATGTAACCCTTATGTTGACCTTCCCAGGACCGAACCTAGGTCTCTGGCACCGCAGGCAGATTGCTTACCAACTGAGCCAGCAGGGAAGCCCTATGTTGACCTACCCTATACTTACTATGAATTCTGAAATCAACCCCATTGGTCATAGCTTCTCCTTCTACCTCTTTGCCTCTATTCCCCCCTGAAACAGTCTGTCAAGTGCAGAAGCTCCAACCTCACAGATCTCTGATCTCACGTTTCAGTCCAGGGTCAGCCACTTCCCTGGTTCTCACGAGCATCCCCCATGCCCTCGCCTCCATGAATTTCCATTACCCTGCCCATTACACATCCTGAGTATGCCACTTACCACCCCTTCAATATCTAGAATGTCAGGCAACACTTAGCAAAGTCACAAGAGTTATTGGCTCTTTATCTGCTGGGTCCTCTGATAGCTCTAACATCCTTAACTTTTCCTTGACTACATAACACATTCTTAAAGGACTTCAAACGTATTCTACTCTGATCAAGGTACATATTTCGTTACCACCTCTAGACCCTACAAAACCATGTTTTGTGGGGACCAAACCCATCCAATGTGAGTTTTCTCAAAATCTCTCTTATCTACATCAAACTTGTATTTGCCTCTCTTGTTTTCTTTCTCACCTCAAATAAAGAAATTTCTTTTGGCATTATCTAATAAGGTTGAAAATGTACATGGTCTATGACCCAAAAGTTTTTTTTCCTATCTGTCTCCTATTTTCCTACTGACTGAACTTACTTTTTAGAGGCTCTCTTTCTTTATTAGGGGCCTGAGACTGTACATAGGGCTATGCTAATTTTGTAGATTTCTTTCCTCCAGAATCTAAACCTTCCCCCAAAGAGACATAGAGGGGCTTCCCCTGTGGTTCCATGATAAAGTCTCAATGCAGGAGACACAGGTTTGATCCCTGGGTTGGGAAACTCCTCTGGAGAAGGAAATGGTAATCCACTCTAGTATTCTTGCCTGCAAAGATCCCATGTGCTCCAAAGCAACTGGGTCCATCCACCACGTCTATAGAGCCTGTGTTCTAGAGGCTGGGAGCTGCACGCCCGAGAACTCCTGTTCCACAACAAGAGAAGGCACCTCAAACTGCAATAAGAAGCCCACCCACTGCAACTAGAATGTAGCCCCCACTCTCTGCAACTAGAGAAAAGCTTATGCAGCAACAAAGACCCAGCACAGCCAAAAATAAATAAATAAACAAGTAAATAAATAAATCTAAAGATCCCACATGCCACAGCTAAGCTCTGGCAGAGCCAACTGAAAAAAAAAAATCAATATTTTTTAAAAAGAGACACAGAGGTCGGACACTGTCATCGCGGAGCTCGGAGTTCAATGGGGAAGGTAGGGTATCCATTGCAATGCAGCACCAGTCTTATAATGGATGTCTACTCAGGGTACACTTGTAGCACAAGAAATGGATTAGCTCTCTGCGGGAGGAAGGACAGCGTTATAGACAAGGTATAGCTGAGCCAGGTCTTACAGAATTAGTAGTTGAGTAGACAAGATGGGGAGGTATCCACTCAACATCTGTTAGATCAGCAAATGAAGGGCATATCACATGGAGAAAACAAGCTGTGTAGCCAGAGAGACAGAGTTCACTACTCCAGTCTCTTTAGGAAAAGTGCCGACTCAGGCAGCTAAATCAAGAAGGAGGAAAAGTGTGGGAGCAAGTGGGCCTGAGAGCTCAGAAACAGCATACTGAAGAAAAATTTTAGAAGAAAGAAATAACATTAACACAAGCGGAAATTATTGAAGAGCAGAAAAACAGGAGAATTAAAAACTAATTCCAGGGACTTCCCTGGTGGTGCAGTGGTTTAGAATATGCCCTTGCAAAGCAGGGGACATGGGTTCGATCCCTGGTCGGGGAACTAAGAACACATAAGCCTTGGAGCACAGAAGCCTGCTCGCCCAACTAAGAGTTCATGTGCCACAACAAAAGATCCCACATCAGGCAATGTAGATCCCATGGCCTCAACCAAGACCCGATGCAGTCAATAAATAAATAAATATTCTTTAAAAATGAATCCCAAGAGTTGTTTCTACACAGAAAAAGCAAGGGAAGAGAGGCAAGAGACAGGAAAGAAAGGAAGCAGGGGTTGGTGGAGGAAGGATAGACAGAGGTCTTGCAAGTTTAATCAAGGGGAAATGGAAACTACATAGAAAGTAAATTTACTGAAGATATATTTACAGAGTGCTTAATACTTGCCAGGTCTTGGAGTAGCTGTTGGGAGAAAAAAACAGCTGTATAAAGAGATACGTCCTCTGCCTTGGAGGAGCTGAATTTTGGATGAGGAAGTGCTTCTTTAAACATATAATTATCAGATGAAAATATAACTGCAAATTGAAAGTGGTAAGAAGGAAAAGTAGAGTCCAATGAGAGGTTACGGCAAGATCAAAAATTAATGCGAGTCTGGGTGCTGTATCATGAGAGGCTTTTGAAGTTGTGACATTTAAGCCAATGTCTGGTGAAGGAGAATGAGTTAACCAGAAGCAATTGGAAAAGCAATCCAGGGGGAAAACCAGCCTGGGTGAAGGTCTTGAGGTAGGAAAGAACGTGGTTAAGTTCAAGTAACCAGGTCAGGGGGTAGAGCAAAGAAAGCAGAGAGTTACAAAGACTTACATGTAGGGTGACCACCCATTCCAGTTTGGCCAGGATTGAAGGGTGGGGGTGGGTCCCTGGATATGGGACTTTCAAAAACTGTTTCAAAACTGAGACAGTCCCAAACTAACCTAGATAAATTGATCACCTTATTTACAGGCTTTATTCCAGATTTTGGACCTTAGCAGAAGAACAGTACAGTACCTATCATCAAGGCAGCTGTAGTGAAAACGGAAAGACGTGGATGGGTTTAAGAACTATTTAGGGGTAAACTGATAGAACTTGATGACTAAATGAAGTAGGATAGAGGGAATAATAAAGAATGAAGTGATAATTTTTTTTTTTTTTTGGCTTTAGAAACCAAAGGAATATGCATAAAAAAGAATGAAAACATAGACGAATAACACTAAATTTGTTCACTGACATCAATTGTCAAATCAAGGTTTTCAACTTTATCACTGTTGAGTTACAAAGGTATACATTTTGGTACCTTCCATCTCTTCCATTCCCTGCAGTTGAAATGGAAAGGAAGCCTGATGGAAACCCAAATGTGCTCCTGAAAGAATTCAAAAGTTAGTTTCAACTTTTAAAGAGGGGGGAGTGTTCCTCACCCTGGTAAGGGGGTATGACTCAACATAATGAGAAAAGAAAAATAGGAAGCCTTTAATACCGAGTGCATTCATCTCACATTCAGATGACATGTCAAGGAATGTATTATTCTTGCTCCTTCCCCCTCCCCAACTCTCAGACTTCAATATTTAACCCAGAGGAAATTGTAACTGAATTATGAAGTCCTTTCAAAACTAGATATTTGACACATCTGTTATAGAAGCCTTATAAAAAGCACACTGGATGCCTGTAAATTTTATAATTATGTTAATTCAAACTCAAAGACACTCCCATGAATTTTTTAAAAAATATTTCCAGCTCAGATCTCAGAGTTTGTTCTGCCTGCCTTTGAGATGTGGGGAATATTTGCTGTATGCACTAAATTCTCTTTTTTAACTGCCCATATCAGGAGAGCACAGGACCAGAATGAAGATGAGCACAGTAGGCCAAAGAGAATTTATTAAACACATAGACTTAATCCAGGCTTAAAAGCACAGTCCCAGTGAGATCTAAACCAGGTATCTGGACAGGTGAGAATTTGCTTCCAATACCCCAGAATCCCAAGGGGAAGGATGATTTTTTTGGACATGGGAGCAGAATGCCAAGGCTGGGATGGCCCATCAAAATCATTCAGGCCAATCTTATATCTTTGGCTTGTTTTTCAAGCATGTATTTACTCATTCATTAGTTTAACAAATAGTTGTTGAACACCTACTGTACATGAAGCATTTTTCTAGGAATCTGGGATATGTTAGTGAAAATAGAAATCTTTCCTCTCGGTGGTTTTAGATTCTAAAGGAAGGATTCAAGTAATAAGCAATAAGAATAAGCAACACACATAACGAATGAGTAAGTTATACAGTACCATCTGTTGGAAGGTGAAAACAGTTCCATAACAAAAGAAAAAGGAGGGCAGGATAACCGAGATCAGAGTGATGGTGAGAGGAGGGGGAGGTTTCAATTTAAGTGAGTAGCTCTCCTGATAAAGATGATGCTTGAAGAAAAGATTTGAACAAGGTGAGGGAGTCATCCATGGGGATCATTAGAAGGAAAATCTGGTCAATTGTTGATTTCTCCAAGGGAGTCCAGAGTCATTTAAAATGGGATTTTTAGCCAAGTGCACCACTAGGCTCAGAAGCTGGCTTTTGCTTAGGTCCTACCCATAAGTCATGTGACCTGATCAATTTCTTCCTTAATACTCTTTTAGCCCACCACCCTTACAGGTTTCATGCTTCCAGAGCCTCCTCTCCAGCCCTTCCACATTTCAGCTTGATGGAATGTCATGATCTTGTCAGTTTGGGTGTTTATCTACTGCATGAGTCAGTAGAGAAGCTCAGAGACTAGGGCAAATCAAGATAAACTTGGACTCATCACTTAACACTGACTGTCCTTGGGCAAGTTATTTAACCTCTACTATCTCAATTTTCTTATCTGTAAAAGTAAAATAGTCTCTATTAGAGTTGTCATTAGTATTATCAGAGAAATTATAGACCACTTAGCATAGTGTTTGGCACATAATAGTGAAAGTTCCTCAGTCTTGTCTGACTCTTTATGACCCCATGGACTATACAGTCCATGAAATTCTCCAAGCCAGAATACTGGAGTGGGTAGCCTTTCCTTTCTCCAGGGGATCTTCCCAACCCAGGAATTGAACCCAGGTCTCCCACCTTGCAGGCGGATTCTTTACCAGCTGAGCCACAGGGGAAGCCCAAGAATACTGGAGTGGGTAGCCTATCCTTTCTCCAGCAGATCTTCCCAACCTAGGAATCAAACCAAGGTCTCCTGCATTGCAGGCGGATTCTTTACCAAATGAGGTATCAGGAAAGCCCTAAGCATATCATTAAAGGTGGTACTTCTTGGTGGTACTCACATCAATGCCATCTCTTTGGGGCAAGCTCCCGCTTATCTTCCATGCTAGTTTACTAGTGCCCAGCTTAAAGTCTGTCATTAGTAAGTATGGTTATGAGCAATGAAATCCAGTTTGTCCAAGAATACCTGAAAAACATGCCTGAAGTCCCACTGGAGAACTCAGTCTCTGGTTGGTAAATAGCTATCCATTTATTCACCAGGATAAGAAGTTTAAACACAGAGACAGTAATTGGATTTTACCCCTCTCTTTTTTTTTTTTTTTTGCCCTGAATTTACTATTTTGAATAGAGAGGAGTAGCCAGGTAAGGAGAATGTTTGACAAAATTTTCTTTCCTTGTAACAGGCTATTAAAGGAGACAATTTCTTATCCAAATTATAGTATTTCCTGGCCCTCTTTCAAAATGTATTCTTTGTCTAAAATTAAAACATAATGATAATAATAAGATTAATTCTCTGGTGTGTCAGGATGTAAGATAAAGGTAGGATGTGATTCTATATATAGAAGGACTTCATAAAAAGAATCAGTTCTCTGATCCCAAATGCCTTGCAGTGTGGGAAGAAAGTTAGGTACCAAATTAAAAAGATTTTCTCCAAATCTCCTTTCTTACTGCATTTTGAAGTTTCAGAATTGTAACATCATTGTGCTCAGACTCTGTTAGTAAGCATTAGTCTCTGGTGGCTAATGGGTAAAGTTCATAATTACCTCGACGTTCTGGATGTCCCAGTGAGAACCAAATGGTTATGACTTGCAGACATCTCTGAAGTCTCTTAAAGTTGAGGGGCTTTGTGTAGAAACCACACGCTGGGACAAGGAAAGTGGCAATGTGATCCTTCTTGCTGTGGGCTGGTTTGGATACAGATGTTAAGGAAAGAGGTTCTGGCTATCTCACACTTCTCTATATCCAGAGTTGACAAGCCACGGTTTGTGGGAAAATCCAGCCTATTGCCTGTTTTTGTAAGTAAATTTTATGGCTGGTTATAGTAGTGACTCCTCCTCTGTTTATGTGATCTCTTGGCCTATCAAGTATATATCCACAGCTGAAGAGAAATTGTGCCAATTTTCCACTTTCCTGGTGGAAGTCCATGATCTAGAATAAAAGTTACCAAACTATAATAGCCCACAGGCCAGTTCTGGCCCACTGTTGGCTTTGTCAATAAAGTCTTATTGGAATATATACACACTCATTCGTTTATGTTTTATCTGCGAGTGCTTTCAAACCATAACAGCAGCATTGAGTAGTTGCAACATGGGCCCGCTAAACCTAAAATATGTATCATCTGACTCTTTGCAGAAAGTTTTGCCAATCCTTCATTCTGTATGAATAAAGTTTTCTGAAGAATCTGCACCCAGAGAAGCTTGTGAAAGAATTAAATCATCACCACGTATGGCAGTAGACACCTGCAGTCACACTCAGGCGAATCTGGGGACTGGCCCTGGGCCTCAAAGCAGCAAGCTTGTTGCAGCAGAAAGCTATCATCTCTCACATTGAATTAAATCTGTGGTTGTGAAATGCGTGGTTCTTATAGTTGTGTTTGATTTTTTCAAGTTTTTTTCTTTGTTTTATAACATCATAAGAACTAAAAGAGTAAAGAATTTTTACCAAAATGCCTTCTTTGTAGATATTTAACTTACATTTGAATAAAAATAATTTAAGTGACACCAGAACTCCCAGAGAAGTTTTGTAAGGGAAGCTGTACATTCTTCAGGTTTGAGAAACACAGGGGAGGAATCTGCTCCCTCACACCTTTGCACTGAATTCCCTGGGCTCTTGTCTTCATTGCAGTGCATGGACTACTCATTACAGGGGCTTCCCTTGTTGTGGAGCATAGAGTCTAGGTGCATGAGCTTAGTACACGGGCTTAGTTGCTCCATGGCATGTAGGATCTTCCCGGACCAGGGATGAGACTTGTTTCCCCTGCATTGGCAGGTGGATTCTTAACCGCTGTACCACCAGGGAAGCCCTGCCTTCTGTTTTATCTCTGCTCTAATCTACATCCTTTAACCAGCGGCCATCAGAATTTTTCTATAAAGTATAGAGAGCAAATGTCGTAAATGATCTCTATTATTAATATTTAGCACAAGGCATGAACAAATGGGCGTGGCTGTATTCCACTAAAACTTTATTTATGGACACTGAAATTTGAATTTCATAGAATTTTCATATGGCATGAAATCTTCTTTTGATTGATTTTCAATCATCTAAAAATGCAAAGAAACCCACTCTTAGCTGAGCCATAAAATAAAAAAAAGATGAGGGACTGGATTCATCCCACAGGCCATAGTTTCTAGAATCCTGTTCTTCATTTTTAAAGAACCATATCTTTTTAACAGTACATTTTATTGTATTCCTGCTTAAAATTGACACGTGATCCTGTGTTTCTTATAGGACTAAGTCCATTCACCTAAGCATAGCATTTCTTTAGGATATTTTTTCTAGTTCCACATCTTTCCATACACTTCCATGAAAACTGCTCTGAACACACTGACCAAAATCCCACATTATTCTGTTGCTGTTTGAATGTCACCTTATCTTTCTATATGGTCTCATTAGTTCAGAATACCTTTCCCTCATTCTTCATCTGGCATGGCACCTAAATATTCTTCCTGACTCATCCCTTCTAAACAGCATCTAACCTTACACATAGCTAGCTGCTCCCTACACAGTACCCAGTACCCCTAATATAGAAGGCATTTACAATACTGAATTCTAATTGTTTATCTAAGGGTTTAATTGCCTGGATCACAGAGCCTTTTGACAGTAGGGATGATGGCAATCACTATAACCCTAACATCCAGCATAGTATTCTAACACCAAGTAGATGTACTACAAAAATTCTACCTAATGAATGCTCCAGCAATTATGAGTAATAGGAAAAAAAAAAGCTACTATTTATTGAGTACTTGTTATGCTCCTGTTATGACACTGTACTGAGTATTTTGAATATATGATCTGATATTAGTTTAATGTGCTTTTTTTCCTCCTTAATTTTTTTTTCACTGGGTCACACTTGCGAAATTTCATAATGTACTTACTATACATTCAATAGCAGAATTTTAGGCATCAGAGACAGGCTGATGGGGGAAATACATGGGCCCCTCAGATTCCATTGGCTCTGCTTCATGATTAAGGCAGTTCCATCTACTTGCCCTATAGCAGCCTCATGCTCTCCAAGGAGGAAAAGTCTACCAAGTTCTTACTAAAGAAAAAATAAAAATAAACTGTTGGCATTTCAGCAGAATACTGCTTCGTTTTTTGTGACTGGGCAAAATTAGGGGTATGTCCTGCTTTAGTGGAGTTGCTGGAACATAAATGAAGCCCACGTTGAGTTCAAGAGGGCCCCGGGGACCTGACTGTGCATCCTCCTCGTGGCTGAGGTGAGAAAAGAGTCTCTTTGGTAGTGGATGCTTTCCAAATTTAGAGAGTTCTTAATGACTCTTCAAGTGCATTACATCCTAAGGATAATTAGTAATGTTGCTGCTCGGCGGTTCAGCACCAATCAATCAATGAAGATACACAGAACATGCAATAAATCCAGCATCTGAACCTGCTCCAGGGAGGAAAAGACATCTCCTTCAAGGTTCAATAAAAGAAGTTCATCCTTCTGGGAAACAGATGGAGAGGGGCAAAAATTAAATAAATAGAAGGCCCTTGTTAATTTTTGTGCAGTCAGTTTGTTTGTCTTGTTCTCCAATTGTATAGGATAAATGGCAGGAAGGTATGTATGGGGAAACATTACCAAATGCAAAGCAGGTGAGATACAGAATTTTTCTGAAAACCTGATATAGCACCAGGTAGCATTTTCTTTAGCTACGTGTTCCAAAGCTACTTTTCAGAAACATTCTCTGTGTCCTTCCTAGTCCCTGGCATGAACTATACTAGATACTGGGCCAACTGTACACTGACTCAAGTATAATGTCTGCCTTGGCACTGTCTGGGCCAGAAGAGTCTTCACAAAGTTAAATGAAGAGGGGAGTTTCAACTCTTCAGGGGATGTTGCTGAGCAAGGTTGAGAAAGATGATGGTAAAGAAATGCTCAATGGATTTAACAATATGAAAGCAAAGGTGAAGCTGGTTGAGGAGGAGCCTGTGGAAAGAAAAGTAAGTGGGGGGGAAATGGTTTTTAATAAAATTTATTGTGAAAGTCAAAACAATATTAGCTACAGTGTGCAGGAGAGGCTGAGATTCACAAGTCTTTTGTGAGTTTTTTTTAAATAAAAGAGTCTTCTCTATTTAAATTTCAAAGTAATTCCTGTTGATAATTATTGATCTGTTTACTGTCCTCATGATTTTCTAAAATGTCATACAAATGGAATCATGTAGTGTGTCCCTTTCTGAGTCTGTCTTCTTTCACTTAGCAAAACACTTCAGATTCATCAGTGCTGTTGTGGATACCAATAGGTCATTCCTTTTTATTACTGAGTAGTAACCCACTGCATGGATGTACCACTGTTTCTTTATCCATTCACTACTTAGAGGGCATCTACATCATTTCCAGGTTTTGACAATTATGAAGAAAGCTGCAATAAACATTCACAGGCAGGTTTTGGTGTGATCCTAAGTTTTCCTTTGTCTTGGGTAAATCCCCAGACGTGGTGTTGCTGATCACTGTATGTTCAATTTTATCATAAATAGCCAAGCTGTCTCTAAAGTGGCTATGCCATTCTGCTGGGTGTAATTTTTTTTCAAAAATTACATAAATTAAAATGCATAAAGAGCCAAAGACAAGAACCTGGTACAGAGGAAGAGTGGGGATAGGTGACTCTTAAAGATTCCAAAAAAAGAATGGGATGGGATCCAGAGGACAGAAGCTGAGGCTGGCCTTACTCAGAGAAATATCACCTTTCTCACTGTGAGAAGAGAGAGGGAGAGAAGATTGGTGCAGACATTGACTTGTTCTCAGAGTTGAGAGGCAGTTTCCATTGTTGCAGCAGAAACTAGCAAAAGAGGATGTTGAAGCAGAAACTAGCAAAAGAGGAAAGGAGGCTGAAGTTTGAGAAGACTGGAGAAAGATTTAAAGCAATCTTTGCAGAATGTAGACAAACAAGTTGCCTGGAGAAAGGTAGTGAGATGTATGGGTGGTGTTGGGTGGGTAATCAGTGCTACCAATCTGCTTGTTTGGAACAAATGAGTTTATGATATCAGCCAGAGAGTAACTGAAAGGCTTATAATTAATCTGAAGCCGGACAGACAAGGAAGTGAAGACAGGTGGGAATGATGGATAGGAAGAAAGTAAAAGAGTTGTTTCAATTATTAAGCTATTGTTTCAGCTTCTAGCTCACCTGGAGCTGGCTTTGGTACTCTGCAAGTAACATTTCAGCATGGCCAGCTGGCTTCCTATTAGCCAGTACCAACATATAGAGAGACAGAGAGAGAGAGAGAGAGGACAGAGAGAAAGAAAGGGAGATCTAGAGGGTGAGTGCAAGGATGGAGGTGGGAGAGGGGATTTGCTCGTACCTGTATGCCTACTGTCCCTCTGACCATCACCCCAGCAATGCTTCTTCAAGTTGGCAGTGACACTTCCTTCCTGAAGCAGCAGCTGAAGCCAGTTTGCAGCTTTTCCAACACTCTTAGACCTGGCTTCAGGGCACCCTTTCAAAGACAGCAGTCCCTGCCAACCAGTTCCCCCTCCTCAGAGATCTGGGACCTAGCACCAGGGGACCCCTCCTCCAAGCTTATGTATTTGAGCAATTCCAACATCTTCTCTTTGTTTTCTCTTCTAGTGATATTAGCTGCTTCCTGCAGCTATACATGAAAATAAGAGAGTTTTGCCTTTTCAGTTCTTTGATACTCATTAACACTTTTTCATATTAAATTCTTTACACTCAATTAAGTTGCATGGTGCTTTTTCTTGAATGTGCTCTGAGAGATATAGGAAACATTGAACTAGAGGCACCTGAGAAGTGCAGGAAGAGTAGTAATAAAAATATATGAGGAAGTAAATTGGAAGGATAGGAGGTGTGCATGCTCAAATTAGGAATTTTTAGAGTGCAAGAGTCGAAAGTGATGACAAGGTGGGGGTGCTTTGGTCAGAATAGATGGCTGAGATGGAGAGGAGGGGAAGGGTATGAGAGATGAAGAAATCATAGACCTGACATGCATGGCAAAACCACTGAAACCAGCTCAGATGCTGGCTAGGGCTGGGATGGAAAGGAAGAATGTGTGCCAAGAATTAAATGAGTAGAGTAGAAGCTGGTCAAAAGATACAAACTTCCAGTTATAAGAAAAATAATTACTTGAGTATAACCTACAACATGAAGACTAGAATGAAAACTGTCGTATATCTGAATGTTGTAAAGAGAGTAGATCCTAAGAGTTCTCATCACAAGGGGGGAAAAAGCATTTTCTTTCTTTTTGTATCTGTAAGAGATGATGGGTGTTAACTTACTATGGTAATTATTTCACAATACATGTAAGTCAAGTGATTATGCTGTGTATCTTACACTTATGCAGAACTGTATGTCAGCTGTATCTCAGTAAAACTACAGAAAAGATGAAATAAATAATGAAGTCCAGAATGACATTAGATGAATGGAATGTGAAGGGGATAGGAGAACAGAGTTGAGTGACTTGAACTTGAGAAGAATAGTCTGTTTTTTAATGAGATGAAGTTATAAAATTTCACTTAGAGGTCTGGGAGATGGTAAGGGACAGAGGAACCTGCTATACTGCAGTCCATGGGGTCACAAAGAGTTGGACACGACTTAGCAACTGAACAACAATGAGTGCAAAGACTTGAATAAATGAAAAACATACACCTAGGAACCTAAAGGGAAAGACTCAGTTATCTCCAATTATTTCTAATCTTAATCCCAGTGGAATTTCTTTAGACTTTGATGATAAATTTCTAATCCTCATCTATAACAGTATCATGCCAGAAACAAAGAATAAAACTTTGGGGGGAGGGGGAAGGGTAATGAGATTCAGTAGATTCTAATATGTACTATAAAGCTAAATTATAAAACAGCAAATTGATGACAAAGGAATACACAGATCAATGGAACAAACTAGAGTCTAGAAATAGATCAAAGAAAATTACATGGAAGTTTAGAATGTGATAAAGACAGTATTTCATACTTGTGATAATAATTTGAAGACAATTGCTTAACTATTTGTAAAAAAATATTAGACTTGCACAGGTGAGTACATAAAGAAGAAAAAAAAACTCTTTCTCTCTAAGTTACAGAAGTAAGGTTAGCAATAAGTGGAGACTGACTTGATGCCATGAGCCTGTGTCTGGCATCTAAAAGCAGTCCCTTTGGTCAAGAATCTTAATGGGGAACGTGACAGAAAACTAAACTCAAGGAGTCTTAAGATAAAAAAAGTTCACATATGCAACTTAAGAGCTCAAAGATGAAGTTGGGATATGGCCCCCTAATGATCTGAAGTTGTATCATTTGAATCTGTTTCTTACTATCTCTGACTGTTGCTCCATTCGCTTCATTCTCCAGTTCTACCACTTGGCGACAGGCAAGATGACCAGCATTTCTAAAGCCAACTCTTCTCAGGCTCAAATATAGCAGAAAAAGGCAAGTTCTCTTCCAGGAGCAGCTCCCAAAGTCTTATTGATTCTCATTGGCTCCAACTAGGTCACACGCCCATTCATGAATCAATCATTGTTACCAAGAAAACACAGAGCTTCTGTTGGTCAGATCTGGGCTAGATGCTGGGGTAGAGACTGACTTTGACTCCATTCAAGTCTCGTGGACCAGGAGTCAGCAAATGATGATGGAACTCAGTGGTCTATTATTAAAAGAAGAGGAAAATAATAGATAGCTTAAAACAAATAAACTAACAACATCAACAACAAAAACAGCAGATGTCTTCTATAAAAACTGATATGGTTGGGTTCTCCTTTTCAGTTCAGTTCAGTCGCTCAGTCATATCCGACTCTTTGCAACCCCATGGACTGCAACACGCCAGAACTCCCTGTCCATCACCAACTCCCGGAGCTTGCTCAAACTCATGTCCATCGAGTCAGTGATGCCATCCAACAATCTCATCCTCTGATCTCCCTTTCTCCTCCTGCCTTCAATCTTTCCCAGCATCAGGGTCTTTTCCAGTGAGTCAGTTCTTCACACCAGGTGGCCAAAGTATTGGAGCTTCAGCTTCAGCATCAGTCTTTCCAATGACTATTCAGGGTCGATTTCCTTTAGGATGGACTGGTTGGATCTCCTTGCTGTCTGAGGAACTCTCAAGAGTCTTCTCCAACACCCCAGTTTAAAAACATCAATTCTTAAGTGCTCTTATGTTTGTTTGTTTGTTTGTTTGTTTTCCCAAACCCCTCCCCAATGTCCTAGAGTTCGGACTACACTTGCCTAGCTGCTTACAGTAGTATGTATCTAAGGAAAGACGTGTGGAGAAGGCACTGGCACCCTACTCCAGTACTCTTGCTGGAAAATCCCGTGGACGGAGGAGCCTGGTAGGCTGCGGTCCATGGGGTCGCTAAGAGTCGGACACAACTGAGCAACTTCACTTTCACTTTTCACTTTCACACATTGGAGAAGGAAATGGCAACCCACTCCAGTGTTCTTGCCTGGAGAATCCCAGGGACAGGGGAGCCTGGTGTGCTGCCGTCTATGGGATCACGCAGAGTCGGACACGACTGAAGTGACTTAGCAGCAACAGCAGCAAGGAAAGACATGACTTTCCTTAGCCTCGGGTGATTGGATAAAGTACTTTATCCTTAAACATCCTCTTAAATGAGACCAAACTCTTTATCTGTAGGAACAGCCTGGAGAACTTAGATGTAATGATTATTACTTATTCTCAACATCAGCATTCTTTCATTCAGCAAATATTTATCAAACGTAGTCTATGTGTGGGAACTGAGAATAAGGCAGAAAAGAGGAATTCATTCAAATGTTACATTAAAAATATAATTTGTATTGAGATGCATCACCCTTGGTGGCCAGCCTTTCTTGCCCATAAGAATACCCTGTGTATCTGACATTTTGAGACCCCATGCACTGTAGCCCACCAGGCTTCTCTTTTCATGGAATTCTTCAGGCAAGAATACTGGAGAGGATAGTCATTTCCTTCTCTAGGGTATCTTCTCAACCCAGGGATCAAACCCAGTCTCCTGCATCGCAGGCAGATTCTTTACCATCTGAGGCACCAAGGAAGCCCATCTATTCCTGGTTTATTGTCCTGTCTCCACGGGCCCAACTTGAAAGTTTTAGTATAAATTATCCCTGGTTTATGTAGGTATAAATCATTTCACATCAATATGGTGAAAATGTCCAGAATAGTTACTGATACTTTAATTTGCCTTTTGGTCTCCATGAGTCTATCCCACTCATGGACATTGTACTCCAAGCCAAGACAACAAAGCAGGTTGACTGGTTTTGAATGGAAGTCCATCTGTCAGGCACATGGTTTCAGAATGGGAGCATTCATCCCCGAAACATCGACACGGCAGTGACCAAAGGGTTGCATGCAAAGAGGATGATGAATAAAATGTGAGTTGAGCATACCAAGAGCTTGCCAACTAGGTGGGAAGGAAGGCATGTCCACAGCTGGTAGAACAACAAGGAATAGCATAATGAAAGACATGTAGTAGCAAGAACAAGGAGTCGTGGAAATGGAAGCATTTTCTGGCTGGGTTTGGGAGGGCTCAGGATTGGAGACGAGAAGAGTTGCTTTTGGAAAGTGGGCTCGGTGAACCTGAGTTTGTGGAATGGCTGTTGGGCTTTATCATTTATTCCAAAAAGTTTCACTCCTTGTCAATTCTCTGTAAACTCTGAGCTTCGGTTCCAAAATATCAACTGCCCATGTACACTGAAGATAGAAAACATTCTCAGGCTAGTAGTGGTTATGTGCTGTGTAACAAATTCCCCCAACACTTAGCAGTTTAAAACAGCACACATTTATCTTCTCACAGTATCTATGGGTCAGGAGTTCAGAGCAGCTTAGCTGAGTGGTTCTGATTCAGGATCTCTCACCAGGTTACATTTAAGATGTCAGCTAAGGCCATAGTTCCTGAAGGTTAAAGGGACACCAGAGAATCTGTTTTGAAACTCACTCACATCGCAGTTGGCAGGTGGCCTCAGGTCCTTTCTGCCTATTGGCCAGATGCTTCGTATCCTCACCATATGGATTTCTCCAGAGGGCTTCTTGAGCATCCTTACAACGTGTAAGCTGGCTTTCCTCAGAGCCAGTGATCTGAGACAGAGAGAGTGAGGATGTAGTCACTGTGCTTTTGATAACCTAGTCTTCAAAGCCACATATGATCACTTCTGTTTTCCTATATTCATTAGAAGCAAGTCACTAAGTCCAGCACATACTCAAGGAGAAAGGAGTTAGACACCACCACTCGAAGAAGAAATATCAAAGAGTTGGACATCTTTTTTAACCACCACCATCCATCCATGCCTTTGATGACCTTGAGGCTATGCTCTTTTGGGTAGTATGGCAAAGAGGCTAAAAACAGGCTCTAGAGTAAAAATGCCTAGGTTGGAATCTCAGGTCTGCCACTTATCATTTCAGTGTGGCTTTAGGAAAATAGGGCTTCCCAGGTGGCATTAGTGGTAAAGAACCTGCCTGCCAATGCAGGAGACATAAGAGATGCTGGTATGATCCCTGGGTGGGGAAGATCCCCTGGAGGAGGGCATGACAACCCACTCCAGTATTCTAGCCTGGAGAATCCCATGGACAGAGGAGCCTGGCAGGATACAGTCTATGGGGTCGCAAAGAGTTGGACACGACTGAAGTAACTGAGCTCACTCTTAGGCAAATAACTTCTTGGGCCTCAATCTCCTTTATCTGGAAATGGGAATAATATTAACACCTACTTCGTATGGTTGTTATGAGGATTAAATGAGTTAATATATATAAATAGCATATGCATAATACAGACAAAGCAGTGATTCCCAACTTTTTTTAGCACCAGGGACCAATTTTGTGGAAGACAATTTTTCCATGGACTGAAGGTAGAGGGGGATATTTGGGGATGATTCAAGTGCATTACATTTATTGTGCTCTTTATTTCTAATAGAATGCTGCCACCCATCTGATAGGATGTACCAGTCTGCACCCCAGACACTGGGGACCCCTGATATAATGTACATGGAGGGGATCCCCTGGTGGCTCAGTTGGGAAGAGTCTGCCTACCAATGCAGGAGACACAGTTTGATTCCTGATTCGGAAGGATCCCATTCGGGGCAGCTAAGCCCGTGCACCACAACTATTGAGCCTGTATTCCAGAGCCCAGGAGCCACAACTACCGAAGTCAGTGCATCCTAGAGGCCCTGTTCCACAGTCCGCAACAAGAGAAGCCCCCACAGTCAGAAGCAGCTAGAGAGTAGCCCCTGCTCCCCACAACTAGAGAAAAGTCTTTACGGCAATGAAGACCCAGAACAGCCAAAAATAAATAAATAAATAGATAAAATTATAAAAAAAAATAAAGCACATAGAACAGTAACTGACCCACATTGAGTCGAGTGCTCAAAAATGTTATATTATTATTATTTTTATTTTTATTCACTCTCATTTCCACTTAACTCCTGTCTTTCAAGATGAAATTTGAATGCTTCCTCTTTTTCTAAGTTTTCCAGATCTCCTGGGCAAATTTTCTTCTTCCTACCTCTAAGGTACTCTAGCATTTTGATTATTCTTAAAATTCGTACTTTTCAAACTGTGTCATCACTGCTCAATTATGCCTCTGTGTCCCCCACCAAATGGTGTGGCCTGTGAGGACAGATTTAGATCTACTTAGAGGCACATTCTCTGGGAGGAGTAAGAAGGCAGATTATGAGCAGCCTGTGGGAGACTCAATTTTTCACCCCAGAGTTGGGGCCATCAGGAAAGAGAGGACTGAGGTTTTATGGAAAGTGGTTTTCCCACCATAGCAGCCTGAAGTTAACACCAACTGCTCCCCAGGGCGGCCTGGTGGAACGTTGGCTTGGGAAGAGAATCCTCTCTATCAGCGCTCTGACACCGGGAGCCTGGGCTCTCATTATGTGTTCAAACACTTCCCGGGGGAACTGTTAGCAGGCTTCATGTACAAAGAAGTGCATTTTCAGGAGCATGTGATAATCTGGAAATGTCCTTTATGCAGGGGAAGAACAAGTAAGGAGGAGGGATGACTTCGAATTTCCTGAGCGTCTGGGGACCCTTCTTTTTGCACAGTGAGGTGTTAGAAGGACTCAAATTAAATCAAAACTGTGCCCCTTCATCCAGCATGCCACAAGGAAGGGGTAAGGAATGAAGAGGACTCAGGCCAGTCTCGACAGAAAGTTTCTTGTATAGAAGGGGTTTTATCAGCCTTTCCATCATCCAAAAATAACAGACTGTTCTGCTATTTAGAATGATGGTTATTGAATTCCCTGGCAGTCCTGTGGTTAGGACTCTGTGATTTCACTGCCATGGGCCAAGGTTTGATCCCTGGTTGGGGAACTAAGACCCCGCAAGCCGTGCATGCAGCCAGAAATGAATAAATAAATCAATGGTCCTATGGCTGTTCCAAGTTCAGACTTTCATCTCTGTTGACTCCACATCATAGATGTAACAGGTAAGTACATTCCCTCTTCCCCCAGCCAGTAACACCATAACACTGAAAAATATAGCCTAGGATTTCCCTGATGGCCCAATGGTTAAGAATCCATCTGCTAATGCAGGGGACACGGGTTCAATATATGGTCCAGGAAGATTCCACATGCTACAGGGAAACTGGGCCAGTGCAGGTGCAGCTACGAAGCCCACAAGCCCTAGAGCCCATGCTCCACAACGAGAGAAGCCACTGCAATGGAAATCCTATACGCCACAACTAGAGAGCAGCCCCTACTCTCTGCAACTAGAGAAACGCCATGTGCAGCAATGAAGACCCAGTGTAGCCAAAAAATAAATAATTTAAAAAATAAATGACTATAATCAACATAATCAAAGTTTGCTTTAAAAAAATTATAGCCTAGATTCTAGAAGATGTATGAAGTGGAAATAACTGATGTTATTTCAGTTATTTCAATGGAAATAATTCATGTTATTATGTCCAGATGATTCTGAACATTTTCAAAAGCAGCTTTTATCTAGTTGAAGGGTGTCCTGAAGCTCCCATGTCCACATTATGGGCCTTGTTTTGGCTTGCCTACACCATCTCCGTTAACTCTCCTAAGTCATAAATTGGAACAGAGGGACATCAGTTGATAACTCCCATAACATCTGCCTCCAAGAACGGGCATGTAACATGGACCTGACCTGGAGAGTCAGAGCTTTCAACCACCAGAGCTGAGGTGAAGAATGAAGAGTAGACGCATTTGTCCTGATTCACATCAAACTCCTGGATCAGGTCATACCTGAAACCCGCCATGCTACATTGCAAACTCCCAAGTTACCTGCCCTTTTAAATTATTTTGTTGATTCAAGCCATTTTTAATTGATTGTATTCTTTCCCTTGAGACTCCAAACAGTACTGACTTACATGGTAGAGAGAAACAGAGTAAAAAGTATCAATCACCATTGCCCTCTCGCACTACACATCAAACATCTATCTGAAATTTTTGTACTAGAAATTCTTCCTGACAGATAGCAACACTAATAGTTTTTAGTATCCCTTAAAACTCTGAGGAGACACTTTTATAAGTACTTTAATTAGAAGATTTTTGAAAAGTAGGTTATCAATACATATCAAGAACCTTAAAAAAACAACCTTGTCTACTGTATCTCAAGAATTCCACTTTTTAGACATCCAACCTAAAAAGATTATTTACAGTATAGGTTTATGATAAGAATACCTGGGAAATTAGGAAAGACAAGCATCTCATTTGCTACACTGCCAGTTCTCAGAGACTAGTATGTCATTCAAGGTTAGATCATTCAGGATTTTAATACTCTTGTAAACCCTACGCTATCTTGACACATGCTCAGAAACATGTTGCTTCCTACCCTATGTGATGGTGAATTATTTATACTCTAGTTAATCTACACTATTACTGCTAAGTACTCTCTACTCAGGGGCTTCCCTGGTGCTCAGTGGTAAAGAATCTGCCTGCAACGAAAGGAGCCACAGGAGATGTGGGTTTGATCCCTGGATCAGGAAGATTTCCTGGAGGAGGGCATGGCAACCCACTCCACTGTTCTTGCCTGGAGAATCCCACAGAGAGAGGAGCCAGGTGGGCTACAGTCCACAGGGTCATAACGAGTCTTACGGCCTTTTTGGAAAGGACGTGACCGAAGCGACTTAACACATACGCACTCTCTACGCAACTTCCTGTTACTCTGTAGCTTTTGCTTAATCATGGCTTTCCACCGTCTTACGGCATCATCGGCCGCTTCCAATCTCTTTCCGTGTGTCTTTTGGCCTCTGCTCCCATCACCTACTGCTGACTCTCTCTGGCTGATGTAGGCTTCCTGCTGACAATACTTCCTACAGACCCATGGTCCTGATGGATAAAAGCTCCTACTGAACCCTATCTCCTGTTGACCTGTGGCTTCTGCTGACTCATGACGCTTGCCAACTGTTGGTTTCTGTAGATCCACAGTTCTTCCTGACCCATGGCTTCTGTTGACCCTTTGCTTCTATTGTTCCATGGATCCTGCTGAAATGTGACTTCTGATGACCCTGACTCTTGGCCCTATACATTTAGGTCTTCTGCTGACCTATGCTCTTTGCTGAAACACAGCTCCTGCCGACCAGCGCCTTCTGTTAACCCATGACTTGTATTGGGAAGATCCAACCCTTCAGAAGATTCAGGGTTTCAGAAAACTAGATCTCAGTTCAGGGTAGGCCTGGAATTTCAACAAAGATCTGCAGCCCTGATTATGGAAACTGCCCAGTGGTGCATGATTCCTGTACATTTTGTGCTCTCTCCGACCCCCCTCAGTTGACTCCATTGCCCATTTTCAATCATAAGGTATCTGAAAGAGACCATGAAAAATCTTCCAGCTCTACGCTAGTGAAACTGGGCTAACTTTTGCAGCAAATCTCTAACTCAACTTCTTAAAAGCCTGCTTTCTCTGTGAAACCCCAGAGAACCAGCTTATGCAGTATGTCAGCCCTCTAGAAAAGTTTTATCTTCTGTTTTAAAAGAAAAAAGTTCCTTAAATGAAATACTACCTGAATAGGAATGTTAAAAAAAGACAGAAAGAAATACAAATTTACAGGATTTCAGGGATGAGAGAAAGCTTAAACTTTGAATCCTTCCCCTTTTGTTTGAGTGTCTTTACCAGATCCTAAGAACAACCCAGTCTCTCCTTGAATGCCTCCAGTGAACACGAGCTCGTTAATTCTGGAACTAAACCATTCCATTTTTGTGTAGTTTTATTATGACAAAGATTTCTTACCCTGATTCCAATATCTTTCTCCCTGTAGTTAATTCAGCCCTGTGGGTCAATGGGCTTTGGGAGGGAGGGGGTAGTTGAATTTCTCATATCATAATTCTTCAAATATTTAAATGCAAACTGTTAAATCATTCACTCATTTATCCATTCACTCATTTATTCTTTAGTCCCCAACAACAAATAATTATTTGGCCCCAGATGTCAGTAGCACCCAGATTGAGAAACATTCCAATAGCCCATTCTAATACATAAAAATGTTACAGTTCCCAAAGAAAGGATTTACCTGACATGAAGGATTATTTTTTCTCAAAATGAAATATGCTTCAGGATTGAAGAGAGAGAATGTCAGGCCTCAAATCATTTTTCTTTTCTCTAAATTTACCAAAGAGCATGAAAATGAAGCTCTTATCTGTCTCTGACTTCATAGTCTTCTAAACAAAGTTTTCATTACATTGTTTTTTACCTCCTTGTCCTTATTTGGATAAGGATGGTGAGGAACTCAGTGCCTGGTAGCTGCACGCAGAACAAAGACAGCCTTTTGCTCAAGTCTTACAGTCAACCTCAGAAGATCCACTATGTATTTCCTGGCTGCCTCCTGTTTTGGCTGATTTCTACCCTGAAGGTGTGAAAGCACAGCCCAGCATGTTTGCAATCCATAGCAGAGTCTGTGCTAGAAGTCATGGCTAAGACTCTCTGCTTGGGATTTCTAGCCACCTGGCAAATTCTACTCAGACAGGAAATACTTGCTCTCGTTACTACTCTTGCTGTTAGATGGGTTGAATGCTAATGATCAGAATATCCTTTGCTATGAATAAGATGACAAGTAAATGGGGATGAGTTTATTTTCCTTTTAAAGGTAAATGAAAATCTAGGAATAATATTAGACAGAAAAAGAACTTGTAATGTCTTTAACAGATAAAGGACTCTGACAAATCCATAAGAAAAATCTCAAAGTCCCACTATGTAAAAAAATGAAAGTAAAACTTTAACATTTCAATTCACAAAATAATCAAATTTTTAAAAATCAGTTGTTTATTTGGGATTCAGTATAACTGACCTACTGAGGGGAATGAAAATTAGCACAAATTTCTTACAAATCCAATCTGGAATTATGTATAAAGAATTTTAAAAATAATTGATACCCTTTGGAGCAATCATTCTCCTTCTAGGAATTTATCCTGGGGAAATAACTGAAAATTCAGAGAGAGATTTATATACAAGAGTTTAATCAAATCATTTATGATAGAAAAAAATAGGGAGTATCTAAATTGTTAAAACTATGCTACATTCTGTAATGAAAAAATATTCAATTATTAAAATTATGATTTTATTAAGATTTAATAATTCAAGAAATTGCTGTCAATCTTATGTGACTAGTAAAAATACACAAAATATTTTCTTTAATATGAAATTTATGTAGAAGGAGCTTGGATCAAGATGGGAAAAGAAGCATCAGATTGATAACAGAGATTACTTGGGGTTAAGGAATAATGAATGTTTCTTTGTCACTATCTTTATCTTCATAATTGTTCTAGATCTTGAACAATAGACACGTGCCACTTTGATAAATCAAAAATTGTGAAAGATTTTTAAAATCTGGAAGCAGCAGGTTTGGAGGGAAGATCACTGAACTTAGACTGAGAATCAGAGTCTAACTTCAAGCTCAACATCTCACGAAGAATGGACCTTGAGTATCCTGCTTTATCCTCTGGGAACTCAGGTACTAAATGGGGAAAACAGTTCTACTCTACATAGTTGTCCTGATAGTTAAGTAAATAGATGCACCATGATAGGTTTGTTGAGGGTGCCTAAAAATTGTTACATAATTAAAAAACTGAATCTAGGATATGGGGAGCCTGATGATGAAACTCCCCTGGGAAGGAAAAAGCTTACCTAGACAGTATCTCATATGAACTCCTTAGTTATGTGGATGAAAACACTGCCTGCCATGTCAGCAAACAGAGGATGCTGCAGCCATCAAGCCAGAAGGCACTCTAGCTATCCTCAACAGTGCGCCCTGAGGGGACTCCGGATGGAAAAGAACAGGATGCTGGCCCTAGGTACCTAAGGTGCATATCAAAGGAGTGATTGCAATGAGCCCAGACTCCTGTGACTTCCCATACAAAGGAAAAGCGGAGAATTCATTAGCATGAAATATCTGGTTTTCTTTAATTAACATGAATCTATTGAAGTTCCGACTAGCACCTGGTGTCTGTTACAAAGCCCCCTATATATCCTGACTCCTTCTTTACCTCTTTGGAGCAGTTCCTCAGAGAAGTCCTCAGAGAGTCCACCAAATAAAATATAACTCTCAACTTTTAGGTTGTGCATTTTTTTCAGTAGACAGTTTCAGTCCTGAATTTACCACTTACTGCTCTGGGATCTCGTGCAAGTTACTTCATCTCTCTTGGATTCAGTTTCTTTATCTGTAAAATGGGGAAGAATAATAGTACCTACTTCCCAGTGGGTCAATGCATAAGGAGTTAGCATCCTATAGCTTGTGTTGCAAATTGGCCCACCATATATTTTTTTTAAATAAAGTTTTATTAGAACACAGCACACCCATTTGTTTACTTATTACCTAGGGCTGCTTTTGTGCTACAAGGACAGACTTGAATTGTGACAGAGAGCACAGAGCCCACAAAACCTAAAACACTTACTGTCCAGCCCTTTATAGCAGAATTTTGCTGACTCCTGAGATAATGTATATAAACTAACTAGAATAATGTCTGTCACTCAAAAAAAATACTGCTGCTATTATTATCAATGTTATTACTATCATTATTGCTTGATTCCTCTGCTTAGAAATAATTCTGAAAAATTATATCATCCAATTCGGTTTCCATCAATATTAGACCAAATGAATCCCAGATGGCTGAGTCATTCTTGCTGCCCCACTCTTTAAAAATGATTGGACCAAGAGTTTCCAAGGAATTCTTCTGCAATACATCCCAATACATATCTATCGTCATCTTTAGGAAAATATCTTGTCTCCTAGCTTTCCCTTTCACTGATTTTCCAAAGCATGTTGTATTCCCAGTTGAGACAAAGAAGTTCTATGATTCTAAGTCTCTGCTGTTTACCCAGGCAGGATCTGGTCATAGGCATCCTGGGACTCCAGGAGCTCAGCCAGTGTTGACAGGGAGAGAAGCGGGCATCAAGGAAACTGACCTCACCCTGGAGCTGGTCCAAATATACTGGCAGCAGTTCCAGGTTAGGTTGAGAAGATGTCATGATCTGAGGAGCCCAATTCAGTGAATACGGTGAAATCCTGGGAGCCCAGGCAGCAGGCAGGACCGAAAGTCAGGACAGGGAGGTGGCAATGGCATTGGCTGGAGAGCTGTCCATTCATTTCTCAAGTGTCTCCTGGGGAAACCAAGGCAAGAGAGGCTTTATCTGGATGGGGCCAAAGTGGTGAGAGTAGGAGCCGCCTGTTTGGTGAGCCTGTGACTGCCCAGGTTCACTGTAGACCATCCAGATACCAGGTCTCAGCCTAGCTCACTGGCTTAGGATGAGAGCATAGGTGAGCAGCCAGATAAGACATGTCAGAATTCCAGAGGAAAAGAGATGTGCTAGCCCCATCCTACACACCCTGACCTTTCCCCCGGTCTCTCTCAGTTGCAGAACTTCACCCACCCACAATTCTTTTTTTTTTTAATTAACTAATTTATTTTAAAGTTTGGAATGTAATTGCTTTAGAATGCTGTGTTAATTTCTGCTGTATAGCAATGTGAATCAGCTGTGTGTATACATGTATCCCCTCCCTCTTAATCCTACCTCCCACTCCTCCATCCCACCATCACAGAGCCCTGAGCTGAGCTCCCGTGCTACAAGGCAACTTCTCACTAGCTATCTGTCTTACACATGATGGTGTGTACGTGTCAATGCCGCCCTCTCAATTTCTGTCACCCTCTCCTTCCCTTACTGTGTCCGCAAGCCCTGCAAATAGGTTCATCAGTACTGTTTTTCTAGCTTCCATATGTAAGGGTTAATATACAATAACTGTTTTTCTCTTCCTGACTTCCACCCATGAGTCTTGATTGAACTTTCTGCACAAAATTTATGGAGCTCATAATTGGACTTTTGATCCCGGTGAAATTCACACAAAGTTCCACCTTCCCTCTGAAACACCTATTAAGCAATTTAGGTGATTCATTAAGCATTTAGGTCACAGGTTAAGCCTGAAAAATTATATTTTCAGCAAGTTCCCAGGTGGTATTGGGGTTTCCCTGGTGGCTCAGATGGTAAAGAATCTGCCTGCAATGCAGGAGACTTAGGTTCAATCCCCTGGGTTGGGAAGATTCCCTGAAGGAGGAAATGGCAAGCCACTCTAGTATTCTTGACTGAAGAATTCCATGGACAGGCTACAGTCCATGGGGTTGCAAAGAGCTGGACACGACTGAGCGACAAACACTTTCAGATGGTGTTGATGTAGGAGATAGGTGGACTCCAGGTTATGTGCTAAGTCATTTCAGTGGTGTCTGACTCTTTGCAATCCATGGACTATAGCCCACCAGGCTCCTCTGTCCATGGAATTCTCCATGCCCTCCTCCAGGGGTTCTTCCCAACCCAGGGATCAAACCCGCATTTCTTATTTCTCCTGCATTGGCAAGCAGCTTTACCACTAGCATTTACCACTAGCACCACCTAGGAAGCCCAAATGGCCTCCTGTTTCCATTTCATGGGTATGAAGAAGTGGGCTTCACCTTGGATACTTAAAACTGTTGCATTTTCTAAGACAAGAGATAGGTAGGCTCCAGTTAAGATATATACAATCAGCCTCCTGTTTGCCTTCTGAAATGGAAATGACAATAGCAACAGGATAAATAGCCAGTGTCTGTCTCTTGTAAACACTTTAAGGTGATAGTCATGGCAATAGTCAAGGCAATAGTCATGGCAAGGACACAGAGGGGCAAAACCCCATTTGAATAAAGGATTGAAGGATCCCCCCTCTTTTGGGACAAGGGAGACACTACACATGTGCAGAAAGGCTCCTTGTGGGTCAAAACTCAGGGGGTAATGCCAAACCAAATGACTCTTGCTCCCCCCAGAAGCCTTCACTTTGACATTCATCTTGGCTGAGAACTATGTATGCACCCCGGGAGAGGGTCCCAGGGTAGGTCAGATGTGGAAAGAGAAACCAGATAATTGGCCTGAAGGAAGACAAAGACCTGGAAGAACCAACCTACATGAATGACTTAACCACCTCCTTACTGTACTCCTCCTCACTAGAGGGGACACCCACACCCTTCACCTCTGGGTGTGCATCTTTGCCTTGCTTCTATCTTTTACTAAACAAACCATTTCTCTGAGTGCTTTCCCACCATGTCTCTAATAATAAGCTTTGTACCTGCATTTACAGTTTCTGCCTCAGTGATAAATGTATTTTTCCAGGGATAATAGCTTATAGCCTCTAACTCTTACTGGTCTGGTGGCTAGGATTCCTGGCTCTCATCCAGGCTACCCAAGTTCAATTCCTGGGCTGAGAATTAAGATCTCACTTCACACCACCACTCACTGCTGCCTCCCTGAGACCAGTGTGAGTGCTTCTGATCAAAGGACCATACTTGGAGAATAGAACTCTGGGAAACAACTTGTGTGCAAAACAGACATACAAGCTCAAACCATGATCTCCAGTTCCACTGAATCTTTATCAGAATCCTGAGTAGGTACTATTTAGCCATTTTAGAGATGAATCAAGGGAGGTACAAAGAGATAAAAATGGGTTGGCTCAAGCTGAAATTCTTAGGAGCAGTAATTCTCAACTAGAGAAGAAGTGGAGAGTGGAGGGAATGAACCAAGAGCTGCAAACAGAAATGCCTGCAGAGACCATGCAGATAGCCTTAGTGAAAGCAGTTTCCTGGGAGCTGGGAGCACGTGTAGTTGGTTTCCAGCTGTCATCATGTGAGAAGGGAGCCCCAGTGGTGCTTATCTTCCAATTTCTCAAGAGAGGTAAAAACATCCCAACTTTTAAGTTTGTCAATCAATTCTAAATTCCAAAAAAATACCATGCAATCCAGGAAATGTCCATCTGCCAGCAAAATTTGGCCAGGATGCTGCACGTTTGTACTCTCTACATAGTGATGTTTTCCAATCCTATGTGCATACATATTTCCTAGAGCCCTTTTAAAAATATAGGCTCTGATATAACAGGTCTGAGATGAACTTGAGATTTTTAATTTCTAACAAGCTCCTGGATGATGCTAAGGCTGCTGGTCCATGGAATACAAACTGAATAGCAAAGAACAGAGCTACTCAGTGTATGGTTTGTGGACAGACAGCAACAGCATTACTGGGGAGCTTGTCTGAAATGCATATTATCAGCACAACCCTAGAAATACTGAATACAAATTTCTGGGGTTGAGGCTTGGAAGTCTGTTTTTATTAAAACACATCCTACAGATGATTCTTCTGCATATTCAAGTTTGAGAAGCACTGAATAGATCAGTGGTTGTACTACTGCGGTTTGTAAAGGAATCCTTGCGATTTAAAAATACTGATGCCTACTGCCTTTTAAAATTGATTTAGAGTGGAGGTGGGCACCAGGGCTTTTAGAACTCAGTTATATTAGTCATATTGGAACTCGGTACTAATATGCAAGCAAGTTTGAAGACCTCCACCCTACGAGTTCACATCAGATTCTTCTGTGCATTTGGTCCAAACTGGAGAAATAGGAATATATGTTTTGAATAGAGAGGTGATTTCAGCTGCAGCTTGGGAATGGGAGCCACATTTTCATGAAGTCCCTTGTTCCTGCATGGCAGCCCACACGTCTGGGAGGAACTGCTGTGAGGCTATGTGGGACAGGAGCCCTGACTCTACCCCACGTGCCAAGAAGCCAACACCACTGCTGTCCCCCACCACTTCCATATTCTCCCCATAGTCAAGACCTTGCTGAAAAATGAAGCTCCATCACACTTGGCCAATTGGAGGATGACAACCAGCCAATGCCTGGAGTGGCCAATGGCCAAAGTAACTGATCCACAAATGGCCCATCTGGTCAGGAATCGAAGCCTGGCTTTGGTGCTTTGCCTGATCGTGTAGTTATAATGCAAACCACTCTATTTTCTGGTTTTATAAGCTAATCTATGGACCAGTTAAGTGTCTGAAATAGCAATATTAATCACAGTGAGAATGACTATATGACTTCATCTCCTGGGATGTTGTTCAAATGCTCTGGCCTGGACTGTCTCTAAAGACCCATTGAGCTTGGGAGAAAATGGGACTCATCTAGGGCTTCAGAACACAAAGGAAAAACTGATATCTCAGAAGGAATCCCAGAGGAAAAATGGGCCTGTTTCCAGTGGCTGAGGATGGAGCAAAAGGAGAGATAGTAAGTAGAATCATAGTGTCACCAAGCATTCAAAGAGACAGAATGGGAGCTAAAGCAGATAACCTGCAATAGAGAGGAGACGAAAAAAAGTAAGTGGGTTCTGGAGGCAGAATTTGGAAAGCATCCCAGAGGGTCATAGGATGCAGGTGGGATGCCTGTGGTGAGTTGATGGACTGGAAAGGAGATGCTGAGGACAATAAGCCTGTTTGGACAAAAGGACAATAAGCCTGTTTAGACAATATCTCTCATTACCTCCTTCTACTGATACATTTCAGTTGGTGAACAAATATTTATTGATCCCCCACTATGATCCAGGCAATGGGTTAAGTTGGATTGCACTTCTCCAGTTTCACTGATAAATAGTTTTAACTTGAATCAGCATGTTCTAAAGATTCATTCATACATTTTACAAATGTATCTCCTGAATTCCAGGTACTGTGTTTAACACTAGAGATACAATAGCAAAGAAAACATACTCAAAAATTGCTCTACTTTCATGGAGATTACAGGCTAGTGGTGGAGGCAAATTATAAATAAACAAGTGAAGTGAAAGTCACTCAGTCGTGTCTGACTCTTTGTGTCCCCATGGACTATACAGACCATGGAATTCTCCAGGCCAGAATACTGGAGTGAGTGGCCTTTCCCTTCTCCAGGTATCTTCCCAGCCCAGGGATCAAACCCAGGTCTCCCACACTGCAGGTAGATTCTTTACCAGCTGAGCCACAAGGGAAGCCCAAGAATACTGGAGTGGGTACCCTATCTCTTCCCCAGCAGATCTTCCTGACCCAGGAATTGAACTGGGGTCTCCTGCGTTGCAGGCAGATTCTTTACCAACTGAGCTATCAGGGAAGCCAAAGGAACAAATAAATATTTTTTAATACCATGAAGAAAAAGTATAGGATACTAACCAGAAAAGTTTTCTTAAAGAAAATCTTCCTTTTAGAGGCTTGGATAAGTTTCCCAGAAGAAAAAACATTTAGGTTGATGCTGAGGGGAGAATGAGAGTTAATTAAGCCAGGGCTATAATGAGACTCTGGCAAATGGAACAGAATGTACACAGGTCCAGGGTCAGGGAGTATGATGTTTTCAAAAATGGAAAGGGGGTTGGAACATAGTGAATGAGGAGAAGGAACTAGCTCTTGCCTGGACTTGGAACTTCATCCAAAAGGATACCATTTAAAGGCTTTAAACAAACAACATTTCCTGAAGAGTGAATCTGGATAAATTCTTCGAGTTGTCGATGTTGATGACCCAGCTGTCCCTGAAAAAAAAAGAATTTTGCCTGAATTCAAGTTTCCTCTTGATAAGAAGTTCTCAAAATTTCCAGGTAATGAAAGCTGTCGTTTTCCAGCAGTGCCCCTAGCTGGCAACTAAATTCAGATTTCTTAGCATCTGATCCCAGATGTTTAGGGGGCTGATGTACCGTCTGATCCTCTTACTCAAGAAATACAGCCAGGACTAAGTGACACTGCTGGGCTCACCTGAACTCTCGGCTTCACCATGGTGTAGTTAACTTTGTATTTTTAACAGGATCCCTTGGGGGTACTGTGTAGAGGAGAGATTAAAGGCTCAAGAGCAAATGCAAATCAGTGCACTCTCTGTATATTCATGTATTACAATGGCTGAAGTAGATCTGGGATATTAGTGTGTTCTCGCTGTGTGTATTTGTCTATTAGAGTGATTGAAATGTGTTCATCATCTCCTCATTCTCGTTTCTCTATATATTTGTCCACTGTAATGGTTGAATTGGATTCTTAGTATGCCCTTGAGGTAGGTAGGTAGATAGATAGATGAATAGATAGATAGGAGGGAAGGAGGGAATAGGACAAGTTAAGATAGGTAGATGGATAGATGGATATACAGATGGATAGCTATCAACACAGTAGATATCAATATAGATAGATATAGCTCTACCACTTTCTATCTAGGAGATCTTAAGCACTCCTCTTTGCCTCAGTTTCCCCATCTGGATAAGCTGGAAATAGTAACAGGTCCTAAACCAGAGGGTTATTGTGAGTCAGTATACAGAAGCCCTTAAAATATTACCTGGCATGTAGTAAGTGTGACAAGTAATGACCATTATTTCATGAATGTTATCTCATTTAATGATCATAAATATCAGAAATTGAAGGTGGTGAATACTATCCCTATTGTACAAATGAGTGTATCTCGGTTCAGAAAGATTAAAGGACGTTCCCAGGCTCCACTTCACTATGTTGCCACAACTCACCACTGCTGCACTGCCTCTTCCTTGTTCCTGCAGACGAGACTCTTTGAACCCCACAGAATACAGCAGTGGGTTGCCATTTCCTTCTCCAGGGGATCTTCCCGATCCAGGGATTGAACCCGTCTCTTAAGTCTCCTGCACTGGCAGGCGGGTACTTTACCACCAGGGAAGCCACTCGGGAAGCCCAGACCCCACGCCACACAGAACAAACATCAAGCTTGCTATAGGCACATATTGGGCTTCCTAGGTGGCACTAGCGGCAAAGAACCTGTCTGCTTATGCATGAGACTTAAGGGATGCAGTTTCGATCCCTGGGTCAGGAAGATCCTCTGGAGGAGGAAATGGCAACCTGTTCCAATATTCTTGCCTGGAGAATCCCATGGACAGAGGAGCCTGGAAGGCTGCAATTCATCACGACTGAGGGACTGAGCCGATACACGTGGGCATTGATCTTACCAAGTTAGACTTTAGACTCCTTCCCGAGTTGGCCTCTGCACCCTTTTCCATCTACCTGGTATTCCAGTGGGCCACTGTAACACTGAGTCACACAGAATTAACCCAAGAAGGAGCTGAGCATACCTCACTGGTGCTCAGCTCAAGGTAGGTCATACATTTTAGGCCCTGGTGTCAGCAGGGGGCATCAAGGACAGAGTCCCTGCCCTCTTGGAGCTTCGCCTCGAATGCAAGAGAGAGAGAAGTGAAAATGTAATATGACAGGTACTAACAAGTGCTATAAAGAAAGGTAGAGCAGGAAAAAAAATAGCACCATGAAATTCTTCAATTTCCCTTCAACTGTTGCTCTCTGTCTTAGAGCCATCATTTTTTGTGACCTGCCATCTGACATGCATGGTCTCTCCAAGTGGCCAAGACATTTCAGTGCAGACAAGAGAGTAACACTTAAAAGATCAACTCCATGGAACAGATGGATTAGTTATTTCATGCCAATTAAACCAACCATTCAACTGTCTGATCCACTGCTCGCTGATCAAGCTACAAGGAGCCTCTTACACTGGTGCAGATATCTGATTGAATGTAAAAGACGCTAATGTAGACAGACCTGAGGGTCACACAGACAATGGGGCATATATTGAGGCAAAGAAATTATACAGTGGCATCGTGGGGTGGTAGAAGAGCAAGGGGAAATTGCAGGATGACAGATTGGGGTTAAAAAAGCTTTATATGAAGAGGATAATGTTGGGGGGAGGTGTGACAAGGGTAATTATTCAATCCATTTAGACAAATGTTATTGCGGTAGTATACTTACCTTGTGCCAGGCTCTGTGTTCAGCCCTGGAAAGCAGGACAAGGAAATTTAGAAGTACAGAAGAGGGGACTTCCCCGGTGGTCCAGTGGTTAAGACTTCACCTTCAAATGCAGGGGGTGTGGGTTCAATCTCTGGTCAGGGAGCTAAGATGCCACAGCCCTCGTGGCCAAAAAAACCAAAACATAAAACAGAAACAATATTGCAGCAAATTCAATAAAGACTTTAAAGCTAAATAAGCAAAGACACATAAGATACTGCACGCATGCTAAGTCACTTCTGTCATGTCTGACTCCTTGTGACCCTTTGGACTCTAGCCCATCAGGCTCCTCTGTCCATGGGATTCTCCAGGGAAGAATACTGGAGTGGGTTGCCATGCCCTCCTCCAGGGGAACTTCCTGACCCAGGGATCGAACTCTTGTCTCTAATGCCTCCTGCATTGGCCAGGCATGTTCTTTACCACTAGCACCACCTGGAAAGCCCCATAAGCTATTATCCCTGCCTTAAATGAGCTCAAGTCTAGAGCTTGAGGCAGATTCAGAAGCAGAAAGCTGTTTGGGATTTGCAGATGTAAACTATTATACGTAGGATGGGTAAACAACAAGGTCCTACTGTATAGCACTGGGAACTATATTCAATACCCTATGATAAACCATAATGGAAAAGATCATAAAAATGCATATATATATATAAATGAATCACTTTACTGTACAGCAGAAATTAACACAACAATGTAACTCAATTATACTTCAATTTTAAAAAAAAGAGAGACAAAAAGCTGTGGTGTGAAGTCCAATGATACATAGGCAGTCATGTGGTCCTGGGTGCAACCGGAGTCTATGTTTATTTTTTTAACCACTCGATAAGAAATTGACTAGTAAGGAGATTGACTGGCACATCCTAAAACTCCCTGGGCAGTGGCATCACATGTGATAAGAACCCAGACACTGTGAAGTCGCTGATGCTGGGCCATTGTGTGGCTATCCGGCAGTGGCCATCCAGAAGGCTCTGTACTCCCACACTTTGAGTGGAGTTGGCCCAAAAGTGAACAATTCCTGCTGCATCAGTCATCTTGGCAAGGGCTGAGTCCTTGGACATGAGGATCTGAGAGGCAGGCCTAGACTGAGATGAGCCGGGAAATTTTCTGCCTTCTTTCTGTGATTATTAGTAAATTTAGGCCAATTATAAAATTATGAAAAGACCTGAATCTCTTCCAGGGGTGAGCACAAGCTTCCCCTACCCTCTGGCAGCACGAAAGGGGCTGAGGCAGAGTTACTGAGGAGGGCTCCAGGCGTGGGTGAGGGGTTTAAGCTCTTCTCTCAGCCGTCCATCAGTAGGGGCTTCTTGGGTGGCGCTAGTGGTAAAGAACCTGCCTGCCAATGCAGGAGACAAAAGAGAAGCAGGTTTGATCCCTGGATCTGGAAGATCCCCTGGAGGAGGGCATGGCAACCCACTCCAGTATTTTTGCTTGGAGAATCCCATGGACAGAGGAGCCCGGCAGGCTACAGTTCATAGGGCCACAGAGAGTCAAACACGATTGAAGAGACAGCATGTACATACATTAGTAACTCCTTTCCATGATATCAAAGCTCCAGGAAAGCCTCCTTAAAAGATACAGCCTGGACTTCCCTGGTAGTCCAGGTATTGACAGTCCCCTTGCCAATGAAGGGGGCGTGGGTTCCACCCCTGATCCAGGAAGTTTCCACATGCCACTGGGCGCTGAGACAGAGAACCGCAACTACTGAAGCCTGTGTGCCCTAGAGCCCACGCTCCACAACAAGAGAAGCCACTGCAAACAGAAATACACACACCAAAAATAGAGAAAGCCCTCATGCAGGAAGGACGACCTGGCCAAAAAATAATAATAATTAACCTTTAAAAAAAAGAGCTACAACCTGGCACTTGCCTGTCAGTCCAATGTAAGACTCCATTCTTTCAATACACAGCGAGTGGGTTCATACCCTGGTTAGGGAAGATCCCAACCTGGTTAGGTTAAGATTGTACATGCTGCACGATGCACCCAAAAAAAGAAAAAGAGTGTGTGCTAAATAAATAAATCAAAGTAGAGTATGTATTTTAAAAAACTTTAAAAAGCTATGCCTATCACAGTGTGTGTCTGGTATGTGTGTTGTGCATGCGTGCTCAGCTGTTTCTGACGCTTTGATATCCCATGGACTGTAGCCCTCTAGGCTCCTCTGTCCGTGGGATTCTCCAGGCAAGAATACTGGAGTGGGTTACCGTTTCCTCCTCCAGGGGATCTTCCCAGTCCAAGGATGGAACCCTTGTCTACTGTGTCAGCAGGCAGATTCTTTACCACTGTGCCATCTGGGAAGTTCCCCAGCTGAAACAAAAATATTAAAAAATATATGATGGAAGTGTTAGCTAGTGCCATGGTGGTAATCATTTGGGGGGATATATGTGTATCAAATTAACCCATTGGACATCTTAAGCCTACATGATGATATATGTCCCAAGAATGCTGAAAAAAATTAACCAAAGGCTTGATATCCAAACATATAGAGATTTCTCCAAAATCAATGATATAAACACTAAAACAATAGAAAACTAGGCAAATCCTATAAATAGGCAATGCACAAAAAGGAGAAATGCAAACAAAACGATGTTTAATCCTATGAATAACCAATAAAATGTAAAACAAAACAACAATGATATTTCATGGTTTTCTCCCCCACAGTGAAATAGTAAAGTTTAGGCAATATTAAGTGCCTGTGGACAAACATTTCCATACAATGTGTGAAATAGTAAAGTTCAGGCAATATTAAGTGCCTGTGGACAAACATTTCCATACAATGTTGACAGAAAATCAATCTGATAAAACCTTTCTAGAAAGTAATGCAATAGTATATTAACTTTTTTTAAAAAGAAATGCATCTGACTCAATATCAAGAGATTTGGATGGATATCCTTTGTAACCTCATGGATGCAGAGTGGTACATATAATTGGAGAGGAAGAAAATATAGATCTTCCTCAGCTTCCAAGATTTATTTTCTGATATACCCATATACGCGTGTGTTCATGCTTGCTCAGTCAGGTGTGACTCTTGGTGATTCCATGGACCACAGCCTGCCAGGCTCCTCCATCTATGGAATTTTTCAGGCAAGAATACTGGAGTGTGTTGCCATTTCCGCCTCCCGGGAATTTTCCCGACCCAGGGACTGAACCCATGTCACTTGCACCTCTTGCATTGGCAAGCAGATTCTTTACCACTGCACCACCTGGGAAGCCCCATAAACCCATAATAAGTTGAATATGGCTTCCCAGGCGGCTCAGTGGTAAAGAATCCACAGCCCATGCAGGAGACACAAGAGACTCGGGTTCCATTCCTGGTCCAGAAGATCCCCTGGAGGAGGAAATGATCACCCACATCAGTATTCTTGCCTGGAAAATTCCACAGACAGAGAAGACTGGTGGGCTATAGTCCACGGGATCACAAGGAGTTAGGCACAACTGAGCACACGAGCCACAAGTTGAAAATGCTGTAAGTCAAATATGCATTTAATACACTTAACCTACTGACCACGCGAAATTTCGGGCAGGATGAAGCACAAGCTGGAATCAAGATTACCGGGAGAAATATCAATAACCTCAGATATGCAGGTGACACCACCCTTATGGCAGAAAGCAAAGAGGAACTAAAGAGTGTCTTGGTGAAGGTGAAAGAGGAGAGTGAAAATGCTGGCTTAAAACTCAACATTTTAAAAATCTAAGATCATGAAAAGATGCTCAACATCACTCATTATCAGAGAAATGCAAATCAAAACCACAATGAGGTACCATTACACGCCAGTCAGGATGGCTGCTATCCAAAAGTCTACAAGCAATAAATGCTGGAGAGGGTGTGGAGAAAAGGGAACCCTCTTACACTGTTGGTGGGAATGCAAACTAGTACAGCCGCTATGGAAAACAGTGTGGAGATTTCTTAAAAAACTGGAAATAGAACTGCCATATGACCCAGCAATACCACTTCTAGGCATACACACTGAGGAAACCAGATCCGAAAGAGACACGTGCACCCCAATGTTCATCGCAGCACTGTTTATAATTGCCAGGACATGGAAGCAACCTAGATGCCCATCAGCAGATGAATGGATGAGGAAGCTGTGGTACATATACACCATGGAATATTACTCAGCCGTTAAAAATAATTCATTTGAATCAGTTCTAATGAGATGGGTGAAACTGGAGCCCATTATACAGAGCGAAGTAAGCCAGAAAGATAAAGACCATTACAGTATACTAACACATATATATGGAATTTAGAAAGATGGTAACGATAACCCTATATGCAAAAAAAGAAAAAGAGACTCAGATGTATAGAACAGACTTGTGGACTCCATGGGAGAACACGGGGGTGGGATGTTTCAAGAGAACAGCATCGAAACATGTATATCTAGGGTGAAACAGATCACCAGCCCAGGTTGGATGCATGAGACAAGTGCTCAGGCCTGGTGCACTGGGAAGACCCAGAGGGATGGGGTGGAGAGGGAGGTGGGAGGGGGGACCGGGATGGGGAATACATGTAAATCCATGGCTAATTCAATGTATGACAAAAACCACTGCAATGCTGTAAAGTAATTAGCCTCCAACTAATAAAAAAAAAAAAAAATCTAAGATCATGGCATCTGATCCCATCACTTCCTGGCAAATAGAAGAAGAAACAATGGAAACAGTGACAGACTTTATTTTCTTGGTCTCCAAAATTACTGCAGATGGTAACTGCAGCCATGAAATTAAATGATGCTTGCTCCTAAGAAGAAAAGCTATGACAAACCTAGACAGTGTATTAAAAAGCAGAGACATAAAAAAAAATAAATAAATAAAAAACAAAAAGCAGAGACATCACTTTACTAACAAAGGCCCATACAGTCAAAGCTATGGCTTTTCCAGTAATCATGTACAGATATGAGAGTTGAACCATGAAGAAGGTTGAGCACCGAAGAATTGATGCTTTTGGACTATGGTGTTGAAGAAGACTCTTGAGAGTCCCTTGGACTGCAAGGAGATCCAACCAGTCAATCCTAAAGGAAATCAGTCCTGGTTATTCACTGGAAGGACTGATGCTGAAGCCAAAGCTCTAATACTTTGGCCACCTGATGGGAAGAACTAACTCATTGAAAAAGACCCTGATGTTGGGAAAGATTGAAGGCAGGAGGAGATGGGAGGACAGAAGATGAGACGGTGGGATGGCATCACCAACTCAACGGACATGAGTTTGAGCAAGCTCCAGGAGATGGTGAAGGGCAGGGAAGCCTGGCGTGCTGCAGTCCATGGGGTCTCAAACAGTCAGGTACGACTGAGTGACTGAACAACTGAACATCACAGCTTAGCCTACCTTGTCTTAAACGTGCTCAGAACACTTACATTAGCCTGCAGTTGGGCAAAATCATCTAACACAGTGCCTGTGCTATAAAAGTGTTGAATATCTCATGTAATTTATTGACTACTGTACTGAAAGTGGAAAACAGAATGGTTATCTGAGTACACGATGACTTTAAGTGCACGGGTTGTTTACCTTTTGGGTCACCTGGCTGCCTGGGAGCTGCAGCCGCCACTGCCCAGCATCAGGAGAGAGCACCATGTTGCATCTGGCTAGCTCAGGAAAAGAGCAAAATTCAGAGCACAGTTTCTATTGAATGCCCATTGCCTTAATACCATCATAAGGTCTAAAAATTGTAAATCAAGCCATTGTTAAATCAGGGACTGTCTGTAAACAGCAGTAGCAGAACACTTAAATGATAGTGTGAACACTATGGAGCTGTTAAACAAAGGCAGTAAATTTATAAGTGTTTATCTGGAAATATCCTCAGCACATATTGTTAGGCGGAAAAGTAAGTTGCAGTAATATAATGTATCAACATAGAGTATGATACTATTTCTGTTCAAACAAAGTCGCACAAAGGCAAACTGTATTTTTAAAAGAAAGCACAAACCCTCATTATATATTATACATATAGATTCAAACGTAGATGACATAGACACAGCTGTGAGTATAGCTTTAGATGCTGACACAGAGGTATATGCATAATACATGCAGAATAATTGAAAGACTATACATCAGACTGATATCAAGGGCTACCTTGGGGTGGCAATTTGGGAGTGTGGGTAGAAGAATGAGAAAGGGAATTTTCACTTTGTATTTTGTATATATCTGCCTTAAATACACGCACATGCTTGTGGGTAATTATGATAAGAATGTATCTAGATAGTCTGCCACTAGAAAAAGGCATGAAGAGGCATGGGGTGGGGTAAAGAAAGAAAGGAGAGCAGAAACAAAGGAAGGAAGGGAGATAAAGGAAGATGGATGGATGAGATTTGGAAGAATTTGCGTGGAAGGGATGAAATTTTGATTTTATCCTTGAATTGGAAAGAAATCACTAGAGGCTTGTAAATAAGTAAGGGGTATTCTGAGATCTGTAAGTCATACATGGATCAAATGATTCTCAGGATACCTGGAGACAAAAAAAGATCAATCAGAAACGTGTTGGATGCCAGTCAGGATGGTTGCTATCCAAAAGTCTACAAGTAATAAATGCTGGAGAGGGTGTGGAGAAAAGGGAATCCTCTTACACTGTTGGTGGGAATGCAAACTAGTACAGCCACTATGGAGAACAGTGTGGAGATTTCTTTAAAAACTGGAATTAGAACTGCCATATGACCCAGCAATCCCACTCCTGGGCATACACACTGAGGAAACCAGATCTGAAAGAGACACGTGCACCCCAATGTTCATCGCAGCACTGTTTATAATAGCCAGGACATGGAAGCAACCTAGATGCCCATCAGCAGACGAATGGATAAGGAAGCTGTGGTACATATACACCATGGAATATTACTCAGCCATTAAAAAGAATTCATTTGAATCAGTTCTAATGAGATGGATGAAACTGGAGCCCATTATATAGAGCGAAGTAAGCCAGAAAGATAAAGACCATTACAGTATACTAACACATATATATGGAATTTAGAAAGATAGTAATGATAACCCTATATGCAAAACAGAAAAAGAGACACAGATATACAGAACAGAATTTTGGACTCTGTGGGAGAAGGCGAGGGTGGGATGTTTCAAGAGAACAGCATTGAAACATGTATATTATCAAGGGTGAAACCATCCACCAGCCCAGGTTGGATGCATGAGACAAGTGCTTGGGCCTGGTGCACTGGGAAGACCCAGAGGAATCGGGTGGAGAGGGAGGTAGAAGGAGGGATCGGGATGGGGAATACATGTAAATCCATGGCTGATTCATGTCAATGTATGACAAAACCCACTACAATATTGTAAAGTAATTAGCCTCCAACTAATAAAAATAAATGGAAAAAGAAAAAAAAGAAAGAAACGTGTTGGAACCATTCAAAAAGACACATGCACCCTGATGTTCATTGCAGCACTATTCACAATAGCCAATATATGGAACAACCATCTATAGAGGAATGGATAAAGAAGATGTGGTACATATATACAATGGAATATTATTCAACTATATAAAAGGAACAATACTGGGTTATTTTCACAGATGTGGATGGACCTAGAGTCTGCCATACAGAGTGAAGTAAGTCAGAAAGAGAAAAATGTAGAAATTAAGGAAAATGGTACAGATGAACCTATTTGCAGGGCAAGAATGGAGACGCAGGTGAAAAGAGCAGATGTGTGGGCCCGGGTCGGGGAGGAGATGCTGCTGCTGCTGCTAAGTCACGTCAGTCGTGTCCAACTCTTTGAGACCCCATAGATGGTTCCCCATGAGGCTCCCGTCCAGGGGAGGGGAGATGGGATGAATTGGCAGATTGGGACTGAGGTATGTGCACTGCCATGGGTAAAACAGCTAGTGGCAACCTACAGTACAGCATAGGGAGTTCAGCTGGGTGCTCTGTGGTGACTGAGATGGGTGGGATGGGGCAGGAAGGGAGATCCAAGAGGGAGGGAATATAGGTATACCTATAGCTGATGTCCTTTGTTGTGCATTATGCTAAGTCGCTTCAGTTGTGTCCGACTCTGCACAAGTGTGTGTGTGTGTGTGTGTGTGTGTGTGTTAGTCACACAGTCCTTGCAAAGAAGCTATATCCTAATATAAAAATTAAATTCTTAAAAAAATGACGAAGGCCTGAACTAGGGTAGTGATCCAAGAAATCTTCTTGGAAAAAGGTTAGATTTCCAGGTGGGGCAGTTTAAAAACTTCCAATGAAGATGGGGCACAGAGCTGTGGAATGGTAGAAGCAAACTTCAGTTCAGCACATTCTGATGCAAAAGTCTCTTCTCTTTGCATCTATGCTGGACAAAGACTTTGTTATTGTTTTCACCACTTCCTCACTATTTTGCCTAGAAGGCCCAGAAAGACTTACTGAATACTGAACAGTCACACAGCTAGCATCCTCTGATTTTAAATTCTGTGTTCTTTTAAGATATCTTTGGACTGAATCAGCTTCTTTCTCATAATTCCCTGTGAGCTGTTCACTTTCACTTCCATTTTCACCGGAAGAAACTCAGGCTGAGAAACTCATTTGAGAAAATGTTCATTGTTAGTAGTAAGGGCACAATGGCAAAAAAAGAAAATTAAATTTTCAGTCAGTTGTTTAAATGTATTACTTTTAGTTGTAAAGTTTTATTCACTAGAAATAACTTTATTTTGCAATAAATGTTTCTAAGAAACTTTGCTAGTAGTGGTTCAGTGGCTAACACTCTGCACTCCCAATGCAGATGGCCTGGGTTTAATCCCTGGTCAGGGAACTAGATCCCACACTCTGCAACTAAGAATTCACTTGCTGCAGCTAAATATCCTGCATATCACAGCTAAGATCAAAGATCCACATGCCACAAATAAGCTGGGGCATGCTCAAATAAATAAATAAAATAAACATTAAAAAATTAAATACAATAAGTATTTCTAATTTTTTTTAAAAGAAAAGATTGTTCAATTATTGTCTGGAGGGACTAGATTCACAACTAGGTCACTCAATGTAAAAGATCATGTGCTTCCTATGTTGCCCATGAATCAACCTTTGTAGCCTGCTACTATAACAGAATCATTATCTGAGATAATAATAGCACTTATGTGCCATTTATTCAGTGAGGAATTGTGGTGGATGTTCTTCTAAGTACCTAGCCAGTCCATGCCTCCCTCTCTAAGAACTGTGCTTACCACACAGCCCTGATCTCAGAGTCCTATCTATGCCATGAGCTTCCAGCTCCTTATGAGTGAGTGAAAGTCGCGTCCAGCTCTTTGCGATGCCATGGACTATACAGTCCATGGAATTCTCCAGGCCAGAATATTCAAGTGGGCTGCCATTCCCTTCTCCCGGCAATCTTCCTGACCCAGAGATGGAACCTAGGTCTCCCACATTGCAGGCAGGTTCTTTACCAACTGAGACTCCAGGGAAGCCCGTTCCTTAAATGGGGCTTCCAGTTCCTTACACTATAGCTAATCAAGCTTTCTCTAATAGTTCTATAATAGTATTTTGCATCTCCTAACCCCAATCTCCCACTCCATTCCTCCCCCAGCCCTCTTCCCTTTAGCAACCACAAGTTTGTTCTTATATCTGTGAGTCTGTTTCTATTTCATAGATATGTACATTTGTGTTGTGTTTTAAATTCTGTATACAAGTGATATCATATGGTGTTTGTCTTTCTCTTCTTGACTTACTTTGGTTAGTATGATAACCATACTAAGCATGGATACAGCTTGTATCCATGGTGTTACAAATGGCATTATTCTGTTCTTTTTTATGGCTGAGTAAAGCTTGCCCTATTTTTAATACCCAAGTTTGGAAAGTAACTTCAAGAATACATCCAGTGGAAAGTGAGATGGTTTGAGAACCTCTTTCTTTACTTCTTTTTCACGGATCTTGGTTTTAATGTGAATTTTGAAAAGGGAAAGAACATCTCCATTCTTTGTTCGATTTCATTTCTCTCCAGCTATGGGGATGGGGACAGTCAAGGACAGGGTTCCCTTGGTTCCTGAGATTCCTGCAACAGCTGGAGCTCTCTCAGGACCCACTGACAAGGCTCAGAGCACTAGCTCCATCAGATCCCTTGGACTGACAGCTTGGGAAATCTTGGGACTTTATTTACCGAGGGTGATCAAACTCAAAAGGTTCTCTCCAAGTGCCAGTCTCCCTCAGCAAGTTAAGCCAAATGTATTCAACAGAGGGCTTGACAGAATATACTGGCCTGAATTACTGTGAACAAATTACCCGAGGCTGTTGTACACTCCATCATCTATCCACGCCATACTCTGGGAACTCGATTTTGTGTTTGGGAGATAGTGAGGGCATGACTTTGCATAACAAAGGCAGAGCAGGGTGCCGCCTGCCCTGTCTGAGCTGCTAACTTCCGTGAATCATTCATTAGCAGGGTTGGTGCATCTGAGAGGGAGAAACACCGAACCTGATTAGAAGGAGAATTTATCACCCTGCCTGGAACAGTAAACAAAACACAGGAGCTGTCCATCACACTGGGCTCTGGCGCCGCCTCGGCAGCCAACATCTGCTCCACTGCCTGAGCGTTCACCCCAGGAACGGAAGAGCAAGCGGGACATAAAGCACTTTTTCCAAATGGACCAGAGGTGCCTAGGGTGCTGTGAGTTCCAGAGCAGCAAGGTAGTCTTTAGGAAAGAGGCTGTGTTAGTGTTACCGATCCACCCAGGCTCCTCTGCCCTCCTATAAATGCCCGTCCTCGTGGGAGGGCTGTGCATCCTCATTCCAAAGACGTCAGCCTTTATCATATGACTAACTTGGGCCGCTGAAATGTAAGAAGTGATTCTTCCAAACGCAAGCTTTAAGAGACCGTGTGGTTTGCCATTTTGCTTTTCCCTTAGCCATGCGTGCCACACGGACCGACTCCAACAGGAGCTGCTCCGTCAGCCTGACTCTGGATGAAGATGCAAGACTGCAGCCAGCAGTGACGGACATACAACAAGAGCCAGAAATAAACACTTGTGGTTATAAGTCACTGAGATTTGGGATCATTTATTACTGTAGCATCTTCTAGCCCAGCCTGACTGAAAACATCTATCCAATTTCCCTCCCATACATCTGCTTTGTGTTGCACTCTGTTATAAATGGCACCAAAGTGGTGCCACTGTTTTATAAGTTTTGGTGAAACAGATCCTCTAGTTTTTATAATAAGTACAGGTGTCTCTGGGCTTCCCCGGTGGCTCAGCTGTAAAGAATCCGTCTCTGTGATGCAGAAGACACAGGAGACACGGGTTTGATCCCTGGGTCGGGAAGATCCCCTGGAGGAGGGTGTGGTAACTCACTCCAGTATTCTTGCCTGGAGAATCCCATGGACAGAGGAACATGGAAGGCTACAGTCAACAGGGGCACAGAGAGTCAGACACAACCTAAGTGACTAAGCACACACAATTGGTGCACAGGGCTACACAAGGACAAAACCTGGAGAATTCAAAAAAGAAAAATCCTAAAAAAAAAAAAAAGAAAAATCCTTAACTGTAATCACCACTTCTAGATACTGGGTCAAGTTTATCATAGCTGACTTATGTTTCCAACAATTGAATGACTTTCAAAGAAGGTTTTTTTCATTTTTGTTTAGTCAGTAAGTCATGTCTGACTCTTTTGTGACTCCATGGGCGGTAGCCAACCAGGCTCCTCTGTCCACAGGATTTGGCAGGCAAGGATACTAGAGTGGGTTGCCATTTCCTTCTGCAGGGGATCTTCCGACCCAGGGATCAAACCTGAATCTCCTGCATTGGCAGGCGGATTCTTTACAGCTGAGCCACCAGGGAAGCCCATTTAGGAAAGTCATCCCTAACTAAAGTTTATATTACATGTTTACTAACATTTCTTTCACATCATGTTATGTTTACTTTTCCCATTTAATTTCTTAATCTATTGGAGATTTTGTGTGTGTGTGTGTGTGTGTAGTGTTAAATGGGAATTTAAACTTTGTTCCCAAATAGTTAACCAATTGCTTCAGAGAAATTTACTGAAAATGTATCATCTTTTTACTTATTTAAAATGCCAATAAACCTATATAATAAACAGTTATTTGTGCCGAAATCTATGTCTTTCTTTTCTGTTCTGTTTCAAAGATCTTTTGGTCTTTATGTGAATGACACAGTTCCAATAGATTATGTCTTTATAACATGTTTAAATACCTACATGTATCACATTGTATTTCTTTTTCAAAATATTCTTTCCTATGATCTTATGTCTTCTAAGAAACGAGTTGTTATTTTGTCATCCTCCTTGCTTTTAAAAACTATTTTGGTATTTGTACTGGGATATCCTTAAACTTCAATTAACTTCAGGAAATCAGAAATCTTTACAAAGTTCCATCTTCTCTCCAAAAACTTGATAGGTCTCTTCATTATTTGGCTCTCTTTATTTTTAAGTCTTTTTTCACATCCCATAGCCAAGTTAATTTTTCATAAGAATGCTACTGTTCTATTTTAAGTTTAAACCTAGACATTTTATTTTTAGATCTTCATATGCATGGCACCTTTTGATCCATTCAATTTTCTCACTTTCTAAAGGCGTATTTAAATTTGCTAATTTTGTATTATTTCTCTTGTATTTGACCACATTACTGAGCTTTCATTTTAATCCCAATAGGTTTTAAATTGATTTTCTTGGGTTTTCAAGGTAGACTTTTGTATCATTTAAATTAGTAAACTGTTTAAATTAGTTTATCTTAGTAAATTTAAATTGTTCTGCCTTTCCACTATATAGACTGATACTTTCTCTTTTCTTGTTTTATTAAGTTGGCAAGAAGCTCTGGAGCAGTGTATAGTATGTTTTTCTACAACTGAATTATTTTTTTAAAACACATTGTAAAATTTTCAAAAATGCATTGTAAATGTAGAGTCCATTGGAAAAAAAGATAATTGTGGATCTAGAGAGTTTAAGGTTTACAATTTTTTTTTGTCTTGCAAGAATTTAAAGTGTAATGCTTTGTATTTTTGTAATTATAAGCTAAAAATGCCAACTCAAAGTTGACAAAACCAGACCTAAACATTTCCTTATTTGTTCTCCATTCTATATACTCAGCTATTTCTTGTTCTCCCCTATCATCCATGACCTTGACTTTGAAGTTTTGACTGATATTCAACAACCAAACAAAATAGTGCAATATAAAGGAACAGTCCATCTTTAAAGCAAAGCAAGCGTGTGTCTCTGGCCTAAACAATAGCTTTTTTCTCTGTGTATGTACAGTAAGTCCCCTACATACAAACACTTTCTAAGATGCAAACATGCGTTCACATGTCTGATCACATAAATTAGTTCATGCATCTAGCATACATTGACATGTGTGGTTGAGCTTTTGTATACTTTACTATACAGACTGTATGTTATGTTCAGTCACTCAGTCATGTCCAACTCTTTGCCACCCCATGGACTGCAGCATGCCGGGCTGTCCTCCACCATCTCCCAGAGCTTGCTCAAACTCATGCCCATTGAGTTGGTGATGCCATCCAGCCATCTCGTCCTCTGTTGCCCCCTTCTCCTCCTGCCTTCAATCTTTCCTAGCATCAAGGTACAATAATACAAGCCCAGCATGTTTGGAAGCAAGTATAAAAGAAGTGGTGATGTAGCTGGTACTGCTAAGAAGTGCCAGCTGCTGTACTATACTACTGTACTTTTCAAGGTAACGTACTGTAAGACTAAAAATGTTATCTACCTAAAGAAACAAAAGACCTATACATAGAAAACTATAAAACACTGATGAAAGAAATCAAAGAGGACACAAACAGATGGAAAAACATACCGCGTTCACGGATTGGAAGAATCAATATTGTCAAAATGGCTATTCTACCCAAAGCAATCTATAGATTCAATGCAATCCCTATCAAGCTACCAACGGTATTTTTCACAGAACTAGAACAAATAATTTCACAATTTGTATGGAAATATTTTTTGTGTTTGTTTTTAGGTACTATTTGTGTGAAAAGTATTATAAACTTATACATTATAGTAGTATATAGCTATGTAGCTGACAGTGTTAGTTGGATACTTAGGCTAACTTCAGTGGACTTATGAACAAATTGGAATTAACAACCACACTGTTGGAATGGAGCTCATTAATATGTAAGAGACTTACTGTATTGAAAATGGAGATTTTGTTATAACTTTAGTGGTACATGGTACAAACTGTGTTCCCTAATTAACTAGTCATGTTTTATCTAATCCTTCTTTTGAAAATTTATTCTTTTGTGGAAATGCCTGTAATAGTGATAACGCTACCATTCTTGTCTTGCCCCTGACTGCAGTGGAAGAGTCTCTACCATCTTACTTTATACTGTTAAGTACAGTGTTGGTAATATCTGTTTTAATATGGCCAATGGTTAACAACTTCAGGTATAATCTCATCTGTCTACTCTCTAAATATGACAAAGACACTAAAGATGAATATTTACAGCAAAAATAAGTGAATAAAACTGACAGAATTTTTAATGTGTAAATCTGGGGAGAATTTAACTCAGTTACAGGGTAAATGGATCTATGGGCAGAAGTGTGTTAGTCAGTCAGTTGTGTCCAACTCTTTGTGACTCCCTGGACTGTAGCCTGCCAGGCTCCTCTGTCCATAGAATGCTCCAGACAAGAATATTGGAGTAGATAGTCATTCCCTTCTCCAGGGGATCTTCCCAACCCAGGGATTGGACCCACAGCTCTTGCACTGGCAGGTAGATTCTTTACCATCTGAGCCACTGGGGAAGCCCAAATGGATCTAAATGAAAAAAAATTAAGACCTGCTTGGGTTTCTGTTTATGTTGATTCATGAAAGCCAAGGGCACCAGAAGAAAGCAAGACTTTTCAACAGTCCAACACTTCCCCTGGCTCAGATATGAGGTGGCTGTAACCACAGAGAACTGGTCAACCCTCCTTCAAGGACTGCCCAACACATGCCCACATTCAGTCTGAGAAAGAATGGAAGTGGATGGAACTTGTGGAGGTGCTGTCTCCATGAGAAAAGCACCAGGGGTGAAGTAGTAAGAGTCTGATAGCAACACATGAGAGCAATTGCTGCTTCACACGTAGTATTTCAGTTCGGAGGTGTGTGGAAGCTGGCAGTGGGTTTAGTAAGAAGCAGTCCCTTCAGAGGACAGGGCTTCATGAGGAAAGGAACTGAATACAAACAGGATTTGACAGGAGATCTGCATCCTGCCTTTTGTTGGAAGTTTGGCAAGATCTTACCAGTTCCAATCCATCATCCTCCCTGACTTGGGCTTCTTCAGTGGTTCCCTGAGGGTCTCGCCGCACCTTCCCTTGCCATCTCCTCCAGTCTATCTTGCAAACAGAAGCCACAGAGATGCCTTTATGAAGAAAGTCAGAAAGACCTTGTATATTTGTTAATATAAAAATATTGAATATTAAACATGTATGTGGAATCTAGAAAACTGGTATAAATGATTTTATTCAGTTCAGTTCAGTTCAGTCACTCAGTCGTGTCTGACTCTTTGTGACCCCATGAATCGCAGCATGCCAGGCCTCCCTGTCCATCCCAACTCCCAGAGTTTACTCAAACTCACGCCCATCGAGTCAGTAATGCCATCCAGCCATCTCATCCTCTGTCATCCCCTCCTCCTCCTGCCCCCAATCCCTCCCAGCATCAGGGTCTTTTCCAAAGAGTCAACTCTTCTCATGAGGTGGCCAAAGTACTGGAGTTTCAGCTTCAGCATCAGTCCTTCCAATGAATACCCAGGACTGATCTCCTTTAGGATGGACAGGTTGGATCTCCTTGCAGTCCAAGGGACTCTCAAGAGCCTTCTCAAACACCACAGTTCAAAAGCATCAATTCTTCGGCGCTCAGCTTTCTTCACAGTCCAACTCTCACATCCATACATGACCACTGGAAAAACCATAGCTTTGACTAGATGGACCTTTGTTGGCAAAGTATGTCTCTGCTTTTTAATATGCTATCTAGGTTGGTCATAACTTTCCTTCCAAGGAGTAAGCGTCTTTTAATTTCATGGCTGCAATCACCATCTGCAGTGATTTTGGAGACCAAAAAAATAAAGTCTGACACTGTTTCCACTGTCTCCCCATCTATTTCCCATGAGGTGATGGGACCAGATGCCATGATCTTAGTCTTCTGAATGTTAAGCTTTAAGCCAACTTCTTAACTCTCCTCTTTCACTTTCATCAAGAGGCTTTTTAGTTCCTCTTCACTTTCTGCCATAAGGGTGGTGTCATCTGCATATCTGAGGTTATTTATAGTTCTCCCGGCAATCTTGATTCCAGCTTGTAATTCTTCCAGCCCAGCGTTTCTCATGATGTACTCTGCATATAAGTTAAATAAGCAGGGTGACAATATACAGCCTTGACGTACTCCTTTTCCTATTTGGAACCAGTCTGTTGTTCCATGTACAGTTCTAACTGTTGCTTCCTGACCTATATACAGGTTTCTCAAGAGGCAGGTCAGGTGGTCTAGTATTCCCATCTCTTTCAGAATTTTCCACAGTTTATTGTGATCCACACAGTCGAAGGCTTTGGCGTAGTCAATAAAGCAGAAATAGATGTTTTTCTGGAACTCTCTTGCTTTTTCGATGATCCAGTGGATGTTGGCAATTTGATCTCTGGTTCCTCTGTCTTTTCTAAAACCAGCTTGAACATCTCTAAGTTTTTGGTTCACGTATTGCTGAAGCCTGGCTTGGAGAATCTTGAGCATTACTTTACTAGCGTGAGAGATGAGTGCAATTGTGCGGTAGTTTAAGCATTCTTTGGGATTGCCTTTCTTAGGGATTGGAATGAAAAACTGACCTTTTCCAGTCCTATGGCCACTGCTGAATTCTCCAAATTTGCTGGCATATTGAGTGCAGCACTTTCACAGCATCATCTTTCAGGATTTGAAATAGCTCAACTGGAATTCCATCACATCCACTAGCTTTGTTCATAGTGATGCTTTCTTTTTTTTTTTTTGAATTCTGAATATTATCGTGATTTAATGTAAAATATCAAGAACTGTTCCATCTAAAAAAAGTAACATACTATGTCTCATACAAAGTGCCATACAAAGGCAATTTTAATTTGCTAAAACAAAAGAAAAACAAGAAACAGAACAACCTTTTTCTTACTGCTACATCTACCATCTTAAAAAAAATGATACCGAGAATTTACATAACCTATTTCCAGGTGTTATTTAAACAAAAGCATACGTGTAAGTATTCTTGAGTAAGAAAAACCAGTCGCAAACAAGTAAAACTAGAATCCATACTCCTAATTTTGGCTATAAATTTTAAATCATGTTTTATCTCTCAGTCCTGAAAATGTTATCTTTACTGAAACTTCACTGTATAATAGAAACAAGACACAGAAATCCATTGAGCCTCTGCTGAAACATTTAGACTTTACTCCTGATGCAAATTACCTGCAAAAAACTAACTGCTTATACAGAATGTTTGAAGCTACGTCGATGATTTAAAAACAAGCACACAACCAATGTCAAAGCAAAGAATCTTTCTTTTTCAGGAGAAACGTCTTATGTGAAACTCTCCTCTTGAAACAAGTTTGATGTCAATTCTGGGTGAACCAGGATGGCCGCTTCCTCTCCCGTTCAATGATCCTCTTGCCTTGATCCTGCTCGGAGGGTGTCTCCCCTGAATACAGCACCACAGTCTCCACAGTAGGAGCCTTGAAAGGGCCCCCCTCTTGCTTCCCTATCTGTCTTCGGATTTCTGCTGTCTCCTTGCACACCTTCTCATAGCAGTAGCCACAGAGGACATGTTTCTGTTTCAGGTGACCACATTCAGGACAAAAGTCTATGTTGTTCTTGACTTTAATAAGCTTATGAGGGTTTCTTCTCCTACACCGGTTCACTTCAATGCTGCGCCTGTTTTTAGGAGCTGCCATCCAAAATATACTATACAGAAGGCTGCAAGTCTCCGTACTTCCACTGGTATCATTTGCTGGTTCTGAAAATATAGCTGGACCTTGGACTGCTAACGCTGGTCCCCATGGAGGACTGGGAAAACCTGGTCGGCTCTGCAGAAGTTTCCGCTGCAGCTGCTTCCAACAGTTCCAGAGAAGTCCTCGGGCTGCGGGCAACGGCGGAACCAGCAGCACCAGCATGGTGGGCGCCATGTTGCTCGGGCGAAAGCCCATAGTGATGCTTTCTAAGGCCCACTTGACTTCACATTTCAGGATGTCTGGCTCTAGGTCAGTGATCACACCATTGTGATTATCTGGGTCATGAAGATCTTTTTTGTATAGTTCTTCTGTGTATTCTTGCCACCTCTTCTTAATATCTTCTGCTTCTGTTGGGTCCATACCATTTCTGTCCTTTATCGAACCCATCTTTGTCTGAAATGTTCCCTTGATATCTCTAATTTTCTTGAAGAGATCTCTACTCTTTCCCATTCTGTTGTTTTCCTCTATTTCTTTGCATTGATCACTGAGAAAGGCTTTCTTATCTCTCCTGGCTATTCTTTGGAACTCTGAATTCAAATGGGAATATCTTTCCTTTTCTCCTTTACTTTTCACTTCTCTTCTTCTCACAGCTATTTGTAAGGCCAACTCAAAAAACCATTTTGCCTTTTTGCATTTCTTTTCCATGGGGATAGTCTTGATCCCTGTCTCCTGTACAATGTCACGAACCTCCGTCCATAGTTCATCAGGCTCTCTGTCTATCAGATCTAGGCCCTTAAATCTATTTCTCACTTCCACTGTATAGTCATAAGGGATTTGATTTAGGTCATACCTGAATAGTCTAGTGATTTTCCCTACTTTCTTCAGTTTAAGTCTGAATTTGGCACAAGGTGTTCATGATCTGAGCCACAGTCAGCTCCTGGTCTTGTTTTTGCTGACTGTATAGAGCTTCTCCATCTTTGGCTGCAAATATATAATCAATCTGATTTCGGTGTTGACTGTCTGGTAATGTGCATGTGTAGAGTCTTCTCTTGTGTTGTTGGAAGAGGGTGTTTGCTATGACCAGTGCATTCTCTTGGCAAAACTCTATTAGCCTTTGCCCTGCTTCATTCTGTACTCCAAGGCCAAATTTGCCTGTTACTCCAGGTGTTTCTTGACTTCCTACTTTTGCATTCCAGTCCCCTATAATGAAAAGGACATCTTTGGGGGGTGTTACTTCTAAAAGGTCTTGGAGGTCTTCACAGAACCATTCGACTTCGGCTTCTTCAGTGTTACTCGTTGGGGCATAGGCTTGGATTACCATGATATTGAATGGTTTGCCTTGGAAATGAACAAAGACCATTCTGTCGTTTTTGAAATTGCATCCAAGTACTGCATTTCAGACTCTTTTGTTGACCATGATGGCTACTCCATTTCTTCTAAGAGATCCCTGCCCACAGTAGTAGATATAATGGTCATCTGAGTTAAATTCATCCATTCCAGTCCATTTTAGTTTGCTGATTCCTAGAATGTCAACATTCACTCTTGCCATCTCCTGTTTGACCACTTCCAATTTGCCTTGATTCATGGACCTAACATTCCAGGTTCCTATGTGATATTGCTCTTTACAGCATCAGACCTTGCTTCTATCACCAGTCACATCCACAACTGGGTATTGTTTTTGTCTTGGCTCCATTCCTTCACTCTTTCTGGAGTTATTTCTCCATTGATCTCCATTATCTTATTAGCAAAGCAGAAATAAAGGCACAGACATAGAAGACAAACATATGGATTCCAAGAAGGGCCCGGTAAGGAGAGACAGATTGGAAGATTGGGACTGACATATATACATTATTATGTATAAAATAGATAAGTAATGAGAATCCGCTGTATAGCATAGGGAACTCTGCTCAGAGCTCTGTGGTGATCTAAATGGAAAAGTTTGTTAGTCACTCATTCATGTCCAATTCTTTGCGACACCATGGACAGGAGCCCTCCAGGCTCCTCTGTGCATGGAATTCTCCCGGAAAGAATACTGGAGTGGGAATCCATTTCCTTCTCCGAAGGGAAGATCCCTGAATTTCCCGACCCAGGGATCAAACCCGGGTCTCCTGCATTGCAGGCAGATTCTTTACCATCTGTGCCACCAAGAAATCTTGACCTAAATGGGAAGTGGGGATATGGGTACATGTATAGCTAATTCACTTTGCTGTACAGTAGAGGCTAACAAAACATTGTAAAACAGCTGTACTCCAATAAAAATTGGTTTTAACTTTTTTTTAAGTGTAAGTTGGATCATGTCCCTTCTGCTCAAAATGCTGTAGATGGTTCTCATCTTACTTCTATAAAAAATTCAGACTCCTAACCATTGTCTCAGAGCCCTAATAGTCAAACCCTATCCACCTATGTGTCTGAGTTCCCATCCTAACCACTCTCCCCTCTCATACACTGCTTCAACCAAGCACACCTCTTGCCTTTCTTCAAACTCTCCAGCAAGCCCATTTCCAGCTCAAGTCATTTGTACTTACGGTTCCTTCTCCCCCGGGATATCTGCCTGGGCTGTTTGTTCAGTTCATTTGGGTTTCTGTGCAAATGCCAACAACTTGGGGAAGGGCAGTTTACCTCTCCTCCACTCTTTTCCTTGAGACCACTCTGCTTCTCTTCCACAGCATATTTGTTAATGATTTTCCTCCCCCCACTAGGAAATAAGTTCCACACGAGTGAGAGCTGTTTCTTTTGTTTGCTGATATAACTGCAGTGTCTAGAAGAGTAATTGGTGCAGAGTAGGTGCTCAATAAATATTTGGTGGATGGATGGATGAAGAAAGGATGGGTAGATGGGTGAAGGGTTGGAGGGGATTTAGATATGTAAGGGTAAACAGTGAAAATAAGAGCTTTTAATGTGGCGTTTTTATGAACTCTTGAGCCTGGAAAGATTTCTTCTTTTTCAAGAATGAGAAAAGGAAAAGGGAACACGAGGGACACTTAAAAAAAAAATACTGCCAGCCTAATACCCTGCCTTTGTAGGTAATGGTTTTCATATAGTTTTTATGCTCATAGAATTCTTTCTTTATCCTTTAAAAAAAAAATAAAAGATAGCTCAGAGTTCTTTTTTTTTTTTTTTAATTTGCCCACAACTAGCTGGAACCTGGACATCAGTGGGTTTGGTTCTTTCTTCTGTTCAGGGGGGCTGTTTTCAATTTTGTCTTTGATTATTATATAACATTTATTCTCTCGCTTTCTCCCAAGGACCAATTCTTTATGTCGTGAATCTCCACCCTATAAGTCGTAACAGTCTTTCTCATGGCTTTCCTTGCCTTTTCTTGTATTTTGCCTTCTAGAGCTTCCTAAGTTTTGTGTCCTATCGCACAGATTTAGTTTTCTAATGTCATTTAAAAGTCTACTCTGTCATTACTGGTTTTCTTGTATTTTCTCTTTATCTCAGCCTAAAATTTCATCACAGACTGCTGTGATATCATCCTATCTTTCTACTTTCACTTCAGAGAGAGTGGAAAGTACATGTTATCTAAAATGTGCTTCCTTTTTTTTCTAAAAATATCTTCTTTTGAATCCTATATTTTTTTCCTCTTTTATGTTGAAATATCTTCCCATGAGTCTCAAGTTGTTTCTTTTTCTTATTTTTTAGACTTGATGGAAGATATTTTGATCCTTGCCTAATATTTCTGAAAGATTGTGTGAGCCATTTCCTTAAGTTCTCTCCTGTCCATCTGGATGCTTCAATAGCATCATGATTTTTTTTTCATTATCTGTTACAGGATCTAACAGACTGTACAGATTGGATGAGAATCTGGGTGCTACAGAGGGTCTCTGTATTTTGTATTTGGTAAGGCTATTGAGCTGGGCACCAGCTATCTTTTTTATAGTCTATGAATCTTGACCTCTTCTTCAAGTAGGCACAGTGATTCCATTGACCTTCCCAGTTATGCTGCCACCTCGATTGGGGAAATCATACTACGTCACGGAAAAGTTTTGTGTCTTCTAGCTTCCCAATGCATGTTACTATCTTTGACCATGGAAGCAGCAGCTTCTTGACTGATAAATGAAATTCATACATAGTTTTCCCTTGACATACCATGATTTATCCTTCCTTTGACAGCTCTTCTCCACATTTAAAGAGGAGTGCCATGTCCTTCTAACTTTCCAAGTCTCTTGTTATGACTTTTACTGACTTTCTGTAATAGTCAGGCTTCCCTAGAGAAACAGAACTTATAGGATACATATAGATATGTAAGAGATTTAGCGTATGGGAATTGGTTCACATCATTATGAAGGCTGAGAAGTTCCACGATATAGTGTCTGAAAACTGGAGAACTAGGAACACTGGCGGTGGAATTCAGAGTCCTAAGACCTAGAACAGGGGAGCTGCTAGGGTAAGTCCCAAAGTCTGAAAGAACCAGCTCTGATGGCTGAGGGCAGAAGATGGATGTTCCAGCTCAAGAAAAGAGAGAAAGGATTCATCCTTCCTCTGCCTTTTGCTCTATTTGGAATATCAGCAAATTGGGTGATGCCCACCCATACTGGTGAGAACAGACCTTCTTTATTCAGTGTACAGTTTTCAAATGCTAATTTCTTCCAGTGACCCTCACAAACACATCCAGAAATAACATTTAACCAGCGACCCAGGCATCTCATTGCCCAGTCTAGGTGACATGTAAAATTAACTGGCACACATTCTTTAACCTAGTCCTAACTTCTTTAACTCTAGGAGAATTTCTTGAAGTTCATAGCGTGTATTTGCATCTTCCTTAACTTTCCTTCATACTCCTCTTTGTGTCCTCCTTGGGTCATTTTTGGCAAAACCTTGAACACTGAAAGAAAGAGAGAGGAGCTGGACCACCGTTTCTGGGTCTTCATAATTCCATGCCTGTGACTTAGTAGAAAATTAATAAATCCTTGATTGGATGTACTGGTAGATGTAGAGGACCCAAGAGATTGGGTGATTTTCCTAAATTCTCACAGATCATCTGTGATTCTGATCCCTTTCATAAGGTTCTTGTTTAGATTTTATTCATGCCTCAAAGCCTGGATTAAATACGTTTTTTTTTTTTTTTAAACCCGGTAAAGCTTTTTCTGTTCCCCAAGGTCAAAAGTAGTTTTTCCCACACTGAGCTCCCAGAGTACCTTTCTCTGCATCTCTTTTACTACTTTGATTTTTGTGTTATAGTTATTTATGGACCTTTCTTACATCACCTATACCTATACAAAATAAAAATACTTCCTCTTTAGATGGAGTGGACTTTGATACACTCTAGCATCTTTACAGGGCTTAAGACTGGAAAAGGAGAAGCAAGTTTGAATTAAGTCAGCCCATACAATTGCCTTGCAACTTTCCCAAACATATCCTGGAAATTCCAGCCATCTCATGAGCAACAGGACACATCTGAACTATTGATCTAAAACAAGGATTGGCAAGTTTTTTCTACAATAGACCAGATAGTAAATATTTAAGGTTTGCAGTCATTAGAGTATCTGTCACAACCACTCAAGTCTTTTGTAATAGCAGAAAAGCAGGCATAGACAATATGCAAATGAATGGGTGTGGTCATATTCCAATAAAACTTTATTTACAAAAACAGGCAGTGGCCCTTGGGCCATAGTTTGCCAACCCCTGTTCCAGATCATGGACTTCTCCACCAAGAAAATGGAAAATAGGCAGGGTTTTTTCTTCTATGAACATTCACTTGGCAGGCCAGTTGACCACTGTGGACAGAGGCAAGGTTTCCCCTACAACCAACCAAGCATCACATCTGCACTTGTGTAGTGGCCGTCACCAACCTACAGCAGAATGGGTTGAAAGTTTGCCAGAGTTTACTGAGAGTCTGGGGTTTCAATGGGGTTGAAAGTGGGGTTATTGAAAGTTTGTTGTTGCTGTGGTTTAATAACTCAGTCATGTCCGACTCTTTGTGACCCTGTGGACTGTAGCCCACCAGGCTCCTCTGTCCATGGGACTTCCCTAGGCAAGAATACTGGAGTGGGCACCATTTTCTTCTCCAGGGGATCTTCCCAACCCAGGGATTAAACTCACATCTCCTCCATCTTCTGCATTGGAACACAGATTCTTTACCACTGAGCCACCAGGGAAGCCCATTGAAATTTTCCTGGTAGCATTTAGAAGAGAGTTTACACTTCCAATCAGATGTTATCAAATTTTGTGGAAGAAGTGACCTATTTCTCAGTAAATCAGTATGGAAACATCTCATAAAACAAACTTTAGAAAATTCAACAGCAAGCACCACTCTATGGCATATTTTAAAGAGGTCCCATCTGTGATTTTTTCCCAAGCTAACACAGGTTCCAGCTAAGGCAGCTGTTTGCAGAATCTTATGACAGCTAACTCTGCAAACTGACCTACTTCTTCCAAATTCAGCTTTGCAAATTGCATGTTTGAACAAGCCCTGTGTGTGACAAGCTTCTTTTTCAGAAACTGCAACCTGACTGCTATTTCATTATTGCCAACTTTGAAATTTCCCTTGGTGATGTCCCAAGTCTTATAGGAAATCTTAAGGAAAAGATAGGCAATAAAAGAAATGGTCACATGCTGAACATGAATGAGGTTTTTCTGGGTTCCCATCACATCCTCCCAGGCTATGTATCTTAGAACCAGATTCATTTCTAATTCATTCAGTGTCATCCACAAATCCTAGTATTAAAAACCAGAGACATCACTTTGCCAACAAAGGTCTGTATAATCAAAGCTATGGTTTTTCCGTAATTATGTACAGATATGAGAGTTGGACCATAAAGAAGGATGAGTGCCAAAGAACTGATGCTTTCAAACTATGGTGCTGGTTAAGACTCTTGAGAGTCCCTTGGACAGCAAGGAGATCAAACCAGTCAATCCTAAAGGAAATCAGTCCTGAATATTCATTGGGAGGACCGTTGCTGAAGCTGAAGCTCCAATATTTTGGCCACCCGATGTGAAGAACTGTCTCACTGGAAAAGACCCTGATGCTGGGAAAGAGAGAAAGCAAAAGGAGGAGGCAGCAGAGGATGAGATGGTTAGACAGCATCAGTGACTCAATGGACATGAGTTTGAGTGAACTTCAGGAAACAGTGAAGGACAGAGAAGCCTGGTGTGCTACAGTCCACGGGGTTGCAAAGAGTCGGACATGACTTAGTGACTGAACAACAGCAAGGACATAGAAGCTGCTTGATAAATATCAGTGCAGTGAGTACATGCATGTATGCGTGAGGATGAGAAGAAATAAGGAGGAGGACAGACAAGGAAAGTGTGGGTAGGAGGGAAGAATGCTTACCTTTGTTTCTCAGGTACATCAGCTCTATTCAATCATTCAGTTATTCATTCATTGACAAATATTTATTGAGCACCTTCCTTGTGCCAAGTATTCACATGATCATTGGTTATCCTCCACCACTAACAGGGGCACAAAATCTGTTTGGCCAACACTGGAAATGACTTCATAGAAGCCTTGTGTGGGACTTGATTTCAAATGAAAGGTGTAAATTTGAATTCTGAGTATGACTCTTATTTGTATCCGTGACAGTGTCATTAATAAATATTAGATATTTTCACGTCATATTACTGTTGTTGCAGATATATAGAAATATCACTGATGTTCTTCCTCACTTTAAAATGAGTTATTAGGGATTTTCCTGGATTTCCAATGGTTAAGGTCCAGGTTTGGACCCTGATCAGGAAACTAGGTCCCATATGCCGCAAGTAAGTGTCTGCATGCTGCAATCAAAGATTCCGCATGATGCAGTAAAGAGTGAAGATCCCGTGTCCTGCAACTAAGACTGTAAGTCTTACAGCCAAATAAGTAAATAAATATTTTTTAATGTAAAAAGTAATAAAATGAGTTATTAGACCCACTACAAGGCTTCCCTGGTGGCTCAGCTGGTAAAGAATTCACCTGCAATGTGGGAGACCTGGGTTTGATACTAGCTCTTTTTTAATTTAATATGTTAATTAAAAGCACATATATTACCATATTACAGATTTGGGGTTCTCTTTGTACCTTGGTAACTGTATTTCAATATAATTAACTTCCCTTACGTATTTCATTTTATGTACTTAAAAGCATTATTTTGAGAAGGAGTCTACGGGTTTTACCAAACTCCTAAAGGGGCCCATGGCATAGAAAATGGTTAGGAATCTCTGTCTTAGAATCATTCAACATTTTTTGCTTTAAGAATCTCAAAGCAAAGTACATGAAAAGATCTATTAATCTGCCTCAGATCTGCAAGGAAAAGACAGTGGTTAAAATTGCTATTCCTTTTAGTTGCCTTTCCAGTTTTACTAAGGTATAACTGACAGATAAAAATTGTTTATATTTAAAAAGTACTAGCTGACATATATATATATATATATATATATATATATATATGCATTGTGGATGGTATCCCTGATTCAATGCACATGAACTTGGGCAAACTCCGGGAGATGGTGAGGGACAGGGGAGCCTGGCATGCTGCAGTCCATGGGGTCGGGAAGAGTCTGACACAACTTGGCAACTAAACAACAACATTGTGTATAACCACCACAATTATCCATCACTTCACATAGTTTCCATTTTCTTTTCTTTTTTAATGGCAAGAACACTTAAGATTAGGAATTACGTGGCAATCCACTGATTAGGGCTTTCCCTGCAGGGGGCATGGGTTGGATCCTTTGTCAGAATACCCCTTTCCCCCCAAAAAAACAAAAATAAACAAACAAAAACACCTAAGGTCTACTCCCTTAGCAAATTTCAAATATCTAAGTATCTTAAAAGTTTTGTTTTAATTTGAAGTATAGATGATTTACAGTGTTGTGTTAGTTTCAGCTGTACTGCACAGTGATTCAGGTATAGTACATGTCTTCTTTTTCAGCTTCTTTTCCCTTACAGGTTCTAATATAGTATTGTTAACTATAGTCATAGTGCTGCACTTTAAATGGGGAAATGTTGGACAAGGGCACACAGTTTCAGTTATGCAAGATGAATAAGTTCTAGGGATCCATTAATTTATTAAGATTTGAATGCTTTTGAGTTTTCTGAACTCTTTGGTTTTCTGAACTCAGAACCAGAATGAAGAAACCACCAACAGCATGCAATGGAATTCTGGATTCAATTCTGAGCTGAATTAGGGAGAGAGGTATTTTTGTTGTTTATTTTTGCTCATTTGTAGCACATCTGTATAGTTTTATATTTTCAAAGCATTTTATTGATCACTTCTATGTGTTTGGACCGGAGGGTAGAGATCTCTGATGTCCTCTCTCTACCATGTTGCTTAGAAGTCTTCAATCCATTTTGATTCTGTTGCCAGAATGGAGTGTCTAAGAGATGAATTCAATGCCTTCTCACTTCCAGCAGAATGAAGGAAGTGGCAAACAAACCTGGCTTCATCCAGTCTTTCCACTTTGATGACTGACAACTCCCTTCCCTAACTGCATGCTTCAATCATATTACTTTATTTTCTCTCTTCTCATAATGTGCGATGAGTTAATATCATGAATGAATACTCAATGCCCAGAAAAAAATGTCATCTCTTCTCTCTAGCTTTCTGTGGCAAATTAATTACCCTTCATCTGTGTTTCCAAGCATTACAAGTAATGGTCTATTAAAGCATTTACTATATAGCCCATCAGGCTCCTCTGTCCATGGAATTCTCCAGGCAAGAATACTGGAGTGGGTAGCCATTCCCTTCTCTAGGGAATCTTCCCAACCCAGGGACTGAACCTGAGTCTCCCACATTGCAGGCAGATTCTTTACTATCTGAGCCACTAGTGAAGCCCAATCACATGATATCCTAGACTAAATGTCTTTCTTCTCCACCTGACTGTGAGCCCCTCTAAAATATGATGATTTATTCTTTATCTTTGGAGTCCCATGACCTACTATACAGTAGGTGTTCATATGTATGTAATTTGTTGAATTACAGCATATCAATTCGTCATTCTCTCTGAAAGCATGTTTCAGGTGTATGTTCCATTTCATTAGCCTGGGGCAACTGATCAAAATCTATAGAGCAACAGAAAACTTGAAATAGAGTGAATTAACTTTGATTTAATTCACACAGTCACATAGTCTCAGGCTAGGAAGACATATTAACAGCTGTGCAGTCCAATCACCCAACCATCATACTAATATTCTCTGCAACTTTCTAACCTAGCAATCACCTAGAATTTGACATCTTCTAGTTGGCCTGTCTTTATCCCATGCACACACAGTAACAGCTGGATCTCCATTCATTCTCTGGGACCTTTCAACACTTCAGAGTTCAACAGTATTGAAAAGGGATTTAGAGTCCAGTGGTCTCAGATGCCTTCTAGCCTCCAGTCATTCCTGTTCCAAGCTAGCAGATGATGGATGAGTCCTATTCATTTTCTACTGTAATTTTAAGAAGGAGAATTGGCTTCCCAGGTGACACCAGTGATAAAGAATCCACCTGCCAATGCAGGAGATGCAAGAGACGCAGGTTCCACCCCTGGGTCAGGAAGATCTCCTGGAGGAGAAAACAGAAACCCACTCCGGCATTCTTACCTGGACAATTCCATGGACAGAGGAAACTGGGGGACAGCAGTCCATGAGGTTGCAAAGGGTTGGACACAATTGAGCACAACACAGCAGTGTGCCCTTCCACACTGATTTCTTTTGTATTCTAGAAAAAGTTCCTTATCTCTCTTGCCCATGAATGGAGTTCTTTCCTAGTTCTATTGCAAATGTGGATTTCAATCCTATTTTTTTATTCCTTTGATGAGATTGATGAGAATCTGAGAAAAGAGGGCAAAGTGTAAGGGTTAAATGCTTGTTCCAGTAAGGAAACTAGGGCAGACACTTTCTCCTACCCTCAACCTCATTCTTCCTCAGAAGGGATAAATGCTAATCATGTGTGGTCAAAATAAAGGGTATGGACTGGGACATGTTTTCTAATGAGCAGAGGTCATACATGGTGAAGGTCATACCCTCTCCTTTATGCTTCTGTGAGACCAGCAGTAAGTTTATTCCGGACATCTCTGACCTTCTCATTACCTGAGCATGTTTGGACATTTTCATCTTATTGATGGAACTTCCAGGTGCGAGTTTGGGGCTTTACAGGAAAGAGGGAAACCCTGTAAGCAATAGCCTTGACCATATATTGTAACCCCACTTGTTGGAAGTTATGAGTTGATTACAGGACATGTGTCCTGATGATAAGATTGAAATGGCTTTTGATTTCCAATGACCCCTGGATGGATTCCCAAGTAACTCAGTGGTAAAGAATACGACTGCCAATTCAGGAGATGCAGGAGACACAGATTCGATCTCTGGGTCAGGAAGATCCCCTGGAGGAGGAAATGGCAACCCACTCCAGTATTCTTGCCAGGTAAATCCCGTGGACAGAGGAGCCTAGTGGGCTACAGTCCATGAGTGACAAACAGTCAGACACGACTGAGCTACTGAGCACAGATTTACAGCCCCTGGATACAACTCCATCCAGAAGAATCTACCAGATGGCCCACTCGACCTGAATATAGCTAAGACAGATACTACAGGCCTAAATAAATAAAGGGTAGTTTCCACTTTGAGCAGTACCCATATGAAAAACTTAGAGAAGATGAAGCTTGAAAGGAGGATCCTTCAGTGCTACTGGCCCTCTGGATTCCAGTGGATGAGGAAGTCAAGGGAAAAAGTCACTGAGGCTTTCAGAAAAAACAGAAAACGTGAACTGGCTTCAGGGATGGAGAGACCCTCATGGCAGAACCTTCACATGCTGGAATAATATTATTCTTTCCATAAAGAGAATTGGTTTTTGCCTCAAAATCATCTCTCTCTATCATGCCTGCTTTGGAAACCAAAAGAAGTGAGGGTGTAATGCCCAGCACAAAAAATAGACATCTGCCACTCATGGTCATGCACCATCAATTCAGCCAAATAACTTCATTCTCCAAATGCATAATACCTCTTACATTTGGACAGCTGTCACCAAACAGGCATGGACTCAGAGCCCGTCCCAGACAAATCCTTCTTTAGCAGAGACAGGTGGGGGAAGAGGTGGGCTCATTTGGAGAGCTGCAATTTCATCTCAGGGGATTTCACTTCAACTTTCAGAGCACACTGACTACAAGTGATGCTCTATGTCTTTGTTTATGTGGTTCCTGGGCATACAGGAGGCAGTAAAGAACTGCGCTGGAAAGGAGACAGCTGTGATGCAGTAGGAAAAAAGAGCTAGGTGCCAGAAATAAAATGAAGAGTGTAAACAGACCTGAAATGTACAGTCTAGTATAAACCTATGCTTGTATCATCCACAGACATGTAAAATGCAGTCTCCAAACTGGAATGGACACGTGCACTGAGTTCTCATTCTCCATGTGCCAGTGGGGGGGGGGCGGGGGGGAATTCTAAAGTAAAACCTTTGAGAAAATACAGGATTAAGTCTCTAATCTGGACTGCAACTATAAAATTAGAGGTAAAAGCCAGAGACAGTTTAAAGAGATGGTGTTCCTCCAGCTACATTCACTCTTCCATGGACCCTTAACATCACTGAACACCAGCTCTATGCTAAGAAGCTGTGGAATCTGGCATAAGTAACACCATCTCTGCCTCTCGGTTTCCTTATGTGTTAAATGGGGATAATAACCCAACGTGATAAACCTTAGATGAACCAATATTTCCAAATACCCGTCCAAAAGATTGAAACAAATAGTTTTGTTTATTCAAACCCATCCCAAGAGAGACTGGGGAATTACAAATTCTACTTCTTATCACTTGTTCCATCGTTCCATTGCAAGAATTTAGTACTACAGCATGTGAGAGGATTCTCCCTCTCCTGGGATGAGGACAAGGATAAGAAAATTACAAATAAAAATGAAGCATCAAGTAATAAGAAGAAGCCACTTCCCCAGAAACTGTATGAGGTCTTCTCACTTGCTTAATTGTTTGCCAAAGCCTGAGGCCACTGGAGGGAAAGAGTGGTGGTATGTGGAAGTGAGGAGAATGGATGTTGTTGGGGACTGACCTCATCCCCAACATGAGGATGGAAGCCTCATCCCCAGTCATCTGAAAAGGAAAAGTGTATCATGGGAAAACTCCAAGAGAAACTAATGGTCTCCTCTGTGCCACTGACTTTTGTTTTCTCTTTCTTTGGACTACATATGGAGCTACTGTTCCAATTCTGCTAACTTAAATCTACCCTGCCATTTGTGATGGGCACCGTCGTGAATGGGAAAGTCAGCTTTCTCACTGAATTCTCCCCCAGTTGGAGGATTAGGAATTATTATACCCAATTTGCAGGTGAAGAAACTGAGATTCCAAGGAAAAATTACTGATCAACACTATTAATACATGATTAATAAAGAGAGGACTTCAGTGTCTCCGCAGTAGCCTAGTAGAGGTTTTGTGATTTCATGAGTCCTTTTCTCATCCTCATTTAAATAGACATCGTGATTATTTATTGTATCTGCTCTCAAGGTGAACCTGAGTCTGCCACTCTTCAGTAACTTCTTCAAGCCCATTTCTCCTAATGAAAAGTAGCAGCAGGAGCTCAGAAACACAATTATGAATCTCCATTTACAGATGGAAATCAATGAAGCTTAGATATTCAAGGTTATTCAAGATTCAAGAGAGAATAGGAATGAAAATATCTAGCCAAAAATTTCAAATTGAGATTCATTCCTTTTGATAAAGCTCCAATTACTAGCTATAAGATGCTGGGTAAGTATCTTAACTTCTCTGAGCCCTCACTCTTAATCTGCACCATGGGAATAATAATACTAATCTTACACAGTGTTCGAATAAAAATAATAAACAGTGAATATTGTTGAGGGTTACCTTATGCCAGGCATTATCTAAGTGCTCCTTACATTCTCCATCTATTGCTAAATGCAAGATTCTACCTCAAGGATGAAGGAATAAGTTTCAGCAGACTGACACTCCTACAGAAAACAGCTATAAACTCAGGACAAATACCCCCAAGACACCACCTGAAAGCTCCAGAGCATGAACAAAGGCAAGAGATTTGGGAGGAGAGTCAAAACTTGGAAGGGACAATCATGATAAAGTGAGCTTCCCATTGAGGATAAGGGCTTTGCTCTGATAGCACACTCCAATCATAATTTAGGGAATCTAAAACCATGGAAAACCCAATTTTCTGGTCTAAGGAACAAAGGGATGGAAACTGGAGCAACTGTGGCTGCTGAGACCAATGGAAGGGATCTCCAAAAATGGAGAGAGCCAGAGGAGAGCCCTAAATTCTGTACAGAGATCCTGCTCCAGGCTGATGCATAGGCCACATGTGTATGGGCTACAAATAGCCCAGCTAAATACCCATTATGAAAACTGAGATTGGAGTTGCCACCTACCTAACCAAATTAATGCAAGTTATATATGTTAATAATCTTTGGAGAAATATAACTGATCACAACATTCACAATGTTCAGAATACAACTCTGAACTATTCAACATATGCAGAATAAAGAAAATAAGACCCTTTCTAAAAAAAAAAAAAAAAAAGAAACTTTAAAATGGTATAAATATACTCCATAGGTAAAGGAAAGTATGCTCATAATGAATGAAAATATAGGATAACTCAATAGAGAAACTGAAAATATGGAAAAGGATTGGTTGGAAATTATAAAACTAAAACCATAGAATCTGAAACTGAAATTTACTGGATGGCATTAATAACAGAATCAAGACGACACAGGAAAGAGTCATTAAAAGTAAACGAAGAGAAGTCGATACAGATTATAAAAAATAAAGAAACAAAAAATACTAGAAAAAAATGTACAGAGATCTGTTGGGGGTAATCAAAAGATCTAATATATGGGATTTTAGGGTTGCTGAAACAGCACAAAAAGAATAGAGCAGAAAAAATGATTTAAAGAAATAGTGACTGAAAATTTGCCAAATGTGGTGAAAGACATGTTTATAGAATCAAGAAGGTCAGCAAATAAAACAAATATGAAAAAAACCCTGCCTAGGCAAGTCGTAATCAGACTGCTGAAAATCTATAACTAAGTCCTGGGAGCAATGTCTGTCTAGAGCTCATCTTTCTGTAGGAGTATATGTCCTCTGAGACTCTTTTTGTCGTTTGGTTGCTCAGTCATGTCCAACTCTTTGCAACTGCATGGACTGTAGCCTGCTAGTCTCCTCTCTGTCCATGGGATTTCCCAGGCAAGAATACTGAAGAGGGTTGCCATTTCCTTTGCCAGGGGATCTTCCTGACCCAGGAATTGAACCTGCATCTCCTGCATTGGCAGGTGGATTCTTTACCACTGAGCCACCAGGGAAGCCCATCTGTTTAATTAGAGAAATAACCTCTCTCAAATATTATCTCTACTTCTCATTATTCTTCACGACCACCTTAGAGGCTATGATTTTTCCTATTTTACAGAGAGAGGATCTGAGGTACACACAGATGACATTCACTGCTTGGTATCACATGTTAAATACGTGGTGGGAGCAGAACTTGAACCTGACTCTAACTTCAAAACCCGTACAAGTAATCATCCTGATTGGTTCCATCATGTAGGAAGTTAATAACTGTGAAAGTACCAAGATAGTGACTTGTGTATGAAAGTGAAAGTGTTAGATGCTCAGCTGTGCCCAACTCTTTGTGACCCTATGAACTGTAGCCCACCAGGCTCCTCCGTCCCTGGAATTCTCTGAGCAAGGATACTGGAGTGGGTAGCCATTCCCTTCTCCAGGGGATCTTCCCAACCCAGGGATGGAACCTGGGTCTCCCGCATTGCAGGCAGGTTCTTTACCATCTGAGCCTCCAGGGAAGACCAACAGGTGCCAAAACTTTTGATTACAATCCTCCCTTTCTTCCTTCTGCTTCTTGGCGGCATTTGCTGCTAACATCCTCAATTTGTCAATATTTACTTATTCATAGTGTAACTATTCATAAGTACCCTATTAGTTTCCTTTGGCTGAGTAATAAAACTGGATGGCTTAACACAACAAGAAAAGTATTCTTTCATAGTTCTGGAGGCCAGAAGTCAGAAATCAAGGTGTTGGTTGGGCCCCGCTCTGATTTCTTCTTGCCTCTTTCAATTTCTGGCACCTCCAGGTATTCCTTGGATTGCAAATATATAACTTCGACCTGTGCTTTTATTTGTACATGGCCTCCTCCTCTGTGTCTATGTCTTCTCTTCTGTCTTTAGTACCGACACTTGTGTTTAGATTCAGGTTCCAGAATGATCTTCTGCATTGCAGGTGGATTCTTTACCATCTGAGCCACCAGGGAAGTCCCCTAGGCAAACATTAAACTACCTTCTGGCTCATTGGTTTTCCCTTCTGAACATTTCATATAGATGGAATCAAACAATGGAAGCTTTTGTGAGCAGCCTGTTTCACTCAGCATAATGTTTTCAAGGTTTATCCATGTTGCAGAATGTATCAGTAGTTGATTACTTTTTATTGCCAAGTAATATTCCATTGTATGAATAGACCAAATTTAATTCATCCATTCATCAGTTGATGGACATCTGGGTTGTTTTCACTTTTTGACTACTACAACACTTCTGTGACCATTCACATGAAGTGTTTGTGTGGACACATGTTTTCATTTCTCTTGAGTATATACATAGGAGTTGGATCTGCTGGTCATAGCTACCTCTGTGTTTACTTTGGAGGAACTGAGAATATGAAAGACATTCTCAGCAGTAATGTAGGAAGGCTTTGGTTTCTCATATCCTTACTTACACTTAACATCTATCTTTTTTATTATAGATGAGTAGGTGTGAAGTGGAGAAGGCAATGGCACCCCACTCCAGTACTCTTGCCTGGAAAATCCCATGGATGGAGGAGTCTGGTGGGCTGCAGCCCATGGGGTTGCTACAAGTCGGACACAACTGAGCAACTTCACTTTCACTTTTCACTTTCACACATTGGAGAAGGAAACGGCAACCCACTCCAGTGTTCTTGCCTGGAGAATCCCAGGGACAGGGGAGCCTGGTGGGCTGCCATCTATGGGGTCGCACAGGGTCGGACACAACTGAAGCGACTTAGCAGCAGCAGGTGTGAAGTAGTATCTTAAAACAATTTTAATTGCATTTGACTGAAGGCTAATGATGTTGAATAACTTTTCATGTGTTTATTGGTCACTTGTATATTTTCTTTGGAGAAATATCTATTCAGATCATTGGCCCTTTCTTTAAAAAAATGAAAATTGGCTGGTCTTTTCCACTGCATCACTTCCTTGGCAGCATAAAAGCTCTTCATTTTGATCAAATCCAATTAATCTATTTTTTTCATTTTTCCCTTTGCTGACTTCTGATCCTCAGGTCACCCATAATGTTTTCCTCACAGCTTTTATGTTTCCGTGCCCAGGTGGTACAGTCATCTGCCAATGCGGGAGACACAGGAGACATGGGTTTGATCCCTGGGTCGGGTAGATTCCCTAGAGGAGGAAATGGCAACCCACTCTATATTCTTGCCTGGAAAATCCCATGGACAGAGGAGACTGCAGGCTACAGTCCATGTAGCCTCATGACTGAGCACACACACATGCAGGATATTTATTTATTTGTAGTTTTCCTTGGCTCTCTGCTCTCTCCCACTAGACTATTAGCCCTCTGATGGCAGAGGCTTATCTACTGTGCTCAGATTTCCGTCCTCCCTGCCTAAAATAGTCCTTTCCCAAAGTAGACATTTGATAAATATTCTGCATAAATAAACATAAGATTATTTGTACTGTCCCAGCAAAAAGCAGGACTGTGAGGGACAACGCATTAGCCATGAGAGAAGTATAGGGTTAAGTGGTAAGCTTGTTCCCCCCTCCACCAAAAAAATCGGTTTTAGGAGCAATCCCTGCAACCTCTTCCAATCTCACCTAGAACCACGGCACTGCGAATTCTGGGGAAGCAAAGACTCTTGCTCAGAGGTGGCCTGGGACAGGGCACGGGCTGCTTGAGTGGAAATGAGGCTGAGCTATGTTAGGCAACATCTGCTCATTGAAACCAGCCAAAGACAGCGGCAGCCTCACACAGCTTTATTCCGAGGACTGACAGCCACTGCGCATCCCTGAAGGGCTCTCGCTTGGATATGGCTGATAGCAAACCCGATGGTTGCTCAGCTCTGCAAGCTAATGGATCATTGTTTGGCCATTAGCATTGCTTACCTCCTGTACCACATTCCAGGCTCAAACCTCTCTCTGTACATCACCATCATCCGCAGGGTTTGTTTCAGATGGTTTTCTTTAAAAAAAAGAAGGTACTTGGCCCATTTCACTCGAAAAGAAGGCTCTTCAATGGCCCATTTTATCTTCTATGCATCTCAGGTCTATAGTGTCCTCTTATTGTAACAATTAAAAGGAGACTCCTGGAATGGTTTCATGTCAGAGAATATTATTACAGATGTAATTTTAATGGGAAGAGCGATGTGAACAAAATGTCAGTCCCTGATACATCCAGGTGTGGTCAGTGGGGCCGTTCACTCCTAACTTCAGTTCAGTCCAGTCCTTTAGCTGAAATGCACCAGAGAGTTCTTTGGTGGTCCACTAGAAACCTCAGCTTTTCAGTTGGTGGGGAAGGAAAATATAGACTAGAGTGCGACTGGCAGATCTGAGAAATATCATGAAACTTGTATAGGTTGGCCTAGTCTATGATTAGGTTTGCTTTCTTCTTCTGCTTCATATTCCATTTCCAAGCCAGAGCTGGTACCTTCAATCTGATTGCCACCACCAAGCTCTAAATCCTATTCTCTTTTGGCCAGTAGTTCTCATTATGGAGGCCACACATTTGAAATTTCAAAAGCTCCCTTCAAGATTCCAATGTGCTAAAGTGCTCAAGTGAAGAGCCACCCTTAGCTTCAGATGATGGCAGGTGACATCAAGAAGGAACTTTTGCCAGTAATACCACTGCCTACAGTTGTCTGACTTCAAACGCTAGCTGATAGAGGAATCTGAATCAGTTTGTCACGCTCTTGCAGAGTGTCAGCCTGTCACTCTTGCAGAGTGTCAGGGTCAGCCTGAGTTCATGGTGGTGTTCCAATCTTCCATCATGCCATATCTTGGTTTACTTCTCCTTGATACTCAATTTCTGAGTACCTAAGTACCTAAGCTTTTGAACTGCAGTGTTGAAGACTCTTGAGAGTCCCTTGGACTGCAAGGAGATCCAACCAGTTCATCCTAGAGGAGATCAGTCCTGAGTATTCATTGGACGGACTGATGTTGAAGCTGAAACTCCAATACTTTGGCCACCTGATGCAAAGAGCTGACTCATTGGAAAAGACCCTGATGCTGGGAAAGATTGAAGGCAGGAGGAGAAGGGGATGACAGAGGATGAGACGGTTGGATGGCATCACTGACTGAATGGACGTGGGTTTGAGTGGACTCCGGGAGTTGGTGATGGACAGGGAGGCCTGGCGAGCTGTGGTCCATGGGGTCACGGAGAGTCGGACACGACTGAGTGACTGAACTGAACTGAATTGAACTGAAGCACACGTAAGGGATCTAGGCAGGCTGGGCTGAACTTGCGGCTAAAGCTGAGTCTACGCCATTAATTAGGATCACTGACAGGACTGTGGCATGGCCAGTCAAGCTGGAGTTCCAGTCTCTTGAACGAAATAAAAACTGGCTGGAGCCCTATATGCCAGAAGTGCTGCTTTTCAGGCCCTGTGGGCACTGAAAGATCACCCGGGACTCTGAATCTGATACCTAGTGACTGATTACCAGCAACTTACGTCAAGGCAGTCTTCTGCAGCGGCTTATTGCATCAAGCTCTTCCAGAAGTTAATGTCAGCTCCATTCTGTCCATTCCAGGTTGAAAGAAATCTATCAGTTATAAGAAAGATATAAAGCAGAGCAAAGAGTAAATCAGTTTCTTAGATTTCTTTTGATGTTGTAGGATGATGGTAGAAAATTGGGACTGGCGTTGATAAAACTGACTTGGCACAGATAGGGGGATTAGACAATGTAGACAGAGCCCAAGGCTCTATGACTTCCTTCCTCAGCACTAATTCTTGGAGGCACCTGTAAAGGCTGGGGAAGTGATCACCCAGGCCATGGTATCAAGTCCAGTCAGCTGGGGAATATTTAGGAGTCAAATGAATGTGGTTACAGAAGACAAAATAGGGCTCCAGAGAGTTATGCTGAATTTGAGCTTGAGGTGAGCCTAGGGACATCCCTGGTGGTCCAGTGGTTAAGAATCCTCCTTGCAATGCAGGGTACAAGGGTTTGATTCCTGGTAAGGGAGCTAAGATCCCACACGTGGCAGAGCAACTAAGCCCATGAGCCACTGCTACTGAGCCTGGGTGCTGCAACAAGAGAGTCTGTGAGCTCAAGGAAAGGTTTCGCACGATGCAACAAAGATCCCACAGGCTGCAGTAAAGGCCCATAGTCAAATAAGCACATTCATAAATACTTAAAAAAATAAATAAATAAAGGTGAGTCTAGAGCATTTAACAGTATTACTGGGAGGTCGATCAAGCCCAAAGCCCTGTTGCTTGAATGGATTAAACATTGAGTGAAATTCCATATTCCAGAAGTTCTGCCTTCAACACACTGTGGACAACTAGGGATCTCCTGGAACTATCAGTCCAGTGAGGGGTGTCTGATTACCAGCAACAGAGCCTAGGAAGGAACAAGGATGAAGGGAGGCAGTCAGAGGCCCAATTATTGTGTTGGCTCTATTTTCTGAGAATATGAATTCATTCTGCTCCCTAACAGTCTGGGAGTGGAGATTATTAATAAACTCTGTGCCCCAGAGGAAGTCTCCCCAGTACCTGGGGCACATTCATCCAGTAGGTGGGAGGTCTTTGAGACCCCAAATTTGGAATTTGGGGAAAGGCAGAGGTGGGACCTACCAAAGATGGGGAGCCAGAGATAGCCAGCTCCTTCACAATGTGTGGGGGGTTACCTTCTGGTCCTTCTCACCCCTTCTTTCCAAGCTCCTTTCTGTATTCAAATTCCAGCTAACAGCCAGACTCCACAGGGATGAGAGCACTCTTTAAAGGCAAAAGTAAAGGCCTCATTAAATCAGGGAATGCAGAGAATAGAATGAATAGGAATGAAGCACTTTCAGCTACCCCTCAGGAGGCCCCAGTAGAATAGCACTTCTCAGTGGAAAGCATTAGCACCAAGCTAATTCCTTAATGGACTGCATCTCTACAGTGCCCCCAGAGACCCAGCGGCACGGGTGGGGGGTGGAGGAATTCACACCCAGCCCTCCTCGGCCCGACACAGTGGAAAAGACGCTGATGCTGGGAAAGATCAAAGGCAAAAAGAGAAGGGGCAGAGGTTGAGATGGTTAGATGGCATCACCGATGTAATGGACGTGAATCTGAGCAAACTACGGGAGACAGTGAAAGACAGGACCCTGGCAGGCTGCAGTCCGTGGGGTCACAAAGGGTTGGATGAGACTTAGCGACTGAACAACAGCAACCTCCCCCACCCCCACATTCAGCCTCAGATGCAGCGTCCCAGGACTGTAGGTGAGACCAGGCTGGGAAAGACCTGCAGAATTTGACTTCCAACCACTCACATGCTCTCCCAGAGAGCTGTGTGAAATCCTCCTAGCAAAAAGGCTGGGCTTTTTGAGATAATAGATTATGAAAAGGAAAAGTAAGGAATGGTAAAAAGGAAAAAAAAAAAAAAAAAAAGGTCAATAATTTCAGCTGTCCTGATGACCTGGGAATCCTAGATAAAGAAAAATCTCTGCTTGGGCCAAAAGTGCTCTCCATTAAAGAGAATGAGCTCTTTCATGTAACCTGCTGGTACTGAAATCTGGAGCCCATGAAACCAAGGACATCAATAAAGACAACATGATGGAGTGGGAAGCAACTCCATCAGTGGGATTCAGAGTTGTAGAACCTCAGTTTGAATCCTGACTTCATCGCTAGATTGCTGTGGGATACTGTTCAGCCTCCTTAGGGGTTAATAATTTTGCTTTGTATAAACTGGGGGTAATAAATACCTATCTCATTAAATGAAATAATATCTATGAACATGATCAACTCTTTGCTCCAGTGAAAAGCAAACATCATTACAAGTCTGTGGCATTTTAGGTAGTCCAGGAGACCTTCCTGATAATGGCATTAATACTAGATGTTGAGACTTCCCTGGTGGTCCAGTGGTTAAGAACCTGCCTTCCAAAGCAGGCGATGCTGATTGGATCCCTAGTCCAGGAACTAAGATTCCACATGACAAGGGCAATTAAGCCCATGTGCCCCAACCAGAGTCCAGACACTCCAGAGCCCAAGTGCCCATGTTTCACGACGAAAGAAGCCTGTGGGCCACAACTAGAGAAGTCCTCATGTGCTGCAACTAGAGAAAGCTGGCATGCCTCAGCGAAGACCCAAAGCAGCCAAAATAATAATAACAATAATAGACAATAGGCCCAAAATGGAGTCACTTGGGCTAAGCCCCACGTCAACAAACAGACTCAGCTAACGTTTTAGCTCTCCCAAAAGTGGAATCTTAAACCAGCCACTCAGGAATCACACGATGAGAATTAGCTAGGTCATCTCCTGATAAACCCTGCCATTCCAAACAGGAAAGTAACCTTGCAATAACCAATTGCCTTTTTGTCTTATCCAACTTCCTTGTTCATTTTGCCTACAAAATCTCTTGCTTTGTACAGATCTTTGGAGCTTCTTTCCATCTGCTAGATTGGATGCTGTCCAATTTGTGAATCATTGAATAAAGCCAATAAGATCTTTAAAATTTACTCAGGTTAAATTTTGTTAACATAAATAAAAATTCTAAGCATTTACTATATGCTAGGCCCTGTGCTCTAAATTTGCATGTATCAGCAAATTTATTCCTCTTAATGATGTTGTGGGTCAAGTTCTCTCTTTTATGCCCATTTTACATGCTAGAAAACAAAGGTTCAGAATACATAAGTAATTTGCTCAAGACCACATACTTAGTGAGGAGTAGAACTGGGACTTGAATTTATCATATGCCAAGTACCCCTGTGCCACACTGCCACCCAGCGAAGCAAGATGCCCCATGATGTCATGCCCACTTGGGGAACAGAAAAACGCCACATCTGCACAAGGAGTACATGGTGTTTAGGTCTGGAATTACCCCAATAGTCTCCGTGTCCATGAGAGCAGTTCACCTACTTAATGTCTGGCATATGTACTAAATGATATTTTTGTCTGGTTGTATTTATGTTAAATCTGCGACAGATGGATGTCTAAGGTGGCACCCAGGGATCCCCATCACCTGGTGTCACACCCTGTGGAACCCCTCTTCCTAAGTGTAGGCTCAATCTAGTGACTTACCTTTAATGAATAAAGTAGCAACAGTGATGGAGAGTAGGTTTCCTATGTTTGCATGGATCAGTCAGCTTTGGCTGCATAAAAAAATACCACAGACGAATGGCTTGAACAGCAGACATTTATTTTCCCACAGTTCTGGTGCCTAGAAGACCAAGATCAGGTTGAAGCCAATCTGGTTTCTGCCGAGAGCGCTCTCTCTGGCTTACAGATGGCCACCTTCTCACTGCATCCTTTCATGGCCTTTCCTCTGGTGAGTGTGTATGGAAAGAGTGAGCCAGCTCCCTAGTGTTTCTTCTTTTAAGGACACTAATCCTATTGGATCAGGGTCCCACCCTATGACTTTCAGTTCAGTTCAGTTCAGTTGCTCAGTCATGTCGACTCTTTGCCACCGCATGAACCGCAGCACGCCAGGACTCCCTGTCCACCACCAACTCCTGGAGTCCACCCAAACCCATGTCCATTCAGTCGTTGATGCCATCCAACCATCTCATCCTCTGTCGTCCCCTTCTCCTCCTGCCCTCAATCTTTCCCAGCATCAGGGTCTTTTCCAATGAGTCAGCTCTTCGCATCAGGTGGCCAAAGTATTGGAGTCTCAGCTTCAACATCAGTCCTTCCAATGAACACCCAGAACTGATCTCCTTTAGGATGGACTGGTTGGATCTCCAGTCCAAGGGACTCTCAAGAGTCTTCTCCAACACCACAGTTCAAAAGTATCAATTCTTCGGTGCTCAGCTTTCTTTCGAGTCCAACTCTCACATCCATACATGACCATTGGAAAAACCATATACTTGACTAGACAGACCTTTGTTGGCAAAGTAATGTCTCTTTTCTTTTAATATGCTGAGTAGGTTGGTCATAACTTTCTTTCCAAAGAGTCAGCATCTTTTAATTTCATGGCTTTAATCACCATAAAGTCAGTCACTGTTTCCACTGTTTCCCCATCTATTTGCCATGAAGTGATGGGACTGGATGCCATGATCTTAGTTTTCTGAGTGTTGAGCTTTAAGCCAACTTTTTCACTCTTCTCTTTCACTTTCATCAAGAGGCTCTTTAGTTCTTCACTTTCTGCCATAAGCGTGGTGTCATCTGCATATCTGAGGTTATTGATATTTCTCCCAGTAATCTTGATTCCAGCTTGTGCTTACGCCAGCCCAGTGTTTCTCATGATGTACTCTACATGTAAGTTAAATAAGTAGGGTGACAATATACAGCCTTGACTGTGTGGATCACAATAAACTGTGGAAAATTCTTAAAGAGATGGGAATATCAGACCACCTGACCTGCCTCTTGAGAAACCTGTATGCAGGTCAGGAAGCAACAGTTAGAACTGGACATGGAACAGACTGGTTCCAAATAGGAAAAGGAGTACGTCAAGGCTGTATATTGTCACCCTATGACTTTATTCAACCTCACTTACCTCCATATTGGCTTTACCTTCAAGGTGGGAGGAGGAGGGTGTGGATAGAGCCATCAGATGTGAATCTGAGGGTAGAAGGAGACACAGTCCAGACTACAACAGGACACAACAAATTACCACAGAGAGAGAAGCTTAAAGCAACACACATTGATTACCTCACTCTTTCAGGGCCAGGACTCTGGGAACAGGTTAGCTGGGTTCTCTGTTCTAAGTGTCTTGAGTTTGAAATCAAGTTGTTGGTCAGGCTGAGTCCTTGTCTACAGATTCTGGAGGAAAATCTGCCTCCAAGCTCATTCTTGCTGTTGGCAGAATTCAGTTCCTGCAGTTGTAGAACTGAGGTTCTTGTTCCCCGGCTAGCTATCATCTGTGGGCTCTTCTCAGCTGCCAGGGTCCCCAGCATTCCTCACTACTTAGCCTCTTTCATCTTCAAGTCAGCAACAGCAGGTCTAACCCTTATGCTTGAATTTCTGACTTCCCTCATCTCTGACCTTGAGACCAGACTTCTTAAATATACATGTGGTAGCTAGCCTTCTAAAGACCTCGTGTGATTAGGTCTGTTCCACCTGGATAATCTCCCTATCTTTAAGTCAACTGATCTGAGACCTCAATTACATTTGCAAGACCCTTTTGGCTGTATGATGTAATACAATCATGGGAGTACCATCCCATCATATTTGCACTCCTGGGTCATACAGGAGGTGTACGCCGGGGGAATGTCTTAGAATTCTGTATTCCATAGTCACCTCCAAGAAAACATGATGACTTCTGTATTGCTCACCCTTTCTTTCTCTAGCTTTATTCTCATCTTCCTCTGCTGAAGCAAGTTGCCCTGTTGTGAGCTGCCCTGTGGAGAGACTCATGTGGAAGAAATTGAGCACAGCCTCAGTCCCACAGCCAGTGAGCATGTGAATCCCACCAACAGTCAGATGAGTGAGTTTGGAAGAGGACTCCTTTCCCCCTATTTGAGCCTCATGGTGAAGCCCTGATCACACCTTGACTGTAGTCTCATGAGAGCTGCTCAGACAGAGGACTCACCTAAGCCACACCCCAATTTCTACATGTTGCTATTTTAAGCTGCCAAGTTTGGGGTGGGGGGGGCAATTTCTTACACAGCAGTGTATAACTAATACAAGATCTCTTAACAGAAGCAATGTAATAAGACCTATGTATGTATGACTTCTATTTGGTTTATTTCCAGAAGGTTGAATGAAGAAAGAATGATATGGTACCCAAGAATATTCCATAAAACATAGCTCATATAAGTTACATATGAAGATACATGGTTTACCATGTTCTTGTTTAGTCGCTAAGTCACATCCAACTCTTTTTGACACCATGGACTGTAACCCACAAGGATCCTCTGTCCATGGGATTTCCCAGGTAAGAATACTGGAATGGGTTGCCATTTTCTTCTTCAGAGGATCTTTCTGACCCAGGGATCGAACCCGCATCTCCTGCATTGGCAGGCAGGTTCTTTACCATTGAGTCACCTGGGAAGCCTCCTTTCTGTTTAAACAAGGCAGTAAATCTTTTCCATGTCTCATGAGCTACTGCAGGGCCACAGAGAAAGCAGTCAGGATTCTCTAGTCTCTAAATGGTATAATCCATCAATGATTAGCAGTTGGTACCTGGGTACCATCTGGCATCTTGTGGCTGTGCCCAGATCTAGTATCTTCATGTTGGCAAGACATACACCATGAAACACCTCTCCCTGGGAGAAAATAAAATTTACCAGATTTGGCTGCTTTATGAAAGATAACTGTACAATGTGAGCCCACCTCTAACATTTATAAGAGTCAAGAGCAAGAGTAAAAACATAAGACTCTTATACCATATGCTAAACAGTTACAAAAAGAAAACCTATATAAAACACACTCTACCTTCATAACAACAAGGCCAGGTTCTCATGCAGAATTCTCAAACCCATTCCATGTATGGGAAAAGTCAACTCTGAGCCCTTGGCCTACTCCCAGCTCTGTTCTATACCACATCCTCTTGTATAAGCCTGTGGATACACTAGCCTGCATGTCCAAGACCATCCACACTGCTTCAAACAGCCCTCAGGCCTCAAAAGGCACATACCCACACAGGCCACCCTCTGGAACACAGACACAAAAAGACTCCCAAACAGGCCTTGAATGTGAGCATGGGGCCATCTGAACAGGAAATGCAGGATTCTGATGAGCAGAGTATGGTCTAGAAGAGCACTCTCTCTGGATACATATGTTCTTTGGCATGTTAATTTGTTGTTGTTGTTGTCGAGTATAGTTGATTTACAATGTTGTGTCAATTATTTCTGTACAACAATGTGACTCAGTTATAGATACATATACATACATTCTTTTTCGTTGTGGTTTATCACAGGGTATGAAATGTAGTTCCCTGTGCTCTATCATAGGACCTTGTTGTGACAGTTTTTCATATTGTGTGTGTGTGTGTGTGTGTGTGTGTGTGTGTGGTCTGGGGAGGGGAGGTAGGCAGGGAGGAACCAGAATGGGGCCTCCAAACACGGGGATCCCTCTTGCCCAGCTCTGACAGCGATGCCGTACTCTTTCTCCTAAAGCCTGACGTGGGGCGAGCTGGATGAAATGTCCCATTAGCTGGGACTTGACGGAACCACTGCGCTGGAATCCGCACCGAGGGGAGTGCAAAGTGAAAGCTGGTTCCAGATGAAGAGAGAAAGCCGAGAAGACAGGGTAGATTTTCCAGTGAGGTTATGTCAGTAACAGGAGTGGTAGCTGAGCCCAAAGTCAGCACAGCCCTGCGTGAAGTCACAAGACAAAGGGAGATGGGGAAAGGCATCCAGACAGGGCGGAAAGCCAGACTGTCAAGGAGACAGCCTCAGTCGCTGGTCAGGGAAGAGGAGCTGGAAGGAGGGGCCAAGTTCTCCTCTCAACCCAGACTCTGAAGTGCCTGATGAGCGGGGTGAGCTTGCAGGTTCCCGGATGTGGTCCCCAGGACAAAACCAGACCAGCAAAATGAGGCGATACCACGTCCAGTGTCCCATGTCGTTTATCTCAATTAATGGCGTGCCAAATCACTCAGCTCACCTGCGCCTGAAACCTTCAAGGTGCCAAGCGAAATGCACTTTCCCTGTGACCATTTTCTAGACCCTTCTCCAGGAGAACCAGCAGCCTTCCCTGTCCTGCCTTCTAGATACATCACTCACATCTGCAAGGCCACAGAGATGGCAAGAGAGGCCAGGCAGCTAGGTTCGCAAGCAAGCGGATATCTGAATCACAAAGATCTGGGTTCTGAACGCAGTTCCTCCATAATGTTGTGAACCTGTCTCAGCATTTGCGTCCTCATTCTTAACCTAAAAAGACATTAGTGCCCATTTCATAGGATTGTTATACGATTTAAAGGCAGTAACAGGCAATAAGTATTGAGCCTGGTGCCTGGAATATAGTAAGTGCTCAATAGGCTTTGGTCACTACTACATTAGAGTTAGCTGTTCACGAAACTGTCTTCCACCCTAAATTATGATTTCCTTAAGGTTAATGGCAATATCTTATATCTCCAGGATCTGTCACAGTGTTTGGTTAAAAAAAAAAGAAAGAAACTCATTTAGAGTCCATTCTATGCCAAACACTGTGTGAGGCCGATAATCAGCCATGGCTAAGTATGGATTTGTCAAATCAAATAAAGAAGTCAAGAGACTATAACTTATAATTAAGAATTTCCCAACTCTCAGTTAAGCCCATAAAGTATCTATAACTAATCTTGAATCTTCCTTGTTTGAACGTTAGGTTTTTTTCCTCTTCCTTTTTAACCTCTTGGGGAAAGGAAAACAATTTTTTTTCTTTGTTTTCAAACAACTTGATATTTTGAGTGGATCTACAAGACAAGACTTCCCCTTGGGACTTCTCTGGTAGTCCAGTGGCTAAAAACTCTACCTGCCAATGCAGGGGACTGGAGTTCGATCCCTGGCACGAGAAGATTCCACATGCCACAGAACGACTAAGCCTGAGCACCACAATTACCGAAGCCCATGTGCTAGAACCTGTGTTCTATAAGAAGAGAAAGTGCCAAAATGAGAAGCTCACACACAATGAGAAGCAATTTGAAAGTAGCCCCTACTCACCCCAACTAGAGAAAGTCTTTGCACAGCAATGAAGAAGGCTTAGTATAGCCAAATAAAATTAATTAATTTAAAAAGAAAAAAGTTTTTAATAGAAACAGTAAAAATAATTTTAAAAAGAGTTCCTCTTGGATGTCTCCCGTTTCCATGATCTCATGTGGGCAAAACTGTTATCTGTCTTTCAGTTGTTATATCAGCAAAATAGCTCAGTGGGTGTAAAATCACTCCTTTTCAAGAGGCAGTGCTGAGCAGAAACATATTTATAAGAGTCACAATACATATTCACCACATCGCTTCCAGCAGCACTGCCTGTGTGGAAAGTACCTCTACTGATTACTGGTAAACTGCCACCAGAATTGATTTCCACATTTAATTTATAAGCATTAATGTAAAAGGTTGAAAAATAAAAGATAGAAGGTGAAAGAATGCATTATGTTACCTGTCTCCTCCAGTTGATTTGGCTAGAATGCCTCCGCATGAGACCAGGTTGATTTCACCCCTGGATCTCAAGATCCTAGGATGAGAAAAATACCTGGCACAGAGTAGGAATTTGATAAGCATTTGTTGTATGACTGAATGAATGACTAACTAAGTGAGTGAATAAATCTTGCCTGAATATTTTTACTACACCTGTCACCTTTGCTGATACCTGATCCATAGTGGTGTGATCTGCTTCAGATCTTTCGTGGACTTGTTCTGATGAATTTTGAAAACACGCTCCGTTCAGAATCTGAATTCGTTTTCAAACCACTACACATAGAATATCAACTGCTATAGCTAGATGAGAGGATGACACATCTGGGCTGGCCTGCAGACATGGTGGAGTGTTAATTTCCTGTGATCTGCTTGCTCTGTCTGCTAAAGGTTCCTGCCTGAGTGTTGTAGGCAGCATGTGTATTGAATATTGCTCCTTTAAACTTCTGAGACAGGCAGAGTTCCACTCAGATGACTGAGAGGGTTTTCTTCTGGAACATCTCCTTGGTCCCCTTTCCTATCATGTATTCTATATCCCCCTAATTTAGCTCTTCCCATCCCCCACTGTGTGTAGCAAAGAACCTGAGAATACATGAGGAAAATTAGAAGTAGCAAAATCTGAAAATCTTCAGGTCTGGAAGAAAGTAGACAAAGATGTATTCCAAGGATTTAAGGATAAGATTTTCACCTTGGGAGGGGCACCTGGCTAATATCAGAAAGAAATGCAATCCTATAAGGAAAAAACAGCAAGTCAGTGGATGCCTGTGATGGCAAGATGTTTGTGTCAGGCCGGAGGGGAAGGAGGAGATTCAGGTTGTCGATTTAAAAAAATGCACAAGGTGAGTGTTGCAAATTAAGTTTTATTGGGCGCAGAACGAGGACTGCAGGGACTTCATCGGTGGTCCAGTGGTTAAGAATCCACCTTCAAATGCAGAGGACACTGGTTCAATCCCACGTACCCAGAGCTGAGATCCCACACGCCACTGGACAACTAAGCCACAAAGCCACGACGAAAAATCCCATGTGGTATAATGAAGACCCCACATGCTGCAACTAAGACCAGGTGTAGCCGAATAAATGAATAAATAATTTTTTAAAAAACGAGGACTTCAGCCCAAGAGACAGCACTTAGATAGCTCTGAGAAACTGCTCAAAGAGGCATGGGGGAAAGATCAGTATATATGTGATTTTGGTGAAGGGAGAGTACACGCGATCTTATTTTCCCAGAAGGTTTCTGCTCCTCTCATGAACCTTTCTGCTAGTCACAAGAAACAGTTATCACCATAAAGGGTTTTAGTGCTTTTCTAGATATAAGGAGATACAAGAACTGGGCTCATAAAATTGGCTCCTGAAAATATCTAGTTCTCTGAAGACCTGTCCTGCCAGTTCCAGCCCCGCAACCCCTACCCTGGCTGAGAAGAGAGTGTCTCATTTCTACCCTCCACCCTGAACTCCTTTCAGGGGTGCTAAAAATCAGCAGCTGCAGCAGCACATGATTGAACCCTTGCAGAAGTAGAGGCAAGTGCCCGTTTGAAGTTGACAAGGTAGAGGTAAATGGAAGAAAGTCAGTGAAGGACGGAGCTCCGGATGCTCAAGGATCTACAGTGCTGAGGATGAGAATAAAACTTGCCTCCAGGAAGCTCACATGTGCATGCTCAGTCCTCCTTGAGACCCCATGGACGGTAGCCCACCAGGTTCCTCTGTCCATGGGATTTCCCAGGCAAGAATACTGCAGTAGGTTGCCATTTTCTTCTCCAGGGGATCTTCCCAACCCAGGGATCAAACTCACGTCTCTTTCGTCTCTTGTGTCTCCTGCATTTGCAGGCAGATTCTTTACCACTGCGCCAACTGGGAAGCTCCTCCAGGAAGTCAATCCTCTCTCAACTCCTAGTCCCAACTTGGAGTAACAACAGTAGATGTCAGGGTGGATGACAGAGGAGAGCTAGACACAAAATGACCTTCAGAGATCAGACTAACATGGTCAACAGGTACATGAAAAGATGCTAAACATCACTAGTCACCAGGGAAATGCAAACTAACCACTGTGAGATAGCCCCTCCCGCCTGTTCGGATGGCTGTCTTCAAGAAGGAAAGGGATACCAAATGTCGATGAGAATGTGGAGAAAAGGGAACCCTTGTGTGCTATTGGTCGGAATGTAAAATGCCACCATGGAAAACAGTATGGAGGTTCCTCAAAAAATTAAAAAGAGAGCTACCAGCCATTCCACTTCTGGGTATGCATCCAAAGGAAATGAAATCACTGTCTCAAAGAGGTATCTGCATTCACATGCTCTTTGCAGCATTATTCACAATAGCCAAGATATGAAAATGATCTGTCTGTCAAAGGATGGATGGATAAAGATGTGGTATATTTATACAATGGAATATTGTTCAACCCTGAGAAAGAAGGAAATCTCACCACTTTTCATAAATTGGGAGGAACTTGAGGGCATTATGCTAAGTAAAACAAGCCAGACAAAGACAAATACCGCAGGTATCATTATATGTGAAACCTAAAAAAAGAAGTCAAAGTCACAGATTAGAAAACTGGTTGCCAAAAGCTGGGGGTAGGAGAAATAAGCAGAAGTTGGTAAAAGAGTGCAAATTTTCAGCTATAAAATGAATTACATGGTGACTATAGAGTTGAAAACACTGTATTGTATAACTGAAATTTGCCAAGAGAACAAAACTTAAATGTTCTCACCAAAAAGAAAAAAAGGAAAATATGTGAAGTAATGGATGTGTTAATTAACTAGGTCAGGGAAATGTTTTCAAAATGTAAATGTGTATCAAAATACCATGAGGTACACTTTCAAAATCTTATAACTGCATATGAAATATTATCTCAATAAAGTTGAAATTTAAAAAGATCCAAAAATCATTTAAGGTGGACATATTTGCTGGGATTGGCATTATTCTTTGTTTTATGGTTATGTCGGGCTTCCCTCATAGCTCAGTTGGTAAAGTATCTGCCTACAACGCAGGAGACCTGGGTTCAATTCCTGGGTCGGGAAGATCCCCTGGAGAAGGAAATGGCAACCCACTCCAGTATTCTTGCCTGGAGCACCCCATGGACAGAGGAGCCTGGCGGGCTACAGCCCATGGGGTCACAAGAGTCGGACATGACTTAGAGACTAAACTACTACTACTGCATGGTGATGTCACTGTCACATTGCTTGCCTTCTAACATTGCTATGAGGCAGGAGAAAGAGTAAAGGTAGTTTATTCCAGATCTCTCTCCTTAAACCTGAACCACCGTAGTACCAGCATTAACAGATATTTAAACAGTCTTTGCAAATACAGTCATTTAAACAATGTGGTACATCAGTTCAATTAGACATAACAGATAGCTCAGATTATACTCCACTATATGTGAGAATTTAGTATATAATAAAGAGAGGAAAAATAAGGGTATTGAATAATTTGTATTGGGACAAATGATTATGTGAAAAGTGTCTTCAATGTTATGCAATAAAACAAATTCCAAATAGATCAAAGAGCTATTTTTTAATCAAAGCATAAATAAATTATAAGAAAAATGAATACTCATCACCTTCTGCAAAAAGGAGTGTCTAGATTTAGAAAAGAGTTTAAAAAATCACAAAGGAAAAGATGGGTAGATGTGGTTACAAAAAATTTAAATCTTCTGTCCATAAAAAAAAAAACTAATTAAACTTAAAAGGAAAACAACAAACAGGGAAATACATTTGAAGCAGATATAACCAAAAGGAACCATGTATCTATACATTTGAATTAATACAAATCTTTAAGAGAAACAGAGATACCATGGATGAATAGAGAGACGGCTTAAACAGACATTTCCCCGGAGACAAAATGTTACTGTTTAAAAAACATGGGAAAATGTTCAATATCACTACTAATCAAAGCCATGCAAATAAAAACAATCACATTTATGCTTTTTAAATTAGCTTGTCTTTTAAAATGGTAATAGGTATATTAACACAAGTGTGGCAAAATGGGTATTTTCTTAACGTTGCAGATTAGAATGTAAATTGGCCCAGCCTCTTTTTAAGAGAGTAATTTGTGAATGCATATCCAGTGCCTTAATATGGTCACACCATTTGATCCAGTAATTACACAATGGAGTGTATCACTTAATGAAGTCACTGGAAATACTGGTGGTGGACTGGGAACTGAGAAGGGGTGAATGTATGCACCAAGATCATCATCACAACAGCATAAGTAATAGTGAGATAAATTCTTTTTTAATTTAAATGTCTCATTAACTAATCTATGTCATAATCCTAACATGAAACATTATGGAATTGTAAAAATGCAAAGTTCATAAAGTCTGTATAATATGGAAAATGCTTGTGATATAAATAGACACTGAAAAAAACACAGATAAAAATTGCATATAGGGAATGGATATAATTATGTTAAAAAAAAAACTATGCATAAAAAAAGCCCAGAAGAAAAGACATTAAAATGTAAATAGTGGCTAAGCATTGATGGTCAAATTATGGATGATTCTTTGTTTTCTTTTCTATGTTCCAGGAATTTACTCTTTTTTCCAATAGTATGAGAAAAAAAAATACATTTATAAACATGCAATATTTCTATTCCCTTTGAGATCTTTGGTAGCTCAGACAGTAAAGAACATGCCTGCAATGCAGGGGACATGCGTTCGATCCCTGGGGTCGGGAAGAGATGGGAATGGCTAATCACTCCACAGTCCGTGGGGTTGCAAAGAGTCGGACATGACTGAGTGGTTAACACTTTCCCTTTGACATCTTGGGTCATTATGGATGCCAAACATTTGTTTCAGACAAAAGGCACCTTTGGAGAGCTTTGGAATGTAGTTCACGTACAAGGTAATGCCCAATAAGACACTGAACATAAAACCTCTGTCTTAGTTCAGGCTGATATAACAAAGGTCCACAGACTGGGTGGCTTATGCATAAAAGAAATTTATTCTCACAGTTCTAGAGGCTGGGTGTCTGAGATTAGGATGCCATTTCTGGCAACGATCCTCTTCTGGGAGGTAAACTTCTCCTTGTGTCTTCACATGGCAGAAAGGGGGCAAGAGAGATCTCTGGGGTCCTTTTTATAGGACACTAACCCCATTCATGACGGCTTCACTCTCATGACCTCTTTTCCCTCCAAAGCCTCCATCCTTCCCAGTGTAACCCCAAGTGGGGTCCAGCTGCTAGGTGCTCAAAAGCCAATATAGAGGCTGGGTTAGTGGAAAGGAAAGTTTGCTTTATTTTGGATGCTGGCAACCAGGAAGGTAGGGTGGGGGGTGGGAGGGGATACCTGTCTGAAGGCTGACCCCCGCTGCCCCCACCAAACACACACACACACACTGATGATCAGTGAGCAAGAGATTTTATTGGATGAAGGAGGGGCCTACTTGTAGAAACTATCCAGTCAGCTCTGACAGTCATCTCGAAATTAGTCATTGGTGGTCTGACCAGCAGCATCTTGACTGTTTCAAGTAGAGTAAATCTTCCGTTCCACGGTCAGTTTGTTCCCATTTCCGTGAGGCTGATTCTTGGAATTGTGGCAGCTTATGTCATGGCTATAATTTAGTCATCGTGTAGTTAACTTCTTGTACCTGGGGGGGTGGGGGCAAGAGGGTTTCAGTATCTAAAAGACAGCTCGCTGCAAATGGCTCAGAATATTATCTATATTGCCTTTGAGAAGGAACTCAAGGTCCCTGACTATGCTTAATCACTACATTATTATCATTTGATGTCCTTTGACTGTTTTCCTTTGTTTCTGTACTTTTCTCACTTCTCTGATCAAATCCACTCTTTGGCCAAAGTTCTCCCGCAGACGAAAAGGAGGCAGAGGACATTAGGGGCAAAGAACCATAGGTTCCTACTCCATCTCACCAATACCATCATATGAGGGATCAGAATTTCAGCATATGAATTTGGAGGGGTGAGTGGACACTAATTTGCAATCTCTTGAAACCTTTCAATGCAAAACTGAGGTAGAATCAGAGTGCTGGCCATAAAGTAATACTCAGTAAAAAACTGTAAAATGAGCAAATCACCGAATGCTGATAGCTAGTACTCACTGAGCACTCACCATCTGCCTGGCACTGTTCTAGTACCTTTACACATTTAAGCTCATTCAATTTTCCAACAACCAGGAGATAACCTTAACAAAGTTCTACAAAGTTGTTTTTGTTCAGTCGCTAAGTCATGTCTGACTCTTTGCGACCCCATGGACTGCATTATGTCAGGTTTCCATGGCCTTCACTATCTCCTGGAGTTTGTTCAAACTCACCTCCATCGAGTCGGTGATGCCATCCAACCAACTCATCCTCTGTCGCCCCCTTCTCCTCCTGCCTTCAATCTTTCCCAGCATCAGGGTCTTTTCCAATGAGATGGCTCTTCCCATCAGGTGGCCAAAGTACTGGAGCTTCAGTTTCAGCATCAGTCCTCTCAATTAATATTCAGGGTTGATTCTTTTAGGATTGACTGGTTTGATCTCCCTGCAGTCCAAGGGACTCTTAAGAGTCTTCTCCAGCACCACAATTCAAAAGCACCAGTTCTTCAGGGCTCAGCTTTCTTTAGGGTCCAACTGTCACATCCATTCACGACTACGGGAAAAACCTTAGCTTTGACTACACAGAGCTTTGTTGGCAAAGTGATGTTGCTGCTTTTTAATATGCTACCTAGGTTTGTCATAGCTTTTCTTCCAAGGAGCAAGCATCTTTTAATTTCATGGCTGCAGTCACTATCCACAGTGAATTGGGAGTCCAAGAAAACAAAATCTGTCACTGCTTCCACTTTTTCCCCTTCTATTTGCCATGAAGTGATGGAATGACATGGTCTTCACTTTCTGAATGTTGAGTTTTAAGCCAGCTGTTCTCACTCTCCTCTTTCACCTTCATCAACAGGCTCTTTAGTTCCTCTTTGCTTTCTGCTACTAGAGTGGCATCATCTGCATATCTGAGATTGACAAAGTTGGTGCCTTTCAACAATGGAAATTTTACACTCTCATTGTTCTGGAGAAGTTCAAAATCAAGGTATTGGCAGGGTTGGTTCCTTCTGGAGGAGAACATACCATGCCTCTCTCTGACCTTCTGTGGCTCTGGATATCCTCTGGTTCCTTGACTTGTAGAGGACTTATTCCAAACTCTACCTCCATCCTTATGTGGTTTTCTCTTCTGAGTGTGTCTCAAATCTCCCTCTCCTTTCTTTCATAAGGACACAAATCACTGGATTTAGAATCCACCCTAAATCTAGTATGAACACATTTTTAACCCTTAATTATACCTACCAAGACCTTGTTTTCAAATCAGGCCACATTCATAGGTATTGGAGTAGGACATAGCTCAGCCCCCTACAGGGTTTTACAAAAGAAATGGAAAAGTGTCAAGAATCCCTGGAAAAAGACTAAGTGGAGGTCACTTGAGGGCACTTTTTGTGTGTAGTGCAATCTAAATTTCAGTCTCCACCACTGAACTGTGATCTCCTTGAAGGCAAAGACCTTTTTATTTTGTGTCCCCTAGGCTTGGCATATTGCCTGATGACACTCGGTTAATATTTGCTGATTTGAGCTCTTAATCTGTCTGGCTGTCATAACAAAATACTGTAGACTGGATGGCTTAAACAACAGAGGTTTCTTTTCTCACAGGTGTCGGGGCTAGAAGTCTGAGATTAGGATGTCAGCAATGGCTGGGTTCTGGTGAGGGCTCTCTTCCTGGCTTGCAGTCAGCTGCTTTCTCACTGCATCCTCACATGGTGGGGAGAAGAGAGAGAGCTGAGCTGAGCTCTCTTTATACGTGATCATGGGGCTTCCCTGGTGGCTCAGTGGTAAAGAATCCACCTGCCAATGCAGGAGACAGTGGGTTCGATCCCTGGTCCAGGAAGATCCCTTAGGGAAGGAAATGGCAACCTACGCCAATATTCATACCTGGGAAATCCCATGGACAGAGGATCCTGGTGGGCTGTAGTCCATGTGGTCTCAAAGAGTAGGGCATGACTTAGCAACTAAACAACAGCAACAAATCCCATCATCTGAACCTAAATATCTCCCAAAGTCCCCACCTCTAAATGCCATCATTTCAACATATGAATGTGGATGGGACACAGACACTGAGTCTATAGCAAGTTTATAGCCAGTTGAGAGCCAGGAGTCCTTTGGAGAAGGGTACTCTACATTATAAAGGGTACTCTATGTTATAAAATTTTCTTCATATGTAGAGGGATCTGATAAATGGAATATCTGCTGCCACATCAGTAAACAAGGACGTCACAGTCATCAGCGATTGCAGCCCTCCAGTGTGATGCTCCTGATTTCTGAGGGCACTCAGGGAGAAAAAGAGTACCTACCATCTAACAGTCCCACCACTGCCCCTCCCTATGATGAGCCCTGAGGAAGCTCAGGATGTGAAAAACACAGGACACTGGCCCCAGACAGCTGAGGTGCATATCAAAGGAAGGATTTCAGTGAACCTCTTGCATCTTCCCATTCATAGAAAAGTGCTATATTCCTTAACATGGGTTATCTACTTTTCTTTCATTAAAAATAATCTTTTGATGTTCAGACTACCTGCCCTTTGTTGCAAAACTTCCATATAACCTGGTTCCTCCCCTCACCTCCTCAGAGCAGTTCTCTCAGGGTTACTTGAGGTGCTGTGTCCCAGGCTTGAAGTCTTAAAGATTCCTACCAAATAAAACGTAGCTCTCAACTTTTAGGTTGTGACTATTTTTTAAGTTAACAGATCCATCCTCAGTGTTAGATATGGGATGAATACACTGTTGTCAAAACTCACCCTTCCTTTTCTTGTGCACAGGGAAACTTTCTTGCCTTCACCCTTCTTAAGATCACTATAATCTGTAACTATACAAGATTAAAAAGATCAACCATGCAAACATAGAGTCAGAAGCAGGTTCACATATGGAAAGTTGTATGCAGACTCCATGGAGCCCTATACCAAGGTCACAGGTGTGGAGTCCTGTACCAAGGTCACCGGATAAAATTCTCCGGAACTGACCAAGCCCCATGACAACTGTTGCCATGAGCCTCCGGATCAAAACTGGCCTGTTCCCTGACCCCATATTAGGTAAAATACCCACCCTATAACCCTGGGTTGCCATGCCCTACTCCAGAGAATCTTCCCGACCCAGGGATCAAACCCACGTCTCTTATGTCTCCTGCTTCATCAGGCAGGATTTTTACCACTAGTGCCAACTGGGAAGCCCATAGCATCCTAACCAATCACCTAATACCACCCTTCCAGTGGGATTTTCTCTGTCTTGAAGCTATAAAAATTGGCTACTAGCATGAGAAAGGGGTTGGCTCTCCTTTGAGCTGGTCTGCTGCTCTAGCAGCATCTCCCACTCTGATAAACTTTCTTCTCCTCTCATTCTGCCACATCTCTGAAAATTCTTTTCCATCGTGTGCACAGACCACTACATGTTAGTTTGAAAACCAACCCAAGAATAACATTCTAACCATGAACTCAAGTGGAATCTTAGAAATAAATGTTTAAGCCATACAGATTACTCCAGCAGTTTTCCAGGACGAAAAGTCTACATGTTGCTTTTTCAAAGCATCTACCTAACCAAAGACGATTATATTTGGACATGTATATGTTGTCTTCCTCCCTACTCCAAATTATAAGTTCTTTGGGAAAGAGAAGATCTGTCTTCTTTATTGTTGATTCTCCATTCCTTCATACATAATGAGGAGCCCAATAAATAGATAACTGATGAACAGACCCACCTGATCTCTCCCACCACCTACAAGTGACAGGACAAGTTAAATGTGGTGAGTAATATGACTAAGACACAGAGGGAAGGCCGTTCAAAAGAGGTGGCATTTGGATGGTGTAATACTGTGATTTGTAATAAGAAATAGGTATTTGGTCTTAGTCCACATTCCTGGCTGGCAGGTCCCAAAACCCTAGGAATTTCCTAGTTTGGAGAGTGATAAAGTGTCTATTTTTATGTTCATGAACTGGACTATACCTAAAACTGTGGCCTGGTTGCCAGGGGAAACAAGCTGGATTAGAGAGTTAGAATTTACAGTCCCACTTCTTGACCTCCCAGGGATGGGAAAGGGGCTGGAGATTAGCGCAATCAGTCATAGCTCATGGTTGTGATAGAGAAGAACTGACTCCATGTTGAATCTATTTCTTTCACTTTCACTTTTCCTCCCATTGCTTTTGTTTACTGAAAGGATGCTGTTTACACGCAATGGCCTGCCTTGGGGATCCCTGCCCCTCTGCCTGAATATTAAATCCAAGTGCCTTTGTTCAGGACTCTGGCCACCTGTGGATGGCTGCAGGAATGAAGAAATTAACACATCCAGTCCCCAAGGCTAGCCATTCAAGGAGATATTTCCAAGATTAATGGACTTTTTTACTTTACTTCCTCACCTCTCCCCTCTCTGTTCTATAAAAGAACCTGGCACCCAGACCCCAATAAGATGGTTATTTTGAGACATTAGTCTTCCATCTTCTCAGACAGCAGACTTTCTGAATAAAGTCGTATTCCTAGCCTTAGCACCTTGTCTCAGGTTAACTGGCCTGGGTTAACTGGCCTGTCATGCAATGAACAGAGTGAGTTTGGACTCAGATATAATCAATCATGCCTTGGTAATGAAGCCTCCGTAAAACCCCAAAAGGACTAGGTTCCAAGAACTTCCAGGTTGGTGAACACATGGAGATTTGGGGAAAGTGGAGTGTTTGTAGAGAGCACGGAAACTCTGTAGCCCTTTCCTAGACCTTGCCCTGTGCATCTCTTCCATCTGGCTGTTTCTGAGTTAAATCCTTCATAATAAACCAGGAATCTAATACATAAAATATTTCTCTGAGTTTTATAAGTCACTCTGGTAAATTAATCGAACCTGAAGAGGGGGGTGAGGGAACCTTTGATTTACAGCCAGTTTGTCAGAAGTACAGATAACAACCGGGACTTCCAACTGGCATCGGAAGTTGTGGAGGACAGTAGGACTGAGCCCTTAACCTGTGGAATCTGACTGTATCCTGATAGATAATGTTGGAATTGGGTTGAACTGTTGGACCCTAAGTTGAAGTCCATAGTTTGGCTTGTTGGATGTATGGGAGGAGCCTCTCCATAACCCCTAACATTGGAATTTAATGGACAGAACACAAAAGAGGTGGAGTTCTGAAAAATGATGGGGACGCCAGGGGAGGATGTGGGGAACAGAGTTCTGAGCAGAAGGAGCAGCCAGTGCAAATGTCCCCTGAGAGAGACCAGTTTAGCATTTTCAAGGAAAGAAGAGGAAACCAGTGTGACCAGTCAGAGCAGAGGAGCAGCATCATGGAGTGGATGAGATGAGGTCAGAGAGGCAGGTGGATGGCACAACGCATCTAGGAGCTGAGGAGCTGTGACGCTGCTCCTGGTGCAGTGGGCAACCGTGTAGGGCCTGGAGCAAGGATGAGCTGGGAGAGGCCTTATTTCTGCTTTAGAAACATTGGAGTCAGTGGATCTGATGTGTTTGTGTGTGTGTGTGTGCTCAGTCATGGTTTGGCTCTTTGAGACCCCATGGACTGTAGCCTGCCAGGCTCCCCTGTCCATGGAATTCTCCAGGCAAGAATACTGGAATGGGTTGCCATTTCCTCCTCCAGGGGGTCTTCCCAACCCAAGGATCAAACCCAAGTCTCTTGCATCTCTTGTGTCTCCTGCATTAGCAGGTAGATTCTTTACCACTGCACCACCTGGGAAACCCTCAGTGGATCTGAACTCATCATCAGAATTCCACCTGATGCTAGTTTGGTATTGAGATATGCCCTCCAACTAAAGACCACTGCATGTGCGACAGAGGCCACCAGCAGGGAAGTAACAGAGCAATAATGTGCAGAGAGCACTTTTGTTAGAAGAAACACTGACTGAAACCTCCCATCCTGGTCAAGTACCAAAGTAACCATTTGCATGAGTTGTTTTATGACAGGAGGTCCTGATAAGGAATATGGAACTAACAAGCCACCACCAATCAGAATAATTTGGGAAAAGTCAGAAGAAAATGTCACATGTCCTACCAGCCTCCCAGAATCCTCCTTGCTAGAATCCACCTTGGTTGAACAATGAGTGCACCACCAGGAAAGACCCTGAGTTAGCATGATTGGCCACATAGGACCTAGAAACTCATCCCACCAACAAAAAGCCTGGGACTGCCAGCCACGTGGTAGAACAGTTCTCCTGGGTTCCCTTACCCTACCGCTCTTCACCCGGGCGCCCCTTCCCAATAAAGTCTCTTGCTTGGTCAGCATGTGTGTCTCCTCAGACAATTCATTTCTTAATGTGGGACAAGAGACTCTTGGGCCCTGGAGGGGGTCCCCCTTTCTGCAACGTTTTCAGTTGCCTTGAATTCCCAATGCAGGAATGGATGCTCTGAAAAGCCTTTGTATTAAAACTCACAGAACTTCTCTGCTGGTCCAGAGGTTAAGAACCCACTTGTCAGCGCAGGGGAGCAGAGGACATGGGTTCAACTTCTGATCAAGTAAGATTCCACATGCCGTGGGACAACTCAGTCCATGCACCACAACAGCTGAGCCTGTGCTATAGATCCTGGGAACCGCACTTACCAAAGCCTGCATGCCCTAGAGCCCACACATCACAAGAGACGCCACTCCTGCAATGAGAATTCCATACACTGCAATGAAGAGTAGCCCACTGGCTGCAACTAGAGAAGGCCTGCATGCAGTAGTGAGGACCCAGAACAGCCAAAAATCAATTAATGAATTAAAAAAACTCACAGATGCTATTATGGAGTGAACTGTGTTCCCTCCAGTCTTATATGTTGAAGCCTTAACCCTCTCTGTGAGTCTGGCGATAGAACCTTTACAGACATAATGAAGATTAAATGAGGTCATAAGGGCAGGCCTCTCATCTAATATGATCCGTGCCCTTATAAGAAGAGGAAGAGACACCAAGGATGCCTGCAGACAGAGGAAAAGGCTATGTGAGGACACAGCCAGAAGACAGCCATGTGCAAGCAAGGTGTATGCCGTTCATTTTTAAAACTTAATTCTCCTGATGCTTCCCCATCCCCACAAACAGGCTGTGAGCACCTGCCCAGGTGACCAGCTACATCGATGTGATAAGGCTGTTTTGTGTCACAAGTTCCCCTTCTCGCCCTCCTGAGTGGCCTAATAGTAGTGGTGTGTTAGTCGCTCAGTCGTGTCCAACTCTGTGCGATCCCATGGACCATAACCCACAAAGCTCCTCTATCCATGGGATTTCCCAGGCAAGAAAACTGGAGTGGGCAGCCATTCTCTTCTCTAGGGGATCTTTCCCAGGAATAGAACCCAGGTCTTCTGCATTGCAAGTAGATTCTTTACCATCAGAACCACCAGGGAAACCTGAGTGTAACCTAGTGATGTTCAAATGCACCAGTGAACTCCCCCTCTTGTTTCTGTAAGTCTACCCCGACCCCCAGTCAAGGTACTTCCTACAGGTCCCCGCCCCTCCTTGGCATCCTCCCTGCTTGGATGAACCTGTTCCCTGGACTCTCCTCCCATGTGTCCCCCTGTACGGTATGCCATGCCTCCCCTTCTAGAGATCTCCAGTGGCCTCGGCCTACAAAGGCTTGGAGCAGGGCCTGGGTTCCCTGCCAGAGCTGGACTGGGTTGTGGTGATGAAAACACCAGATCCTAGTCACTAGACCAGTGATCAGTGACAAGGGCCCTGGCCCTTCGGCTCTGCAGAAAAGAATTTCCATAGAGATGGAAATTAGTGAAGCAAGTCAAGCATTTATTAGGAGGAAAAAGTACAGTACGTGTGGATAGACACATGACAGATTCAGAGGGAGAGTTGCTGAGTTGCATCCTCATGGTAGTTTGATTATTTTATGTGGTATTTCTTCTGGGTTTTCTTTGGCCAATCATTTTGATTTCCCTGGTCCATGGTCCATATTTGATGATTCTCAGGATCCTCCCATGTATGCACATGCATCCCTTAGCCAAGACGGATTCTACCACAAAGGCTTATGGGTAGAACATCCCTTGTCATGACTCCCCTTTGGCCTTCAAGGAGCCTTTTCTGCACATATGTGGTTGGAGAGGTCTACTGACTTCTGGAACAAGAAATATGTGGTCTCTGCAGGGTTTAGCCTCCTCCCTTAATTGCCCTGAGATTCTTGTCTTGGAGTTTCAGTCAATAGAGAATGAATCTCCAATTGTTTTACCCTGGGGGGAGGGGGGCCCATCTGCCTCCTGCCTCACTAGCACACATCAGTATAATAAATCTAATTCCCTATGCCTGCTGCTTCTGCTAAGTCGCTTCAGTCATGTCCTATGCCTAACCAAGTATAATTTCCACGGCTGTGTTGGAGTGACCCTTACAGACCTCACAAGGGGACTTACATCTCCACCCACAAGACAAGCAGAAAGGTTTCAGGAGAACCCAACCTCAGTGACACCTAGACCTGACTTCCAGCATCCAGAACTGTGAGAAACAAATTTCTCTTCTTTAAGCCTAGTCCCTGGTGTTTTGTTATGCTGACCCTAGCAAACAAATACAGTCTCCAATCATACATTCATCCTCCCCAAAGCTCAGCATCAGCACATCATACTTCCTCCTGGTTTGTCTGAAACTGGAGAGGGCTCCCTGAACCTGGGACTTGGGATGCTAACCCCTGGAAAGGCCCAGACAAACCAGGAAGAAGTTGGCCACCCTGTATTACCACAACCTTCCCACACCAGGCCCTTGGGAAAGGACAGGAACGTGAAGAGGAAGAGTTGGCTTTAGAGCCCCATGTTCCGTTGCTTATCATCTGGGATATAGCGATGACCCACCCAGACCTGCGAGCAACAATGCAGAACTTCACCTGGCCTGAAAAGGTGACGCAGAATTTAAAGGTTTCAATTAAGAAATACTTATGTCTATTAATGCATATATATGGAATCTAGGGACTTCCCTTGTGGCTTAACTGGTAAAGAATCTCCCTGCAATGCGGGAGACCTGGGTTTGACCCCTGGGTTGGGAAGATCCCCTGGAGAAGGGAAAGGCTACCCACTCCTGTATGCTGACCTGGAGAATTCCATGGACTGTACAGCCCATGGGGTCCCAAAGAATTGGACACAACTGAACAACTTTCACATTACATATTACATTACATGGAATCTAGAAAGAAGTTACTTATGAACCTATTTGCAGGGCAGCAATGCAGACACAGACATAGAGAACAGAATTATGGACTTGAGGTGGGGGAGGAAGGAGAGGGTGGGATGTATGGAGAGAGTAACATGGAAACATAGACACTACCATGTGTAAAATAGATAGCCAACGGGGATACGTTGTTTGACTCAGGGAACTCACACTGGAGCTCTGCAACAGCCTGGAGGGGTGTGGCGGAGAGGGAGGTGAGAGGGAGGTTCGTGTTGATGTTTGGCGGAAAGCAACACAATATTTGAAGCAATTATCCTTCAATTAAAAATAAGTAAATTTGATTTTTTTAAAATAAAGAAATACAGCCTTCAGTGCATGCCAGGTGCTCTACACACAGTGATCAGGGAATCCTCATACAACCCCGTAAGCTGGTACCACTACTACCCAGTTTTGCAGATGGAATGACTGGTGCCAGGTCACACACTGTGGCTGACACATCACTGTGTCCAGAGTCGCAGGCATTCCTCTTCGCATGCTGGTCATGGTAGGACAGTGCAATGCATCATCAGTAAATCTAAGCTACCAAGGCAACCAGCGGGAGAGTTACCCTGGTTTATTTTCCACAGACGCATGTGGCCATGACCTTGATACTAGACAGCAAAAAGCTTCCCAGGGTTATCTGTCTGGCCCGCCAGATTGGGTGGTATCCCAACAATCTCAGTGGTTGTTAAGAGGCTTAATGAGGATAACTCCTGCAATGCCCCTAGCAGAGTGCCTGGTGCAGAGTACAGAGCATTCAGTGAATGCAGTAACAACAATAATGGGTTTCCCTGGTGGCTAGCAGTAAAGAATTTGCCTGCCAATGCAGGAAACTCATGTTTGATCCCTGAGTCTGGAAGATCCCCTGGAGAAGGAAATGGCAACCCACTCCAGTATTCTTGTCTGGCAAGTCCTAAGGACAGAGGAGCCTGGCGGGCTGCAGTCCATGGGGTTGAAAAGAGTCACACAACTTAGCAACCAGACAACACAACACAGCAATAATAATAACCACCACACCCACCAGCCCCTTTTCAATGTCAGTCTCTGCATTAGCTTTAAGAGTTTTCTGATTTTCCAAGCATGTATTCAAGAGCAGCGAGGTGATCTTCCAACTCAACACCTTAGAGAAGCTTCAACTGAACAGATTCAAAACACAAGGTCAGAGCGCCCTCACACCCTGGACCAGCACTTGAAAGCAAAAAGAAAGCTGCCTGGTTCTCATGATGGAAAAACTCCACCATTGATTCTGCCCAGCCCGCCGGAGAGCAGTAACCTATCCCATCTCCCATTTCAGAGATAACGCCTTAGAAGCCCCCAGTTTATTTACAGCAAACGTCCAGCTGCTGGTCCTCTCCGATGTAAGTGAATTTCAAAACACTTTAAATTCAGGATAAAGCAGTGAAATGGGAAAATCTTTACACTCCAATAAGACATCATTACTGGCAAGCATATTGCACTTTCAATATCAGACTGAAAACCGCCAGTGCATGAAAGGGAATGAGGGCATCTGTGTGGGCATCGGGTAGCTTGATAGATAGGTCTCTGCTGGGGAGGACGAAGCTCTGGGGGACTCCTGACAAAGGTCTCCCCCTGCCTTTCTGGACTGCTAGAAGTTTTCGAAGGATCGCAGCATTTCAAGCCCACATCCTGGACAAAAGGTGGGGGAGGGGAACGTAGCTTCTGTTTGCTTCCGTGCAATTCTTCTAGGGGGTATTCTATTTATCAGTACAGGGGGATAAAGGAGCAGGTTAGGCAAGGATCATTAGCATTTAGATTGCACAACTAAGAAACTGATGAGTGGAAGAAACAGGTTGGGAGGGGAGACCAAGAGCGGATACCACAAGTCCCTGAAATTGATCAACTGCCCTTAAATGGACATCTCAAGAATGGGCAACTCAAGGGAGAGAGGAGGAAGGTAAGGAATAAGGGAAGGAAATCAGAGCAGGATGGAGGGAGGAAAAGAAAATGGGAGAAAGAAGGAGATAAGAGAGAGAAAAGAAAAAGGGAAAGAATTAAAATTGAGAAGGAAAAGAAAAGGAAGGCAAGGCAGTGACAAAGAGGGGTATATTGCCTGAGGATGCCAAGCACCACCTAGGCATCCTCTGCTTTATTCTGTGAGAGAAGGATCTATTGTCTTCGTGTGCTAATAAGGAACTGGAACTCAGAGAAGTTCAAGTTCTTATGGTCACAAGGCAGACCCCAACTGCACGCTCTCTGCAACCCAACACGCCACTTGGTCTTCCTGTTTTCCCTGAGCCAAATGTTCAAGGGCACCTGCTCCTGTCCAAGGCCATGAAGAGTAGCAGGAATGCTGACCATCACTAATTTTCTGCTCCATGTCAGATGCTGTGCTGGACACTTTTGAATAGTGTCTCATTAATACCATTTAATAACACTATCCCCATTTTACAGATGAGGACATAAAACCTCAGAGAAGCATGATTGAGGCCAAAAGCTACTCTGCCACGGAGCCAGAATTCTCATCTGTTGTGTGTTAATTTAGAACCATTAACCTCAGTTCTAGTAACAACTCAGCTATTACCTTACGGAGTGACCAAGGGATTTCAACCTTCATAGGCCCATGGTCGCTGAGTAATTGTGTCCCCAAAGATGTCCATATCTTAATCTCTGAAACTTGTAAATATGTTACCCTACAGGACAAAGAGGATTTTGCAAATGTCATTAACTTTGGATTTTGAGATGGGAAGATTTTCCTGGATTACTTGGGTGGGCCTGTATGACAAAAGTCCTCATATGGGGACCAGGGAGCCAGAGAGGTCAGGGGCAGAGTCAAAGAGATTTGAAGATGCTGTGCTTTTGGCTTTGAAGATGAAAGAGAGGGTCACCTTTACAAGCTGGAAATGGCAAGGAAACAAATTCTCTTCCAGACCCTCGGAAAGAGAGCAGCTATGCTAACACTTTGATTTTAGCCAGTAAGATTCATTTTGAACTTACTTTGTGTCACTTTAAGCCACTAAGTTTAGGGTAATTTGTTGTAGCAACAGTAAGAGGCTAATAACTGTTGAGGCAGTCCAAGCACAGGTTAGAAAAGAATTTCCAGATGCAGAGCGTTTTAGGAGTGAGTTTATTAAGAACAAGAAGCAGAGATAATGCGAGCAATGAGAGCACAGTGGGCTGACCTCCTGACAGACTAGGGAGAGTTGACAGTTTTCGTGGGTTAGTAGCCAATTTTTAGAGCCTCAAGACAAAGAAAATTCCTGCTGGAAGATTGGCATTAGGTGATTGGTTAGGGCTTCCCTTGTAGCTCAGCTGGTAAAGAATCTGCCTGCAATGCAGGAGACCCTGGTTTAATTCCTGGGTTGGGAAGATCCCCTGGAGAAGGGATAGGCTACCCACTCCAGTATTCTTGGGCTTCTCTTGTGGCTCAGCTGGTAAAGAATCCACCTGTAATGTGGAGACGTGGGTTCAATCCCGGGGCTAGGAAGGGGTCACAAAGAGTTGGACATGACTGAGGGACGTTCACTAGAGTGCTACAGGATGACTACCAAGGTGGGCATTTTTGCCTAATTTGGAGTCAGGAAGCTTGTTAATGATGATTGGGGGCTTTGGGGCAATGGTTACAGAAGGGCTGTGTCAGCTTTGGAGGTGACCTTGGTTCTGGGCTCTGCTTCTGTGGCCTTGGGACAGGCTTACCCCTGTGGCCTGGGGGCAGGACTCAAGAATACAGAGCTTCAGTTTCCTTATCTGTCAAACAAATTATAATCTTGGATCTGCCTATTCCTGTGGCTTTGATGCAGACGCAATGTCCTGGATCCTTATGTTGGCCCTGAATGTCAGTGTCAGTGCCACGCCCTAGGACATCCCACAAGAAAACCATGTTGCCTATACTAACTTTGCCCTGCCCTAAGAGGGCTGTCAACTATACTTCCCACATCTCAGTCCATATTCCTTCAGAGCTCTGTGCTGCTTACTTCAGAAAATAACCAGCTGGTCTGCTGGACTTGGTCAAGGAAAAAGTCAAACTCTGAAGAAAACAGTGCCCCAGATGGAGAGTGACTGAGTCCTAATGCATTGCATGAGCCCCTGGATCCAGCTATGCCTGAAGTCAATTCATGCTTGAACTTTTTAGTTTGGTGAGCCAAGAAATTCTCATTTTTGCTTAACCTGACTTGAGCTGAGTTACTGTCACATATAACTTCAAGCATTTAGGCCATCTACTATGTCTCAGGCCCTGGACCACAAAGATATGTTCTAACAGTCATACACAATGGGATCTCTCCCTTTAACAGATGAGAAAACCAAGGCACAAATTAGTTAAGCAACTTGTTTCATAAGTGAGTAACAGCAGCATTCTAATCCAAGTTTGAGTCCAAAATCTTCATTCTTTCCCCAACACTAATTTTAAAAATTTCACTTAGCTGGAACACAACTTGGGGGACCATAAAGTCAAATCGAAAATACTATTTCTCTCGGGTCTTTACACTTGCACTAAAAAGAATAGATCACAGTTGTTGTTAAGTCCTACCATAGATCCTCTTAAAATCGCCACTGAAAATCTTATTAAGTTTTCTGTTCAGAATGTAATGCTTGGTAGTAAAAAGATACAAGCTCTTTGTGAAACAGTTTGTATCAGAAAATATGTTGTAAAAGCTGTGGGCTGCCAGGTAGTCGCCAAAGGAGTCATTTTACTTAAATTCAAATAACATCTAGAACACTTAACAGCTGGAGATTTCTGTTAGGAAGGGGTTTGTTTGTTTGTTACAATGTAAGGGAGATTGAAAGTTGCAACTAGAATGGCTGGAAATATTAACATTTAATCCACAAATCATCTCCTTCCACCTCACCTCAGAAGGTGCTTTATTTGTTTGTCTGATCAGCTGGGTTTTTGGTTGTTCGTTTGATCTGGACCTGGGTGGGTGAGAGGGTGTCTTTTTGTTCTGTCAATCTGATCTAGAGATCAGAAACTCAAGTGGCAATAGGAATATTTAGATGAGTGAGGAGCCAGGAGTGTAGTCTTTTTTCCAAAGACCCTTGATCTACTTCCTTTCTTTTTAATCTTCAAACATGGGTGATTACTGTTTGCATCCAAAGTAAAATATGGGGTCTTGACACATGCAATGTGTCAATGAGTCACTCTACCTTTCAATGTTATTTTTAAGGACGCCTAGAAACAAGCATGGATGGGACCAAGACTGAGGGATGAGGAGAAAAGCGGGGTTATGGTGGGGATGAGACGGACTGGAGAGAATGTGACTGGGGAGCCAGGGGTGTAGCTCTCCTCTTGCTCAATCTTTTGGAAATGAGGCAAAGTCAAGCCAGGAATTCGGAAGTCAGTGTGAAAGCCACCGATTTTTCAGTGTTAACCTAAAATTATTTTAAAAATTGCGTTGGCCAAACAAAAACATGCAGGTGGCTAAATACATTGGTTTGGGGCACTTGGTATAAGAGAGGAGAATTGAATAAAGCCAAGAACAGCTTGATGAATTTTTATTTTAAAAGAAACAGAGCTACTTCCTTGTGAAAAGACATCTGAGATGGAAGAAGGAAAAGAGGGGATAGCAATGGAGAGTTTGGGGAGAACAGGGGAGAAACTATAGGTACCAGCCACGTTATGATGTGTGAACTCTTAGAAAAAAGGTGGGGAGAGGGGATTATAAGAGGCTTCTTTTTATATCCAGTAAGGTAATTCCCTCTGCTGCTCCTATAGAAGAATTCAGTGTGTATTAAATTGCCTTTTTTTTTTTTAACAAAGGTTGAAAGTTTTCTTGGCTGCATCACATAAGGGCTAGGTGGCCTTGGACCCAGCATGTCATACCTCTCTGTGCCTCAGTTTCATCTTCTGTAAAATGGGACTCCTAAAGACACCTACCCCTTGGAGTTAATGTCGGCAAAACTCTTGGAAGTGCCTGACCCTTTTAAATTCTCAGTGGATGTTAGCCATTATTATTTCTTTTTTTTTTTTTTAATTTTTATTAGTTGGAGGCTAATTACTTTACATCATTGCAGTAGTTTTTGTTATACATTGATATGAATTAGCCATGGATTTACATGTACTCCCCATCCCAGTCCCCCCTCCCACCTCCCTCTCCACCCGATCCCTCTGGGTCTTCCCAGTGCACCAGGCCCGAGCACTTGTCTCATGCACCCAACCAAGGCTGGTGATCTGTTTCACCCTAGATAATATACATGTTTCAATGCTGTTCTCCTGAAACCTCCCACCCTCGCCTTCTCCCAGAGTCCACAAGTCTGTTCCATATATCTGAGTCTCTTTTTCTGTTTTGCATATAGGGTTATCGTTACCATCTTTCTAAAGTCCATATATATGTGTTAGTATACTGTAATGGTCTTTATCTTTCTGGCTTACTTCGCTCTGTATAATGGGCTCCAGTTTCATCCATCTCATTAGAACTGATTCTGACCCAGCAATCCCACTTCTGGGCATACACACCAAGGAAACCAGATCTGAAAGAGACACGTGCACCCCAATGTTCATCGCAGCACTGTTTATAATAGCCAGGACATGGAAGCAACCCAGATGCCCATCAGCAGACGAATGGATGAGGAAGCTGTGGTACATATACACCATGGAATATTACTCAGCCATTAAAAAGCCATTATTATTTCTTATCTCATTTACTTTGGATAAATTGTCTAAACTCTCGGAGTTTCTCTTTCCTTATATTTCAATGGGATATTTTAAGAAATCTGCCCCTTATATGTATAACAGAGTCAGTCTGTGGGACAGTAGAAATTAAAATAACATTGTGAAACAGCGGAACGTCAATTTTAAAAAGAGGAAAAATATCTGCCCCTTTGGGAGGATTATTAAATAGCCTGGTAAATAGCAGGTCCTCCTCCACTTATTAGTGGTTTCACTTACCTGTGGGCAACTGCAGTCCAAAAATACTAAATGGAAAATTTCAGAAATAAGCAATTCACGACTTTTAAATCGCATACTGTTCTGAGCAGTGTGATGAAATCTGCCTGTTCTCTCTGTCCCACCTGTGACATGAATCACTCCTTTGTCCAGAGATCCTGCCTGCTAGGCACTTAATAGCTGTCTCTGTTATCAGATGGACTGTCCCAGTATGGAGATACTTGTGTTCAGGGTTCAAACCCTTGGGTATAAAGTTCAGTACTCTCCACATTCCAGGCATCTACTGGGGATCTTGGAAAGAATCCCCCACGGATGTGGTGGCAGCTATTGTATAAATAGCCTTCAGCACAGTGTAGACACTCAATTCATTGTTCCCAATATCCCTGAATCTCCTCTTCCCCCCGTTTCCCTCTTTCCTCTACTCTCCTCTTTTTCCTTCTTCCAGGGAAGCTCTGCTAAAAGATACTTGCAAATATATTCCAAAAGGCAGGTTAGGAGCGGACCATGCAGCTGAGAGTCCATGGCTGTGGGTTTTATTTCAAGGTGATGGGGAGTCATGGATGGTCATTAAATAACAAGAAGGTCTGCAACAATTTTGAGAGTGTGTGTGTGGTGCAGGGGAGATCAGAAGCTTTGAAAGCAGCCAAGAAGCTACACAGGTAAAGAAAGAGGTGAACTTAACTAAGAGGTGGGCAAGGAGTGGAAGAATCAAATGAAGGAAATGAGGAGGCAGAATCAATAAAGCTGGGCAACAGATTCGACATGAGGTTAACAGAGAGAGGAGTGAAGAATGAAGACAAGGCTCAACCTCAGACAACTAGGAGACCATGATGCCCTTAACAGAAGTCTGCCCAGAAGAGGGATAGGTTGGATAAATAAAGAGAATATATCCTCCCTGGGAGGGGTCTGAGGAACACAAAAGCCTAAACATCTAACAGACAGCTAGAAGAGCAAGGATAGGACTTCCCTGGTGGTCCAGTGGTTAAGAATCTGCCTCTACAAGGATATACAATGGAAAAAAGACAACCTCTTTAACAAGTGGTGCTGGGAAAACTGGTCAACCACCTGTAAAAGAATGAAACTAGAATACTTTCTAACACCATACACAAAAATAAACTCAAAATGGATTAAAGATCTAAATGTAAGACCAGAAACTATCAAACTCCTAGAGGAGAACATAGGCAAAACACTCTCCGACATAAATCATAGCAGGATCCTCTATGACCCACATCCCAGAATTTTAGAAACAAAAGCAAAAATAAACAAATGGGACCTAATGAAACTTAAAAGCTTTTGCACAACAAAGGAAACTATAAGCAAGGTGAAAAGACAGCCCTCAGATTGGGAGAAAATAATAGCAAACGAAGCAACAGACAAAGGATTAATCTCAAAAATATACAAGCAACTCCTGCAGCTCAATTCCAGAAAAATAAATGACCCAATCAAAAAATGGGCCAAAGAACTAAACAGACATTTCTCCAAGGAAGACGTACGGATGGCTAACAAACACATGAAAAGATGCTCAACATCACTCATTATCAGAGAAATGCAAATCAAAACCACAATGAGGTACCATTACATGCCAGTCAGGATGGCTGCTATCCAAAAGTCTACAAGCAATACATGCTGGAGAGGGTGTGGAGGAAAGGGAACCCTCTTACACTGTTGGTGGGAATGCAAATTAGTACAGCCACTATGGAAAACAGTGTGGAGATTCCTTAAAAAGCTGGAAATAGAACTGCCATATGACCCAGCAATACCACTTCTAGGCATACACACTGAGGAAACCAGATCTGAAAGAGACACGTGCACCCCAATGTTCATCGCAGCACTGTTTATAATAGCCAGGACATGGAAGCAACCTAGATGCCCATCAGCAGACGAATGGATGAGGAAGCTGTGGTACCTATACATCATGGAATATTACTCAGCCATTAAAAAGAATTCATTTGAATCAGTTCTAATGAGATGGATGAAACTGGAGCCCATTATACAGAGCGAAGTAAGCCAGAAAGATAAAGACCATTACAGTATACTAACACATATATATGGAATTTAGAAAGATGGTAATGATAACCCTATATGCAAAAAAAAAAAAAGAGACTCAGATGTATAGAACAGACTTGTGGACTCTGTGGGAGAAGGCGAGGGTGGGATGTTTCAAGAGAATAGCATTGAAACATGTATATTATCTAGGATGAAACAGATCACCAGCCCAGGTTGGATGCATGAGACAAGTGCTCGGGCCTGGTGCACTGGGAAGACCCAGAGGGATCGGGTGGAGAGGGAGGTGGGAGGGGGGACCGGGATGGGGAATACATGTAAATCCATGGCTAATTCATTTCAATGTATGACAAAAACCACTGCAATGTTGTAAAGTAATTAGCCTCCAACTAATAAAAATAAATGGAAAAAATAAATAAATAAAATAATAACACCAAAAAAAAAGAATCTGCCTCTAATGCAGGAAACAAGGATTCAATCCCTGGTCCAGGAACTAAAAATCCCACATGTCATGTGACAACTAAGCCCATGCACCACAACTACTCAGCCCAAGCTCTAGAGCCCATGCTCCGAAACAAGAGAAACCACCAGTGAGAAGCTGGTGCACCATAACTAGAGAAAAGTTCCTATTCACTGCAACTAGAGAAAGCCAAGTTGCAGCAATGAAGACCCAACGGAGCCAAAGTTTCCATGAAGATCATGTCCATCTTGTCATATATCCAGTGCCTATGGCAGGATCTGACATAGGGTCAATGAACACTTTCTGAGTGAATGCATGAATGGATGCTGGGCCAGAATTCAGACAAGAAGTTGAGGCTGGAAATGACTATTTTGGAGTCTTCTTATATAGATCCATTAGCTGAAAGCACACGACTTAACGGGGCAGCCCAAGCAAAGAGTGAAGAGGCAGAGAGGAAAGGAGGTTCAAGGAAAGATCTTCCCGGGGAAGATGCTGACAGATGCCGTAGGTCTTTATACCAGGGTTGGTAAGAGAGGAAAGAAGAGTCAGCAAGATGAACGTACACCAGAGAGATTATCAGAAAGTGAGTCTTCTATTCTGAGGCTGAGAACCGTTACATCAGCCTTCTGAGAAGCTACAGCTTGGAATCCTAGAAGGGAGGATGAGGGCCCGCTGGCACCTGAACAAGAAAAGAGATGCAGAAAAAAGCAACAGAGTGAAAACCTCCCTGGCTTGTTAAATCCTGCTGGAAGCAAAAGAAATCCCAGCAGTTTCCAGGAAACTGTCGGGAGGGGGAATTGTCCTCCCCAAGACAGCGCAACAACCACATCCCAGTAGGGCCAAGACACTTTGCCAGGGTGTCCTGGAGCAGGACTGCCAGCACCAATGAAGCTAGTCTGCCAATTAGTATTGATCCCCCATTGTCTCTCTCTGTCCCTCCCAGTGATTCCAAAGATTCCCCATTCCCCCTGGGGCTGAGCTGCTTGCAACAAAGTGAAAGTATCCTGTTGGCCAAAAACTTTGGTATGATATAACAGAAAAACCCAAATGAAACTTTTGGCCAACCTGGTAATTTCCCACTCACAACTATGACCTTTGCTAATCTTGCTTGGTCTTTCTTGATGGACTGCTCATAACTGACTCATCTCCTTGCTGTCGTTCCTGGGTTACCCCCAAGTTATTGGAGGTAGAAGGAATTTCACCCTGCTATACCAGGGCTTGAAATTGATCTTCAGAAAACAATGATGTTATTTCAATTGGTGTGGATGCTCTCGTGTTTCTTTAGAAGGGAGGAGGAAATATCCTTGCTGGCTCCATTGGAAGAGAGAAAGAGAGACATAAAATATTCAAATCCAACAAAACAAAACAAAAAAGACTGTTTTGACCTTTACCCCTGACACAATCCCTATTCCAGGTTCCAGATTGTTGCTCAATCGCTCAGTCATGTCCAACTCTCTGTGACCCCATGAACTGCAGCATGCCAGCCTTCCCTGTCCACCACCAACAGCCGGAGCTTGTTCAAACTCATGTCCATCGAGCCGGTGATGCCATCCACCCATCTTATCTTCTGTTGTCCCCTTCTCCCGCCTTCAATCTTTCCCAGCATCAGGGTCTTTTCTAATGAGTCAGCTCTTCGCATCAGGTGGCCAAAGTATTGGAGTTTCAGCTTCAGCATCAGTCCTTCCAATGAACACCCAGGACTGATCTCCTTTAGGATGGACTGGTTGGATCTCCTTGCAATCTAGGGGGCTGTCAAGAGTCTTCTCCAACACCACAGTTCAAAAAGCATCAATTCTGCATTCAGCTTTCTTTATGGTCCAACTCTCACATCCATACATGAGCATGAGGTCTTAGTAAATGTTTGGTCAAGCAAATTCATGCAATCAGAGGGCATTCACTGACAGACAGTGCTTATTATGGGTAACATACAAAGATTTCAGACTTCAAGGTCAAAAACTATTCTTCCAGCTGGGTGTTCTGTCTCTTGGAGTGAAGTCACTGTTCTCATCAAGCCAAACACCCAAAGTCATTACTGACATTCCTCCTGCTTCTTCATTTAGTCGCTCACCAAGCTATCGGGTTTTACTCCACAAATTCCTTCCAGATCTGCCCTCATTCCTGTATCCCTATTGTCACTGCCTTCCTTTAAGGTTTATCATCTGGAGCTAGATAGCATCATTACAATAATTGTGTCTCTCCTGGTTCTAGCCAGGAGGAATTTATTCTAGTAACTATACCCAATACGTCTGCTAGTTATCTTTGTCAAATACAGTTAGATGATTATTCTCTTATATAATAAACCTCCTGGGAATCACATTTTCCCACCAAAATAAACTGTAAACTTCCTACAGAACTTTCCAGTCTCACCCCCTGCCCCCACAGCAGCTTCTCCCATTTCAGCCTGTGTCCCAACCACTCTGAGCTACTCATTGTTCCTCAAATGCATCTGATGCTAGAATGTTTGTGTACATTTCCTTTCCTTTCCCTCTCTGCTTGAAAAGCATTTTATCTTCGAAAATCCTCTTGCCAGTCCTTCCTGGGTCTCACTCACCCTAACTCCACTCTGCTTATGTCCTAAGTGTTGAAGCAAGTGATCCATCATCCTTTGTCCTTTGGGGAGACCAAAGACATCCGTTGTATCTTATAAGAGAAGACACAGTCCTTCTTGGTGGAGTCTATCTCCACTATTTCTTTCCTGAAATGCTCCCACAGTGGAAAGGGTAAACAGTATCATGTCCATTCGGTATGTGGAAGGAGACAGTCTCAGGCAGGAGTTGTCACAGCAAGGCAAAATGTAGAAAACAGCACAGAAGCACTGTTTCTGTACCATCTTGCCTCACTCGCCAAGCATCTCTACAAGGCACCACATAGTATCTAAGAGCTTTTCTTACTCAGAATTCCAAGAAAAAAAACAAAAAAAAAAACCAGCTCTCAGTGGGAGCCTAGGATGACCTGCTCTGTCCTGCCAGCCAGCAAGCCTGGTGCTTCCTTCTAGAAAGCTGTACTGTGTGATGTCGTGAGTGTGTGCGCTCAGGCTCTCAGGTGTGATCAACTCTTTTGCCACCCCACGAACTGGAGCCGGCCCATGGGATTTCCCAGCAAGAATACTCAAGTGGGCTGCCGTTCCTGCTCCAGGGGATCTTTTTGATCCGGGCATTGAACCTGCATCTCCTGCACTATCAGGCAGATTCTTTTACTACTGTACTACCTGGGAAGCCCATAATAGTCATATCCAAAGAGGCAGAGAAAAGACTTTTAGTTATTTAAGATCTAGGACTTCCCTGGTGGCTCAGATGGTAAAGAATCCACCTGCAATGCAGGAGACCTGGGTTCAAGCCCTGGGTTGGGAAGATCCCCTGGAGAAAGAAGAAAGCCCACTCTGGTTTTCTGGCCTGAAGGATTCCATGGGCAGAGGAGCCTGGCAGGCTACAGTCCATGGGGTCACAAAGAGTTGGACACGACTGAGTGACTTTCACTTTTTTCACACTCAATTAGAAATAAAGATGTAAATCTGGAGTTGCAAACTCATATACCTACATAGCCCCACCACCACACATATACAGATACACACCTGTGTTATGACCAAGCTGAGCGGAGATCTCAGGTCCAGTCCAAAGGGGGCTACCCGCACTTGGTTCAGCTCCTCTTCTGCTCCCTCCCGGGACAGCTGGCCCGCTATCATAAGCCTTTACATGCCTCTGGTGGCTCAGCTGGTAAAGAATCTGCCTGCAAGGCAGGAGACCCCAGTTTGATCCCTGGGTCAGAAAGATCCCCTGGATGAGGGAATGACTCCCCACTCCAGTATTCCTGTCTGGAGAATTCCATGGGCAGAAGAGCCTGGCAGAACTACAGTCCCTGGCATTGCAAAGCATCACACATGACTGAGTGACTAACACACACAAAGTCCAATTAGAAATCTAGATTTGTATGTAAAGCTTCTTAATTTTATAAAATTTGAAAATAGTATTTTAAAAAGTTAATCTTAGGGGAGCTGAAAAAAAATGCATATTGTTAGATTAGGTCCATGAGCCCTCAGATCTCTCTAGTCTGTTTCCCCTCCTTCTCCAAACAAAACATCCCAATACTCAGCACCAATGCTTCCAACCTAAGTAACAGAAATACACTAAGGTCTCCGACTTACAGCTGAAAGAGAGGCTAGAAAGCAAACCCACTAATATTGAAAGGAATGTTCTGAAGGAATCTCTGAGCCTTGTTCCAGCTGTCAGAATGAGGCTCACGTATTAAGCAATTCTGAGGACCTCACAAGACAACTTATAATTAAGAGCTAAATTATATATGACCAGCTGGCAAACTGAGTGTGTTGGGCCATAAAACAATGATCAGTCAGAAAGCGACATTGCTTCATTGTCAATCCTAAAGCTGCTTCTTATCTGAGCCTTCTTGACCATTTCCTACTCCCCAGGTGGTATTCTTTCCTTGATTCTTTGAAATGAACCATGTACTCCTTCCTAAAGTACCTCAGAGGAAGCACAGAAAATCTGGGGGCTCCTCACACCCATCCTTTCCATTCCCTCTTTGAGTGGGATGTGCAAATTTGCTTCTCCTTGGAACAGCATCTTGTACATATGGCATGTTCTTGGAGGAGATGTGCCTGCATCTCAGGGAACTCACTTGGGGCCAGGCTGGCACTAGCATATGGCCTTCCCTATCAAAACTGGAACAGCAGGGCATGAGACTTTGGGTCAACAGTCAATAGCACCTCAAATCTGGCTACTATTGTGTGTACATGAAAATGAGTGTGGATCTAGATGTATTTAACCCTGATTTTTCCATTACTATGTTGAAATGTGAAACACTGGGAGAGATCTGAAGTTTTCCATGTTATATATAAACCTTGCTGGGAAATTAAAAGCATCTCTCTACATACCCCCAACTCTGTTGGCTGCCCAGCACCCATTCAATTTTGATAATATTACCCTTATTTCCTTTTAGAAAAATTACCTCTTGCACAATGTCTTAGGGACTATTTTTCCAAATGTTCTATCTTACCCTAGTCAAAGTGAAATACTGTCATTTTTTCACTGGTTCATTTCACAAATACTCACTGAGCATCTACTTTGTTTCAAGCGCTGTCCTTAGTGCTGAAAATATGGATTCATAATTAATAGTGTCTTCTCACTTTTCAGTTTATGAAGCTTACATGTTAGTGTACAATCTGGTTTCCTTTGACATAAGTGGAACTAATTGTCAAGCTCCCTCTATGGAATTAAGATCTTATACAGAATGACACAATAACTAAAAACGATTGGACTCATCTATTCCAGTATACTTCCAATAAAACTCTCCTGTTTTTGTTTGCTAGTGTCGATTTTTATTGCTTGTAAGCAAAGAGGCTGCACTAATGTTGGAGCTGCTCCTCAGTCCATCTGGCCACTAAGCTGCCTTAGGTACAACATCTTACCAAAATCTGGAGGGTTTGTTTTTTTTTAATCATTTTGATAAAGATGATAAAACAAATTAGTTGAAAATAACAGAAGCTGGGCTTCCCTGGTTGTCCAGTTGTTAAGAATCTCCCTCACAATGCAAGGGACACTGGTTCAATTCCTGGCCCGGGAAGATCCCATATGCCACGGGGGAACTAAGCTCATGGGAAAAAATGACTGAGCTCGAACTCTAGAGCCACAGCTACTGAGCCCCATGCATCTTGAGCCTGTGCTCTGCAACAAGAAAAGCCACTGCAATGAGAAGCCTGGGCACCACAACCAAGAGAAGCCCCCACTCACCTCAACTAGAGAAAGCCCACGTGCAGCAACAAAGACTCACCACAGCCCCCCAAAGAAATAAATCTTAAAAAAAGAAAAAAAAACTGAATCTGTGCTGTAGAGAACATTACATGCAGTTTGACATTCCCCATCTCTCCCTCTCTCATCCCCATAGAAATCAAGGATACCCAAAGCACAATTTTAATGATAACCATTGGTATCTTCTCATTAGGATATTGATGCTGCCTTCAGGCAGTGGTGGCTAGAAGTACGCCTGCCCTAGCTCTTGCCTATCTTGGTTTCTTCCATATTTTAACTTATCCACTTTTCCACCCCTCAGTGACTGGCATAGCTTACTCTTCGGAGCAAGCTTTAGTAATTGTTTTTGTATCAGTGTATGCACGCTAAGTCGTTTCAGTCATGTCCCAACTCTTTGTGACTCGATGGACTGTAGCCTGCTGGGCTCCTCTGTCCATGGGATTCTCCAGGCAACAATACTGGAGTGGGTTGCCATTTGCTCCTTCAGGAGAACTTCCCAACCCAGGGATCGAACTGCCTCTTCTGTCCCTGGCATTGGCAGATACGTTCTTTACCACTAGCGCCACCTGGGAAGCCCTCTTGTGTCCATGCAAGCATCCTAATGGCTTGTCTTTCCTTCTGTCTGTGAAGTGCAGCTTCATGGGAGTCATGAACGGAATGTGAGTCTCTGAGATGTGCCACTAATGCAGCCTATCCCTATCTAAGCTGAACTGCTACACAGCAGCAGAACACAGAACTTGTTTTGGTTATTTCCAGAGTCGAAGCAGATAAGGCAAATAAATAAATATAGAAAGACATAGGGCGCTCTAAGGTGGTGGGAGCCTGGGTATCAGAAAGTATGTGCCTTGCTTTATAGAACCAGCCACCACTCAGTTGTTGCCTTACAGAAATGTGGGGTCAGAATCGCCAGATCCTCCCAATTTAAAAAGAATATTTATATATTCATTCATTTATCTATTTTTGGTTGCTCTGGGTCTTTGTTGCTGCATGTGAGCTTTCTCCAGTTGTGGTGAGTGGGGGCTACTCTCTGTTCATGGCACATGGGATTCTCATTGCAGTAGCTTCTCTTGCTGCCGAGCATGGGTTCTAGAGTGTGCCAGCATCAACAGTTCCTGCACATGGGCTCACTGGTTGTGGCTCATGGGCTCCAGAGCACAGGGTCTGTAGTTGTGGTGCATGGGCTTAGCTGCCCTGAAGCATGTGAGATACTCCCAGACCAGGAATCAAATTGATGTCCCCTGCACTGCAAGGCAGATTCTTAACCACTGGGCCACCGGGGAGACCCAGGTCTTCCCATTGTTCAAGAGAAGTCTTGAAATCTGGACTTGTGGGTAAATCTACCAATTTTTGGATGTTGATGATTAACTAAATGGGAATTAATGCTGGAAGACCAAACAAGACATGTTTATGGATAAATTTTAGTCTAGGCACTCGGTTTTCAGCTCTGGGTCTTTCTTAATCTCTGCATTGCATCCCATAATATATCAGTTTCCTGTGCTTCTGGCTACTTTAAACTTTATGCTTTGTTCTTCCTTATTCTCTTGCCTTGTTTGAAATTGATAACCTTATTCCAGACCACTTGCTTTATGGTGTTGTTCTAGGAATTACCCCACACTCTGATCCTTAGTTGCCCTTTGACTTCATTCCAAGCCTGAGGATGGTTGGCCAAGCCTTCCAGCCTCCAGCCTCTGCTTGAATGCTCTCCATGACAGGGAATTTACTACCGGCCATCAGCAGATTCCATCATATGAAGCCATATAATGTAATGGAAAGCCTGCAGATTTTGGAATAAAATAAACATAAGTTCATCCCAGCTTGGTTACTTAGCCTGGGCAAGCCACTATCATCTGTTAAACAAATACTCATTTGAGGAATTAAATGTGATGACATTGGTCAGCATGGTGTCCCTGTCACATAGGAAGTGCGAGGATCATAGCAGTGGTTTCCAATCTATCATTTCCTGTCCATCTGTCTCGGGAATGCCCTCCCAAGTATATGTCAAATCTCACTGTCACATTGTGGTCTTTCAAAAGAGCGAGCCATGTTCATATCTTCCCATGTGTTTTCTAGACTCAATGGAATTGGTCATTTCAAGTGTAGAGAGACCCCATATGGCCATTAACCCCAGTTATTCCTGGGTTTCAGACAAGATGGGGAGGTGTTCATGCAGTCACGATTATTTGGAGAGACAGCAATGAGCAGTCCCTATGAGACCACTTAGTTCCTTTCACAGGAATTGAACCTGGGTTGCCTGGAGGAAAACCAGGAATCCTAGACCAACAGGGGCTAGAGGCTAGAAGAAAATTTTCCTTGGCTGTTGCCCTCATTGAAAGCAAGAAGGTTTCAAAGAGGCAAAAACTGTAAAAACAGGTACAAAGCTTATTATTAAGAGGGAGGTGGGAGGGGGGATCGGGATGGGGAATACATATAAAACCATGGCTGATTCTTGTCAATGTATGACAAAAACCACTACAATATTGTAAAGTAATTAGCCTCCAACTAATAAAAAAAAAAAAAAAAGAAACTGTCCAAAATGAGAAAAAAAAAAACCAAAGCTTATTATTAAAGACAGCACAATATATGGGAGAACACACACAGGGAAGCAGATTATTTATGTAAGTCAGAATTGAGGCAGAGATACACACCCGGTGCGAAAGTGTAGGGTGTTCTCTATAAAGAGGAGGAGCACAGTAAGGAGGTAATTTAAATCACTTATATAGGACAGTCCTTCCGGGTCTTTGTTTATCTTTGGCCAATTATCTTGTTTCTTTCTTCCCTCTTGACTGGCCCTAGGACCTTCCCCAAGATGCGAGCACGACTTCTGTTAAGATGGACCCCACCCCAGAGCCCTGTGGGTTCGTATCCACACCTATAATGGGGTAGCACGCCCTCCATTTTTGACCCCCAAGAAGGCTTCCTGAGCATGTGCAGACAGGAAAGGTCGTCCTTGACCTTAGGAGTAAGGTCTTATCTCTTTACTTCAGCAGAGCTCAGCTTCTGCCATTAGCTCTGTCCTTGGAGTATCTGGGTGAGAACAAAGCTTGAATTTTATTCCACTTGACAAATACCAGCTGTCCAGTCCAGGGGCCCATCTATCTCCTACCTCAGTGATAGGGCCTTCTGGAAACCTGTGTGGGGGACTGAGGATCCACTTGGGAAAGGGGTCATCTTTGGAAGAGGTTCTCAATGGAGAGGGTTTCATTCAGTTTCAATGCTCCAATTTGAGAGGCAGAGGTGGGAGAAAGGTAAGTCTTTCTCAGCACTGGGATTTGTGTCCATAGCACCTGTGGACACATGCTCAGCTGAAGGCAGTCCATCAACAAATGAGCACAAGAAGAATGAAAGGAAAAGAGCTGCTCTGATTCTGTAAAACACAGGGACCCAGGGCAGGATGGTTTGGAAACTCATGAAACTAACTGGACTGTGAGGATGAGAGAGTGTCCCTATTGACACAGCCTCTGCTTCTCACCACTGCCATCCCCAGTAGACAAACTCCTCTCAGGATTAAAGGAATACTGGCTTATGCAGTGCTTTACACATGAGACTTGCAATAATTGCTATTATTCGGTGTGATGGTGTGTGGCTTATAGCGTCTGTGACTTGACAATCTAGTAATGAGCTATTGATGAAGGAAATGAACCTGATGACAGCTGGGGCTGGAGACCATTAATGTATGAGCCTTTTCCTGCTGATATATCACCTGGGACTCTTTGATAATAGCTAATAATTATAACCACATTTATTGAGATGTTACTCTGTGCAGGGAGTGCTTTATATGGGTTGTCCCATGTAAGCCTCACAACACCTCTATGAGAACATTGTTATTACTGTTCTTATTTATAGATGAAGAATCTGGGCAGATGAAAACACCACACTTCCCCTTCCCAACCTCTAGAGAGTTTGAGACACAGGCAGAGAAGTGATAGAGTGTAAGAGGGAAGAACAAATCTGACTCCACATTAGATCTGTTTCTTTTACTTTAACATTTATATTCTATTGCTTTTGCTTTGAATTAAGAATGCTGCCTATAACTTGAGATATACAGGAGAGTCCATTCTCAAGGCTTTGACCATTAAGGGCATACCACTTTTCCATTCATAGAGAGATAAAAAGTTGTAGAACAGAACAACACTTGACTTGTTGGAGGTTTACAGGAACATCATGAACTGACCTACCTGAACAGGTGCAAGAACAAAAGATTCCTGCCCCAAGAAGTTTGCAACAAACAAATACACCCCTCCCCATTTTAGTATAAAAGAAGCCTGAATTCTGACTGAGGTAAGACGGTTCTCTAGGATGTCCACCTGCCACCTTCTCAGTCTGCCGTCTTTTCAAATATGGTTGTTATTCCTTGCCCCGACAACTCATCCGTCTCCCAACTTCTTGGCCAGTCTTGTGTTGAGAACAAGTTTGGACTCAGTAGCAAGAGGACACGTGGTCCACTGAGTTCTGCTTGTCCTCAAGGAAGGCTGATGTTCAGACTGGGCAGAGATGGGCTGGAAGCATCATAGGTGAGGATTCCATAGAGATGGAATCCTCTACTTGACTCTACTTCCCTATGGTAATAGAGAAAGGCCAGGGTCCATGCCTTCCAGATATTAATGTGCATGTGAATCAGATGGGGATCCTGTTACAATGCAGACTCTGAGTCGGTAGATCTGGGGTGAGGGTCAAAATTCTGCTAAGCTTAAAATCCCCTAGGGGATGCAAATTCTGCAGGTCCACAGATCACATCATGGGTAGCAAGGATCTAGGCAACTCTAAAACAATGGAGCCTGTGGTTAAAGAACTGACCTTGTGGGGAAGGAGTAGCCTGATTCTGGTCTCAACTTATTCTGCCACTGAGCTAATTCAAACCTGCCGAATCAACTCATCGCTATATTAGCAGAGGGGACAGTTGCAAGGAAATGAGGCCCCACAGTCACTCACATGGATCTTTCCTTAGTTCCCCAAATGAAGCTAAAATGCTTTGCTGTTACACAACTTTAAAAAATCAAGCATTCAATGTAGCAAAACCACAAAGTTAATAAAGTTAATTTTTTAATGTCAGTTTAATGTGATGGTAATATGTTTAATATTGTGGTAAATCAGCACCCGTTAAATGAATGGGATATAAATTACTATAGCCAAGCTTCTTTTCCTTTTAGCAGAACCAAGTTCCTTTTCCTCTGATTTTTAGTGTGAAATAACTGCAAAATTTATTTTTGTAAAGCTCATGATGATGCTATGTGGCCTTCATTTGATTTGAAAGTATCTTTTATCTGTTATGCTCACCTCTCTCATTTTTGCATTAGCCTGTGACAATGAAAGTCATATGTTACTGCTTTCACGATGACAAATCAAAATTTTCATTTGATAACATTAGAAGCCAAAGTCTTCTCTCATCAAAGTGTCTTTGGATTGCAAAAAGGAATCTTTGTTTTTATTCCTGACAAAATAGTTCTAAATGAACACAAGAACCAGAAGATGCAAAATTATGTCATCTTGTTTGTTTGTTAATTTTTAAGTTACTTTTTAAAACACTTATTTTTTTATTCCATCAAAACAGTATATTTTTACTTCCTACTTCCTCATGTGAGAATATAGATACAGTATCAGTTCTGCTTTCATCTCTATTTCCTCAGCTTCTTCTGAATTATTACTTTTATAATGTCACATTTACAATACTTACCTTTGGTTCTACAATGGTGATTAGTCCCCTGAGAATTAGACCCCTGATTAGTCAGTAGATTGATTCTGAAAATTGAAAATCAATAGTGATTTCATTATTATGACTGTTTAAATGTGGCTCACTACACATAATTTCTCTCTATGATTAAATCTTTCTCGTATGACTTTTAACCTGGAGTTCAATTTTTGGGGAACTAATTACTTTCAGCATATTTTAAATTTTGTTCAACTTCTTCCACAAATTTGATATTCTATCAAGTCCTCCTGTTTCCCTAGAGAAGACCTCCTGAACCTCACAAGTCTGATAATGTCTTTATTCTACCATCTTATTTATTGGTACTTTAGTTATGTACTGAATCCTAAACTGAAAGGGTTTTCCCTCCAAAAGTCTCCTAATGTCTCCTAATGTCTCGAGTTGTTGGTGAGCAGTATAAAGCTGCCTTTTCGTTTTTGTTTTGAATTTGCTCATTACTTCACTGCTACTCTTCCCTATCATTCACCTCTTGGTCAAATGTTCAGGGCTCCTGTGCTGATCTGAGAGGTTTGTTTGTTTGTTTTTTAATTTTCCACCTCTGTGTTTTCCCATTCTACTTCTGAGATATTTCCCAGATCATTTTCCCAACTTTTTGGTTGAATTATTTTCTACTTTGACAAATACATCTTTACTATCTGGGAGAAAATTTCTTGGTCTGTGTTTATTCCATTTTCTTGGTATGTGTTTATTCCACTTTCTTGTTATGTGTTTATTACATATTCTTGGTACGTGTTTATCCCTAACTCTACACATCTTTTAATATTTTCTTAAATCTCTCTGAGGACATACCTTAGAGTCTGAGTATGCTCCCTCCTGTTCTTTGCAAGATTCCTGTTCCCTCCAGGATCATGTTGTGTGTCTGCCCATTTTTAATGTGGGGAGTCTCTCATTTGAAGACCTTGAGCTCTGTAAGCTCAAGAACAAGTCAGTTAAACTTGATGAGGGCCTTGTGACATGAGTGGACCTTGCTCATTTTGCCAATTTGCTCTAAGTGACACCAGGAGGCAAGTAAATCCTAACCCGGTGAGTCTGTAAATGATCAAATGTAAAAGATATTTCTCTGGAGCCTTCCAGTTTCTCCAGATGAGAATACTCCTTTTTAAAAGTATTGGAATAGAAGCCTAGCTTCCAAGAATTATGTCTTCCAGAGTGAAGTGGATTTCACTGTTCCGTATATAGACTTTTTTAAATGAACTTTTACATTTTATATTGGGGCATAGTCAATTAGGCAGTTTCCTAGGTGGCTTAGTAGTAAAGAACCTGTCTGCAATGCAGGAGATGCAGGAGAAGAGGGTTCAGTCCCCAGGTTGGGAAAATCACCTAGAAAAGGAAAAGGCAATCCATTCCAGTATTCTTGCCTGGAGAGTCCCATGGACAGAGGAGTCTGGCAGGCTACAGTCCATAGAGTCACAAAGAGTCGGACATGACTGAAGTGACTGAGCAAGCACGTGTAGTCTATTAACAATGTTGTGATAGTTTCAAGTGAACAGCAAAGGGACTCAGCCATGCATATACAAGTATCCATTCTCCCCCAAATGCCCCTCTCATCCAGGCTGCCACGTAACATTGAACAGAGTTCCATGGGCTGTATAGCAGGTCCTTGATGGTTATCCATTTCATTAATCACCTTGTTTTCTACCCTATGATGGTAATCTTTACCCTCTTTTTTATACCTGCTATTTCACAGTTCTGAGACCCTTAAATATGTGGAAAGACATTCTGGCTCCCTCCTCATTTAAATCTCCTTCCTCTACTTATGCTGGGCTGTGGCTTTCTAGATTCTGCTTCGCCAGTTTTCAATTCTTCATATCTTATCCATCTTCCAGAAATTAGATGAAATCATTCTTCTGATGATCCTCTTTCATATTCTCTTATCACTGAATATTGAGATGTTATTTTCATTCCTACAGTAACATTTTATGGAGGTATTTGGGAGAGGGAATCTTGTCAAACAGTCAACTTCAACCAGAAGTCATTATTCTTCCTTTGACATCAGAAATGCCAATCTACTGGCAGCCTGATCTGCTTCCCTAGATCGTTAAAGGTAGATGCTTCCTTTAATTGGCACCAATGACTGCTTGGTGTCAATGAAATTATAAACCACATGCAAAGACAGTACTTGATCATAAGAGTATATGTCAGTTAAGATAGTATTTCCTATAAGTAATAGGTGGCCTCAGCTCAATGTGTTTAAACAATAAGAAAATGTACTATCTCATATATCATTAAGTTGGGGGGTCATTAAGACCCATAGTAAGTAAAACTGGGACTCTGTATATTTTTGAGATCTTATTGGCTGCTTTTCTCTGTATGTGGACTCACATAGCTTCCACATGGTGACAAAACAGCTTCCTGCACATACACAAGGTGATTTTCTGCATGAACACAAGATGACCTCCTGTATGTGCGGAAGGTGGCTTCCTTCATGGACACTACAGGCAACTAGGGAAATTGCTTTCCCACTTTTGAATCCTTTTGAATGAGAATCCCACTTTTGAATGAGAAAGGACGAAAAAAATCCTTACCCCAACCACAAAAGAAAAAAGTCATCCTGGCAATCTTAAGCCTACCCTACACTTTCAAGTCGCCAGGGAATGCTAGTTTACTTAAATCTGTGTTTCTGAAATAAATAATTGCAAGCGAAATAGGATTGCCATGATTTGCAAAAAGAAACCAGAACCCACTGTGAGAACATGGACTGAGAGAGATGTGGGCATACCTGAAGAAAAGATGGGGCTTTGAAAAAGAAATAGGGGGAAATAGGACAAAGTAATGGCCAATAACAGGGTCCACCATTGGTGGATGACCAAGGACATGCTTATATTTTAAATTATTAGCACCAGCATGACGATGTACCATTTAAATATCCTCATGGAGAACCCTCAGGCACCTGACAACACATTTATGAAATGCCCTGTAACTCTTACCACACTACACTTTCTCCAAGGAGCAGGTCTTTCCATCAGTCCCTGCCTCTATGCTCCCTACAGCAAGTAGACTCAACGTGCCCTCTGAGATGACAGTTGCCTGGGGGTTCTCTTTAAAAAGCATTGACTTATTTATTTATTTGGGCTGTGCTGGGTTTTCACTGTTATGTTTGCTGTCTGCAGTCATGGAGAGCAGGGGCTACTCTCCGGTTGCGGTATATGCGCTTCTCACTGCGGTGTCTTCTCTTGTTGCTTAGCACGGGCTCCAGGGCATGTGGGTTTCAGCAGTTGCTGCACTTGGGACTCAGTCGTTGCAGCTCACAGACTCCAGGATGCAGGCTCAGAAGTTGGGGCTCATGGGCTTAGTTGCCACACAGCATGTGGGATCTTCCCGGACCAAGGATTGAACTAGCGTCCCTTGCATTGGCAGGTGGATTCTTAACCACTGGACCACCATGGAAGCCCTGACTGGAGGATCTTAATTGTTGATACTGAGAGGAGAATCCCCATCAGAGTTTTGAGTCAGCTTTCTGGGAGTTAAAGCCATGATGCTGTCTCAACCCTACAGACATTTAAAAAAGAGTGACCATTACTACTGTTCTCCAACACTACCATTCCTTTCTACTGCCTGAGTCCAATTTACAGCTCATGCTCAGTTCTTGATCACGCTGCTATCTGCCTCCACCTCCTATATTAATACCGTGTGTGGGAGTAATTCATCTTCCAATGTATTACAAAAGTGTCAACAGCACTAGGTTCATCCAGGCAACATTAAAGTTCAATTAAAACAGAAACTTGCAGAGTAAGTGAATGTTATCTTACCTAGGCCCAAGATTAATTTCTCAGACTTTGAAGGTCCAAGTTCTGTTAGTAAAATCAGAAAACCTTGTGTAACTTGGGAAAGCTGAGTAGACCAAATGTAAGTGACTTTGCTTTCACTCATGGATTTATTCCACACGTGTTCCTGAGTGTTCCCTATGAGAAAGCAGTTGGACAAGACCCGTAGGGAGACCCAGATGTTCCCCACCCATAGAGTGGTGTCTTAAATTGGTTAGTCACGAAGTCATGTCCAGCTCTCCTGCAACACCACGGACTGTAGCCTGCCAGACTCCTGTGTCCATGGAATTTCCCAGTCAAGGATACTGGAGTGGGTTGCCATTTCCTTCTCCAGGGGATCTTCCCGACCTAGGGATCAAACCCCCATCTCCTGCATTGTAGGTGGATTCTTTACCCACTGGGCCACCAGGGAAACCTCAGCATCTTAAATAAAGTTCCTCAAAGACACAGACTACTGAGATGGAGGCCTATTAGAGGTGCTCTTTGGATTAGCACCTGTGAAACAGTGAGTGAAGCAAAACTGACAAAAGGAAGAAATTGAACAACAATGCAGTTGCAGCAAAGGACGGAGCTCATTCCCACAGGGAGCTCTGGATGCGGGATGGCCTTTTATCCTTACCCTGAACTGAAGCAAGGAAGCCAGCCAGTGTGCCTCATCCACTTGACCAGCCACTGGAATTTCACAGCTCTTGAGGCAAGGCCATAATTTCCGGCAAGCCAGCTCTGTCCAGCAGAAAACAATTCTGGCAGAGTGACTCAGCTGTGAGCCATTCCCAGCCAACATTCCCAGAAGTTGAGGAATGAATGCTTTGGTTCTGAGGGGAATCTGGGCAGTTGCACCCCAGGGAGTGGAGTTAAAAATGTGTAGCTTGACTTCTGGTCAAGGGAGGATTATAAGGTATGTGTCTTAAAGCTCTACTGATATTCCAAACACATGGCAACAAATGACAAAATATAGAAAGTAATTAGTGAACTTCCTTGGTGGTACAGTGGATAGGCGTCCACTTGCTAATGCAGGGGATGTGGGTTCAATCTCTGGTCAGGGAAGATTCCACGTGCCGCAGAGCAACTTAGCCCATGTGCCACAGCTTCTGAGCCCAAGCTCTAGAGTCCACGAGCTGCAACTACTGAGCCCGCATGGCCTAGAGCCTGTGCTCCACAAGAGAAGCCACAGCAATTGAAAGCCCATGCACCACATCTAGAGAGTTGCCCGTGTTCACTGCGACGAGTGAAAGACTGCACACAGCAGTGAAGACCTGACACAAAGATAAACAAGTAAAAAGAATCTTAGGTTTTATAAAAAGTAACCAGTAAAGATGTGCTTTCATATATATGTATGAATGCACATATGAATATATGTGCATAAATATATGAATATATGATATATATTAATATATAATATATGAATATATTATTTATATTTATTATATAATATTTGTTTATATCATATATATTTGTTTATATCATATATAATATATGAATATGTTATTTATGAATATATATATGAATAAATATATGAATATATCCAAAAGTGAAAATGTTAGTCGCTCTTTGTGACCTCATGGACTGTAACCCGCCAGGTTCCTCTGTCCCTGGAATTCTCCGGCAAGAATACTGGAGTGGGTAGACATTCCCTTCTCCAGGGGATCTTCCCAACCCAAGGTCTCCTCCATTGCAGGTGGATTGTTTACCGTCTGAGCTGCCAGGGAAGCCCACATATATTTGACACATTGCTCTAATATGAATGCTCTTCCTGGGGCAAAGATGAGTCTTCATCGCAATGAGATGACTTTCTACAGTAATTAGAGCAACATTTTCTTACTTGTATCCTATGAGAGTGACAGCGAAAAATCAACCTCTCCTATAACCACAAAATTAAAGTCTTACCCTCCAGTCTGTGCCACCCCAACCCAAAACCAGTCAAGGATCATTATCTGTAGAGCAGAAATGGAAGGTGGTACATGGGATCCTGGGGCAGTCAAAAGGCAGCGGGGGCTTTGGCTCCTGTGAGAAGATGGAGACTAGACATCCCCCACAACAGGAAGGGGACAAGAGCCAAGATTACTGCTTCAGTGCAGCAGATAGACTCTCTTTTCCCACCTCTGAAAGAAAGCTGGAAAAGCTGAGACTTACTCCAATGAGAGAGTGAGGCAGTCAGGAGGGAGTTAACACAGCCTCTCTCCAAAACTTGGATAAGCAGCCCAGTGGCTCAGTAGAGGCATCTGTGTTAGTCCAGTATGATCAACATATACCTTAATTAAACAAGAGAAAACCCAGTTCTGGACCAGGGGTTGTGGAGAGCCAGCTGCAAACCTGGAAATAGAGAGGAGTGAACACAGAAAAAAAAGAGGAGAGAAAAAAAGCTTTTCACTGCAGATGAGACAATAACACAAAATAATGAAGTATTCAGTGAGATCTAATATTAAGAAAGAGATCCCATAGAGCCCACAATGAACAATCAACAGAGTGTTGATTAATAAAAATAACAATAAGCAAATAATAGGATAACCTGAAGTTAATGTTAAAATAATGTTCCAGAGGGTGATATCAGCATCATGATGGCATATGAAGCCCCTCATTTTTGTCCCCCTCTCTCCCAAACAACAACAAAGATGCAGTAGCCATCCATGGCCAGAAGTACCTTTATGGAGCTGTGAGATTCAGCATCATATAGGACCTGAGAGGAGCCGTACCCACACGTGTGGGATAACGTGCAGGTAGACCTTGGTCCTGGCTATGGACTTGCTGTGGGCCCTGAGTTGGCTCCAGCCCCTCTCAGTTTCAGCCCGTGAGCCCCCCGTAAACACCGTCTTACATAATCACCCACAGATAAGACAGCCTTTGCAAAAGTCTAGGTTTCAAGAGCAGAGGTTCCAGCGCACTGTTGGGGGAAAACAGATGAGTTGGGATGCACCAAAGTGCATAAGATGAGCAGTTTTATTGGTGTACACATGCACACACACACACACACACACACACACACACATCTAAAACTGCAAGAAAATAAAATTAATTTTGTTTTTTTACCACATATACAAAATTAAAAATAGTCTAAAAATGTAAAAGGCAAAGCTATTCAATCTCTTAGGATCAATATAAAAGAAAGTCTCACTAGGTAGTGAGCAGTTTCTTAACCAATATAGAGAAATTATACTAAATATAAAGGAAACTATGAATAAACACAAGTACATTAAAATAAAGTATTTTGTTTACCACATTTCACTAAAGAAATTGAAAAGGTAGATCATAACTTGACATTTGTATAAATCTGAATTTTATAGTCACTTGGAAATGGCAATTCTGAATTTCCAAGGATTATTTTAAAACACTATACACTCTTAAGCAAGTTCAAGTCTTTTCCTCAAACTAGATTTATACCTTTACTTTTTTCATAATAAGACTTTGCATTTGTCACCATTAAAAGTCTGAATTTTAAACAGAAAAAAAGAATATGTGGGATATGTGTGTGCGTGTATGTGAAAGTGAAAGTGTTAATCGCTCAGTCATGTCTGACTCTTTGCTATCCCAGGAACTGCAGCCCACCAGGCTCCTCTGTCCATGGAAATCTCCAGGCAAGACTACCGGAGTGGTTTGCCATGCCCTCCTCCAGGGGATCTTTCTGGCTCAGGGACTGAACCCAAGTTTCCTGTGCTGCAGGAAGATTCTTTACCCCTGAGCCACCAGGGAAGCCCTGATATAAACTCTAGATTGATATAATTAGCAAGAATTGGTGAATTGAAAGTACTATTAGAGTACTATAAGATGCAGACAGATAAAAATATTTTTTCATTGAACAATAATTAAGGAACATAGAAAATAAATTGATAGTCTCTAAAATGCATCTAACAGAAAAATTTTAAGTATAGAATAAAGTGAATAGCAGAGTAGAAATATTTAAAAAGACGATGGCTGAGAATTTTCCAGATTTGCTGAAAAATGCACCAAATCCAAGTAAACTATGTGAAAATGAACGTTCAAACACATCTTAAGGAAATTAAAGGACATCAAGAAATAATGGCCTTTAAGTCACCAGAGGAAACAGATTACCCACAAAGGAATGACAATTACATTGTCAGCAGACTTCTCATCCACAACCATTAATGCCAGAGAACAATGGAGTAATGTATCTTCACAGTGCTAGAGGAAAATAACCATAACCTATAATTTCATACTTGGCTAAGTGTAAAGGAAAAATAAAAAATTTTCAAATATCAATGATTAAATTAATATACTGCCTACAGATCCTTCCTTTGTGATTCATTTGGTAAAGAATCTGCCTGCAAAGCAAGAGACTTCAGTTTGATCCCTGAGTGGAAAAGATCACCTGGAGGAGAGCATTGAACCCCAGTTCAATTTCTGAGTCAGGAAGATCTGCTGGAGAAGGGATAGGATACCCACTCTAGTATTCCAGCCTGGAGGTTTCCACGGACAGAGGAGCCTGGCAGGCTACAGTCCATGGGGTCACAAAGAGTCAGACACAAATGAGAGATTTTCACTTTTTCATAGGTCCTTCTGGGCACTCACAGAAAGACTGTCAAAAGGCATAATTCAGGCAGAAAGAGGTAATTTTTTAAATTGTTATTGAAGTATAGTTGCTTTGCAGGGTTGTGTTAGTTATTGCTGTAAAGCAAAGTGAATCAGTTACACACACACATAGATCCACTCTTTTTCTTAGATTTCCTCCCCATTTAGGTCACCACAGGCCACTGAAGTAGGTTTTCATTAGTCATTTATTTTATACATCATAATGTATGTAAGTCAGTCCCAATCTCCCAGTTCGTCCCATCTCTCCCATTTCCCCGCTTGGTAATCATAAGTTTGTTCTCTACATCTGTGACTCTGTTTCTGCTTTGCTGGTAAGTTCATCTGTACTATTTTTCTCAATTCCACATATAAGTAATATCATGATATTTGTCTTTCTCTTTCTGACTTACTTCAGTCTGTGTACCAGTCTCTAGGTCCATCCATGTCTCAGCAAATGGCACTATTTTGTTCTTTTTCATGGCTGAGTCATATTGCATATTATTGCATTATCACATCTTCTTTATCCACTCCTCTGTTGATGGACAGTTAGGTTGCTTCCATGTCCTAGCTACTGCAATAGTGCTGCAATGAACATCAATGTGCATGCATCCTTTCAAATTATGATTTTTTTCAGCTATATGCCCAGGGGTGGAATTGCTCGGCTCTATTTTTAGTTTTTTAAGGAACCTCCATACTGTTCTCCATAGTGGCTGTACCAATTTACATTCACATCAACAGTGTGGAATTTACAATCCCACCTTTTCCACATTTATCATTTGCAGACATTTTGATGATGGCCACTCTGATTGGTGTGAGGCGATATCTCATTGTAGTTTTGATTTGCATTTCTCTAATAATTAGTGATGCTGAGCATCTTTTCATGTGTTTGTTGACCATCTGTATGTCTTTAGAGAGATGTCTACGTAAGTCATTCAACCATTTTTTGATTAGGTCATTGTTTTTCTTGATACTAAACTGCATGAGCTTTTTGTATATTTTGGAGGTTATTCCCTTGTCAGTTTCTTCATTTGCAAATATTTTCTCCCATTCTGAGGGTTGTCTTTTCACTTTCTTTTTGGTTTCTTTTGCTAGTGCAAAAACTTTTAACTTTAATAAGGTTCCATTTGTTTATTTTTGTTTTTATTTTTATTACTCTAGGCTGTGGATCAAATAAGGCCTTGCTCTGATTTATGTCAAAGAGTGTTCTGCCTACGTTTCCCTTGAAGAGTTTTGTAGTGTCTGGCCTTACATTTAGGTCTTTAATCCATTTTGAGTTTATTTTTGTGTATGGTGTTAAGGAGTATTCTAGTTTCATTCTTTAACAAGTGGCTGTACAGTTTTCCCAGCACCATTTATTGAAGAGGTTGTCTGTTCTCCACTGTACATTTTTGCCTCCTTTGTCATAGATTAGGCTACCATAAGTGCAGGGGTTTATCTCTGGAGAAAGAATTTTTGACCTGAATCAGGAAGTCAGTAAATAAACATTTATTGAGCATCTATTATCCATCAAACACTGGGCCTGACACTACAGACAAATAACTCCTGCCCTACAGAGTTTATTCATTGTTGTTCGGTCACTAAGTCATGTCCAGCTCTTTGTGACCCCATGGACTGCAGGACCCCAGACTTCCCTGTCCTTCACTATCTCCTGGAGTTTGTTCAAACTCATGTCCATTGAGTTGGTGATGCCATGAAACCATTTTATCCTGTGTCTCACCCTTCTTCTCCTATCACCAATCTTTTTCACCATTGAGGTCTTTTTCAGTAGTTTGGCTTTTCCTATCAGGTGGCCAAAATATTGGAGCTTCAGCTTCATCATCAGTCCTGCTGATGAATATTCAGGGTGGATTTCCTTTAGGATTGACTGGTTTGATCTCTCTGCAATCCAAAGGACTCTCAAGAATCTTTTCCAGCACCACAATTCAAAAGCATCAATTCTTCAGTGCTCAGTCTTCTTCATGGTTCAACTCTCATATCTGTACATGACTACTGGAAAAACCATAGCTTTGACTATATGAACTTTTATTGGCAAAGTGATGTTTTTGCTTTTAGTCTAGCCCTAAAGGACTAAGTTGAAAAGTATCTCAAGCAGAAGGAATGGATGGTAGAAGGGTATATGGGCCTGAAATCACAGGGGTGTTGCAAGGATAAGTAATCAAGAGTTAAGGTCAAATGGTTCATGGTTGAAAGAGCTGAAACTGAAAAGATTGACTGAGTCCAGAATACTCTTAAAGGCAATGAGGATCCATTAAGAGCTTTTAAGAGTGATTAAGTCCTGGTAATTTCAATTTGGTATCAACATGGGTTGTTAAAAATGGGAATATAGAATGTGTAAACCCCCAAACCCTCCTTCCAGGGAGATTAAAGGTTTCAGCCCTTTTCTGCATATCATCTAATACATCTGAATTTTTCCAGTTCTAGCTATTCACCATCTTTACATTTTGATGCTGTGGATCAGAAATGGAGAGAGTGAAAACAGGGTAAATCTCAAATGAAATAGTGACAAACTAAAATAAAAGGGTAACTTCTGACCTTTAGTCTGTTTTGTTTTCTGAAGTGAGATGTGCACATGAATTTGTTTCCCTAGCTACCATGCAGGAAAACAGAAGATGCAGTATTTGGTAATTTTATGGCTATTAGGGTAATAAAGTGTCACAGAAAGTTATTGCATTTTAAGACAGTATTCTCTTTCATGCACAGACTCTGGGGAGCAGGAAAAGATGAGGAAGACACTATATGCAGAAATGGTTTGTGTGTTTATGGGTCATTTTAGAAAAGTTCTGTGTTACTAGGCAAAATGCTCGTCAGCAGTGGCTGAATTATTAATATAGCTATGCTCTCAGGAATTAGTCCACAACATAGCTCCTCTGAAGGTAGATACTATGTGATGAGTCTGATACTGGAAGTTCTTCATCAAAAGCATATAAAACTGTCTGGCCAATTTGATTTTGTGCTGGAGCGAAAAATAGACAACGTAGCAAACATAGACAGGAGCTTTCAAAAGAGGTTATGAAGGACTAAAGAGTGTTTGTTACTGTAAATAGTCAGGGAATGGGAATGCTTCACTTTTGTCTAGGGAACCTAATGGGTTTTACATTCTGAAAACTGCAAATTCAGTCATGGTAGCTGAATGAGAAGAAGTTTAAGGAAGTAGTTTTTATGACGCTAAAAGTTGTCTTTGCGGGTAATCCAATCCTTGGAATCCAAGTACTTCCTAATTACAATCACAAAAAGGGGGAATGGATATGCCAACCACTGTGACGGCCTTCTCCAGGATTCTATTTGAGAACAGAAAGTCTTTCCTTGCATTCTAAGGGGACTTGAGTAGATTACTCCACCCTCAACTTATCTTAGGCAATACTATAGAGAAACCTCATCAGATGAAAGCCTGTCATTCAAAGAAAATGTCAACCATGCCTACTCTTTTTGTAATCTATCTCACCACCATCGGGTAAATCTTTCTAACATTGCAACATGTTGACATTGCTAATATTCTCTACCATCCACTGGTTTATATCCTTAGAATATAACCCTGAGAATAACAAAACCTCTTAAAATAACAGCTTTGCCTCCTCTGATCTTTCCCCTACATGCACTTTTCCCCACATTACTCACTGAGCTCATTTTACTGCAGAGCATGTTTGTGGTTTCTGCATTTATATGAAAGTCGCTCAGGTCGTGTCCAACTCTTTGCAACCCCACGGACTGTAGTCCACCAAGCTCCTCTGTTCATGGAATTCTCCAGGCAAGAATACTGGAGTGGGTTGCCATTCCCTTCTCCAGGGGATCTTCCCAACCCAGGGATCAAACCTGGGTCTCCTGCATTGCAGGCAGATTTTTTACCATCTGAGCTACCAGGGAAGCCCCATGTGGGAGCGTCTGTGTTTGACTCATACCATATCATTCATGCTTTTCAGGACATGCCATTCTTCCTAGTCACCTGTTTCAGATGATCCCTGAGCTAGCTTGATAAATAAAAGAGTGTGACCTGGGCTACTCAGTCCCTTCTTAATCCAGTCTCACAAGCAGACACATGCATGCCAATATTCACAGTAGCATTATTTACAATAGTCAAGACATAAAAGAAAACAAGTGTTCATCAACAGATGAATAGATTAAAAAGATGTGGTATGTGTGTGTACATACATATATAAATATAAATATATATATACATATATACATTTTTATGTATATAAGCATACACACATTTGCATGTGTATATATAGAAACACAAGCTGGAATCAAGATTTCTGGGAGAAATATCAATCACTTCAGATATGCAGATAACACCACCCTTATGGCAAAAAGTGAAGAAGAATTAAAGAGCCTCTTGATGAAAGTGAAAGAGGAGAGTGAAAAAGTTGGCTTAAAACTCAACATTCAGAAAACTAAGATCATGGCATCTGGTCCCATCCCTTCACAGCAAATAGGTGGGGAAACAATGGAAACAATGAGAGACTTTATTTTCTTGGGCTCCAAAATCATTGCAGATGGTGACTGCAGCCATGAAATTAAAAGACGCTTGCTCCTTGGAAGAAAAGCAATGACAAACCTAGACAGTGTATCAAAAAGCAAAGACATTATTTTGCCTACAAAGATGTGTCTAGTCAAAGCTATGGTTTTTCCAGTAGTCATGTGTGGATGTGAGAGTTGGACTATAAAAAAAGCTGAGTACCAAAAAATTGATGCTTTTGTACTGTGGTGTTGGAGAAGACTCTTGAGAGTCCCTTGGACTGTAAGGAGATCCAACCAGTCCATCCTAAAGGAGATCAGTCCTGGGTGTTCATTGGAAGGACTGATGCTGAAGCTGAAACTCCAATATTTTGGCCACCTGATGTGAAGAGCTGACTCATTGGAAAAGACCCTGATGCTGGGAAAGATTGAAGGAAGGAGGAGAAGGGGATGACAAAGGATGAGATGGTTGGATGGCATCACTGACTGATGGACATGAGTTTGAGTAAGCTCCAGGAGTTGGTGATGGACAGGGAAATCTGTGTGCTGCAGTCCATGGGGTTGCAAAGAATCGGACATGACTGAGCGACTAAACTGAACTGAACTGATACACACACACACATGCATGTGCATGCTAAGTCACTTTAGTCGTGTCCAACTCTTTGTGACCCTAAGGACCATAGCCCACCAAGCTCTGCCATTCATGGAATTCTCCAGGCAAAAATACTGGAGTGGGTTGCTGTACCCCCCTCTAGGGGATCCTCCCAACCCAGGGATTGAACCCATGTCCCTTATGACTTATGCAGTGGCAGGTGGGTTTTTTGCCAATAGTGCACCGAGGAAGTCCATATATACATATATGCATATATATATATATATATACACACACACACACACACACACACACACACATATTTGCAGCAACATGGATGGACTTAGAGATTATCATACTAAGTGAAGTAAGCCAGAATGAAAAAGACAAATGTATGTTATCACTTACATGTGGAATCTAAAAAAGATAAAAATGAACTTATTTATAAAACAGAAACAGACTCAGACATAAAAAATAAACTTATGGTTAACAAAGGGAAAGAGTGGAGGGGGGGATAAATTAGGAGTATGGGATTAACAGATGCATACTATTATATATAAAAAAAGCAACAAAGATATATCATATAGCACAGGAATCTATATTCAATATCTTATAATAACCTACAATGGAAAAGAATCTTAAATATATATATTATGTTTTATATATATAATAATCAATATATATGTCAGTTATATATAAATATATGTACATATATAACTGAATCGTTTTGCTGTATGCATGAAACTAACACAATATTGTAAATCAACTAAAATTCAATTTTTTTTAAGTCATGAGAGAATATAAGTAAGAAAGCTGAGTCTCAGAGGGGTTAAATAACTCACCCAGAGTCACAGAGAGTTATCAATGGAACTGACTGGAATCCATGACTATCTGATTTAAGTAAAGCCATCAATCATGCAGAGAGTGCCCATTCATACTAAACTTAAACTTACAGAAAGCTGACCACGTATTTCACTTCAGCAATGACAGGTCATGTAAAAGTACTTGAGGTCAAGAGTACATACTTTTCTCTAAAGAAACGTGAACTATCCAGAGGCTAAGAAAGTTTCCTGGTTTTGATTATTTTTTGAGGGTGCTAGGGCTTTTTATTTTTTGAAGAAGAATATAAGGATGAAAAAGCATTCACAGGTTTTTTTTTCAGCCTAACTGAAATATTCTCTACATCAAATATGCTCAATGTAGTAGAAACTACAGATGTTATTGCTTTAATTTTATAACCCAATTATTCTTTTATTTCTAGTTGTCTTCAGGATAAATTAACTCTTATCAGCTACTCAAATAGGTAATTATCATAAAGCTAAATACCATACAACCTCATAATCCATGTCAATTTATAGACTAAACTGAAGTAAAATCACACTCTGGAGTTACAGGAAAGGAACTCCAGATTTTTATTATTTCTCAACATTTTATCCCAGAACACCCAAATGAAATTTAACAAGGAGATGATTTCTTTTTGTGAATAAAAGGATCTAGAATCAGTTAGCTTTTTTTTATTGTAGCAAAATGAATGCTAAACTTGAGGCAAAAGAAAATAAGTTTGGATACAAGATCTATAATTTATCAGCTATGTGTCTTTGGTCAAATTATTTTATCCCTTTGAGTTTCAGTTTCCTTTTCTCCAACAGAAAGATTAGGATATTTTATCCCTAAGATGCTCTCTGTCTATAAAATCCCATGCCCTAATGCTTCTAATAATGCTGTAACACTCTGGCCAGAGTGTCTCAGGACTTAAAGCTTTGTGGTAATAATAGATGATAAAGTCAAGTCATGTGACCTTCAAGAATAAAACTGTATTCATGTGCATCACCTCAGGGCACAGCCATGATTAAGGAGAAGAAAGTGAGACACTCACATCAGAGCAAAATTTAAGGGTGCTCCCCAAAACTCAGTAATCAGATAAACATTATTTTAATGCAATAGTTTTTAATCAAAATGAGTGCAAAAATCCACAATGAACAAATACCAAATGTTTCAAAATAGGATCAATACTCAGAAAAAATTTGTATTAGTCAGAATAGGCTTGTTTATATTGCAGTTTTTTAAAAGCATAATTTTCATATCTCTGGTGGTTCAACTGGTAAGGAATCTGCCAGCAATGCAGAAGACCTAGGGTTCAATTCCTGGGTCAGGAAGATCGCCTGGAGAAGAGAATGGCAACTCTCTCCAGTATTCTTGCCTAGAGATTTCCATGGAGAGGAGCCTAGTGGGCTACAGTCCATGTGGTCCCTGAGAGTCAGACACTACTGAAGGACTAACATCTTTACCTTCACCTTCTGATATCTCAGAGGCTAATGGAAAAAAATGTTGAGTTATTGTTTCTATTACAAATTTGATGGAAGTCCACATAGGTCTTTCCTCCCTATAGTTACACAGGGAATCATGGCAGGCAGACAGTCTGTATGATTGCTGCAACAGAAAAGAGAGAACTGGAGGGTCAGTGTAGGAGTCAGCATGCCTATGTGTTCACTCACTCAGTTGTGTCTGTCTTACTCTTTTTGACCTCATGGACTGTAGCCTGCCAGGCTCTTTGTTCATGGGATTTTTCTGGCAAGAATAGTGGAATGGGTTGTCATTTCCTCCTTCCGAGGATATTCTTGACTCAGGAATCGAACCTGAGTCTCCTGTGTCTCCTGCATTGGCAGATTCTTTTTTATTTTATTTTTTTTCATTTATTTTTATTAGTTGGAGGCTAATTACTTTACATCACTGCAGTGGTTTTTGTCATACATTGAAATGAATCAGCCATGGATTTACATGTATTCCCCATCCCGGTCCCCCCTTCCACCTCCCTCTCCACCCCATCCCTCTGGGTCTTCCCAGTGCACCCACTGAGCCACCTGTGAAGCCCCCAGGATCCCTTTACACTCAAAACTTATTGAGGACCTCAAAGAATTTTGCTTATGTGAGTTATATCTATGGATATTTACTGCATTAGAAATTAAATCTTGTAAATTAAAAAATATATATTTATTAATTAATTTTAAAATGGTGATAGTGGTTTAATCACTAAGCTGCATCCAACTTTTGTGACCCCCATGGTCTGTAGCCCACCAGGCTCCTCTGACCATGGGATTTCTCAGGCAAGAATACTAGAGTGGTTGCCATTTCCTTCTCCAATATGAGTCAGCTTAGGTTCAGTAATACTGCAATAACAAGTAGTCCCGAAATCTCAATGGCTTCTAGCAACAAAGGTTGATTTCTAGCTCACATTACATGTCCATCATGAATCAGCTGCTGTACATTTTCACTCCAGGTCCAAGGCTGAAGAAGCAACACTCATCAAGGACATGCCACTCTCAAAGCAGAGGGAAGAGATAGAAGGCAAGGATTCTAAGGTAACAGTAAAATTCCTGTGCACAGTGGCGCACCTCAATTCTACTTATATTTCATGGCCAAGGAAAGTTATATAGTCTATCAGGTATCAGTGGAATGGAGAAGTACAATCCTCTCCCAGAGGAAGGAACAGCAAATATTGTAAATAAAAAACTATGCTCCACATTCCACCTTCTTTTCATGGATATTCACTTCCTTTCCTTCTATATATATACACACACTCTCAAGAGGGTTGCCTGAAAGTCCCGTTCAATCATGACATTATTCACAAAGCTCAAGATCTCTACATCTTAATCCCTAAACTTATGGACTAAAAGTTTTCTGCCCCACATATTACTGTGTGTAAAGGCAGAAGAACTTCATTAATTATCTATTTCTGCATTTATAGCAGAGACAAATAATAATGGTCCCTGTTTTACCTTAATTGAACCCCATATCCAAATAATTATGATCATAATAAGCTTGTTTTTGTTTTATGCCTGAAAGATTTGTAGTGGCTGGTAATAGAACAATAAAAGATCAGATCATAAGTTGATACTTGCAATGGGGTGTTGTCATTAACAACACCACCACCAAAAAAAAAAAAAAAAAAAACCTCACTAAGATACATGACATTGTCTTTCAGACTGAGATGTAGATAAGAACTGGAAGAGACTCAGGGAGTCTTTGTGAAGTTGACTCCTTGAAGGCAAGTAAAGAACTTGCTATCAGAGACTGGAGTGAAAAGGATATATATTCTTTTTAATGGTGAAAAGTATGACAACATTGTTGCCTGGGGTAATGTGGAAAACAGATTTCCAGGAATAATGTTGAAATTGCCAGTTGATTTTCTTCAGCTATGTATAAATAAAATGACAAATGGGAAGAGGTGAACTCGTTTAGCTTTCAATTTCAATAATAATTTAGAGGAAATATAAGTGAGCCAGGACTCATAGGTTCAACAAAACTGTTTCTCATTCCAAGTCTCAAGACAGCAAAATGGTCTCAATACAAGAAATGGTCTCAAGGTAAAGATCATCTCAAGGATGAGACCCAGATCCTTTGCTAATACTAAGAAAACATGTACAGGCATGTTTTGCAGACTCTCAACTAAGCAAAAAGCCTTCTAAACACCTTTAAAATGTCGTTTCACAGCACTGTGACTTTAAGATGAAGCCAAGAGATTTGTGAGTGTTGTTTTTGTCTAGTGGAGTAAAGCCTAGTACAATTTATAGGAAAGTCACATAATATTTAAGATAATTAAATTTGTGGAAGTACTGGCAACTTACAAAAGGGACTAAATGGCATAAAATTATGAGCCTCCAACTTTCCAGAAGGCTGAGAAGTCTATTCAATTGTGTACCTGATCGATTTCTTATGGAAAGGAATGGTCTTAGATGGTATAACCAAAAACCGTGGGAAATCATTCCGTTCAGTTCAGTCATTCAGTCGTGTCCAACTCTTTGCGACCCCATGGACTGCAGCACACCAGGTTTCCCTGTCCATCACCAACTCCCAAAGCTTACTCAAACTTTGAGTTTGAGTCCATTGAGTCGGTGATGCCATCCAACCATCTCATCCTCTGTCGTTCTCTTCTCCTCCCTCCTTCAATCTTTCCCAGCATCAGGGTCTTTTCTAATGAGACAATTCTTCACATCAGGTGGCCAAAGTATTGGAGTTTCAGCTTCAACATCAGTCCTTCCAATGAGTATTCAGGACTGATTTCCTTTAGAATTGACTTGTTGGATTTCCTTGCAGACCAAGGGACTCTTAAGAGTCTTCTCCAACACCACAGTTCAAAAGCATCAATTCTTTGGTGCTCAGCTTTCTTTATAGTCCAACTCTCACATCCATACATGAGTGCTGGAAAAACCATAGCTTTGACTAGATGAACTTTTGTTGGTAAAGTAATGTCTCCATGAAATTTTTAATATGCTGTCTGGGTTGGTCATAGCTTTTCTTCCATGGAGCAAGTGTCTTTTAATTTCATGGCTGCAGTCACCATCTGCAGTGATACTGGAGCCCAAGAAAATAATGTCTCTCACTGTTTCCATTATTTCCCCATCTATTTGCCATGAAGTGATGAGACTGGATGCCAGGATCTTAGTTTTCTGAATGTTCAGTTTTAAGCCAACTTTTTTACTCTCCTTTTTCACTTTCATCAAGAGGCTCTTTAGTTCTTCTTTGTTTTCTGCCACAAGGGTGGAAAATCATTACTGGGAAGTAAAGCTTGGGCCCAAATCAGGGTACTAACAACACCTTCCTGGATGTATTTCAGAATTGCTTCAGACAAACAACTGCTGTGTGCACCCCCATTTCACCCTTTTAGTGTCTTCTGTGTCTTTCTATTGCATATTTAGGAGATAGATAGTACAGTATATACTATAGGTATATATTTAGGATAGTATATTTAGATAGACAGTATATTTAGGAGATAGTATAGTATATACTATAGGTATATATTTAGGATAGTATATTTAGATAGGCAGTATATTTAGGAGATAGATAATATAGTATATACTATAGGTATATATTTAGGATAGTATATTTAGATAGGTAGTATATTTAGGAGATAGATAGTTTAGTTTTTTAACGTGTAGGTCTTCAGGTCAAGAGAAAACATACTCATGACCAAATTCAGAGTCTCATCTATACCAGGACATGATTTAAATGACAACAACTTGGAATTTGAGTCAATGCCAAAATGAGGTGGGACTTGGGAGGTGTTAGAAGAGAATAAGTGTGGTTTTCATGTGAGAGGAATGTATTTGTGGCCAGAGAGAGAATTATGGCAGATGAAAGATAATCACAAATTCTTTGACACCTTCCCCAATCCATTTCCTCCTGTTTTGAATCTAAGCTTGTCTGTGAATTCTTTGATTAACAATATAACAGTGACACTGTACTATATGTAATAAATTTATTGTTTCAGCTTAGAAGTATCCTAGGAAGAATGTTGAAACTACTGGTTGATTTTATTTAGCTACACACAATTAAGTGCAAACAGAAAGAGATGATCCAAAAAAGGAACTCTTCAGTTTTCAATTTCAGTAACAATTTGGAGGAAATATTGGGTTGGCCAAAAAGTTCGTTTGGATTTTTCTGTTACATTATATGCAAAAACCTAAGTGAAGTTATTGGCCAATCCAATACAAAGGAGCCAGGATCCGTAAATTAAAAAACAAAACTATTTCTCATTCTTAGACTGTCAAGACAGCAAAAAGATCTCAATAAAAGAAATGGCCTCAGGGTAAAGATCATCTCAAGGATAAAACTGAGATCCTAGACAGAGCTTTGTTCAGAGCTTAAACTTTAAGAGGACTTACAGTTTCTGCCGTGGTCTCTTAGAAATATGGTTGAGTTATGCTTCAGAAGAAAAGATGTCAAAATCTCAGTGATTTGATCCTTACTCCTATTTCAAGTTCACTGTGAGTTAACTGCAATTCTAACCCACGTCATCTTCATTATCTATCACGGGATGAATCAAGTGCTTCTGTCTGGACAATTTTATGGCAGAGGGAAAAAATAAAATAGAGTAACCATATGTTGGCTCTTGCAGCTTCTCATTGGACATGACACGTCTCACATTACTTCACAGCCTGTTGACAAAAACCAATCACATGGCCCAAACCTAACTGCAAGAAAGCTTGGAAACGCAAAGGAGTTCGCAAATATTTGGTAAATTTCTTTGTTGTGAAGGGAATATTATTAAACTCGTAGAAATCCCTCTTGCTCTGAGGGCTCCTTAAATGGTCAGCAGTGTTTTAGGTCTTAAGTCAGAAGATGCAATACAAGTCAACACCAAGCCTCCTATTTTTCTGAAGCATGGGATCCTGGTGGGATTTTAATCTAATTCTGAGAAACTAAAAAATATGGCCAGAGTTGTACTCTGAAAACTGCAGCATAGTTCAAACTGCTTCAGCTAGCATCTTCCATGGAAATTTTGCAGGAAAAAAAAATTAAATGACTATGCTCAAATCAAAATCTTTCCTGGAAGTCCCCCAGAAGTGCTTTTGAAAAACTGCTCTGCCAACATCTGGGATTGAATTTTAGAATTCTCAGGTTGGAAGCAGGGAGACTAGTTAAGAGATTGTTGCAATAATGTAGGCCAAAAATAATGAGTTCTTGGCCAATGTAAGGAAGTTGGAGGTGGAACAAGGGGATACATTCCAAAGATATTATAGAGATAGAATGAAAGAATTTCAGGGACAAATGGTTGTGGGTGGAAAATCCAAAAAGTTAGAAACTAGGGTGGTTCAAATATTTGAAAAATAAAAAATAAAAATCCCAGAATAAAATATGGGTGAAAGCTATTGCCTTTCATTTCACAAGCAGGAAATCCAGGAAAAGATTAAAAGTTGAGAAATTTGACTACAGAGGCTTTAAAAATGCCTTCACGCTTTCAGTATATATAAATACAAGATCAAAAATCAAAGGAAAAACATTACAAAGTGGGAAAAAATGTTGCAACTCAGATAACAGAGTTCTCATATGTAAAGACTGCTTACAAATCAACATTAAAATATAAACTCCCAAATAAAAAATGGTTAAAAGGCAACTCACAGAATAAAAAATACTGATCACTGATAATCATGTGATGTCCACTTTCATTGGTGATCACATAAGTTCAAAGTTTAAAATGTAACATGAACTTTTCCACCAGATTACAAATACTTAAGCTATTTACAAAATCTAGTGCTGGTAGTAATTTTGGAGAAACAGTATCTTGCAATCACTTTTAAAGGAAGTGCAAAGTAATATAATTTGAGAGAGGGAAGTATGACAATGTGTAAATAATTTTCAATGAAAATATCTTTTTTGCCAGCAATCTGACTTTAAAGAGTTTATGATAAGAAGATAATTGCACAAATATTTTTTAAAAATTATATTCAATGATGTTCATTGTGGGAATGAGCATATTGGGAAAAATAATACTGATTAGAAAAAAAGGAACTTGTTAAATAAGTTATGGTATGTTTATAAAAAATAAAATATAGCCCTTGTAGATTTATATTTATTGACCTGGAAAGTTGGCTAAATTATATTGCTTAATTAAAAAAAGTAAAAAACCAAAGCTACAGAATTGTGCTATCTGATCAAAAATATACAATCGTATGTTCACAATCAATCTAGCTTATTTGAAAAGGAGAGTTTTCCACAAGGATATTAAGGAATCCTACAGCCACTAAGAACAAAACTGCAACTAGACTCAGCAGCACACATTGTTATAACTCTCTCTCTCTCCATTCCTCTCCTCTCCTCCTCTGCATTGATTAAAAAAAAAAGCACAATGTGAGAGCTGTGAATTAAGCTTTCGGGGGGACTTAAATGAGGACTATAGCCTGGGAAATAGCATTTTAGATAGCTCTAAGAAACTATTCTGAAGACATGGGGGAAATGTCAGTACCTATGTGAGTTTGGTGAGGTGGGTACATGGAAGCAAACATACATTTTTGCAGAAGGCTGCTGCTGGTCTCATAAAGGTTACTGCTAGCCACAAGGAGCAGATGTCACCATTAATGATTTTAGTGCTCATCTAGACATGATGAAATGTAAGAATTGGGCTCATAAAATCTTCTCCTGAAAATATCTATCTGAAGTCCTATTCTGCTGGTTTTTCCCAGAGTACCTCATTCCTGAACACTCTGAATTCCTTTCAGGGTGTATTGCAGGTTGGAAGCTGCATGGGCTCATGATCTAATCCTAATAGAGGTAGATGTTATTGTTGTGTGTGTATGCTCCAACACGTCCGACTCTTTGTGACCTCATGGTCTATAGCCCACCAGTCTCCTCTGTAAAGGAATTTTCCAGGCAAGAATTCTGGAGAGGGTTGCCATTTCCTGTTCCAGGGGATCTTCCTGACCCAGTGATCAAACCCAAATCTCCTGTGGCTCCTGCATTGGCAGGTGGATTCTTTACCACTCTGCCACCTGTGTCAATTTTTAGTTGGCATTTGTATACAAGGGGTTGTTTTTAAAGTCACAGTCCACCCTTCCATTTCTGTTTTCCAGTTCATATAGCAGAAAACAGGTCACCAATATCTTATTCTAAATGAGCATTTCTTTGACTCAACGAAGTTGCCTATTTAGACCAGAAAATTACGGTCTCTCTAATATTCCTTGGTCTCCTTGCCTTTCCTTGGTGGCTCAGATGGTAAAGAATCCGCCTGCAACATGGAAGACCTGGGTCCAGAAGATCCCCTGGAGAAAGGAAAGGCTACCCACTCCACTATTCTGGCCTGGAGAATTCCATGAACTGTATAGCCCATGGGGTCGCAAAGAGTCGGACACAACTGAGCGACTTTCATTTTCACTCTTATGATCTCAGCTCCAAGTCCTCAGGGACCTCAGGGACTTTGATTGACTCAATTCAGGAAACTTCCAATGCTGGTTTAAGCAACTGTTAACTGGATAATAGTGTCATATTTTATAAAACTCTTCCTCTTGTGGTAACCAAGAGTGAGACTGAGATGGTGCTGCCTCCTTTATACAACCTGGCTTATATCCTAATAAGTAGGTTTGGGGGATAAAATAAAAACCATCCATCTTTTCTTGGCCTCTCCCTAATATCCCCCAATCTAGCAAAATCAACTCCACTATTACTTTTTTAATGCTTGCATTATATTTATAACATAGAAAAGAATGTGTGGATCACAAAAAGCTGTGGAATATTCTTAATGAGATGGAAATACCAGACCATATTACCCGCCTCCTAAGAAATGTATGCAGGACAAGAAGCAACAGTTAGAACTGGACATAGAACAACAGACTGGTTCAAAATTAGGAAAAGAGTACAACAAGGCTGCACATTGTCACTTTGTTTATTTAATTTATATGCAGAGTACATCATGTGAAATGCTGAGCTGGATGAATCACAAGCTGGAATCAAGACTGCCAGGAGGAAATGTCAACAGCCTCAGATGTGCTGATGATACCACTTTAATGCCAGAAAGTGAAGGGGAACTAAAGAGCCTCTTGATGAAGGTAAAAGAGGAGAGTGAAAAAGCTGGCTTAAAACTCAACATTCAAAAAACAAACATCATGGCATCCAGTCCTATCACTGCATGGCAAATAGATGGGGAAAATGTGGAAACAGTGTCAGATTTCATTTTCTAGGGCTCCAAAATCAGTGCAGATGGTGACTGCAGCCATGAATTTAAAAGATGTTTGCTCCTAGGAAAAACAGCTATGACAAACCTAGAGAGTGTATTAAAAAGCAGAGACATCACTTTGATGACAAAGGTCCCTTCAGTCAAAGCTATGGTTTTTCCAGTAGTCATGTGTGGATGTGAGCATTGGATGATAAAGAAGGCTGAGCCTGAAGAATTGATGCTTTTGGACTGTGGTGTTGAAAAAGACTCTTGAGAGTCTCTTGGACTGCAAGGAGATCAAACCAGTCAATCCTAAAGGAAATTGATCCTGAATATTCATTAGAAGGACTGATGCTGAAGCTGAGGCTCAAATACTTTGGCCATCTGATGTGAAGAACCGACCCACCGGAAAAGACCCTGATGCTGGGGAACATTGAAGACAGGAGGACAAGGGGACATCAGAAGAGGAAATGGTTGACTGACTCAATGGCCATGAGTTTGAGCAGGCTCCAGGAGATGGTGATGGACAGGGAAGCCTGGCGTGCTGCAGTCCATGTGGTTGCAAAGAGTCAAACATGACTGAGTGATTGAATAACAACATTACATTCAGCAACTAGGAGTTCTTTGGTGACCTTGGAAAGTCTCAGTTCAGTGACTGGGGAAGCGGTCAAAATATGGCAGCTGAGGAGTTACTGAGAAGAGAGAAAAGAGAGAGAACAAATTTGAGCAGTGGATAACTGTTGAATAGTATACAGAGTCAGGAACTGCCTCTGGGTGAAGGGTATGCAAAATATGGTAAGCCTAAGATGGCCCTTGACAAATAGAATGAGCACTTGGAGTTTCAGTCTATAATTCAAACCTCAATTTATAGGAAAAACACAAAAATTGGGGGAATTAACTGAGGGAAAATTGGAGGATATTCATGAGGAGAGTAAATTTCAATTTAGGGGCAGTTGAACAGAGTTCAGGAGTAATTTTCTCCTTCATGGAGCAATGTACTTAGAAAAAGTCCAAGTCCCAAGGAAGCAATGCCTGCCCCACTCCACTGAGTTCCAGACTCACACAGGACAAGTCCATGCGGATGTCTACAGGTATTTTACCACTAATGTCACAAAATGAACTCATTGTCTTAATAAAGTACTCACCTTCTTACATTCTGAACTTGAACTAATAACATCACCATCCACTTAATTTCCAAAGTTAGAAATGTCACGGTAAGCTTTGATTTCTTCCACATCTAGATGGTCACCAAATGTTCTTGATTTCAACTCCTAAACTGCTATCAAATTTTGTCTTATGTCTTGCTCCCTGCCATCTCTGGATATTAGTTCTTGGTCTCATCTTTTCCTATGGGACTCTGTTTCACAATTGGTCTTTCTGTCTGCAGTGTCAACCTTCTCATTTCATTCTCTGTACGTGTACACAGATTATTTCTTATAAAAACTTAAGATTACTTAAAATCCATTAATGTCTGTTCATCACCATTAATTTGAACTACTTTACAAACATCATCACCACTTTCTCCTACACATCTTATACTCTTAACTCCACGCAATTACCTTAGGAAGGTTACAGCTGGGTCCCTAGGGCAGGAGCTAGATGGACCCCAGGCTGAGCAGTTTCTTCCCTGTGACAGAAACTGCATAAAAGGAGGAAGATGGAAGAGTCTGAGCCCTGCTCAGATAAGAGATGAAAGACCACATACTCCTCATCCACAAAGTTAAGGAGACCTCCCCAACTATACACGTGCAGAAAGGCTCTTTGAGAGTCAAAAACCGAATGGGCATCACCTCATAGTAAGTGATGTCAACCTACCCATAAACCTCTTCACTAGAATCCATTTCTTGGCTAAGAGATGCAAACGAACACAGGGAGGAACCTGAGATACACCAAATACAGACTCAGAACCAGGCAAATCAAATGACTGACCAAAGAAAACCGGAGGAAATGTCCCATAAAATTCAAACGCCACGAGGGTGCAACTCAGCAGCTCCCTCCCTGAGCCCAGCTCTGTGTTTAGACACACGAACTATACTCCTTTTTCCTCCTAATAAACAGTTTACTTGTTTCACTGCCTTTTGTCTCTGTGAGAATTCTTTTCTCCAAAGCCAAGGGGTTAGGGCTGTGTCACTAATCACTGCTCTAGTGGTTAGGATTTGGTGCCCTCAACACCACGACCCGGAAACCAAAACTCTGCTTCAAGTCACTGCAAGCCAAGGCCACCCCAGATCACTAGCATATAATAGTCTATCTACTTGGAATTCTTTCTCCTTCTCTTTACACGGAAAACTACTTATCATTAAATGGAGGGTGAGGATGTCATTTATTTTGTGCCACTTTGAGCTTCTCAGGGGAGAACACGGTGTCTTTTTTTTATTTTTGCATCACTCATGCCTTGCATAGTACCTGGAAACCAGCCGGAGATAAAAAAAAATTGAATGTTTTTGCTCCACTCTGAGCCCTTGAAGTGCAGTCAAAACAACCACTGAATAAGCTTCAGCCAGCTCATTCAAAAAGTCACGAACAGGAGATAATGTTTCTCTTAACTTCTAACCCCTTTCCTTTTAAAACCATTGATCATTAAGTTAGTTGTTACATAAATAAATTTTCCAGGCACTGCACCAGGGACTGGGAACACAATGGCAAACAGTACGCACTCCTTGCTATGGAGGACTTTAGAATCTAGTGTAATTCTTAACTAGAGTAATTCTTAACTGTTTGCACTTACTTCCATCTCTTTGCCTCTGAACTCCTTGCTAAATAAAGCAATTTACTAATTAATGCCTCACCTTACATTCTGGACATTGATCTACAAGATGGCTTTTGGCTTCTCCACTTCCTCTGGCTTCGGACTATTCTGCAATTTCTAAGAAATTTTCACTTTATTTATTCATGTTTTAATTGGAGGAAAATTTACTTTACAATGTTGCATTGATTTCCACCATACAACAACACAATGCAGCCATAATTGTACATACGTCACCTCCCTCCCCTGCCCCCACCCCACCCCTCTGAGTCATCACAGTGCAGGCTGGGCTTCCTGGGTTAAACAGCAACTTCTCACCAGCGATCTATTTTACACATGGTAGTGAATATATGTGGACCATCCTTTCTCCATCCGTCCCACTCTGCCTTCCCTGTACTGTGTCCACAAGTCTATTCTCGATACCTGCATCTCCACTCCTTCTCTGCAAATAGGTTCACCAAGGCCATTTTTCTGGATTCCATATATATGTGTTAATATACTATATATTTATTTTTTATTTTTCTGACTTACTTAACTCTGTATAACAGGCTCTTAAGTTCATCCATCTCCCTAGAGCTGACTCAAATTCATTCTTTTTTATGGCTGAGTATTATTCCATTGTGTATATGTATCACATCTTCTTTATCCATTCATCTGTTCTAGGTTGCTTCTATGTCCTAGCTACTGTAAATAGTAGAACTTTGCATTTCAACCCTGGGAAATTATGGGAACACACAATGCAGCTCTCATCCTTGATGGTGTAGAGGACGGGGGTGGGGGGGTGGCGCGGGGAAGGAAAGCACACACACATTCTCCCCACCCATCTTAGGTTCTCTGGCTGGGACCCTATAAATGAGAGTGGCAAAAGGCAGATCAACAAGAGAAAAACAAAGCGAGATTTACTAACAGGGGCATTGTTGGGGGCACTCACTGATGAACAGTGCAAAGGGGTGGTTGGAATTTGGGCTCTATACTATCTTAAGCTAAACAAAGGAGAAAGAGTTTGGAGCTCCTGAGAAGAAAAGATGGGAAGGTGACCAGGGAAAGCACTGCAAACAAGTCTCTCTCATTTGATACAATTTGTCATGCAAATTAAGTTGGTTCCAGGGATGAGTTGTTGTAAGATCTCCTCTTCTTAGTAGGAGAATGACAGCCCTCTCTACAAATGGAAATTTCCTTTGTAAATGGAAATTTCCCTTACAAAAGGAAAACTTGTGCCCTGTTTTTAGAGCTTTCCTTGCATCTGCTGGCGCTCAATGGCCTTTAGCTCAAAATAATCCATATGCCAAAGAGGCATATTTTGAGGTGGCATATTCTGGTACCCTTTACTAGTAACCCAATTTTACCAAACTTAGGCTTCCAGATGGCTCAGTGGTAAAGAATCTGCCTGCCAATGCAGGAGATGCAAGAGGTTCAGTCCCTGGGTTGAGAAGATCTCCTGGAGGAGGAAATGGCAACTCACTCCAGTATTCTTGCCTGTAAAATCCCACGGACAGAGGAACCTGGCTACAGTCCATGGAACACATGACCCCTGTGAAAAAAAGATTTTCAAAAAATAGATAACTATAGAGTGTTTCAGTCCCAATCTCTCCTGTGAGTTGACTTAGTACTCTTGACCCACAGTAGCATTTGTATTGTTTTCTCCATTTATGTTGGGCCCAATAAGAATGCAATCTGGGAGGTCTTACATCCAGACAATAAATTTTCAAACTGTCCTTTCCGGCTTTGCAAGTGCAAGGGAGATAGAAGACTGAGAAGAGAGGGATGAACAGCCAGAGTGAGCTGTCAGTTTCAAGAAGGTCATGGAGTTTGCTCAGGCTGCCAAGTTCCTGGGATTGTTCCCAAACTCCCACGGTGCTGCTTCAATTTGGCTCCAGACACTATGCCATAGACTAGCATCTCTGGCTCATTCTATGGAACCAAGCCAGATTCCTCTGGGGTTTCAGATGCTCTATGGGTGTTAACTGGGCACCTCAAGAAGTCACATTCTTGCTTTCAGCCTCCTCATTGATATTTTCTGTTCAGAAACAAAAGCTGGAAATGGTTTATTATACTCCCATCTATATTATACTCTGAATTCCATCTTTCTGAGTTCACTCGAGGCATCTTTAAAATCCTCAGAATGGCCAGACTGACAGGACCACAGCCTCTATTGCCGTCTCCCAGGGTGTCTGATGCACCTCTAGAAGCATTACCATAGTAATAACAACAAAAAATAATAATGTTGCCACTGGTTAAGTTTCCAGCTGGATTTGGGCTGGATCATGCTGATTACATTCCAACAGAGAGCTGATTTCAAGATTCATCCTGGCTTCATCCTGGATACCAAAAACTCTCTTAGCGTATTAGCTTGATGTTGAGTGAAAGGTTCCTGTTTTTCAGTGAAACGAGGCAAACGTTGAGAGAAAAACCAGAAAGGACAACAGAACTGAAGCAGGAGGTAGATGGGCCCCCAGCGTAAAGCAATTGGAGATTCATCCCCTGCAGGACAATTAAGAGAGGAGGCTGGGCTCTCTCCAGATAGAAGACAAGAGATCACACATTTTTCTAATTCTTGAAGTCAGGAGACCTCTAGGCACAGGAAGGCACCTCAGAGGTCAAAAGGGGAATGATGCTAACTGATGCCAAGCTACCCACAGACCTCTTCAGGGAAATCCATCTTGGCTAAGGGATCTGTGTGCACACAGGGGGAGGATCCTGAGATGTACTATACATGGCCTGTGAACCAGGCAAATCAAAATGTTTGGTCAAAGGAAAACCGGGAAGAAATGCCCCATGTAAGTGATGCAAACTGCCATGAGGGTGTGACTATTTCTCTGAGCCTGCCCTTGTGTCTGTCCACACTGTACTCTTTTTCCTCCTAATATGTACTTTACTTGTTTCACAAGTTCCCGTCTTTGTGGGAATTCTTCTCGGCAGAGCTGAAGAGCCAGGGCCTTGTCACTGACCACTGGTCTAGTGGCTAGGATTTGGTGTTCCCACTGCTGCAGCTTGACCTCAATGTCTGGCCGGGAACCAAAGGCCTGCTTCAAGGCACCTGAGATCAGAACCATGGTTTTCATGTCCCAGAACCAAAACAGAGGCGAAAGGAAAAAAAGGTATGAAGAGATGCTTACATTCCCGCAGAGGCCAAGTTTATTTTATAAATCAAAAAAGGAACATGAATAACTGAAGGATCATGGAGAGACCATGTGAATGTTTTAGTTTTAACTCCCACATCTGATTCTGAGGCAGGAGCTAGATGAGCCCCAGAACTAACAGCTGAAGTTCATCCCCTGTGGATGGAAACTCTGTAACAGCAGGATAACTGGAGAGGTTAAGCCCTGCCCAGATAGAAGATAAGACACCACATAGTTCTCCTTCTCAAAGTCATGGAGACCTTTCTGACTATAAAAGCCCTTTGGAGGCCAAAGAGGGAGTTATGTCAAGCTAACCACAGGCCTCTTTCCTGGAATCCATCTTGGCCTTAGAGATGGGCACACACCCACGGGAGGATTCTGAGATAAATCAAATATGGACTCAGAACCAGGCAAATCAAAATGACTGGCCAAAGGAAACCCAGAAGAAATGCCCCATGTAAGTGATTTAAACTACCATGAAGGCAGGATTCTCTCTGCCCGTGTCTATCCGCACCTACTGAATTCTTTCCCCCCTAATTTCACCACTTTCCCTCTATATGGGAATTCATTCCTTCAAAGCCAAAGGGGCAGGACCTTGTCACTGACCACAGTTCTAGTGCCCTCATGGTTACTGCCCGACCTCAGTATCTGGCCAGGAACCAGAATGCTGCTTCCAGCTGATGCAGGCCAAGGCCACTAGAGATCAATTCCTCTTTCATATGGGGAAGCCAGTTAGTATTGACTTGAACAAGCTGGAAACTACAGAGCCACTGAAAATGTGAGGATAACTTCTTGTGTTATGTAATTGGAAGTACCAACTCAAGACCTAGAATAGAAATTCTCAACCCTGGCTACATGTTAGAATAATACCAATACCCAATCTTCTGCTAGACCAGTTACATCAAAATCTTTGAGGATGAAATCTAATCATTAATAGTTGAAAGCTCCCCCAACAATTCCAGTTTGGAAAGTTAAAGTTAACTGGAGAATCTAAAATGAGTAGCAGATATATTTAAAATGGATAACCAACCAGGACCTACTGTATAGCACTGGGAACTCTGCTCAATGTTATGCAGCAGCCTGGATGGGAGGGAGTTTGGGGGAGAATGGATACATGCATATGTATGTCTGAGTCCCTTCACTTTCCACCTGAAACTATCACAACATTGTTCATCGATTATACCCCAAAACTAAAATAAAAGTTTCAAAAAATTAAAAAAAAAAAAAAGAAAGTGAGCAGCAGAAAACGGAAAGCAAAACTTGACAGTTAAAGATCCAAGAAAGAACAACAGGGCTTAGCTGTGTGGGTGGGGGTCAGCTAGACTGTTTAATGGGACAGGATGAAATGAACACTGGTATTTGTAAGCCTCTGCTAAGATCCCCATATTATTTTCTGGGTCTTACCTCACTGAGGGGACACAGAAAGATCCATTTATATTAATTCATTCCTTCTTTAAGCAACCATTTACTGTCACCTACAACACTTCCAGCATTGTGATGGCTGGTGGAGCTACAACAATTAATGAAACCTAAACGTATCCTCCAGAAGTCAGTAACACAGCAGAGAAACAACTAATTATGGTCATCAGAGTAAATCTTCTAACAGACAAAGTTAGAAATAGCTATGGGAGCAGTGAGGAGGGAGTGATACAATTAAATCAGACTTATGGCTATGGAGAACCAGAAAAGACTTCAAGGAAAAGGTAATTTTTGAGCTGAGATTTCATATATGAGTAGAACTTTTCTGGATAGCACTAGAAGGTAGAAGGAAGGAGGCAAGGAAACCAGAAAGAAAGAAATAATCACATCTATGAGGAGTTTGTTTTGACAACTAGGTCAGAGTGATTATGACTCACTGTATGGGGTAAAGGGCAGTAAGAGATAAGATTGAAGAAGGAAGACAGAGCTACATTTTGGAGACCACTGACTTGAGGAGTTTGTATTTCGTAGGCAATGGTACCATTTACCAAATCATGGAACAGAGGAGAAAGAACAAGTTAGTAAATAAAACAGTAGGCTCAGTTTTTGACATGAAATTGCCCATCCTACTTCCAACAACTGAAAGAAGACCCTCAGCTAACTTTATTTCTCTTAAGGAGAAAATAATAAGTCTCTGAGTTGCTTGAAGATGGAGACAGAAAATCCTTGGGGAAGGATTCAGTTACTTTTCATGACCTTAATCTGAAGCTATTAATAATGATTTTTACATATTAAATTATTTATATTTATTTAGGTTCAGTCATTGAGTTTATAAAAACCAAGGACTGTAAACTCAAAGGACTTTTGGACAAACAAGTGATGCAGGTCAGGGGGTTACTGAAGTGAAAGAGAAAGTTTAAGTTCTATCAAAAAAACTAAACTTACTTAGCTCTAAATGTTTTTTCCTGAGCTTTAATACAGGGTCTGCACTGCCAGATCTTTGTATATTCCAAAGTAAGTCAAATTTTTATGTACATGGATTCTTATGTAAACTCTCCCATTTTTACATGTTGACAAGTAATTCATTAAAAAAAAAAAATACACTGTGTTAGCTGGCAGAATTCATCCATAATACCAGAACTCTTAACATTCTTGAAGCTAAAAGTTTACAATTTGAGATAACTTTGCAAGGACTGCCAAAAGTTTCTTTCAGTTACAAAAGTAGCTCTTGTCATCGGCCTTAAGTCTCATTCTTCCAAATCTCTCAGAATCTACACTGTGCCAGGAATTTAGGAACTAGACCCTGTTCAATTCATCCATGTCTTTTGTTATTTTGCTCATTTCAATCATAGCCCCATTCAATGTTCTTGTTTCTGAACAAATACTACAGATTAGTCTATGTTCATAGGACAGTAATTCTATAGATATGGAAAGTTTGTAGCTAAAGTTGCTACTATATCAGGCCATCTAAGATGAGTACAATATCCTCACATTAGAAGAAACCAGAGTCAGAGAGACAAAATGCATGACTCAAAGATAACAGAATGAGTTTCTGGCAAAGTGAATTGAGAACTAGCTTTGCTGAGTCTCTCATGCCTGGGCTGAGGGTTCATTGTATGTTTGATTAATCTGTTCTTGGTTGCAGCAGTTAGCTATTTTGGCATAACATACAACTATAAAATATCAATGGAATTCCTTAATAGGGAATTATTTCTCACTCATGTGTCTGCAGGTCAGCCGGAGTTCAGTTGTCTTCAGCTGCACTCTAGTGCAGAATCTAGTTCTAGAATCTAGTTCTTGATTTCAGGTCTGACTCAACTCATTTGACATAGCTCTGCTCCCACTTTTGGGGCCCAGGCTACCTGGGAAGAATAGTGGTTACCTGAGGAGCAAGCAGAAACACATAATGCTCTTAAAGATGAGCCCAGGCTCACAATTCATATGCTATCATTTCCATCTGTAGTCCTCAAGCCAAAACAAGTCATTTGGCAAAACAGAACTTTAATGAGGCATCAAGTACACAGCCCCATAGAGATCTGGGTGGGAGGAAGAAATGAATATACACTAAATATTCATCATATCTATCACAGCGTTCACTGAGGAAATATATTGTGCGTGGTACTGCATCAAGCACTTCATTTGATTAAAAGCAATCTTCACAAGAAGTCTGTGTAGTATACATAATCACCTCCATTTTACAGGTAAAGAAATTGAGTCTTGGAGAGATTGGATAAGCTGATGGGTGGCACACACACTTACTAGTAAGTCTGTTACTAGAACAGACTTTGAAAACAGATCACCTGTGCACTTTGTAACACTGAGTCTTTTCTCTCTGCCACACTCTAGAAGTCATTACCCATCTTCAGAAGCTCAGCACATTTTTGAGTCTTTGAAATATATCACTGGTATCAGTAGTTGATCTTTGTCTGCATGCTGGACAGTCACAGTCATGATCAAACCCCTGTATGGTCAAACCCCTGTGGTGACAAGACATAAAAGGAATAGAAGAGAAAGGCAGACAGGACTGTAGCAAGAAGACTGGCTTCTTATATGGCAGCAATCCCATCCATATGTTCCTAGATAGAAATTCAAAAAAAAAAGAGAGAGAGAAAATGTAACTCTGAGCCAAAATAATGTACAACCATTCGGTGACATGATAGCTGTTTCACATTACAGTTTAGCCTCTGAGTAGAATCATATAAAAGAGAACACTTATTTTCTTAAAACACAGTTCCAGAGACCATATAAATAAATGGAACTGATTCAACATGGAAGTTCAGATAGAACAGATCAGGACCATGACACTAAGTCAAATGCTATTCTCTCTTCTTTGTACTAACACAGATATCTAACCTGGCAAAGGCACTGGCCATAAAGGGATGTGTGATGAATTAGGTCCTGAGTCAGAGATCATTGATTCCTCTGATGTTCTTCTTCTGATAGTGAGATAGCCTAATCTTCCTATCAGCTTTTATTGTACCTTAAATCTTAATGCTGGGTTTCCAATTTGGTCCTCATTGAAAGTTGCTATTCTGATAATTTTCTGGTTTCCCTGACTATCTCTAGACATGGAGGAATCTCCTTAATCTAACAAAATCTTTTCCCCAGAATTAAACCCCCAGTCGTGAATTCTCTCTGTTAAGGATGACTTCCAAAAAATTCATGAAGGACTTGCTGATAGGCTGTGGCTTTGCAGTCCACAAGCAAACACTGACCAATCACTGTGCTTTCATAGAGAATCTGCATTGCTGCATCTTCAAATGTGCCAAAAGAAGTTGTATTTTTATATAAATGGATTTTTATGTGAACTCCCAGCTGGCACTTTCGTCATTAAAGGAAACATATAAGTAGCTTCAGGCTCTCAGCTCCCATCAGAGGTCAGGAGAGAAAGGGTCTAAAGATACCTAATGCCAGATATGTCAATATCAGCATCACTTTTAGGTATCTTTCCCTGAGTACTGCCTTCTCCATGGCTAGTCAGGAGCACAGTAAAGAACCACGGTCTAGTCCAGGGAGTCAGAAAACTGCTATCTGTGGGCCAAATTTGGCTCACTGCCTGTTTTTATAGATAAAGTTTTATTGAAACAGTCACGATCATTTATGTTTGGTCTATGCTGGTTTTGTACTGTAACAGCAGAGTTAAGGACTTACAACAGAGACCATATGGCCCACAAAGCCTAAAATATTTACAATCTGGCCATTTGTAAAAAAAATGCTTGCCAATTTTGGGATAGTCCTTTGGCTATCTCAGTTCAGTTCAATCACTCAGTCATGTCCGAATCGGTGACCCCATGGACTGCAGCACGGCCAAGCTTCCCTGTCCAACACCAACTCTTGGGGCTTGCTGAAACTCATGTCCACTGAGTCAGTGATGCCATCTGACCATCTCATCCTCTGTTGTCCCCTTCTCCTCTTGCCTTCAATCTTTCCCAGCATCAGGGTCTTTTCTAATAAGTCAGTTCTTTTCATCAGGTGGCCAAAGTATTGGAGCTTCAGCTTCAGTACTTCCAATAAACACTCAGGACTGATCTCCTTTAGGATGGACTGGTTGGATCTCCTTGCAGTCCAAGGGACTCTCAAGAGTGTTCTCCAACACCACAGTTCAAAAGCATCAATTCTTAGGCACTCAGCTTCCTTTATGGTCCAACTCTCACATCCATACATGACTATGGGAAAAACCACAGCTTTGACTATACACACCTTTGTAGGCAAAATAATGTCTTTGCTTTTTGATACACTGTCTAGGTCTGTCATTGCTGTTCTTCCAAGGAGCACGCATCTTTTAATTTCATGCCTGCAGTCACCATCTGCAGTGATTTTGGAGATCAAGAAAATAAAGTCTGTCACTGTTTCCATTGTTTCCCCACCTATTTGCCATGAAGTGATGGGACCAGATGCAATCACTTGGGTATCTAAACAGAGAATTATTCAGGTTCCTGAGCTGAGAATTATCTTCTGCACAGCTCACTGTCTATCAGTTTTTAGGGAAATATTCTATCTTGTAATTTGGGTGGTGAGATCATGTGTTCAAAGCTGAGATAATATATCAGTTTTAAGATATGTCCTAAGATATATCCATATATCTTATATTTTACATATGCTTATATATATAAATGTATGTTCTTGGGCAACCTTTCCATTCAGAGGTTGGATCTGTGGCCCTTTCTCTTGAGTCTAGGCAGATTGGTAACTCACATGTAACACGCAATGTGGCAGAAGTAACGGGGCGTGATTACTGACTCATGCTCCTGCTCAGCGGTGTCCTGTTCTTTGCCAGACTCTGTCCACGGAATTTTTCAGGCAAATTTTTCAGGCAAAATACTACAGTGGGTTGCCATTTCCTTCCTCAGGAGATCTTCCCAACTCAGGGATCGAACTCACGTCTCCTATGTCTCCTGCATTGGCAGGCAGGTTCTTAACCACTAGCACCCCGGGAAGCCCCACAGCACCATGCTGATATCTGACTACAATTGATAAAGATCTCCAGCTGTGCCTTGCCTGAATTCTTGACCCATAGATCATGAGAAAAGTTAAATGGCTATGTTATTTTTTATTGTGGTTTAAACAAAAAACAATAAATTTACCAGATCATATTGTTGTACAACAGAGCTCTAGAATGTTTTCATCGTGCAAAACTGAAATACTTACTAAACATGAATTTCCCCTCCTCAAGTCCATAGCAATCACCTTTCTGCTTTCTGTCTCTATGATTTTGAGGATTTCAGATAATTTGTATGGGAAGAATCATATAGTTTTTGTTCTTTTGTGACTGGGTCATTTCACTTTGCATAATGTCCTTACGGCTCATTCATATTATAGCATGTGAGACAATTTTCCTTTTTAAAGGCTGTGTGATATTCCATTGTACAGATATTCTGTATTTTCTTTATCCATTCATCTGTCTATGAACATCTGAGCTGCTTCCACTTCCTGACTATTGTCAATAACTCTGCAGTGAACATGGGTCTGCTAATATCTGTTCAAAATTCTGCTTTGAATTCTTTTGGATATATACCCAGAAGTGAGATTGCCAGATTATCTGGTAAGTCAATTTTTAATTTTTTAAGGACACTCCATACTGTTTCTCAAATTACCATTTTATCCTTCCATCAACAGTGTACAAGGTTCACTTTTCTCCATATCCACGCCAACACTTGTTAATGCTTATCTTTTTGATGATAGCCATTCTAACAGGTGTATGATGATGTCTCATTGTGGTCTGGGTTGGCATTTTCTTATGAGCAGTAACACTGGGCAACATTTAATGTATGTGTTGGCAATTTGCATACATTTTTGAAGAACTGTTCAAATTCTTTGCTGTTTTAAATTAGCTTTTATTTTGCTTTGCTTTGTTACTGCTGTTGTCGAGTTATAAAAGGTAGCACATCATAAACCCTTTCAGATTGACAATAAACTTTCCAAGAATCTTTAGAAGATGTCTGGGAAATTGTCTCCATTAAACAGTAAGATTTCCAGGAAACCGAGGGATGTCTTCCCACAGCAACCTCATAGGAAGCTCAGGGTAGAAAAAGACTTATTTTAAACAGATTTGTCATGTGCCTTTTGGTAGTGGAACAGATATAAAGGAATTTCTTCACATTTCTAAAGGAATTGTACTAGATGTAACTGAAAAGTCAGCGAGAGTACATTTAAAAAGGACATTAGCCCCTCAATCTTTTATAGGAAAGAATCAGGTTAAGTGGTTTCCCCAATTGAAAACATGAACCAGTACTTACAGAAAAGGAAGAAAGATCCTGAGAAAGAAGAACAAGTGTAGAAGCATCACACTTCTTAATTTCAAACTATATTACAAAACTATAAAGTAATCAAAACACTATGATACTGGCATAAAGACACATAAAATCAATTGTCAGAATGTAATAGTATCAAAAACCCAGAAATAAACTCATGCATATACGGTCAACTAACATTTGATAAGGAAACTAAGAATATTCGATGGGGAAAAGACAGTCTCTTCAATAAATTGTTTTGGAAAAACTGGATGTTCACATGTACAAGAATGAAACTGGGCTCTTATCATAAATCACTCACAAAGTTAACTCAAAACGGATTAAAAGCTTAAATGTCAGACCTGAAACCATAGAACTCTCAGAAAAAAAAAAAAACAGAGGAGGAAAAATCCTTGACATTGATATTAGTAATGATTTTATGGATATGACATCAAGTATACTAGCAACCAAAGGAGAAGCAAACAAGTGCTACTAAATCAAACTAGAAAGCTCTGAGCAGCAAAAGAAACAATCGACAAAAGAGAAAGACAGTCTATGAATGGGAGAAAAGATTTGCAAAGCGTCTATTTCACAAGAGTTAATACCCAAAGTAAACAAGGAACTCACACAACTCAAAAGCAAAAAAAAAAAAGCAAAATACCAGTCAAATAATCCAATTAAAAATGGATAAAGCACCTGAGATTTTTCCAAAGTTACTCAAATAGCCAAACAGGTACAAGAAAATGTACTCAACATCAGTAATTATCAGGGAAATGATAATCAGACCCACAATAATATCAACTCATACCTATTAGAATAACTATTATCAAAAAGACAAGAGATAAGTGCTGGGAAGTGTGTGGGCGAAGTGAACCACTGTACATAGCTGATGGGAATATAGATTAGTGTAGATAGTATGGAAAAACAGTATGGAGGGTTCAAAAAAAAACTGAAAATAGGACTACCACATGATCCTGCAGTTTCATTTCTGGGTATATATCTGAAGGAAATGAAATCACTATTGTGAAGAGATATCTGTACCCCATGTTCATTGCAGCATTATTTATAATAGTTAAGACATGGAAACAACCCAGATGTCCATTGATAAATTAATGGATAAAGAAAATGTGAATACACAGACACATTTACTCAGCCATAAAAAGAAGGAAACACTGCTATTTGTGACAACATGGATGAAACTTGAGTGTATTACAGCAAGTGAAATAAGTTTGGCAGAGAAAGACAGATACTGTATGATCTCATTTACTTTGTTGTTGTTGCTCATTGTTTGGCCACTAAGCTGTGTCCGACTCCTGTGACTCCATGGACCATAGGCCACCAACAACTCTGTCCATGGGATTTCCCAGGCAAGAATACAAGATTGGGTTGCCATTTCCTTCTCCAGAGGATCTTCCCAACCCAGGGATTAAACCCACGTCTCCTGCATTGCAGGCAGATTCTTTGCCATTGAGCCATGGGGGAAGCTTCAATGTCACTTATAAGTGGAATCTAAAAAAATTTTTTCTAAATACTCAGAAGTAGAGAGCAGATTGGTGGTTGGCAAAGATAGGAGTGGGGGTAGGGAATGGGTGAAGGTAGGGGTCAAAGCATACAAACTTCCAGTTTTAAGATGAGTAACTTCTGGGGATATAATGTATAACATAGTTAACAACACTGTACTGCACATTTGAAAGAAAGTGAAAGTGAAAGTTGCTCAGTCATGTCTGACTCTTTGCGACCCCATGGACTATATACAGTCTATGGAATTCTCCAGGCCAGAATACTGGAGTGGATAGCCTTGCCCTTCTCCAGGGGATCTTCCCAAACCAGGGATCAAACCCAGGTCTCAGCATTGCAGGCAAATTCTTTACCAGCTGAGCCACCGGGGAAGCACTGAACATTTGGAAGTTGCTAAAAGAGTGGATCTTAAAAGCTCTCATTGCACACACAAAAATTGCTGCTATGTGAGGTGATGGATGTGTTAACCTTATTGAATAATCATTTTGCAATATATCATATATCAAATCATTACTTTATATACCTTAAACTTTTAAAATATTATATGTGAATTATAGCTCAATAAAGCTGAGAAAAGAAAAACAAGGAAGACTGACTCAAAGTGTAGAAACAGAAGCTCAGAATATGAATAACAGAGCCATGCAGGACAACTCCCAGTGTACAAGCCATTCATTTCTCCAGGGGATCTTCCTGACCCAGGGATCAAACCCAGGTCTCCCACATAGCAGGCAGATTCTTCAATGTCTGCGTCACCAGGGAAGCCACCCCCAAGTACAAGACTGAGTGCAAGGAACTGACATTTGCCTGGCTAGAATTGTTATGGAGTGGAGGCTGATATGTATCTGTCCCCCACACACAGTTTTTTTAACTGAATTGCCTATTGCGGTAATTTTATCCTTAGATCACCCTTGTATATTAGAAGTGCAAAAGGGCAGATGATTTGTCTCTCTAAGTCTTTAGAGGACACACCCTGACCTGGACCTACTGTACATAATAAAATCCTGAAATCTGAACCTGATACCAACTCAGGCTGAATTATGATCTAATAGATAGCATCAGCTTTCAGTCATGAGTGACTAAACTTTGGAAAAAATAAAGCATTATGAAGAAGGGGAAGTATATTTGAAAAGGGGCCAAATAGAAATTACAGGAGAGTAGCCTCCCTCGTCGCTCAGACATATTAAAGTCTCAATGATAAGCAAAAATGGAGATTAAGGAGATATGCTTGACACCTTTGTAATTTAGCAAACTTAAAAGTAAGCTTTTTTTTGACCACAGTGACATCACCAAATGTTTAAAATAGCATCAGGCAACTTTTCTTGCTTCCTGAGGGCCAACCAAAAGCTGACCTCACCACCCCACCTCACTGGTACCACATACTGAGACTGACCAATGAACAAGTGACCCAGATGCCACCTTTGTGTTCACTTTTAAACACGGCTCAAAGAAGTGGTTAAATTCTCTACACTGTGAGTTAGAGAACACTACTTGGGTCACCAGCTGACCAGCACAGTCTGCCACGCTCAGTCGCCCTCTGATCCCAGACTGAACAGCAGAGGCGCAGGTAAGCTGATGTAGAAAAGAAACTACCAGTTTGCCAAGTTCATCCTAAACCAGAGCCTAGCTTAAGATGTTTGCAACAATTCCTTTTTAATAAAAAAAAAACCATTTTAATTGGAAGATAATTACTTTACAGTACTGTGGTGGCCTCTGCCATACATCAACATGAATTAGCCACAGGCATAAATGTGACCCTCCCACCTCCTCCCCCACCCCATCCTTCCAGGTTGTCAAAGAGCACCAACTTTGGGTTCCCTACATCATACATCAAACTCCCACTGGCTATCTATTTTACATACAGTAATGCCTGGAAAATCCCATGGACGGAGGAGCCTGGTAGGCTGCGGTCCATGGGGTCGCTAAGAGTCGGACACGACTGAGCAACTTCACTTTCACTTTTCACTTTCACACACTGGAGAAGGAAATGGCAACCCACTCCAGTGTTCTTGCCTGGAGAATCCCAGGGACAGCTGAGCCTGGTGGGCTGCCATCTATGGGGTCGCACAGAGTCGGACACGACTGAAGTGACTTAGCAGCAGCAGCAGCAATGTATATGTTTCAACGCTACTCTCTCAAATCATCCCGCCCTCTCCTTCTCCCACTGTGTCCAAAAGTCTGTTCTTTATGTCTGTGTCTCCTTTACTGCCCTGCCCATAGGATCATTGGTACTATCTTTCTAGATTCCATATATATGTGTTAATGTATGATATTTGTCTTTCTTTCTGACTTACTTCAGTCTGTAAAATAGGCTCTAGGTTCATCCACTTCATTAGAACTGACTCAAATGCATTCCTTTTCATAGCTGAGTAATATTCCATTGTGTATATGTACCACAACTTCTTTATCCACTCATCTGCCATCTTTATCCATTCATCCAGGTTGCTTCCATGTCCTAGCTATTGTAAATAGTGCTGCAATGAACACTGAGGTACAAGTGTCTTTTTCAATTCTTGTTTCCTCAGGGTATATGCCCAGTAGTGGGTTTGCTGGGTTGTATGATAAGTTCTATTCCTAGTTTTTTAAGGAATCTCCATACATTTATAATAAGAATACTTTTAGCCCAAAGTAGCATCTGCTGTTATTTACTACCTGTGGCAGAAGATAAACTTCTTGGTTTTGCTTTATCAAACCCACAAGAGAAAAATCAAGCCCTTGTGACTGAGGAAAGGGAAAAGGGAGGAAACTGAGATCTGGACCTAAATAGAAACCAAGTAACAAGCAAAATTAGTTGTAAATGGTATTTTACCCATGTAGCTTTTAGAAGTTATTTCAAGAATGAAGATAGGGGACTTCCCTGGTGGTTCAGAGGTTAAGACTTCATGCTTCCACAGCAGGAGGCGTGGGTTCAATCCCTGGTCAAGGAACTAAGATCCTGCGTGCCATGTGGTTCAGACAAAAAGAACAAAACAAAACAAAACTGAAATCAATGTGACTTTTAAAAAAAAGATTGGAAGCAATTAAAGGAGTGGGGTTAAAGGCATCTTAACCTCTGAGCCTGTGTTGGGTTCCATCTTGCCAACTTTACTCACCATCTTGTATAAAATAGCTAGGACATTGTGGGGAAAAAAAATTAGCAAGGAGGAAATAGGAAGGAGAAGGACATTGGGACATTTAAGGCCACTCTAAGGAACAAGAATGAAGTAGGGATCCTGTTAGGTAATCTATTGGTTTCAGCAGTATTTTTTGCCAAACCCATTGCCGGTCATGATCCTGCTTCCTCAGGACAATTACGAGGAAGAGCATCTGGCTTGCTTCTACGAGCACAAGTACACCCCTGAAAATCCAGGGGGACTTGAAACTGGAAAAACCAATTATTAATGGTGATCACTATGAACCATGCATGTCTACGTAGGAGTGACAGTCCTCTGAAACTCAAACACCTTGTCATTTGCACACCAGAGATACAGGACACCATGAGCCCCACAAGCAGTGTCGTTGAATATCAAATTCTGCATTTCAGGCACCATCCTCTCAGGGGAACCAACCAACACAAAAAATATCAGTGCAGACACATGCACAGTTTTCTTCAGTAGAGAAGCTTTCTACCAGCACTGCAGGGTTAAGTAATATTGCCACAACAATAGTGGCAGGGCAGGGAAGACAGAAACAGAGGCAGGGCACAGAGAAACTTTTACCCAAGGTATTAAAAGACCCAGGGAATTAATGGGGAAAAGAAAGATGGAAATGAAAGAAGCAGCACAAGAAAAAAGAAAAAAACTAAATAAGTAGGAAAACAGAGAGGATGAAAGAAAGGATGAAATAAAACTACTTTCATCAGTCTCATAGTTTTCAGAGTACAAATCTTTTGCCTCACTAGGTAGGCTTATTCCTAGGTATTTTATTCTTTTTGATGCAATGGTAAATTGGATTCTTTCTTTAATTTCTCTTTCTGATCTTTTGATGTTAACATGTAGAAATGCAACAAGTTTCTGCGCATTAATTTTGTATCCTGAAACATTACTGAATTAATTGATGATTACCAGTAGCTTCCTGGTAGTATCTTTAGGGTTTTCTATGTGCAGCAAGTCCCCTACATAAGAACCTTCAAGTTATGAGCTTTCAATGATGTTAACATGTGTTTGCACGTCTAATCATGTAAGTTAGTTTATGTGCATCCTCTACAAGTGGTGTGCTGTTATGTACTTTACTGTACAGTACTCTATGGAGTATGGTAGTATAGTATCTTTATTTCAAGTGCAGAATGTCTGGAAGCAGTGGTGATGTAGCTGGTACTACTGTACTTTTGTAACTCTATTATAGTACAGTACTATGGAATAGATTGTATTAGTTGGGTATCTACGCTAACTTTGTTTGACTTACAAACCAACTGGACTTATGAATGTGCTCTCAGAATGGAATTCTTTCACATGTAGGGGACTTACTTTATAGTGTCATGTCACCTGTAAAGAGTGACAGTTTCATTTCTTCATTTTCAATTTGGATTTATTTCTTTTTCTTCTTTGATTATTGTGGCTAAGACTTCCCAAACTATATTGAATAAAAGTGGCAATTCCTAATCTTAGCGGAAATGCTTTAAGTTTTTCACCATTGAGTATGATGTTAGCTGTAGGCCTGTCACATATGGTCTTTATTATGTTGGGGTATATACCCTCTGTACCCACTTTCTGGACAGTTGTGTTGAATTTTGCCAAAAGCTTTTTCTGCATCTATTGATATGATCATATGGTCTTTATAATTCAATTTTTTGATGTGGTATATCACACTGATTGATTTGCAGATATTGAAAACTCTTTGTATCCCTGGGATAAATCTTGCTTGATCATGGTATATGAGCCTTTAAATGTATTGCTGGGTTCAGTATGTTAGTATTAATATTTTCTTGAACATTTTTGTGTCTGTGTTCAAAGACCTTTACTACAAAAGCTAGAAGATGCTGTTAGAAGAAATTAAATATGACACCAACAGATGGAAAGATATACCATGCTTTTGGATTAAAGGAATCAATATTTTCATAGTGATTATACTGCTGAAGGCAATCTACAGAGTCAAAGAAATCTCCATCAAATTACCAATAGCATTTTTCAGAGAACCAAAAAAATTTTTTTTCAATTTGCATGGAGACAGAAAAGACCACCAAATATCCAAAGCAATCTTGAGAAAGAAAAACAAAGCTGGAGGAATCAGGCTTCCTGACTTCAGACTATACTACAAAACTACAGTCATCAAAACAATATGGTACTGGCACCAAAAAGAGAAACACAGATCAATGGTACAGGATAGAAACCCCAGAAATAAACCCATGAATCTATGGTCAATTAATCTGTGACAAAAGAGGCAAGACTATATAATAGAGAAAAGACATCTCTTCAATAAATGGTGCTGGGAAACTAGACAACTACATGTAAAAAATGAAATTATAACATTCTTTAACACCACACACAAGAATAAACTCAAAATGGATTAAAGACCTAAATGTAAGATTGGATACTCTAAAACTCTTAGAGCAAAACATAGGAAGAACACTCTTTGACATAAATTGCAACAATACCTTTTTTGAGTTATCTCCTAGAGTAATGGAAATTAAAGCATAAAGAAATAAATGGGACCTAATTAAACTCAAAAGTACAGCAAAAGAAATTGTAAACAAAACAAAAGACAACCGACAAAAACCGGAGAAAATAATTGCAAAGGATGCAACCAATGAGGGATTAATCTCCAAAATTTACAAACAGCTCATGCAGCTCAATATCAACCCCCCCGCAAAGAAAGGCCAAACAAAAAATAGGCAGAAGACCTAAATAGATGTTTCTTCAAAGAAGACATACAAGTGGCTGAGAGGCACATGAAAAGATGTTCATCACTGCTAACTATTAGAAAAATGCAAATCAAACCTACAGTGAGATCACTTCACACAAGTCACAATGGCCATCATCAAAAATCCTGTAAGTAATAAATGCTGAAGAGGGTGTGGAGAAAAGGGAACCCTCCTACACTGTTGGTAGGGATATAAATTAGTATAGTCACTATGGAGAACAGTATAAGATTCCTTAAAAAAAACTTAAAGTAGAGCTACCACATGACTCAGCAATGTCATTCTTGGGCATATATCTGGAGAAAATCATAGTTGAAAGGATACATGCACCCCAATGTTCACTGAAGTGCTGTTTCTAATAGTCAAGACATGGAAGCAACCCAAATGTGCATTGACAGATGAATAAATAAAGAAGATGTGGTACATACACACAATGGAATATCACACAGCTACTAAAAAGAATGAAATAATGCCATTTGCAGCAACATGGATGGACCTGGAGATGATCATACTAAGTGAAGCCAGTCCGAAAAGAAAGACAAAATATATGATATTGCTTATATGTGGAATATTTTTTTAAATTATACAAATGAACTTATTTATAAAATAGAAACAGACAGACTTAGAGAACAAACTCTGGCTACCAGTGGGGGAGAATGGGAGTCAGATACATTGGGAGTTTGGGACTGAATGTATTTAGATACATTTCTGTATCTAAAGTAAATGACTGACAAGAACCTGCTTTACAACACAGGGAACTCTGATCATTATTCTGTCATAATCTAAATGGGAAAAGAATTTGAAAAAGTATAATTGTATATACATACATGTATAACTGAATTACTTTGCTGTACACCTGAAACTAACACAACACTCAATTACACTCCAAAATGAAATAAAAACTTAAAAAAAAGACTTTTAAAGCCCAGATAAGATAGAAAGAAATTTACATATCAATGTAGAATAGATCTAGAAATATATAATCAAGGGTTCCCTGGTCTGTATCAATGGATTCATGTGTCATTAGGAACCTCATATGCAAAAATTTATACAGGAAAAAATAATTAAGGTGACCTAAGAAACCCAGATTTGTTTGATTCTTTATTTTGTGTATAAACATATCATTGTTCCAGAACCATTTATTGAAAACATTAGTCATTCTCTATTGAGTTGTATTTAACCTTTGTTGAAAAAAATCAATTGATTAGGAAACTTATTTTCCAAAACTATAGTCCTTATCATGTAGTATTATAATTATTAGTTTACATCTCTAATCCTGCCTTGAATTCAGGACAGGGAAAACTGCCTAGATCACTACTATAATTCTAACATTTTTTTTTTTTTTTAATGTGGACCAATTTTAAAGTCTTTATTGAATTTGTTACAGTACTGCTTCTGTTTTATGTTTTGGATTTTTTGCCTCTGAGGCATGAGATCAAACTTGAAACCCCTGCATTGGAAGGTGAGGTTTTAACCACTGAATCACCAGGGAAGTCCCCCTCATAGCATTCTTGAAGTAGATATTTAATATGAATGCTAGAACGGCGGGGGTGGGGGAGAGCAGCCAAAAAAGCTGAAGGCTCAAAAGCTCAAAGTCTTTCTCTACTATTTAAATTTGCTGCCTTCCTCTCTCCCTCTGAATTTCACAGCCTGGAAAGCGTCCAGGCGTCCATAATTCCTCCCTCTTCTTTGCCCCAATTCTCCATCACTTTCTTTGCTGACATTGCCTCCAAATGTTTCTTGTGTTCATCACTTCTTTCCCATCTTTGGTATCTCTGCCCTAAATCTTTATATGACAGTTTCATAATGCCACCTTCCTCTTTAGCTGCCAGTGTGATAAGAGTCAAAACAGATGATAAATTATATCACATCCTGTGTCATATTCTGTGATGGCTCCTTATCACCTACAGGGCAAAGTTCAAGGACAGGAATGGTCCAATACTGGACACTGTCAGGGCTTAGCCCAACTCCCCTAGACTCTCTTCTGCTTTCTAAGTACCTATCCCTCCTGCCAGCTTCTAAAGGCTTTGCTCCTCAGGACCACAGCTTAGACTCTCCCTGGAGGATTGTCCCTGCATGAATGGAACCTCTGTGCCCACAGGTTGCGAGAGTCAGAAGTGTCAGGGCAGTTTACCAACTGACTGAAACAAGAGTAGGGAAACCCAACTTCCTTGCTTCAAGTAAAGGCCAACCTAGAGGTGTAACTTACACTCCAGAGCTCCTCTGCAGGATTGAGTTACGTCTAGGCCTTTGCCTGATGTCACATACCTACTTGGTATACTTGTGCCTAACAACCCCTCCCCCTAAATTAATGGTTTAAAACAACAAATATTTATCTCATGCAGTATCTGAGGCTCCGGAATCTGGGAGCAGCTTACCTGGCTGCAGTTGTCTGATGGGGGTGGAGAGCACGCTTCTAAGATCACTCACATGGCTGCTGGCAGAAGGCCTCAGTTCCTTGCCAGATGGGCCTCTCTGTAGGGCTGTTTACTAGACATGGCAGCTCTCTTCTCACAAATCGAATGATCCACAGGAGGGAGCTGGTAAGTAAATGAGAGAGCACCCAAAACAGAAACCTAATCTCAGAAGGGCTGTGCCATCACTTCTGTTAGAAGCTACTGGTCACACAGATCAGTCGTGGTACAATGTGGGAGGGGATAGCAAAAAAGGATACCAGGTAATGGAGAATTGCTGGGGTCATCTTGGACACTGGATACCACAGATGGCTTCTCCCTCTTCTCTACCCTGCTCCTCCCATTCTCTTATCAGATTTTCTTAGCATTGCTTCTTAATGAATCACTTGCACCTAAATCCTGTCCTCAAGTACTGCTTCTGTGGAACCCAATCTAAGACTTTTTGCAAAGTCATCCATGATATCATCCTTGTCTCCTTCTCCAACTTTACCTCTTGCCAACCAATGTGGTGTCCTTAATGCAACAGCAATAATAAGATGATTCTTGAAATCATCTGTACATGGCATGCAATCTTTCTATGCCCTTCCTCATACCTTAGTCATCTATTTAGCTCTATCATTTGCTACAATTAGATATTTGTCAAATGAATGAATGATTGTATCTTAAAATACTCTTTATCCTTAAATTGCTATTGCTGATTAGATAAAGGAAAGGATATAGCTTTGTTCTGTAACCTCAGGCAAAGTGAAGAACCTTTGGAAGTGCCTTCCAAAATTGAAATCAGAAAACACATTCATTCATTTATTCAATCAACAAATATTGTTGAAAGTTTACTGTTTGCCTGGTTCTTTCCTGAGCACTGGAGATATAGTAGTAAAACAAAGTGACTAAAAGGTAGTTTTAGGAGCTTACATTCTAGTGTAGAAAATAGTTAACAGCTACAAAGAATTGAGTGTTACCAAACCCAGGCATTTTCATATGTCATAGGTTATAGACATAGGTATATATCTATATATCTCACTTCTTTAATTCTTACACACTTATAGAATCTTTCTTTAATTCTAACATAACAGGTAGTTCTCATTATTATTTTCATTTTTCAGATAAGAATAACATGCAGAGAGTAAATGGTACATCTGGAGTTCAATCCCAGGTAGATTCACTATAGAAAAAATTGTGTTATGACACATTAAAAACTATAAGTCAGATTTTTTCAGGGGACTACTGCAAAGGGGGCTTGTAGAGGGAGAGAGATGAGACTCAAATCTGAATACAACAAGGACAAGTAGAGTTATAGCTAAAGATCAGGGCAAGAGTCAGTGGATGAAAAATTATTACAAAGAAATATCAGGGCTAGGGAGATTCTGGCTAAACTGACTTGATAGGATTTTTGCGGCAGGCAAGAGTGATAAGATATGAAGAGTGGAGGATGAGGAATTTGATCAGGTATCAAGGGTGGGGGATTTTTCACTAAGTTGACCCAGCAGACTTCTCCCTACAGCTGGGCTAAATGCACCCAGGACAGAGTCCAAGGGCAAGGTCCAGTGAGAAAGAATACCCAGAACAGCTTGACATGCGTTTGGTCACAGGGAGAGTCCTTCAGAAGCATTCCAGAATCTCTATCTTTGTCTACTGTAATCGGTGAGTGGAAATGAAACCAAGCAGGACCTTACCGTGTTCCAGGACACAGGAGCTTTTCTGTCCGCCTCCCTGAACTTCCCGGATTTCTAAAGGGCAGGTCCTAACAGCTGCTAATCAGAGGAGGGAGGGGATGCAGAGAAAAAGGAGAAGCAGCCAAGAAACAATAGTGCAGCCTCCAGCAGGGTCCTGATGCCTGACTGTTAAGGGACACATGTAACAATATCCTTTAGCTCTTTATAGAAGAGCAGGCTCCCTCCCCACAAATGGAAGATGTCAGCATTCTTCATTCCAGAGAAGACCACCTGAGGCCAGATTAAAGGAATCAGAGAAGGTCACCAAGAGATTACCTGAGACCAGATTAAAGGAGTGGAGGCCCTGCACATACCCTAAACCCAACCTTTAAACTATGGCTATAAAACCCCTCATCAAACTCTCCTGGATTGGGACACACAGTTCTGAGGGCACAAGCCCACTGTGTCCCTCTTTGCCTGGCAAAGCAATAAAGCTATTCTTTTCTACTTCACCCAAAACTCTGTCTCTGAGACTTGATTTGGCACCAGCACACAGAGACCAAGCCTTCATGATCAGAAGAGCATGAAAAATGTCTTGACATGGCAATACTAACTACAAACCTGTCTGCCTACCTGTCTTCCCAATGTGTCTCTTTCTAAATTCTTTTTTTTTTTAATGTAAGGATAATTTGGCTTCACTTTTGTTTCCATTTATTTTTATTAGTTGGAGGCTAATTACTTTACAATATTGTAGTGGTTTTTGTCATACATTGACACGAATCACCCACGGATTTACATGTATTCCCCATCCCGATCCCCCCTCCCACTGCCCTCTCCACCCAATCCCTCTGGGTCTTCCCAGTGTACCAGCCCCGAGCACTTGTCTCATGCATCCAACCTGGGCTGGTGATCTGTTTCACCCTAGATAATATACATGTTTCGATGCTGTTCTCTCGAAACATCCCACCCTTACCTTCTCCCACAGAGTCCAAAAATGGGCCAAAGAACTAAACAGACATTTCTCCAAAGAAGACATAAAGATGGCTAACAAACACATGAAAAGATGCTCAACATCACTCATTATCAGAGAAATGCAAATCAAAACCACAATGAGGTACCATTACACGCCAGTCAGGATGGCTGCTATCCAAAAGTCTACAAGCAATAAATGCTGGAGAGGGTGTGGAGAAAAGGGAACCCTCTTACACTGTTGGTGGGAATGCAAACTAGTACAGCCACTATGGAGAACAGTGTGGAGATTCCTTAAAAAACTGGAAATAGAACTGCCACATGACCCAGCAATCCCACTCCTGGGCATACACACCGAGGAAACCAGATCTGAAAGAGACACGTGTACCCCAATGTTCATCGCAGCACTGTTTATAATAGCCAGGATATGGAAGCAACCTAGATGCTCATCAGCAGACAAATGGATAAGGAAGCTGTGGTACATATACACCATGTAATATTACTCAGCCATTAAAAAGAATTCATTTGAATCAGTTCTAATGAGATGGATGAAACTGGGGCCCATTATACAGAGTGAAGTAAGCCAGAAAGATAAAGACCAATACAGTATACTAACGCATATATGTGGAATTTAGAAAGATGGTAACGATAACCCTATATGCAAAACAGAAAAAGAGACACAGATGTACAGAAGAGACTTTCTAAATTCTGAGAAGGGAAAATAATGAAACTGTACTGAGATCTAGTTTACCTAGAATAAAACTGCCACTTGGAGCAGGAATCACCTAAGAGGCAACGCAGTGGAGAGGTCAAAGTGGGAGTCAGGAGTCAGGCTGAGCTGGAACCTGTACCATAGGTTCAGAAACATGTATCGTAGGACATGATCCATGTCCTCATCTGCATGATAAGACAGCTGAGAAATGTGGTTCTAAGATTCTTTCCTCTATTCCCTTGACAGCAACCTTAATGGTCTAGTTCCTAAGATCCCACCACCTTTACAGCATGTAACCTTGCATTATTTTTATCAGCCTGCATACCCTATCTCCCCTACTTAACAATAATCCCTGTGTATAATGAATGCTCCCTTACACACCATGATACACCATATACACCATTCCATCTTGGTCATGTTTTCCCATAAAGAATGGGTCTCTATATCCAGGAGATTCCCTTGCAAAGGCTCCTTCAAGTTCACAGAAGGAATGAATAAAATAGTCAAGATTCAGATGCAGGCCGGCCCCATTCCAAAGCTGGCACTCTCCACGCACACCCAATGACTCAGAAAAAAGCAATTCTTAAATAGAATTCAGCTTGGTCAGTAAATCATTCCTGATAGCCTACTTCACATATTTATCCCTCAGAGACAAACACACACTGACACACTCACTCACAACTTCAACATTTTACTTTTCAAAACACCCGAGATAGTATATTTCACATTGAAATCCATCCTCCTGGGAGCAAGGCAGGTCCTGACCTGGATTCTCAGCTTGAAAACACCATGGGCATATACTTCAGAGGATTTAAAATAACAAGATTTCACCAATATTGATACTTTAATCTCTTTAGATTCATGGAAATTCATTGTATTGTTCCTGGCATGCCTTTACATTTTAAATTGCTAAATAATTTTGAAAAAAACAAGGAGGCATTTTTCCCTCCATGGAAACTGGTTTCATTGAAGATTCATGTAGCTTCAACTTCCTGGGAGACCTTGGTTCCCACAAGTCACTCAGAAGGGATAAATGAGAGTGTACAGAAGCAACCACTTAAAGTAGTGGGCAGAGATCAGGGAAATTAACGAGGGCGATATGACAGTTTAAGACCAGTATTAGTGGAGTTCGGGTTTTCTGAGCACAAGCCACCTATTCTCATTGCTTGGCCCTTGCAATAGCCTTTCTTTGCTTTAAAGAAAAAAAGACTACTATTAGCAAGAAGCCATTAGCACCTTGAGTGAGAAAGAGTAGGAAGAGGGAGCATGTAAGGAGACCTAGTGAGAGCCAGGGAGAGATCTCCAGAGAAGAGCCCAATCTCTAACCATCTGCAGGCTGAGCAGAGTGAGGAGGGGTAGATATCTCTCTCAACCCAGCTTCCTGTTTCTAGCTGGTGCTTCCCAGTGGACTTACACAATCAGGAGTTGCATATAAGGGAAAATGGGTGATGCAAGTCCCAGGGCATAGAGCAGGGAGAAGCCTGAAGAGAAAGCTGGAAGAGCAAAGTGAAACTCTAGTTCAAAAGTCAACCTCTTTTGCCTGGGTCCCTGCTCTTCAGAAGTCAGATGTCAGAAAAGGGACAGAAGAGGCTGAATGCAGAGTGTGACCTGTCTGCTATTCTGGGTATGAGCAAGCATCCATTTGGCTAAAATAGGAAATCTTCCTCTTCAGTAACCAATGGTTGGATGGGTACATTAGCTTTGCTTTCCATAAAGGGGAAAAGTCAATCAACAATATATAGAAGAGAAAGAAGTGAATCAAATGCTATAATTAGGAAGCATAGCATAACTGAAACAGCCATGCATTTGACATCTGAAAATTCAAATATGTTGCAAGGGTGGCCAAAGGGGAAAAAGAAACTTTAATAATGCAGGATGTTCTGCCCACCATGCACTCCATAAGTTTATGTATGGAAGTGAGAGTAAAATAGATGACATTAATCTACTGTTCACCCATCAACCTCAGTTGCCCTGAGCCCTCTCATAGTGCAAGCATTTGTACCTCTATATTCCAGTGCATGCAGATACAGCCACATAGCCTTTATTACATATTTAAGATGACTGTGTATGTTAATATTTATGCATATGTGCAGGTTTGTACACAGAAATTCACGTGGGCTATTCTTTAAAAGCAATTTGAGAAATTTTCAAGTGTCTTTGGAGCTGCAATCAGCACTTCTGCAAAACTGTAAAACCCAATGAAAAGATTTTTAAGAATGAACTGTCTATTTTATTTTGTTTTCTGTTCACTGACTTTAAAATGTCACTCCTGCATAAACTATGACTCTACTGTTATCCGTTAACCACCAGATAGGAATTAGGAAAGGAGCTCAGGGAAGATCTATTGTGGAAATAGGTATAGAGAGAGTGAAAGGAGATTTTATTATAGAACACGGAATTAAAGCTTTCTGAAAAATCTAGTAACTTAGTAACTTTTGTTTCTGTATATAAAAAAATTTAAATGCTTAAGAATGCCCTTGCTGCTACTGCTGCTAAGTCACTTCAGTCGTGTCCGACTCTGTGCAACCCCATAGACGGCAGCCCACCAGGCTCCCCCATCCATGGGATTTTCCAGGCAAGAGTACTGGAGTGGGGTACCACTGCCTTCTCCGAAGAATGCCCTTAGAAGGTCACAAAAAGTAACCCTTAATTATACAAATGGGGCCTCCTGGTGGCTCGGGGGTAAAGAATCTGCCGAATCTGCCTGCCAATGCAGGAGCCAAAGGAGACACGGGTTCGATCCCTGGGTTGGGAAGATCCCCCAAGAAAGGGCAAGGCAACCCACTCCAGTATTCTGGCCTGGAGAATCCCATGGACTGAGGAGCCTGGCAGGCCACAGTCTACGAGGTCACAAAGAATTGGACATGACTGAAGCGACTGAGCATGCAATTATACAAAGAAATAAAAATTTAAGTATTTATTTGCCATTCAATCATAAAAGCTATTTTTTATGGATAGGACCTTTTTTAAAAAAAGTCTTTATTGAATTTGTTGAAATATTGCTTCTGTGTCTTCATGTTGTGGTTTTTTGGTCACAAGGCATGTGGGATCTTTGTTCCCCAACCAGGGATCAAACTGTACCCTGTACAGTTCGATCAGCCTGTACTCTCTGCTGCTGCTGCTGAGTCGCTTCAGTCGTGTCCGACCCTGTGCGACCCCATAGATGGCAATCCACCAGGCTCCTCTGTCCCTGGGATTCTCCAGGCAAGAACACTGCAGTGGGTTGCCATTTCCTTCTCCAATGCGTGCTAAGTCACTTCAGTCGTGTCCGACTCTGTGCGACCCTATGGACAGCAGCCCATCAGGCTCCTCTGTCTTTGGAAGGCAAAAATCTTACCACAGGATCACCAGGGAAGTTCCAAGGACAAGACTTTTAATACTGGATGGATTTGAGCTCCCCTAGGACATACTTGGGGTTTTCTGGTGAACTTTGATCTCAAAATCAGCATAGATTATGTGGTGCTATAGTAGCAGATATGCCCTCAAACTTCAGGGGCTTAAACAAATAAGGGCTTATTTCTCTCTTTTTCCAGCTTTACTGAGGTATAATTGACAAAACGTGTGCATATTTAAGGGGTAACATGATGATCTAATATATGTATACATTGTGAAATGATTACTACAATCAAGCTAACACATCTATCACCTTATATAATTACCATGTTTTTGGTTTTTTGATGAGAACACTTAAGGTTAACTCTCTTAGCAAAATATTACACAATACAGTATTGTTAACTATAGTCACCGTGCTATATGTTACATCCTCAGAAGTTATTTATCTTATTAATATAACTGAAAGTTTGTACCCTTTGACCAATATCTCCTTATTTTCCCCACCCCACAGCCCCTGGCAACCACCATTCTACTCTCTGGTTCTATGAATTCAAAGTTTCTAGATTCCACATATAAGTGAGTTCCTATGGTATTTATCTTTCTGTGTCTGCCTTATTCCACGGACCATGATGTCTAGTTCATCCATATTGGTGCAAATGGCAGTATTTCCTTCTTATCTTTGATTGGGTAATATTTCATGGTATACGTATATTACCTTTTCTTTATCCATTCATCCATCAGTGGACACTTAGGGCTTATTTCTCACTTACTCATCTGGGGGCTCTGCTCTCTGTCATCTTGTCATCTCTCTAGGACTCAGAATGATGGAGCCCCCCACAATATCAAACATTGTGGGAGAGTCTCACAATAGCAATCAAATGTTTGTGCTGAGTGACACATGACTCTAAAAATCATATCTCACTGACCAGAAATGTTCACATGGCTCCACTCAGTGGGGTTCAGAATAGCAAGTATCAGGCATCCAGAAGGTGGAGATTTTTTTTTTTTTTAATTTAGAGTCTCTCAGTCGTGTCCGACTCTTTGTGATCCCATGGACTATACAGTCCATGGAATTCTCCAGGCCAGAGTACTGGAGTGGGTAGACTTTCCCTTCTCCAGGGATCTTTCTAACCCAGGGATTGAAGCCAGGTCTCTCCCACTGCAGGTGGATTCTTTACCAGCTGAGCCACAAGGGAAGCCCTTGTGGAGAGTCAGAAGTATTTGCTGCTTAGAATTACCAGCTACCATATTGATATAATGCCCTGTCCCATTTCCTGAGAGCAGCAGGAGGGACCTGGGAAACTGAACAGAGCGGAAAGCTGGGATCATCCGATTTCATGGTCAACAAATTCAGAGAGTTAAGCAGTTATATCACTGAACCTGCGCCCACATCATCAGGACAGTACCATTTAGAAGACTGATGATGTGCTTGTTGATGTCACTTGTCATGGTTTTGATAACTTAACCTTAGAAATACAGTCAACTTTTTAAAATCATGAAACCCCATAGAAATGTATGTGACATACATACACATATCTATGAACTTCCATGGTTTTCCCAATAGTCATGTATGGGGAGGGAGTTGGGCAATAAAGAAGGCTGAGCACCAAAGAAATGATGCTCATTGAAGAACTGAATTCTGGAGAAAACTCTTGAGAGTCCCTTGGACTGCAAGGAAATCAAACCAGTCAATCCTGAAGGAAATTAACTCTGAATATTCACTGGAAGGACTGATGGTGATTCTGAAGCTCTGATACTTCGGCCACCTTCTAAGAGCCGACTCACTGGAAAAGACCTTGATGCTGGGAAAGATGGAAGGCAAAAGAAGAAGGGGGTAGCAGAGGATGAGATGATCAGATGGCATCACTGACTCAATGGACATGAGTTTGAGCAAACTCCAGGAGATAGTGAAGGACAGAGAAGCCTGGCATGCTGCAGCCCATGGGGTTGCAAAGAGTAGGACACAACTTAGCGACTGAGAAATAACCACAACATAAACTTCATACATGTACTAATTTGTTATTAATATGTATATTGCTGAACACAGAAATATAGACCTTTAAAGGATGAAAAAAAATAAATATATGGTCTAGTATTTCCCACCCAATATATTATCCCACACTCTCCTTGGAATATTTCCACTCCACTTTGGAGACTCTCTCCCTTACAGAACCAAGAGGTTTAAGCCACATTCTCAAGGAGGGGAGACTAACAAGGAAGGAGTATGTGGCTCCATAAAATTATCTGTAACCTCAGCTATAACCCTAAAATTATAACTGTTAATATCTTTGGTACATTTCCTCTCTCTCTCTGCACCACTACCCACACATGGAAGTATTTTTAAAAAGAAATTATAATGGACAAACTGCTTTGCAATCTCCTTTCCCTACAGAACACATTGTGAACAATATATTGCATATTCTTCTACATAATTTTTATAACTTTTATCATTTATTTCAGCAACAATACATATTCATTGTGAAATATTATTAAATGCGTATAAGCAAAGAGAGAAATAAAAAACACCCATTTTCCACTACCCAGATGTAACCACTTTTGGAGCCTGGCAAGCTACAGTCCATGGGGTCACAAAGGTCAGACACAACTGAGTGACTAACACTTTTTTAGCCACTGTCGATACTTTGCTGTTTTGGGCTTTTTTGCCCAGTTTCTTTTCAGTACATTCATCCAGTTCCAGTTCAGTCGCTCAGTCATGTCCGACTCTTTGCGACCCCATAAACTGCAGCACGCCAGACCTCCCTGTCTATCACCAACTCCTGGAGTCCACCCAAACCCATGTCCATTCAGTCGGTGATGCCATCCAACCATCTCATCCTCTGTCGTCCCCTTCTCCTCCTGCCCTAAATCTTTCCCAGCATCAGGGTCTTTTCCAATGAGTCAGCTTTTTGCATCAGGTGGCCAAAGTATTGGAGTTTCAGCTTCAGCATCAGTCCTTTCAATGAACACCCAGGACTGATTTCCTTTAGGATGGACTGGTTGGATCTCCTTGCAGTCCAAGGGACTCTCAAGAGTCTTCAACACCATAGTTCAGAAGCATCAATTCTTCGGCACTCAGCTTTCTTTATAGTCCAATTCTCACACCCATACATGACTACTGGAAAAACCATAGCCTTGACCAGACAGACCTTTGTTGGCAAAGTAATGACTCTGCTTTTTAATATGTTGTCTAGGTTCATCATAACTTTCCTTCCAAGGAGTAAGCGTCTTTTAATTTCATGGCTGCAGTCACCATCTGCAGTGATTTTGGAGCCCAGAAAAATAAAGTCAGCCACTGTTTCCACTGTCTCCCATCTATTTGCCATAAAGTGATGGGACTGGATGCCATGATCTTAGTTTTCTGAATGCTGAGCTTTAAGCCAAATTTTCCACTCTCCTCTTTCACTTTCATCAAGAGGCTCTTTAGTTCTTCACTTTCTGCCATAAGGGTGGTGTCATCTGCATATCTGAGGTTATTGATATCTCTCCCGGCAATCTTGATTCCAGCTTGTGCTTCTTCCAGCCCAGCGTTTCTCATGATGTACTCTGCATATAAGTTAAATAAGCAGGGTGACAATAGACAGCCTTGACATATTCCTTTTCCTATTTGGAATCAGTCTGTTGTTCCATGTCCAGTTCTAACTGTTGCTTCCTGACCTGCATACAGTTTTCTCAAGAGGGATCACATTATGTGCACCTTTCTGTACACCATTTTATCATTTTGTATGTATTGTATATGCGTCTCAGGTGGCAAAGTGATAAAGAATCTACCTGCTAATGCAGGAGGCGTGGATTTGATCCCTAGGTCAGGAAGATCCCCTGCAGTAAGAAATGCCAACCCACTCCAGTATTCTTCCCTGCAAAATCCAATGGACAGAGGAGCCTGGTGAGCTATAGTCCATGAGGTCACAAGGAGTTGGACATGACTGAACAACTGAGCATGCACACACATGTATTGTTTATACGCTTCCATAATAATGACGTGCTTTCCTACAACAGCATTGGAAGGGCTCTACAGGACAATGTTTACAAAACTGCTGTTCTCTGAAGGTTGTTCTAAAAGATTCTAATAGGTACATTGAGAAGAAAATGTTAGGAAAATACTGCCTATTTGAATTGTTATAATGCACATTTGCTATTAAAATCTCTGAAAATCCTACAACTAAAGAAAATATTTAACTTTGTTTAACATGATGTTTCTAAAATTTATTCAAGCATGACTCACTTTTTTGAGACACTTCAAATAACATCCTTCAGAGCAGTGCCAATTACTCTGTAATTATATTCCAGTCCTGCCTTCTTAAACATACAAGTTGTCACAATTATTAACCACAAATACCTGCACTGTAATGAATACTCTTGTTACTATATATTCATGCCCTTCATATATTTTAATATGTTTAATAAAGCAGAATTGTCAGCTTTAAGCTATGCAGATTTTGGAAGTTTCTCTCCTGACAAATCACTTTCCAGAAACGTTGAACTTATTTATACTCCCATTTCCATACAACCATGTCAGCACTGGATATTATTACTAAAAAAAGTGAATAAATACATGCATAACTGGTCTTCCTATTTTCACAGCAATTAATGTTTATTATAGAAAAATTTCTAATTAATATAAGAAAATAGAGAAAGGTAAATTACCTATAATCCACAACTCAAAGCTAATCACTGTCAATATGGGTGTCTTTTTTTAAACAAGCCTATAATTATGCAAATTCTATATCATACTACTTTACAGTTAATATTATGTCTATAAAATGTTATTTCATTGCTTAAATTTGCAGTTATTTTAATACCAGCAAAGCAGAGCAGTTTTTCATATGTTTATTATCTCTTGGTTTTTTTTTAGATAATTGTTTATTCACATCTTATGTTCATATTTCTGTTGAGATCTTTATGCTTTTCTTATTGTTTAAGGGTGCTATTTATATTTAGAAACTTCACTATTTTTCAGGTATGTTGTAAATATTTTCCCCAGACTAGTGTTTAGTTTTCAATTTTACACATGAAGCTTTTTCTTCAGAAATTTCTGGTTATTCATAGTTTTTTTCCTTTAGACATTGGTCATATAAAGATGAGAAAAACCTTTCGTTCTTTAATATTGTATCATTTTCAGAAAATCTAAATAGACCAGTCACTAGCACAGAGACTGAAGCAGTAATCAAAAATTCCCCGCAAAGAACGTTCAAAACTAGATGGCTTCACAGGTGATTTCTACCAAATTCTCAAAGAAGATGTAACACTTAACTTTTCCAAACTATTCAAAAAATTTGAAGAGAAAGGAACACCTTCTTGTTTATTTTATAAGGCCAAAGTCACCCTGATGCCAAAACCAGATAAAGACGACAACAAAAAAAATTACAGGTCAATATATCTGATGAACATAGGTGAAAAATCTTCAACAAAGTATTAGCAAACTGAGTTCAGCAATACATCAAAAGAATACACTATTCACCATGATCAAGTTATTCCAAAGATGCAAAAATGATTCAACATCTGGAAATCAATCAATGAAACATACCACATCAACAGAGGAAGAAACATGTGATAATTTCAGTAGATGCAGAAAAAAACGTTTGACAAAAATCCAGCACTCATTTATGATAAAAAAAAAAATTTAAAAAACCTCTCAATAAAATGGGTATAGAGGGACATACTTCAACATAACAAAGGCTGTATATCACAAACCCATAGCTAACATCACATTCCATGGTGAAAACCTGAAAGCTGTCTTCCTAAGATCAGGAACAAGACAGGTATGCTCACTCTCATTACTCCTATTTCACATAATATTGGAAGTCCTAGCCAGAGCAAGTAAGCAAGAAAAAGAAATAAAAGATATCCAAATAGGAAACAGAGAAGTAAAACTGTCATTAATTGCAGATGACTTGATTTCATATGTAGAAAATGCTAAAGACTCCACCCAAAAAAAAACCTATTAAAAATAATAAATGACTATAATAAAGTTTCAGAGTTCAAAATCAATGTATAAAACTCTGCTGTATTTCTATGCAGTAACAGTGAGCTAGCAGAAAGAGAAACTAAGAAAATAATCTGTTTAAAATCACACACACATACACAAAAATATCTTGGAATAAATTTAACCAAGGAGATGAAACACCTTTACCCTGAAAACTCTAAGAAATTGTTGAAAGAAATTGAAGAAGACACACAAAAAATGGAAAGATATTCTGTGCTCATGGATTGTAAGAATCAACATTATCAAAGTGTTTTATTAACTAAAACAAATTCTACAGATTCAGTGCAATCCCCATCAAAATCCCAAGGACATTTTTCACAGAAATATAACAAAAATCTCTAAAATTTATCTGGAGCCACAAAAGACCCTGAATAGCAAAAGCAATTCTGAGAAAAAAGAACAAAGTTGGGGGTATCACACTCCCTGATTTCAAACTATACTATAAAGTCATAATAATAAAAATATGATGATATTGGCAGAAAAACAAATCAATAGATCAATGGAACAGAATTGAGAACCGGGAAATAAATCCACACATATATGGACTATTAATTTACTACAAAGGAACAAAGAATACATAATGGAGAAAAAACAGTCTCTGACAAAAGGTGTTGGGAAACCTGGACAGCCACATTCAAAAAAAAAGAGAGAGACCCTATATCACTATCTCACACCATACACAACAATTAATTCAGAGTGTTTTAAAGACTTGAATGTAAGACCTGAAACCATAAAACATCTACAAGAAAGCACAGGCAGTATGCTCTTTGACCTCAGTCTTAGCAATAGCTTTCTATGCGCATACCCTCAGGCAAGGGAAACAAAAGTAAAAATAAACAAGTGGAATTACACTAAAAAGCTTCTTCACAGCAAAGGAAACCGTCAATAAAACAAAACTACAACCTACTGAATAAGAAAAGATATTTGCAAAGCGGTGCCAGTGGTAAAGAATCTGCCTGCCAATAAAGGAGATGCAATAGATGCAGGTTTGATCCCTGGGTTAGGAAGATACCCTTAAGGAGGAAATGGCAACCCACTCCAGTATTCTTGCCTAGAAAATCCCGTGGACGAAACAACAAACAACCTGATTAAAACTGGGCAGACGAGCTTAATAGATATTTTCCAAAGAAGACATACAGGTAGCCAACAGGCACATGAAAATGTGTTTAACATCACTAATTATACAGCAAGATATCACCCCCCACTGTCAGAATGGCCATTACCGAAAAGATAAGAAATATTAAGTGTTGGCAAGGGTGTGGAAAAAAGGGGACCTTCATACATTGTTGGTGGGAATATACATTGGTACAGCCACTGTGAAACAGAGATTCCTCAAAAAATTAAGAACAGTAATACCATATGACTCAGCTATCCTACTTCTACATATTTATCCAAAGAATAAAAAAAATACTAATCTCAAAAGATATGTACATACCTGTGTTCATCAGGCATTATTTACAATAACTAAGATATGGAAAAAACTCAACAATATTTGAATAGATAATGATGTTATATACAGCTGGGACATGGAAGCAACCTGAAGGTCTACTGAAAGATGAATGGATAAAAAAGATGTAGTATGTATATACATATATATATATATATATATACACACAATGGAATATTACTCAGCCATTAAAAGGAAAGAAATTGGGTCATTTGTAGTGATGTGAATGGATCCAGAGTCTGTCATCCATAGTGAAGTAAGTCAGAAAGAGAAAAACAAATATCATATGTTAACACATATATATGGAATCTAGAAAAATGGTACAGAGGAACCTATCTGCAGGACAGGAATAGAGATGCAGACATAGAGAATCAACATGTGGACGAAGAGGGTAAGCGGCAGGTGGGACAAACTGGGAGAGGAGCATTGACATATACACAGTGCCATGCGTAAAACAGACAGCTGGTGGGAAGTTGCTCTGTAGCACAGAGAGCTCAGCTCAGGGCTCTGTGATGACCTAGAGGGGCAGGATGGAGGGGTTGGAGGAAGGCTCAAGAAGGAGGGGAAATATGTGTGCATAAAGGTGACTCACTTCATTGCATAGAACAAACTATCACAACATTGTAAAGCTTTGATCATACTCTAAAAAAACAAAAAAGAAGTTTTACATGTGTGTATACATATATGTACATATACTGTATGTATATACAATGAAATACCACTTAGACATAAGAAACATGAAATCTTGCCACTTATGACTATGACAACATGAATGGACCTTGAGGGTGTTACACTAAATGAAATAAATCAGACAGAGAAAGGCAAATACTTCATGACTTTACTCATACGTGAAATATAAAAAACTAATAAAATCAAAATGAACAAACCAAACATATAAAGATACATAGAACAGAGTTATGGTTATCAGATGGGAAGAGGTTGGGGGGAGGGAGAAATAGATAAAAGGGGCCAATAGCATGGTGATGTACAGAAAACAGACTTTTAGTGGTGAGCCTGTTGTACCAAGTTACAGAAGTATTGACAGAAATACAATGATGTACACTTAAAATTTACATAATGTTATAAATCAGTGTAACAGAAAAATAAAAAAAGTAAATAAGTATTACCAACTAAAAAAGAGATTGTATTATTTTCTTCTACTATTAATGGTTTTACATCTTCAATCCAGCAGGAGAAACAAAAAGCAGATGCCAAACCCAGGAAGACGGGATTTATGCATCCTTTAATTTACATTCAAACCTTGCCCACATGATTTAAGTTATGGTGCTATGCACAAATATCTCTCAAATTCCACCCTAGTTCTTTAACTTTTGTGGTCCCCAGAATATTAAAAGTATACCATGTCTTTCTCCTTATCATCTCTGCAAATCTAAATATCCTGTTGACTGAGGCATGTTCTTTTTGCCAGCAATTTCTGTCCATTAACTCTACTGAGTGAGGGCGTACACACACACATACACACACACACACAATATGTTCAAGTAAATATACCTTTTTAAAGAATCTCTCATCATATATCTTTTCATCTTCCTGTTATTCAGTCTAATACATTTCTTATTCTGTTTAAACAAACTTGTGGTGATCAACACTACCCATCACATAGCATCTGATATAATGAACACAGTGCTTGGATGAAGTCTCAGGAGGGGAAATGGTGAGATCAGCTTTACACATTAATTAATTTGACTACATAAAAATTACAAACTTCTGCTAGTAAAAAAATATAATTAAAATAAATATTTAATATCACTAATAATCAAAGAAGTTTGCACTGAAATAATAATGAGAAACATTTTTCATCTATAAAATTAGTAGAGATTAAAGAATGATAACACCCAATGTTTGCAAGGGCAGAAGCAAAGATGAGGTTGCCACAGTGGTTGGGAATATAAAAGCTTATACGACATTTCTGGGGGCCGAGTGAGCAGTACCTATTAAGAGTTTTTAAAGATCATTTGTCTCAGTACTTCTATTTCTAAAAAACTGACCTCGAGAAATAATCACAAGTATGCAAAGCAATTTTTGCAGAGTTTTCACTGCTGAATCATTTGTGATATCAAGGGGGGAAAAAAAAACAGACTATAACAGTGCACAATTTGGAGTTGGTTAAATACATTTTATGCATCTACACTGTGGGTACTATGTAGCTATTAAAAATCATGTCGCAAAAGAAAAATTAATGACATGGAAAAATGCTTGCAATATACTGCTTGGTTAGCAATGGTGGTATGAGAGCTGTGCAAGTGAGGAGCTGACACCAGGAAAGACACAAGGTAGATGCCTTTAATGAGCTTAAGTGGGCCAGTTCAGAGACAGGCTGGAGGGAAAAATGTGATATAAGGAAACAGTTTGGGAGTCTGGAGCCCTATGTGTGAGTCAGCTACAGTCAGGGCACATATAAAATGATAGGGACAGAGAAAAGCAAGGGAAACCTTAGTGATTATTTCTTAAATTCTTTATCACATATGAAAATTCTTATGGTCAGGGAATTTTTTATTTTTTACATATAAACCATTTCAACTTTATTTTTTTATTTTTATTTTTTTTACTTTATAATATTGTATGGTTTTGCCATACACTGACATGAATCAGTCATGGGTGTACATGTGTTCCCCATCATGAACCCCCCTCCCACTTCCTTCCCCATCCCATCCCTCTGGGTCATCCCAGTGCACCAGCCCCGAGCACCCTGTATAATGCACTGAACCTGGACTGGTGATTCATTTCACATATGATAATTTACATGTGTCAATGCCATTCTCCCATATCATCCCGCCATCACCCTCTCCCACAGAGGCCAAAAGACTGTTCAATACGTCTGTGTCTCTTTTGCTGTCTCGAATACAGGGTTATCATTACCATCTTTCTAAATTCCATATATACATGTTAGTATACTGTATTGGTGTTTTTCTTTCTGGCTTACTTCACTCTGTTTAATAGGCTCCAGTTTCATCCACTTCATTAGAACTGATTCAAATGTATTCTTTTTAATGGCTGAGTAATATTCCATGGTGTATATGTACCACAGCTTTCTTATCCATTCGTCTGCTGATGGGCATCTAGGTTGCTTCCATGTCCTGGCTATTATAAACAGTACTGCGATGAACATTGGGGTACACGTGTCTCTTTCAATTCTGGTTTCCTCGGTGTGTATGCCCAGAAGTGGGATTGCTGGGTCATGTGGCAGTTCTATTTCCAGTTTTTTAAGGAATCTCCACACTGTTCTCCATAGTGGCTGTACTAGTTTGCATTCACACCAACAGTGTAAGAGGGTTCCCTTTTCTCCACACCCTTTTCAGCATTTATTGCTTTTGGACTTTTGGATAGCAGCCATTTTGACTGGCATGAGATGGTACCTCATTGTGGTTTTGATTTGCATTTCTCTGATAATGAGTGATGTTGAGCATCTTTTCATGTAGTTTGTTAGCCATCTTTATGTCTTCTTTGGAGAAATGTCTGTTTAGTTCTTTGGTCCATTTTTTGATTGGGTCATTTATTTTTCTGGAATTGAGCTGCAGGAGTAGCTTGTATATTTTTGAGATTAGTTCTTTGTCCATTGCTTTGTTTGCTATTATTTTATCCCATTCTGTAGGCTGTCTCTTCATCTTGCTTATGGTTTCCAGGAATTTTTTAATAAGACTGTATCTTAAAAAAAAACTATTTATTTAATTTTTGGCTGTGCACTGCTTCTTGTTCTCTAGTTGCGGTGAGTGGGGGTTACTCTCTAGTTGCAGGACAGTAACTTCTCATAGCAGTGGCTTCTCTTGTTGTGGAGCAGGGCATGTGGACTCAGTAATTGCAGCTCCAGGGTTCTAGAGCACTGGCTCAGTAGTTGTGGCACATAGGCTTAGATCTTTCTGGGTCAGGGATCAAACCCGTGTCTCCCGCATTAGCAGGCACAGTCTTTATCACTGAGCCACCAGGGCAGCCCTGGTCAGGATGTGGATGAACTTTATTACCAGCTGTGCACTCTCCAACCTTGAGTCAAGCCTCCTGAAGATTCCGAGAAGGAGGTACTTGTTGTCTTATATGTAGAAACTATAATACACTGATGAAAGAAATCAAAGATGACACAAATAGGTGGAGAAATATACCTTGTTTGTGGATTGGAAGAATCAATATAGTGAAAATGAGTATACTACCCAAAGCAATCTATAGATTCAATGCAATCCCTATCACGCTACCAAAGGTATTTTTCACAGAAGTGGAACAAATAACTTCACAATTTGTCTGGAAACACAAACAACCTCGAATAACCAAAGCAATCTTGAGAAAGAAGAACGGAGCTGGAGGAATCAACCTTCCTGACTTCAGACTACATACAAAGCTGCAGTCATCAAGACAGTATGGTACTGGCACAAAGACAAAAATATAGATTAATGAGACAAAATAGAAATCCCAGAGATAAGCCCATGCACCTATGGACACCTTATCTTTGACAAAGGAGGCAAAAATATACAATGGAGAAAAGACAATCTCTTTAACAAGTAGTGCTGGGAAAATTGATCAATCACCTGTAAAAGAATGAAACTAGAACACTTTCTAATACCATACACAAAATAAACTCAAAACGGATTAGAGACTAAATGTAAGATCAGAAACTATAAAACTCTTACAGGAAAACATAGGCAGGACACTCTCTGACATAAATCACAGCAAGATCCTTTATGACCCACCTCTCAGAGTAATGGAAATATAAACAAATGGAACATAATTAAACTTAAAAGCTTTTGCACAACAAAGGAAACTATAAGCAAAGTGAAAAGGCAACCTTCAAAATGGGAGAAAATAATAGCAAATGAAACAGCTGACAAAGAATTAATCTCCAAAATATACAAGCAGCTCATGCAGGTCAATACCAGAAAAATAAGTATCAATCAAAAAGTGGGCCAAAGAAGTAAACAGACATTTCTCCAAAGACAGATGGCTAATAAACACATGAAAAGATGCTCAACATCACTCATTTTATCAGAAAAATGCAAATCAAAACCACAATGAAGTACCATCTTATGCTGGTCAGAATGGCTTCCATCAAAAAGTCTACAAACAATAAATGCTGGAGACAGTGTAAATAAAAGGGAACCCTCTTACACTGTTGTGGGCACAGCCACTATGGAGAACAGTGTAGAGATTCCTTAAAAAACTGGAAATAGATGTGCCATATGACCCAGCAATCCCACTGCTGGGCATCCATACTGAGGAAACCAGAACTGAAAGAGACACGTGTACCCCAACATTCATTGCAGCACTGTTTACAATAGCTAGGACATGGAAGCAACCTAGATGTCCACCAGCAGACAAATGGATAAGAAAACTGTGGTACATATACACAATGTAATATTACTCAGCCATTAAAAAGAATACATTTGAATCAGTTCTAATGAGGTGGATGAAACTGGAGCCTATTAAACAGAGTGAAGTAAGCCAGAAAGAAAAACACCAATACAGTATACTAACATGTATATATGGAATTTAGAAAGATGGTAACGATGACCCTGTATGCAAGCCAGCAAAAGAGACACAACTGTAAAGAAAAGACTTTTGGACTATGTGGGAGAAGGGGAGGGTGGTATGATTTGAGAGACTAGCACTGTAACATGTATATTACCATATGTAAAACAGATGACCTGTGAAAGTTCAATGCATGAAGCAGGGTACCCAAATCGAGTGCTCTGGGAAAACCCAGAGGGATGGGTTGGGGAGGGAGGTGGGAGGGGGGTTCAGGATGGGGGGGCACATATACACCTGTGGTTAATTCATGTCAGTGTATGGCAAAAACCACCACAATATTATAAGTAATTAGCCTCCAATTAAAATAATTAATTTTTTAAAAGAAAAAAGAAAATAACATCCTGTTTCACTATCTACAGGGAGTTCAATTGTTTGCAATCAAGCACATTAGCTAACAGACTCTACTATAGTTGCAGTGCCCATCATATGCTCAGCGTTTTAAATACATTTATCTCATTTAGTCCTTCTCTACCATCCCAGCGTTACTAAGAGTGTGAGGGGTCCAACTGCTCACTGCTCAAAAAGAAACAGACCAGGTTGGTGGAAAGGAAAGTTGGCTTTATTTCAGATGTTGACTCCTGGGGGAAGAAGGTTGGTGGATGTCTGACTAAAGGCCAACTCCCCTCCTCTACTGCTGGCAACCAGTGGGGTGAGAGCTTTTATAGACAGAAGCGAAGGGGGACTACATGCAGAAAAATAGCAGCCCTGGCAGTCATTTTCAAATTGGTCGTCAGCATCGTTTTGGTCATTTTTGGTACAGTTAGCCTTCAGTTCCAGGGTTGGTTTGTGTCCATGTATTTGAGGCCAGCTCTTGGAACAGTGGCAGCTTATGGCATGGGTACAATCTGGTCATCATACAGTTAACCTCTTCCACCTGGGGGGGTTTCACTATCCATAAGACAGCTCACAGGATACAGCTCAGAATATTATCTATTGCCCTTGAGAAGGAACTAAAGGTCCTTGACTATGCGTAATGACTACATTATTATTATCTGGTCTCCTTTGACTGTTTGCCTCTGTTTTTGTATGTTCTCATTTCCCTGATTAAACTTATTCTTTGACTAAAGTTTTCTACAGGAAAGAGGCAGGCAGAGGACATGGGGGAGGGAACATAGGATCTGGCTCTGCTTCACCAGCTCTTCAATAAGTGAGTGACAAAGCAGAAAATGTATCCCCAGATCTGTAAGAATGCCAAACTCATTCTCTAACCAAGAGCAAGCTTCTACTCTTCTGTAACCCTCTGTGTTCCAGCTACAGAATGAACACTTTGGAATAGAAAGATCTCTGAATTTCCTTCCATGTTAAGTAAGTAGATAGCTCTGTGTCCCGGAGGATCTTGCCCAACACTATAGGAAATTCAAGAAATCTCTGTTGGGTGTCTGACCTTGTGGCCGTGTTTCTATCATTCTAAAAAAGAAGCTGGTGAAATGAGATTAATCTAGAACCTGCCAGTGACCTGGGGACTGGACCACAAGGCCCATCAGTATTGCCCAGTACTGGACAGGCTCTGGAGTTACTCTTGCTAGCCCTGAACTCACATTCCCAGAAGGCCATTTCCCACCCTGCCTACCTTCAGCCACCTGAAGCATTGCCCTTGTAAGCACTTTTTTCAGGTGGGCTTCCAAGGGCTTTGATGGAGAAGCTGAAGCACTGGATTCCTGTGAAACAAGTATAGGAATTGCGCTAGGGAAACAAGCTGCTCTCCCAGCCCTGTTGGGCTTCCCTGGTAGCTCAGCTGGTAAAGAACCCGCGTGCAAAGCAAGAGACCTCGTTTCGGTTCCTGGGCCAGGAAGATGCCCTGGAGAAGGGATAGGCTACCCACTCCAGTATTCTTGAGCTTCCCTGATGTCTCAGACAGTGGAGAATCCACCTGCAATGTGGGAGACCTGGGTTCAATCCCTGGATTGGGAAGATCCCCCGGAGGAGGGTATGGCAACCCGCTCCAGTATTCTTGCCTGGAGAATACCATGGACAGAGGAGACTGGAGCGGGCTATCGTCCATGGAGGCGCAGAATCCAACACGACTGACCGACTAAGCACAGCACAGTCCTGTTACCAACTGGATGACCCCTACATAAGCCACGGGACTGTTCTCAGCCTCTGTTTCCTCCCCTGAGAAATTTAGGACTGTGATTCAGACAAAATGCCGTAATGCTAGTGGAAGCTCTTTGAAAAATGAGAAAAGCATTGTACAAATGTGAGGGGCTATTATTAATTCGCAGAGGAATTGAAGAATCTAAAACTGTCTTGCATTTGAATAGCGTTTCTTATTTTGCAACGTGCTTTTCTCATTTTGTCTTCACAGCCACCATGTGAGAAAGTAGGGCAGTTATTATTATCTCCATTTTATAGATGAGGAAACAGAAGGAAAAGTGGCAATGCCAGCCCTGGAAGCCAGGCATCCTGATTTCCAACCCCAGATTCATTCTTCTATATTTGCAAGTAATTTTCTCCTATCCATCGTGCAGACGTTAGAGCACACCTGTCAGCAATGGGATTGGGAAATTGTCAGCAAGATCTAAACCAACAGAAGGATGATTAGCCTACATTGTTCATTTTGGACTAACGTGAGCTTTCTATGAAAAAAAGAATGTAGAGTTCTGGTTTTTCTCCATTGCAATGGAGGACAGGTTAAAAACCAGAAACAGACACACACTAGAAGCTGGAAGACATTTGGCATACCGTTTTTAGAATGCGTACCCCACCCCTGTCATCTTTCTGCCAGCCTAAAACTCAAGGGTCAGCATCAGCAGTGTGGTCTGTGTGGTCTATGCCAGCCTCAGGCTGTCCCTGGAGCCATAGCATAAAAAATTCATGTCTAACTGGGAAGCGCCGGTTGAAGACTCATAGCCAAGTCTGAGTTTTATCATCTCTATTTTAACAATTGTGAAGAGGGCATTTTAAGTGCTTTGACTTTTAAAAACTTTTTAGAAATTATTTATTTATTTATGGCTGTGCTTGGTCTTCGTTGCTGTGTGGGCTTTCTCTAGTGGCAGCAAGCAGAAGCTACTCTCCAGTTGTGGTGTTTGGGCTTCTCATCGCAGTGGCTTCTTTTGTTGCAGAGCATGGGGTCTAGGGCACACAGGCTTCAGGGGTTTTAGTATGTGGACTCAATAGTAGTGGTGTACAGGTTTACTTTCTCTGCAGCATGTGGGATCTTCCCAGACCAGGGATTGACCCTTGTCTCCTACATTGGCAGGCAGATTCTTTACCTCTGAGCCACCAGGGAAGCTCATGCTTTCATAGAACACGTCTGCACATACTGGGGTTTCCAAATAAGCCTGTAAGTTAGATTTTTACCACTCTTAGAAATAACTTAGATGCAAAGAACATGCATGCTAAGGAGGTTTTATCACTTGAGTCACAAGCAAACCCAACTGTCCTCTTATGTGACTGTGCTTATTGTCCAACATACTCCTTTGAGTATTGGCCATGTGATTGGCCTAACCTCACAAATGTATATTACAGTTCCAGACCTGAAGAAGCTCCAAGCTCATGTGACCCACTCCAAGAAGAGCATGCCCTAGGAAGTGGCTAATCCAAAAAGAAAGAGGAAACAAATATCAGATATTAATACATGTATGTGGAATCTAGAAAAATGGTATGAAGTGAAGTGAAGTGAAAGTCAGTCAGTCATATCTGACTCTTTGCAACCCCATGGACTACACGGTCCATGGAATTCTCCGTGCCAGAATACTAGAATACTGGAGTGGGTAGCCGTTCCCTTCTCCGGGGGATCTTCCCAACCCAGGGATTGAACCCAGGTCTCCTACATTGCAGGCAGATTCTTTATCAGCATTTGTAAAGCAGGAATAGAGACACAGACTTAGAGAACAAATGTGTGGATACCAAGGGGGAAAGGGGTTGGGTGGGAGGAATTAGGAGATTGGGACTGACATGTATACACTATTGATACTATGCATAAAATACACAGCTGATAGCAACACATTGTACAGCACGGAGAACTCTGCTTAACGCAGGACAGTGACCTAAATGGGAGGGAATTCGAGAAGAGAGGGCTATATGTATATGTATGTCCGATTCACTCTGCTGTGCTATAGAAGCAAACACAACACTGTAAAGCAACTATACTGCAATAAAAATTAATTAATAAAAAAAAAAAGAATGAAGAGAAACATGGAGGGGCTCTGAACCCAGCCTGAATGCTGATGTTCAAAGCATGGAGTCTAACCTAGCAAAACTTAAAAAAAAAAAAAAAAAGTCATGGATGAATAAGCATGAAATAAATGCTGGGTGTTCCCAGCCTCTACACTATGGAATAGTTTGTTATGCACAATATTGCTGCAAATAGCTGACTGACACAGTTGCCTTTAAATTTTAGGGTCCCTGTAGATTTTAAAAAAGGATTCTTGATTTTTTGTGGGTGGCAGGTAAGAACTTCTCAATATATAAAGCCAGAAATGTTCCATTTCTTTATCTTTCTTAAAGCAAACTAATTACAGCTGTAAGTTTGAGGTATTGAAGTGATAACATGACCAATATCATTCAGTATTAAACTCCCTCCCTACTATATAGCCTCATATAAAAAATACCAGGCATATATATAACCAGCCAAATGGAGAAGGGGTCAAGGAGGTCACCAGTTTTGCCCTTACTCCTTCACTACTCTGAAATTCCACCAGTATTATCACTGTTGCAGTCAAGTCAGCAGTTAGTGGTGAAATGGAAGATTTCACTTTTTACTGATTGACATCATTCCTTACTTGACTGGGTCAGGCTAAGTGAAAAGTCCTTAGGTCAAATGGTAAAAAGAGGTGGGTGATAATATACTTTAGAGAGTTTACAATGAGTCTCAATGGTCTCAGGAATGCAAACATAACTATATTTCTCCATTCATTCAGGACTTCTTTGATGCTTCTCAAAGATATTTATATTTCTGTTTGGGTCCTGCACATTTCTTATTAAGTGTATTATTAAAGTTATTTCCAGAGGTTCTTCATTGACAAGGATAAATGCCACGTTCTTTTGAGTGCCTAGAAACAGTCTTTATTTTCTGAACCCTACCTCCTTGGAAGAAAAGTTATGATCAACCTAGATATCATATTAAAAAGCAGAGACATTACTTTGCCAACAAAGGTCTGTCTAGTCAAAGCTATGGTTTTTCCAGTAGTCATGTATGGATGTGAGAGTTGGACTATAAAGAAAGCTGAGTCCTGAAGAATTGATGTTTTTGAACTGTGGTGTTGGAGAAGACTCTTGAGAGTCCCTTGGACTGCAAGGAGATCCAACCAGTCCATCCTAAAGGAAATCAATCCTGAATATTCATCAGAAGGACTGATGCTGAAACTGAAACTCCAATCTTTTGGCCACCCGATTCGAAGAAGTGACTCACTGGAAAAGACCCTGATGGTGGGGAAGATTGAAGGTGGGAGGAGAAGGGGACGACAGAGGATGAGATGGTTGGAAGGCATCACTGACTTGATGGACATGAGTTTGTGCAAGCTTCGGGAGTTGATGATGGACAAGGAAGCCTGGCATGCTACACAGTCCATGGGGTCGCAAAGAGTTGGACACGACTGAGCAACTGAACTGAACTGAACCTACCTTAGCAGCCTCGTTTCTCACTCTTCCTGGTGGCCATGTAGTTTCATTCATGGTGAATGACGTGAATCTACTACTATATTTCCTTGCTTTATGCTTTTATAGCTACCTCCCTCTTTGCGTTGGATATTCCTCTGGCATCATCTGCTTATGCTTAAAAGTCTACTTCTAATAGCGTCTCATCTTTAGTAGGGCCAGGAGTCAGATGAGGCAAGTGAGGTACACAAGATGCAAAATTTAGAGGCATTCAAGATCAGGTAAGTGACTCCTTGTATTTCATGCCCCAAGGACCTCATGCACTCTATGCTACTCCTGACCCTGCTCTCTGATGCCTTCCCTGTTATACTCCACACCTTCGCCAAGAATAGATTCTTCATGCAAACTCCATGCCTTTTCATGCTACAGTATTTTCCACAGTGGACTGTATTTTCTCAGGACAGAGACCATGCCGTCTCACCTCTGTGGCACCAGCACCATGCCTGCTTTGGTATATTTGATGGATAAAAGCAAAATGATAGCCATTATGTTGTTGTTCAGTCACTCAGTCATATCCGACTCTTTGCGACCCCATGAACTGCAGCACACCAGACTTCCCTGTCCTTCCCTGTCTCCCAGAATTTGCTAACACTCATGTCCAGTGAATCAGTGATGCCATCCAACCACCTCATCCTCTGTCATCCCTTTCTCTTCCTGACTTCAATCTTTCCCAGCATCAAGGTCTTTTCCAAAGAATGGGCTCTTTGGATCAGGTGGCCAAAGTATTGGAGCTTCAGCTTCAGCATCAGTTTTTCCAATGAATATTCAGGGTTGATTTCCTTTAGGATTGACTGGTTTGATCTCTTTGCTGTCCAAAGGACTCTCAAGAGTCTTCTCCACCAGCACAGTTTGAAAGCATCAATTCTTTGGTGCTCAGCCTTCTTTATGGTCCAACACTCACATCTGACCTGACTACTGGAGAAACCATAGCTTTGACTATACAGACCTTTGTTGGCAAAGTGTTGTCTCTGCTTTTTATACATGAGCATTTATTTTGTATCCAAAAAGATTCTAAGTGCTTTAGTTGAGTTACAGCTAAACCCTTCACAAAGGCTTAAATAGATAGTATTATCCCAACTTAATAGCTGAACAGACTAAAAGAAGTGAAGTACATTGCAATATCACACAATCTAAAGTGGTAACAGATGGAATTTGAACCCAGGTCCTTCTGATGCCAGACTTTGTGTACATAATAGAAAAAAAAATTCATCACTAACTTAAACTGAATAAGAATCAAGAAGGAGAAGAGCATTTTTTGGTTATGTTAATCAAGATCTAGGACCATCACCACAAAGGGCAGTGAGGCTTGTGAGAGGAGATGACTCTGACATATTGTCCTCCTGGTGAATGAAGTCCTAAAATGTTGACTTTTTCTCCAATCTCCAAAGGCACCAACACTGGAGGGAGAGATGATCCTAAATGCTGGTCCCAATCTAGAAATGTAAAAACAAAACTAATGACTACTGTTTTGGGTGGCACCGACCAAGGACAGTTATTGCCCAGAGGAATTTGTACCCTGTTGATAATCCAGCCAGAAAATTCTGCCTCACTGGCAGTGGATCCCTTGCCAGTCAGGAAGTTAAAGAGATATTGCGTGTCCTCCATCAACCCAAATCCATCAGCCCTGAGAGATAAGCCATGCAGTTGGTATGTCATTGCTTCATGTTCTGCAGTGTTACTTCCTACACCAGACAACTACCTTGTACTTCTAGGTTCTCTGCTATTCAGAGTGTGTAACTGAAAAACAGGTAGCTAAATCCTAGGTGGAAAAATATTCTTCACCACTATACCAGTGGGAAATTGACCAAACTAGAGATTCCAGACTCAAACACATGTAACAAATGAATGGCCAGCTGGGGACTAGGGCAAACTATAACCCACATGTTGTATTGATCATGCCCTTTTATTTTCTGGTGCCTTGACATCTTGGGAGATCCTATTAGAAGTGGTTTGCGTGTGTGCTCAGTCGTTCAGTCGTGCCTGACTCCTCGTGACCCCATGGACTGTCACCTGCTAGGCTTCTCTGTCCACAGAATTTTCCAGGCAAGAATACTGGAGCTGGCTGCCATTTCCCTGGGCTAGTCAATTCCTAAAGATAGTAAAGGATCTGCCCAACAGCATGCCTTTCATATGCAAACCAACCAATCAGAGCTCACGCCTCCAAACCGTCTCCTTCAAAAGGCTCTTACATTCTGAACCACCAGTGCCCTGCACTAATCACCCCAGGACCAGATGCTAGACACCTAGGACAGTCCCAGAGCCCCTTGAAAGTATTCACACTGGCTATTCCTACACCTGCTTGTCTTGCTTTGCCTTGCCTTGTCTTTGCCTGCAGATACCATGATAAGGTTCTGACTCATGTGTTCTTCCCACCTCCTCTGTCTGCTGATCAACCCTGGTGCTTCCCCGCGTGCCCCCCGACCCAGTGGCATGGCATGGGACACCCCCTCCTCTGTGTGCAGAAAGCTATCTTTCAATGACCATTCTCTCCTCATCAACTGGCCTCACTGTATATGAATAATAATACATCAAGCATCCATTTTAAAACACATGCCCCTGTACAGGGGAGAAATCTCTACTCATTTCCAGCTGATTGTTGTCAAACAAGAATCTGCCCAATATTATAGACATTCTGAGCTTTTCAGAAAAGCCAGAAACCTGATTTTATTTACTTCTTAAAGTTTTGTTTATAAGTAATTCAGACATAAAATGCTGTGTGGTTCATGCATATATTCAAACAATAGAAAGCTGAGGAAAACAAAGACAGAGGAAATATAATAGCCAGACACAGGAACTGCAGATTGTAATCTATGATTTTCCATGTATTGGCACTGTGCAGACCAGAGTGAACACATAGTTTTAGCTCTGAGACATACTCTCTTTGATCATTGCAAAAGTAAACATTTTTCAAGGTTTTCTAACCTGACTCCCTGTAAGAAATACATTCCAAATTACAACAAACACACACACATGTCTATCTATCCACCTGAAATAAAAATGTTACTCTTCCTATGTGTTAAGCACTTTGACATTTTCTATTCTATTCCATTTACTTTTATTTATCATGCTGGTTGCTACCCACTACTGTATTGATTTCACAATTTTTCAGTGGATCTTAAACTGGAGCTTGAAAAAAACCCTATACATTTAGAAATTAGCAGTACCAGTCCACAATATTACAGATGAGGAAACCGAGATTAACAGAGTAATGGAATTTGTCCAGTATTACACAAAATGAATGGCAGAGTCAAGCATAGAATAAATCACCATCTTCCAATTATGTTTATATTCCTAAATAAACAGTACAAACATGTATCAGCATGGGTGTGGCTATCAGGCAGTATTCAACTGAAAAAGTGCCATTAGAATACACACACACACACACACACATACAAACTAATCGTACACAGCTGAAGTCATTAAACAATTTCTGGAAGACTATTCTGGAAAACTATTCATGTTTAATGCTAGAGCTTGAAGTCCACAAAGGCTACCACAGGCTAGATCTCATGAGGTCTCTGAGCTCACTTTATCACGGACACACATATAACTCAGGAATGAAGGAAGATCCAGGAGAAGTCTTATCTCAAACCAAGGACTGGAGTCAACAGATCAACAACCTATGAGCTGCAAAATGGCTGCTGCTGCTCATCAGCCCTGCACATCTCCCAGGAAAGTCTCTCTGTGGCCCACCCTCTCATTAGCAACTTAGAAAGTATATTCATGGCTCACTTTTAAAAACTGAATATCCATTTTTTCAGTTATTAAAATCAGGAATGCAAGGTATCTGCAGATAAGAAAAATAGCATACTTTGTTTTTATTACTCTCCCTTCTTTCTCCCAGTTAGTTATTATCTGAAAATTTAAGCTTGAGTTTTTATTTTCAAAATGATACTGTTTTGTCAAGGGAATCTTTTAAGGTTCATTCACATTTGCATGCTGTTAGTTGACAACAATTATATGTCTTAACTCTATGTTCAAGTGATTCCATCACTTTCTGTCAATCCTTTTAGCCTCAAATTTCCTTCTCTAAGATTTACTTCCATTAATTCATCAGTACATTAGATGGGTAAATTTTTTGTGGAATTTATTTATTGGCTTGATTTTAGTAAGATACTTCCCTCACCTTGCATATCTAGAAATTATCCTTCTATTGTATTCAAATTTGAGTACGAATTTTACAATTTTTCCTCCTCAGAACTGTGTATGTGGTGTGTTCTCCAGGTTACATTGCTAAGTGAAAAAGCAAGTTGTTAAAATGTATGTATACAGTACTACCACTTACATAAGAAAAAAGGAGATATGAATGCACACACATGTAAACACGTAGACTCACTCTCTAATTAATACATCGTTTATGTAATTAACATGGGTTGAATATATATATATATGTTACAATATGTTAAATTGTGTTAATTCACATATGTGTTAATGTAGCACATTGACTGCATGTTAAATTATGCTAAATTAACATAGTATATTAGTGATATACAAGTGTTATAATAACATGCAACATATGTTGGTTATATGATAATTATACATATATTATGATACATATATTCTATGACATGTGTTAAATATGTTAAATTAACATATAAGCATTAAGAATAGAATAAACCTGAACACTTAACATGGTTAAATTAGGAAAAGCTATGGAGAACAGTATGGAGGTTCCTTAAAAATCTATAACTAAAACTACCATATTGGTAGCAGTATGATAGCAGATTGGTAGCAATCCCACTACTGAGCATATACTCTGGGAAAACCATAATTCAAAAAAGACACATGTATCCCATGTTCATTGTGGCACTACTTACAATAGCCAGGACATGGAAGCAACCATCCATGTAAATGTCCATCAAAGATGAGTGAATAAAGAAGATGTGGTACATATATACAATGGAATATTACTCAGTCATAAAAAAGGAATGGAGTTGGGTCATTTGTAATGATGTAGATGAATATAGAGTCATACAGAGTAAAGTAAGTCAGAAAGAGATAAACAAGTATCATATATTAATGCATATATATGGAATTTAGAAAAATGGTACTGATGAACCTATTTGCAGGGCAAGAATAGAGATGCAGGCATAGAGAATGAACTTGTGGACACAGTGGGTGAAGGAAAGGGTGGGATGAATAGAGAGAATAACAGTGACATATATACACTACCATGTGTAAAATAGACAACTAGTGGGAAGTAGCTGTATAGCATAGGGAGCTCAGCCTGGTGAGCTAGATAACCTAGATGGATGGGATGGGAGGGAGGTGGAGGGAGATTCAAGAGGGGGGATATATGTACACATATATATGTATACATATACACACACACATATATATATATGAACAATAATTTAAAAAGAGAGTATTATAAACCTATAAATGTTCATAAGAGTTTCAGAAAGCCTGTGCTTTGTTCATCCAAAATGAAAAATGCTTGCATTTTATGAAATATGAGTTAGCCATTATTTCTAGAACTTTCCAGTGGATAGATGCATTTTTAAAGATAAAATATATCATGAGTTTATGAAAAATCCTTTTTTATTATTGTTATTGCTCTTTTATTTTATATTATCTGTTCATACTCCTTATACAGTTTCCCTTTTAATCAGCCTCATTTGGTGAAAGTTCTTAATGGCCCTGGATTTTATCACCAAACATGGTGACTAAGTTTTTCTTGAGTTCTACGTTTTTCCATTTGAAAGCTTCTAAAACATGACTGTCTAATCTTATGCCAGAAGGCTGACAGAAGTAGCTCATCTCTTCTCAGTTACTAGGGTTTTTTCTTCTTCTCCTTAACGCTTAAAGGAATTTTTTCTCCATCCTCATGTCCAGCGTCACTGGAATGTATGTTGGTTATTTGATATCAATGCTTCTTGGTTGACGTTGTGGCCTTCTAATTTCCAAATGTAGATTATCCTTTATTCAAGGAAGCTTTTTCCTATAATATTATAGTTTTGTTGTTGCTGTTGTTACATTTGCTCTGTTCTCTCTAATCAGGGCTGCCAATTACACATACATTGCAATGTTTTTGTCTTCCAAAGCTTTCAAACTCTTTGTTCTTTTTACTCCATTGTATTCACTTATCAAACTTGTTTATGTTCCTAACTGTATTTTTGAAATGTTAGCTCTTCTTGGTGATGCTTCCCACCATTGTTTCCCTGGTGGCTCAGATGGTAATCAGCCTGCAATGTGGGAAACCTAGGTTCGATTTCTGGGTTGGGAAGATCCCTTGGAGGAGGGCATGGCAACCCACTCCAGTATTCTTGCCTGGAAAATCCCATGGACAGAAGAGCCTGGTGGGCTACAGTCCATGGGGTCACAAGAGTCAGACAGGACTGAGAGATTAAGCACAGTACCCAGCATCATGTATTTTATTTACTTTATGATTTTATTTTTCTCCTCCACTTTTTCTTAAGTTCTTCTAAGTTACTTTTCCCCTTCTCTTGTCTTAATATGTCTTATCTGAGCCTTTGTATCTGTTACTTGATTTTTTTTTTAATTTTTTTACTTCATAGAGAAGTGTTTATATAAACTTCCCCTAAATTGCCACATCATTTTTCTAGGCTTTATTTCACATTGCCTTGTATTTTGTTTTCTAAATTTTCTTTATCTTTTAATGAGAATCACATTTTTCTAGAAAAGCTCTGAGATAAAGAATGGTTTGGAGGACAGGCTGGAAGGGTGAGCTATGGCACCTGGTCACTCAGAATTAGGTATTCTGTCTTAGAATATTTTCTTACCAACTGTGTTATTTAGCCTTCTCTCCCTTCTATCAAATCTCTCCCCTCCTTCAGGTGGTATATCTGCCTGTGTCTGTTGGGAGAAACTGTCCTATTTAGCTTGTAGTGATGTACAAGCTTGAGTACCTTGTATGATGTACCTTCCAAGTTTTCATCTTATGATTTAATGTTTATTTTTCTTCTCTTTCCACCTCTCCTCTTCTCCTGTACATATTATATGTCTTCATAATTTCTAAATCACCCCCCACCAGTGTGTGACATTTGAATGGCCTCATCTTTGCAGACAACAATATTTGGCACATATATTTGGATAACTCTGCATGATGACTGAAACCTCTAGAGGTATATCTTCTCTAGATGTACAGTTTTCATTCTGGCCCACTTTAAACTATATTCTTCATATGTTGTAATTTGGAGCTGCAAATCTTTCCTAGTTTTATTGAATACAGAATTTTATTTATTCTTTTCTTCATTTTTTGTTTTCTGCTGGTTTTACCAAAGAGAATGGATAAAAATGCTTTAAATTCATAAAAGATTTTGGAGAGTCTAGATTTGTATTTTAGAAAGATCACTTTGGCTCAAACAAGAAACATTGCAGAAGATGAGGAAGCAGGAAGGATGTAGGGAACAGGAGTTTGCTCAAGACTGGAAACAGGATAACCATTGAGAAAACTAATGAATCCATGCAAAAGAGAGGTGACGAGGTCTGAGAAACGTCATGAGTTGAGAAAAAAAGAAGTAGGCAGGAAAAAGATGCAGAGCTTGGGGGTCATCAGCTTACTGATGATAATTTAAGTGATAAAATTAGGTGGAAGCCTGGAGAAGTTTCGTAGAAAAGTGAGCTAAGACAGAACTCCTTGAAATAAACTCTTTGGAGTAAAAAATGATGGAGGATCCTACAAAAGAAAATGAGAAGTAGATACTTGAGAAGCAATGGAAAATAAAAAGAGGACTATTGAAAAGGCAAAAAGTGTCTCCAATCAAGCTGAGAGTGTGATAAGGTCTTAAAAGTTGACATTGGACTTAGCCACATGAAAATCATTAATAACCCTGGTGAGAGCAGTGGCTGAGATGAAAGTGGAAACTCAGTATCAGGAGGTTGAGGTGTGAATGGACAGTTTCAAGGTAGGGATGGCAAATACAGAAAACTCTCAGAGAAGTTTGATAGTAAACAGGAAGATACAGAACATACGGTCAGCTTGAAGGAAACTTCTTATATAGTAATACATTAGCACTAGAGCTTTAGGGTACCCCTATACCCACAATAGTTCACATTTATACAGAAGTTTAGCTCGAAGAGGTTTTTGCATAGATAATCTCATTTCACATTCACCTCACTGAATCACCTCAATTTTATTGATGAGGTAACTAAGGCTAAGAGAAATAACAATGAACTGCCTTCCCAAAAGGCACAAGAAAGAAGCAACTGAATCATTGCTTTACTTCACTCAATATGACAATATCTAGATCCACCCATGTTGCTGAAAATGGCATTATTACATTCTTTTTTATGGCTGAGTCATACAGAGAAAGACAAGTATCATATGGTATTGCTTACGTGTGGAATCTAAAAAGAAATAGTACAAATGAACTTATTTACAAAACAGAAACAGAGGCACAGATCTAGAAAACAAACCAGAGGGGAAGCTGGGGTTGGGGGGATAAATTGGGAGATTGGGATTGACAGGCACACACTACTCCCAGGTTTCCTTGATGGCTCAACTGGTAAAGAGTCTGCCTGCAATGCAGGAGACCCTGGTTCAATTCCTGGATTGAGAAGCTTTCCTGGAGAAAGGGACAGGCTATCCACTCCAGTATTCTTGGGCTTCCCTGGTGACTCAGATGGTAAAGAATCCACCTGCAATGCGGGATACCTGGGTTTGATCCCTGGGTTGGGAAGATGAGAAGATCCCCTGGAAGAGGGCATGGCAACCCACTTTAGTATTCTTGCCTGGAAAATTCCATGGACATTGGAGCCTGGCAGGCTACAGTCCATGGGGTCACAAAGAGTTGGACAGGACTAAACGACTAAGCACAGCACCTATAAAAGAGATAACTAATAAGGACAGCACAGGGAACCCTTCTCAATACTCTATACTCAATACTCCTACATGGGAAAAGAATCTTAAAAAGAGTGGATGTGTGTGTGTGTGTGTGTGTGTGTGTGTGTGTGTGTGTGTGTGTGTAACTGATTATATATATGACCGATTCACTTTGTACAGCAGAAACTAACACAACATTGTAAATCAACTATACTCCAATAAAAAAAATATTTTTTTTAAAAAAAAGCATCACTTTACTACATCTTAGGCACAATCCCACATCTCAAGTCCTGGATCAATCTAAGTTTCAGCATCCTTGCAAGGAGCAAAACAGAGCCAACAAGTTACCTGAGCCCAAACTCACCATGCAAGTTATTTGATTGAAATCCTTACTTTCATTTACAATGAAATAAAATTGGCTTCACATTAACTTCTCCAGAACATTTTCTCTGCCCAGGTACTTCCATGCAAGGCTGATACTAGTTAATTACCTGAATTAAATATTTTACAACGTAAAAGGCTTCTCTGTACGACACGATTTATAAATATTCATTCTTCAGGAAGGAGGATGCGAGAGAATGTTGGTTTCCAGTGGCTGCCTTTGTAGCAAACTATGGACTAGTAACCCTCTGAGGCAGCTTCCATGCCTGAGTAAAATGTTTTTGGATCCTCAAATCCCTTATAGAAAAACAATTTCTTCAACACAAAACCATTTTTTGCTGAGCCACTAAATAACTTCTGCCTGCCTGTATCAGGGACAGCCTTAAGGTGATATGATAGATGCCAAGCAAGTAATCGATCAATACACTGGTTTCGGTCTCTGTCTATCAGTTGGGCATTGTGCGGACTAATTAGATGATAAAATGTGATGAATGTGTATTAAACTCAGCCTCTCCCTGGAAGCTCCCAGGGGTCCTTCCCCATTTTCTAGCTGACCTTTTAGAGCTCAACTTTATTGTATGTGAATGCAATTAAATCAATTTGTCAGATATTTGCATTAGTCTGGCTTGTTCAGAATTCAATTATTCAGTGTCACTTTACTGCCCTTCAGAGGCTTGTGCACTGGCTCATTTTCAAGTGGTGGATAAAGTCAGAAATGGCTAGTCTTATCAGGATTCAAGCCAGTGAATGCCTTCCATCGGCGATAGTTCTGAGATCCAGCTTTGCAGATCCTTTCTCCTCCCAGGTCTCAAGAGAGAGAATGATTGGGCTGTCAACATAGTTGCGCTTTAATTTTGACTCTGCTGCTTACTGGAAAGGTGACTTGAGTAAGTTATTTAATCTGTGCTAGCCTCAGTTTCCTCATGTGCCAAATGGAATCACTTTACTTTAGGTTTCCTCCAAAGTAGACCCCAAGAGTCATATTGGCATGCAAAAGGAGAAGGGGATGGCAGAGGATGAGATGGTCAGATAGCATCACTGACTCAATGGACATGAATCTGAGCAAACTCCAGAAGATACTGGAGGACAGAGGAACCTGGAGAGCTGCAGTCCACGGGGTTGTGAAGCGTCGGGCATGACTTAGCAACTGAACAATGAACAAGTTTGAGAGGTGACAGCAGAAAACGCAGGCAAGGCAACAGGGCAATGAGACAGGGATGGGGAGAAGCAAACATGAGGTACATTAGTGAGCAGGTTACTGCTGTGGGCAACTGGCGCTCAGTCCTTCTGGGGACCTCTGGCAGATGAAGCCGAACTTTAACTAGAGTTGTCCCTCCCAAGAGCCAAAGAGTTCCACCAACTGCTGTGCATTACTGATTGAGAGGTGCTCCAGGGTGTTAACCCTCTGGCACTTCAGTGAGGCTCCCCCAGGTAACACTGGCCAAGCATCTTCCTGAGATGAGTCAAAGCTCTCAAGCAGAGAGTCATGGATGCGTTCAGTCAGAAGCCATGTGGACACAGGAATACGGTGGCTCAACAATGGTGCCCACTATAGGGATATGTCCCAAAGTGGTAGTGCATGCCAAATCCTTAGTTCTATGACTGGAACAAAGTAAAGCCCTTGATGTAATAGATCATTTCTGGAAATATGAAAATGTAGGAAAACAGCTTTCCCCAACACAGGTATTGGACTGTGATCTTAAGTGTGTGATAAGGAGAAAGCCACTACATTATATGCTTTCCTTGGAGAAGTAGATGGTAAAATCGTGGAAGACTTTCTGAAGGAGGTGACGTTTGTACTGGATTATTAAGGATGGATAGGAATTGATGGAGTTCAGGGCAGGCTGCTTTGACACATGGATTATTTTGAACTGAAGATAATCAAGACCCAAGAGACTTAGGAAGAGATTTTTTAACCTCTCCTTGACTGCCTAAAAATTTTTATGCCAAGAAAACTTATCTGCATGGCCTGGCAGACATTTGTTTCCCAAACATCTATCCTTCTCATCTTCCTATGTTTTGTCTTCCTTCCCTTCGGGAGCCCAGACCCCTATCCACTTTTCCTTAGCTCATGATGGCATATAAACCTTAATTACCTGATTGCTAGGAAGCCTCTCATGTCTTGATGAGGCTCTTGTATGTACAAAATTAAATTTGTTTTTCTGTTGTTCGTCTGTTCTATGTCAATTTAATTGTTAGACCAGTCAAAAAACCTAGAAGGGAAGAAGGGAAATTTTTTTCTCCCCAACAGCATTCACCAGGCACACATGCAGAATAAAGACATTCTAAGCAGAAGGGATGGCAAATCCAATGACCCAGAGATGTGACAAAGTGTATGTTTGGTGACCTGCTCATAGTTCAAAACGGCTAAAGTGTAGGAAGAGGGGGAGTTTTGTGTCTTGATGCCAGAATTCAAGTCACGAGACAAAGTTTACATTGTTACAGGGCATTATATATAGTATCCTATAAGCAACAGAGAGTCATTGGATGTGTTCCATAAAACTTGTAATAGAGAACTCACCTGCCAATGCAGGAGATGTGGGTTTGATCCCTGGATCGGGAAGTTCCACTGGAGAAGGAAATGGCAGCTCACTTCAGTTATCTTGCCTGAGAAATTCCAAGGACAGAGGAGCCTAGCAGGCTACAGTCCATGGGGTCACAAAAGAGTTGGACATGACTTAGCAACTAAACAGTAACAACACAATAAGCAGCAGAGAGTCACTGGATCTGTTCCATGAAACTTAGAATAGACTCTTGGGTGACGCACAAAGAAATCCATTTATAGTAGAAATAAATAGGCTAATAAGTGCGGGTTCAAAAGATCTTCTGCACAGGAATGAGAGAAAATGTAATATTTTATGTGAAAAGTACTTCAGGGTTTTCTTTGAACCACCATGTTACGTGACTTCAAAGGAGGAAAAAGAAAAAACAAGCTACTTCAAACTTAGATTGCATTCATAGAAATAATGTAGGATCCAGATTAAGGGTGTGATAGAATCCTACCTGTTCTGCACCTTCTAAGAAGCTCAGAAAGTAGTTGTCCAATTTTAAATGACATATCTTTCTAAAGAGACACTGGTTACCCTGGAGCATGCCCAGCGAAGAGTGAGCAGAATGTTAGAGTCTAAAAACCATATAAGACATGGAATGGCTGAAAGAACAGAGCAAGCAAGCACAGAAGGGAGACACATAGAACATTCACGAACTGGCTTCTGTTGTGAGAAAGAGATTACATCTACTCCATGTGGTTCCAGAGCCTAAACATTCAAACCCCAGTTGAAATGTGTTTCAAGCCGGTGGAAATAATCAAAGCCATCCATTGCTGGGATGACCAGCCCTGGGAGGGAGAATGTTCTCGCTCCTGGGGAGTGGTCAGCGGTAAATGAGATGAATATGTGTCTAAAAACTCTCTTCAGCTCTGACTCTGCGGCAGGGATTCCTCTCCAGGTGTCCCCTGCTGGAGGCTCTCCACAGAAGGCTGCATTTTTCAGGGCACACCACGAAGACATCATCCTCAGTGGTTAAGAAAACAAGACATTCTGAACGAATGGACTTTTTTGTTGTTGTTTTTGTATGTTCAGTATAGAAGTTCCTGTTCCTTCGGAGGTCATGGCCTTTGAATATGCACACAACCTTTGAATTGTGCTTACTAAATTATAGCAGGGGACTTCGGCACCCGAGGAATTTTGACTTTCTAGGCTTATAAGCAGTAATTATCGACTATACTCCAGACTTTATTTTGCTAACCATAATTGAGCAACTGTAAAATACTGCTATATTAATGTTTTAAAGCACTGGGACCGTCTCATTCTAACTTGTAATTAATTTTGCTTGCCAATTATCTGTTTGAAATAAATTTGTGTCTGAACAGCTATAAAAAACAAAACAAAAAGACAGCATCTCTGTGTGGCCAGCTGCAAAGTTGGATTAAGGAGAACAAGAAAAAATGAGAAGTTTCTTTTTGCTGTACAAAGGAAAGAACAGGCATTGAGTACTAGCTATGTTTCACAAGCATATAACATTAGTAATAGCAGTAGTAGTAGCAATTGTTGTTGTTTAGTCAATAAGTCATGTCTGATTCTTTTGCGACCCCATGGGCTGTGCCCTGCCAGGCCCCTCTGTCCGTGGGATGTCTCAGGCAAGAATACTGGAGTGGGTTGCCATTTCCTTCTCCAGAGGATCTTCCGGGCCTAGAGATCAAACCCACATCTCCTGCTTGGCAGCTGGGTTCTTTACCACTAAGCCACAAGGGAAATCCCAGTAGTAGCATTAGCAGTGGCCAAAATTTTTCTTATATAAATCTATTTAATTCTCATAAAAGATCTATGTGCATCTAAGTAAAAAAAAAGAAAGAAAGAAAGAAAAAGATCTCTGAGCTTAATCACTTTACTAGATGAATCTCTTGCTATGAACAGTATTCTGTGAACCTTGATGGGGTCCTATGAAGACTCCTTTTGGAGAAAGAAAAGGAGTGCTTCCCATTTAGCGTGTGCTTAGTCGCTCAGTCGTGTCTGACTCTTTGCGACCCCGTGGACTGTAGCCCGCCAGGCTCCTCTGTCCATGGGGATTCTCCAGACAAGAATACTGGAGTGGATTGCCATGCCCTCCTCCAGGGGATCTTCCCAACCCAGGGATGGAACCCAGGTGGATTCTTCACCATGTGAGCCGCCAGGGAAGCCCACTCACTTCCCATTTAGGGTTTGGTCTAAAGGTAAGTCTTTCCTTTAGACAACAGAAGGCACTTTCTGTGAAACATCATACAACATCCCTCTGGAAACAATAATTCAGATGATTATAATTGAATCCCCCCTGTAAAAGCATATGCAGGCTTTTAAGAATCACTTAAGGTGCACCTGTTAGACCTTCCTGCTCCCTTAGCTCAGACCCTCTAAGTAACCATTCTCCTAAATCATGGTACCAGATCGCTAAGTTCCTTTGACTTCCTGCTTTGCCCATTTGGCTCATCTTCTGAACTAACCACCCCACCAAAAATGGAAGCGTCTAGTGCCAGTCCCGATTCCTCTCTCCCACTGGACCATCTACCTGCAGTTCTGATGAAGCCAAAGATGCTGCACCTTTCTGCTGAGGGTGAGGAGACTTCCCAACACATTCTTTTTAAGAAGTTGATCTGCATCTTCATGCACTGACCTCAGCAGTTCCCGGGTAAGCTCCTTTGTGTCACTTCCACCCACACAGGTCCACCTGTTGCCCCAGCATGCTCACTGGTTTCTGTTGATTTGTTATACCACAATTGGAGATGAGCCAAAGAGCAAATGTGTCTTAATCAAGGTTCCTTCTGTTATCTCAAACCAAAAAAGGGAAATGAAAATAATGCAGAGGCATGGCTTGGAACTGAAGGCTAGAGAGTACAGTCGAACCTCCCAACAAGCGGCTGTCTCTCTCTCTTTCCCTCACCCTCATCCTCCCCACATACCCCTCGTTTCCCACCTTACTCCTCCTCTCCCTTCCTCACACCTTTCTGAGGCCAGATGGCCTTTCATCTCTGCTTCCATGTGTCCACTTTATTCCCCCTCGTACACTATCTTTGGCTGACTTAGAGAGCAAATGGCCAAATGAAGCTGCCCTACAGCTCCCAAATTTGCATATTCTTGTTTCAAAATGACCAGCAAAGAGTAAATTACAATTTTAAATCCAATTCCGAGTTCCTGGGAGGAAGAGTGGGCTTTCCAGGTGGAGCTAGTGGTAAAGAACCTGCCTACTAATGCAAGAGACATAATATACACGGGTCCGATTCCTGGGTCCAGAAGATCCCCTGGAGGAGGGCATGGCATCCCACTCCAGTATTCTTGCCTGGAGAATCCCATGGACAGGGAAGCCTGGTGGGCTACAGTCCATGGGGTTGCAAAGAGTCAGGCACAACTTAGCATGCACTTAGATGTGACTTAGCACACACGCAAGCTCCATTTAAGATCAGGTGTCCATCTGATCAATGTGGCATAGGGCACGAGTACATTGCTCAAAAATAGCTCCCCAATTCCACCTCTGTGAGGTGGGTGCAATGGTTCTTCAGGAAGAGGAAATACTAGATGGGATGGGTTTTGTACCTCTGGCTTTATACCTCAATCACAAATCATCTTGGAAAGCTGCCTTCCACTTTGGCTAATACTCTGAGATCTTAATTTATTGGCAAGCCATATTTTAATCTCTTCTACCAGGCATTTTGCTGATTCATGGAGGAAAACGGACCCTGTAAATTAAGTTTCTAATAGCAAATGATTTCCTAGAAGTAGATTTTCATGCTGGTAGGATGGGTGGAGAAGGAGAGGAGTTAGGAGAGCTCATGGAAGAAAGCTCAGGAAAGGTAATATTGTATCTTAGAGATTAGGTTGGTTGGTTTACTTTAAACATTATGGAATCTAGTAAGTTAGTCTCCACCAAAAAAACAGTGAGTCATCAATAACCAAAAAAAAAAAAAGAGTGAGTCAGTCAAGAGACCAGATACGTGTACAAGCCTTAAAAGAGGCAGGATAGAAAAAGATAATTTTCAATGAGATGTCAAATTACAACTTCTCAAGTGCGCTAGATTCTTCAGAAATACCGAAGGAGCCTAACATAAAAATTTTGAGTATACCTCTTTCTTCAGGCAGGTGAATTCTGAATTTATTTTCAATTTTTTTTTCCACAGGGGCCATAAAGTGAAATCTTTGTTATATATGTTTGGAAATGCCTGGGTGTAAGCCTGCTTACTGCTGGAGAGGTGAGATAGTGAAGAAGTTAAGGACAAAATTGGACAAATCTAGGTTCTAATCCCATGATTTAGTAGTACTAACTTCTTGGAACCTCAATTGTTATCAAAGTAATATTCTAGAGATCAAGACTGTGAATACATATCTGGTGTATAGTTAGTGCTTAATGAATGATGCCTTTAAAATTTTTTTTTAATTTAACTTTACTTATTTTTAACTGGAGGATCATAGATTTACAATGCTGTGTTATTGTTGTGGAGTTGCTAAGTCATGCCTCATTCTCTGTGACCCCATGAACTGCAGCACGCCAGGCTCGTCTGTCCTTCACTATCTCTCTGAGTTTGATCGAACTCATATCCGTTGAGTCAATGATGCTATCTAACCATCATCCTCTGCCACCCCGTTCTCCTCTTGCCCTCAGTCTTTCCCACCATCAGGGTCTTTTCCAATGAGTCGGTTCTTCACATTAGGTGGTCAGAGTATTGGAAGTTCAGTTTCAACATCAGTCCTTCCAATGAACATTCAGGGTTGATTTCCTTTAGGACTGACTGGCTTGATCTCCTTGGTGTCCAAGGAACTCTCAAAAGAGTCCTCTCCAGCACCACAGTTTGAAAGCATCAACTCTTCAGTACTCAGCCTTCTTTTTGGTCCAACTCTCTATGACGCTCCTAGACACTAGCATACCTCTCCTTTAGGCTGCTTTCCACCTTCATCCCCAAGTACATTCTGCCTCCCTCCCCTGGGTCTGAAACAATACTGTGTTGCTTTCTGCCATATATCAAAATAACCAAAGATATACATATGTCCCCTCCCTCTTGACCCCGCTTCCACCCCATCCCAACCCTCTCCCACCCCTCTAGGTTGTCACAGAGCACCAGATTTGAGCTCCCTGCGTCATAAAAAAAATTTCCACTGGGTATGTAATTTTACATATGATAATGTGTATATTTCAATGCTATTCTCTCAATTCATCACATCCTCTCCTTCCCCCACTGTGTCCACAAGTCTGTTTTCTATACCTGTGTCTCCACTGTTGCCCTGCAGATAGGTTCATCAGTACCATCTTTCTAGATTTCATATATATATGTGTTAATATATTATGATGGCATCACTGACTCAATGGGCATGAGCTAGAGCAAACTCAGGGGGATAGTGAAGGACAAAGAAGCCTGGCATGCTGCAGTTCCTGGGGTCACAAAGAGTTGGACATGATTTAGTGACTGAATAGCAATACAATATTTTCCTCTTTTTAACTTACTCTGTAGAATAGGCTCTAGGTTCATCCACCTTATTAGAACTGAGTCACATGCATTTCTTTTTTATGGCTGAGTACTATTCCATTGTACATACGTACCACAACTTCTTTATCCATGAATGATGCCTTTTAATTGTATTGTTGTAGTTATAATTATTTACTATCTGGAGGAAACCACTGTGCTGTACAGAATGACAAAATGTAGCCAATATTATTGTGCTTGCTTGGATCTGTGATTTCTCCAGGGCTTTCCTAATCCCTTTCTCCCCTTCCTTGTATTTAAATCTCAAAACCTAAGACCTAGAGCCTAATCTCTCATCATTGCCCAAGTGACTATTTACAAGACAAATTAACCATATTGGCCTCAAGATTCATCCTTCAATGACTCTCCAAACTCCTTAGCATGGAACACAACTTACTTCAAGATCTACCTATTTCTCTAGCCTCACTTTCTCACTTCTTCACAGTTTATACTCTTGCAATAATACAGTATTTAATGATACCTTGATCACATTATGTTCCTTCATGATTTTATACCTTCACACATGCAATTCACTATACTTAAATGATGAGGGGCAACTGACAGGGGAAATACTAAGCAAATACCAAAATATCACACAGTGCTAATAATTAAGACAACTTGATATTGGTTAAAAAAAATTAGTGAAATTCAACAGTGTTTCAAACAGATCCATATTTATATGGAAATTCAGTTTGAGTTAAAGGTGACACTTTATACTTGATTCATGGTATTGGGACAATGTCATTTCTTCTTTAGAAAGAAATTTAAATTCTTATCATACACACACACTACATATAAATATAGATCCCAGATAGAAAAAATACAGTGTGAAAAGTAAAGCTATTGAAATACTACTTGAAAATGCAGGAAACTATGTTTGTAATCTCAGAATCCAGAATGACTTTTTAGGCAAAGCCATTAAAGAAAGATTTACTGTTTAGACTAAATAAAATTAAAAACTTTTTAAAATCAAAGGAGAGCATAAATTAAATTTTTAAAAAGACAAATTTCCTCCTCCAGAGGATCTTCCCAACCCAGGGATCAAACCTGCATCTCCTGCAGCTCCTGCATTGGCAGGTTCATTCTTTACCACTGAGCCACTTGGGAAGCCCAATATTTAACACAGTCATGGGGGTTTCAAATATGAGTTGGCTCCTGTCTCTTAGCAACACTTGACATCCTTGGATGTCTGACAGCCACAGCCGTAAGTCCAGGCTGGATTCTTGTCCAATTCTGCAAATAGGTCCTCATACGTAAAGTGCTCTGCACAGAATCTGGGGCACAGTTAGAACTCACCCAGTAACAGTAATATGCATATTATTATAGTTTTGGTACATTAAGTAGCCATTAAAATAGAAATAAGTTCATCCATGAGAACTGAAATGAAAAGACTTTTTGAGACTCTTTTTTTAACATCAAAGTGAAAAAAAAAACTGCCTAGACCTCAACTTCTGGCCAAAATGGAATACCAGGGACCACATTTATTCTCCTATCAAAAACAACCAAAATTGTACATAATATATGAAACAACAGTTTGTAAGACACTGACCACCTAGCAGTGAAGAACAGTGAACCTAAGAGAATGGAAGCAAAAGAGGTTAAGAATCTGTGGGCTGCCCCTAAAGCGGAAGTACTGATGTTCTATTATTTTTCTGAGTTACCAATATTCTAATATTAGTTACTAATACTGAGTTACTCATGTTCTAATCATATTGTATTATTTTCTAGGTTACTAATATTCTAATATTTTTGCCCAATATTCTCAGGTCATTAACTATATGATATATAAAACCAGTAATAATGATTGTGTGTCTGTGTGTGTGTGTTAGTTGCTCAGTCATGTCTGACTCTTTGTGACCCCATGGACTGTGGCCTGCCAGGCTCCTCTGTCCAAGGGATTCTGCAGGCAAGAATACTGGAGTGGGCTACCATCTCCTTCTCCAGGGGATTTTCCCAACCCAGAGATAGAACCCACATCTTTTTTGTCTCCTCCATTGGTAGGCAGATTCTTTACCACTGCACCACCTGGGAAGCCCTAATAATGATTATGTTGACCCCCCCCCAAAAAAAAAAAAAAGCACAGCCTAACACTTGAGAATTATGCTTTATTTGTTGGACAAAATTTTGTACTTAACTCCAGGAAACAGCATCTCAGATTGCTCTGAGAAACTGCTTCCAAAGAGGTAAGGGAGGAGCCAAGATATACAGAAGCTTTTGCAACAAAGACCAGGTAGTAGGAACATCAAAAATATTACTATTAATTAAAGAAAACCAGGTATCTCAAGTTAAGGAATATAGTGCTTTTCCATGTATGGAAAGATCCAAGAGTTTGAGCTCATAGAAATCATTCCTTTGATATGCATCTTAGCTCTCTGGGGCTAGAATCCTGTGTTTTCTCATCCTGATTCTCCTCAGGATGCATTGTTGGGAGTAGCTGCAGTGGCAGATGGTTTGATGGTGGGCATCCTGTTTCTATTCTGAGTTCCCTCGGGGCTCACTACTGGGCAGCTGTAATGTGATGGCTTGATGATGGCAACATCCTTTGTTTACTGATATGTCAGGCAATCTTTTTCATTCACAATTATAAAGAAGAACACAATGATTATAACTAAATACATCATGAAGACTGACTAGGCATTATCTCATTTAATTCAGAGAACCCATGTGGTATGTACTATGAGTATAGATTAGGAAAATGAAACTCTGAGAAGTTAAGCTACAACTGGCCCAGTGCCATACAGCTAGGAAGATACAGAGCCAGGATTTGAATCAACTGCCTCTACATAGAAGTTGGTTTGTGGAGACAGCATAAAGACAGAGAGACAGGTTCTGTAAGTCAGGCATGCAAGCTGGAGCAGGTCTACAAGGGTCCTTTGAGGCCTGTGCTCCAAACTGTAGTAGGTATGGGCTTCCCTGGTGGCTCAGCTGGTAAAGAATCACCGGCAATGTGGGAGACCTGGGTTCAATCCCTGGGTTGGGAAAATCCCCTGGAGAAGGGAACAGCTACCCATTCTAGCATTTTGGCCTGGAGAATTCCATGGACTGTATAGTCCATGGGGTCACAAAGAGTCAGACTAGAGCAACTTTCACATGGATCTAAAGAACAAGGAGAACAGCCCTAGAAACAAGAGTGAGTTGATACTGAGCCAGTGGTCTTGTGAGATAAAATTTTATTCAACATTTCACGGGCAACGCTGACCTCAGAGTATAGCAAAAATAAACCAACTAGAAGCAACTGAAATTACTGATCGGATTAGAAGATAGGAGGAAGGGGACAGTAAGAAGCTAGGATGGCAGCACTTGTAGTGAGAAGAGGGTGGTGAGGTGGGATGGCATTTTGATAAAAGCCCAGTATCCTGACAATTAGCCCCATAGTTAATGTAAGATAGCCCTGCAGAGGACACGGAGCTGATCTATAGGTGGAATTGTGAATCCTTGTTTGGAAATGGAATGCAACCATAGAGAGAAACAAGATCATCAAGAAAGGTCATAAGAACATAAAGATGTCATTTTCCCCATCCCTATGTGTTGTTGTTTAGTCACTAAGTCATTTCCAATTCTTCTGTGACCCAACACACTATCGCCTACGAGGCGAGGCTCCTCTGTCCATGGGATTTCCCAGGCAAGAATACTAGAATGGGTTGCCATTTCCTTCTCCAGGGGATCTCCCCTACCCAGGGATTGAACCCATGTCACCTGCATTACAGGCAAGTTCTTTACCACTGAGCTACCAGGGAAGCCCCTTCCCTATGTGTACTTGAGTTCTACCTATAGATCCCTTGAAGGTCCACAGGCCTCAGGTCACAAACTCTGCTTTAGCTGCATAACATCCCAGAATACCTCCAAGTCATTAGTTTCAAGACCACACCACTGAAATAAGCCTATTCCTGGAGCTCCATGAGGGTAAAATAAGGGTAAAGATCTCATTCACCCTTGGATCACTGGTATCAGATAGTTCTCAGGTATACAGTAGGGGCATAACAAAGGGTACCAGATATACATGCACTGTTCAAGATGCTAATGGGATATCAACAGGATACCTCAATTGGGTTTTATGAGTACTAGAGTTAGGATATCAGCAACTGGAAGCCACCAGAGAAATGTCAAAATGTGCCTCATGGGACAACAGAAAAGGCTAGAGGTGGAGTTGGGAGAGATCTAAAGCCTCAATGAATCCAAAAAACACAGTCCTAGGGGATGGAAGACAGAGTTACTCAGGATATTCCTCCACTGATCACTCCTTGAGAAAACTCAGGGGTCCTTCCTCATTTGTAAGCCTTCATGTGACTTAAACACAAGCTTCTCGAACACAACTGATGTCTGAGAAAGCGGGATGTCTTTCCCATTAAAAAGTCTCCATTGACTCTACTGCTTTGCAAATGAGATCATCTATAGACGCAAACATAGAGAACAACAAATGTATGGATACCAAGGGGGAAAGAGGGGTGGGGTGGAAGGAAATGAGAGATCAGAATTGATATATATATACACTACTGATACTATGGGTAAAATAGATAACTAAAATCAATAACAAATAGATAATGAAGAACTACTGTATAGCACAGAGAACTCTACTCAATGTGTGACCTAAATGGGAAGGAAATCCCCAAAAGAGGGAATATATGTATATATATGGGGCTTGCCAAGTGGTGCTAGTGGTAAAGAATCTGCCAGCTGATGCAGGAGACATAAGAGACGCGGTTTGATCCCTGGGGTCTCTTGCTTGGAGAATCCCGTGGACAGAGGAGCCTGCTGGGCTACAGTCCACAGGGTCGCAAAGAGTCGAACATGACTGAAGCGACTTAACATGCATGCCCACACCCATATACGGATACATATAGTTGATTCACTTTGCTGCACAGTAGAAGCTAATACAACATTAGAAAGCAACTATACTCCAATAAAAATTAACCTTAAAAAATAGTCCCCATTGGCATCCACTAAAAGATTAAACTCTGATGTAATCCTTTGCAGGAGTGACTTGCATTTCCAGTCCTGCAGGCAGGAGGTCAAGTGTCCCCCCTCCCCCAGTGCACTACACCTCGGAGGTCTTGAAAGTGCCTTGTTTGTTCTGAGATGAGATCGCCCAGCTCCCACTCCCAGGCTCTGGAAGCCACAGCTCCTTAACCTTATGCAGATTACGCCGATAAGGAAAAGAGGCTTCATACTAAGTGTGTTGCTTCCCCTTCCCAGGGAGAAAGTACATTCTTTCCGCACTTTGGTGGCCCTGGACCCAGAAGGCATACTTCTTCACAGTGCCCTCGAACTGTGTGGGGAGCACTGAAGTGGTAATTACCTTAGAAAGTGTTTTTTCTATGTCTTTGGCTGCAGAAAAATAACACGCTGCCTCTCTTTCCATGCGTCTCACGGAATTATGTAAATAGACCCAAAGCAAACCAGTTTAAATGATTATAAAATGGATTTCTAAGTGATATCTGTTACCAGACAAGAATACTAAAAAACCCTGCTCTTTCTCAGCCACCAAGATGAAAGGATAGAATATTTAGTAAGGGGTGCTTCTTGGATGGAGGATGTCTTCTGCAAGAGGGGCTCCTGGGGCTTTGCCTACTGGCTTATCAGGGACAAAGGTCTCACCCAAGGATGTAATGAGTGATGCCTTCCCCAGGCTCTGACCACATTTCACAAAATGACTGAAGGAAGAAAGTTGATCTAGAGAATGTGTAAGGGACTCGCCAAATGGAAGAATGATTTTCAAAATTGAACACACACAAAATCACATGAGACTATTAAAACGGGATTCCTGATTCAGTGAGTCTCAGTTGGAGCTCAGAAATCTTCAGGCTCCCTGGTGATGCTGGTGGCCCATAGACCACACTTTGGGTAACGCCCACTTAGAGGAAACAAAGGCAGATTTCAGACCAATATTGGCAAGTTCCTTGCCCCGTACTCTTGAGGATGACCTCTCACCGACTCCCAGGCTTGGGAAAACTGGGTCCCTGCCTTTCCTGACTTCAGCTCTCCAGTCAGTATCCCTTATCTCACCAAAAACAGTGATTGTTCCGAAAGTGGGCTGGTGACCCATCAGAGCCCCCATGGATGCTGGAAAAGGGATATTCTTTCCTTCACTCCAAGATCTTAGATGCTATGGACTGCGTGATTCTGAAGCTACACATATCTATTTCATAGCCAGATGGGAAGAGACTGTCTAAAACTGAAAGAATCCAGGGGAAAAAAAGGACAGAAGAAGAAGGAAGGGAGAGAGAGAAGGAGAAAGATCTGACAGTGCTATCTATACCCCTGGATCCAGTCTAGCTTAAAAACTAGCCAACATAATGGACTTTGCTGGTGAGTCCAGAAACCCCCCTGCTCCCCTGGCTTTTCTTGGACCTAAACCAGGTTGAGCTTTCAAAAGAACAAATATATGTTCCTCTCAATGGCTATGGAAACTTTAACTCGGGGTGTTTGCCAAAGACCCCAGCATTGAGTGAAAAGAGACCACATGTCCTGACTCGGGTTACTGTAACCACATGAATAACATGACCCGCCATTCAGCCTTGTTCATCTCAGCTCAGATAGCACACAAGTGGTCATGCTCATGCCTCTCATCCGGTGAGTTTTAAACTGACTCTCCTTGAGGGTGTGGGGAAAAGGGAACTCTCCTATGCTGTTAGTCGGATTGTAAATTGGTACAGCCATTATGGAGAACAGTATGCAGGTTCCTCAAAAAACTAAAAATAGAGTTACCATATGATCCTGCAATCCCACCCCTGGGCATACATTTGGAGAAAATTATCATTCAAAAAGATACAGTCCCCTCCCATGTTCACAGCAGCACTATTTACAACAGTCAAAACATGGAAGCAACCTGAATGTCCATCAGCAGATGAGTGGATAAAAAATATGTCATACAGATAGACAACAGAATACTACTCAGCCATAGAAAAGAATGAAATTCTGGCATTTGAGGCAAAAATGAACGGACCTAGAAATAAACTTTGTCTCTCTGGCGTTCGCACGGTTTGAGTTACTGCGTCATGTTCATCCCCTCAGAGTGTCCCTAGAGCATTTAACCCCGGTCCTTACCCTGAGGACCAACGACGAAGCCCGCGCCTCCGCACGCAGCCCTTGCTCACTGCGGGCAGATGCGAGCAGGTGAGCCGCTTCTCCGCTGGTAATCGCCATTTGGCGCGAATTCTGTGGCGATTTTTTTTTTCTCCCGTTTATGCTGCCCTCTGAAATTCCAAAACTCCCGCTGACCCAACCTGTGAGAGGGTTTGCTATTGTGGGGAAACTTCTCCTCCGTCACTACTCCCTCCCCAGGACGGGGTCTCCTTCCCTGAATTCTTTGTCTCTTTTTTCGTCTTTATCTTTTGTCCTACCTCATTTCCAAGAGATTGGGTTGCCTTTCTGGGTATCTGCGGTCCTCCGCTGGCGTTCAGAAGTTGTTTTGTGGAAGCTGCTCCACGTGTAGATCATCTTTTGATGTATTTGTGGGGGAGAAAGTGGTGTTCCCTTGCTGTTCCTCCGCCATCTTGGGACCGCCTCCTAGAGATTACCATCCTAAGTGAAGAGAAAGACGTTTAGAAAGACAAACATCATATGATATCACTTATGTGTGAAATCTAAGAAAGATATGAGGATATGAATCTAAGAAAGAAAGGAAGTTATCTACAAAACAGAAATAGACCCACAGACATAGAAAACAATCTTATGGTTACCAAGGTGGGAAATGGGGGGGTGGGGAGGATATTAGGAGCTTGAGGTAAACATATACACACTACTGACGAGATATATAGATAACCAACAAGAACCTACTGGACAGCACCGGAAACTATACTCAGTATTTTGTATATATAGGCTTCCCTGGTGGCTCAGTGCTAAAGAATCCACCCGCCAATGCAGGAGACATGGGTTCAATCCTTTTGTTGGGAAGATCCCTGGAAAAGGAAATGACAATCTGCTCTAGTGTTCTTGCCTAGGAAATCCCATGGACAGAGGAAGCTGACAGACTACTGCCCATGGGTTTGTAAAAGAGTTGGACACCACTGAGTGACTAAACAACAGCAACAAATATATGTAACAACAACATATATATATGCGTATGGTCGTGGTTTAGTCACTAAGTCATGTCCAACTCTTGTGACCCCATGGACTGTAGCCTGTGAGGCTTCTCAGTCCATGGGATTCTCCAGGCAAGAATACTGGAGTGGGTTGCCTTTTCCTTCTCCATATATATGTATGCATCTGTATATACACACACATACATATATAAAACATTATGTATCTATGTATGTACATGTATCTGAATCACTTCACTGTATACTTGAAACTAAATAAGTCTCCTTTAAAAGGGCACCCCTATTTGTCAAGTTGATGATCCCATTTGCTCTCTGGGCCAGTCCTCTTATACATTGTCTTAATTTTTCAGAAGATCAGAAGTGAGATCCTGGGATGCCACAGTCCTGTTCTCTGAGGAATATAGCACCTCATCTATCCAAATAAGCTCATCTTTTCAGGTAGATCTGGTTCATCATCTTCTGCAGAAACCAGGGGTTTCTACAGGACTCACCTTAGGAGGAATTCACTGAATTCCTTTTTAATACCAGAGCATCATCCCAAGGAAAACACTTCTAATTGAACTGCCCCTGCCAACTCTGGATCAAATTTCCAATGTGAAGATAGGAGTACCATTATGTTTCTGACACCCTGGGTCAACCTTTTGGAAAAATTGCACATGCTGCTTGTTATTGCTCACATTACTTGGCTTATCTTGCTCTTACTCTCTAGACAGTAGCCTCTTCTTTCTGCCCATTCTACTTGTCCCCTCTTAGTGTAATTTCCCTTTGTCTTTCCCCTAAAATGCTATTATATCATCAGTGTCACTTCCCCTTCTCAAACTCCTTCCATCCTGTTCTGACCTTTCAGCCACAGTCAACTGCTTAATCAGTTGTTTCAACCAGACCAACCCCACTCCACACTTCAGAGCCTTGTTCTTCAATCACGTCCATAATCCAAACCCTGTGAATCAATTTTCTTTGCCCTTAAGGTACTCCCAGGCCAATGTGTAGTGGTTAAATGTTTGGGCTCTGAAGCCAAACTCCCAGCGGTCAGTGCCCAGCTCTATTCCTCATTCATTAATTAATCTCTCTGGGTTTTAGTTTTCTTCATCTGTGCAAGGAGTAATGTGACAATAATAGTCAATGCTTTGTAGGTTTCTCATAAGTGTTAAATGACAATGAAAACAAAGCTTTAAACACAGTTCCAAATGCATAGGAAGCATTCCATGTAAGTATTAGTCTCTAGTACTAATACAGATATAGAAAGAATATCTCACCTTCTTAATCAATTAGACAGAAAGCCATGCTCGATTACACAGTGCTATAGAGTTTAATCTAATACTTCAAGGTTGAGATTTCATTCTGCCCATTCTTTTAACTCTGATATATAACCCTATGCCTGATACATTGTAGGTACTCAATAAATATATTCAATGAATGAAACAATTAATAATAAGTACCATTTAATAAGAACATACTCTGTACCAAGCACTTCACATATTTTATGTAATCAAGAATAGATTCATGTATATGTATGTCTGAGTCTCTTTGTTGTACACCGACTATCACACCATTGTTAATCAGCTATACTCCAATATAAAAAAAAAGTTAAAAAAAAAAACCCTGTGAAGTAGGTGCCACTTTCTCAACTTCAGTTCAGTCACTCAGTCGTGTCCTACTTTTTGTGAGCCCATGGACTGCAGCACACCAGGCTTCCCTGTCCATCACCAACTCCCGGAGCTTACTCAAACTCATGTCCATTGAGTCATTGATGCCATCCAACCGTCTCGCCCTCTGTCATCCCTTTCTCCTCCCACCTTCAATCTTTCACAGCATCAGGGTCTTTTCCAATGAGTCAGTTCTTCACATCAGGTGGCCAAAGTATTGGAGTTTCAGCTTCAGCATTAGTCCTAACAATGAATATTCAGAACTGATTTCCTTTAGGATGGACTGGTTGGATCTCATTGCAGTCCAAGGGACTCTCAAGAATCTTCTCCAACACCATAATTCAAAAGCGTCAATTCTTTGGCGCTCAGCTTTCTTTATAGTCCAACTCTCACATCTACACATGACTTCTGGAAAAATCATAGCTTTGACTAGACAGACCTTTGTCAGCAAAGTAATGTCTCTGCTTTTTAATATGCTGTCTAGGTTGGTCATAGCTTTTCTTCCAAGGAGCAAGCATCTTTTAATTTCATGGCTGCAGTCATCATCTGCAGTGATTTTGGAGCCCAAAAAACAGTCTGTCACTGTTTCCGTTGTTTCCCCTTCAAGTTGCCGTGAAGTGACGGGACCAGATGCCATGATCTTAGCTTTTTGAATGTTGAATTTTAAGCCAGCTTTCTCACTCTCCTCTTTCACTTTCATCAAGAGGCTCTTTAGTTATTATTCGCTTTCTGCCATAAGGGTAGTGTCATCTGCATATCTGAGGTTAATGATATTTCTCCCAGCAGTCTTGATTCCAGCTTGTCCTTCATCCAGCCTGGCATTTCGCAGGATATACTCTGCATGTAAGTTAAAGATGAGTAAAACTGAGTTTTGGAAAGGTTAAGTAACTTACCCAAATATAAATGTGAGAGCTGTTACCATTACATCAGCTTTTTCCAACCTCTTTTTGACTCGTGGTGGTGGTGGTTTAGTCACCAAGTCAAATCCGACTTTTGTGATCTGCCATGGACTGTAGCCTGCCAGGCTTCTCTCTCCATGGGATTTCCCAGGCAAGAATACTGGAGTGGGTTGCCATTTCCTCCTCCAAGGGATCTTCTCAACTCAAGGGTCGAACCTGCATCTCCAACATTGCAGGCAAATGCTTTACTGCTGAGCCACCAGGAAAGCCTTTGATCCAGGGACCCCTCTCATAAATAAATATACTACTGTAAACCCTTAAGGATTTTTAATCATTTCATCATTTATACATGTGTCTTCTTTTTAAAAAAAAAAAATGTTTCTTATAGGACTATATTATTAAGCAGCATGCTATAAAGATCATGATACAGCCTTTATAACATTAAGACAAGTGTTGACTTGTCCCCATTTAACTTGTGATGTAAAGCTGGCATATTTACCTTAAATTATTTATGAAAGAAAAAATAAGTCGAGTTCAGAACAGAGTTTTACTATGTTGCAAGGCGTCAACAAAAGACAGAAACTCCTTTTATGAACTGATGTTTAGAATTCTAAATTTTATGCTGAATTTTAAAAAACATATAATTGTTGTTCTAAACCATAAGCCACAAGAAAAGGTTTCCAGCTGATGTTTGCAAGCACTTCTCTGCAAATAACACATTGCAGGTGTGGAGACTCTTTATTCTCAGTAAATGGAAAGTGAAATTGTATATAATTGTCACTATATTTTCTATTTTTAACTGTAGTTTTGAAGGATATTTTGGTGCACCATATCAGACCTTTGTCAGATGAATATGACTTGCAAATCTGGTGAAGATCAGTCTGAAGTAGATTTGCTGATTTATTATCATATCTTTCTTCCTGGTTAACTTGCTGCATTTCTGTATCACCCTGCTGTATACTTTCTACTGTCAAATAATGGTGTATGCTACATGATCTACTGCCTGGATGCAAACAGCCAAATCATCTCAGCATGACCCTGAAGCGCAGCCTGGATTGCTTGGTCAAAGAGATAACAGGGATGATCTGGCTCCCCCCTTCTCTTGGTGGGAGGGGCTGCACCATGGGACTAATGGAATCTTCCCAACCCTGGAAGAAAGTACTACAATTTCACATGGGCCCAGATGTCTCCAAGGGCTGAGAGATGGCATTACCAGACAAACTCTGGCAGTGCCTCATGGTCTATTAACTCCCCCACTGATATGTCAAAAAGGAAGACATGAACCTGGAGACCATCATACAGAGTGAAATAAGTTAGAAAGAGAAAAACAAATATCATATATTTGTGGATTCTAAAAAAAATGGTGTAGATGATCTTATTTGCAAAACAGAAATAGAGACACAGACATAGAGAACAAATGTATGGATACCAAGGGGGAAAGGAGGCAGGTGGGATGAATTAAGAGATTGGGATTAACGTACATACATTATTGATACTATGTATAAAATATATAACTAATGAGAGTGTTAGTTCCTCAGTCTTCTCTGATTCTTTGTGACCCCATGGACTGGGGAGCCTTCCAGGCTCCTCTACACATGGAATTCTCTAGGACAGAGGAATACTAGAATGGATTGACATTTCCTTCTCCAAGGGAGCTTCCCAACCCAGGGATCAAACCTGAGTCTTCCCACATTGCAGGGAGACTCTTCACCATCTAAGTCAACAGGGAAGTCCTTAATTTTGAAGGTAAGAAAACTTCAAATTGTCTTCCAAAGTGGCTGGTACCATTTCAAATTTCCACCAGCAATGAATGAGAGTTCCTAGCGCTCTACATCCTCACCAACATTTAAGGTTGTCAGTGTTCTGGATTTTGGCTATTTTAATAGATGTATAATGGTATTTATTGTTGTTTAAATTTGAATTTCCCTGATGACTTATGAAGTAGAGCATCTTTTTACATGCTTATTTGTCATCTATATGTTACTTAATTTTTAATAAATAAAACATATGCAATTAATTTTTAAATGAACACAAAGGACAGATGCAAGGTAAATATAGAAAAATAAATCATATCACCATACACCACTAGGAAAACAGAAAGAAAAAAGAAATTCTATTCAAAAAGAACTTCAACCAAATAAAAACAGATATATGAATAAATTTTATTCCCTCCAAAAGGTGCAATTTATAAAACTTTATTCCTAGTTATGAACAAATAAACCTTATAAAGTGAAGGTATGGATGATAACCCTGGATAAGAAAGCTAAAAATATTGTGAAAATGTAAACTTACAATGAATTAATGTGTAGAAACAATGTAGTGATTATCCTTACATCTCATACAATGACAGATGCTTTCATTATTCTTGTTGTTCAATGGGGAGAGCTGATGATTAGAGATGTTAAGTAGCTGACTAAAGTCAAAACAGCCAGTTAGTAGGAGGGCTGGATTGTCTAACACTAAAGTCCTTAAGAAATCTGCCATACTAAAAAACACATGAAAAGATGCTCAACATCACTCATTATCAGAGAAATGCAAATCAAAACCACAATGAGGTACCATTACACTCCAGTCAGGATGGCTGCTATCCAAAAGTCTACAAGCAATAAATGCTGGAGAGGGTGTGGAGAAAAGGGAACCCTCTTACACTGTTGGTGGGAATGCAAACTAGTACAGCCGCTATGGAAAACAGTGTGGAGATTTCTTAAAAAACTGGAAATAGAACTGCCATATGACCCAGCAATACCACTTCTAGGTATATACACCAAGGAAACCAGATCTGAAAGAGACACGTGCACCCCAATGTTCATCGCAGCACTGTTTATAATTGCCAGGACATGGAAGCAACCTAGATGCCCATCAGCAGATGAATGGATGAGGAAGCTGTGGTACATATACACCATGGAATATTACTCAGCCGTTAAAAAGAATTCATTTGAATCAGTTCTAATGAGATGGATGAAACTGGAGCCCATTATACAGAGCGAAGTAAGCCAGAAAGATAAAGACCATTACAGTATACTAACACATATATATGGAATTTAGAAAGATGGTAACGATAACCCTATATGCAAAAAAAGAAAAAGAGACTCAGATGTATAGAACAGACTTGTGGACTCTATGGGAGAACCCGGGGGTGGGATGTTTCAAGAGAACAGCATCGAAACATGTATATCTAGGGTGAAACAGATCACCAGCCCAGGTTGGATGCATGAGACAAGTGCTCAGGCCTGGTGCACTGGGAGGACCCAGAGGGATGGGGTGGAGAGGGAGGTGGGAGGGGGGACCGGGATGGGGAATACATGTAAATCCATGGCTAATTCAATGTATGACAAAAACCACTGCAATGCTGTAAAGTAATTAGCCTCCAACTAATAAAAATAAATGGAAAAATAAAAAAAAAAGAAATCTGCCATATTGCTTTCCAAACTCAAGTAACATCCAAGTATTAATAACATTCCAATGAGTTTTTTTAGTGCAGAATGGCATAAAAATGTTAAAATGTAATCTTGGAGAATCTTTTAAAAAGAAATCTAACATGAGATCAACAACTAGTTCTACCAAATAATTAAAATACATTGCAGGACTACAATAATTAAATAATATAGTATGAATGGAAGCATGAATCATGAATCAAAGAGAGGCCCAGTTACTGCCAGGACCTGAGAGTCAGCAGGGGGCCCATTCCGACTGTGGTAGGACAAAGGCCATCAGAAGAACTCATTATACAGATGGTCAGGGAGAGCAGATCAGGTGAAAGACAGAGGACAGAAAGAGAGAAGTTCATCAGGAGAATTAAGGTTCTTGCCCCAGTTAATATCTGAAGGTAAAGCTAGTTGTCCAAAATTGCTCAGTGGCCGAGTGAAAGAACTGGGTTGAAAGATGATGAATATGCTCTGAGAGCTACAAAAGAATGGGGAACAGCCAAAGGCTTTCATGGAGACAATACAAGACAGACAGGGGTGCTCCATAGTGACTGACTTTGACCTCTAGATCTTGTGTATCTAGAGGGAAATAGCTTACTTTCCAATAACCAGAGGTAACTGGGGTCCATCAAAGCTTATCACAAGTTGAAAATGAGGTGCCATGAACGTCTCATAGTCTTTTAAATTGTTATTGGTGTATAGTTGATTTACAATGTTGTGTTAGATTCAGGTATACAGCAAACTGAATCAGTTACACATGTACATACATCCACTCTTTTGTTTTATTTTTTTTATTTATTTTTTTTAATTTTTATTAGTTGGAGGCTAATTACTTTACATCATTACAGTAGTTTTTGTTATACATTGATATGAATTAGCCATGGATTTACATGTATTCCCCATCCCAGTCCCCCCTCCCACCTCCCTCTCCACCCAATCCCTCTGGGTTTTCCCAGTGCACCAGGCCCGAGCACTTGTCTCATGTACCCAACCTGAGCTGGTTATCCGTTTCACCCTAGATAAATACATGTTTCAATGCTGTTCTCCTGAAACATCCCACCCTCGCCTTCTCCCAGAGTCCACAAGTCTGTTCCATACATCTGAGTCTCTTTTTCTGTTTTGCATATAGGGTTATCGTTACCATCTTTCTAAAGTCCATATATATGTGTTAGTATACTGTATTGGTCTTTATCTTTCTGGCTTACTTCGCTCTGTATAATGGGCTCTAGTTTCATCCATCTCATTAGAACTGATTCAAATGAATTCTTTTTAATGGCTGAGTAATATTCCATGGTGTATATGTACCACAGCTTCCTCATCCATTCGTCTGCTGATGGGCATCTGGGTTGCTTCCATGTCCTGGCTATTATAAACAGTGCTGCGATGAACATTGGGGTGCATGTGGCTCTTTCAGATCTGGTTTCCTCGGTGTGTATGCCCAGAAGTGGGATTGCTGGGTCATATGGCAGTTCTATTTCCAGCTTTTTAAGAAATCTCCACACTGTTTTCCATAGTGGCTGTACTAATTTGCATTCCCACCAACAGTGTAAGAGGGTTCCCTTTTCTCCACACCCTCTCCAGCATTTATTGCTTGTAGACTTTTGGATAGCAGCCATCCTGACTGGCGTGTAATGGTACCTCATTGTGGTCTTAATTTGCATTTCTCTGATAATGAGTGATGTTGAGCATCTTTTCATGTGTTTGTTAGCCATCTGTATGTCTTCCTTGGAGAAATGTCTGTTGAGTTCTTTGGCCCATTTTTTGATTGGGTCATTTATTTTTCTGGAGTTGAGCTGGAGGAGTTGCTTATATATTTTTGAGATTAATCCTTTGTCTGTTGCTTCATTTGCTATTATTTTCTCCCAATCTGAGGGCTGTCTTTTCACCTTGCTTATAGTTTCCTTTGTTGTGCAAAAGCTTTTAAGTTTCATTAGGTCCCATTTGTTTATTTTTGCTTTTGTTTCTAAAATTCTGGGATGTGGGTCATAGAGGATCCTGCTGTGATTTATGTCGGAGAGTGTTTTGCCTATGTTCTCCTCTAGGAGTTTTATAGTTTCTGGTCTTACATTTAGATCTTTAATCCATTTTGAGTTTATTTTTGTGTACGGTGTTAGAAAGTGTTCTAGTTTCATTCTTTTACAGGTGGTTGACCAGTTTTCCCAGCACCACTTGTTAAAGAGGTTATCTTTTTTCCATTGTATATCCTTGCCTCCTTTGTCGAAGATAAGGTGACCATAGGTTCGTGGACTTATCTCTGGGCTTTCTATTCTGTTCCATTGATCTATATTTCTGTCTTTGTGCCAGTACCATACTGTCTTGATGACTGTGGCTTTGTAGTAGAGTCTGAAGTCAGGCAGATTGATTCCTCCAGTTCCATTCTTCTTTCTCAGGATTACTTTGGCTATTCGAGGTTTTTTGTATTTCCATACAAATTGTGAAATTATTTGTTCTAGTTCTGTGAAAAATACTGTTGGTAGTTTGATAGGGATTGCATTGAATCTATAGATTACTTTGGGTAGTATAGCCATTTTGACAATATTGATTCTTCCAATCCATGAACACGGTATATTTCTCCATCTGTTTGTGTCCTCTTTGATTTCTTTCATCAGTGTTTTATAGTTTTCTATGTATAGGTCTTTTGTTTCTTTAGGTAGATATACTCCTAAGTATTTTATTCTTTTTGTTGCAATGGTGAATGGTATTGTTTCCTTAATTTCTCTTTCTGTTTTCTCATTGTTAGTGTATAGGAATGCAAGAGATTTCTGTGTGTTAATTTTATATCCTGCAACTTGACTGTATTCGTTGATTAGCTCTAGTAATTTTCTGGTAGAGTCTTTAGGGTTTTCTATGTAGAGGATCATATCATCTGCAAACAGCGAGAGTTTCACTTCTTCTTTTCCTATCTGGATTCCTTTTACTTCTTTTTCTGCCCTGATTGCTGTGGCCAAGATTTCCAAAACTATGTTGAATAGAAGTGGTGAGAGTGGGCACCCTTGTCTTGTTCCTGATTTCAGGGGAAATGCTTTCAATTTTTCACCATTGAGGGTGATGCTTGCTGTGGGTTTGTCATATATAGCTTTTATTATGTTGAGGTATGTTCCTTCTATTCCTGCTTTCTGGAGAGTTTTAATCATAAATGGATGTTGAATTTTGTCAAAGGCTTTTTCTACATCTATTGAGATAATCATATGGTTTTTATCTTTCAATTTGTTAATGTGGTGTATTACATTGATTGATTTGTGGATATTAAAGAATCCTTGCATTCCTGGGATAAAGCCCACTTGGTCATGATGAATGATTTTTTTAATATGTTGTTGGATTCTGTTTGCTAGAATTTTGTTAAGGATTTTTGCATCTATGTTCATCAGTGAAACAGGCCACTCTTTTGTTTTAATCCTTTTCTCATATAAGCTGCTACAGAGTATCAAATAGAGCTTCCTGTACTATACAGCAGGTTCTTATCCGTTATTTATTTTATATATAGTAGTGTGTATATGCCAATCCCAATCTCCTAAGGGGGGAGGGATAAACTGTCTCATATTTAGACTTTTGAATTTCTCTCCAAGTGAGGTAAATAGGCAAAGACTCAGAAATAGGCAATGTTGACCTAAAGCAAATAGAATGCCAGATTATTTCTTCACCAGTGGGTTTGAGATTAGCAGAGAACTGCAGTCTAGAATCTGCCACTCTGGTAAGCCACATGCAAGACGCCACACAGCAAAGGAAGAACTCTTTTATAGAGGGGAAACCGAAGTTGGGAGCGCTGTAGTTAATAAGAAGTCCATAGCTTTTTACTGGCTGAGTCCTTGAAAGGGAAGAAGAGTCTTTCTTCTTCCTGTTGGGCTCCACTATTGGCACGGGATGTGAGAGCTCCCCCTTCTGGTCTCCCAACTCTCCTGTTTATTAACTTTTTACAGGGAACTAGTGGGCTTCCCTGGAGAAGGAAATGGCAACCCACTCCAGTCTTATTGCCTGGAGAAGCCCATGGACGGAGGAGCCTGGTGGGTCCACGGGGTCGCAAAGAGTCGGGCACGACTGAGCGACATCACTTCACTTCACTTCTTCAAGTAATTAAGTAAGTGAAGTCGCTCAGTCGTGTCCAACTCTGAGACCCCATGGACTGCAGCCTACCAGGTTCCTCTGTCTATGGCATTTTCCAGGCAGGGGTACTGGAGTGGGTTGCTATTTCCTTCTCCAGGGGATCTTCCTGACCCAGGGATTGAACCCGGGTCTCCCGCATTGTAGGCAGATGCTTTACTGTCTGAACCACCAGGGAAGTCCTACATGGACCTGGTAGAGTGCAAATGTTTATCTTTGAATTTTAAAGTTGTTTTCTGTGCTGGATTTCTTCCATGTGCTCCTATAGATCTTATTTTCCCTTTTCCCTCTCATCTTGACTACAAAAGTCTAAGCTATATAGACCTCATTACACATCCTCCTGCCCAAGGCTGGGACTAGGATGAGGGGTGTGAGGAGCTAAGGGTACAAAATTTAAGGAAGCCCACGCCATCAGGGCTGTGCAAGTGTTCCAAGCCCAACCCTGGATTTTCACAACCCTGTGAGTGAGAGAAGTCTCAAATGTTGATCCCTTGATGCCTCACTTTAGTGAGTTCTGCCAATGAAGAGTCCTGGAAAGAAGTCAGAAAAAGGATGGGGACTTCCCTGGTGGCCCAGTGGTTGAGAATCCGCCTTGCAATGCAGGGGACAAGGGTTCAATCCCTCATCAGGAAGCTAAGATCCCACATGCCATGGAGCAAGTAAGCCCATGCACCACAGCTAGAGAGTTCATGCATTGCAGCAAATAGCCAAATAAATAATAAATGCATATGTATATGGTTAATTCATCACCCATACTTCAGGGTTTAAATAACAAAAAATGAAGAGGACGGACAGCGAGGTATCATTTATCACCTGGGTCTTGCCCTTAGAGGTCCCTCTAGGCCAGCTATTGTACTGACAGGTCAGCACTACCAGCCACAGTGACTTGATCTCCGAAGTTCTGCCTCCTCCCACTTGTCCCTAGGAAGCTAGAGACGGAAAGTCAGCTGAAACTAGCCCAGATGGCAGCACTGTCTTTCACGGCTTCCCTACATTCATGCACGCATGCTAAGTCAATTCAGTCATGTGAATTGTACCAAAGAGTCACGTCACTCTTCGTGACACTATGTAGCCCACCAGGCTCCTCTGTCTATGGGATTTTCCAGGCAAGAATACTGGAATGCATTGCCATGCCCTCCTCTAGGGGATATTCCTGCCCCAGGGATTAAACCCTAGTCTCATGTTGCATTGGAAGTTGGGTTCTTTACCACTAACACTGCCTGGGAAGCCCTCCCCTACACCCACACATCCATATATCATCACTTTGTAACTAAACTCTCCTTGAATAATCTTATTCTGAGTATGTCATTTTCCTGTTGAAATTCTGTCTAATATATGTTCCTCACTCAAGCTCTGCTCTCATAGTGTACTATGAATTAATATTTTATGAACCTTGTAATTATCTTGTGAATAATCCAATGATATTGCATTGCACATTTTTACATTAAAAGCATTAATTATGTAGGTGGAAATATTTCTTTTTAAATGCCTCATTTTTTGCACACCTGCCTTCAACTCAAAAAATAAAAGTGATCCTGGGCTTTCTTAATTTCCATAAGACCCTAATCTGCAAAACTTTTTCCAACAACAGTCACACATCACGATTCAGAAAATGGACTTTGGGGTTAGATGCAAGTCCCAGCTCACCTCCTTGCTAGCTGAATGACCTTGGGTTAGTCACTTTCTCTAGCAGCCATGTAGGCTCCAGTTGGTCCTTCTAAATTAGGATTTTTCCCTCTGATAATATTTCCCATCTCAGTATCTAAGCCCAGCCCCTATATTGAGTTGTGGCCCCAGCTGGGACAGCACCCTACTACTGCCATATAACACACTAAGTCTTGTCTCTTTAAATTGAAGTTCTCAGGGACTTCCCTGGTGATCTGGGACTTCCCTGGTAGCTCAGATGGTAAAGAATTCGCCTGCAATGCAGGAGACCCAGGTTTGATCCCTGGGTAGGGAAGATCCCCTGGAGAAGGAAATGGCTACCCACTCCTTTTCTGGCCTGGAGAATTCCATGGACAGAGGAGCCTGGCAGGCTACAGTCCATGGGGTTGCAGGAGTCGGACATGACTTAACATCTGTGCATAGTCCCTGGTAGTCTAGTGGCTAAGACTCTGCACTCCCAAAAAAGAGGACTCAGGTTCAATTCCCTCTCAGAGAACTAGATCCCACACCCCACAGTGAATATCTGGCATGCCTCAACTAAGACCCAGCACGGTCAAATAAGTAGATAAAAATAAATTTTTATTTAGAATAAATTAATTGAAGTTCTCAGCTCCAGAGAAAATCACACACACCATCAGCTTCCATATTTGTTCGCTGGCACCTTTCCTTGCCAACTGACAGCGAACTGTATACACCTGAGGGGAGCAAATTTGGAGACAGATTCCCGGGAGAGGGGGCGGGGGAGGGGGGCAGGCCGGCTGAAACAACAAAATGGGAGTTATTTTTAAAATGTTTCCTTTGCAAGCCCTCCCACTCACTGTAATATCTGGCTGAGGTGTGAGTGGCTGATTCCAGCAGGTATCAGTAACAGATGGAGCTGGCTAATTATGTCTCTTACATGTGAGTAGAGATAAAGGCATTAATTGCTAATTGTACAGGTCTCCCGTTTCCCCACTGCAAGGCACTGGGGCAGAGGCCACTTCCCAAACCAAACACAAACATGGCCTGTGCCTGTGGCTGAAAAAGAGAGTGGAAAGCAGTTGGAGAATGGCAACCCCAAGATGGCCAGCCCTTCTCTAAACTGGCAGTGAAGGAGCAGAGTCTTGAAATGAGAAGAGGCCATTTGCATCCCCCTGTGCCCCTTGGCCAATGAGGACTCAAACAGTGAAGACTCAGCTAATGAAAGCTCAGCATGGAGGTGGCAAAGTGCTGCTTCCCCACCAGGAAGTGACATCTGGTAATTGTAGCCAGTGTGCTTTGCAGGGAACGTAGCTCCTTGAGAATCCATGTAGTACTGAGGTCTCTACACATCAGCTTGCATGCCCCCCCTTGATGGGATGCTGAAATTACTGCTATCTTGAATTTCCTTCCATCTTCTCAGCCTCAAGACCATATCCAGTCGTGGTCCCAGGATTTTCATCTGCTGGTTGTCTCTTTCATGGAGTCATCCTTGCCTCATTTTCAGTAGAGGAGATTTGGAGTGGTGGCCGGATCATACACCCCAGTGTGACAGAACACACCATTCTAGACACAACGATTGGCCCAGGAATGGTCATGTGATGTGAGTTCAGCCAATCAGAGGCACTCCCAACACTTCAGCTGAAATTCTTGAGAAGAAATTACCTCTGGGATTGCTATCCTTAGAGATATTGTAAGCCACTAGTGGCCCCAGTTTTTGTTGTTTTTTTTCCACCGTGAGTGCAGATGCTGTCAATGCCTGCATCATATTCCCTTGGCCCACTGGTGTTTACCTACAGCCGTGATGGTGGTTTCCCACCTCAAGCATCTGAATCTTTCTTCTTCTCCATCTGAAGGCTTTTGCTGGTACCCCAGGACCCATCTCGGCAAACTTGGAGTGTGAGACAGCTGATACAATCTTCTGCCAATGAGGAGTGGAAAACAGTAGATAAACACCCTAGTGTCCCTGCCTCTGGTGGTATGATCCTGAGCATGCCCCACATGGTCTCTACAAAAATCCCAGCACGACTTGCCCACAGTGGTCACCTGCTCACCCGTCTCCCCTTTATGACCTTTTCTCCTGTCTCTCTTTCCCCTTCCCCATGGCCTCACTTGTGCTTCCTCAGATTACTTCCTGTGTTAGTCCTATGCCTTGGATAATCCACCTGCCAACGCAGGAGACGCAAGAGATGCAAGTTCAATCTCTGGGTCAGGAAGATCCCCTGGAGGAGGAGTAGGAAATGCAATCCACTCCAGTATTCTTGCCTGGGAAATCTCATGGACACAGGATCCTGGTGGGCTACAGTACTTGGGGTCACAAAAGAGTCTGAGATGACTTAGTGACTGAGCATACACACACACACAAACACACACACACAACAGTTTATAGGAGAAGACAGAGCCAAAGGTCATCATTGAGCACCTAGATCCAGCCATTCCTGACATGAATAACCCTTTGAACGATGCTAAGTACAGCATCACATTTTCCTTTTTTGTTTGTTGTTTTTGCATCTGATATTTTTTAGCTAATTAGCAATAAAAAGGATAATTAGTAATAAAAAGGATACTGACTGACTTGTGGATATCAATTACAACTAGTGTTGGTATGAAACTCATTTTGCTTCCTTTGGAATTAGTAAACCAACCATGGTGAAGACTGGCTTTCCGAAGCCTTTTCTGTGGCAAGCCTTGACCCTCTCCCTTCTCCTTGCCCAGAATAGGATGGCAGAGCTAGAACTAAAACCCCTCAGATTTGCTGTCCACTTCAGTCTCTCCGGGCTTCCCCTGTGGCTCAGCTGGTAAGGAATCCGCCTGCAATGTGGGAGACCTGGGTTTGATCCCTGGGTTGGGAAGATCCCCTGGAGAAGGGAAAGGCTGCCCACTCCAGTATTCTGGCCTGGAGAGTTCCATGGACTGTATAGTCCATGGGGTCACAAAGAGTCGGACACGACTGAGCGACTTTCACTTCACTCAGTCCCTCTACATGCGCTGCGCCTGCCCAGAGCGCAACGCTTGGGTGCAGTAAATGCTGGTTGAATTGAATGAAATTACTTAAATGTGACGTACTATAAATTGCTACTGACCCTGCACATGTGGGCTACTGGCAAAGCTGCTAATTAATCCAACAATCATTCAAAGGCAATCAAGTTTCATTAACGTGGGTTCTGGCCTCATTTCTAGAAGCACATTTAGATGGCCAACTGTGGCCTGGCAGCTGGCGTAGACCCTTCTGGCCAGTGAAATGTGATGCTTCAAGGAAACTCTACTCCCTGGAGATTTAGGAGGTTCAGTCAGTGCCCCTTTCCAGCCAGCCTTCTCTACTCACAAAGAAAAATTCTGTGCCAAGGTTTCTGTCTGTCTCAGCAGCTGGCTCACTTGAGTTCTCCCCAGCCAGCTTCTTCTGCAATTTTACAGACAAAGGGGGGCCTTAAGCCTTGTGTGTCTCCACTCTTCACCGCCAACTACAGAATCTGAAACCAAGTTCTGGGCAAAAGATGGACAAATGTGCTTTGGACACAAAAGTTAATCATTTACAGTTCAAGATAAGTGATCTTTGCTTTTCAAAGGTAGAAGTGAACCTGAATGAGGAGTACAGGCATTTTTTAACTGTTCTTGCCATTTTTTTCTATACAATCAAAATACATAAAAGTTTTAAATACTGAAAAAAATAAGTTCAGCCCACTCCAGTATTCTTGCCTGGAGAACTCCATGAACAGAGGAGCCTGGAGGGCTACAGTCCATAGGATCGCAAAGAGTTGGACATGACTGAGTAACTGACACTTAATTCCTGTTACTGATAGTGATTTTTCCCTTATATTTTAAATATTCCTTTGGCCATTCAATTATTTGAGCCATCTTGAACTGCAGTTCTCACAAGAAACCATTAAAAAAAACCCATTCACCAGAGAGTGGAATTTAGTTTCTTATCCATACTTCAATATGGGACCCATTCTTATTTCTAGGCACATGAATCATATGCAGACTTTCATTCCAGGAGCTTCTTGATCTGCTCTTGGCTTCTTGCTGCCACTGAACAGAATAACTTCTCCCTCTTTATTTTAAAGTATGTGCCACTATTAGTCCACTTATTAAGAAATAAGCATTTTTGCCCAGCAGGACTTATTCTGAGCCTCTGAATGACCAAGTATTTCCTGGTGGTTCAAGTTGAAGTTCAGCCAACCTCCCCAAGTAGTCTATGACAGCTCATCTTTCAAGAGGCTTTTCTTGTCCCTTCCCCTAAAGTGATTTTACAGAATTCACTGCAGTTTTGGAATGTCAAATGTATTATGTGGACTGAAAATAACAAATATAGAGGTAGTGAACACTATTTTTTCCGGAGAACACATTACCCTATGTGGGCAAAGAGAGGAAGGGTCTCCCTGCTTTCCATGCAATCATCCATTTTTTGAAACAAATACTTATTTAAGAACCTGCACTGTGACAAAAATTGTTCAGGACACATGGGATAGGAAGAAGAATCATAATTTCCATCCCTGATTCATATCTGTCATGTCAGGATTTCCCACCAAGGGTTATAGGTATTCTGAAATTTAATCCCCTTAACCATCAGGGCAGCCAGGAAGGTCTTGAGGTGGGATAAGCCTTTCAGCTGGGTCATCTTAAACACAAATAGCCTCATCCATTTATCCACATGTACTGTTCAAGTCAGATCATTTTCCATGAGTACTATGACATGGTAAGATTAAGAAACACTAGAAGAGTCAGAGAATTCGAGAAATAAAGCCAATTTTCTTTTTTCCCCAGGTTTATTGAAAAATGATCGACTTACATCACTGTATAAGTTCAAAGCATAGAGCTTGATGGTTTGATTTACCTATATTGTAAAATTATTAACAACAATAAGTTCAGCTAACACCCACCTTCTCATAGAGATACAATGAAAAGAAAAGAGGAAAGGAATGGAAAGGAAATGGCAACCCACTCCAGTATTCTTGCCTGGGAAATCCCAGGGACAGAGGAGCCTGGTGGACTGCAGTCCATGGGGTTGCAGGAGAGTCGGACACAACTTAGCAGTTAAACAACAACGTGATATCTATTCATAAGTAAACCACACAGTGTGCTGTGTTTACTTTGTCTTTTCCAGCGCATTTTGTTTTCCCTGGAGTAAAATGATTTTCTAGTGTCTTTTTATTGGTTTAATTTTCCATTTACTTAACAGTAATTCAAATCCAAACACTTCCTCAATTTTGTAAATCTCTTTTCAAAATCTTCCAGTACATTGGGTGTTGTGTTAAGTTAGTATTCTCAAAGAAATCACTCTTGAAGACTTCTCTAACAATGTGGGTCCCATGTTACCTTGGCCTGAGTCCCCGTTACTGTCACCCTCAGGATCCCTTCTGATTCTGCCTTGTGTTGCATCTTCTGAATCTTGGACCCCACGAATATATTTATTTTATTCAAAACCACATTTTTTGGTAAAGGACATTGCCCAGTAGTTTTCCAATAAAAGGAGTTTGGGAGATGAAAAAAAAAAAAAAGAGGAAAATGGAAAAAAAAAATTTTTAATCATTCTGTTAATAACTCTTAGTATTCTTTTTATTTCTCTTTTAGACTCATATTTATTTAGCAGATGAACAGTGCATTTAAAAATCATCATTGCTGGCTGGTTCATGCTGTTGTATGGCAGGAACCAACACATCGTAAAGCAAGTATCCTCCATTTAAAAATAAATAAAAAAAAATAATCATTGCCCAAAACTCTTAGTATTTTTTTTTAACAACTTTCCCATATCAAGTGCAGCAGTGTTAGCTAAATGCTTCAGGTCATACATTACATAGCTAGTACTTACCTATCTTATTACTTGAAGTTTATACCTTTTGACCACCTTCACCCATTTTTTTTCACCCTCATTCCCTGTCTCTGGAACCCACCAATCTGTTTGCTGTATATATGAGTTCAGGGTTGGTGATTTGTTTTGCTTTATGATTCCACATATAAGTGAGATCATATGGCATTTGTCTTTCTCTATCTGACTTACTTCACTTAGCGTAATACCCTCAAGGTCTATCCATTACTGAATAATGACAACTTTTAAGAGTACTTACTATACATTCGGGCTTCCCTGGTGGTTCAGATGGTAAAGAATCTGCCTGCAATGCAGGAGACCTGGGTTGGGAAGATACCCTGGAGGAGGGCATGGCAACCCACTCCAGTATTCTTGCCTGGAGCATCCCCATGGGCAGAGGAGCCTGGTGGGCTACCGTCCGTGGGGCCACAGACAGTCAGACACGACTGAGCGATTAAGAGCAGCAAGTACACATTCCCTTCTTTTTCTCTTTTTAAATTTATTTTTGGCTGCACTAGGCCTTAGTTGCTTTTGTGCAGGCTTTCTCTAGTTTCAGAGAGCAGGGGCTACTGTCTGCGGTACGTGAGCTTCTCATTGCAGCGCATGGGCTCTAGGCGCACAGGCTCAGTACTTGTGGCCCACAGGCTTAGCTGCATCTCCGAAGCATGTGAGATCTTCCCAGACCAGGAATCAAACCTGTGCCCCTGCATTAGTAGGTGTATTCTTATCCACTGCATCACCAGGGAAGTCCTGCATTCATTTCTACTCTAAGAACTTTACACCTATTACCTCCTGTTCTCCTCATAATAACCCTATAAGTTGCATAATGTTATTCTCATTTTTCAGACAAGGAAGCTGAAACAAAGGTTAAGTAACTTTCTCAAGTTTACACAGCTAGTAAATGACAGTTGGGATTCAAAGTCAGACTTTCTGGTCCTAGACCTGTGCTCCTTATCACCCCCACTGTACCGCTTCTGCAAGATTTAATCACAATGCATGATGCTAAATTCTGTAACTTACTCCTGCCTAAAATGCTATGAGTACTCAGAGGAGAGCCTAAGCATCTCTTCCTGGGAGAACTGAAAACTTTACCATAGCATCCTAAATATTGACCGACAGGACTTAACACCGAACAACACTTACTGGATTCCAAAACAAGACTTTGGAAAACACAGAATTAAACGTTTTTTCTCTAATTAAGGACCACTGTGATGTAATTGTAACATGAATCAGACCAACTTAAATGTAAATAACAGCAGGACCACAATGCCAGAAGCTATGAAATCAAAACGTCTACACAAACCTTTCTTGAACAAAAGCTTATAATTCTGATATTCAAACCACGTACTTGTTTCTAATCTCATGTGGTACGCATGTGTTGTTGACCTTTGGTGTGAAGTTTTGTCTGCATTTAATTTTTGGATTTCTGGGACATGACTTGATCGATTTTTGTACTAACCTATTCCCAAGAACTTATCAGAAATTTTGGTCAGGATTTGGCGAATTTTAAGGTTAAGAAATATCCTGCCTCGTTCTCTTATTGAACTAGTCTCTTCTTCACTGCCACTTGCAGTAATTTCCTGACATGAACAAGTTACTCATTTGTTTGAAAACCTTCAGCAGTCCCGCACCACTCACAGGGAAAGTCCAAGCTCAATTCTTTATTCCAAAGGGAGAAGAACTAGCATGATCCTGGTTATCTTTCCAGCCTGGTTTCCCATCATCTGCACTGACAAGTCCTAGTCTTCAGTCACACCGCATTTTCCTCCTCTTCCCACATTACAGGCTCCATTCTTACAAGTTTCTATGGCTTTTTATATGTTGTCTGTTCTGCTCGGTGCCTTTCTCCTATAGATCCAGTTGAATAACACCTATGGCCTATTCCTACATCAACACAAAGCTCAAAAGAGAAGTCTTTCACGATCTTTTGCACTCCAAGTCTTGAGCAAGTTTCTGTTAAATATTTCTCTATGCTCCTTTGCACAGTATATCTATATCTTATCTATCTATATGTCTGTAAATATACATGTATCTATATTTCTGTTTAAATAGATGATAGATCTGTATTGAGATCTGCATACATATATATCTATAGATATAGATAGATGGATAGATATACAGATAATCGATAGATATTGACAATCTTTTAGGACACTGTGGGCTTCCCTGGTGGTTCAGCTGGTAAAGAAGCCACCTGAAATGCAGGAGACCTGAGCTCGATCCCTGAGTTGGGAAGATCCCCTGGAATCGGGAAAGGCTACCCACTCCAGTATTCTGGCCTGGAGAATTCCATGGACTGTATAGTCCATGGGGTTGCAAAGAATCAGACACCACTAAACGACTTTCACTTTAGGACACTATATTTGCATGATTCTGAGTTCTTCCTGGAAAGAGCTTCCCACAAATGCATCATCTGTTAGCACAGGGGTTGATATGGAGAAGACATCGATGTTCGTGGAATTAACATTTCTAAGAAAGTGTAACAGGAGGAAAAGAAAAAGGAAAACATTGTTTTCAAATTTTAAAAAAAAAAAAAAAAGGAGCTTGAGACCTGAGCATTACAGGAGCAGGAGGAGGAGAACTAAAACATAAACCAGGATAGAATTTCCTAAAAGCACAAATGGTGAGCTGTCCAGTTGAGAGAGTCTGTGAAAGGCAGAGAGAGGAGGACTTATGTTACTAACCTTAATGCAAGCCTGGGGCAGAATAAGGAAAATTGCTTGGATGTCAGGGAGAAGGTGCAATTCTAGTAACAAAGTGAAAGAAATCTGGCTTTGAAACAAGGGATCCAGAGTGAAAGAAGAATTAAAATATTTATAAGGATAAAAGCAAATGTTGCTTTATATACTAACCAACAGGCCACACAGCCTCTGAGCACATCTCCAAGGCAAGGCGTCTGAAGTTCTCTCTGAAGAGGCAGAGCGTGTACATGTACAGCATGATATGCCATCTCTCTCCCTAACAAAACTGAAAAGTCTCCTTTATCACAGTACATATTTGTCCTTGCTCTATCCAGCAAAGCCTTTTTCTGCTGAGCTTTAAAAAAAAAAAAAACAAAAAGAACGAAAAGAAAGAAAGGGGGGGAAAATAGGAAAGAGAAATCCTATTTAACCAACTTGCAGAGGTTATCTCCTGATAATTGAGCTTGGAACGAGGCAAGCTGCCTTCTCTTTGCCAAGGTCATGGATGACTCTTGGCTAGGTATCAGGCAAGGGGCAGGAGTGCAATGCAGGGTAAGTGGCTTTCCTCAATCATGGCTGCTTCAGAGCCATTTTAAAGAGAACGCTTTCCTTGTGGAATGCTTAATAATCTTTGCAGCCAAGGGGATGACAGCTAAGATTACAAACTCAGAAAAGAATCCAAGAAAAACCAGCCTGCTCCAGCCCCGGTGATTCTGTAGCCATTAATCGCAGAGACACCACCTGGGGAAGGCTGGTGCTCGACAACGAAAAGAGAAAACCAGGCCCTAGAGTCCTTTATTGGAGAGCTGGATGCATATAAATGAGGCAGATCTGGGGTAAAATTGCAGAAGAACCAGCCCAATGATCTGGTAGCTTCCAAACTGCATTGTCCTCCCTCCCCCCACCCATTCACAGGTGGGTTGTCATGAAAAGAAGGAATATAATGTTCCTTCAATGTTTACAAAAAGCCCTAGGGACTTTGATATATTTTATTTCATTTCATTCTCACAATAGCCCTGTCAGATAGGCATGATTATCTTCATTTTCTAGTTGAGAAAATTAAGTCTCAGAAAAGCTACCTTCTCAAGGCTGTGCAACTAGGAAGGAGAGGGGCTGGTTTGAACACAGACTTCTTCATGGTAAGAAATATTTCTTCTCTATTTATGTTATACTGTCTAGATCCTGGGTTAGATAATAAGGATACAAAGGCAAAAAGATACCATTTTTAAGCCTGAGGGAACTTAGCAGTCTGGAAGAGGAACACGCATATGAAGAATTACATTGCAATATAGTAGACTGTGTTAAAATTGAAGCTTGGTGCTAAGTACAAAAAAATGAGCCAAGCTTCTGGGAGCGGGATCCTGAAATGATACCAAAATGAGATGACTCCTAAGATGCCTCCACCTTACTGTTAAGTTCTAACCTAAATCTTGGACCTTTCCAACAAGAATAGGCAAATACTGAAGAAAACAAACACATCTCACGTTTATTGAGCACTTACTCTGAGCAAAGAAAGAAATGCTTGGATGTCATCCTATGTAAGTTGGACCCCTGGCCTTCATTATGAAAGAGAGATAAGAGAAAATGCCAATGTGTGCACCATATCTTAGAATTGATAGGGGTAGATTAGGATAATTAAATCTTTTAGAAATTCCACCAGGAGGACTTCCTTGTTGATGCAGTGGCTAAGAATCCGCCTGCCAGTGGAGGGAACATGGGTTCAATCCCTGGTCTGGGAAGATTCCACATGCCACAGAGCAACTAAGCTCATGTGCTACAACTACTGAGCTGCCCTCTAGAGCCCACGAGCCACAGCTACTGAGCCCATGTGCCGCAACTCCTGAAGCCCATGCCCTTCATGAGTGCATGGCAGTTAAGAGCTTGTGCTTGGCAGTTAAGCGCTGCAGTGAGAAGCAGGTACATTGCAACGAAGAGCAGCCCCCACTGGCCACAACTAGAGAAAGCCTACCCACAGCAACAAAGACCCAGTCCAACCAAAAATGAAACCAAATAAATAAATAAATATCTTTTAAAATTAAAAAAAAAAACAAAAAACAGAAATTCCACTAGGAGTTTAAAGACAGAAGGGGCACTTTAAGTGAGTTTGGGAGATTGTTGTAAGCTAAAGACCACTCAAGAAAAGAAGAATCCAGTAACCTAGCAACCATCAACACTACCTTGAAGACCAAGAGCATTCAACCACCAGGCACACTCAAGCCACAAACTCTCATAGTTATGAAATACAAGACAATAGAAATGGGGCCTGAATTTTATTACATGAAGTCAAGAGGTTAAGGGTCCTTGAAGGATAGCATTTCTACACATAGCAAAGGTAGGAATATAGGTAAAAGGGGAAAGAAACGAGGTGAAAGCAGACATGATACCAAAACCTGAGATGAATTACCATATTTTAATGTTATCACCCTGCTAATCTATGCATGATTTAAACAGTGCTGTGACAGTCCTGGTTAGACCATTCAGAGTCAAGGAGGAATTAATGATGTAAGCCTAGACAATTGCCCAAAAATGAGGGGGAAAGGTGGTCTTCTCCCTCTCCACTTCAATTACGAAAGTGTAGCCACTTTGTTCCTGGGGCTGTGGTCCCTTGCTGGCCCACCTGTATCTGTCACAAATATCCTATGCTGATAAACTCACTCTCTGCCTGACACTGCCTCACACTGAATTCTTTCCGTGTCCAGTCTAAGAACCTGAGCTTCAGTAAATCCTGACACCAGGTGAACATTTTCAATTAAAAGCCAGCAGGCTTGAGTCCCCCTCCTAAGTCAGGGATTGTGGGTTCAAGTCCCAGTCTGAGGTGCCCCTGGGTTCAAGTCACATCTGAGAAGCAGTGTGGTTTCAGAATGACCACACCCACTAGGATCCGATCAAATGTATGCATACTAAAGTTTATCAGGACAACCACTCTCTTCTGAAGG